>NC_088694.1:5825000-7075000 GCF_028017835.1 Emys orbicularis
TCAGATGAGAGCCTCCTCGTGCGTCTTAACCAAAACCATCCCTTCCGACCCGCTGAAGATCTCAGCCACATTCAGCGTCCTTCAAGCCTGCAGCCTCCAAGCAAGCTTCTGTGAGGGCCGGATGGATGGAGAGCCCACCCACCGTAGGGCCCAATCCTGTTTCCATGGAAGTCAGTGGAAATGTTGCTACTGATTTCCATGGGAGCTATTTAGGCCTCCCTATACCTGCCATGTGGGAGAACTGCAGAGAGGAGCTAGCCAGAGGCTGCCGCCGGTAGGAGCGGAAGCAGCAGAAGCAGGAACCTCTGGATGTTCCGATAACTTCCTGCAGTTTGCGTGGACTCTCTCTGCCCCGTGCTGATCAGCTATTTGCTCCAGCCCTCCTGCTCCCACAGCTTGACTGTATACCTGCCTCTCTTACCCTCTTCTCCCCCGCCGCCCCTTCCACCCCCCTTCCCTTCCCGTTTAGCTGCTCCCCTCTGAATTTAAACCTCCCCCAAAGACTCATAGAACTAACATGCCAGTTGTCACATCATTGTTCACTCTGTTAGCGTGTTCTACCCCTTCCCCCTTCCTGTGTCTGGCTTCTCTCTTAGATTGTAAGCTCTTCAGGGCAGGGACTGCCGGTGACGCTGTACAGTGCCCGGCACAGTGGGCCCCATTTTGGGTAGGCCCTTAGGCTCTCCCATAATAAACATGACTAAGAATAACAGTAGTGTCTCCATGGGACATAGCTCTTATGACACGCTAGTAGGTCCTGCCTCCACTGACTAATGGAGCCTTCCACTGAACCACTCGTTGCGGCTATATGGCAGATAAGGAGTGACAGTAACACAGCACAAGGCCGGTGTCTGAGAGACCTTTGATGGGGCAGGCAGGCCTCACAGTCCAATATCTTGGTCTTTCGGGCTGTGCTTCTTGATCCCCTTCTCTGGGTACGTCGACAGTGCCTGCGGCACGGAGCTTCCCAGCCCAGGTCTGCAGACTCCGGTTTATGGAGCTCATGCGCGTGCTGTGAAAATAGCCGTGCAGACAGCGCTGTGGCCTCGCGGCTCGGGAGGGAGCTCAGGCTCTAAAGCCCACTCCCCTCTCGTGCAGTGCAGACGTATTAGAGCCCACGGCAAGTACCACCTAGCAAAGCATTTACACCAGCTGGTAGTTTTCCAGATGGCCCACAATGATGGGCAGTTATAGTCTTTGGCTGCAATGATGCCATTCCAGCGATATGTCAAAACGTGTCAAGAGAATTTAAAAGAATGACGTTGTGCTAGGAAAGGGGCGGGTTTGGCCCCAGCGGGAGGGAGGCAGACACCCCAGGTATTTCACTGCAGTGTGCGGTGGGGCCTTTCTGAGGAGTCCATAGGTCTACGTTGGGAGCTGGCCTCCTTACGGCCTTGCACAGGCTGCCTGCCTCGTGGGTCCCAGCGTGAGGATGACCATCCCCATGCACATGCAAGTGGGCAGGGATGAGGGCGGGCAAGGGTGGGGAGTGGGCGGAGCTCATGCTGCTCCGCCCCACCATAGTGCTGGTCTGCACAAGCGAGCTGATGCGTGGCAGGGAGTACGCTGCCTGAGGGAAGGGCTGGTGGGGTGTCCCTCCATGAAGAACAACAAGGGAAAAGGGCGGCAGGATCCTGCGGTGCTGCAGCAGGGCAGATTGCAAAATCCCCGTCTAGCCCTTAGCCTGGAAGGGGTCGGGGGGCCCTGTCTGGCCACCTCCATTGTGCAGCGCCTAGAAAAGAGGGTCCCGCTCCTGATAACAATATTTAGTGTGCAGTGCTGTTGCTAGCCGTGTTGGCCCCAGGATGTGAGAGATGCAAGGTGGGGGAGGTAGCCATTTTATTGGACCAACTTCTGGTGGTGGAAGGGACACAGAGCTCTCCCTCAGAATGCCCCTTTATTTTAAGTGGTCTCCGACCTCTAGCATCTGTGAACCCCTTATGCTTAACAATCTGTCCCATCTTGTATTTAGCCCAGACACCCTGGTTACCTTCCCCAGACCTGAAGAAGAGCTCTGTGTTGCTCGAAAGCGTGTCCCTTCCACCAACAGACATTGGTCCAACAAAACTTATGGCCTCACCTACCGTGTCTCAATACTATTTAGAGCTTTTCAGGAATTCTGTGGCCAACCTCGGGCTGCAGAAGCTGAATGCAGCTGTTTGTTCCCTTCAGCCTTAGGGACTGTCTGGTGTTTTTTTAAGGAACACTGAGGCCCCTCATTTCAATGGTAACTCCCCCGAGTTGGGGAGGCCAGAGGCTACTGCCTTCACGAGACCTTAAGGATGGCTCTGCCTCATTGAACGGATTACAGAGTAGAGAGGGAGGAAGGAAGAAGAGCGATGGAGACAGACAGAGAAAAATCCAGCTGTTGAGTCTGCCGAGCCACTCTCCGCTCCCCCCTTTGCCTTTGTTACAGGCCCTTTAACAAAGTGCATCTCCCACACATGCTGGGAGAATGCCATCTTAAGTCAGCATCAGCACAGCAGTGGTGTGATCCCAACCATGATTAGAAGCCATCTGCTGGGGATCGTTAGTCTGAAATGTATGAAATTGGGGAAGGCAAACTTTATACACCGCATTGTTTCATAACATGCTTAGGAGAGTCCAACTCAGCAGATTAGTGAAACATAGACACTATATACATTGCTGTGGGAGGATTAAACCAATGAGCTTGGCAGATACTTTTTAGCTAATTTCCTTCTTTTTATTTCTGCATTTTGTGAGGGAATCTGATGCATGTCAGTGCTTATGAAAGTAAAGAGCTAATAGCACTGAACTAGGTGCACTGATGAATTTCCTTCTCTGTCCATTGTTTTACTCTTGTGCTGTATTAGTAGGACATTTGGCGATACTGTTTGTATGAAAGAAAGAATAGAGTTGTATGGTATTGTGCTGTGGCTAGGAGGTATGTTAGCTTCCAAGTACTCTCCTATCAATACCCCTCAGTCCTCACCTTGAATGCCAGAGGTTCTCTAGTACTCTGGTATGCTTCTCTGCCAGGTAGCACCAGACCAGCTGGTGGGCACAGACCATGCTATGCTGAGCTGTTCAGAAAAGGATCAGAGAGTGGAGCAGGGCACTTGGAAGATGAAGGGTTAAATGCCAAGCCAGAGTACATGAGCCTGTAGGTGGCTTCTGGTGCATAGAGGGTGAGGGGGAAGTTAGCACACAGACGGTCCGGTCCGGAAGATACAGGGACAGGGAATGCTGGGAATGGCAGTGGAGCACTATCCAGGCTTGAACCGAGGTACCGGTGCCTTTACTACCATCACAGTGCAAGTGGGCATGGGGAGGTCACAGCTCAACCCACCCACCTCCCCACACACTCCAGCTGAGCTCCAGGTCTATTCACCAACTGACAGGTCCACAAAATAATGTGACTGCCATTATCTTGTGCATGCTTCACATTTCTGATAGCCCTGCTTTGTAATCTCTTGGGGGCAGGGGACTGTGTTTATGTTGGTGTTCCCTGCTGTGCCCACATCACCGCCAGCAGTCATCTGATAGAGCAACAATAATAATGACATGGAAGGGAGAGAGAAATTATCAATGGTGTTGATGCTCGCTGGTTTCAAGGACTCATTGTGAAATTTTCTCATGGGACTTGTTAGAAGAAGGAGCAGGTTGACCCAGAGGCAGATTTGAGTACGGGCTTCTTTATTGTGATACTTGTTCCCCTCGACCCAATTGTCGAGTAAGCACTGGATTAGTTACAGCACATTCTTTTTATTTAGGTTAGTATGTAAATGCCTACATCTGTTACAACACTCCCCAAACCCTTATTAAGTAATAGAAACACCCCTACTATGATTATACCCACCCCTATTGACTGATTACAGCATTACGCACATTATATACACAGATTTACCTTGAAAATACAATTCTTTGCAGTAATTTATTGCTACGAATTCGCTTAATCAGCAGTTCTCAGGGAAGGGAGGAAGGGGCCATGGCCCAGGGCTGGGAAAGACGGGAGGGGGAGAGAACACTTTTTTTACACATCGGGTATTCTTTAGACAACTACATTTTTCATGCAGCTGCAACATTTATTTATCCCCAACAAGCTGAAGGGGAGGGCGAGGGATGACACTTATCTATCAAGCGAAGAAACGGTGCCTGCCTGTGACTCTACTCCCTAATACCGCACCAGCAGTCTCCACTTAACCCTTACATATCCCAACAGGACAGATCGTTGTGAAGAACGGGCGTATCCAGTGCAGTGGAGTAGGAGGCAGTTGTGATTAGACAGCATAGCGGCACTCCAAATAATGCCTATTATAACCGCTGCTAAAGAAAGCAGTGCCGTTGTTACGCATTATGTACACAGCGCTGTGATGTACTAGGATATATCCTGTTGATGGCAGTCTGTGTGTGGACCATAGAAAAGAAATGTGGGGCTGGGGGCATGATTCAAAGGAGGGGAAGAGGTAGCAGCACCTCCAAACCGCAATTGGACAATGCAGAGTGGGTAACGGAGCCAGTATTTGTTTGAGCAATCACTTGTTTTGTATGTACAAATGCCGCTTTTGCATGCTCAGGGATGGAGATGTCAACACCCACCTCCCCTTTTGTACCCACAATCTGCAGACCCAGCTATTACTTGCGGGTGCTCTTCATATTGTCTAGATGTCCAACCGCCTGCTAGGGAGGCACAATCGTAACATCGAGATGCCTAAAGAATATAAATTGCTCCTGTAGTGGTTTGTGCTGGCAAAATGACAACAAAAAGGGAGACTGGGTTAAAGGGCCTGAGAATTGGGACCATCCTGCAAAGAAAATTATATTCCACAAAAGCAGAGTCAGCCCTGTTCATTGAGAATCAGACCCGGGGGCCAAATTCTGCAGGGTGTTTAAAAACAGCATGGGAGGTGCGTGCACTCAGCACCTCTCAGAAGTGCTCAGCACCTTGCAGGGGAATTACTGGCCCCATGAATATGGAATAATACAGGCACTGGAGCTGGGCATTACTAGAGCTGGGCTGGCAGCATTCTCTCCTGCATGAGACCAGAGTACGTTAGTAAAGAAAGTCATCACAATTCTCTGCTTCTTCATGCTCCCTAGATGAGAGAGAATACTTCCTGAGGGCCCAAAGAGGGGGAGGTCTGAAATAGACCTGTAGGGAAACCCCACTATAGAAACAGAACACAAATTGGCATCAAGTTGCAGGTAATTCCTTCAAAAGCCTGACTTCCCCATGTGACATGTGGATAGGTCACTTGAACAGACATTCAAGGAATATGGTAACAATCATCTTTCGGAGACTACTCACAGTACCTCTATTATTCCATATTTGTGGGGCCAGATACAAGGGGGTGTAAACTGGCATCCTTTGTAATAAATGGAACCCATATACATGAGCTCTGGATCTGTCCTTTTGCCATGTCCCTTCCTTCCTATTGGTATATTTGTATGGCTTTGTTCCCCCACAGGAATCCTGCATCCCTTTCTACCCATCTTCCCACTATCCCAGCACTGTGTCGGTCACTCAGTGATAGCTTTCAGCCAGATTCCTGCCCTGTCCCTTCTAATTGTAACAGGGTCTCCACAAACCCAGCATCAGACCCTGTCTGTGCCTCAGTTTCCCCATAGTCATGTAAACTAGTTAGCCGACTCACCAGTCTGCTGCATTAGTAATGCTTCCAACAGTGTCAGTATTTCCATCCCCCGGGGATGCATTTATTGTTCAAATGCAAACACCGTTCATCACCAACCAAACCAGGTAAACTAGGTCCTGCACCTGGCCCCTCCTAAGACTTCAGCCTCTGTCCACATAGCAGGGATCCCCAGCCAGGTCTTTCACTTAGGTGGTGTGCCAAGTCCCCTTCCAGGACCATTCCCTGACCCAGGGCTACAGCGAGGCTACCATCCTCCTGCAGGAACTTCCCTCGTCCCCGCAGCTCTGCACCCCGTAAGTGAGCTACTTGTTGGCCCTTTAGCTCACAGCCAAAGACTAGTCCCAGCTCCCTTCAAGGGCCATGCCACCCTATGATGTTGCTGCTGGGGCACTGCTGGCAACATGCTACTTTCCAAGTGGATTGACAGAATAAACACAAGAAATCCAATGTTTTAGGGGTGGGGATGCCTCTTATGATGGTTTCTAATCCCTAACTGATCATCCGGATCTCAGTGAGCTGCCAAGTTTGGCTCCCATTGAAGTCGGTGGGGTTGTTTGGCCACTGACTTCCTTGGGAGCAGAATCAGGTCATAAGATGGACCCAAACTTTGAGAGGCCTGCTTAGATCAGAGGCCCAACAAAACAAGATTTGATCCGCTACTATAAAGCCATCCATCTACAGAGAACAAACTGGAGGGGGACAGCTCACTGGAAGTGTTCAAATCCAATGAAGGCTAAAAGGCCGCTAACTAAATAAGAGATGGGGGGGAGGGCCAGCATTCTTTTCAAGGGTGTCATGTAAAAGTGCAGAGATAATACACTGATCTGAACCAGCCTATGTGCCACTTGTGTCCCCGTGGGTGTAGAAACACAAGAAGGTCAATGGAAACGATGCAAGTGTTGTCAGTGAGGACACAAAGAGTGACTAAGGGAGCTAAATTTATAGAGTCTGGGAAAAGAAAGACTCAGGGTCACATGGTCTAAAAATACCTTCAAGGTAACAATATAAATGAAGGAAGGCAATTGTTCATGGCCTCAGAGGAAAGTAGGACAAGGAGCAATAGCTGGAAGCTAAAGAAAGAAAAGTTTAGCCCAGGGATTAGGACAAAAAGTCCCTAACTGAGGGGAACTGGGCAGTGGAACAGGCTGTCAAGAGAGCAGGGTGTGGTACTAACACTGTAGCTACTCAAGAACTGGTTAGATGAGGGGTGAACGAGGCAAGGTCTTGCACAAGAGACATCAGACTAGCTGCCACAGAGAGAGGTGGGGTATGCGGAGGTCCCTTCCGGTTCTCTGGTGACATCGTCTGTAGGCCAGTCACATACAGCATTCAGAGAGCACTACATCAAACGCACTGCACCCAAATGTAAGCCAAGCACCACAAACATCCCCACTCATGTGCTTGTTATTAAATACCCAGTGCAAGGAAATGCAGGATTTTTTAGCAGCACTTCATTTTCATGGATGCCACAGCAGAGTGTGGCACTCCTGGGGTGGTGGTGAGGGGCACAGGTGGCTCTATATTGCCTTTCCCTCATCGTGAGGGCTGCTAGGATGGAAAGCACGCCCTGGTATGAGTAACAGCATCTTCAGGGTTGCCCCAGCAGCTCCTAAGGGATTGCTCTGCTGGCCAGGATTGCATGCATCATGCTCTGACTCTCCCCACCAGCCCCATTCCTCAGAATGCCCCCGTCACATGGAAATCCATGGCTGCTACAGGTGCAAAGAGCATTTAGGAGAGGATTGGGATTTGGCCCTTAGTGCCAAATTTACCCTGGTGCAAGAGGGTGCAATCCTATTGACCTCAGCCGCATGCACATAAATTTAGCCCTTAATATTTATACTGGCAAATTAGCTACGATCGTCATCGCTAACAATCGGACCCTACAGGAAGTTATCTGAGCTTATGGGCAGATAGCCAGACAATGTTTTGACCACAAAAACACACACTGAGTCTCTTCAACAAAAATCCAGTGTCATTTTGTTCTCAATTGTTCCCTATTTCACATGTTCCGTCAGGCAGCGGTTACTTCAAACGACTTTATTACTTGGCACAGAGCACAACCCAATTCTTAAGTCTGAGTGATTTTAACTTTCTATTAAGAGGACAACCACAGTAAGGTTTCCACATGAGAGCGTAGTATGTCTCTCTCTCTCCTTTGCAGCATGTTCTACTGAAATGCAGAACAGCAGCTACTTTTGCAGCACGGAAGGAGACTTCTCCCCATTGAAAGAGACACATCCATTGGAAATCGTGTCAATCTTCTTATTTATTATAGACTCCTTGACTTTAAGGCCAAAAGGGACCATCATGAATGTCTTTGTAGTCTGGTAATACATAGGAGCCCCAGGGATGGCCCAGGAGTCCATTGTGCCAGGCACTGTGCAAACACAGAATACAAAGATGGTCCCTGCCCCAAACAGCTTACAATGTAGTTTTAGGTTCTACATCTGGCCCTGAGCCCCCTGCTAATATTTGGGTTTTACAATAACATTTTCCTATTTTTTAAGACATTTTTCTCTGCCATGTTTTCATGTGGCAGATCCAGACAAACAACAAGGGAACCTGAATTGCCAACTGGTGATTAATAGATGAAACGTGAAACTGACTGGACACAAAGTGCTAACAAATGGCCAGGGTGTGTGTGTGTGTGTGTGTGTGGAGAACAAAGGAAAACTTTCATTTATAGTCATCTTAGGTGTTAGTCCTAACAGTAGCAGACAGAACATGTTTAGACAGAAGTGCTGCTGCTGATGTATTTATCAGTACCATTAGTCCAGGCACCTAACTTCCCTAGGTTCCTTTAAAAATCCTTGACTGTTTTTCTTACAGGAATGCCCAGAGGCCCCAATCAGGGATCAGGACCCCATTGTGCCAGGAGCTGTACATATCCATAGGAAGTCATAGTCCCTGACACAAACAGCTTACCTTCTATTTTTTAAATTGCCAATGTCCCATTAAAGCTGCAGTAAAAGGCATAATAAGCTGCATATACCACACTACCCTCCTGTCCCTTTTATTTTATTTTTACAGTGCTCTCTTTTAATGCAGGATTTCTGGTCTCAAAACCAAAAACGATCTGATATTTGTTACACGTAATCAGCAGCACTACTGATAGAAAGGTTGAGAGAGAGACTCAGATAATAATGATTGTGTTTCACCTATATAATTATGGAGGCCTCAGGAGCGACCTTATAGTTCAGGTTGCACTGAGATTTCCATGTAAAACAGGACTAAAATCCCTCTGTGTCATGCTTTAATGGTGGAATTTAGTCTCAAGATTTGGCACAATTAAATATTTTCTAACCTTTGTAGAGGAAATATTTTTAAATGCTGCTTTTTGGAAATCCTGCACTGTTTTCCACACCTCTTTGGGTTCCTCTAGCTGAACTCTGCAAATGCCAAACTTCATGCACACGGGCACATTCTGAACATCTTAGACATAGGTCACATTTGAAAATTGGATTAAAAAAGAGTAGTCATGTAACGTACAATAGCCACAATAGCCTCTGTTAATCATCAGAACACACCAGCATATAAGCAATCAACCTGATTGGCCTTCAAGGAGTTCTGTTGGTTGTTCAGGATGAGAGTGTGTATATATATGTGGGTTGTGGGTGGTGAAAGGGAAGTAACTGAGCCTGGGAAGAGGGATGATGAGTGGAGTGTTGATAGGACATGCAGTTTAGCCAACTTGGTGCAAAGTTGGCGAAGTATTCTGTGTGAAAATATGGTTAGAGATGGGCCAAAGAGGCCAGCTTTGGGTTATGAAAATAGTTCACGGGTTGAATTTTGGTTTTGCACGACCAAACCCAAGGACAGCTCAGACCTGGGTACCAATTCATGTCAACCACTGCAGACTTGGACAAAAGGTTTGGTTTGGGCTAACCGCTAAATATAACAGTATCGTCATTCTACACATTTCACCCTATTTCACCTGTAGTAAAAAGAAGGATTACTAAGAGGCAAATAATTATTTAAGTCTGTATATTAGTTAGTCTATATATTTCAACTATCTATCAAGCCTGAAAGATCCATTTCACAGAAGGGGCAACACCACACCATTCTTTTTAAAGCTATCAGTAATATTGAAAATAAGGGGCTGATTTCATATTTCTAGTTATTTGTTTGTGGGTCTTAACATCCTTGGAGCAGAGCAAAGTCCATTCCCAGTCTTGCTTACACACGCCTAGTTAAACCACAGAGCTTTCACAAAACCTTTTCCTTTTTGCGCCCCTAGCAAAAATATCTCAGCACAAGTGGAATTACTCTGTGAAATGACCCTGCTCTACACAGATATAGCACTTCTCTGATTTATTGCTGTCTGTATAGTAGTAGCACCTAAAGGCTGCAGCAGAGATCAGGACCCGGTTGCGCTGGGCAAACACAGACTGTGAGAGTCCCTGAGCCAAAAAGCTCCCAGTCTAAACAGACAGGACAGACAAAGAGCAGGAAGGGAAACAGAAGAGAAGTGACTTGCTCAAGGTCACACAGTAGTTGGTGGCAGAGCCAAGAATAGAACTCAGCTCTCTTGATGTCCAAAACCACTATACCATGGTACCTCTCAATTTGAAGAACTGTGATGGTCGACACTGTGCCACAAAATACAATCTATAGGAAATCCTGGAAGGAGGAGGTGGGGATGCACTTAGATTCCAAGGTAGAGTTAGCTAGGTTAGGCAGGGGCGGCTCAGTTATATTGGGGCTTCATTCAAAATGGCAGGCTCCTTCCATCTCCCTTACCAACTCTTATTCTCAGTTCCAGTCGGCTCCTGTTTTCCACTCATTCCAGAACTTCCTCCCAAGTGAGGCAACAAGAATGGCCAGCTGGCAGCACTTAGGTGTGTGCCTCCTTGTCTCTCACTTGTGGGCCTGCCCCGGGTCCTCTGACCATGGGCTCTATCCCTGTTGTTCAGATGCCTTGTGGCATGATGGGTACCACTGAAGTATGACACAAAATAATAAGCAGGTGAGCTGGGCAAATGGTATGCAATGCATGTAAGTGTTTCTTTTGGGCTCACAAAACATTTGCAAACTACTGTGAATGTAGAGTTTGTAAACGCTTGCCCAATAGTTTGGACAAATAATTTTGAAACTGTTCACTTCAGCTAGGTCATTCGCTTTTCATGGCATGTGATTGGTCACATAGTATGTTTTCTGCACTCTGCTGGCGTGGCTGAAACTACTTACCAGAATAATAAGGCACTTTGGGCACAATTGTTTAAAGAACACTAGTGCTCTTATAACTATACACAAAAATTCACAAACAAGGAACAGCATGACCCTACTCTGAGTTTGAGTAATTTCTTCATGGATAGACTTGCACATCAGTTTTTCTATTATTCAACTAGCTCTTGTTTTCTGAACGACTTGCACAGATGATTTCTCTTTCTGACCTGTGTTGGAGGGACAGTGCATTAGGGGTTCCCCTTTGTGCACATTACTGTACGGCTGTCCCAAATGAACTCATTTCTGGACCACACATGGTAGAATCTGAAGAGCAGACAGAGCTCTTCTAGTCCACTAAGGACCTCACTTTGCTAAGTCAGCTTCTCCTGGGAGGTGTCGAAATATTACGGTGATGCGAGACCATACAAAACCCAATGGTAGGTAGATAGAGGACTCTAAAGCCAGAGCCAGCCCTGGGGATACATGCTCTGTAAGGTTTTGGGTGGTGTCTCCCTGAAACTTGGCTTAAACATCAAGGAGACCAGTGACTTATTAGGCAGACCTGGCTCTGCCCTGATGCCCTTAGCAGAATTGCTGCATTGAAGTCCTGAAGTTCTGCCAGGACTCTGGCAGAGGAGCGCCCTGCACTGGGTGCCACTCCTCCCACATCTCCTATCTAGAGGAGAAAGGAGCAAGGCACAAGAACGACAGAGGCAGCCAGCAGCCCAGCCCCCCCACCCGGGATAACCTTCTCCCTTTTCTTGCAGAGAAGAGCAAAGTCAGAGACAGTGGTTCCTGGCCTCATCCCCTCCCCTCATCCTGGGGAGAAGCAGTGAGTGTCTTCTCCTCATGGAGAGACAAGGGGAAGGATTAGCTCCTAGCTGGCTTCCCCCTCAAGCCTTCCACGGTAGAGAGGACCTACCCTAACGGCTCTCCTCCCACTCTTTCCTGCTCCCCTCACCCAGTGGAAGAGTGGGGGTGGCCCCTGCTTGCTGCCTTCAACAGAGGAATGGGCGGGTGGGAGGAGTAGTAGCACCTCTACTGGTAGGGGGGCTTTTGTTTGTCTGTTTCCCAAAGAATCAGGGTCTGGCAGGGAAGAATTGGGGGAAGAGAATCCATTTGGGCCTGGGGAGGGGAGCCATTTGTGTGTCCGCGTGATAATATGAATGTGGGGAAGGCTGGGAGGGGAGTCACTCTGGACCTGGAGAGTGTGTGTGGGGGAGTAGGGGGCTGGCTTCCTGGCTTGGGAGGGGATACAGTTGTGCATGTTGGGGGATGGGCTGATGGGGGATGGCTAACGAGTGGGGGGAGGGCATGCATTCCCCACAGATGAGTTGTGTACACCTTTGGACGGTGTACAGCCACTGCTTAATTTGTAATGAAAGAGGTGATGGGGTCATGTCATTTTTTTACTTTCATAACTGACGGGGCAAGCCCAGAGGTGCTGGGAGGCTAGGAACTGCCAAGCCCAGAGGTGCGGGGGGGGGGGGCTATGAACTGCCAGGCCCAGAGGTGCTGGGGGGCTAGGAACTGCTAAGCTCAGAGGTGCTGGGGGCTAGGAACTGCCAGGCCCAGAGGTGCCGGGGGGCTAGGAACTGCTAAGCTCAGAGGTGCTGGGGGCTAGGAACTGCCAGGCCCAGAGGTGCCGGGGGGCTAGGAACTGCCAGGCCCAGAGGTGCCAGGGGGCTAGGAACTGCCAGGCCCAGAGGTGCCGGGGGGCTAGGAACTGCCAGGCCCAGAGTGCCGGGGGGGCTATGAACTGCCAGGCCCAGAGGTGCCGAGGGGCTAGGAACTGCCAGGCCCAGAGGTGCCGGGGGGCTAGGAACTGCCAGGCCCAGAGGTGCCGAGGGGCTAGGAACTGCCAGGCCCAGAGTGCCGGGGGGGCTAGGAACTGCCAGGCCCAGAGGTGCCAGGGGGCTAGGAACTGCCAGGCCCAGAGTGCCGGGGGGGCTAGGAACTGCGAGGCCCAGAGGTGCCGGGGGGCTAGGAACTGCCAGGCCCAGAGGTGCGGGGGCTCAGCCCTGGCACAAATTAAGCCCTGTGTATAGCAGCATCACTACCATTAACCTCCATCCCTAACGGGGGTCATTTTCAGAGCCGTGTCCCTGCTAAGCCACGGGGAAGGAGCCTGGATTTTCTTTATTTCTTTGCAAAGCACAACGGGGAAAGGCGGAGGAGAACAACACTGCACACCACCAATACATCTATCCCCAGGCCCTTCTCATCCGCGGGCTTCCCCAAAGGAGCATGCCTGGAAGGCTCTTTTGCAAAGCCGGGGGCATGAGGAACGGGGCGGGGGTGCCCCTCCCCGGCTCCCCCCTCCAGCCCCACCCCGGAGAGGCAGGGACAAGCGTGCCGGGCGGGCGGAGCTGCGGCAGGCAGGCGGGCGGGCGGTGAGGGGGCTGGCCAGACTGCAAAGCGCCCTTGCGGCTTTTCCTTCCCGAGTCTCCTGCTCTCCCTGCCCCGGCCCTGCCATGCCTCTCTCCGGCCCCGGGCTGCTGCCCTGCCCGCCGCCCCCCGCCCTGCGCCCCCTCTGAAAGCCAGCCAGGGTCGGTCCCACCCCAGCCCGGGCTAACGACCGAGTCCCGGGGAGAGGATGGTGCAGAAATCCCGCAACGGAGGCGTGTACCCGGGTGCGACCGGAGAGAAGAAGCTGAAAGTGGGGTTCGTTGGGCTGGATCCAGGCGCCCCGGATTCCAACCGGGATGGGGCGCTGCTCATCGCCGGCTCGGAGAGCACCAAGCGGGGCAGCATCTTGAGCAAGCCCCGCTCCGGGATCTCCGGGACGGGGAAGCCCCCCAAAAGGAATGCCTTTTACCGCAAGCTGCAGAATTTCCTCTACAACGTGCTGGAGCGACCCCGCGGCTGGGCTTTCATTTACCACGCCTACGTGTGAGTAGCGAGTGCGGGCGCCGGAGCGCAGCCTGCCCCGGAGAGGGAGGCTGGAGATCTCAGCTCACCTTGCAGCCAGGACAGGGGGCAGCCCGGGCGGCAGCGGATGCCTGGCAGCTCATCCCCCGGGGGGCTAAAACCGAGATGCAGGGGGAGCGGCGCTGTGTGCAGAGGAGGAGGGGCGAGCTGCAGGGTGGCAGGTTTTAAGCGCCCCCCCCCCTTTTTCCCCCCACACTGGCCTGTCTGCATCTTGCAGCTCGGAAACACCCGCTGAGCCAGCCGGTTTTCCGCCTTCCCTTCCCGAGCCCTGGTTGCGCTGCCTGCATTGTGTGTTGTGCCTCGCCTGCTGGGGGCTGCCTGGACCCCAATGCAGGGTGCAGTTATTAAGAAGGAGCGGGGAGGGACCACCTCAAAAAATCAAACAAGCAGCCCTGCAAAATTGGAGGGTCGCTTACCCCAGGAAGACTGATCGCGGTGATGCACATTTCCCAGCCCTGAACCAGATGCAATACAAACACTTCTGGTTCTTAGGTGAATACACTCGCCTAGCTCCTTCGCTTGTATATGTGGGTGCTTGCCTCCTCTGCCTGATCACAATGTGCTGTGGGACATGACATGCTCATGGATCACTTGGTTCTGGTTTAGATGGAGCAGTGGCTGGGGTTTTTTGTTTTGTTTTTTTTTGGTCCTGCTTGGAATCATCCTAGCAATGCTGTTAGCAGCAAGGGACAGAAAAAAATCTGGCTCAGGCGCTGCTGTCTGGGCTGTGTCTCCCTTCTCTACCCCACCATTCGCCCCTTCCTCTATCCCCAGCTTTGATGGATCTGTGTCTGGCAACATTTTGGGCTGTGGACTGGAAGGGATTTGTGGACTCCAGCTAAAGTAGTGCTGTGTCAGGGAAGAAATGCTGATCAGTGTCTGATTCCTGACAGCAGAGAGAGGGAGTGGTAGACAATGGAGCAGTCCCAAGGCAGACGTTTGCACTCAGATGCCCTTTTTTAACAAGTAATGATTGTATTCCACCGATCAGTTGGAAGAAAGCGCAGATCAGCTCCTGTTGTTTGTGGGAATATAAAGGGGATGCCAAGCTACATGATGTGCTGCTGTGTTACTGCAACTCCCTTCCCTCTGGGAGTTTCCATGGTCCCCACCAGGCTCTTCTCCAAATCTGATGTAAGGCGGAGGCATGTGCCTGGCTTTTCCTTTTGTTGTGGTATGTTTGGGGTTTGTTTTGAATTGAGGGTTCGCCTCCTCCCGACCTGTTTTTTAAAGTTTTTCCCTTTTACGTGATGGCGATGGTACTAAAAGGCGTTGGGAAGTGCATTCAGGTGCTCAGCCATTTTGTAAGTGGAAGCATTTCAGAGAGATCTTGTTGCTGAGTAAACTTAGACGATGAAATTCTGGCTCCAATGAGGTCCATGGGAGCATGGCTGTTCACTTCAATGGGGCCCAGGTTTCTCCCAGAGAGATCATAACTGAGTGAGAAGCAAATCACACCAATATATCTTCATTTCTCCATTTGGTCCACAATTAGAATACGTGTTATCCAATGTTCAGAGCTGCCAAGCACCTTCGGCTCTCATGGGCTTCCCTTGCTCAGCACTTCCGAAAATCAGGCTCGTATTTTGTGAACAAGCCCTGTGTATGTGTGCCCAGGATACTTGATGATGAAATACACACAAAGGCTAAATCAGTCCCTAGGGGCTGACTATAGCTGCGATAGCCAGTGTGATTGCAGGGGTCAGGATAAAGATGACACAAGTGGAATGGGATGAAAGCAAAATGGCACATGGCAGGTTAACCCCATGCAAAGAAGCTTTTTTAGTACAAAGAGGATAGTGTAGCTAACCTGCCTGACTCTTGTGTGATTAATCCAGACAGACGCACTGTCCTGAATTTATCTCCTCGGGGCCCCTTTCAGAAACAAAGCTTTATAATGTCACTTGCTATTCCTGAGGGAGTAATGGGATCATCCCAGATTCATGCAGCTACAAACTTTACATCATCCCTCATAGTCCTTCCCCAGAGGTGAAATCCAGCCCCATATGCAGAGGACCATCACAAGGCCTGTACTACTGAAGTCCTCAAAACCGAGCTTAAGCGGGGCTTAGACCTTGTGGTAAGTGTCTGAATTTCACGCTGTATGCTCCGTATGTGGACACCATGTCCAGGGAATAAGTGTTTTTATTTCCACAACCATGTGACGCACCTCCCCTGAACTTTTCCCACCTATCCCCCTCTCTCAGGAATACTTCAGTGCATTCCAAACCTCCAGACACTTTGTTTTTTAAAGGCTCTGCCACAAAACTGTTTCCCCTCAAGCATTGATCAGGAAAATGCGGTCTAAGCGTATGCTGCCTTCAGTGCTGGACCAGTGACCATTTCAAGGGCCTACATGTTACGATGCTTCAGACGCGTGTTACACAGTACTGGGAAGCTGCCCAGCATTCGGGTCTTTTGGCCCATACTTGTGCCAGAGTTAGCCCTGGCACGTTGCTCACTTACAGATGTAAAGAACATAATACACATATAGACGAATGAAAGCCTATGCACCCGTTATGCCCCATTTGTTTTTGTAATTATTTATTCATATTACATTAGTGCCTAGAGAACCCAAATAACACTAGTCCCATAGGGCTAGGTGCCGTACCTACATAGAATCATAGAATATCAGGGTTGGAAGGGACCTCAGGAGGTCATCTAGTCCTACCCCCTGCTCAAAGTAGGACCAATTCCCAACTAAATCATCCCAGCCAGGGCTTTGTCAAGCCGGGCCTTAAAAACCTCCAAGGAAGGAGACTCCACCACCTCCCTAGGTAACGCATTCCAGTGCTTCACCACCCTCCTAGTGAAATAGTGTTTCCTAATATCCAACCTAGACCTCCCCCACTGCAACTTGAGACCATTGCTCCTTGTTCTGTCATCTGCCACCATTGAGAACAGCCGAGTTCCATCCTCTTTGGAACCCCCCTTCAGGTAGTTGAAGGCTGCTATCAAATCCCCCCTCATTCTTCTCTTCTGGAGACTAAACAATGCCAGTTCCCTCAGCCTCTCCTCATAAGTCATGTGCTCCAGACCCCTAATCATTTTTGTTGCCCTCCGCTGGACTCTTTCCAATTTTTCCACATCCTTCTTGTAGTGTGGGGCCCAAAACTGGACACAGTACTCCAGATGAGGCCTCACCAATGTCGAATAAGACATTGAATAAGACATGTAGTGAGACTGAGAGACAGTCCTTGCTACAAAGAGATTACCATCTAAGTAGGCAAAGCAGACAAAGGGTGAGAGAGTAGAGGCACAGGTAGGTGAAATGACTTGCTCAAGAACACATAGCAGGGCAGTGGCAGAGCTGGGCTCAGAATCCAGGTCTCCTGACTCCCAGTGCAGTGCCCTCGCCACTAGACCTTGCTACTTCTTCCCTCAGTTGAGCCCTGTTTGGGGAGCATAAGTGGTGCATAGGCCTTCTGCACAGGAGTGAATTTCATCTGCGATGCACATGTGTAGTATTGGACTCAGTTTCCACCAGGGTGCGGCACTCTGGGGAGTTTTCAGGCGCCATAGTGCAGGTAGTGAGTGCTTCACCCACTGAAATGAAGGCAGGTGTGTTTGTGTCAGTGATTAGACTCTCAAATATTGTCTCCTTACAGCGAAACGTCCTAAATGCACATGGATTCTATTTTAAATGCAGATAGATGCATTTGCATAGGTAACTCTGTAACATCTGGAGCACCACACGTTAGAGTCCGACATCACACAGTGACGTAAACTATTGTACATCTAAGTGCGCATGGTATGTTCATTTCCACAGGCAGGTCTCAGCCAGGATTTTTCTTGTTTCTCCTCGTTTTTGACCCTCACATCTCACACTATGATGATTGTTTAAAAAAACAAAGGAAATTCAGTCCAAAAATGTAGTTAAAGCAGTATTGTGGTTGACTATATGAAAGCATATATGAAAGTTATGGCACACAGCCATATAACAATTGGGACTGATCTGCTTTGTCCTCTGTTCCACTCCCCTCGCTGTAATGGCATCCTGGGGCATAGAGGTGCTTTCTCAGCCAATGCTAGCTCTGCATGTTCTTGTTGGACCTTGTCTTCTTTCAGGGATGAAGTATGGGATTTGGCAAACCACAGCAGTGTGCTGGCGTTCTCTTGACATTGTGTGGGTGGCTGGTACTTTGGCTTTAAAAGGTCAGATCCCCTGAATTTCCTCTTGGAGAGGTGAGCAGATAGGTAGCTTCCCAGTGCTGGTGATCAGTTTTCACAGCTGATGATTAGCTCACCACAGGAAGCCAAGTGAGATGCGGTCTCATCCCAACGGGTCTACTTCCCTCTGGACATGTGCTGTTGCCCCTTTGTGCCAGTTTGGGGGCAAAACCACGGACTATTCTGTGTCTCTGTATTGCGATTGATTTTTTTGACACCATCCCCAGGCTAACACAAGTGGTGGCCTGTTCATAGGATATAAAATGGGCCTTCACTTGTGAACACACCATTTTACACAAGCACTTTCATGCACTAACAGCCGAGCATACAGGGGACAGAATTTTCATGTGCAAAACTGTGTCTGCCGGAGTGAAGGTTGGGTTCTGCCCCCACTGAAAATCAGTCCCATTGTATCTATGATTTTCATTGGATTATTTCTCTCATGCCCGCTCTGCTTCTCCTCTCAGAGTCTGACCTAAGCAGAATGGGGCCTGATAATGCTCAAGTGAAGCCCCGCTTAAGTACCAACATAGGCTTTTCCTGGGAGACAGCTGGTGCATAGGCCTTGAACTGGCTGTCTACACAGAGATTGAGTGGGTGGTGGGACTCGGGCTTGAGGTTGTCTTTCCCTCTTGCCTATTTCACATATTTCTTCAAATTCCTCTATCTTGCTCACTGTAATCTGTTCATAGGATGCAATATCTAGTATCCTGTCTTCTGACAGTGGCTGGTGCCAGATGCTTCAGAGGGAATGAACAGAACAGGGCAATTACTGAGTGATCCATCCCCTGTTGTTCATTCCCAGCTTCTGTAAGTCAGAGGTTTAGGGACACTCAGAGCATGGGGTTGTGTCTCTGAACGTCTTGGTTAATAGCCATTGATGGACCTGTCCTCCATGAATTTATCTAATTCTCTTCTCAATCCAGTTATACTTTTGGCCTTTATAACATCCCCTGGCAACGAGTTCCACATGTTGACTGTGCATTGTGTGAAGAAGTGCTTCCTTTTGTTTGTTTTAAACCTGCTGCTTATTAATTTCATTGGGTGCTCCTGGTTCCTGTGTTATGTGAAGGGGTAAATAACACTTCCTTATTCACTTTTTTCACACTATTCGTGATTTTATAGACCTCTGTCATACCCCACCTTAATCGTCTCTTTTCCAAGCTGAATAAGTGGGCGTACCATGAATTTATATGGTGGCATTATGATATTTTCTGTCTCATTATCTATCCCTTTCCTAATGGTTCGTAACATTCTGTTTGTTTCTTTGAGTGCCATTGCACATTGAACAGATGTTTTCAGAGAAAGATCTCTTTCTTGAGTGGTAACAGCTAATTTAGACCTCATCATTTTATAGGTATGATTGGGATTCTGTTTTCCAATATGCGTTACTTTGCATTTATCAAGATTTTCACCTGCCATATTGTTGCCCAGTCATCCAGTTTTGTGAGCTCCCTTTGTAACTCTTCGCAGTTAGCTTTGGACTTAACTACCTTGAGTAATTTTGTGTCGTCTGCAAGCTTTGCCCCCTCATTGTTTACCCCCTTTTCCATATCATTTGTGAATATGTTGAACAGCACTGGTCCCAGTACAGATCCTTGGGGGACCCCGCTATTTACCTCTATCCACTGTGAAAATTGACCATTTATTCCTACCCCTTGTTTCCTATCTTTTAACCAGTTACCGATCCATGAGAGGACCTTCCCTCTTAATTCATGACTACTTACTTTGCTTAAGAGCCTATGGTGAGGGACTTTGTCATAGGCTTTCTGAAAGTCCAAGTACACTCTTGTACACATGCTTGTTGACGCCCTCAAAGAATTCTAATAGAATAACGAGGCACGATTTTCCTTTACAAAAGCCGCATTGACTCTTCCCCAACATATTGTGTTCATCTGGTCTGATAATTCTGTTCTTTACTATAGTTTCAACCAGTTTGCCAGGTGCTGAAGTTAGGCGTATCGGCCTGTAATTGCCAGGATCACCTCTGGAGTCTTTTTTTAAAAATTGGCATTACATTAGCTATCCTCCAGTCCTCTGGTACAGAGGTTCATTTAAATGATAGGTTACGTACCACAGTTAGTAGTTCTGCAATTTCATATTTGAGTTCCTTCAGAACTCTTGGGTGAATACCATCTGGTCCTGGTGACTTATTACTAGTAAATTTATCACATCAGTATGTGCCTCAAGCTGATTTTTTTTTTTTTTTTTTTAATTTCAACCAAAATCGTTCATCCATTTCTCAGAACAAGGTTGGGAGAAAATACATTGTTTTAGCCATGTTAAAAAAATTACAACCATGTTTAATACTTCCATGTTTTGCTCCAGTGTAGTGTTTGTGAGAGAACAGGGTTAGGTTGGTGCAGTGAAGCCATATCAACTAATGCGACTTTGGTTTTGGAGTATCTTTCCTACCAAAACATGGACCCGTTTCTGTTGGTGTTGAATTCTCTTAATTCCCACCAAGTCAATGTGAGCTGATGGCACTCAGCACCTGGCAGGATCAGGCCCTGTATCACATCGTATTTTGCACAGTTACAGGTTATTGACCTCACTTATGGCTTCTGGTGATCAAGGGTCAAAAATGGCTTAAGTCTCAAATGAAAATAAGCAAATTATTCTGGTGACCTTAACTTGGTCTCCCGAACATAGTTACAATAGACATTGTTATCTAGTTATAACAGACCCACATTACAAGGGGGATGATTGGCGATCTCACTGCTGCTAAATAAAGGTATCACAGATTGGCACAGAGGCGTATTGCATATTGGGGGATCTTGCCAGCCCTCTATCTGGCTTTACCCAGTGCTGTTAAATCTTCTATTTCCGCAACTTCAATTATTTAAAGGGACACTAACTAGATTCTAAGTAAAAATAATTGAGTTGCACTGACAGTTACCCTATGGGGAAGAACGGACCCTCGGGATTGCAGAGAAGTATGTTTTCTTTAAATGCGGACCCTCAGTTGTCTTTCCTTTCCATCCAGGGTGCTGGGCAGGAGTAATTCTTCCACAATAAAAATGAATGATGCTATGTCCTCACCTCACTGAACATGCCAAGTGATTTCAGCTCCCCACACAATTCCATCAGCTCTATCTTGGACAACCGGAATATGACACCCTATAATATATAACTTGAAGAAGCTGGGGGATCATATCCATTGATTATAAAGCACCAAAATATAAAAGTGTGGACAGCTTGTTGGGAATTATCTCAAGCAGAAGTCATGAGCTGGTGTAGAGAGGAGATTGCTTTATCATGGCCTTTGGGCTTTTTTAACTGCATGACAGCCAATATGGAGCTAAACTAAGTAGTTCTTCCACCTGTCCACCAGCTCTGTCTGGCTTCAGTATTTCTAAGGTGCTGTTGGCATGTTAAAACCGTTCTCCCCTAAAGCCATCTCTTTGGTTATAACTAGGGTGGCTGGCCTACTTTTTAAAGTTATTTTTCTGACACTCCCCCTCCAAAAACCCTAAACCACAAAAAAAGACTTTAATAACAAATTTTATAATCAGCAATTCATGTGGAGTATTGTGTACCCTCTGCACAGTGGAAGCCCCAGCAGTTCTTTCAGAGGGAGCCCAAGCTAACGAACTAATCTAAGTCCCAGAAATTTGCCGACATTCTTGATGGCTGTGGCGCATGCACAAAGAAATAATGCAAAAAGCAGTAAACCCCGTAGACCCACGTCGTTTTGTGCTTTAACAGACACCTAGTGGGGAAACAGGGTTTGCAGGGGGAAGAGGTTGAGGGCAGGGATGGGGAATGTTAAGGATATAGTCAGGGGTGAAAGTAGAAATAGGGACTTACCGGTACGGGGCTGTGTTGGGGCTCGCTCTGGCCCCTGGAAGGGGCGGGGCCTCGGGCGGAAGGGGCAGGAATGGTATCAGAGCCAGCTCTGGCCCGCCCTGTACTGGTAAGTGCCCTCCCCCGCCAGGGTAGCAGCGGCAGCCGGGGGCTCCGGCAGCAGTTTAAAGGGCCCAGGGATCGGCCGCCGCTACCGCCCCGGGCCCTTTAAACTGCTGCCGGAGCCCCTGGCTGCCGCTGCTACCCCAGGGCTCCGGCAGCAGGGCTCCGGTGGCTATTTAAAGGGCCTGGGGCTCCCCTGCCTCTACCGCCCCAAGCCCTTTAAATAGCTGCCGGAGCCCCGCCGCTACTCCAGGGCTCCGGGGGCTATTTAAAGGGCCCAGGACTCCGCTGCTTCTACCGCCCAGGCCCTTTATATAAACCCCAGAGCCCCGCCGCCGCTACCCCAGGGCTCCAGCAGTGGGGCTCTGGTAGCAATTTAAAGGGCCTGGGGCTCCAGCCGCTGCTGGGAGCCCCAGGCCCTTTAAATTGCCGCCTGGGGAAGCCAGGCCGCCCCGGTACGATGAACCGGCTCTTGCCGGTATGCCATACCGGGACATACCGGCTTACTTTCACCTCTGGATATAGTATCCCCAGGCCCTTTAAATTGCCGCCTGTGCAACCCCTGTGATTTTAAGCATTTACAACGGGACTACTCCTAGGGCTTAGTGCTCTCTGGTGTATGGAAGAGAAACGATCCCTTAGGATGTCGCATGGGAGTAAGAACAATCAAATGAATTTAAGAAAGGGAAGATATAGGCTGAATACCATGAAATTAACTGACTACGGAATCACTCCCCGCGTGAATGGGTGGGATCCCTATTACTTGAGACATTTAAAATCTCCTTGGATTCCACAGGAGGTGATGTCCTGTAGGCACCAATCTAACTCATTCCCTCTATAGAAAGATAATATCTTATAAGGGACAATCTTACTCCTGGGGTGGGGAATGGATTAGATGATCTCATAGTTCTTTTTTTTCTGTCTCGTTGCTGTGCTTCTCTGAGAGTGTTTGAAAGATACACCAAGTATGATGTGTATGAAGCTTAGTTGATAAACAGCCTTGGATATAGCCTGAACCTTAAAGAGCCCTGTCTTGAGTGATCTGTTAGTCCTATGACAGATTGTTCTATAGGAGCTCGTGGAGTGGAACTGGTTAGCAACCTTGATGTGCCACAGCTATGCACTTGCACAGTCAAAACCTACGGAGACTGATGCTCTTTCCTTTGCTATCAGAGCTCTAATTGGATTACAGAAGACAAGTCACTCAGAGAGGCTGCTGTTTTGATTAGCTAAAAACAGATTAATAGTGTCAGCGAGATACTCGGTTGTTTCAACTCAGACAGTGTGTCAACAGGTGCCCAAAAGCAAAGTACCGACATTTCCTGTGTGGATTGTGCATCTTAAAAAGGATGCAGTCAGAATGCCAGTGGTGCTCAGATACTCCGGTGGTGAGGATGGTATAAGAACTGAAATGGAACAGGAATAGAAAACAGAATCTGGCTTTGATATGCAAACTAAAAACCAGACTGACAAGACTTTGCAAAACCTAGACCCAGCCCAGGTTTGGTCCATCTCTGTAGAAACTAGATGTGGGTTAAATACAGAGCCATTGTTCCAAACCCCCTGAAATTCAGGCAAAATGAGATCTAGAGCTGAGCCGCCCCAGGTTTTGATTATTCAAAGCCTAAACCCAGCTGATGAGGTTCTGAGAAACCAATCCAACCACTGGTGTGTTGCTCAGCTCCATGAGTGAGGTGTTCTTTACAAAGGGAACTTTATAACAGACCCCAATAAAAATGTGGGAGAGAATGCAGGAGTACAGAAATGTGGGAAGGTGTGATAAGGAATCCATACCTATGGAACTATTTATTATTAATCATCATTATTATTATTTTATTATTAATGTATTAAACACTGTAGCACTTAATAACCCAATCAGGGCCCCATTGTGCTGGGTGCTGTACAAATACTTAGCAAAGAGACAGTCTCAAAGATCTTACTCTCTAAACATGTGATGAGAGACAACGGTTGGAGATGGATAGAGAAATGAGGGGAAGGACAAGGTTACAGTGATAAAGTAAGCGGCAGTTACAGCCTGCCTGCTCCCCAACCATTGTACTAAGAGGCGTTGGTTGCAGGATCACCAGGGTGAATCATGAGACGTTTGGCACTTTGTCTCTTGGAGGACTGAGGTTTATGCTCCCTTCTGAGTGTGAGTGGACTGGCCATTAGTTTGAAAGGAGGAGACCCTCTTAGTTGTGAACTTTCAGGCCAGTGAATTTCCGGGTACCTCTTTTGTAAACGGACACCTGCTTTCCTGAAAGCTTTGTTTTATGGTGCTCTCTTCTTATAGCTGTGCCGCCGAGGGACGTGACAAAACCATAGCGAAATACAGCTGAGATAGCTGGAGTTACTGCTGTGCACTGCAATAGCTTACAGCAGTAGGGCAGTAGATAAGAACACAGGTTCTGCTGACGGGCTGTCAGTCCTTGTGAAGTTATTACCGCACGCAGGGGGAAAGCATTACCATAAATACTGACATATAAGTTGACTCGTATGTACAGAAACTATCCCGTCTCATATGTCAAGAACGAGTAAACCTAGGAGCTTGTTTCCTAGTAGACACCCAGCCCATCTCTTTATTGTGATATCTGTTCAGTGCAGCTGAAGGGTAATTTCAATACCCACTGCAACAGGAAAATATAAAAGTCAAAGAAAAGATTAATTAACGTACTATGTAGTAAAAAGTAACGATAATCCATATTTATTATGCTAACAGTGTCCCTAACTGAAATAAGAGCTCCGTTGTGGTGCTGCACATACACATCGTAAGAGACCGTCCCGCGCCCAAAGAGCTTACAGTATCAAAAAGACAAGACAGATGAAAGACAGGAGAAAGGGCTGCAGCAGACAGCTATCAGGATGGTGTCTGCCCAAACATCATCTTAGTTCCCCTCTACCGTTTGATGTTATTTCTGGTTTGGTTTTTTTCTGTTTTTGTTTGTGGAGTTTGCAAAAGAATGTCTGAGTTCTTGGGGCTAAGGTGGGGTGAGGAGAAGGCAGGAGGGGAGAAGCTGGTAGGAATGTGGACGGGAAAGACAAGCTTATTCAGATTTTCCAACCCAATAGGAAATTGATGATGATGATGATCCTGAACATCCTGCTCAGGAATAACATAATCATAAATATCAATCTCCAGCATCCTCTGTGTTGTTTTCTCCACTGTATTTCATAAAATGTGGCCTTGCCCTGTGTTTTTTCCCAAGTGTTGCTGATGTTGCATTTGAGGAATGCTGGCTATATCCTCCATGGGGGGCTTAGGTGGCCTGTTATCTCTGAGACACATGCATATCAGCAAAATGTCCAGTTGCATCAGTTTCCCTTCCCTTTGTCAATGACGCGGTTCAGATGTGAGAACCACAAATGCAGCTCTTTTAAGATGCACACATGATAAGATACTACCTGACAGCTGTCCACCCTTTGGCTGGACCTGGCTATCAGTGTCGCAGCCTACAGTGTGCTCATTTGCCTTCAACAATATCTTTAGCTACAATCCGGTACATAGATCCATGGATTCCAGTTGAGTTTGTGACACTCTGTACCTCAAAATAGCACCCTGGAACCCCTGTTGTGATGCGTTGGATCACAGAAACCCCCTTAGGGACTGCCAACTGATGTGCCAAGACTACTTCTGCCCCTGCTTTCCCTGCCTGCTTGGGACTCCAGCACCCTGTCTTGTTGAGCCAGACACGCCCGTCTGCTCCAGCACAGACCCAGGGTCTGAACCACGTGTCCCAAAGCTGCAGACTTAACTGAATGCAACTTAAGAAGTATTCCTGTCTTTAACACTGAGATGCCCAACTCTGAATGGGGGCTAAACCCCAAATAAATCCATTTTACCCTGTATAAAGCTTATACAGGGTAAACTCATAAATTGTTCGCCCTCTATAACACTCATAGAGAGATGTGTACAGTTGTTTGCCCCCACAGGTATTAATACATATTCTGGGTTAATTAATAAGTAAAAAGTGATTTTATTAAATACAGAAAGTGGGATTTAAGTGGTTCCAAGTAGTAGCAGACAGAACAAAGTGAATTACCAAGTAAAATAAAATAAAACACGCAAGTCTGAGTCTAATACAGTAAGAAAACTGAGTACAGATAAAAACCTCACCCTTAGAGGAATTCCAGTAAGCTTCCTTTTACAGACTAGTCTCCTTCTAGTCTGGGTCCAGCAATCACTCACACCCACTGTAGTTACTGTCCTTTGTTCCAGTTTCTTTCTGGTATCCTTGGGGGTGGAGAGACTCTTTCTTTCGCCAGCTGAAGACAAAATGGAGGGTCTTCCAGGGGTTTAAGTAGACTTTCTCTTGTGGGTGGAGACCCCCTCCTCTCTCCTGTGCAAAGTCCAGCTCCAAGATGGAGTTTTGGAGTCACATGGGCAAGTCACATGTCCATGCATGACTCCGTTTTTACAGGCAGCAGCCATAGCTTATCTGCTACCTTGAAGGTCCTCATGTAGACGTCTTATGTGGATTGGAGCCTCCCAAGATCCATTATCCCTTAAGTGCTTCTTGATTGGGCACTTAATTTGCACATTCCTTTCTCAAGAAGCTGACCAAATGCTTTACTAAGGCCTGGTCTACACTACCCCCCAAATTCGAACTAAGGTACGCAACTTCAGCTACGTGAATAACGTAGCTGAAGTCGACATACCTTAGTTCGAACTTACCGCGGTTCAGACGCGGTCCACACGCGGCAGGCAGGCTCCCCGTCGACTCCGCAGTACTCCTCTCGCCGAGCTGGAGTACCGCAGTCGACGGCGAGCGCTTCCGGGATCGATTTATCGCGTCCAGACCAGACGCGATAAATCGAACCCAGAACTTCGATTCCCAGCCGCCGAACTAGCGGCTGGGTGTAGACCTGGTCTAAGGCTACTTAAAAATCAAGCCAGTACACAGCCAATATTCATAAATTTGAATACAAACATGACACCCGGGCCTGTTGCGGGGACCCAGCAGCGCGCACGCTGCGCGCACCCAGCCCCTGGCCAGTCACGTCTGGGCTGGCTGCCCAGCTGGTGCAATCCCACGGGCGGCCCCGGCCCCCCCGTCCCGCTCGAGGCCCGCGGGATTGCGCTGCTGGGTCCCCGCAACAGGCCCGGGCTCGGGGGTTTCGGGCCCGGGCGCCAGAGCCGCAGCCGCTGAGCGCCATGGCCGCTTCCTCCGGCCGCGGCAGTAGGAGCTGCAGCAGCGGCTGCTCCCGAGTCCCGCTGCCCAGGTGGGGAGAACAGCCGCCGCCTGGCCCCGCGGGCTCCTCCCTGCTCTCCCTCCAGGTACCGCCCGACTGAGTCCTGCCTGCGCTCGGGGCCAGGCCGGACTCTCACTCACCTCGGCCCCGCGCTCCCCCTGCGTCTCCGGGGCCTCCCTCCAGCGCTTGCGGAGGGAGGAGGAAAGGGGGGGGGGTTGTTTTTTTGCTCTGCTGCCGTTTTTTTTTTTTTTTGCTCTGCCCCGCCCTCCCCCCGCATCCCGATATTTGACCTGGGTGAGAGGCACCAGCAGGTCACCCTATCTGCTGGTGCCTCTCTCTGTATTCTTCGTGAGTGGCTTAGAGAGCATTCATGCAATTTCACTGGTGTGAGGCTCCACATGCTCATGGCTGTGATTGTACTTCCTGTGGGGGAGGGATAGCTTAGTGGTTTGAGCATTGGCCTGCTAAACCCAGGGTTGTGAGTTCAATCCTTGCGAGGACCAGTTAGGGCTCTGGGGTAAAAAAAATAGTTGGGGATTGGTCCTGCTTTGAGCAGGTGGTTGGACTAGATGACTTCCTGAGGTCCCTTCTAACCCTGATATTCGATGATCCTATGGAGGGCATTGGTTGCTTGTCACTGGCATAGCTTTGTGAGAGACAGCACAGGCTGGAGAGTTAAGGGGGCAGAATAGTTCCAGATTTTACCCCAGGGATTCCATCACAGTTAATTTCTCCAAACTGTATATCTCTTGGGCAATGTGACCACTTCCTGGAAGAAATTAATATTATTTTTGATGATTTGTTAGGCCAATGACCTTGTGGTGCCCTATGACAGATATGTCACATGCCAGTTTTCTTTTCTGTAATCAGGTACGTGTCTGTGGTAAATGAGTGCACCAAATTTTGAGGTTCCAGCTCTAAAGGGCACTTACTATATGAGAGTAGCTCAACAGGGTAGGTTGAACAATTGAGATCAAATAGCTCTTGAAAAATCTGGCCAAAAGTTCTAGCCTGCACAAACCCTATGCTGTTAAAAGTGCTAGTTCAACACTCTGGCAGTGTGTGTATGTTTGTGGATTGATTCCACACTCTAGTGTCCCAGCAGAAACTCCGATTTCTGTTGGGCTGGTCCAACGCAGAATAACATACTCCAGTAATGAAATGTCCACTGACCGTATCTGGCTTTAGCAGTGAACCTGTGCATGTGGCGAGATTGGTCTGGTCTCTGCAATTCAAATTAATGCAATGTATGCACATAAACTTGTTGTGGGTTTGTACAGAGGCTGTGACAATGGGCTCCTAGGAGCTACTTCGATACGAATAATAAATAGTAATAATAATAATTAATGAAAATACCTGAAGGTAGGCTCAGAAGAAGAAAGGTTTTTTTAATCAGTGGGATTCATTTTATATATTGCTCTTGCCAGTTTAGAAATGTGAGCATGATATTAATGGTTCAGCAATTAATAAAGGGAAGGGTAAGAGAAGTGAAACAAAACCACCAGTTCTGTTTTGTGCTGCTGTTTTATGGTGGATTCTGCAGGTAGGTGTGCTTTTGAATTTGCCCAACCAAAGTACACAGTGAGATTAGTAGTGCAATTAATGTCTAACACCCTGATCCAGCCAAACCGTACACATGTTGCAGTTACAGAACCTGTGCTAAGTAATGAGGACCAAAGTGTCACAGTATAAAAGCTAGGGCAGTTGGAGAGATCAGGCTGATGTAGCTGTTGAGCTGGTAGGCCATTGTTTTGCTTCCCTTTCATAAATCCTTCTTGTTTCGATGTGTCTGACACCACTGGAACTGCCATAGTCTGTCTAGCCAAATCCTCCTAACTAGACCTTCGCTCACACCTCAGCATGTTGATTTGAGACTCCTGAGTCATCTCGTTAGGCAGAGCGCTATTTATTTCAGTGTTTATATTACATTTCAGAAGAGTGGGTGTACCTCTTCCGCTCCCAGACCCTGCCCTGTCTCTTTATATGTACTCTGGGCTTGAGTCAGCAGCCCAGAGAGCCTGAAAACTGGTGTAAGCCGCAGGAATCTCCGGACTGCTTAGGCAAAGGGTGGCATGACTAGGGGAATAGGAGCTTGTCTGTGACATCCATACACTTCAGTGATCCCTGGCAGCTAGAACAGCCCTGGGTGATGTGTGTGTTCTGGGCAACTGGTGTAAGTTAGAGCAGACCTCAGTCTACTCTGATTCACAGCCAGGAACAGGGGGAGTGCAAAGGGGGATGAGATCCACTTTTTCACCCCTCCTGAGATGCACCAAGTGCAGCTAGGAATCTGTGCTTCTGTGTATATTATTCCCTCCAGTCTTATGGAATCATCATGGCCCTGGTTTTCAAAGACCGGGGCACAGAATATGCACATGCACAGTTAATTGTGTCCTTAAAACCAGTATGTATGTACACAAATTGGGTAGTTTTGGGCACAGATTCCCATCTCGGTGTGCAACTGCCTGATCCACAACCTTGACCCTGGGTTTTGTAGGAGCAGGTAACTGTGCATAGGGCCCGCGTACAAAAACTTGACAATGGTCAGGCAGCTGGTGTCCTGGGACTGCTGCTTATCACGCTGACCAGTATCACTTCACTGGTATCTTTTGCTTCCCCATCACTTTATTGAATCCATCTGTTAAGACGTCTCTCATCTTAAACTTAGACTTCAGGCTTTTCAGGGCAGGTTCTGTATCATCGTTCTGTTTGTACAGCACCTAGAAGTTAAATAAAGCAAATGCCTTGGAGGGGATACCCCTTATTCACGCTGAATAGCCCCTCCCAGTGAAATTAATTGGGCTGCTCATAGATTAAGAACTAGATTTTTAAAGGTATGTAGGGAAATAGGTCCCACTGAAATCAAAATGGGATTTTAAAAATCTGTCCCCAAGGAGCTAAGTGTGAGTAAGGACGGCAAAAATCTGGCTCTGTCTTAGGAGATCTCTCTGTCTCTCTACCAGGACTTTGTGTGGCTACCTATCTCCGTAGTATCTGAGTGCCTTACTTATAAAAGTGATAGCAACAGTGAAAGTTGGTAGTGGGGTTCATGGCATTTCTGAAACGTCTCCCTTTTTGGGATAAAAACTCTACTTTTGTTTTATTAATAAATTATAATAGGTGTAAACATTTTTACATAAATGTGCATAATTTTATGAATTTACTCTCATTTTTAAGGGTGGTTTTTTTCAGGGTTTGTGGCTGTTGACGTTTTTTTTTAGTTGGTTGGATTTTTTTGCTTAGGAGGTGATGAGGTACTTGAGATATTTTTGAGCACATCTCTCTCTCCCTTGGCATAATTAGTGAGGCCAACCTGTAAATAAGGACAGACATCTCAGGTTTCAGAGGCGTACACAATACATGAGCCATCTGCTCAAAATAGGACTTCCCAGTGTATTTGGGGCACTTTCCCCTGGGTCCATTTCTCATTTTGGTCCATTTCAGTCTCTCTCATGTGTTTGGCCAGGCAGAGTGCTGACTAGGTGCACAACAGTTCCGAATTTGGAAGAGCAAGAAATGGTCTTGTCCATGTAGGATGACCAGACAGGAAGTTTGAAAAATCGGGACGGGGTGGGGGGTAATAGGCACCTATATAAGACACAGCTCCAAATATCGGGACTGTCCCTATAAAATTGGGACATCTGGTCACCCTACGTCCATGCAATGGATCCCCAAATACCTGCAACGTATCCAGCTTCCATAAGGAAGTGAGGTCTTTTTCTAGCTAATGGCAGTGAGTGTTCATCCTAAAGCTGCGTTCACACCCAATTAGGCATTTCATTCTGAGCCAGCGGGGAGAGTCCTCATGTTATTATGTCTTAAAACTAAATTGCTAGTGCTTCATGCGGGCTGCACAGCGGAAGCCTGGGGGACTGGGGATTTTAATATGTATTCTGTGCAAAACAAACTTTGTTAATGTGACCTTATGGCTGAGGAGTCAGACACACAAATTCAAAGTTGTGCTTCCCCCAGCAACTAGGATCTCACTCTCTTTTGCACATGTCCACTATCTTACATTAAGGACTGTTGTGTAAAACGTGTGTCTCTGTATATGCAATGCAGTCAGGGTATGGTTACTATGACAATCGGACAGATATCAATATCGTTGTTCTAGCTCTTAAGAGGTGCTCAGTTTCTCTGGGGAGGAGTACAATATAAAAACCTAGATAAATACATAGTATTTTCTGACCTCTTTGCATTTAAATTTTCCATCAGAAATTGCATCCCCAAAGGTCTTTGCATTGGATTTCCTTGGTTTCCCCTTTTATAATAAATAAAAAGAAGAACTGTAAGCAATGGCACACTGACCACTCACATTTGGGGGGAGGGAAGGATAGCTCAGTGGTTTGAGCATTGGCCTGCTAAACCCAGCATTGTGAGTTCAATCCTCAAGGGGGGCATTTAGAGAACTGGGGCAAAAATCTGTCTGGGGATTGGTCCTGCTTTGAGGAGGGGGTGTGAAATTCAGACAATCACATATCCAGATAAATACACTTTTAAGTGAACAGTTTTACTGGCCTTGGGTCATTGCAAAGTTTGACTGTTAGTTGATCTGAACGAAACGCAAATGGAGAGGTAGGGTTGGGAGCTGGAACGCATCCTCTTGCAGTACAATCCATGGGAGGAGGTTAAGGGGTAAAAACCTCATGAAGAGCCTTTTGTGGATCCTTGGTTATTCCAGTGTGGGGGGACTGAGTTTGTCCCCAGGGAATGAGCTGCAGGGCTCATCCCCTGGAGGATCCCCAAGGAGCTTCTGTAGGAAGTCAGGGCTTCCTGGCCTCCCACGTTGACTTTATGCTCCAGCTGGCCTTCCCCCAGGATTCAATTAAGCTGTACTGTTAGAGACTCCTCAGGTTGTCTTACCTTTTCTGGGTAAGCTTTGTGGGGCTGGCTGGGGGACAATGTTTCCCTGACCCCAACCCCACTCAGTGTGGGGCTGCATCTCCCCCCATCAAGAGGGTTTCACAGGTCCTAAAAAGGGGACGGACGGACAGCGCTTTGAAGGCACCTGAGCACCCCTACCATTTGCACTTTTGGGGGGAATCAGTACCCAAAGAGTTCCCCTGTGTATAGGCATGATCTGGCCCTAGATTCTGATCTCAGGCTTACTGGTATAAATCCAGAGCCACCCCAAGGGCTGGAGTGGAATGGTCTGGATTGAGACCAGTCTCTGAACTCACAGTCTTGCCCATCACCCTTTAAAAACAGAGGTTCACTCCATGGATATAAACTGGACACTAGGAAGTTTAGACTTGAAATTAGACGAAGGTTTCTAACCATTAGAGGAGTGAAGTTCTGGAACAGCCTTCCAAGGGGAGTAGTGGGGGCAAAGACATATCTGGCTTCAAGACTAAGCTTGATAAGTTTATGGAGGGGATGGGATAGCCTAATTTTGGCAATTAATTGATCTTTGATTATTAGCAGGTAAATATGCCCAATGGTCTGTGATGGGATGTTAGATGAGGTGGGATCTGAGTTACTACAGAGAATTCTTTCCTGGGTGCTGGCTGGTGAGTCTTGCCCACATGCTCAGGGTTTAACTGATCGCCATATTTGGGGTCGGGAAGGAATTTTCCTCCAGGGCAGATTGGCAGAGGCCCTGGAGGTTTTTCGCCTTCCTCTGCAGCATGGGGCACAGGTCACTTGCTGGAGGAGTCTCTGCACCGTGAGGTCTTTAAACCACGATTTGAGGACTTCAATAGCTCAGACATAGGTTAGGGGTTTATTACAGGAGTGGGTGGGTGAGATTCTGTGGCCTGCGTTGTGCAGGAGGTCAGACTAGATGGTCATAATGGTCCCTTCTGACCTTAAAGTCTATGAGTCTATGAGTCTATGATACTGGGACCTCTTCCCCTGGGTTCTTTTCTCAGGAGGTTGGGTTCACATTGCTGTGGAGGGGCTGACAGCGAGGTAGCAAATTAGCACCATCCGGAAAATCACTGACACTGAGGTTTTTTTTAGCTGTGAGGTGCTAAGTCATGAAAATGCAACCTGACGAGGAAAAATAGCTCGCGTTATCTTTCTGCTGAATGTTGTCGCTTGTGACTGCTTTGAAGGGAAGCCATCTCAGCCTCCCTCCAGCAGCGTCATGGAAACAGGAACAGCAATGCTTTTGAAGGGACCAGTCCACGTGATACAGATAGAGACACCACAGGGATCTGTTCCTGAGGAGCACACGGGGAGGGGGGTCTGCTGCCTTCCCAGGTGTTGGAAGCTGCCTTCCGTAGGATATTGGGAGAGGCTGGGACAGAGCCCGGGAGGGTTGGTGTATAGGCACCACATTGTGGTATATGCAGATGTCGTGTGTGTGGGTGTGTGTGGAGGGGGGGAAACTTCTCAGTGTGCAACCTGAGGAGTTTGATGCACCAGGAGGCAGGTGGGACCCTGTGCTCTCTGCATGGAAAAATTAACCCTTTGTTTATTCATTCTGAGTAGTTCACAACAGACCACAAAAATCAAAGGGCCCAATCATGAAATCATTTGCTCATGTTTCCATTAAGTGCGGGTAGGATCGGGCCCAGTGCTAACAGCTGGGTTTTTTAATGATACTCCACCATTCGTTAGCTTGACTCTTAACATATTGCAGTTTGTTAATGGAGGGAAGGGCAGGAGAGTTCCAGAAACCAGCATTCTTTGCACAGTGGAAAAGAGATATGATTTGACGTCTCCTCTTGCCTGCCCCTCTAGGACACTCGGGCTGCATTCCCCTAATGAGCTAAGAGTCACAGTTGCAGAAGGCTGATGTTTCACAAGTTATGATGAGTGATACAGAATGAGCTAATGAACCTTAGCCTGCGAACTCCTGTGTCCTAAGCCTGAGCCAGAGAGAGTTTAACACGTAGGTGCCTGGAATATGATTTTCCACCCCGTTTTCCAGTCTGGGGAGCTGTGGTGGTCCTCACTCACTCTTGGATCAGTGTGGGATGTGGCCGCTATCTCCGACTTCAGAGCCTCTTGCTGGCTGCCTGCCTCTGACTTCACTAGGCCAATTTCTAAGTGCACCTTGGTGAGATAATGTCTTGAATATGAACAGCTGGTCCTGCCCTGCTCACCAACCCTTCCCCCTCCGCCCCCCCCCAGGTTCCCAGTTGGGAAGTGGCAAACTCTTGGGCAGAAATCTCTCAGTTGCCTTCATGTGACTTGTGTGAAGTGACACGTTTAAGAGACATGACAGTAGCTCTTTACCAGGCTGCCCCAGTGCGGGGGGGACAATGCCTAAGGAGTAATTTATTCAATGAATTTTGCCACTTTGCAAACTCTCTGCAGAGAGAATGCAGTTTTCTCAGCTTTACCCATAGTTCCATTCAATCTGGCCAATACCCAGATGCCTCCTGATCTGCTTGCCGTAGCTGGAGCTTTGATTCGGGCCAGGGAGAACAGGCCGTTCTTTAAAGTACCCTGGAGAAATTCATTACGCGAATGGAATGACATTTCCCCTCCAAATCCAAAGAGGCCTATTGGCAGGACCCAAATCCCAGTGGGGCGTAAGCAAACAACAGCAGCAGGAGAGGAGCCTGCCCCTGCAATGCGTTAACCAGCATCTCATGAGCAGTGGGCCCCTCTGCAAGCCTCCATGTGGAGCTGGATCTTGGGAAGGCGAAAGACAGTGAGTCAGCAGAAAGCTGGCCCAGGGAGAAGCCGAGCCAGCTTGAACCTGGCTGGGTGGTTCAGTGATTTCTCATTTGCTGAAGGCCTTGCAGAAATTAAATGAAGTTTAATTGAAGCTGCATTTTCCCCAGTCTGCTATTTCTCGCTGGTGTAGAGGGAAAAGGATTAACGTAATGGGATACAGAGGAAATGAAACTGCACAGCCCCTCTCATTAGAGCAATGGAAACAGAATTTGCTCCTCAAGGGAGTGCAGGGTTACCCCTTATTTATGGGAAATATACCATGGGCAACGATTTTAAGGCTACTCTCAATAGCTGCTTATCAGTCTGGGAAAAGGCAGGCTGATGATTCCATCAGTCAGAACAATGCACAGCTGTTCTTCGTTCATTGCTTTTTTAGCACTATTGTCATCCTTAATTTATAGCGCATACAGATTCCAAGTGAAGATCAAAACAACTCCCTGCTAGAAGGAAAAGGAATGAGAGAGAGAGAGATTATAAAACATTGGTTTGATATTTGTCATGCTTGGGGACAGAATTCCCAGACAGGCTGAGCATATCTAGGAGTCTGCTGTTGAGTCGCCAAGGAGACCTCTCTAAGATGCTACAAAGTGAAGGTGACTCACCCGGCTTAGTTGGGAGCAAAGAATCAGGATGCCTCAGCAGAGGACTGTGCCACAAATACTGAAGTGTGCATTTGATTTTCGAATGGGCTTCTTACATTTTGGGTAAATGAGATGTGCAAACTATGATCCATTGCCAGCAAATCAATAGCAAAGAGAAGGCCACCTGTCTGGAGATATGGGCACATCTTGATCCAGGTGCCAGTGTCGGATGTGGGCATGTGCTCCTGTCTCATGACAGCGGGTGGCAGTCGGTGCGCCTGCCTCGCAGACATTTGTGCGCTATGGTTTCAGACCCTGGCAAAGGGATAGTGACAGATGTTGGCGCATGTCTGTGTCTACACATGCCATGCTTTAGGTAGCTATTTCAGTGTGACCTGTCTGGGTCTGTTACTCTGCAGCTGGGAGCAAATCTCCCAGGCCAGGTAGACAGACTCATGCTGGCAGGGCTGAAGTGAGCTCACTACAAATGGCAATGTGGACGTTCCAGCTCAGGCAGAAGCTCGGACTCTCCAGCCCACCTGACCCCAGAGGCTTCAGAACTGACATTTTCCAAGCGCTAGCTCAGGCTCCGCTAGCATTAGGTTCAGAAGCTATTGTATCTAAGCATTCCTTCCTGATAGCATCCTAAAATTCACTCATGACTCCTTTTTACTTCACTGTCCCATAATGATAATGCCTTAAATATCTAATGGAAAATAAATGATGGACCCAGGATGGGTCTCCTGGACTCAGAGCAAGGCAGCATATCACTGGGGGTGATCAGCATGGCGTTTTAACAGAGTCTATGCAGGCTGTCTGAGCCGTTTCTGTGACTGAAGGTGCCTGGACCTGTAGCTCAAGAAGCAGATCTCCTTGGCAACCATTGCTATGGTGAAACATTCTGAATTGGAATTTGTGAAGGTAATTAGGCTGCAGAGTGTTTGATGTTGTAAATTCTAAGATGCCAGATTTATAGAGAGAAATTCCCACCATTGTGCTCTGGGAATGCTAGGTGCCCAACATTTCCTGTTATTAACTGGGCGGTGTTGTCTGTGTTCTCCAGACAGCGCCAGTGACAAATCCAGACTAGAATATTGTCCAGGGGGGGTTGGTTTGTGTTTCTGTACTTTTGTTTTCTCCTACACAATAAGCAAAATATGGACTTCCCGTCTAAAATGGTTGTTATTTTAGAGTTAGAAAGTACAAAGGAAAGGGATCTTGTATGCAGGTGAAGACTAGAGGTGATTTAGTAAAAGATTGGATGTGTAGACGTTTTCACAAATAAAAGTGCCAAGTTCAGTTTGCTATAATTCATGGGGTCATATTTTTATTATTTGTGAGAAATCAGAGTGCAGCTGTGTAGTTGCAGAAGTGCATGGATTGTAGCAGGAATAATCCAGACAAGAGTTGTATTATTCACTGTTCTCCTGCTTAATAAATTTAACTCCGCCAATCTGGAAGCAGAGACAATAACACATGTCCTAGGCAAATTAATGCAATTAACGAATAGCCAACACTCAAACTATGAACAGCTTGTAAACAACCCCTAATCTGAAAGTTAGCTATGCAACTATTCTGGCAGTTTCTCTCAGATTTTTCACATTCAAAGGAATTGGGCATGAGGACTGTTCACTAATCAGAAAAGGATTACGCATCTGTAACAAACTTTGGTAGCCAACAGTTTGACCAGCTCTACGTAAGATCCACTCAACACCTGAGTTAAGGAGGAAAGATCAGGTTTAAGCAGTAATAATGTTACCCTTTAAAAAAATCCTTTTCATTGAGGCAAAACTACAATAAAACTCTAACATTCTACATTGTGTATTACTTAGTCAGGATCAGGTTAATATTCAAAGAACCTGGCTAAAGATTCTGGCTAGCTGACTGGGGAGCCCTTCCCACTGGGTATGCTACAAAGGGTGACCAAATTTCATAGAATCATCAAACTGGAAGGGACCTCGAGAGGTCATCTAGTCCAGTTCCCTGCACTCATGGCAGGACTAAGTATTATCTAGACCATCCCTGACCGGTGTTTGTCTAACCTCTCTTAAAAATCTCCAATGATGGAGATTCCACAACTTCCCTAGGCAATTTATTCCAGTGCCTAAATACTCTGACAGCTAGAATTCTCCCCCCAATATCCAATTTAAACCGCCCTTGCTGCAATTTAAGCCCATTGCTTCTTGTCTATCCTCAGAGGTTAAGGAGACCAATTTTTTATCCTTCCTCCTTGTAACAACCTTTTAGGTACTTGAAAACTGTTATCATGTCCCCTCTTCTCCCGACTAAACAAACCTAATTTTTTCAATCTTCCCTCATAGGTCATGTTTTCTAGCTATTTAATAATAAACCTGTCCTCTTTTTGGTGCTTCTTTTGTGTATGTACTTGGTATGACAGCTTGTCCATTTCCAGCACAGTCCATACTTGACTGTACCACGATTCCGTAGGAGGAGGGGCCACACTTTTTCAATAATGTGCTAGACAGAGTCTAGCTGCTAACAACAGAAAATAAATTCATTTGTCGTTCTGTTTAAAATGTAGAACTTTTACTGGAGCATTACGTCAGCAGTTCAGCAGACCTCTAAGAAGCTGGCCTTTTGTCATAAGATGAATCTCTTTAATAATTTCCTTCAGAAATTGTCTAATTCCCGGACACAACGTGTGCAAATACGTTCTCCTTTTTTCCAGAACCCCTCCTTAGTTGCAAAAATACGAGGGAGCTAAAGTTACCCTTTTTGCCAAACCTTGTCCTGCCATTTTAAAAGGAAAGAATGTTTCCTAAGTAACAAAATGGATAGCTTTCAAGAGACACCTGCAGCTCCTCTATATCTTCATTTGTATGACTTTAACAAGTGGAAATTAGATCATTTTTCTTTAGTTTTATTGCTCTCCGTGTACTATGTTCCTACCATTCTTGGGCCTGGGGATTATAACAAGACCTTGGATCTGATCCTTACTCCTGAGAGTAGTCTTCCTTCTCATAATCAGGCCCATTGACTTATTTTGAAGAGCCTCGTCATGTGGGACTGTTTGTGTAAGGATGACACGTGTGCCAGGATTTGCTGGATCAGACCCATGATCAGGACAGATATGTGCTCATTGGCACTAAAGGAGGGCACATTTAGGGTGAAATTCCACCCTTGGATGCATTCACATGGTTCCCATTGAGGTCAACAGCAGCTACCTGTGAACACTGCATGCAGGTATTGGCTGTTAGGTTGGATAGTGGAGAGATTTTTCCTCATAGAGGCTCTCTCATAAAGAGGGAATAGGTCAGGCAGTGCATAGGAAGGACTAACACAGAGATCAGGAATGAGCCCAGCGTTTTAATGCTCTGGATGACGTAGTGGGTTATACAGGGTTAAATAGAGCCGAGAAGCAGCAGATACATCTGCCACATGGGCTAGGAAACGTCTCCAGGCCCCCATCCCATTTCACCAGCTGAAACCATCATAAGAGGAGGATGATAAATAATCAGGCTGGTTTATTTTCTCATCTCCTTATTTTAATAATTTTCTGAGCTTGTGCCTTCTTTTCGACACCCTCTTCTTGCTTCTGCAACTTTACATTTAATGTGGCGTTTCCTGTCGCACTATAATAAAAACAGAACGCTAAAAATAGCGGAAGAGCCTAGTTCACACCATTAACCACGTCTCAGCTTTCCTGAACAATTGTGCATGTAATTTGCTCCCCCAAGATTTCCAGCCCTTGAGCTCTGGGCTGGGTGCACATGTGACACGGAGCTGTGGCGAGAGCTAGCACAAGACCTAGGCATCCGTTAAAATCTACTAAATATGGGTCTAAGTGGCGTGTAGGCCTCATTCTGGCTCTCCGCACTTTAATGAATTGGACCCTGGGGAATACAGGGAGTGTTCCCTCCCTAGTCCACTGATGTTGGAGAGGAGATAGGCCCATGGTAGTAAGTTGTGTCCTGTGTGTGCCAGGGAGCTCCTGAAGGCATCCCGCCAGAATGCCCCCCAGGCATGCCCTAGAACTGAGTAGCTCTGCAGTACCATTCATGATGGGCCGTCACTAAATGACACCATACAACTGAGCCCTGGAGTAATTTAGAAAACAACAACAACTGACTATAACTTAGAAGGCTTTAAAAACGGGCATGTCCTAGTTACTAAATACAGGAGATCCCTGCATTCTGAGGAAGAGCAGAGGAACCCTCCGGCCTGCTCTCTAACTCCTAATTCAGTGTAAGTCATACATCCAGGGCCTGGCTACACTTGCAGATGTAGAGCGCTGTGAGTTAAACCAGCCTTCGTAGAGCGCAGTAGGGAAAGGGGTGTAGTCTGTCCACACTGACAGCTGGAAGCGCACTGGCGTGGCCACATTAGCAGCTCTTGCAACGCCACAGAGAGCAGTGCATTGTGGTAGCTATCCCAGTGTTCAAGTGGCTGCAACGTGCTTTTCAAATGCGGGGGGGGGGGTAGAATGTGACAGGGAGTATGTTGTGTGTATGTGGGGGGAGAGAGAGTGGGTTTTTGGGGTGCTGAGAGTGTGTCAGCACGCTGTCTTGTAAGTTCAGACCCCACTTTCCCCCGCCTCTCACACACACTCACAGCAAGCAGCATTCCACACTAATGGTTGCTTTGTCTCGGAGCAGATAAGCAGCCGGCTGTCAGAAACGGAGCTTTGAAAGGGCATATCCGCATTCCTACAGCCGATTCCAAAACAATGATAAGAGTGGCCACTTGACTTCAGGGGATTATGGGAGTTTCTGGAGGCCGATCAGAGCGCAGTAATGCAACACAACGTTCACACTGACGCTGGGGCGTTTCAGCCGAGGCGCAGCAAGCATTATGCTTCCCGTGGAGGTGAATTCCCAGGAGCGCTCCAGCTGCAGAGTCCAGGCGCTCTACGTGCCTTGCCAGTGTGGACGGGTCGGGAGTTAGGGCGCCTGGGGCTGCTTTAATGCGCTCTAACTCACAAGTGTAGCCAAGCCCCTAGCTACTGACTGCCTTAAACCGCTCAGCCAGGCATAGTCTCCTCTCTCCCTCACTCTCCAGACAGTCAGGTGATGCATGATGCAGGCTGATTCTCCAGTTAGCACCCAGCCCAACCCCTCCTCTCACCTGCTTGCTGTGTTTGAGTTATGCCAGGGAAGAAGTCTGAGGTAATAGCAGTGATTAATCCCCGGCTGACACTGGGGATGAATTCACACTGCTTTGCAAAGAAAGGGCGCTGCCTTGCTATGGTGGATCTGACTTTGTTCTCTCTGCACCGGTGCAGATTTATTGGAGCTTTGGTCAGAAGGTTCGTGGTGAGCCAGGTGGCTGTGTGCTGTGAACAAGATGCGGGAGGGGTTTGTGCTTCATGAAAATGATCAGGACTCCTCCGGCCTCACACATCTCACTTTAGGGCCAGATTTTCAAAGTGGCTTCTAATTTTAGATGCCGTAATCTTACATTTAAACATCTAGCGCCTGATGGGCAGAGGTGCTGAGCGCCCACAACTCGAAGGGAAAGCAGTGGGAGCTGTAACTACTCAGACCCTCAATGAAGGGCCCTACGAACATGGAGACATCCAAACTAAGAGGCCATTTTTGAGTGTGTGACCGGAATCTTCCTTCCTCACATGCGCTGTGTGTACACAGGGCATAATAATAATAAATACCGCTCACTTGTCTCTCTCAGAGGACTGTTCCGTGGTGTAATTTGCGTTTGTAAAGTGCCGGGAAGAGTAAAAGTCCTGTATAACTGCAATATTATTCCAGTTAAAAAAAAACAAAACCTGCTGAGGCTTCGCTGCCTCCTTCAAGGGGGGACAAAGAAGCAGTTTTATCCCCTGCCCAAATATCATCCATCCAAAATAAAGGGGAGGACAGCGGTAAAGAACATCTGCATTCCTTGAAGAACTAAAACATTTGTAATGTAGGAGGAGTTGAACACAACTTCACAGCCACTTATGTTTATACTGTACTCCTCAGCTTTCTGCCCCCCCTCCAACTTCCAGGAGCATTACTCACTGCTGCAGGTATTTTTCTGGGGCCAGAGGTCCTGCCCTGTTGTTCAGAGCTCTTTCGGGATCCCAGTTCACTCTGCAGCCCTTCTTTATTGCTGCCCCTAGCTGCTCAGCCTGTCTGCGTTTCTAATGCACTCATCCCTGTGGGGAATTGATGGGAAATGTTCTGGTCCTAGTTTTGCTCATATAATGCACTAAGGGCTGGATGCCACCACCCACATTCACGAGAAGTAGCACGTCTGCCAATGTGAGTAAGGGCTGCAGAGTCTGGTCCGGAACAAACAGGCAGCTAGAACCGCGACTTCAGTACTTTCACTTTTATTCTTATCAGACTCATCCCTGCAAAATTCCCATTGGCCTCAATTCATTCACAAACGTCAACTAAGAGCTCTCTAATCCAGGGCCCTTTTTACTAGTTCCAATCATTTCTACAAGCTGTGAGCATTAGCATTTTAATAGTTTGAACTGGCCTTGCAGCAAGGCATAGGGAATAAATACCATGTCACTGCGTTCTGGTACCAGTCGGTTCGGTTCTCCTCTTGTATCAGTGCATCTCTGTTGACTCCAGTGGAGCTGCTCCTGATTTATGCTGGGATGATTGAGAGGCGAATCAGGTCTTGTGGGTTTTAATGTTGCCGAACCCCTAGCAGGAATGTGACTCCCCTCTCCGCAGCCCCATCCATTATTCTTTATATCGTGTACATTCCTCCTCGCGCCCATCTCCTGGTTCTCCAGCCTCTGGAGAGCAAATGAGAAAAATGCCAGGAATCAGAGCTACTGGCTCTTGGCCCAGAGTTTCTTTTCATCACTAAGTGAGACAGTAGAAAATACAATTAAACAGACGAAGGAATTACCAAGTATAAGGCACATTAGATGCCTGAAAATATCCCCCTCCCGCCCTGAACTCAGTTAATTAAATAAATTAGCTAAAGAGCAAATGAAATTAATTGTGGTTATGAAGTGTCCCTCCCCCCAGATCTGCGTTGCTCATTAGCCTCTGGCTCAGAGACACCAATTTCTTATTTTCTTGCATTATCCAGGCAATGTGAGGAACAAGACAGCTGGCAAATGACTCGAACAAACCAGGGCAGATATTCCACAATAAAAATGGTTGTTCTTATGTGTATGGCAGTGCCTAAAAGCCCCAATGGAGCTCGAGACCCCATTGCGCTAGGAGCTGTACACACCCATTGTAACAGACAATCCCTGCCCTGCAGAGCTTACAATCTAACTAGACAAGTCAGGCAAAATGCAAGCAGGGAGAGAGAATCACAGGAAGATGAAGTGACTTGCCCAAGGCAGGAATAGAACCCAGGTCTCCTGATTCCCAGCATTGCAGGCAACTGCTATAATTTGCTGCTAGTCACAGTGCTGGGGCCTGAACCTCACTTGTTCCTTAAGAAGGGAATGCCTTTAAGTTACAATGGACCACAGGCTTCTTTGAACTGATGAAACCTATGAACCATCAAAATGATCACTCAGGGACCTTAAATAATTATTTCTTAGTGTTAGTTGTTCATTTAATAATAGTATCTAGCTCTTGTACATCTCTTTTTATCAGGAGATCTCAAAGCACTTGTCAAAGGAGGTCAGTGTCATTATCTCCATCTTACAGGTGGGGAAACTGAGGCACTGAGCCAGGACAGAACTTGCCCAAGGTCATGCAGGAGGCCAGAGGCAAAGCTGGGAACAGACCCTAGGTTTCCTGAGTCCTAGTCTATTGCTCTGTCTATTAGGCCACACTGCCTCCTCATTTAAGAACATAAGAACGGCCATACTGGGTCAGACCAAAGCTCCATCCTCTCATGGAGTGCACCTGGAACCTCAGTTCTGTGGCTGCTGACTTGATGATTTTTCTTGAATAAAGCATTAACTAGGGGCAGGCCAGGACCAGGGACCTATAGGCTGAAATTTCCAAAGCCAACTTTGCGATACTACTTGCATTCACTTCAGAAGGAATGGCATGGCTATGTCCCTAGGGTTGCCAACTCTGACTGAAGCTATTCCGGGAGATTTTCCCCCACAACATGATGTAATGTCATTTTCTTAAAATAACCTATTAAAATCTCCCGGGTTGCTTCCAATACTCACCGGGAGATCGATGCCGATTCCGGGAGACTCCAGGCCGATCCTGGAGGGTTGGCAACCCTAACTATCCCCGGCATAAGCTTTCAGAGTCTGGTGCTTATTTCCAAGGCATTTTAATCGGTGTTGCTCTCACACACACAGCCAAGCAGAACACAGCGGAGCCTAGGTGGGCTGAGAGGTAGAGATCTTGTCCTTCATATGGCGTAAACTACAGGCGCAAGCTTAATCTCACATTCTGGGGCAGGACTGCTACAATTCCAGTATGCAGTAAGGTCCAATAAATGTTCTTTTTGAGACAGTCCTCCTGCCTGCACTTAGGCTGCATCCTTTAGAGAGTCCCTATTTTTGTATATTTCATTTCCCCCCAAGGAATGTTTAGACCAGATGCAACATCTGGCTCTTCACCGAAATCTTGCTTTTCACCCAGTTTTACAGCTGAGTTAACTCAGGTCAAATGACTTGCCTGAAGTCACTCAGAGAAGCACGACCTCAGCAGAGGAGAAGAATGCAGGAGGATTCTTGATGCTTCACATGCTCGAGCCATTAGATCACACGGCATTTTTCTCAACTTTCTTCTGCGTTACTGTGTATTTCTGATGAGAAATCAGAGACCAAGGCAGAGCAGGGACTGACATCTGAGGAGCAAAGGGGTTTGGTTTGTTTATGCAAGAAGAGAACTCTGATGCGGGGACTGATAGTTTCTCAGAAGGGGTGGGGGAAGAGGAGACACCCTTTTCGGAGTGCGTTGTAGAATCAAAGGTTGCACTCATATTTCAGGGTGAATAACATTTGTAGAGTATTGCCTGGGGTTTGAGCCTTGTAACTCATATTAAATTCAAAGGATGGGATCTGAATAAACGCCCACACAGCCTGCTTTGAAATGGGTTAAATGCCAAACAATGGGTGCTAAACATAAATGGACTTAATGCGCACTTCCCTTCATAAGGTGCTGTAATTGACCGATTCTCTCATACATACAGGTTGGTCAAGTGCATAGAGTTTATAAAAAGATCTCTCAGCCCAGCAGTGTACTCCGGAGCTGCATTGTAGCACAGCACAGACCCTCTTGGCAGCTGCACCTGTCTTGATTAATACTGAGGGTTTTCCTCCAGACATCTGGCTCTTCTGTGGCTGTCTGCACAGTGCAAAGTGAATATGCGGATGAGCGTTACCAAATAATTGGGAGTTCTCAGACTTTTGTACTGGTGACCTCTTTCACACAGCAAGCCTTTGAGTGCGACCCCCCCTTATACATTAAAAACACTTTTTAATATATTTAACACCATTATAAATGCTGGAGGCAAAGCGGGGTTTGGGGTGGAGGCTGACAGCTCGCGACTCCCCATGTAATAACCTCACGACCCCCTGAGGGGTCCTGACCCCCAGTTTGAGAACCCCTGGATTAGGACAAAGAGAAACAAATGAGGCTGGAGCTTTGCCTGCATTGATTTTTATTAATAAGGTTTTTATTCCATGATCAGCTGCCCCATGTAAGTCAAATGATTAGCGCCAGGTAAACTTTTCTTAACACTTCAGTTCTCAGATTGAACTCTTTCCTCCACCCCGCACTTGTGGATCTTCCACAAATAGATCTTGCTTTTCATTTTTCTTTTCTTTCTTTGTATTTATTTTACAAGGCTCCAATCCAGCAAAACACCTAACCACGGGCATTCCAGGTATGCGTATGCCTAATGCTTTGCTGGGCTTGGGTCCAGATCCGCTGTGCAAAAAAAAAAAAAATTCAGCCTAGGAGTGGCTCATGGACTGAGCCACTAATATACAACTTCTGAATAGTTGCCGTTCAATTTTTGAGCTGTATGACTGGGAAATCCAGTCATGTGGCATTGTTCTTGTACTTTGGTTTGGTGGCTATAATTTATAAACAGGAGGAAAAGGCCTAGTAAACTCTGGTCATAGTAAGCTGACCAAACCCCCGGTGCACACACAGCAAGGTTGATGGAAGAATTCTTCCATCACCTAGCTACTGCTGCTCGGGGAAGTGGGATTACCTAAATCTATGGAAATTTCCCTTCTGTCGATGCAGAAAGTGTCTACACTACGGCGCTGCGGCAGTTTGACTGTAGTGTAGACATGCTTGCTGTAGGTCTTGGGATTGAGAAGGGGAAATTAATTCTCTAAGGGGCAGGGAAATTTCCTGCCCTTTTTCCTTAAAAAAAAAAAATCATTACTGGCTAAATACACGGGACTCAGATTTTAAAATATCAAGTTCTTTCCTCTCTGAGAAGGAGAGAGAGAGAGAGATGAGCTCTTGATAGTAGTGGTCTTTTCCAGCAGAATTTACATTCAGTTTATTCTTCTTTCATCCATACCAAGGTTATTGTGTTTGTGTGTGTACAATTACAGACCCTCTTTCTGAAGGTTGTGGCTACTTGTTTTTATGCCCCATTTGATCTGTTTCCTCAGTGCCAGTCTAAGACAACCACGTGGGCCACTGAGCTGCGGATACCTGCACCTTCACAAAAACGAAAATGAGCTTCACCCTGAGAATTGGTGTAGCCGAAACCTCATTCACACAAATGGTCGTGGGAAGTAAATAGGGAGACGTGTCTAGATAGACACAAGGGGAGACAGAGGTGTGTGCAAACACAGTGCTGTGTTTAAAGAGTCACTCTTCCACCAGTATCCTTATGTTCACAAAAAGCCCCAGAGAACCAAATATTCTTTAAAATTACTTCCTAAAAAGCCTCAGTCTACTCAGAATGACCCCTTCCTCCGCTCCCCCGCAGCTCAAAAGAAATGCCGAGCGATTCCATCTAACCTTTCCAGCACGTCTTTCTGTGTCTTTAGCAAAGGGCCTGATTAAGTTGTCTTCTTGCATGTTGACTTGTTATAGGGAGACTAATGATACGTTGTCTGTTTTCAAACCCCAGTGCCCTGATGAGGCTCCCGTAGTAGCCTCATGTAGTATGACGGAAATAGATGAAAGGTTAATTTCAGGGTGTCATCGTTCGTCTCGACTTGTCTCTGAAAATTAGGACATGCTCTATGGGGCAAATCCTACCCATGTTCTCTCTGGATCTGCGGACAGCACTGACTGCAGTCTGGTTCCATTGTTGCAACATGATTCCATTGTGTCCAAGGGGAATGGTTGCTGCCACCCCCCAGCAGTATCCAGAGGACCAGCCATAGGGCGGTCATATTGCTTGCGCTGTGCAGGGGTTCCCCTCTGCAGCTTGGAGATCCAGCCCAACCTACCCCTTACGGACTTCTCCAGAGCACAGCCCAGATGTTCAGGCTGCGGCCAGAAGTTGTCCATTTTGGAGGGTTCTGTAGATGTTACACTTCCCACTTTATGCTGCTGTCATTCATAATACTCAAGGCTTTGCATTTACAGAACACCTTTTATCTGAGGCTTTCAGCTGACAGGATATTAAATATGCTCAGATGGAACAGAAAATGCGAACATTAATCCAAGCAGGCTTCTGCTCACCGATTTAGCTATTTAAAAGTTTATAAACCATGAAAATCATTCTTGGGTCTTGCCAGCTCTTCTTGCCACAGAAGCTGTATTTATATGGGGCTTCGGGAACTTTCACCAGGACTAAACTCACTCTAAGTGCATTAGTTCAACATGGTAACTGTACTTGTCCAAACAAGCAAGTCTGTTCCCTGCCACTTCTTAGGCCATTGACACAGGTGGTTCTTATTACTAATTAGAAGACTGCAGGTTGGAAAGGAGGAAGATCTGGGTCCTTTTGGAGGGTGAAAGGGAAGGCAAGAAAGATCTGAGTCTTAATGGATGGAGAGAGAAGGAGGCCACAACCATGCTGGGTGTTGGGAAAAGGGGATGGATCCTTTTTTGGCCTGGTGCAAAGCTGGAGAAGTTGGCTTTGTTTGGGAACAGATAAAGGTATAAGGTATTTTTTATTAGTTTCATCCATAATCCTTTTGCTTTCCTTCCATCCATTACTAGTGATGAATGGATCTCATAAGGTTGGGAGCTGGGTTTGGGCTTGGAGTCATAGAAGGGACGACTGAGATCATCTAGCCCAACCTCTTGCCCAGCACAGGCATCAGAACGTTCCCCAGTGATTTCTTCATCAGCTCCAGCGACCTGTGGTTGAGCTAGAGAGAAGCTTTTAGAAAGACGTCCAAAGCTCCCAGAAATTCAGGTGCTTCCTGAATTTTCAAACATGGGAGCCTAAAATCTGGCACTTAAATTCATGTTTGTGCATGTAAATTAAGTGGCCAGATTTGAAGGGATGCTGAGATTACTCATGTGAATTTGGACTACTCCTGTGGCTAAAGAATTGCAGGAAATGGGTGAAAAACTTGACCTCGTTGCGTAAAATCATACTATCTTCAGGGTTCTCATCACAGCATTTTTAAGAGCTACCGATGATTAAAATGTAGCTGTAAATGCCTCTGGTACTTGATGGCTTTCAGGGTAAGTTTTACAGGCTCTGGTCACCTTAAATGTAAAATGCCATTTCACCTTGGTTTATTGTCATGGGTGCATTTGCATAGCCTTCAGTTTACACTAAGTCTTGAATTCCTTTAAAGTCAGCAGTTTCCAGAGATCACAGCACAGAATTACTGGAATGACTGGCACATTGCCAGTAATCATTTTGGTTTTATTGTAGTGCAACAGTTAGTGTTTAGTTTATTTCCCAAAAGATCATTGTCAAGTCCTTTAAAAAATATTTTGAAATTTATTTTTATTCTCTATTGTGTGGCTCTAAAATACCATAAAACAAAATGCTTTTTCCCTTCCAATTTCCCCCTTCCCTGTTGTTTAAGTCAGTGGTTCTCAAGCAGGGGTACATGTACCCTTGGGGCTACGCAGAGGTCTTCCAGGGGGTACATCAACTCAGCTAGATATTTGCCTATTTTTACAACAGGCTACATAAAAAGCACTAGGGAAGTCAGTACAAACTAAAATGTCATACAATGACTTGTTTATACTGCTCTACTGAAATGTAAGTACAATATTTATAGTCCAATTGATTTATTTTATAACTATATGGTAAAAATGATATGGTGGCTGCATCACCAGAGGGAGCACAGGTGCATGCACTGCATTTCTGTAGGACCTATGTAAACAGCGGTTATTTATAAAAAATTAGTTCAGCAACAAATTGATGGACTTTTTATTGTTGTGAAAAAGAGGTGTTTAGATTCAGAGGAGTCACACGTACATACCTCTTTAAAGGCAGGTCAGTTTTTTAGCTTGACAGTGATTCATTAATATAGCCTTGGAAAAATCTTTTCACTCATCTCATGGGGCAAGTAGCTTTATTGTATTTATTTTTTTCCAGAGAGGATACGTTAAATACAGCGTACGTTTCATTATCATTTATCATCATGAATCAGAGTGGCAAGCAGATTTTGTGCCAGGGCTGGTCAATTGTCAGTTTGCAAGGTTGTTTTAACATGGCATCTGGATCTCTCTTGGACAGACATGCATTGATTTCAATAGACTTTGGAGTTATTATTATTAGTTATTTCTATGACAGGAACACCTAGAGGACCCATCTGAGTTGGTGCTTCATGGTGCCTGGCACTGTACAACTGCAGCAGAAGCATTTACAGTCTGAGCAGAGAAGACAGACAAAGGGTAGGAGGACAGAGCAAGGCACAGAGAAGTGAAGCAGTTTGCTCAGTGTTACACAGAAGAGCCAGCAATGGAACCCAGATCTCCTTACTTCCAGGCCAGTGCTCTAACCCGCTGGTCCATGCTTGCCTTAAAAATAGGTTCAAAACCATGACCCCATATCTGAGTACCCCTGCTCTTCAGAAAGTTTCACCAGATCTGAGCTTTGCATCCTACCAGCAGCTTTATTTCTACAAGTAGTAATAATTAATAATAATAATAAATAATAAATACCTCTCTCTTATATAGCCCAGTTGATAAATATTCAGCTCTGCACATGAGAGCCAGCCAATACTGCTACCTCCATTGATAACATCCTGCAGGGCCTCGCAACCCCTGTTCTGGAGCAGGCTACTGTCTTCGCCATGGTTGTAACCAGAACTGGCACCTTTAATGAGGCCATCGCCAATGAATTTCACATTAACATTCCTTATTGCATGTTAACGTTACCCAGAGTCAGGGCTGCAGAGATAATTGGCTCTGATTCAATGTATTGCTTTAAAAATTAGATTTCATTCCAACCTCCACACCCTTTGCTGGTTCATTTCCCTTTCCCCAGCTATCCATTTCTGTCCTTAGCCCTTTCCTGTATTGTTATGGTGGATTAGGCAAAATTAAACTAGGCTCAAAAATTCTGGTTCTCCAGATTTTCCATCTGTGTGAGTGGCATGGGAACAGACCCCATCTTAATGCTTAGAAATGGAGTCCTCCTAAGAGCTGTTTCTCCCCTCTACCATATTGGGGAGGCACTTTCTATTCTCCATCTGGTGAAATCAGCATCATTCCATGGCGGTTAAGTTATACTAGGCTGGTTGCCTGTTAAATCCAGTAAGGATTCTATTATTATTAATTGTGCAGTGATAATGCTTAGAAGCCCTAGACTAGGATGGTACTTTGAGGGCTATTTTATATTACAGCATTGCTTTTGGAGAGTCAGGCCACCCATTCGTTGCCATTCTCTTAGGCAGACAGTGCTGTGTTTTGGTGCTTATTAATACTGTATTGAATGTAGATGTAGCTGTGAGTGGCCAGAGCCTCTACAAATCAGATCCCAAGCGCCTCAAGCTGGGCCCCCGGAAAATGGAGGCACCCGTGAAAAGTTTGACTTGAGTGGCTTGCTCAGCATATCAGGGAGGAACTCTGTAGCAGAGACAGGGGTAGAATCCAGTCCTCCGGGGTGGCAATCGGTTTTCCTTAACCATGCGACCGTCCTTTCTCTTCCTGCATTCCCCTGCCTTCCCACTACAAAACTTCGATAGCAAATAAGAGAGGGGTCCTACAGACAACACTCTCCTTCACTACACAGCCCTGATCCATCCCCAGAGCAGGGCCAGCCTGTGCACTGAATGAGGCAGGGGTCCTGTGGGAAAAAAAGGAGATTATGGAATTGAAGGGTGGATAGTAAAGAGGGTTGAATTAAGGCTGCACAGGCATTCTAGCATTTCCTACCCCTACAGGGCGTAGTCGTCGTTCCACTCACCACTCTCTCCCTAGGGGTTGCAAATAACCCTCCTTCCCACAGCCCTACGGTTTGCAGAGAGTTCCATCGTCCCTGGCCTGCAAGGGTCTGCATTGCCCCTTTCAGGCTGCCCTTGTGCTGCTCACCAGTTTCTGGTTGTAGCCCCTCTTCCGCCAGCTCTTTATGGTCCCATCGGAGAGACACTCTCCCTGAGAGAAAGGCTGCCTCTTTTGTATCCCAGCAGGCCTGTCTCTCAGTCATCATGCTCTCAGAATCCCTTAAAAGACCCTTTAATGGAGGAGATGGTGGCACTTTGCCTTTAAAGGGCCAGCTCTTTCTGTTACAGCCAAGAAGAAAGAAAGAAAGAAAGAAAGAAAGAAAGAAAGAAAGAAAGAAAGAAAGAAAGAAAGAAAGAAAGAAAGAAAGAAAGAAAGAAAGCCATTTCCTTGATGGCACAACTATTCAGCCTTGCTGCTAACAATTGTACCAATCACGAGGTACCATGTCTTGCTCTGGTTCCCGGTGGACCCTGTATTTCTGGGGTTTATGGTTTCTTGTCCACGCGAGGGGATTTTGCTTGTGGAACTTCAGCGATGAATAGAACCGATGGAGCTGAGAGCAGGAAGTAGCAGCTTCCCAGTAGCCTGGACATCAGACTGCCAGTGTCTTTCCCGCAGCCTCCCACACAGTGCAGAGACGTGGCGATGCTGTAATTAATGTTGGACCTGGCAGTGTCATTGGCATCAGTTCTTAATTGGGCTCCATGGCAACCAGAGCCCCGGGGAACGCTTACCAGCAAGCACCTGTGTCTATAGCTCGCATCAATTATAACACTAAGGAGGCTGTTCACTGGCAGTGAGCAGAGTAATCACATGTCACTGCTCCCATCTCACTCTCGTCTTCGGATGTCAGAGACGCAGCTGGCATCTGGGGACCGGTGGGAAAGGCAGCAGTTCTGCATACAGGAAAATTGCCTTTTGTCTTGTAAAGGAATGCATGCTGCATTCTAGACCCAGGCATCCAAAGGGAAAGATGGGCCTGAGACATCTCCACTCTGGGGCCGGATGCACAGGGGCTGGGCTGGTTTGCAGCACCCCATGGGTGGAGAAAAGAAAAAAAAAAGCATCAAACTCCCATGGAGGGAAGGTCTCAGGAGGCCTCAGTGAAGGGGATGAAAGAAACTACTCGCTCCCTCCCTCCCTCTTCCTCCTGCTCCTCTCATGCCCTGCCTCACTTCTACCCTAATCATGCTCTGCTGCAGTTCCTCACGCTCATGCCATGCTCAGCACCTCTTCAAGAGGCTGAGTGGCGGGGGAGGGGATGGAGGAAAAGGAGCCTTCTTTACCCAGCATCGCCTTCTGCACCAGCCTCACCCAGCCCCAGCACCCTTCAGTACCAGTGTCCCACGGCAGCAGCCCTCACCCAGGCTGCTGCACCATCAGCAGCACTCAGCAACCCCCCATACTGCAGGGCACCTCATTTGCACACCCACTTTGCATGCGCAAAAGAAAGATCACTAGTCATTTCTGTACACATGGTCTATGTCTTCCCTGTGCCTCCTGCCCAGTAATTGCACACACTGAATTATATTTTCCTAGGTCCAGCAGAGGTGGCTGCCTTAGGTGGGCGAAATGGTTTGCGTGTGTGTTCGTATCAGCACTTATTGCTGAGACGTTTAAGAGCCTGTTATCAATAAAACTATCAAAAATGTAACCCGCCTCCTTGTTCACTAACCAGACCCTGTAAGTTAGTTCTTTCTTTCTTTCTCACTCCAAAGTAGGTCTTCGCAGCAAAATCTAGGCCAGGCCATGAATAGGGTTGTCTGACCCAGACTTGGTAATGCTTGGTTGGCTTCTCTGTTACAATCTGTCACTTCAAGGGGGTCGATCCATGTAAATGGGATGAATAGCTGTAAATCTCCTGGCAGACTCCAAATCTTCTGAAATAGCTCGAGTATTGCAGGAAGCTATTACCTGCTGAGGAATTACTCTGGCTCTGCCCTTGGATCGGCTCCATGGCAAGTTTAGGGGTGGGGGGGAAACGATCGTGGAGTTTATCTGGCATGGGAGGATTGGACAGCTCTTCCCCGTAGCCTGACCGTGCATCTACTCCTTAATCAGCCTCTAAAGAATCAGTGCTGGGCAACTCTCTTTGACAATGCTTCTGCCAGCGCTGAGACAGCTCCCTCCGCTGTGCTCCTGACCTCAGCTGGTTGGGGATAGAAGAAGCCAAGAAAAGGCATCAGACCTGGGTCTCCAGAAGGGCTGCAGGCCGGAGTCAATTCTATGGGAGCTCCGTTTAGGGGCCCATACATCTTCATTAAAAGCACTTCTCAGGACATGGTTAGGACTTAGGGATGAAAAGACCTCCTGGGGCCTGAGGAGTTTCACTTGTTGCAAGCCCCCAAGCTTCATAGCTAAGGTCAGATGTGACGTGCATCAGGATACGGAATGTCACTTGGAGTGTGTTCATCTCACCTGCTTTTTTAAAGCCATGTGTTTGGTCATGGTCCTCTGGACGCTCCCTCCTCACTTGGGCAATGCATTCCTGTGTACGCTCGGAGCTTTGTTTGCTTGTCCAGTGAAGTGCCATTAGCCCAGGCGGCTTACAGAGGGGTGGGGAAATCTGACTGATTTCCTACCCTTATTTGGAGCAGGGCCAGGGGCCAACACCGGTGGTTAACAGCTAAGGAAAGGATATCAGAGTGACAGCTCTGGCTCCATGTGGTTCATAACGGAAGCCGTAGTCAGTGCCAACGAGCACCATCTGTTGGAAACTTTACAAAGACTTACAATGAATAGTGAGTTTCTGTAGGACTTTTTTTTTTTTTGAGACAAATGAGCCTGCTGGTGTCTCTTTTACCCGGAGTTTCATGGGGCTGCTTGTTTCCAGTGCCCTTAATGGAACTGGTACAGTGACTGGAATTAGATTGCTGCAAAAGTTAAAATCCAACTGACTCGCCCAGGGTCCTAAGTCCCTCTCCAGTTCAGTGTGTGCTTGTTACGCGTCACCCCTTCACTCTGCCGGTTTGCCTCATCTTTGTGCACAGGGAATGCACTGGGGTTACGCGAATTGTGTTCCTGAAAACCAAAGTGAAGCTGGGGTGTCCAATTCAGGCCTATCTTGCCAATGTCCCTTTAACTCAGAAACTGTCCTGCGGTGCTGTCCCTCATACGTTACCCTGTGTTGCTTCCCAGCTCTGCAGTATTCCTTTTGTTTTCCTACTTTAAGCTTTGGGTGAAGATGAAATTCACCACCAGCAACTACTGGCCCCTAGCTCCTGACTCTGAATGGTAATACAGCCTTTCCTCTGAGCGTTGTCCTTAGCACTGAAGTCCTGGCCTGTCTGTATGTTTGCACCTTCATTTCTCCTCCACTGAGCTCTTCTTTCTATCTAGCAGCTAGTCTCAAAAGGGAGAAATTCACCAAGTATGGAGCACCCATACAAAGCCTTTCATACCCCTTAAGCCCCACTTAAGGCATGAAGCAGGGCTTTGAGCATCCCTGGATAGGCAGGGATGTACAGGTCAGTTGGGGTGGACCCTGGGCAGGTCAGGGGATATTCCAGTGGCCCCAGTACATTGCGTAGGGGTTAGTGGAGAGGCAGTAGCCACGGAGGGGCTGTGCTGTACTCTGATTCCTTTCCTGTGAGTTGGAGATGTGCCAGTCGCATATCCCTACTCCTGCGGAGTTCCTTGCACGAACCGGGGATAACCTGGCTTTGTGCAGTCAGGAAACAATTTTACTCTAGGAGCATTTGTGCAGCCGGGTGAGCCACTTGAGGCCAGAGCAGTTCATCTCAACAACGGTGAGCTGATCCAGGAATCAATATCCACTGTGGAAGAGAAAACATCTTAGGGACACACTGGGCCCGATCCTGCTAAATCAGAGTGGTAGCATTTTACACCCACTTTGCACAGCTGTCACTGATGGCACACCTGGCAAGGCACGGGAGACTAACCAGAAGCTGCTTGAGTTTGGCAACCTGGGGACTGGAGCCTTGTTTCCAAATGCTGAGACTCTGAGATCCAAAGTGTCAAACTTCTTTGGCACGTGAGTAGCACCACATCTATTGATTGCAATTCGGAGCTGCGGCTACTTGAGGATTGCTGCTCCTCTCAGCTTCCCTCCTGCTGACGCATCATGCAGCCACAGGCCACTTGCTCTTTGTCTCTCAGCCCATTGTGGTTCCCTTCCCACACTCCCTTATAGGCTGCGTTGCTCCGTTATTTCTGCTTTGTCATGGGGCTGTCTCAGCAAGGGGGGGGGAAATCAAGAGCAAGTGGACTCAGGTCGCTGCCTGCTAGACTGGCTATGGAGAGACTGGGTTGTGGAGCTGAGTGCTGTACCAGGTACCGTTCAGCATGCTGGAGGGGTGGCTAACTCATATATGGTCCCCCAGTAAAACTGTGGCGACCTCTGCTGCAGATCAGTGGCCTCTTCTGTGGAGGATGCACTGTAAAATACAGAGGGGCAAAGGATTCTGGATTGGGTTTGGCAGCTGTAGCGAAGGACAGCAGCAAGTCCCTCCGGGGAGCAGGTCTCTCTCCACCGCGATGTCCTACCCTGGGCTCACCAGTGGCTGGAACGTTTCATGTGCGGCTAAAGGGCATCTGTCCGCTCCTACTGGACGGGGAAAGCATAGTGCCTAGTGCTCCTTCCATTGTCTCCCATTCCTCGGTGGGTATCTTCCGGACTGATTCTTACACTGTTTGTGTTTGTAGCGGCAGTGGCTAAACACCTTGTGCTCCTGTCCTGGCCATGTGGAGTGTGTTCAGTGGAGATGACAGGTTTGATTGTCGATCCCACTGGGCCTGTTGGGCGGAACTCTAGCCAAGCTTCCCATGCAAGCCTGCTCTACAGCTCCGTTTAGGAAAGGGACCAGCCGGCTACCTTAGAGCAATGCAGCTTGCTCAGCGGGGTGAGGGTCCTAAGCCTCATCACCACCCCAGCTCCCGCCCAAAATATGCTGATCCAGAAGAGGAGAGAGGCCTGGTCTACACTACCCGCCTGAATCGGCGGGTAGAAATCGATCTCTTGGGGATCGACTTATCGCGTCTCGTCAGGACGCGACAATCGATCCCCGAATCGACGCGCTTACTCCACCAGCGGAGGTGGGAGTAAGCGCCGTCGACTGGGAGCCGCGGCAGTCGATTTTGCCGCCGTCCTCACAACAGGGTAAGTCGGATCTGATACGTCGAATTCAGCTACGCTATTCGCGTAGCTGAATTTGCGTATCTTAAATCGACCCCCCCCTGTCGTGTAGATGTAGCCTCTACATCATCAGAGATGGGAATTGGGCAGGAGACAGTGTGGGGGGGGGAGCTCTCAGACAGGTCCCCCAGACACCCAATCAGAGCCTCCCACCCTCTCTCCACTGTAGAAAGAGAGGGATGGCCTAGTGCACAGTTGCCTACCCGCCTGGGTTGATTTACTGTGCAGATGAATCCTGTGACCGGACCCCATCAACTTCCCATGAGCCTCGTATGTTATTGGCCAAGAACAGTGCTTTCTTGGGGCCCGGAGGACTCCCTTCTGTGCTGTAGCCGCGGGTAGCCCAAAGGATGAGTCACAATGGTTAGTTAGGGTTAAAGAGGCTACCCGGGAAGAGAGACACGGGGGCTGGCTCGTCCTCATACAGACACCCTGAGTTCTGCAGCCCAGGCCTTTGGATAGTCTGGTGAACATGCATGTCTATAAGAAGCTCTCATCTTCCTGTCTGATTTATTTGATTGGTTATCTGCATCTGCCTCCATCGCAGGGAGCCCATGCTTGGCTGTGCTCATCTGCCAGAGCTAGCAGCAAAGATAAGCGGAGTTCCTAGAAATATAAGGTGTGGGTTTGGTTCTTCCCCCGCTCCAGAGGCTGGTCCCTGTGTCGACAGGATTGTTTGATGTTTCCAGCGAATGGTTTTAGTTCTTTAGCTCAAGTGATGGAGGCTCATGCTTTTGGCCCTAAAGGTTCTCGCCTTAAACGCCACTCTCCACTCAAGCAGAGGTTGTGGTTAAGCACGCCCTTGCTGCTCAGAGCACTAGGACTAGAGGCTGGGGCTTCCTTCCTGATCTGCCACACCATCTCCCAGCTGTACTTAGTGGCATGGTGCTTTTGCGATGGGGCCAGGTGCTAAGATGGAACCGTCATTAATTTCACTTGTGACTGAGCTCAGAATTTGAACGCAGGGCTCCAATGCTGAGCATTCCCAAAGATACATAAACTAGGAGGAAATACTTGGGATCAGACCCTGAGAGGTGCTGCAAACCTGAAGCTCCCACTGAGTGATATGGAAGTCACAGGTGTGTTAGCTGTGGTTGTCTAGAGCCACTGTTTAGACAGGCCACTGGGGGCCATATGGGAGGCGTACAAAAGCTCTAGCCTATAAGGATAGAATGGCTATTCAGTTATTCACCCTCATTGTCCTCAGCCTTTGTGCGCTGAACGTGAAAAAGGATTCCACAGTGAACAAGCATATATTGGATCCTGTCCGTGTTTTCACAGTCACTGCATGACATCTGCTGGGGTAGGGCCGGTGTTCACAAAAATGCAGCATTATTGAGGTTTCTCTGGATGTGTGTCACCCTACAGGAGGCCTCAAGTTTTCATCGTATACCAGGGTTCAAATAAATACTGTAATTCCATCCCACCTGGACTTTTTGCTGTCCTGTTTATGGCCAGTGTGAGGCTAGAGATCTGTGGCATTGACGGAGTTCTGTGGAACAAAACACAGTTTATTTGTAGCAGAAGCTAACGCTAACCCCCAAACGAACATAATCTTAGAAATAGTCAAAATTCAATTTGCAACGGCATCAAGCGGAGCCAGCGGAATGAATTATTGAATGTTTTTACAAAGTGCAGGCTTTTAGTTTATCTCCGAGCTGGCGTCCTTTAGTGTATTTTAAATATATTGTTAGTAAATTAATTTCACTCATCTTGTTTGAGCCAGTTCTTGTTGCTGCTGACTGACTGATACCTGCTTGGTTCGGGATTTGATGCCAGATATCTTCTTAACAAGGCGTCCCAGGCTTCCAAATAGCCTGAGATTTCATTATGTCCTCAGGCAATAGAGTCAGGGTCATTCTCTTTCTGTCTTTTAATTGGTTTTAGTGCATCTAGTACTTGAAAAAAGTACAAAACAGAAAGCCTTGGAGACTGAAGTCCTGCCTTTAGCCACGGATCCGTGGGTGACAAGATTGCTGGAACCAGGGCCCTGTTAGTCCCTGGCTTTTCTCTGCTGAGAGTGCTCGTGAGGATGCCTACTTAAGAGTAGATTTTGGATTTGTAGGTGTTTGACCACTAGGGATTAGACGGAGACCACCTTGTTTCCCCTAGGCCACCAAAGAGCCACCGGATGGTAATACTACTCACTTGATAATACTTCTCGCTGCTGTGGGCTGGATCTAAACTGGAGGCTGAGTGGTAAAATGCTCCTTATCTCAGTACCACCCATCTCAGAGAATCCAGGTGCGGCAGGATTTTCAGAAGTGCTTAATTGCATTAAGAACACGATTCCCAGTGAAAGCCAATGGGATGTCTGTCGACTTCAGGTAGTCACATGGCCCCCGTCACCAGAGCCCCTCACAGTCTTTAATGTATTGATGCACATGATGCCCCGGGATGCAAAGCAATGCGATTGCCCCCATTTTCCAGATGGGGAACTGAGGCACAGAAAGGCTAAGGGACTTAGTCAAGGTCACACAGGAAGTCTGTGGCAGAGCAGGGACTAAAATCCAGGTCTCTCAAGACATAGGACAGTGCCCCAACCACTGGGCCATCCATACTCTCTTAAATCATTTAGGTGCTTTTGAAAACCTCACCCATAATTTTCATGGAACGCAACAGAGATGCTGGATGAAGCGGTGCACAGGGCAGGTCCACTGAGCCTCTGAATGGAGAGATCTGCACCCACATTCTGAACACGTTTAAAAAGCAAGTAGGCCAGTAAAGTCAAGGAGGTTACCCCAGGTGTTTACTGATGAGTTTACTGGTGTTCTTGTCCCTGCCTCTAGTGGTTGGCGCTCCGCTATTCAGTTATGCACGGCCAGCGTTCTTTACTCAGGGGAGGCGTAGGACTGGGTTAAACAGGTTGTGTTCTAGGTCAGGACTGAGAGTTTTGGACAGCACTGTGGAAGAAGCTAGTATGATGCCTCCTGGTAATATGCCTTGCTAAAGCCAGTGCAGTCAGCCGCTCACTTTCACAGTGCAAATGAAAACATAGCAGCCGTCTTCTCCAGCTAAGACGTCATCAGCTGTGATCCTCCATTTGGCCTATTGATCTTTGCATTCTCCAGGAGGGATGACGAAGATCCTCCATTCATTTGCAGCGCGTGTGAGATGGGGAGGGGGACTCATGAAACTGCTTTATTGACAGCACCATATCTGCAGCTTCTTAACCTCATCCCTTGAACATTCCACAATCCCGCTAGATCTCTCTGACTAGGCTAATTGAGTATCAAAAGACCAAATCCAGATCTCATTGAAGTAAATGGGAGTTTTGCCCTGGGTTTTAGCATTTGTAGGCTTTGCCCAAAGTGCTATTTTTACACTTGTTAATTAATTAATCATGTTTATTATGGTAGTGGCTAAGGGCCAACCAAGAATGGCACCAGATTAGGTACTGTACAAATACAGAGTAGTCGTCCTTAGTTTTTGTGGATAAACCTAGATATTCAATTAATGTTATAGGGGAAAATGGTGTCTAGTAGTTACAGACTTGGATTTTGATGCAGGACTCCTGGGTAGTATCACTAGTGATGTTGATATGTGACAATCATACAACTCAGTAGTTCTCAAACTTTTGTTCTGGTGACCCCTTTTACATAGCAAGCCTCTGAGTGCAACCCCCCCATATAAATTAAAAATACATTTTTATATATTTAACCCCATTATAAATGTTGGATGCAAAGCAGGGTTTGGGGTGGAGGCTGACAGCTCGCAACCCCCCATGTAATAACCTTGCGACCCCCTGAGGGGTCCTGACCCCCTGTTTGAGAACTGCTGATATAACTCCTTTGTGCCTCAGTTTACCCCATGAACACTGGCAATAACACTACCCTTCTCTCACACGGAGGATTAATTCATGAATGTTTGTAAAATGTGTTAAGCTCTTTCAGAGAAAGATGCTGTACTCTACTGAGTCATATTCTTATTAACTATTCCTCACCATTTTAAAAAAACCCTCTTGACATTATTTTGAATGGTGTATTTTCACCCTAGTTTTTCACTTCTAGTTTCTATATAAAAAGGCACCAGGGGGTATCTTTTCTGATAAATTATTTTTATTGTCACCTTATATTCCCCCCACTCAGCTTGTCTGTTTCTTCCACATGTTGAATCCAGTCTGTCATTTAGATTGTGAGCTGGCCAGGGTAAGGTCTGTCTTCCTTGAAACATGTCTGTACAGCACCTGCACTTAGCACAATGGGGCATTGCTCTGAGATTGGCGTTCCTAGGCGCTGTTGCAATACACATAAATCACAATAATATCAGTAGTTTCTGTAGATAGCTAATATATATTATACATTATCCAGTTATAGTACAGTGCCTACAGGCCAAATAGAATTTGCAAACAAAAAAAGGACAGTGACCTAAAAAAGACCTCCTGTGCCCTGATGAGGAGTTAGCCTATGGATAGGTCTGTTGGAAGTAGCTGCTGCCGTAAGATGCAGAATATTTCTACCTGCTCTGTTGTGGCTGGTGATTTGCATGCCGCATGTTTGCCATCCTTTAGGGATTGCATAGAGGAGAGAATGGCCGTAGGGAAAGTCAAAAGGGCCGGGCATATGGGAATTGGATTATGGTGAAATTATCTCTTCAAAAGGCTGGCGGGTATTTGTAATTTCTACATTAGTGCTGATTTACCAACATGTACGGGCCGTACAAAGCATGAGGTTGCCTTTAAACGCCTTCGAATTATTAGTAGCTTGCTAATGTTTTAGCCTAAAAGTGGAGTGTGTGTTTTGCCCCATAGTCTCCCAGTACCTTTGGCCTTTTAACTCTCCCATCCCTTTAGTTTCCCTGGGGTTTGTGGGGCTGTATCAGTGGGGTTAATGAATTGTGACACCTCTAGTGTAAGGTTTCTCCATCATTAGCCTAGTACTTTTCTCCTCGCCCTCCTCCCCGAGGCATGGCACCAAGCCTGCTGCCAGACAGCGAGATTAATTCTTCATTTTCACGGAGAGAAAGTTCACTCCCCAGTGAAAAGCAAACAGGACAGAGACGTGTGCTAAAGTAAGATTCAGCGTTAAATATTCAGTGCGAGATGCAAGGATTTAGCCACATGGTTCCCTTTAATGTTACTGGAAGGCTGTGAAGAAGGAGAGGCATCTATTTTGGCAAAGAGGAAGGCTGGATCTTTTTCCACCATAGGAACACAGGAACTGCCATCCCATATCAGAGCAGTGAACATGGAATCCAATATTCAGCCTTAATAATAGTAGGCACTCAGATACTATTAGCAGTAGAGAACCCTAAGACAGATAGATAGAATAGTCTGTCTCTGATGGTGGCCAAGACCAGATGTTTCAGAATCCAGAGTAATGGACCAACTATAAGATAACTTGTCCTAGGGAAATTTCTTTGTGACTCTCATCACTTACTGATTTGCTTATGCCCTGATCCGTGAGGATTGATATCCCTTATATTTTTTATCCTAATTTAAATGTATGCTCCCATTTTTCCATGTACAAATCTAATGTTTATTTGAATCCTGTAAAGCTGCTGGCCTCGGTAATATCATGTGGCAGTGAATTCCACAGGTTAAATTTGCATCATATTAATAATAATCTCTATCAATTTTAAATTTGTTGCAATTCAGTTTAATTGCATATCCACTTCTACTGGTGACCTGGAAAAGGGTAAATAGGAACACCGGATTTACCTTCTCTAGAGTGTTTATATCATATACCTTTATCATGTCATCCCTCATTAGCCTCCTCTCTAAACTAATCTTTTCCAGTCACTGGAAATCTTTTCATGCCGTTTCTGCTGTACCTATTTTGGAATGGGGTGCCCCTGAACACAGTATTCTCGATGAGGGTGTACAATTGAATTATGTAATGGCATCATAATATTTTCAGTAGTATTTTGTGCATTCTAACATTTGTTTGCTTTTGGCTGCTGTTCAAACATGGGGGAAAAGGTTTGAATTCAGTTCAAGGGATAAGTGCAAATTTTGACTGTTCATTCTCCAGTCCCACCCAAACCTGTTCTCCCCATGCTGTAAATACTGAGCTACTCAGGGATAGGTTGAGGTCCATAGTCTGCTCTCATTGAGGCTGGTGTGAATCTGGAGTTACTCCGTTCACTTCAGTGGGATGAAACTGGGTCTATACTGGCATACCTGAGAACAGTATTGAATTTTAAGAGCCAAATTTGCCCTTCTGCACAGGCCTATTTGGCCTTAAAAAATTAATCTGAGGTTAATCAGAGGTCATTTTTTTGTTTGTTTCCTAAACTGTGACATGGCAGAGATTTTGAATTGATTTGTGAGTAATACAATAGCTGAGAACTTGTGCAGGAGTACATAATGACTATGGGACTATATATGGAAATATATTTGCCTGGCATCTACAGTGGTGATATGCACTCATTTCACAGTTAGTTTCCATGCTGTTGCTATCAAAACTTGCAACAATTTCATTTGGTCAAGTAAAGTGAAGTAATTGGGAAATGACCCAGTGCACACACTTTTCTAATAGCTGTTAAATGAGAACTCTGATCATATTTTGTGGAGCCACATTCTGCTCAGTTTGCACGCTTGCAACAAACTACGGGATTTCATCAATGACTTATCGATTTTAGAATGCCTGGGGAGCACAGGTCAAATATTCCACTGACGATCTGTTAGAGACCACTTTTATAAAGAGTGACAGTGCTGTTAAAATAGCATTGTGTGGAATGTTTCAAAATGTGATATAGGTTAAATAGCTCGATGAACTACTCTAAAGATTGGCATTATTTTTTCTCTCCTTTTCTTTGTGTCATCCAGGTTTCTCCTAGTTTTCTCCTGCCTGGTACTATCCGTCTTTTCAACCATCGATGAGTATCAGGACAGCTCTGAAGGGGCCCTCTACATACTGGTAAGTTGGGAGTTGCAAACATAAGATAGAGCACAAGCAAGAAACAAACAATATTGGGCTTTTCAAACATGGCAAGCATTTGACCTGCGGTGTTCAGGATGGATGGGGCAGAGGCTATGTCTGAGAACTGGCTGAGACATCACTGGGGCATGGAAAGATTCAGCCTTCTAAGTGAGGGATAAGTATTTTCTCTCTCTGCAAACATTTGTCTGGATTTGACATGCCTTCCAACCCAAAGCCATGTAAATCTTTAAAAGCAAGCACCTAAGAGTAAGACCCCTTGGAAGGAATGGGGAGTGTTTGTATTAACCTGTAAAAATCCTGAAGATCCAGCAATAACCACTTTCTCTTAAGGTGAAAGACAAATATGACTCAAAATCTAAGCTGGTGTATTAGCTTCTGGTGCCACCTGGTTCATTTTGAATCATCTTTAATTTTTCTTGTCTCTGTGTTAGGTCTGGGTAACAATAGCACGGCATTTAGCCAGCACTCACAGGGCCAAAATCAATTATTATTTACACTGAGTGTAAATCTGAAGTTATCTGGATTTGCCCCAGTGTAAACAAGGAAAGAATGTGGCTCACAGTCTCAAGGATGACTTTAAAAACCTGAACTGATGCATGTTCAATTTGTGGGCGTGTGTGTTTCTCTGCGATTGCAAAATCCTGCAGCATGGTGGGCCCGCATTTAGAAGCTGGTTTGATGCCCGTTTAAAAGTGTGGCCCTAAATGGCTAAGCTGACATTGTACCACAGCAGAATCAGCCTAGGTGGTAGCCTCTGTTCCCCATGCTATACAGTTCTGCATTTATCTGAGCTGACATAAAGCCGAATGGTTTTACTACTTAAACAGCTTGGCATGCCTTACACTGACAATTTGGCTTCCGGTAACGTGCTGAGTGATAGCTAGCAGAATTCCTGTCGGCACAGATGCTTACTTCATAGGGCACCCAGAATTCATCGCATCTCCCTGTCTTTGCCTTTCCCTTCCTCCACTCCCACTCCGCACATCAACCAGATACCAGAAGTTAGTGAAAGCTTAATGAGAGCCCTGTACGACTCAGCGTCAGCCCACATGAGGTGAACACCGTGAGTGAAGAAATCAGAGAGAATGTAACCTACTGACAGGGAGCGGAGCTTTGCAGCACGGTGGGCTCATTTCCTCTGTATCTCTGTTTGTGGGGAGAAAAGCAACTGCGTGTTGGTACAAACGGCAGGTCAATAGTGAAGTGTCTCAGTTGGCGAGGCAGAAGGCTGTTGGAACAGGGTAGGAACTCAATCGAGACTGGTGTGGATTTTTAGGTAGTTTGGGTTAACCCATTAGAGTTCAGAAACCGATATAAATATATTTAGACACAGAAGAACACAGGCCCAGACTTTCCAAGGGGCTTAGGACCAGACTTTCAATTGCTCAGCACTGACAGTTGGGCCAGATTTTCAGAAGATCTCAGCTCCCACTTAGACACCGAACTAAGGACGTAAGGTGCTCACCTTCCAGCTGCTCCCATTGTGACCCTTGTCCCCAGATTTTTCAGAATTGCTCACTGCCCAATGGATTGAGCTCTTAAGAATCCAGCTCATAATTCTCTTTCCTCCACCACCTCCCTCGGGTCCTGAAGTCCATCAATAGGGACAAAAATAGGAAACCGCCAATTCTGTGACAGAGCTAAACTTTTGTCTCCCTACAGAGCGAAAACTGTCTTGCCAAGAGAAAGATCAACTTTGAAATGAGGGAGAAGGTTTCAAAATAGGGATGGACCTGAACCACAGCGTCCCGTGCTAAATAACAACCCCTCCCCCCAAATTTTGGAGGAATTTGAAAACTGAATCTGGATCTTGACCTGACTCTAGCAATTAGTCTCTATCTTTATCGTGCATCACAATCTCATCTCTTTGGAACTGTTAGAACTCAAGATCCAGATCCCAGTTTTGTGGCTTGATTCCATTTTTTGGTCAGAGTCACAATTCTCCTCTGAAAGGACTGTAACAGTGAGGAACAAAATGAGCTTTATTAGTAGACGCTGTTTCAGCCCTCTGCATTGAATCTGCAACACTTTCTTCCCTGCGCCTTCTTCTTGGACTAATTGCATTGTCTCCCCTGCAGGAAATAGTCACCATCGTGGTGTTTGGTGTGGAATACTTTGTGAGAATCTGGGCTGCCGGTTGCTGCTGTCGATACCGGGGCTGGAGGGGAAGGTTAAAATTTGCCCGCAAACCCTTCTGCGTCATCGGTAAGAACTGCCGCCCAGCAGCTACTGCTGAGAGTGCACGACGAATGGGATAAGGGCCACGTGGGTCATGCTCAGGATGACCGCTGAATTTGCTGTTCTTTGGGAGAACGTATAAATGTTATCAGAACAGGCAACTGGCTTTTCAGCCAGGCATGTGACCCCTGGCAGTCCCGCTGCTAGGATCCCAAGGTCAAGGGGAACTGTCTGGTTTGCTTAGTGGGCCCAAGGCCTCCCTGGGAGGAATGTATAGTATTGGTGTACAGGTCCTACAGGGAGCTAGAGGACAGTGAGTCCACCATGGAGTATTCAGGCTTATTGTATGTCTAGGCCTGATTCTGAGCTACTGCATTCTCATGCTTGGAGCAGGGATGGAAGAGGGGACAAAGGTGGTTGCAACCCACCTTTGAGTTCTTCATGTTCTGGACCTGTGCAGGGCCCTGCCCAGTCCTGGATAAAATTAGAGCAGCCTCAGAATGGCATAAAGTGCACTTTGATGTGGCTGCCGCTCCCATGCCCAGATAAAGCGGGGGAGAGTTGAGTGCAAGGCCAATCACCCAGCCTCATAAAAAACAAACAAACAAACCAAGCCCAAACTCCATGGTTATAGAAACAAAACCAGGCTGCCATTCCAGTAATGGTGGCTGCTCAGCAGAGAATGCTGCTGACCCCTCATGTCCTCTGTAGTAAGATGCTATACAGGATGAAAGAGGCAGTGGATGCAAATCTTAGGGAAGAGGAGGCTGGATTCAGGCCCAAATGATCCTGGGTAGATCAGATATTCACACTAAGGGCCATCATAGAGCAACGCTTAGAACGTATTATCAATGCCATTGACTTTCAAAAGGCATTTGACAGCCTGCATAGGCAGACATTGTGCAATGTTCTTCAGTCTTACGGAATTCCAGCTGAAGTCATCAACATCATCAATGCAAAGAGCACTGGAAGGGTGGACGACCAGATAACCGTGGTTCAGTGTGGATGCTGGCCTGAAACAGGGCTGCCTTCAATCTCCGCTGTTGTTTGGCATTGCCTTGGACTAGATAATGAAGAATTGTATAAGCAGCACAAACACTGACATAGCACGAGTAGATGGCAAAGATCTAGACGATCTTGGCTTTGCTGTTGATGTCACGCGCTTGAGCAAAACCCCCCAAAAGCTACAGAGATAGAATCCTTAGCAAAAACAGCAGGCCAAGCTGGGCTCAAAATCAGTTACACCAAAACAAATATCTTTGAAAGCCAGATGTCAAGCAGTAACATCGTATCCGAGGGCAAAAAGATCCAGGAAGTAGAACAGCTCAGTTATCTGGGCAGCACCATACTAGCCAACGGAAACCTCAAGAAAGAAGTGACATCAAGGATAGGAAAGGCATCCGCAGCATTTACGTAACTCAGCAGTGTATGGAAATCAAACCTAGACAGCACCAAAACAAAAGGGAGGATTTTCCACTCCAACGTAAGCTCAGAGCCAACATACGGCCCTGAGAGCTGAAGATTTATTAAAATGTTAGCTAGAAACCTAGATCCCTTTGAAAACAAGTGCCTAGGAAAGATTCAGGGCATAGGATGCAGAGACTTCACCACCCACAAAGAGATCCGAGAACTCACCAACCTGCAGCTGGTCTCCACTAGGCTTAGAAGGAAGCATTGGCCATATCTGGGGCATGTACTCCGGACGCACAGACTCCTCCATGAAGCTGTCAAGTGAAAACCAACTGGTGTGAGGAAACAGGGAGCCCGAGAGAAATCTTAGCAGGGAGGGCAGAACATCTGATCTCAATACGCTGGAGCAGATGGAATGAGCAGCTAAAGACAGAGGGGGATGGAAGAGATTGGTTTCTTCCCTCTGTGCCAACATGGGTGTGAGAAGGATGCAATAATATAAGTGTAGTTCAGAATCAGGCCCTTTGTGTCTCCTCTGAGAGAAGAAGTGGTCTAACTGCATGGGCATGGGAGCTAGGGTCTGGGGTTCTGTCTCTGTCTCTGCCACTGGTTCACTGACAAGTCACTCTGTGTCTCCATTTGCCTTTCCATAAGACTGATATTACAGTAATTATCTGCCTCACAAGGGAGTTATAAACCTTAATTAATTATTGGCTGTAAAGTTCTTTGAGATCCTGTGGTGGAAGGGGCTGTCTCTGTGCAAAGCAGTTCTTTTGAACAGGGTGAGGAGGAGTCAGAGGTGGGCAGGGAGAGAAGGGATGCATTTGTTCTCAGTGCTTTCTAGAGATGGGCTCAAGCTGCCACATTTGGATCTGGATCCTGATTTGATCATCACAGAGCTGGGGATGTTTGTATGCAGGGTTTTGGTTTAGCCCATTATAAAACCAGGGGCATCTACAAAATTCTTGTAGCGATCTGAATGATGGTTTTCAGAGCCCTGAAAGCCCTGGGGTATTGAGACCTAGGCTTTTGCTTTGAGCAAAGGTGGGTGCTTTTAGTACTCTCCCACCCACCCACCCACCCTTCCTCCATCAGTGGCAGAAACAGGCCTTCCTAAAACACAGCCCTTTAGGTTTTCCTGAATGCGACGGGCAGTGGGAACTCCCATGTCAAGGTGGACCTTAGAAACAGCAGTACACTGCTCTGCCTGGCTAAAGAAAATCGTGCACCTCTGCTGATGCACGTTGGAGAGGCTTATTCCAGGCTAGAAATGCTGCATTGTGCATCAAGCCAGAATTCAGTCTTTGGAGTCTTGGCAACCTCTCTCTCGGTGGAGGAGGTGTGAGGAGAAGAGGAATGTGAATTTCATTAAACCATGCAGTGAATCACACAGCGTGGGTTAATATTAGTTGTATGTGGCCATGTACTTCCTCCATAAGATGTGACAGACACATCGCTCATTTTTATAACAGACACACACGCGCACCTGCCCCTATTCCCAATGGGCTTCCTAGCGGTTGATACGTGTCGTAATCTTTGAGGTGGTATGTTCTCTTTTCTCCAGCTCTGCAGAGTTAGGAGCTCAGATCCCATGGAGATGGGGGCAGTGTAATGCCCTGAATACCAGGATAGGAAAGCCGTGGAAGAGGGAGAGGTGTTCAGGAGGCCAGCTGGGGGACGCGGCTGCCCAGCACTGAGCAGTGAAGTGGGGTATCTGAGACTCGGGGGCCTGGGTGGATAAAAGTTGCTGTTGTAGGGTTTAGCCTGAGGAAGAAGCATCCATCACTCAACTGGCATGGTCAGTCAGTAGCAGAGTCACCACCGACCCTGGCTGATGGCACCAAAACTGTTTTATTTCTTTCCACCAAACTGACTCCAGCTAATAAGGGAAGGTGAGAACAGAGGTGATGTGTGAGGGGTCCTTTCCGGACCAAAGGCGAGGGCTCACCCTAGAGTAGTGCCAGCCTGACGTCTCATCACCCACAGAGGTAGGAAAGATGGAGGAGTCAGTTTGTAAAAGCCCATCCGGGGGAGGTGATGGTTGGTGTGTGAAGGCCATGAAATCCTTCCTCTTATGCCCTGCTTCCTTGCAGACATCATGGTGCTGATTGCCTCCATCGCCGTTCTGGCAGCGGGATCCCAAGGGAATGTCTTTGCCACCTCGGCTCTCAGGAGTTTGCGGTTCCTGCAGATATTGCGCATGATACGAATGGACCGTAGAGGCGGCACCTGGAAGCTGCTGGGGTCTGTGGTCTATGCCCACAGCAAGGTGAGTGAGACCTGGACAACTGGACCGATCAGCTCATTACACGTTTTCCCCCACAATGAACACTACTTTGGTTCCCCCCCCAACTCCTAATATTTTGATGCCTGTGTGATTATCATTTGTGGGAAGTACCTTGCAGGTGGCTCCAGTGGCTATTTTCAGAAACAATGTGGGTTAGTAATTAGCCTGCACAAACCCACAGCCATGAAGGAGCTGGGAGGCTGGTTAAACTGCATCTGGCAGCAGCCAATATATATGTGATTAAATGCTGATGATGTTTCGAATGCTTTATATAAAGCATGTATTTCAGAGAGGCTGCATGTCTGAAAATTACCCCTTGGGGTCATCCATTTGCAGATACCACCATCTCGACCATGTCCTCCTCCTAATCGTTAATGAATGTTTTAACTAGTCCCAGGCCCAGAATTGATCCCTAGTGTATTCAATGATTCACCTTTCAGCAGTTTGAGGAGCATTCATTCACAACAACATTTTGTTTCCTATCACTTAATCTATGACAATATTTTGTCCCTTATCTTGAGGTTTATTTGTTGTTTTTCTTTAAAAGCCTTAGTAAATTTATCAAAAGCTTAGTAAAAAATCCCAGAAAACTACAGTCTACCAGGTTTCCTTCAGCTGCTCTTGTATTAGCTTTGTCCAAGAATGTGACAGTTTAAAGATGCATAATTTACCTCTGCCATACTTTCCTATGTAGTTAATGTGACCTTTCTTCTGCAGTTTGCAGAAATGTGGATATAGTGGGTCTCAACAAACTAATAAGGACTCTTAAAGAATCATTTTGTGGTTCTGAGGCTGGGGAAATGGGAAAGCATGAATCATCCTATTGCATCTGCAGTTTAATGTGATGAAGAGATACCTCAATATTTGATTTAGCAACTTTGGTTATTGAAACCTTTTCCTTAGGTGTGGATCAAGTATATTATCATTCTCATATTGTATTACTTTAGTGGAAAAATAAGAGAGGGAAATGAGGTGGTATCCTCTGTTTCTGCACCATTAGATGCTTTGCCGTCAGGTGAAATATTAAACCTAGAGCTGTGCAAAGTGTTTCCAAGGAAACCAGATACAATATAATACCTAGCAGTTTCCCGATGTGTTACAAACTTCCTCCAGGTTCCATTAGAAGATTTAAAGCCAATCTGTGCAATTTTTGGTGAATGAAGCTTGATGTTTCCCAGTGCATTTGCTTCACTTGGGTGTGAACCTTTACACAAAACTCCAGGGTTAGCAACCCCACCCAAATCCAAACCAAAGAAAACGTGCACACGAAGCTATGTGAACTAAAGCCAAGACCATACAAATCAAAATTGCCATTGTTTATGCAGCTTTCGTTAGACCAAGCTCTCTTGTGTCAGACACTGATGGTTATCCAAGTAGTGGTGTTTTTCCTAAACAAGTAGGAAATAATGAAAGTTCCAATAAGGTTATGTGGCAACTGCTGCTCAGCTTAAAATGTCTGCTCCAGCTGCCTAGCAGGCATGATCTTACCAGTTCAGTATATAATTCACTATTATAAAGTTTCTAGCAAAGGTAAGCCCAGGCTAAAATCCTGGGGTCCAAACACCCCTGAAATTTGGGGATAAGATCCAGATTCATATTCAAACTTTGTAGGTGGTCTCCATCATGAGACCGAAGTGCTTAGACCACTGGACTGGGACCCAGGAGATCTAGGTTCAGTTCTCAACTCTAACACAGACTCTCCATGTGACCTCGGGCAAGTCTCTCTGGCCTGGATCCTCAAAGGTACTTATCAATTGGAGTTAGGTACCTAAATACCTTTGGGATCTGTCTCTCTGTCTCAGTTCCTCATCTTTAAAAAGGGGATAATAATACTTCTTGTCTCCCACCTTGTCTTATCTATTCCGATGGTCAGTGCTTCAGGGCAGGGACTATCTCTACTTTTTGTGTATATACTACTCCTAGCACAATGGGGCCCTGCCCATTTGGAGTGTCTGAACACTACTGTAATACTACTACTACTAATAATCTTGAAACCAAACCCCAGAGCTGAACACCCACAAACTTTGGGAAAGTTGAGATTTGAACCCCAGCTCTGCATTCGGGGATACCCCGAGTATGAAATGCATCGTATGAAAACACATTATTCTATTCTGTTCCTTAACTATCTTGCAGGAGCTGATTACTGCCTGGTATATTGGCTTCCTGTGCCTCATTCTGGCCTCTTTCCTGGTGTACTTGGCCGAGAAAGGAGAAAATGAGCACTTTGATACATACGCAGATGCACTCTGGTGGGGCCTGGTGAGTAATTTCCACAAAACAGCAGCTGCCGGCTATTAAAATGAAATGGCCATTAACCCTCCCATCCTCTATCACTTATGTGAGGAGTTGACTGATGTGTGTTTAGCTAGCATTATTATTAAACGGTTTCCGGCTACTCAGTTAAGTACTTTTTACAAATATTCCCCTTAGAGAATGCTACACTATTTCATTCCTTGAGTTAGCCAGATCATGGACAGCTACAGGAGAGGCACCCTCTGCTCCCAGGACTAGGGAAGGACAGTCTGGCCATTGCAACTTTGGCACCAGCTGGCCAAAAGGTGACTGTTTTAATGAGGTTCTGAAGGGAGCTGTGTTCAGCTCTGCAGGCGGGAGGTGAACCATGGTAGTTTGAAGCTTGGGCTATAGGAAGTGCCACTCAGCAGCTCCCCCCACGTGAGCACCTCGGAGATGTCACCATGTAGGTGTGTGTCTGGAGAGAGCTGGGTTGATCTTGGACATCAGTCATGTAGGGTTCAAGGAAGCTTAGCACCATGAGCATTGGTCTTCTGCAATGAGAGCAGTTCAGCAGAACCTAATTAATTCATGCTAATGACTGGGGGACTCCGCTTGGGGATGGAATTTGGCCAATGGAAAGATTCCCATTGGCTTCAATGGGCTTTGGAGTAGACTCCTAGTGAATAAGCAACAAACCATGTGGACCAGAGTGAGCTCTGCGCTTATGCAGGCACATAAGGTGGAGGAGGAGTTCACTGGCCTTCCAATTTAAGCCTCAGACAAGTTGGACCCAACCGTAGTCTTTAAACGCTGGGAGTTCAAGAGCTGTCTGAGGCACGTTCTGCTGTTGTTAGTCCGCTGGCGTCCAAACAGTGCTAGATATTGACCATAGACAAAGAATGGGATTTTCAAAGGTGCCTAAGGGCAGGTCTACACTTACGGTGGTGTGTAGTGTACAGACACTGCATGCCCAACTAGCATGGGTATAAATGGCCGGGTAGATGGTGAGGCACTTCTTAGGCGAGTTGAGTGCCCTATGTGCCTGAACCCTCGGGTATATACCCTACATGGCTCTCTGCAGGCCTAGGCAGTGCTCGCCCCATCTAAACTGCTATTTTTAGCATTGCAGCATCCCGCTGCCTCCTGGCTCCTTTCCCCGTCTCAGTGAAAGACTCTGGAAGCAGAGACAGGCTCCCCTCTGCCGGAGCCTTTCACTGCTGCGTATTGCAACACACCGCAGACAGTGGGGACGCATCTTGCTTTTCACTGCAGCGCATAGGCGCTGGAACTAGGGGTGCTGAGGGTGCTGCCTCACCCTCTCGTTTGAAGGGGTTTCCATCATATACAGGGTTTACAGTTTGGTTCAATGGCTCTCGGAACCCCCACGATACACATTGTTCCAGCCCCCATGCTGCAGCATGTAGCCACATGTACCCTACAAGTGTAGACAAGGTCTAAGTAACTTAGCCACACAAGTCGCATTGGGCTTCAGCATTTTGGAGAATCCCACCCAAGCTCCAGCGCTGAACAGTTGACTGCTTAAGACAATAGGCTTCTTCCAAAGGGCTGGAGGGAAGGGATAAAGCACACAATCAACCAAAATATTTACTTAGCAAGTACTAAATAGCCTCAATCCTTAAATGTGCTTCAGCCCAAGTCGGTGTTAGTTGGCGAACATCTCCTAGGCTTCCTGGAGGAAATGCTCCTCATACCAGTCTTTTCAAAGGAGTCCGGACCATGGCTTTCAAGGTTGGAACAGCACTTGTGCTCTGTGGGGTCACTAGGAATATCAGAGGCACAATGCTTCCAGGACCTCCCACTGGGATATTACAACTCAATATCATCTCTTACCATGGACTTAGTTGCACCAGAACAGTTGAGCCATATCTAACAGAGATACTGAATTACTAAATGCATTTTGATCATGTATTTTGACAAGTGCTATTTGCTTTTAATTATTCATAATAATACATCATAATGTGCTGTTAAATGCACTGGAGCATATTTTGTAAAAAGTAATGAGCTCTTAGTAATAGAATGCTTTCAGTCGTGAAGTCACTGTGCTATTAAATCTTTGCTGACAAGTGCAGAGAGGACACTGCTGTTGTTTTTTCTTTGTGTGTGTGAGTGTGTGAATTATTGGATTAGCAGATTAACAAAGGGAGAATTAACGAGGTTCTAATCTACTTTGTCTATTGTTCTCCTGCTCCAACACTTCTGGAAACCAGTCTCGGCTTCAAGACAAAGCTTGTTAAAACCTACAGATGGGCCCCCAACCAAAATCCGAGATCTTAACAGCTCCAAGCTTTGGGAGGAATCAGCTGATTCAACAATGGGAAGACTGTTGTTAGTAAATTGCCCATCAAGGTTTTCAAGCACATTGGTTACAGTTAGGAAAACAAAGCGTGGTTTGAAGTAACTAGAAAACAAACAATGAGAAAAATTCAAAGCCAAGTTTACTACCCTTCCCTCCCCTCCAAGACAACTAGACTTGGAGCTATTCTTTTTATCTGTCAAACGGAGCTGCTCAAATATGGGGAAAATATTGCAAACACTTCATTGAATATTTTTCCCATAGGTTTTTTTTCATTGATATTCAAAATTGCAATGAAAATTTCCATTGAAAATTTGGAACAGTTGTACTATCAAATAACCACTCATACAGCTTCTGGTATTCCTCTGAGAGCTTTATAGAGCCATCACTCCCAACCCTGCTTCAATATTTCACTTTGTGTGAGGTCTAAATAAAGATTTAACTCCCTGATTGCTGGAAGTCAGGGAGCAGACGGCCACAGGGGGTTTGAAATTCAGGGGTGATCTGCTAGCCTCATAGAAATCAATAGGAGTTTTGTCGTTGACGTCGGTGCGGTCAGGATTTCACCAAAGTTCCAAATTTTGCAAATTAGACCTGTCTCTGGGGAAGAACAAATCTGACCTTCCACTGTTCTGGTCACTGACCGTGGTCCTGAAATACTGATCAGTGGCCCTGGAACTGACAGTGCAGAAGAACTACCTAAGACGAGTTTGTATCTAAGTTCAATCCTTCCTTACAGGATTGTATTTGTTTTTATGTCTGTAGCAACACTTTCTTTAATGGAGGAGTGATTGATCACATATTCCTTAGATTGTGAGTTCTTTCTTCAGGGCAGGGGGCTGTCTCTTTGTTGTATATTTATACAGTGCCTAGCACAATGGGATCTGACCTGTAGGCACTACTTCAGTACAAATAAATAACAACAAAGAGGTAGGTCTGAATTCAAACTCCAAATGCAAGCACCCCCCATATTTTGGGAATGTTTGGCTCCTTTTCTGGATCTGCACTTAGTGGCTCCGGCCTAGATAACTCCCTCCTGAAATCTGTGTAGTAACATCTCAGTGAATATAGAATAAAACTGTTTCCAAGATGTGTTTCAATATAGAACAATCATTAAGATGCTTTTTGCTAAATATTTTGTCTAAATGGCATCTAATGGAAAGAGTTTATAGGGCTTATGTCTATAAAATGCTTCAGGGAAAGCCACTGATTATATTTTTCTTCATATAAAAATGAGTTTGTTTTAAGTTAATGTGCAGTAGGTTTAATTAACCCCATAGGTGCAGGGCTGGGGTGCAGTTTGAACCTTCAGAGGCAGCTGTACCCGAAGCAGTTGAAGAGGAGGGGCAGTTTCAATTCTGGAGAGGAATACATAGTGCTGCTTACAGAGGCTGCCTGGAAGATGTTCTGATTTCACCGCATCCCTGCCTGCCTCACCCCATCCTGGCTTGCTCCACCCACTTTGTGGGCTGTGCTGGACCACCTGGGGAAGCAGGGTTGTAGCCCGCTGTGACCCTGCTCTGGGTGGACTTTCCATTGCTGGAGGCTACAAGCCTAAGTTTCTCCATCCTTTGCCAGCAGAATCTTGGCAGTAAAGCTATACCGGTCTCTTCTCCTGCATTCTGGAGTTCAAGGGTATCTTTGCAAATCTCCCACAACACACATACATGCCAATATCCCAACCCCTGCTTGGAATATTATAGCAATATAATCAGTAATATATTCACAGTCGTGAATCAGGCTGTATTAAGCAGCAGTAATTCATACCTTCAGGGTACTGTGCTGTTTTGAAATTGGAAGGGAAACCAGTTAATAGGCACTTTTGGAAAGATTAGGAATAAACAGTTTCAGACCTTTATGCATGGAAATAACTGTGCCTCATTTGAAAGATCCACAGCTGAAATGCTTGATGTGAGTTTGGGGAATACTGGGTTATTGTTCTCAGTCCTGAAGGAGCCATTCCATCTCCTACATGGATGCTTTGGACTAAAGCGCAGACGCCTTCTCCCCAGAAGGCAGTGATGAGTATACGCCTGTTTAATGAGAAAAGCTGCCCATTCTGAGGGACGGAAGTAAAAGCTCGTATCCCTCCGCACAGCATGCAGGAAGGATGGCCTGGTGGTTTTCGCACTGGACTGGCAATCAGAGGCTCTGGGTTCAGTGCCTAGCTCTGCCACAGATTCCCTGGGTGAACGTAGGCAAGATAAGCTGGTAGAAAGGGGCCCTAGGACTGGTGTAAACTCCGCAGCACCTCTGTGGAACCCCTCCCTCCTACTGCAGAGGTGGTCTGGGACGAGCTGGGATGGTCCAGAGAATGAAGGGAGAGAGCGGGATGCGAGGAGGCATGGCTGGGGTGATCGTGTGCCTGGGAGATGTGTGCCCGGCTAATGGCAGTAGGGCAGCCCCATAGTAGGAGAGATACAAACTGCGTCCTGGTAGTGGCACCAAGGAAGGGTTAAATCTCAGCTTCCCCCACTGTGAAATGGGGATAGCAATACATGGGGTGCCTGAGGATACATCCACAGATCTTTGGGAGGACCCAAGATACTTGGGTGATGGGGATGCGGAGGCAGATGGCTAGAACACCTCTGAAGTTGCCTTGGCAAGATGCGGTTCCCCCCTGTAGGCGGAGTGTCTGTGGCAGTACGTTGTTGATTGTAGGTGGCTGCTGCTGGGAGCAGCCATTGTGCTAAGGGCAGATACGTAGGCACAAGAAAGAAAGAATTTGTGACACTGCTGTGAGTGAATCGTAGAAATGCCGGGCTGGAAGGGAGCCTTGAGGGGCCATGGGGTCCAGCACACACACTGAGGCAGGATTACATATACCTAGATCATCCCTGACAGATATATGTCTAACCTGTTCTTAACCACTCCAGGGGTGGGGATTCTGCCACCAGCCAGGTAACCTAACCCAGAGCTTATAGTTAGAAAGTTTTTCCTAATATCTAACCTAAGTCTCCCTGGCTGTAAAGCTGATTACTTCTTGTCCTACCCTGGACGGACCTGGAGAACAATTGATCACTGTCCTTTTTTACATATTTGAAGACTTATGTCCCCACTGAGCCTTCTGTTCTCTAGACTAAACAGACCCAATTCTTTCAACCAGTTTTTCAATTCTGTAAACCAGTTTCCATTGTGCACAGATATAGCAAGCAGAGGAACTTTGCACTGCCTCTGTAAGTACTCCGCAATGTGGCTCCATCGCTCTAGAGAACATAAAAGATCCTGTAAACTTCTCTATGGGGCTCCCACACCTCTCTGTACATATGTATTTCTGTAGAAATCGCCACAGTGATGAATAGGCCAGTGAAGTACCCTGCAGGATAGAATCCTGGGAGCTGGCATAAGAATAACCAGGGAAGGGGGAGATTATGCAGAAGAGAGAATTGCATTCAGCTGTTGTTTCAGTTTTCAATACGGGGCCAGCCAAAAGGCACTGGAGTGAACAGGCTTTGACTCTCTCTTTCCTCAGATTACACTCACCACCATCGGCTATGGGGACAAGTATCCACAGACCTGGAATGGGCGTCTCCTGGCTGCAACTTTCACCCTCATCGGGGTCTCCTTTTTTGCCCTCCCTGCTGTAAGTAAGCACCCAAACATTACCGTGAAAGCAGAACACAATCTTTTCTCTAGACAGTCCCACTTACATTCACTGAGGCTGCCATCTTGCTTGTACGGCTCTCTCCAATTTTTTTGATGATGTTGTTAACTTGGCAGTCATTTAATTACTTACTGCAGCAAAAGGATTTCAGCTCAATGGCCAAAACCCAGTACTGCCAGCACCCAGTGTTCAAAATTCATGAGTCATGCCCCAGAAGGTCCTGAGGCTGCCCTATGGAGTCATGAGATTGGTGGGGAGGGGAGGATACATTTTGGGATTTATTTGGATTTGCTTTCTGTTTTTTTAACTTTTAGGGTTTACATTTTTGAGCTTTTCTCTGCAATCATGAGGGTGACAAACTTATTTTTGTTTTAAATAAAATCACATAATCACATAATCACATGAATCCAGGAGCTGGGGTTTTAAGGAAAAACATCAACTGTCGCGAGACTTGTGATAAAATCATGAGAGTTGGCAACACTGACTAAGAGGGGCAGGACCCTGAGATGCCCAGGGACTGCAGTGAGCATTGTGTCTGCCTGGTGCCTCTCAGGATTTAGTCTTTTTAACTAAAAGATTAGAACATCTCTGTCTTTTGCATAGATAAGATACATAGGGCCGGATTCTGAGCTGGTGTAAATCAGTGTAGCCACATTGGTTTAGCAGCAAAGGATCTGTTCCAAGGCTTATGCATGAAAAGAGTTTTTTTAATTAATCCTTATTTATGAGAGAGAAACACAAAGGGTTTGACTGAGCAACCCTTTCCCATTGGTGAGCACTTTCCCATTAGTTACACTGAAGCCCTTCAGTTTACCTTTCAAGTGCCCAGCACCCATAACTGGAGCCAGACTTTCCAAAAACTCTCAGCTCCCACAAACTGAACGTTTTTTAAAAAAATGTGCCAAGCTCTCCTGAAAACCTGGTCCCAGTTGTGGGGGCTGCACATTTTTGAAAGTTTGGTCCTGTGTTTTGGTTTTTTGTTTCCTGCCACGAACATGGCATTTCAAGGAACATGAAAACAACCACATAATACTGAAGACTATTTGCGCTTACATCTCTGTGGACTGGAACTGATCAGAAAAAAACAGCCAAGTAACAATAGCGTAATATGTTCCATGCAACTCTGTATTCTGGCTACACATACTCCTTTGAATCAACATAGAGGACAACACGAGAGAGCTACAGTTGTATATTCATACTGCATGCACTCACTGGCTTCCTTAGATATGAATAAATAAGGGGCATGATGGGAATTATAGGACAGGATAAAAATTCTGGCTTGTGTGCTGCAAAATAAACACCATTAAATTAGGCTTGAATAAAGACTGGGAGTGGATGGGTCATTACACAAAGTAAAAACTATTTCCCCATGCTAATTTCCCCCTACTATTATTCACATCTTCTTGTCAGCTGTTGGAAATAGGTCATCCTGATTATCACTGCAAAAGGTTTTTTTCTCCTACTGATAATAGCCCACCTTAATTGATTAATCTCGTTATAGTTGGTATGGCAACACCCATTTTTTCGCTGTTCTCTGTATATATATATCTTCCTACTGTATTTTCCACTGCATGCATCCGATGAAGTGGGTTTTAGCCCACGAAAGCTTATGCCCAAATAAATTTGTTAGTCTCTAAGGTGCCACACGTACTCCTCGTTCTTTTTACAAATATTTGGGCAACTGAAACCATTGGCCTTGTTTTTGTCCCCAAATAGTCACAATCCAGTGATAGTGCCATTTCTCGCTCCTGGGCCACTGGGGAGATTTTATTAAGCTATCACAATCATTTTTGCAAAAGTTTGGGAGTTCATTGCAGAAAATTGCTTTTTTTCTTGATGGAACTGCAGCACTGGGTGAACAGCTTACACTTTATTGCAACACCTGAGAGAAGTAAAACATTTACCCCCAGACTCCATATCGCTCAGTCATAGCATTTTACAGTGGGTGGAAATTATTAGCTTAGGGAGAGGGGAAGTACAAGATGATCTCAATGGGACAGAAAATGAGAAGAGAACAAATCAGAGGAGAGAGCGAGCTGTCAGGGTAGGACTATCACAAACACAACCTTTTAGAGCAAGGCTAACGCATAGATTACTCCAAATGGTCTCGTTCTTTCTTTCTTCCAGGGCATTTTAGGTTCTGGCTTTGCCCTGAAGGTTCAAGAACAGCATCGGCAAAAGCACTTTGAGAAGCGACGAAACCCTGCAGCGGGCCTGATTCAGGTTAGCAAGCAGTGCCCCAATCCTGACGACAGAGATGCGCTGCGTGAACTCCCCGGATGCCAGCAGCTGCTCTGTCTCAGCAGAGATGACTGTCCAGGGTGGATGGTTTTTTTGTCTGTTACATTTCGGTATCGGTAACAATACCTGGCTAGGAATGAACTGACAAAGGAGCCTGTCTATCCGGACCGTTTTAGCAGAATTGCTTCTGATTGATTGTCTTTAATTAAGGGAGATCTTTTTACACACATAGAATTGAGGGGATTCCTGGGCTGCCAGACAAGGCATAGTGCAGGCAGGTGCTGTGCATGTTCTCTCCACCTAGCTCTGTCACTGCATCTCCACCTGCCCTCCTGGAGCCTGGAAATCGTGCCCCGGGGGGAAGTGAATATGTGTCTGCTATGGGCTAAGCTGAGACTGGCACGTTCATTCCACTCCTGGCCTCACCCACAGTTGACTCGACCGGCCAGGTCCTCGGTCCCTGCTCTGGCTGCTTTCCACAGCCTCAGACAGAAACCTCCCCTAATGCGACAGCCGAAGATTCCTGCTGGCAAAGAGGCTCCACATCACCTACACGTAGGGGGTGGGGAGGGACCATGCCATGGCTGGGGTGAAGTGACCAGAGCTCTGCCTGGTCTTCAGCTGGTGCAGTGGTCCCTATGGGGCCATTTTGGCCCCCCAGCCAGTCCAGAATTGCGGAACAGAAAGGTGGCATAAAGCCACCTCTTCTTCACCACCCTCAACTCAGCTGATGGTCTAGCCCTGCGTCTTCAGTGTAGAAAGACCAGTGTAAAAAAAAAAAGCCGCTTTGCCTCCTCCAGGTACAAATGCTGTTTCTAGGTAGAGTATTTGAAAGTCATCCTAGTGCAAAGTAGAGTTTCAGGTACACTTCCCTCTCCTTATAAGGTCTTCTTCATTGTGGGCCTTGCCTAATTCCCATCAAAATCGATGGGAGTCTTCCCATGGACTTCCTTGAGCTGTGGAAAAACCCTAACCCCTTGTAACCAGCCTCCTAGGAATGGACACATAGGGTCCATCTACACTGCGAAAATAGACCCGCAGCAGCGAGTCTCTGAACTCGGATAAACTGAGGGGCTCTCAGGGCTCAAAATAGCAGTGTAGACGTTGTGGCTTGGGCTGGAGCCTGGGCTCTGAAACTCGGCAACCCTGAGCTCAAACGTCTACACTGCTATTGTTAGCCCTGTTGTGCAAACCTTGTGAGCTCAAATCAGTTGACCTGGGCTCTGTGCCTCGCTGGTGCTGGGGGAGGGGGAGATTTGCAGTGTAGACGTACCCTTTATTCTTGCGCTGAAGAATACCGCTAAGGCATGAAACAGTGCAAGTGACACGTTTTAAGAACATTACAGGTGGGAAATGAACCCAAGGGACCAACATCTGGGACTCAAGCAAGGAACCTTTATATTAAACTGTCTCAGACGAATCATTTCCAATTCATTATTCTTTGAGACTCTCTGGAGGAGGAGGGAGGGTGGCATTTTGAGGCAGCTCAAAAGGTGCTAGACAGCAGCCCTGAAAATAAATGCAAGGAAATCATCCACAGGATGACAGCAGGTGCTGTCAGCCAGTCTGGGGGGAGAAAAGACAAAATTCAAGCTGATTTAGTTAATACACGATGCAAACAATTCATTAATTCAGCCTGTTTTCCCCAAATTGGTTTTATGCAAAGAGAAAATGTCTATGAATGTGATGCTGCAGTTGGAAGCATTTTTTGATGGAAACAGATGTCTGTGCATAAGGCACTATTGTAATCTAAGTAGTAGTCTGCTATTGCAGCAGTAAAGCCATGGACTGTCAGGTCTTCCAGTCTACAGAGACCCTGTTCTTTATAAATAAAACCCAGCAGAACAGGAACCCAATGAGAGCTGCTGATTCAAGGCAGAGGGTCTGATTCAGATCTCAGTCAGACTCTCATAAATCAGGTGTAGCAGCACTGTTGGAGTCGATGTAGATGCACCAATTTAAGATCAGAATCAGACTCAAAGAGTGGATCTGTGTCAGACTGACTCGGTGGGTTTAGGAAGCAGAAAGGCTCTTCAGCTACTAGACTGAGCTACTTGTGAGCCATGTAATCCTTTGACTTGAAAACTTTGATGTGTGTCCCAGCTGAATGGATATTGACTATCAGGATGGTGTTCTCTGAGAGTCTTGAAGGGTCAGATTTCCAGAGATGCTCCCCTTGACTCAGAACCGGTGCTTACAACCCCAGCTAAGACTTGTTTGTTTGTTTTATTTTGTTTTTAACGCAACCAGCCACAAAGCGAGGGCAGCATTTTCAGAGGAGGGTGCCATGAGCCAGGGATACATCTACAATTTTAAACTGTTTACTGAGCAGCAGTACTAATCATTACTGTATATTTTCATAGGCTCATTGTCTGGTCATCTCTTTTAAAAATACTGGTCTGAATCAACAGAAGAACCCTTCCATTAGCAGCTGGCTAGCACTCTGGTCCTCTGATGAATCTGCTGATCATATTTCTCTTGCTGTGGATTGGAGGGTTGGGGTGGGAAGGACAATTATAGCTGTTTTTCACTCACATGTACAGCTCCCTTCTCCTCCACAGGCTGCTTGGAGGTTCTATGCCACCAACCTCTCTCGAACGGACCTGCACTCTACCTGGCAGTACTATGAACGGACAGTCACCGTTCCCATGTACAGGTACCTGCTTTAAACCCCTTCTTACAGGTTCCTGTTTCATGATGCCAATGACTCCATCCAGCCCATTAGTTTTTTATATTAATTAAATACATTTTTAAAATTTGATTTGAAAAGCTTGCAAGAGCTGGTGTAATTTTAAGTTTCTTTTTGGCTTTTTTTTGGTATTTATTTTTTGCTTTATTTTAATGTCCATGATATTAATTTTCTTTTTTGTGTGTGTTGTTGTTTTCACCTTTATTTTTCTGTATCCATTGGTAGTTGCATTGTGTTGTGACAGTTGCTACGGCAGTGTGAAGACTTCCTCCAGAGCAGGCTTGGAAAGTAGGTAAATGCGTCCTTTGCCTTGCCATGCAGATCTTAGTTCTGAGTTGCGTTGTCATGTCGCTGTAACCGGATTCTAATGGTTCTTCTGCCTTTCAGCAAACTTCTGCTCCCATCCCTTGCCTGGTCCTGACATTCTGCCCCAGCGCAGCACTTTGTTTACTGCTTCCTTGAGTCGTGATTGGCATTCACAGGATCTGGCAGCCTCCTCTGATTCCACCTAGGCTGGTGGGGTAAAGAGAGGATGAGGCCCTGGGGCAGCCACGTTGATTTTTATTGTAATGGTTCTCAGTCAGAAATTAAACAGAGCACACGTCTCTCTCCGGGGGGTTGAATGAGGCAAAGCCTCCCCTTCTGTGTCTCTTCAAATATCGAGACCGGATAATTGCTTGCAATAGGAGGGAAATCCTAAATGGCAGCCCAAGGTAGATGTTGATGAAAAGAATAGTCACTGTAGCCTTCCCTGCAAGTGGACACTTTCTGACGGTCATGGCCTCAGGGACACACGGCTCCCAGCCTAAAATCCAGGCTTGCCTTTGTGACGTCGGATAACAGCGTCTCTCAGACGGATCAGTAGGCAAGACTGCCCCAGCCCCAGTGAGTTCTCCTGCATCTTCAAGAGGAGAGCAGCAGAAAAGTTTGTTTCCAGACAACTGGTTTGGATGCCCAGGCATCTTCCATAGCTTTTACGCCAGGGGGGTATACAGCTTATTTAAGACCTGAGGCTTGACCCATCCTATCAGAGGCCTGCGGATAAGTTTGACCTCCCAGCTTTGCCGGTATCAGACCTATAGGAGAAACTGCTTGAGTATGTCACAGCTCTGCCTGCAGCCTGAACTGCCCCTGCAGCTCATCCTGGGGAGGGGGCAATCTAGGGCTGCCAAGAGCCCAGCATCTTGTGTGACTCACACATACACCTGGCAGTGCCATTGTGCTGTCACACAGCCCATCTGGGTCCCCATACACATCAGGCAGGGCTGCAGATGCTTCTCCTGGCAGTTGGGAGGGGCTGTGGTGCCTGATATCCAGGCAGCCTCTCTGCTGCCCCTGCTGAATCCAGGAGGAGGAGGTGGCAATCGGCAGGGACTGAAGGGGAGGGGCTCAAGGAGGGTCACCATGCTCTCCCAGCCAGCCCCCACCTACCCCCCTCACTCTCCAGGCAACTCCCAGCCTCCATCTGTCCCAGTCAGCCCCCCAGCTGCTCCTCATACAGCTCTCAGCCCTCACCTCTAATCCAGGCCTGAACCCCACACAGCGCCCAGCCCACTTCACCCACCAGCCAGTCCCCACACAGCCCTCTCCCCTACCCCCCCACTCACCCTCCAAACAGCCTCCATCCTTCTCCTCACAATCCCCAGACGCTGTCACTTCCCATACAGCTCTCAGCACCTACCCACCAGCCATCCTCTATGCAGCCCCCGGCTGATACACTGATCCTCAATCCCCAGAAAGCCAGCAGCACCCACGGCCAGGCAGCACATGGGCCAGATCCCTCTCCCCGCAACTCATGTCCCAAAGGGGGAAAATTCAGATTTCCAGGTGCACTGCCCCTCCCTCCCACCACGAGCAGCTCCACACAACTGGGAAAGACTGAAGAGCTGCAAGAAATAAATCTGATTTGCTTGGCTACAGGGCAGCCACCACATTTGAACGGCATCCGTGTCATGGTTTAAATGGAATGACCTCTTGCTAATACTAAGGCAGCACTGGAAGCTTAAATGACCCCAGTTAGAGTGGGGATAGCTGGAGAGTGGCATTCCCTTCAGGGTGGGACTTGCAGATGCACTGAAATTCCCTAGGAAATCCCCAGGATGAGGCATGATGCCCTGAAGAGAAGCTCACAAAAATAAGGATCCTTTTCAGCAGTCCCTCTCTGTCCTCTGCATGTGGCGAAACAGACTGTGCTCCCCTGCCCCCACAGGCAGGCTCCACAATATGGCAATGCCAAGATGTCGGGGCGGTTACGGATTTCCCTTGATGCCAAAAATAGAAATGAGTGTCATTTTACACATCCAAGGCTTAACGTGCAATGCATCGCCAGGCAGCATTGTGCATCCCTGTCATTTTAATGTGCTTATCTGGAGCTACACAGGACGGTCTGTGATTCTGAATGAATCAACCGGGTTAGTTCCACAGTAGGAATTGATTGATGGTGCCAGCCGTTGTCTTGTCATTCTCATTGTCGGGCATTGAGACAGCCCACGGATTTCTTATTTACCCCACTAGAGAATAGCATGGTACAGTATTGGAACGGTAGGTCTGTTACCCCAGGGAGGAACTGTCAGACAGTAGAGCTGACTATTAGAATCATATAATGGAATCATAGAATACCAGGGTTGGAAGGGACCTCAGGAGGTCATCTAGTCCAACCCCCTGCTCAGGACCAACCCCAACTAAAAGCAGGACCAACCCCAACTAAATCATCCCAGCCAGGTCTTTGTCAAGCCTGACCTTAAAAACCTCTACAGAAGGAGATTCCACCACCTCCCTAGGTAACCCATTCCAGTGCTTCACCACCCTCCTAGTGAAAAAGTTTTTCCTAATATCCAACCTAAACCTCCCCCACTGCAACCTGAGACCATTACTCCTTGTTCTGTCATCTGCTACCACTGAGAACAGTCTAGATCCATCCTCTTTGGAACCCCCTTTCAGGTAGTTGAATGCTTCACCACCCTCCTAGTGAAAAAGCTTTTCCTAATATCCAACGTAAACCTCCCCCTCTGCAACTTGAGACCATTACTCCTTGTTCTGTCATCTGGTACCACTGAGAACAGTCTAGAGCCATCCTCTTTGGAACCCCCTTTCAGGTAGTTGAAAGCAGCTATCAAATCCCCCCTCATTCTTCTCTTCTACAGACTAAACAATCCCAGTTCCCTCAGCCTCTCCTCATAACTCATGTGCTCCAGCCCCCTAATCATTTTTGTTGCCCTCCGCTGGACTCTTTCCAATTTTTCCACATCCTTCTTGTAGTGTGGGGCCCAAAACTGGACACAGTACTCCAGATGAGGCCTCACCAATGTCAAATAGAGGGGAATGATCACGTCCCTCGATCTGCTGGCAATGCCCCTACTTATATAGCCCAAAATGCCGCTAGCCTTCTTGGCAACAAGGGCACACTGTTGACTAATATCCAACTTCTCGTCTAGGTCCTTTTCTGCAGAAAAATCTGTTTCTGTTCTGTTTCTGTTCTCCCTGATTATTGGTACGTGTTAGAATCCTAGCAGCCAATCCGAATATGTTTCCTAGGGTGGGTGGGCCTATCAGAAACCCTGCAGCCAGTCTGTTAATACATTTTCAAACACCACTGGAACTCACATTACTATTATGGTCAGCAAGTTTTGAACCGGATTCATTCCCTATGTTTATTTCTTTCAGCTGAAGACATTTATGAACCACCTTCAGTGTTTTATTTAAAAAACCTGTTTCCCAATAGCATTGCACTCATTCATTGAGTCTCCCCCTCCCTTCTCCTTGCCTTTAATTGAGGTTAAATAATTCCTACCGAAGTCAGCTCTCAGCGAGGGTGAGAGCATTGGATCTGATCCAAAGTCCGTTGTGGTCTGTGGCAGCACAGCCATTGATTTCGGTGGGCTGTGGATCAGGCCTGGAGGCTGTTTGAAAGAATAAGCCTATGGACAGAGCCGGACATACAGTGAAACCCTTTTCAATGGCTATTTGCTGAAGCAATTAACCTGTTAAAATCATTGCATCACGTGGCCCAAAAGCTGAAATTCAGGTGGAACGCTAATCTGGTCAGTTAAATGAAGACCTTTTGGATGCATGGAATTGAAATTTAGCCTATGAAAGAGTAGAGCCATCTTAAATAAAAACCCCTCAAGGATGAGAGTTACTCATGGCGGGTGGGGGTGGGGGGTTGATGCAAGTCAATTAAGCACCGTTTGAGGGACAACTGCATGAGCTGTGGTCCCTGGAGTAGGTGTCACCACTAGTCCTGCACAGGCTGGCCCATAGGGTGGAGCTGGAGGTGACTAAGGGTTGGGGACATTTGAATACGTGGGTTCACTGGCCATCACACCCCTCACAAATGACGGCCATTATTGTATCCCTAGGGCTGAAGTCCAATGCATTTTCCCTGGGTTGGGGAGGGTAGATTTTGTCTCCAATTCACTTTCCTTTCCCACCGAATTTCACCTGCATAAACCCTGATTATTGTGTTATGTGCAGGTACAGTGAATGTCACCCAAAAGGTCAAAAGAAAACCATGTCCCGCCAATATGTTACATATGGCCTAAGCCACATAGTTTGGAGCCAGATCTGAATGTGTAACAAGATCTGATGAACTTCCCCAAATGGCAGGTCTGCATGTCTAGGGATTTGGTTTGCACCTTGTTAATGCTTAACAGGTTTCTATTGTACTACAGTTTCTAAATGTAGCAATACTGTCATGACTATGAAGTCTCATATAACACCATATCCAGGGGAGTATGTATGATCGGGAGGTTATAGATATGGAACTGGGAGCCAGGACAACAGAGTTCTGGTCTCAGCGCTATCACTGGCTTGTGGTATGATCTTGGAAAAGTCACTTACTGTAACCTCTTCATAACAAAATCTCCCTGACTGTAAATGGGGATAATAAACCTGGCCTCAGATGGGTGTCAGCAGTATTAATAAACGTTTGTAAACCATTGAAGATCCTCTTATTACAGCGGCTAAATTGACACAGGCAAAGGTGTGCGTTTTAACCAGAATTACCATGATATAAATGAACCACCGAAGTGCTGCTGCATAATGTGCCCGACACGCTGGAGGAAACACAGTGCCAGCAATGCTTCATTTGTGCCAGGGTTGAGCCCCAGCATCTCTAGGCTGGGCAGTTCATAGCCCCGGCACCTCTCGGCTGGGCAGTTCAGAGCCCCCCGGCACCTCTTGGCTGGGCAGTTCAGAGCCCCCCGGCACCTCTCGGCTGGGCAGTTCAGAGCCCCCCGGCACCTCTCGGCTGGGCAGTTCATAGCCCCGGCACCTCTTGGCTGGGCAGTTCATAGCCCCCTGGCACCTCTCGGCTGGGCAGTTCATAGCCCCGGCACCTCTTGCCACGTCAGTTATTAAAGTGAACAAAATTGCTTGAGCCCTGGCACCTCTTTCATTACAAATTGAGCACTGAGTGCTGGTGTCACTCATCCGATGTGGTACATCCTCCTGGCTGCTGCACAGAAACATCAGTAGCCTTCCACAGGGAATGATTTAATGGATGGGGTTCGCTCTGTAATGTATCACCTCCCATGTCAATAGGCCTTGGAATCCATCAGGCTAAGCTCAATACAGATCGTTTCTCCCCCCCCCCCTTAAAAAAAGGGAGGGGGGTTAACTTTATATTCTGGCTGTAGCTTTCATCACACACAGAGGCACAGTGTCCATTCTGCCCTCTTCTACCCACTTCCCTAAGGAATTCATATGTTATTTCAAACTGGCGAATGAAATAAGCAATATAAGTCACTGATGGCATGTCCCATGGCCTGAAATGACCCAGGATAGCCCTGCCGTGGGTTACCTCTGCTGTAATCTAGCAGATGAATAAGTCTGTTTTGAAAGTGGTTATGGGGAAGTGGGTATTTCCTCCGCGTGATAAGTAAGTTGTGGTGACTCGTACCTTGGCACAAAGCAGGTAGGTTGGCATTGACTCATCTTTTGCTCACACTGTACTGCTTATTCCTCATGAAGTAGCTGTCAGCAGGAACCCTGTGACACGGGCTTACATGTCTTCTCGATGTTGCTCCCACAAAGAATGGATTGTTTCATACTGGAAAATTATTACGTATGCCTTGGGGGAACATCAGATTTCTCCGGAACCTCATTGCATTGACCTACTGCAGTAGAGTTAGGCCTACTTCTTTTGGGAGGATATTTTATTCTCTTAGAAAATCTAAAATTGAACCCTTACACTCAAAGTATGTCAGTACCAAAGTTCAAATAAATAAAATGTGTGAAACATATGGATACATGCCGATATTGAATCTGCATCGAAAAGCACATTGTAATGGGCATTTATGCATGTACATACTAATACACCCAGACGTCAGAAACTTTTGTGTACATTTGTAACCAGATTTGTTTAAAAGGACTGTGTCCATCACCACCAGTTATAACGATACCCAGCTCTCGACTACATTATTATCCCTGATGGGAATGCTCTCCCTGTGTATAAATCAATGGCCGCTAGAGATATGCTTATGGTATGGAATTAGTGTAGGTCCTCTGAACCTCATTCTTGGACACATTGAACCCAGGAGCTATGCTTCTGGAGAGGTCCCTCATTAGTCAGAATTTCAGAGTGAGGAGATCATGTGATTCCAGGAAGAGGCCCCAGCTTTTTGCTGACAGAACCTCCGAGTGTAACGATTCCCCCAGGGAATGTCTGCAAAAGGTTGGAGGTTTCTACATTTTTGCCTCAATCTCTTTTGCCCACCTTTGCTTTCTGAGCAAACCCTACACTAGCCGTTATTGAAGGCGATGCAGATATGCAGCAATTTGTATTCCTTCTGAGGTTGGGAATGCCGGAGTCAATTCAGGTTTGCCAGCCACCTGTAAGCCTGGTTCACAGTACACCTGCTCATTGAAATACCGGTAGCTCACATGCTAATTTTCTTTCTTCTGTTTCTTTTCTCCCTCCCTCCCCCCCTTTTGCTGTTTTTCTTTCTCTGACCCCTTTTGTTTTCTTTGGTGAAAACACTTGAAAAGCTCGCAAACGCAAACGTATGGTGCCTCCAGGTATGAAGCGCATGTGAATCTGAAACCGTGTGTTATGTCACTCCTTCCTCGTCTGGGACCGTAACATGCTAAGCCTGTAATACAACCAAAACCCCGTGTTGTTTTTTTTTTTTTAAAAAGCTCCAAAATCAACCTCCCCACTCAATTCCATGCATCTTCATCAACAGTCTAGCTGATGGCTTGCACAAGCGTTGGGGAACTGTACATCTAAGTGGCAATGTCAGGAAGGAGAACAGGAGGTTTCTCAATGAGCTTGGTTTTCTTAGCTCAAGTTATGAGCATCTTCAGATTCATAGGACAGTTAACAAGAAAACTCCCTGTTCTTTTCTGCCCTTTTCCCATCCTTTTTTTCTTACTTCCATCTCTCAACTTTTCCTCTCCTTCACCCCTTTTTTCTCCTCTCCAACCCTCTCTTATCCCAATCCACTCTTTGTTGTAGCAGCTGTGGCCACTAGCTACCAATGAAGATATGTTAAATCGAAATGACCGTTTTTACCTTACCTGACAGCCCATGCTGGCTTTTGAAGGGGCAGTTTAACCTCAACAAGGTTTATGAGCGTTGTTGGCAATTCAGTAGGTGGTGCTTTTCCCTCTGAGTCAGAGCTAGAGCTGAGCGAACTGTTTGCAATAAACAATTCATTCAGTGAGTCTAACCTTTTGGGGTCGTTCAGGTTGAAAGGATCTATATAAGATACATGTAAAAGATTTATTATGAATAGATATTTTCTCAGTGGCTACTAAAAGTGGATTTTCTAATCACAGGGATATGTTATACATGAAGGAAATCCCAAAGGAAAGTAAATATTTATTTTAAGAAGGAGAACAGTGATCACCTATTTGCTGCTTTGCATTTCAAAATTGCAGGCCTGATTCTGTTCTCTGTTACGACAGTGTAAATCCACATCAACTCCATTGATGTCAATCTGATTGAAGGCCTGTTTTTCCAAACCCAGCCTCAGTTTTTGCAGTTGCACGTTTTACAGCCACAGTGAACTGCAGTCACGTTTTTGTCCCTGCAGTGAATTTACAGGAAAAAAGCAACAATGAACTGCAGGTACAGAGTTGTGGATATACTTCACTGCAGCAAAGAATGGAAGCTCGGTTTGAAAATCAGGCCTTTACGCTGGTATAATGGAGATAAAAAACTGGCCTCTTGTTTGCAGTCCATAAAATAAAGGTATTTACAAACTTCCCGAAGTTGGAAAATTTATGAAGAGTTGTTCAGGTCAGAGCCACAAAGTCATACTTCAGAAAATAGTTTATTTTACAGGACACATACTTCACCTCAATTTTTATATTTTAGCCATTTGTGTACAGACTTACTACTCTACAATTACAAAGCAACTGCATGGTTAGTTCTGGCCTGAATGCCACCTAGGCTATTGACTTCATTGGAATAAGGATCAGGCCGCAGTAGCTACAGTACATAACAATTTTGCAGAGACTAAGTGGAATTTAGCTAAGAAAACCCTATGCAAGTTAGTGGGCCCAAACTTCCGCCAGCCTCAAATTGGCCTTCAACTTTGCGTGTGCACTTTTGCCTACCCTGACAACAGTGCCCAGAGTACCCATATTTAAGTGCAGAATGAGTCTATGCATTTTTGCAAGCAGAATCAGTTGCATACGCAAACATGGGCATGCAAAAATCAGGGACTGCAGCTGAAAATTCATATGCATTCAAAATTCATATGCATACAATGCCAGATCCTCAGCTGGTATAAATCAGCATAGCTCTATTGACGCCAACAAAGATATGGCCCATAGGGCCCAGTTCTGCAAGCCTTACTAACATGAGTAATTCCAGTGAAGTCAATGGGACTGCTTGTGTGAGTAAAAGCTATAAGACGGGGTTCCTCATTATCAATTTTGTGTATAACATTCTCTGTCCCATAAAGACAAAACTACAATGCAAAGGAGGGTTCATTGTAAGTGTGGTTCCTCTCAGAGACAGGACTTGCAGCATCTTGGGCCTCTCAGAGTACCATGCTGTCCACCCAGCTCTGACATCCACTTCTTCTCATTGCTCTGTTGCTCAGTCTTTTTCACTCCCTGGGGCTGCATTATGAAATAATGACTATCGGTTCTGTGTGTGTGTGTGTGTGCGCACACTCCCTTGTCCAGCTGTTTTCCCCGTGTTGTGTTTTGCGATGGTATCGTATTTTTTTTGTGGCGGGCTTTGAGGCATGAGAACCCTACGGCCCTGGCTCTGTTATGCTTGAATATTTGTGCTCCCAGCAACAGTAATTTTGTGCTCCCTTTTGCTGTGGCAGGGAATGCCTGATGCTAGTGTTGTGTTTCTTGTGATGCATCAACAAGAGCAGGGCGGTCAATTTAATGAGAGAGATGAGACGATTCACTCTGGAGCCACAAGTACAAACCAATGGAGCCTGTGGAGGAAGCAGGAATTCTAACCATTGCTGTGTTGGGTAGCATGAGCTATGTGTAGTACTGTACCTTGGTGTGTGCATCCTCTTGCCTGGCCGGTCTTTAAACATGCACCCTTCAAGCAAGTGAAACGAATGTTGGGACGAGAGAGAGAAAATGTCAAACACCACAATCTCAGGTTCTTTTCCACGTCCTAGCACAAAGCACAACAACACCCTACTTCACACCCAATTCTCTTCCACCTGAGCACACTCAGGGGACTGCTATACTGCAGCTGGGAGCGTGCCTCCCAACTTGGGTGGACAGACCCACTCTAGCTCAGCTTAAGCTGTGCACTAAAAATAGACTTTGCAGCTCTGGCAGTAGCATGGCCTAGCAGCCCGAGTACAGGCCCGCCTGACCCTCTGGGTCCATACTTGGGTGGCTAGCCTGGGCCATCGCCAAGGCCACAACGGCCACGCTGCTATTTTTAGCATTCTAGTTCGAGCAGAGCTAGTGCGTCTGTCTAGCCGAGCTGGGAGGCATACTCCCACCTGCTGTGTAGACGTTCCCTTAGAGACGCAAAGATGTCAAGATCCAACAGTTTGTTATGAAACTCAGCGAAACCAATATTATTTGTTGTTAGCTCAGCCCTCCATTTCCCCTCATATGGGGTTTATGAAGACATAAAAGCTGCAGTGTCCTTCACTGGGAGAGCAGCTCAGTAACTGGTTCCTGAACGGATATGATAGCTAGAGAGGAGGCCGAGCGGCAGTGCTCACATCTAGGTTTTGGGTTCAGCAGGTTTGCTTCTGGCTCCAGTGATGATCACCAGAAGACTAGTCAACCTTCCTTCTTTTGCTCCCCAAAGCACACAGACTCCACCATTAAAATGTAGCATCTGTATTTGGGAACTCGCTTTCGTTCCTTTGGCTTCAGTGCTGCATTCAACTGCTGGCGTTTGGAAGCCACACGGTTGAAGCTGTTCTGTGGAGAGGCAGACATTTTCAGCATCATGTGAGCCTAATGCGTTTGTTCCAGTGGTCGGGGCAAGTGACTGGGAGCCAACAGGAAGATCTTGGAACCTGGCTCTGATTGAGTTACTGACTTGCTGGGTCACATTGGACAGGTCATTTGGACTCCTAGTTTGCTCACCCTAGTGCAGAAAAGCAAGGCCATCACCAGATGTTTTACTTGAGATGAAGAAAGTAATCCACAAAAAGGAATTAGGTGCACAACTTCCAGTAAAATTCAACGGCATTTTGTGCTTGATTTTGTGCACACATCTGCTCAGATAACGCCCTGCAAGGAATCTACAAAAGCAACCAGTGGCCCTGAATGGACATAATGATGAAGTGCTTCATGCATCACTCCACTGCACTGAGATCAGATTCTCCCTGATAGGATCATTAACTCATCAGGATTACTGGCTTCAATATGTGTTATCCTTTAGGTGGAAACAAAACTGGCTGAGAGATGTAAGAGGAATGTGGCTGTGTTGCTCTGTAAAGGAAGCCAGGCCAAATATTGAGGCCCTATTTTTATGTCAACCTCTTTAGAAACTTTGTGATCACCTCCATTTTGTGCACACAAAAACCCAACTGTTACATTCACTGAATAGATCATTGTGCTTTTAAATGTGAGTTTTGTACATGCAGCACACATGCTCTTGTAATCATTTGTGTTCAGTCAAGCAAGACCACTGAAAATGTTGCCCTTTTGATTTAAACCTGCTGAAGAACACTGTCCATAATTATGCCCTGCTTTGTTCCCAGATTGACTGAGCAGGTGCATAAGAAACGTGGACCAGTGTCTATGACCAGTGTGATAGCTCATCTGGGAAGGACAGGTGCATCCAAGCCACGTGGAACATCTAAATGCTGTAATGCTTCTTGCCCTGTAATGACCAGATATCAGTCCTGCGACTGCTGACAGCTAATGCAGAATCTCCTTTACCTGAAGTGTAGAGCGCAGTTTTAGATCTGAACCGCTGGGTCATATCTCAGCAAAGAGATCCTGCCCATGCAGGAGACACCTCACGGTTCTTGCTCTTTTCGCCAGGAGTCTGGATGTGTCACAGAAGTGGTCACCTGAGAGAAGATGGTGGGGAAAGGTGCAGCTTGCTTCGATGCTCTGTCCTCCTTAGTTGCTAACTGTGCACTGATATTCCGACGTTAGGAACTGCCCTCCCCTACATGCTGTGAGTGGCACATTTGTAAGCAACCCAGCCAGCTGCCATGTAGGAGGTGCTGTATATGTTGAGGAGGAGGCAGCAGTCCAGAGTGGGTGACTCTTCTTTGAATGAGCATAAATTCCTTGATGTGCTGCTTGAGGATGCCAAGAGCTGCATAAGGATCTGGCTAGCTAGGGCTTGTCTACACTACCACCTAAGCCAAGGTAACTTACATCGTTCAAGGGTGTGACGCTCTCCTGCCAACATAGCTTCCGCTTCTTGTTGAGGTGCAGTAATTATGTTGACAGGAGAGCGCTCACCCAGCGACACAGGGCGTCTTCACCAGACTCGCTTTGTCAGCGCAGCTGCACCATTATAGAGTGATAGTGAAGACAAGCTCTTACACCCATTCCAGGCGTAGCTAGCTAGTATCTGGGCCCATTTATTTCGGGCAAGAGTATAAATATTTTGAGACTTGTCACAGGCAGGACGGAGGGTTATCTGTGCTGATTTCATGCCCTCCGGGAAGACATGCTGGAAGGAGCAGTTTCAAATATTGACAAGGACACATCAGGGTTGTGCAAAGAAAGTCTCAACAAGCATCTGGATTTGTCCCATCAGCCCCTGACCCTGAGCACAGAGTCCCTGAGCAGACCCTTGAGTGGATGCTGCTCTTTCCAGCCAAGTGTGTCTTTTACGGAGACAAATCCCATCTCCCGGCATTTCCAGTCTGCTTCTCTCGCAGTTGAGAACTCGACTGTGAATATCAATATAAAATATTTATAGAGTCATCCTCAGATCCCTAAAGGTTTCATGAACTCACAGTAGCACTCTTTCTGCCCTTTACATAAACGTCTCTCCTACACTTCTGCCAGCTGACATAAAGGTGGCCAGCACAGTTAATACTTGCCGTGCCATTGCAACTCAGTAGGTTTGATGTTGTTAGAAAGATGAAGCCAGAGAGGCAGAATTTTTCATGAACCAATGGATGATCAGGGTGGTTGGGTCAGTCTCTTTTTCTGTAAGTTTCAGATCACAGATGAGGAGGAAACCTCAGTTCTACCCTAAAATACAAGGTGTATCATACATTTAGTTTGTCTTCACCAGGACTGGACATATGAAGTATGAATCAAACATTCAACCAAATTCAAAGCTGGACCGAGCATTTGTTTAAAGTTCTCAAAACTGCTGCCAGTTTCCTTGGATACTCGCAGCCTCTGGAAGTCTGTCTCCCCTCACACTGTAAGGTTCTGCCTCTTCCTCCAGGATACCCCCAATTTCTGGAGTTCTGCCCCCGGCAACAGGATCATACTACAGTGTACTTTGAGTTCTGCCAGCCCATGTCTCTGGGGCCTGCACGGCACCTCTAACAAAGTAGGACCAACTGCTAAACAACGTGCTGTAAACACCTGCCTTGCCAAGCGCAACAATACTGTATAGGAACACTGGCCACTGCTCAACTTCGGAGAGTTTAGAGATAAAAGAACGCAGACGAAATTTCTCTCTCTTTCTCTCACTGTCTTGCTATCTCTCTCTCCTGCACCTACCTTTGGGCACTTTGAAAAGTGGCCTCAGAGGTCCAATCCCTGTTCATTCTCCCCAAGCCGCCCAGTGTTTGCAAACCCCGACACGAAGCTCAGGTTGGTTGAAAGTAGGTGGGTGGGGAAGTTCCCGCCACAGGAAGTTGCGATGTTGTCTCTGCCTGAATGTCATTGTCTCTCATTTTCTCACTTTAGACTCATTCCGCCTCTGAACCAGCTGGAACTCCTCAGGAACCTGAAGAGCAAATCGGGACTGACTTTCAGGTTAGCAACAGAGCTGGGAGAGCTCAGAAAACACCCAGCTGGCAAACCAATTTCCTTCCTTCCTTCCTTCCTTCCTTCCTTGGTATGTGCACAGCCCTGGAGAATTCTGTGTACCTGGATGCTGCCAAATAATGGGTTAAGTGGTGCCTTGGCTCCCATCCCTCTCCCCAGGTGATGCTTGTAAATTCCTTTGCTAGATCCTTTCCTACATCATCTTCTATTAAACATTCTCTGGGTGTTCAGCTGACAACAGAAAGGAATATGTCACGAGGTAAAGCCTGGAGTTGATGCCTGGAGTTGATGTAGATAAGAGATACAGGGCCTGATTCTCCTCTCACATACACCAGGATAACTCCATGACTTGGGGGTCGTTACACCCGATTTTCACTGGTGTGAGAGGAGTGTCAAGCCCAGCCTGGGGTCAGAGTCCTTACTTAGCATGCTGCTCTTTCTGCAGCCCACTAAATCCCCCACCTCCGCTGCTTCCCCAGAACCGATAAGGTTGAATTAGTAACCCAGAAATGGAAGGGACATTCACTGGGGTCCGTCTTCCCCCAGCCACAAAGCTTGGATGCTATTTGCAGATTTCTTTTTCTTTCCTTAACTAGCCAGGTGAAAAACACTAGCCCATGGATATTAATCAATGTAAATCAGAAGCATCCAACTCATTTTTGATAGGCCCTCTCTGATAAATTAGAAATGACCACACTTGGAAGGACTGTCCCACTGCAATTTATATCTTCAGAGTGAGTTTTGGGGGGGTCCCCTTGTAATTCTTTTTTTAAACTAACAAGGCTCCCTACCCTGGTGGACTGTGAACCCCTACAGAGGAGGAGTCCCTGGAAGGTGCAGTACTGCACTTAATAATAGTGTTTCCCGCTTTGGCTACCTGGCCAGACCGAGCAAAGTGCTGAAGGGGGTTGGGGCTTTTCAAGACCTCTGGAGTTATCTCATGTTTCAGAAAATTTGCTAAAGCATCAGGAGCTTAACACGCCTGACTAAAAGACTTTACAATTTGTATATTTAATCCCAGGATTGGGCATGGCTCCTGGCTTGTTTGTAAATGGCATCTGTGTTATGTTCCCCCAGGCCTTGTATCATGGCTGCTCTCCTTCTGCTCAGGGGAATTTAGATGGGACTCTCTTCAGAGCGCATCAATACCACTTTTTAACTACCTAAAATGGTCTCTGCTGAGTAGAGCCAGGCCCAGGAGATCTGCATTTGTATTTCCACTAGCGTTTTAGGAAATCTGTCCCTGGATTTGCATCTGAACTTCCCCAGAGAACTCTGGTGTTCTGGCTCAGGCAAATCCCTACTCACTGGGGGATGTCGTGTCGCTCCCTCTCTCCCAAGGACTAAGTGAATTGCCTCGGCAGCATTCTCAATCCCTGCCAGCATGGAGAATGGGAGATGGGGACCAGAAATCAAATGAAGCTCTCCTGGGTGGAAATGCAAAGAACAGCCACTAGGCCACCAGGCCATTTTTTGTTATTTTTTTGTTGGGAGAGAGAAGTTCCTGAATCGCATATGAACCCTGGGTGAGTTTTGCAGCCTGGCCTTAACTTGGCCTCTGGTTTTGTGCCTGAAATTGTAGAGATGCCATTTAGTTCAATTTGTCCTCTATGCCCTTGATTTACTGGGGCAATCGGGTATTTAGACATCTAAATGACATGCAGCAACTGCATCCCCAAATTGCCAGAGTTTGAAAACATGGCTCCTCTCTCTCTCTCTCTCTCTCTCTCTCTACACGAGCAGTTGCCAAAGATAATTTTTCATGTGGAGCCTTTAGCCACACCTGAGGCTGCTGCAGGAGCTGGAAAAAGAGTGATGTGCACCTTCCAGCCAACCCCGCCCCCCAAACGTCTGCACTACTGACCCACTGCATGGGGCAGATGCATCGATGAAACAACATCTCCTAGAGATAGTGTAACAGGCCCGCATGAGCCAGGGTGTCCTGCAGAACAGACTTGCCTTAATTTTACAGAAAAATAAATTAACACAACTCAAAATGGCCACCTGGACATTAAAGATCATAACATAAAAAAAACAGCCCTTTGCTGAGCCAGGCAAAATGGTGTTAGAGCGAGGTCCCTGATAGGCCAGGTTTCTTAAGTTTAAGAGAGGGAGAGCCTGCCTTCCCTGTCACAGCTTCACCCAGAACTGGTCCTTGAAAGAAGCAGCCAATTCTTTTTATCTTTCTTGCTGAGCCCTGATTGGCTTCTGCCTGCTCCCAGCCCTTCTAGCTGCAGGAAGACCAAGTCTCATTGGTTCCACCGGCAGCTGATCCTGGGAGATCTCTGTAGATAATTCCTGGAGGTCCAAACTCACTTTTCGTCATTTCCAAAAGGACCACTTTGTAGAGAGGGGTGTGCAAAGGTTGGGCGGGGCCTCTGGTAGGGGCAGCAAATGCCGGCTACACCCCATCACAGTCAGTTCTATGCCTAAGAGCTGAAAGGAAAGTTTATGAAAGGTCTGTGAAAGTCCCGGGGAGTTGTTCAGAAACAAACTCAGGGGGCCAAATTTTCAAAGGAGCATGACCATTCACTGTCCCGCATTTGCTCATGCGAGTGGTGTAACCGCGGGGCTCCATAGTAAACTCTGTGCACAAAGAGGTGGGTTTTGCGACTTTTCAACCCTGTACGTCTCGTGTGTCTCCTCCCAAGGTGGTGTGAGTCTGCGGCTATCTTCTCTCCAGTCTGGAAGGCCCAGGAGTAAGTGCTCCATGCCCTCCCTTCTATCCACCTCACTTAGTTGTACTGTTTGGTACTGTCCTTTCGTTATGTTTTAACAGTGAATGCAGCAGCATCCTTCCCACCTGACACCACTGATAATGTACTATTGCTTCTGTTTAAAGGAAGGAGCAGCAGCCTGAGCCATCACCCAGGTCTGTATCACTGCCCACATACCATTTCCATGCTTTCCATGTACGTGAGAGTGCGCGCACTATGTATGCCTGTACCAACAAGGAGCTGAGCGCCATTAAAACCAGCATAGCGGGTTGTACGTGCTTGTTCTGTGCTGTGGGACATGTCTCTGTGTGTCATCCATATATGTAATGCTGGGCCTTAAATCAGATTTTCCTTCTTTGCAGTATACCTTGACTATATTTTGTAGCTATATGGATAGTGTTTATGGGGGTTGTGCTGGCAGCAGATGAAGTTTGAGGTGTGTCAAATTTGCCCTCAGAAATGTATTGTCACAGGCTGATGTCTTCTGAGTTTTTGGCAAATGAGTGTCCAGGATACATGGGAAAAGGGGACTGTTTTATGCCTCTCTTTCCTCCGCCTGTTTCCAGAATCCGGGAGCTGAAATAACAACGCAGACCCAATTTTAACACTTCATGTTCTGTTCCCCTGCCACCGCATGTCCCATGACTGAACCCAACCCTGGCTCTGCCTTTCTTTCAGTCCCTGTACCAAAAAACCAAAGCATGTTCAGCCAGACACCCTCAGAACTCTCCCAGGCCATGGAGTTAGGAGAAATGTAGCATTGCCTACGTCCATTGGCCCTCCATGCCGTGCAATCGCTTTGTACATCAACAGCTCCAAATACCTCCCAGCACTCCCCTGCTACCCCTTCTTGCCAGAACCCATTGTGCAATAACTGATTATACTCTATGGACTCAATCCCATAGTCTTTACTCATTGACTTCAGGTGGAGTTTTGCATGAATAAGGAAAGCTTCAAGATTTGGCCCAATATAATTAAAGAGCACGGGCATAATATTTTATACCAGTTTCAAACCATCACTGCAAGATACAGAGGATGCCATTAGCATGATTGGCAGCAGGTACTGGAACTGAGGAATCACCTAAAGTAAGGTACGCCTCATTGGATCACAGATCTCTCTGCCTTAGAGCTCACTGAATAATGTATGCGACCGATGTTTTTGCATGCTAGCGGTCAACTAGAGCTGCTGGAAAGTTTTAGCTTAAACAGATTTTCCAGTGAAAAACAGGTGAGGGGGAAATGCTGATGACAATTTTGGAGACAAATGTTCCTCACTTTCCATCCAGCTCAACCTAGTTAATTGCATTTCCGTATCCTACCAGTTCTACTTGGAAGTATTTTCAGGTTGAATTTCAAACTGAATGTTTTTAACTCTCCACCCCACCCAACTTAGTTTGTGACCTAAATATGTTAAGAAGGAAATACTGTTGGATCTAAACACTTCTTGCAGTTCACGAACATTATAAATATAGCAAGACAGTTGTTAGACACCCAGAACTGTCTAAGGATGGTGTTCCTGTATTGGCTGTAAAGGTCTGCTGCACCTTTCAATCTAAGGGGCTAGAAACAAGTTAACTTTTCCCTGGCACAAAATCCAGTAAAGGATATTTAAGTAGATAAGGTGCCAGCTAAGAGGATTAAGTGCCCAGCTTTACTATTATTTCCACTTTATCTCCTTCCTGTCACTCATCTGAGCTTTTCTGTGCATGTAGGATCTCCAAAGTGCGCCATCCACAAGCTGCCAAATAAATCTAATCACCAACATCACGTTTTCACAGTTCAGACCTTATTTCCTCCTAACCTTGTGCAGTGAGAAGGAATGTAACCTCCCGTCCCCCAGTCCACTTCAAATATCAGCAGCAGCGGCGGCTCCAGGCACCAGTGCTCCAAGCGCGTGCCTGGGGCGGCAAGTCAGGCAGCCTTCAGCGGCATGCCTGCGGGAGGTCCGCCGGTCCCGCGGATTCGGCGGCAATTTGGTGGTGGGTACGCCGAATCCGCGGGACCGGGGACCTCCCGCAGGCAAGCTGCCGAAAGTGGCCTGCCTGCTGTGCTTGGGGCGGCAAAAAAGCTAGAGCCGCCCCTGATCATCAGCAAGGAAAACAACACAGGAGTGCTTTCCTGGAAGAGACCAAGCATGAAATCTTGGCCCCAGTGCCAATGAGTCGAGTGGAGCCAGGATGTCAGCCCAAGAATCTGGCTAATCTGGTATCCTGTCTCTGCCAGTGGCATATGCTGTATGCGTCAGAGGAAAAATTAAAATCCCCAGACTGCACCTAATTGGGCCATGTGGAAGAATCTCTACTTGGTCTCAGCCAAGGTTCTGTTCAGACCCTCAAGTCTGAGGATTGATAGCCCTTTGTGATTTTATATTAGCCTGTGTAACTGTAACTGCAGATGCTATCCTCAATCAGAGAAGCATTTTTCTTTTAATCTCACTAACATCCTGCAGCAATAAGCTCCACAGGTTAATACACGTGTTAAAATAATATTTTTTAGTGGTTTTAATTTTTTCCCTTTTAATTGTATCCAGCATCCTTTTGTTCTTATGTTAGGGGAGAGGGTAAATCGGAGTGGCATGACTGGCCTTTTCTTTCCTATTCATTATTCTCTATAACTTCCTCACCTGTCTCCTTTCCAAACTAAGTTTTCTTAGTCCTTATAATATTCCCCTCATGCTTCTAATCACTTTTGTTGCTCTTCTAGGACAGTGGCTACAGGATGTGCTGTTGACTTTTATAATAGCATTAAAATATTTTCCATATCGTTCTCAACAGCCTCCTTAGCGCAGCCAAACCTTTCCCCCAATATTTTGCTGGAGCAATAATCCTCCCTTCTACCCCATTACTCTGACACTGCTGCAGAACTGATGAAGGCACTTGACAAAGATCAGCACATCTTCCCGTGTGAGGGCTGAAATTGCCAGCCTTCTCAGTGCCCATAAAGAAACTCATTCCACTCAGATAGACGTCCGGACCCTTTCAGAACAGACCCCACTACTCTTACATTGAGTAGCACCAGAAAGTCTCATAGAAGCCAGTATATACTCTGCAGGACCACATCCCTAATTTCATATGCAGTGCCCTGAAGCCCACAGGGGTTCAGTTATTAATTTATTATTTGTATTATGGTATAAGGGCTCCAATCATGCATCAAAGTCCCAATATGCTAGGGGCTGTACAGAACTGACAGTCAATGCCCCTTTACACATAATGCAGTTACACTATTTGGGGTTATCCTATTACTGTATAGCACTCTAGTATCTTTTTTTTAATTACCAAGGGAGGTAGTTTATTTTGCCTTGGATTTGAATTAGGCATCGCAGCTTGGAGATGGGTTTTGTCTTTGCCATTTCTCTGTTTTGTTTTACACTCAAACTTGTCTGCATTCATCCCGTGACCAAGCTCTGTGAAGTTGTTTGCTGATCAGCTATTAAGAAACATAAGCTCATGTCTCTGTGACCTGCAGTGCAGGTTGTGATGGACACAAACCATGTTGGTATTTGGCTACTTTTTTTTTTAACTCCTCATAAAGTCTGCTGTGTTGCAAAGTGCTTTGGGTGCTGTCTGTCCATCTGCATCGCAATTGGCTTATGACAGGGGTGGGGAAGCAGCGCTCTGCACGTCCTGATGGCTGACCTCTACAGGGTAGCTAGCTATGATCACTTCCTCTAAAAAGGAGGAGATGAAAGTATGGCCGGCCGGCTGGCTGCCCTGTCTGATAGCCTCAGGGGAAGCAGAAGGGATGTGGTGTGACTTTTCTCACTACTCCTACTAATCAAGGCTTACCATTCAGATAGGGTAATGGGATGTGATTATTTATGTACTAATCCGGCTGAAAATTCAGTGTGGCAAGTTGTCTCTGCTTATTTTGTCTTCTGACCAAAGTATTAAGGGGCACATGTATGGCTTAGCTAGGGCTGTGGAGATTTCTATGTGAAATATATGTCAGATGTTCTTTAAAAATGGTTTGTTGAACATCTATAGGCATCTGTAATGAGATTTATGCCCTTCCTTTTGTATTTTTCAGGACAGGATCAGGCAAACTGAAAAAAAAATCAGAGTGCAAAGAAACAGGAGAATTCTAGGGAACTGTAGAGTTAGAAGAAGCAGATTACATGCTCCAGCATGAGTTAGGGTCACCTGAGATTGTGTAAATAACCCTAGCAACCAGTTTAAAAGGTCATCTTCAAGCTGTAGACTGTGGTTCCCCATCTCACTTCCATTGAAATCAGAGGGATTTTTACCATTAACTTGAATGGGTGCAGGATTGGGTCCCTCTGCAATATATTTATTTAAAAAAATATGTGTGTGTGTATATATCTATATATAATATTAGACTGATATTGTTATTAAAACTGGTGTCAGATATTCATGCTGTGACTGTGTGTAGTCTGGGAATAATCAGTTGCCATCATGGGGACTGATTATTTGAAAATAAGGGACTGCTACTTTCTTTAGAGACTGAAAAGGAGATTAAGAAACCAAGTAACCAGTGTCTCTCTCCAAATCTGTGCATGCTGAATATTCTCTGTCTATGATGTTATCTACAGAGCCCAGCGGTATGGCTATCCAGGCAGCTAACCTGTCACTTGGGCTCTATGTGGGTGCAGGGTCTGTCTGCACTGAACTTGTTGCAGAGGCCTTCGGAGTCCTAAAGAAAGAGAGGGTGGATTCCATTTGAACTTGCTCTGGCTGCTACAGAGCAGAAAGAATTTTGCAAATTCCTTCTGTTACTAAACACGAGCTCCTCAGGCTGCCAAGTTCAAATTTAAGAAAATGGGGGGAAAGCCAAATAGGGTTCCCCCCCTTCTGAAATTTAAATATATTTGCAAAGTCGTCTAGTAATACTTGAGCACAGCTGTCTGAAGCATTTTCAGGTTATGTCAGTGGGCTACCCCGTAACCTTTTTGCAGAGAGAAGACAGCTCCGTATCAGGGGAACCCTATCTTGGTGAATGGCTAACAGTATGCGAGTCCCTGAGCACAGAAAAGAGGGTGATTCGGCTCAGATTCATGGGAACTTTATTGATTCATTAACAAGCCCATAACTGCCTCCCCCCCCACACACACACTTTTTTGGTCCTGATTTGCAAGTGACACGAAAAATGGATTTTGTGAATTTTGAAATTCCAATTCCTTAGCGTGGGGGGATTTGCCACATTCCACTGGTGTGGGTTTTTAACACCTAATTTCACATAGCACTGTGGCAAGCAGAGAAGGAGCAAATCATTAATAACTAATACTTGGAAGAAGAGAAATAAACCCTTTGAATGGCTTTGGAGGAAACAGTTTTTATCCTAGGACATTAACGTGGACTCCACATGCTCGGGGAACTGAAAAATCAGCGATTAAATTTATTTACAAGAAATTAAGGAGGGACTACTTTTTTTCCAAGCAGGTGGTAGGATCTACCTGCCGGACTCATTTTTTTAGTAAAGTCAACAGTTGGTGAAGTAATGCAACCAACTGAGTGCAGAAGGGGTCATTCCTAATAGCGGGTCATTCCTAATTTACTACAGAGCAATTCCTTTCATGAATCTCACTGCAACAAATAAACCCCACTTTTTTATTAAATGGTCAGATATTAATATCCCATCACAAACGCAGCCATCAAAACAGCCTGTCTTTTAAACCTAGAAACGATAATCAAAGTTTCCTGTTTGGCATTTGCTTCCGGGTCTAATCTTTACTCTCCCCTCATTTCCAGTAAAAGCAAACCATGCAGAGAGTCACTATGTGGATGCTGCTCAGGAAACTCTAGGTACCACGGGAAATGCGTCGCACGGAACTAATCTAAAGCTGCACGGCTCATTCTCTCTCTACCCTGCTACCACCCGTTCTGATCACTTCCCTGCTTAATAGAGGTACTAGATGAGTAAAACAAATTGAAGAGCCTCCCCATGTCCTCCGAAATCAGAGGCTTTCTTGTTTTCCAATAATGCGGCGCACAAGAATCAACAGAAGCTGGGGAAATGTGTAATGCTGACACTGGATATGGGCTAGCAAGCCAGAGACTGGTAGCAATGAAGGAGGCCAAGAACTGAGCTTAAAACAATAATGGAAAATAGAACATAAAAAAAAAAAAAACTTTCATCATCTCTCTACCCCACCCTAAGCTACAGGGAACCTTTGCACAGTTAATTGTATATTATAAAACAATACAAATTTAGTAACAGAAAAATCACCTGCTCTCCACCTCCACTAAACATTGTTCCTTTGGCTCTCTGAATCCCTATGAATGGGCCTTTCCCAATCTTGTGGCATTTGGAAGCATGGCTTGCCTATCTAGCACCTCTACTACGCAGCTAGAGAAGGACTAATCTTCAACCTATTGTAATCGACATAGGGGATATATTGTCTCTCCTATTGTGGGCATATCTCCTATTTGCATTAAAAGTGATCCTGCATAAAGGTCGAGTGGGGAATAAATAGATAGACTTTAGAGTCTGATACACGCAGTGTCTTTTATCAAGTTGACAACTTGACTGCAAGCCATCTTCAAAGACTTCTCCCAAACTTGTGTTCCTTGACACACTTGTCTGAGGATCATAAGGAATTTCCAATGTCCTTTTTCTTTCCTTGACATATAAATATGTCCATTATTCTCCTGCTCACATTAGATTCAACTGCCCCCCTCCCCAACACTGAATTTATAGGCAGCCAACAAGCGCCTTGTGGTTGAACAACTAATCCCCAGCATTTGCATGCTTTGAATAGTGACAGTGAATTCCCATTTATTTCTTGCAATGAGTGCAGGATCACCAGCACAGGGGCAGCAGGGAGCTGAGTGATGCAGCATGATTGTGACATGGGATTTATGCATGCTCTTTTTGGAATCCATTTTAATCCTCAAAATCACGAGTCCTTGTCTCTTTGTTAGAAAGCAGCTAAAGTAGAGTTTTAAAGAAATCTCTCTGGTTTTCTCAATGAATTATTCCGCCCTGTATATTTTTTTCCTTTATTGCTACTGTTTTTTTTATATATATAAATATATATACCTGCCATGAATGGATAGCTTCTAGTTTATCTGGGAATATTTTTATATACCAAAAGTTCAGAATCAGAGGTAAATCCGATGTCTGAATGGGTGACAAAGGGGAAGGTTCACAGAAACCAGTTCTCCATAGTGAGATACTTCTGTAGCTAAACGAATAGCCAGAATCTTCATATGGTCTCCCGCTGTATGTTCTGGCCATGCTATGGCCCCCCTGGAGTTTATATTAGGAATGTCTGACTTAAATATCATTGGCGCATGGTGAGTTACATAGAGATTACTTAAATAGCTCACAAAAAGTCTGCTTCAAATTAGAGATATTATTAATATATTTCTTCATTCAGAACATTTAAATTTTATCTTATCTTCAATGTTCCCATCTACCAGTGCAGACTTTTCTATCCTTGGAGGTGTATGCTTCTAGCTGGTGAAAGCGCCTCCCTCCTGCGCATTGATGGTGTCAACTGTTTAATTTTAGGGCTCTTTTTGGCACATATTAATAATATTAATAACAACTTCTTTCTCGCCTGTCATTACACAATACCACCTCCTGGAAAACTGGAAACTCTGATCTTCACTTGTTTGTCTTCTGACATTGGTGTCAGTGGCCAAGTGAATTTGTATGACTTCCTAGCGATGGATACTTTCTTATATGCAAAGGCAGTATAAATCACTGTTCACCCTTGCTTTCTTTAGAAGAAATCTAACTCCTTTCTTCCCACTCGGCTTTTTCTTTTATTTCCCCCTTTTTGACTTCTGCTGGAGGAGGAAAGGAACCAATTCATTAACTGAGGATCCTTCCAAATCTATACAAGATCTCAAGAGGGAGTCTCCAAGAATTGGGGACTTAGAGCCATAAAGGAATCTTGGTCTTTGGTATAGCTAGATCTTTTTTTATTATTTGCATCAATTATTGATGCCATATTTTGTTTTGTAGAAGGGGAAGACATATTTGGAGTCTACCCTGACAGAGTGGAGCAAGAAAGATGTTCTTACCAATCATAGGAGGAAATGATGTGTGGACTGATAATGGACAAGGGGTGTTTGCAGAACAATGGGGTAGCATGGGGGGATGCCTGAAATGGAATGTAGGATTTTTCTGTACAGTAGTTTAGGTGATTCTGGTTGAATAAAGAATAGGTGAGATTTGCTGATGTGCACTGTTCCAGCAATGCAAAACAGGCACAAACCTGGCTTAACTGGCGAAGAGCAGATGGTGTCAGGACTTTCTAGAAGATTCTCAGTCATGCAATAGTGCATTCTAGAATGTTCTCCCATAATACTAGTTCTAGCTGCCAAAAAAAAACACAGGGGACAAAAGCTGTGTGCTAGAAACCGCCGAGGCGGAGAACAGCGGAAAAAGTCAGCAGTATTTTAAAAATACCTAACCACAGGGTTAAATAGGTTTCCTGATTCACTACAAGAGCCAGATGCATTTCTAGAGTGTTTCTTCTCTGGCTTCCCTGCTCTGTCTGGTCTCAAGGGCGTAGGTAGCATTGTAGTGACTCTCAGTGGGATTTTAGCTCCTAAGTGCCTAAATCCCTTTTGAAAATGAGATCTAGGCTCCTAAATCAGTGAGGCCTTCTGGCACTGAGCGCAGCAATGCCTAAATAACTTCAAATATTTGGGCCTCAGGCACCATTGCAGCTCGAGCATTTTCAGTTATTTCAAAGTCAGCGCTGTAGGTATGAAGATAGTCACCCCAGTATGAGCATTGCTGCCCGCTCAGGTTATAGCAGGGGAAAGGGTGATTTCCTACCACATTCTACTTGGAATTTTTACTCTGTGAGCCCTGCTTTCTCCTCTGTTCCCTGGGCTATATTCACCCCTGCTCTAACTCTGTGGAAGCCAGTGGAGATACTCCAGGCATGAATTTTTGTCCTCTTTTGAATTCTAAGCCAGCCAGGGCAAGCATTGTGTACCCACATCTTCTTTCCTTGATCTTTTCAGCAGTTGGCTTCCACCCGTTATTCACACCAGAAACCTGGTGGTCAACAATGGCTATTATTTCAATCTCAGCAGTTCTGCCTACCTTTAACAAACTGGTCTGACAGGCCGTGAACTCGGCACAAACTGTGGATTGAACAACAGCCCCATTTCCAGCAGGACATAATCTTCCTCGCTCGCTCTCTCCCTCCCTCTCCTGGATATACTGTTCAGTAGAACAAATATTATTACCAGCTGAGTTCGTATATAAATGACGTTTTAGTCCAGGATGGTATTGGAGAGGCAAGGCAGGTGAGCTTTCTTTTATTGGACCAACTTCTTGTTTCTCTAACCAACCAGAAGTTGGTCCAATAAAAGATATCACCTCACCCATCTTGTCTCTCTAATATCCTGGGACCAACATGGCTACAACAACACTGCATACTGGATGGTATTGATCAGTTTGGCTAGTATTTTGCTATATGCAGGCAAAAGGAGAAAATGAAGCAGCTGGACGAGTGTCATTTCAAATACTTGACAAAAACCAGTAGATAGTCATTTTTATTGATCCAAAATTACTGTGAATCAGGAATGAGTAAGGGAATGCAAAAACAGAACATCAGGAGATTGCTAAGGCTATGAAATGAACCCACAAAACCCAGGAGATTTCCAACAAGAACTTAAACCATCAATATCCATAAACACATTGTGTGTCAACCAACTGTTCTGTGTTGTGTATGTACACAGAGGGTTAGTTCTTAACCACTTTTCTGGTGAATGTTGTAACCATCACATGCCAGACGGTCCCAATCCAAAGCCCGCTGAAGTCAGTGGGAGTCTTTCCATTAACTTCACTGGAATTTGGATTGGGCCCCTAAGTGCGCTAGTGAAGTATGAACTTTCATTTATTGGAGTAGATGTTTGCTAGGAACCTGCCTTAGAAAGTAAAAGCACATTTCAGTAGCAGAAAAAAGGTAAATTATACATTTCCACCCTTCACTGGATTCAGGTTAAACGCTGAGCAAATTCTCATTTAAGTCCGTGCAGTAATGCTGTAGGATTCTTTTTTTAATAATAAAAAAAATGGGTTTTAAACAAATATTAACCAAGAGTAGCTACCTCATTTTGATACAGGAACCAACCAGACCATCTGATTTTATTATTATTTCCCATAGATTTTGGTACAGGTTACAAAACCTTGTGATTCGCTTTATCCTCCCTTCCCCTTAGAACAGGCAGAACGAATGTCCCATTCTCCCTCAGTTCATGCAAGTGTCAGAGATACAAGCCTCCTTTCTTGCAGTTGTGTGTGTCAGGATAACATTCCCTCCCCCTTCCACTCAACGCACATACTGTACTACCAAATAATGTCCATCTACCATCTGTGTGGTTGGCATCTAAGTATCACTTCTCTGACACACTGCACCTCACCTTGCATGATGTTCTGCTTGGATGAGGACATGATCTTAGATTAGCTGAAAGCATTTGCTTTTCTTTTGCATTCTTCCCTCTCCAGCTCCGGCCGCCTCTCAGCTGCATTTTCCACTGCAGGGCCTGTGTCTGCATGCAGAGATTCTAGTCAGCTTTTACATTGAAAAAATTGCATGGCAGAAGGAAAACTGTAATGGATTACCCATGTTGTCTTTATTGTTAATGTTTGTTTGTTTGTTCGTTTGTTTAAAACAAAGGAATGTTGGAGGCATTCCAAATGTCGAGAGTTTGAGTACTCAGGGATCAGACCTGAATGGATTTAAATGTTCCTCAGATTCATAAGTGATATTTTTAATGAGTAACATATTGCACCTTGTGATGTCCGAATATGAAATTCCTCTCTCTCATGCTCTGTAGGAAATTCAGTGCTTTTTGATTTGCCATCCTTAGTTCATGGAATCTTTTGCAACATATTTACTTGGGAAATGGGATTGGGGCAACCAGAATAAGGGCCCAGTTTTATTCAGTGATGGATAATTAAGTCCCAGGCAGACTGCGAAGAGCTATAAAAGGATCTCACAAAACAGGGCGACTGGGCAACAAAATGGCAGATGAAATTCAATGTTGATAAATGCAAAGTAATGCACATTGGAAAACATAATCCCAACTATACATATAAAATGATGGGGTCTAAATTAACTGTTACCACACAAGAAAGAGATCTTGGAATCATTGTGGATAGTTCTCTGAAAAAATCCACTCAATGTGCAGCGGCAGTCAAAAAAGCAAACAGAATGTTGGGCATCATTAAGAAAAGGATAGAAATAAGATGGAAAATATCATATTGCCTCTATATAAATACATGATACGCACACATCTCGAATACTGCATGCAGATGTGGTTGCGCCATCTCAAAAAAGATACATTGGAATTGGAAAAGGTTCAGAAAAGGGCAACAAAAATGATTAGGGGTATGGAACAGCTTCCCTCTGAGGAGAAATTAATAAGACTGGGAATTTTCAGCTTGGAAAAGAGATGACTAAGGGGGGACATGATAGAGGTCTATAAAATCATGACTGGTGTGGAGAAAGTAAATAAGGAAATGTTATTTACTCCTTCTCATAACACAAGAACTAGGGGTCACCAAATGAAATTAATAGGCAGCAGGTTTAAAACAAACAAAGGAAAGTATCTTTTCACACAACACACAGTCAAACTGTGGAACTCCTTGCCAGAGGATGTTGTGAAGGCTAAGTCTATAACAGGGTTCAAAAAAGAACCGGATAAGTTCATGGAGGATAGGTCCATCAATGGCTATTAACCAGCATGGGCAGGGATGGTTTCCCTAGCCTCTGTTTGCCAGAAGCTGGGAATGGGCGACAGGGGATGGATCACTTGATGATTACCTGTTCTGTTCATTCCCTCTGAGGCACCTGGCATTGGTCACTGTCGGAAGACAGGATATTGGGCTAGATGGACCTTTGATCTGACCCAGTATGGCCGTTCTTAGGGATTAACAATCTTTACATGCTGAGCATGCACAATTCTCAAGAAAACCAATTCAGGCATGCAGCACCTCTCAGGATGAAGCGCTAAGAGATAGGATTGAATTCTGGATTTTAGCTTTTGGCAGACTTTGGCAGATAAAATATTTAAACAGACCTTGTCGAATAAAGAAATTCGAACTGTACATGCAACACAAATGAGCCTTACAAATGAATAGGCTACAAGAACACCCTTCATTTAGGATCAGATTTAAAAAGTAGCCTCATTGTGCCTCTAATTTAGCGCACCTGTGTTTGCTCTTAGAATTAGAGTTCTAGTTAAGCATTTGGATCAGTCTGTACAATGAGGTTTCACAATATAAAGCGACTATGTAAAAATAGTACAATGGATCTGCTCCCTGCGTGTCTGGTTCCTTTACTGACAAAACCAAATGCTCACTCCTGGCAGCGCAGCGCAGCCGATAAAGCTGTCTCACATATCCACAGCTATATTGTAACTGCAGAATCTTTATTATTAACGATGAAATAAGAGGCAGCTTATTTCTTAGATCTGAGGTGGCGGCACTGACAGCTAGAAAAAATAAATCTTTGCTACTTTAACTAAGCAAGTTTGACCTAGAAGTCATTGAGATAGGATAAGTTCCCACAATACCCTTCTCTCTGAGTCACTTTCCTAAGCATAATCAGCGCCTTGATTCAATCAGTTCATGTGCACCTCTGCTGCTGAATTTGTAAGATGTTCCAGTGCAGAATGTTAACTGTTATTGTGGTAGAAACCACTTGGAAATTACGTCTGAACTTTACTCAGGCTTGAATTTATATGCATATAAAATATTGGATAAATGAGGAAGTGCTTTGTAGTAGTTATCTATTCTCAATAAATATCTTCTGTTAATAATCAGTTGGTATTTGGCAAATATTAGGTCTATGCAAAACTAAAAATATTTTCAGTTTTGTTCCTGGGAATGTTGCAATTATCAAGTTTTGCCCCTTTCATAAAGTTTCACAAAATCATTTTTTGAAAGTTTCATGTGAAAATTCATCATCTTCATTTGAAATTTCAGAATTCAGAAATTTGAAAATAGAGAGGTTTGGCTCCACAATATCAACGGGAATCATCTTTACTCCAAAAACAGGATGGTTTTCAAGCAAAAAACAGAATATTTTGCAATAAAATGGGATCATTTTAAAGAAATTGCAATTAAATGCAAACATCTCAGATTTTGAAGTATTCCAATTTTGCTGCAAATATTTGAGCAGCCCTAGTAAATATGCAAGTGCTTTTTAACCTCAAATCCTTATTAGGTTTTTAATTCACAACTGTGTTGTTAACATTCATTCCGTGTACAGAAAAAGATTTTTATTTTAACCTGAGGATAGAAAAGGGGTTGAGAACTTTTTCAGTCGGTAGAAAAGATGGCGTGAGCGGAAGGGGAAAAGATACAGGTGACTGGCCTGAAAAGGCATAAATAGCTTTTTAACTTTACTTTGAAACATTTTTGGTAAACTTTTGTTAATATTTTCTTATCGAAAAAGGATTTTTGATGGAAACTGTGGAAAAAAACATCATAACTCATGATAGGAACCAATAAATGATGTAAGGAACCATCGACATCATTGTTTCATGCCATTCTGTTCAGCAAGCCCTCTAATAATAGGAGGGGTTTCTGTTTAAACTTCCATTATTTTTTCCTAATTAACGATCCCTCGCATTTCATTCACGATGATGGAAACCATTCTGAAATGCTCTAAAAAAATAAAAACTGGACACATCTCACTGCTGCTTTGTAATGCCGTGGGTTTCTAAGGACTGAAGGGGAAGGGACGTGCGGTTTCCAGAGTGACTCCCCCTGCTGTCTCCTTTTTGTCTTTGTTTCAATTTGTTTCCATGAATAGTCAGAAGGTCAGCTTGAAAGACCGTGTCTTCTCCAGTCCCCGAGGTTCTGGAACTAAAGGGAAAAGCTCTCCACAGGCTCAGAGCCTCCGGAGATCCCCCAGCGCTGATCAGAGCATTGAAGATAGCCCGAGCAAAGTGCCCAAAAGCTGGAGCTTTGGAGACCGGAGCCGAGCCCGGCAAGCATTCCGGATCAAGGGAGCTGCGTCTCGACAGAACTCTGAAGGTGAGAGCTTCTGAGGGCAGCCATTTTGCCTTGTCACCATGGACTGCCATCCTGTTGGTTTCCTCCCAAGCTAAGTGGGGTCAGGCTGGGTCAGCGCTTGGATGGAAGATCTGCATGGTGCTGCCACAACAGGAATTTTGCTGGCAGGTGTGAATCCAGCAGATAGTCAATAAGGATGTCTCCATTACTTGGTACAGTATAAGGCATTCAGCTTCACATAGGAAATATTGGGGTTTTGATCCTTAAATTATTTACCTTCTGATTTAGATATTTAAGCTTCTCAGAATAATTTGATCAAGAGTTGTCTTTGGATATTCTGTGCATATCTCTTTGTCTCCAACCATCTATGTGCCCACCACGAAAGGGATCAGATACTGATTAGCCAGTAACAGGGGAAGTTGGAGAATCTATATCCAGTGATTCTTATTCTATACCCAGTGATTCTTACTCTTACTTGAAGATTTTGATAATAGGCAGTTCATTTAAACAGAATCCTTACTGGCTCAGCTGGTTTGGAGGAGGTGAAGGGGATTTGGACCATCTAGACTTACTGATCTGTTTCGTTCTCTCCCTTATTAGCACGTCATAAGGTATTGTTTTATCCACATGAAGATGCTAGGGTGGGAGAGGAAAGAGGAGAGCTTCATTCAGTTATGTGATGCTCTTAAAGACAGATAGGGACTGAAACTGGTGGTATCAGATGTCATCTTAGCCTAGCTCAGAGGGAGAGAAAGCTTTTGTTAGGATGCAAAGGGAACATGCCATTTATGTCTTCCATGTGCTCACTTCTGGAGTCTGACGCTCCCATTCCTCCTGCTGCAATGACGCTCTAATTAGCTGTGGATTCTCTTTTTCTTTCTTTCTTTTAAACCCAGAAGCAAGCCTCCCTGGAGAAGACATTCCCGATGATAACAAAAGCTGCAACTGCGAGTTTGTGACGGAAGATTTAACGCCAGGACTTAAAGTCAGCATCAGGGCAGTGTGGTAAGAAAGGAAAAGGAGGAGGGGGAGGAAGGAGGATGGAGAGACCTCCCTACATGGGGAAATGTTAAAGGAAAATAAATAATAAGGGTATTTGTAAACCAAGCAGCATTGAATAATGCACAAATCCCATTGCTGCTGGCTGGATCCCCCCCCCCCAGGTGCTCTGTTTTCCTTTGTATAAAGCTAAGTGGGGAAAACAGTTTTTGCTTGGAGGAGGAGTAAAGGGAGAAATGGGGAAACGCCCTAACAGTGTTACATCCAAATCATATCGCTCGCTTCGTGGTTAAATGCTGACATTTACAAAACCGTATGGAGAGAGGACACACAAGTCTGACGGACCGAAGGGCACTGGGGCTATGATGTCCCTTTTAGCTGCCAGAAGTATGGACACAAAATGCTTATTTAAATCCCCACTTCTTCCCCACTTACATTGGTGGATCCAGCTGGCCTACCCCTCTCTATAAGCCACACACTTTGGATTTGGATCCTAGGCTGAACATCCCCAAAATCTGGCAGTGTCTAGCACTGGTATTCCTCCTCCTCATAGAGCTGGAGGATTCAGATACAGCTCTGGATCTAGAGCCAAACTTATTGTTTGGGGCATGGGTGCTAGAACCATTGTTCATCTCCACTCCTCTCCTGTGTTGTTCAGTCAAGATGTCTGTCCGGTGACCTAAGCCCTAGCAAATAGAATTGCTACCTAGAGGTTCCAGGTCTTATTCTTAGACCCAGCCTCCTCTTGTTGCAAGAACTGTGGGAGTAGCTTTAGAACAGCGCCTTGGGGGCACCTCGAGAGTGGCAAGGTTCAAGAAGTGAAAACATTGGAATTCACCCACTATGTTGCAAATGGGTCATTGTAACAAGTCCATAGGTGCACAGATCTAGACATAAGAGTCATCATCTACAACGCACACGTACAGATCTGGGGAGGGGACACAGGCCCCTGGGCTTCAAAACCATGGGCTCCTCCGACTCACCCTAAATGATCATCTCTATTAGCTATAGTAATAACAATATTAAGATTTATAGCCTCTAGTCGTCTGGCACCTAGAGATCAGTGGGGTAGGCATGCACAGTCAGACAAGATCACCCAGTATAATACATGCCCTCCAGCTCAGGAAGTTTTTTTCTGAGCCACTGGGAACCACTGGAACTCATGTCCTAACCATCTGGCACCCTTTGTCACTGTATCATGTCTTTACAGGAGGCTTTCATCAGAGGCTGAGGAAAGCAATCCAGGTCAGGAGGGGATAGCCATTCCCTTCCTTTCCCAGAGGCCCCTGCCACTCCCACCCCACGCAGGCCCAGGTTGCTCTATTACTTTCAGCCATTTACTGATAGAAACCTAGGTTTGATAGATAGGTTTGACAGAAATCTAGTAGCTGTCGGTCCCACTCTTCTCCATTGCCTTAAAGGAGGAGCCATTTTCCCTCAGAATTTTCTGGGAGGGGTTGAAAAATCAGTCTCTCCTCAGAAAATGGCTAAAGGTAAGCGGAGAAAGAGAAGCACAGGGCTTGTTGTTAGGAGAGGAAAGTTCTGTGGCTAAGGGGTGGCCTATTATTCTTATTCGGCTCATATCTGAGATCCAGACAGTATTCAGATAATGGGAACCTCCACCTAACGTGCACCATCCAAATACCAAGGGCTTTGCCCTTCTGTACTGCTTGGATTATGAGTGGGCCCTTTGCTGTGTTGGGGAGTTGGGCTTCAATCCTCGGTGAGGCAGGGATATATAGATGCCGTTTCCCCCCCCACACTAAATGCATTGCTGCCCAGCATGAGGATCGAAGAATAAGCAGGAAAAAATATACATCCACCAGATAATATTGTCCAATTATTAACTTTTGGGGGGCTGGATCTGTGCTTCCTGCTGGCATCAGCATGAAAGGCATAAGGAGGATACTAAAGCAAGCACAGAGCCTCAAGAAAATGCTGGCCCTTTCCCCATCCTAGATACCTTAACCCACAGATAGCATTGACACCTTTGAGGCATTGGGGATTGCCATTGGCACACCTCTGGGCTGGGAGGGTTGACTGCTACTATGGGGCTTCTGCCAGCGGGAGCAGCTTTAAATTGCTGTGGCCACCTAGGAGAGGCACTGAATCAGCACCTTCTCTGTGTGCCCCGATCAAACCCTATCCCTGGTCAGCTGGGTTGGTCCAATCTGCCCCCAAGATCTCCAGTGGGGCAAGCTGGGGGTTGTGGATGCTGTGCATTACTGAGGCTCCTCCCCTACCTGGAAGATTTCCCACCAAGCTGGCTAGTGAGACCAGCAGCCCTGGAAGCGTACAGAGCCCTACATCTTGAGCTTTGGTTCTCTCTGCTTTATCTAAAGTAGCCTCAGACTGTGTTAGCTTTTCAAACGTCTTGTTCCGCTCTGACTCCCAAGTAGCTCTCTGCAGCATTGGCATGCCTATCACTCTACAGCACACGGCTCCAGCGTGGGGATCTGTTTTTTCCTTTCTCTCTCCCCTAGCATCATGAAATTCCTTGTTTCCAAACGGAAGTTCAAGGAGAGCCTTCGGCCTTACGATGTGATGGATGTCATCGAGCAGTATTCAGCCGGTCACTTGGACATGCTCTCCCGGATTAAAAATCTCCAGTCCAGGCAAGAGACTCCACTGTTTTGTGATAGCACCCCAGTGGTGGATGATAGGAGTGAGAGGGTTAAGATAAAGTCCTTTCTTTAAACAGCCACATCCTAAGAAAAAGCCTAATGGAAAACAATGGATTTCTGAATAACGTCTGGTTATGAGGTGGCCACAAGGGGTGAATTTTTGGCACAGAGTGCTGGGAGGGCAGATTAGTTTTACAGTGCCCGTTATTTCTAGTGTCCAGTCTCGGGGAGGGAGCTGTGCATTCTGGGTAAGGGTGCTAGATAGGCTCCAGAAACAGCCTCAGGCTCTGTTATAAAACAGAAGCAAACCCTGTTCCATCTCCTTGTGCCAGTTAACCTGTTACCTCCCATACCATGGCACCACCACAGAGAATCCTTACTGAAGGATCCTGCCCTCCCCCCTTCCCCATCCCACTCCACACACACAAGCTGGTTGTTCACATTTCAGCCTCCCACAGAGAATATGTGAAGAACTTCCCTCACTGTGGCCCAGCATGTGGTCAAAGAGCAGACCGGTGTGTACGTAAATCTTTCAGAAGCATTTTGGAACATACGTCTCAGTGCTTTGTTGTTGGATACTTACGATTTGACATCGCCATTCGGGGGGCTGTGTGGCATATCGGGTGTCCTTTCCAGCAGTGAAATAAAATAAAGGAGCTACCTTGAAAGTACCAATTTTGGCCCTCTTGTTAAGAATAAAGGAGCTCTTAGAAAAATGGCCCCAGTATGAGAGGCTCTTGTAATTATTTTACAGCTTTTGCCCTGGGAAGTGGGAGGAGTCTGACCTCTGTTTGGATTGGGTGGGAATGGGGGAAGAATGTCTTAAAAATATGGGAGTTTAACATATCAGCCCAGCTGGGTAGCCTCAGTGAAACAGGAACTAAACTGCATCCGCTGTATAACTGTCCGAGGGTACTGAGTTGGTTTTGTAGACGAGGGAGTGCATAAAGGGGATGCACTAACACCGGACAGGATCAAGCTCCTTGTGTTTAAACTGTATGGAAGAGGAAGCATTAGGAAGAGTATAAAAGGAGGGAGAGAGAGAGAGATACTTTAAACTCCACCCTTCCTCTCCAACGCCCAAATTATTTTACCTCAGAAAAGTTTGAATTCAAACCTATGAACTGTGGATGAGAGAAAAGCCATTGACAGTAAGAACTCTACCCTCTCTCCTTACAAATAACCCTCAATCGTGTCAATTAAGAAAACCTGCCCTTTGCGGCCTACAATGTGTAGGTACATGTAACTCAAGGCATGACTTTGCACCTTAAATTACTTTCAGTCAAAGTGAATGTCACTTATATGCCTAACTAACTGCTTGTGCCTGTGTATCAGGCAGAGACAACCAAGTAATGTCATGTAAATATTTGCCTCTGCAAACTTATAGATGAAAAATGGGTGCTCAAGTGGATGCCTAAAAGGGTCTTTCTCCAACCCCCATTGAAGCCAATGGAAATTTTTCCATTGACTTCAAAAGGAGTTAGATTGGGTCCTTTGCACGGATAAGGCATATGACAGGAAACAGTGAACATTGTCTTTGGTTCTTTAATTTCAAAATCTAAATGATGGAGCCACAATTGGAGATAAATCAATGTCTGTTACCTCATATCCCCCATAAAAATACTTGTGTTGCCAGAATACTGTGTGTTACCTATATTCCCAGTTAATTCTTGATTCGTCATGTCATTGTGAGAGTCATTCGAAGAGCAGGACTGAGCTTTCTATCACAAACCCACTGTGTCTAGCAAATCACTTAAGCCCAGGTTTAGCTGTAAGAGTATGAAATCACTTGAGTAAAATCTCTCCTTTCGAGATTTCCAGCCGAGGTGTGCACAGTAAAGTAGTCTGTCTAGGTTAGGGATGATCTAGATGGGCACCCATACTTTTGGGGGTCTTCAGCTGAACCTTATCCCTGGCAAGGTTCTCCAGTCCTGCCTCCATTTTTCTTGTTCTGAGATTGTGTGTTCCAAAAAGAAAGTTGTTCGGCTGGTTGATTTTTGGGTGGAACAGGGAGTGGCTGTTTTGAAAGACAAGGCCAAATGCTCCTCTTGGTTGCATCCCTGCAGTGGGATGCAGTAATCATTGGGGTAGATTGTGATGTAGATTATACTTCCTTCTATCCTGGGAAGGAAGGAAAGAGTAAAACTTTCTCCTAGAGCCCCATGTAGGCTACCTGGACCTTCATCTCATGCACGCAGGACATTGTGCTCTCACCTACTCCCCCATCCCCAGAACAGGTTGGTGGAGAATGAGCGGGACATGGATGGGGAAGAGGCCGAGACTTGGGTGTGCCCCACAACATGCTGATCAGCACAGTGGAGCTGGTATGGGGGGCAGGGAAATGGGACAATGCAATTTGCCACTGGTGTAAAGCTATGATAGATTAATACTCCCTGCAACAATGAGGGACCAAGGCAATACGTTCTCTCTCTGAGAGAGAGAGTTTGTGATGATGTTTAACATTAGCCCTCTGTGGCCAGTGTTTTGTTGGGTTAAAGCTTTATTCAGGCAAACTCGTGGGGGTCTTTACATGCACTTTTCTCTTTAATCATTCATAACTCTCTGTCACTGCTCTTGTGACGTGTCTGTAATTGGTTCTTTTTGGTATTCTGTCCCTGGCTCACCTCCCTTTCCAACACCTTTCCAACCATGGATGCATTTCATTCACTGAGTGTACAAGTCCACAGTGTACCTCATTTACACCTTGCTGAGGATGTTTTATCTATCACTGTAATAGAAAGGAGAATATATATTGTCTTATATCTGACATTTCCAATGGGACATTGCCACATATATGCAAATATATTCCAGTGTGTACAGTATGTTGCCTATTATATGCAGAGTGACTCCCATTTTAAGCAGCAGTGACGTTCTTTTGATGCCCAGTTCCATGAATCTTATGTTTGGCTAGATAAGATTTGGCATTAACCACGAACGATCAGGCAATATAATGCTGCATTCTGTTTCGAGCAGAATATATTTTCCAATTCTCTCTCTCTCTCTCTGTCTTTTATTTTTTATTTTTTTAGTTGTTCCTTATGTTTCCGCAACTTTCCGACCAAATTTTTTCTACGTGTTGCTTCATTATGCATTTTGCTGGTGTCTTTTTTCTTATTTACTTTGCCAGGATAGATATGATTGTGGGTCCCCCGCCCCCTTCAACTCCCCGGCATAAGAAGTATCCAACCAAAGGACCCATGCTCTCTTCTAAAGAGTCACCCCAATACTCGCCTAGGTTAGGATTAACCAAAATGGCGCTTTCTCTGGATTTTTCATTTGCTTAATGTCAAACCCCTTTCATGCCAGGTATATGACGGCATGTATCACTTAATAAGGCAGCTCGCTGACACATATAACTCAAAATCCCTTGGATGTACTTTTGGCGATGGGTTTTCACACTAAGACAAGTCTAAGGAAAAAAAATTATACAACCATTGATTTCTTCTGTGAGCATTATTCAGTCTTCCTCAAGTAGTTGTTTGGGATGGTAAAATGATAATTTGTTGTGATATTGCAGCCAATTATAAAAGATTACAAAAATACCTTCAAAAGCAACAAGATTTGTTATTTTCATCTAGAAGAAGAGGTAAATTAAGATTAACTAAAGAATGGAAAACTTCTCACTCTGTGTGTGTATCTACCCACCTATATTCACTGAAATGAACATATTCCATGTTTTTTTCAGTGGGCAACATTAGAATCAAATGTGTTTCATATTTATAGGGAAGGAAGTGAATAAATGCACTGAACCATTTTCACCTTTGGTCGAACTCTATTGACCAGAGTAAATGTATAGTTTAACTAAAAATGTTACATACGCTGGGCCGAGTGTTCAAAAGAATCCTTAATTATGTGTACAAAAATAAACTATCTGTCAAATCCTTGCCTCATTTAAATCAATGGGAATTTTACTATTGACATTACTGAGGATTCACTCTGGGTAAAATATTCAGAAGCACCAAGTGATTTTGAAAATTTTACTCCTGTATGTCTTATCAGTGAAATAAACAACAGTGTGTTCTCAGTTACATGCACATTTTCAGTTGGAGGGAGGTCTCGCCTATCTGTCTGTGAGCTTTCACCAACAAAATGTGTTGCAGGCACAAACACGAGTAGTTACCCCAACGAGATAGTTCAAAGTAACTACTCAGATTTACACTCACAGGTGAACTGTGGGTTTAAGAATGGGGACAAACATTTTGACCAAAATATTCCCCATTTATCTAGAGTATCACACCTGAATACATATGTATATATTTGGTAGAAAGCCATATTCTGTGCACAGGTAGAAGGTGATTTCAAACACAATTATGTTATTCCTTCAAAATATTTTTCCAAATATGCTTGCCCTCACTTAGAACTAAGTACATAGATACATGACAGATCTGTAGTTTTCCATATAAGCTGTTTTGAGTTATCTGTGCCTGAGAAATGTGTGTGAATTTTTTTTCAAACCTATTTATTCACACTCTGCTAACTCAAAGATGGAAAAAACCCAGTTGGATTGCACCTTGCAGAAACCTCCCACTTTGAACTTAGGTCTAGCTTGAGAAATTTCAACCCAAAAGGTAACAGTTGTTTCTGAAAGTTCAGGACCTGAAAACAGGTTTTAAATATGAAATTGTTTCCTCAGCCATAACAATATTTTGAAATGCACTTTAAAAAAAGATTGTATATAGTTGTAGCTACGTATTATGTACAATGTACAAAACATCTTGGCTAGAGTGGAGGTTAATACACTAAAATTACTGCCTTGCAGATTGAAAAAATGACCAACAATGGGAGAGGATGCCCAAAATGCCAAACTGAGGGTATTTATATTATCCTTTCCAGGTCACTCATTCAACCCAAGGCATAATATTATCTCCCATATGTTAAAAATTCTATTTTGTATTAGCCTAATACTGCTCCTTCACAAGCATATAACTCCCGCAATCAAAAACAGGATGTTTGTATGCATAACACTATTATACCCCTTGGGGAATATTTTTTTTATAACTTGCTTCCATTTTTAGCTTTCAGGGAACTTTGACCCTCCCTCAGTTGACTGCAGAGCTAAAATTAACAGTCACTGTTTGGGGTGAATTTTTTTCCTGCTATATAAACAATTTCTGACCCTTAGTACCAGAAAATAATCCCATCCTTACCTGCAGCATTATTGAGCTTTACCCTCTGGGGCTCCTAGGGGTATTTTGTATTTATTGCCCCATTTTCATTTAATTTTCCCCATCGTTTTTGTTTACTAGGGTGCAGCTGACAACCTTAGAAAGCAGCAGAGGAGTCCCAAATGGACCCTAGGACCAAGAATCATAGAATATCAGGGTTGGAAGGGACCTCAGGAGGTCATCTAGTCCAACCCCCTGCTCAAAGCAGGACCTAATCCCAACTAAATCATCCCAGCCAGGGCTTTGTCAAGCCTGACCGTAAAAACCTCTAAGGAAGGAGATTCCACCACCTCCCTAGGTAACCCATTCCAGTGCTTCACCACCCTCCTAGTGAAAAAGAGTTCAATCCTGAAGGGTACTGGGTACTCTGGCCCCAATCCAGCATAACTCTTAAGCACGGGCTTAACTTTAAGGACATGAATAGCCCCATTTATGTGAATGGGGACTGCTCAGATGCTTAAAGTTAAGCGCCTGCTTGAGTGCTTTGATGGATCGGGGCCAGAGCTTTCAGCACCCTGCAGGATTCAAGCCCCAAATCCAGACATTCTTATTCAGGCAAAACTACAGCAAACATTATAGCTGAGTAAGAGCTCCCAGATTTGGCCCAAAGTGGGTGATAAGATAATCACCCCAGCTCTGAGGTGGTTTTGCCCTAAATGTGCCACAGCAGCAGAGCTTCCCTGCATTGAGCTTCTTCTATTTTACATCACATGTCCTCATTTCAGCCAACTGATGGCCAGACAATTACCAAAACATGAAATAAAATAAAAACCACCTGTTGGTCAGCTAGAAGAACAGTGGTTCCAAACTATTGGAAGTCACATGAACTCTCTCAACCGATTGGATTGTATTTGGCAGCCCAAGGGTGTGTAAGTACCACATTCTGCCTTCAGATACATGTATATAGCTCACAGTGAAGACAAAGGACTGCTAACATGTATCGGAGGGCAGAATTTAGCCTATAGTGTATAGCACATACTGTATGCTCATGAACTTCGAATGCTCAGCTGATTCAAGATACAATTACTTTAAAATCCAGGTAGCCCCAGCTATATTTTTGAGCAGCATAGACATGAGTAGTTGGTATTATTAGATTAAATATGTCTTGTACAAATACTATTAACCAATCAGAAGTTAAGTAGCCAGTCATGTGACATGGATGAAGGGGGTTTGGTGTCTGTGCCTGGATTGTGTAAAAAAAAGAAACTGAATAAATATTTCCAAACTTTTCATTTTTTCCTCATTTGAGCCATTTGACCTTTGATGTCTGCTTCTGGCTGGAGGGTGGCATTCGACACACCTCTTTGCATGAACTGTAAGCATGAAGCATGAGAAAAACTGCACCATGGCTGATGCAAGAATTTTACATTTTTCTGTATCATTCAAAAGAAGGAAAGATATTATTTAAAATTTAATAATAAATAATAAAATAATAATAATAAATAAAGCTTTTTCAAACTAAAGGTGCAGCAGGACCAGGCAAATCTAGCAGGTGATACAGTAGGTCACATAGCATCAGCAATCTTTTGATCCTCTTTCGTCACAAATCTAAAGCAAGGGACAGATTTTTCAAAGGCTGATGCCTAAGACAAATCCCCAGGAATTTATGAGTGCACCCACTTGGGACCAGATAGTGTCTTTATGGCACAAGCCTTTTCCCTGGGGCTAGTGCAGAAGCACACTGCTCCAGGGGAACTCCCAGGAGACATTGTGCACCTTAGGGAAAGCCTGAGGCCTCCTGAATTCCCCCCTCTCCCCCCAGCAGCAGTGAGAATGCTCACCCTGCACTGCTCCTTAGGAAAGTGTAACATGTTCTTGACCTGCTCTGCTCCTCTTCCTGCCCTGTGTGGGGTGCCCCAGGGATGCTGGCAACGGAGACTTTTCTGCACTCACATGACCACAGGGACTGCAGTTGTGCCTGATTCCTGCACAGGGATGTAAGAGGGGGAAAGGTGCCCCCTTAAGCACACACCCATGCTCTCTCTCACACACACACACACACACACACACACACACACACACACACACACACACACACACTGCCCTTTGCTTGCAATCCAGCATTTGCCCAGACATCTGGATTGCTAGGTATATAATTACCGGACTTGGGTGCTGAAATGCTCATTTACTGGAAGTGGGGTGCACAAAGGGTTGGCGCACAACACTTTGGGGCACAACTCTGGCACCTGCCTTTAAGAATTGATGCCTTTGATTTCATTTTATGGCAGGTTTAAAAGAAGACCTAGCGTGCTGGTTTATCGTTGAAACTTTGTGCACATCCAGTTTCCCATGGAGTTGAACTGGAAAAAAAAAAAGCAGCAATACAAAATGATGAAAAAGGGGCTTAGTGGTACGTAAGTGAAGGGATTTTCAAAAGTGCCTTAAGCATTGGGGACTAACTCCCACTGAAGGTCAGTGGGAATTGGCTGCCTAATTTCCTTATGTGCCCCTTTAGAAATCCTATCCTAACACTAACTTTCATTGCTAGAAATCTGGGTGAGAAAGCATTACACAGAAATTACTATGGTCAGGCTCAGTTACATCCCAGTAAAAACACCATGCAACGGGGAGAGTTAACAGTCTGTGCCCTGCAAGAGCCTACGGGTATGTCTACTCTACCCGCCGGATCTGCGGGCAGCGATCAATCCAGCGGGGATCGATTTATCGTGTCTAGTCTAGACGCGATAAATCGACCCCCGAGCGTTCTCCCGTCGACTCCTGTACTCCAGCGCCATGAGAGGCGCAGGCGGAGTCGACGGGGGAGCAGCAGCAGTCGATTCACCGCGGTGAAGACACTGCGGTAAATAGATCTAAGTATGTCGACTTCAGCTACGTTATTCACGTAGCTGAAGTTGTGTAACTTAGATCGATCCCCCCAGCCCCCAGTGTAGACCAGGGCTAAGACTAGACTAGTAAAGGGTGCTGTAGGCCAAGGATGTGTACATGTAAGCAGAGGTGTATTTGGGAAATTTACATAGCAGCCAGCCTGCAAAATACCTGTTAATAACCAATGCTGAAAGTCCCTGATGGCCATTAGTAACCAAATGAAGCCAAACAACGTTTCTAAAATGGAAACGAAACACGAGGGCTATAAAAAAATTCTCTTTTCCCTTTCATCAGAAATGTTCAGATGTAAGGGCCACTTAAAAAACAAAAGTGGAGGCTCACTTGTATGCACAAACAATGCACGTACAAAAATACCACTGGGGAGGACAAATATTTGTGCACACCAGCTGGGAAATTGTGCATTCATTTTCTTGTGTGTTAAGCCCTTTTTTTGTAAGCGGGTGTAGGCAAATGCTGTTTTTGGAGGAAGTTGCAGGAAGGCTTTCCATTGCTCAGGCTTTCCCCTCACTCCCTCCTTTGAACAGTTGGATAACTTAAGTCACTTGCATCGAAGTCAATAGGAGTCTTACATTGTCATCTGTGAATTCTGGATCAGGGTTATAAGAGCAAAAGAGTATTTCTAGGGTTAGCGCATGCTCTGAGGCACCCCAGTGGGGCTGCCTTAATTTCCTCCATACTACAAATTGTTCTCTCTCATTTCCTTAGTTGGCAATTATTATTGAAGGACATTTTGGTTTTGGTTTCAAATAGAATAATAAAGCTCTTCCAGTACAATGACTACATCAGGATGTTACACCAGGACAAGAAAGCAACCTCTTTCCTTGACCTCTCCAAATAATCAGGAGTGATTAGACTTTTAGCTTCTTTAAACACATGCCCCGACTATTGTTTTACTGGGTCTCCATGTTTATACATGCAGGGAAGGAGATCAGAGTGTGACTTTACTACATCATGGCCTCTGATTCCAAATCAAGGTAGCCCCAGTTTTCCTGTTAAATGTCTCTTTGCTTACATGGGTACAACATTTTTGTAGGATTTTACCATGTTGATAATTACATGCTTCTGCTGAACATTTGGTAGTCTTCATAAATGTAAATAACGTGCCCTTTGCATACGACACAGAAATAAGGCATGTATGTTACTCACCCTTGTAATTATAGCACATGGTACTCACCATGTAAGTAAATGGTCAGACATTACTTTATAGATGAAGCAGTAGTACCGAAAATTTCTGCCTAAATAAAGGATTACCTAAGTCAGTTCACCTGGATCAAATATTTTTTGCTTATATATATTTGCTACCTTGGCTATGAGGTGCTCATCTTCCCTATCTCCCTGAGCCAGATCCTCACCTAGTGTGAACTGCTGTCTCTCTAATATAGTCCAGGGAGCTGTGCTACTACATATCAACTGATGATCTCACCCTCTATTTTAAAAAAAGAAAGTATAAGAAACTAGCCCCCCCCCCCCACACACACACACACAAAAGCAAAGCCAACTAGACTGCTCTGTTGTTGGAAATGGCCTTGTGTCTCATCCCTTTCCTTGTGTTTTGTTTGTTAATTTTCCTTTGTCTGTCTGCGTTCAGCCCATTCTTTGTCTCATACTGGTGCATGGATCCATTGCCCACACTGCAGAACTGCATAAGAAGCATTTTTTATTCCTGCTCAAGACAACTAACTTGGTTTCAACCAGATTAATTAATCTGTTTTTTGTCACCTACACTTCTGGCACATTATGCATGAGTAAAGTTTGCCAGGATTATGTTTAGGGAGATGGCTATATATCGGGTTAAGATTAAGAATATGTCCCGGCTTGGAGATGTCTTATTGGTTTTTATTAGATCAGGACATGCCCGTGTTTAATTACCTATAGAGCAAATTTAGGTTTGATGCATTAAATATAATTAGCTTGTGACTTCCTATATGGACTCCTCTGCCTTCCATGTGGAGCCTTAAATTCTTAGACAGGGGAAAAGGGATTACAAATAAGGTATGTAACCATTCCAGTGCTGAATTATAGACTCTTATCTCGATGGACATGAATATGTAGGAGAGAGGCAGAAGATTCGGCTGTAAAGATGTGGAAAAACATGAATCTCATCTAGATAAAGCAGGCAGACAACTTTATTCACAACAAAATTATGAACAGTAACAAATACAATGCTAATTAATTTGGTAGAAACCCCGCTTAGAGTGAAATTCTTCCCTGTGGGCAAATTTACTGAACATAACGTGCCAGATTATATCTATAGAAACAGAATTGATAGATTTCAAACTCTGCTAATACTACTGTGAAAATATAGCGACTTGTTTACATCGAAGATAACATTTAGCTGCCTCTCCCTGGTTGTGTGAGTAATTTTGAGTGCTCGTTGGGAGAGAGGTTGTTGCTTTGTCCACAAAGAGTCAGCAGCTAGCAGAGTCCTGTTTCCTTGATGTATCTGACTAACTCAACGGCCTTTTCTGGGTGGGGGGGTTATTTCTGTTCCTGGTAGAGTGGACCAGATTGTTGGACGAGGGACATCAATGACCGACAAGGATCGAACCAAAGGGTCAGCAGAGGGGGAGCTTCCAGAAGACCCAAGCATGATGGGCAGGCTTGGAAAAGTTGAAAAGCAGGTATGGGGGGGATGTTTCTTATAAGGGAAAAGTTCATGTTGTGTGTTGAGATTTTAAAAGTAGTTAAGATTAAGAATAGATGAAAGATTTTTCAAAGGTGCCTAAATAACTTAGCAGCTTAAACCCTATTTGTAAAAGTGATCTTTAGGTACTTAGAGCCCAGACACTCAAAGGTATGTCAGTACCTAACTCCCCTGGGAGTTAGGCACCAAAATACTTTTGAGGATCTGAGCCTTAAGGGCCTAAGACACATTGAAAGTCATAGGTCCTTAGGAGCCTAAATCTCAAAGTCCCTTTTGAAAACAGATCATTGGTTCCAAAGTGACCTCGGGGCCTTTGAAATGTTCCCTTTCTAACCTAAACAACTTCAAGTGAGGCCGTGGGTGTGATTTTAATTGCCACAGGATCCATGCCTCGTTCAAGGTGAAATTCACTCCAGAGCACAAGGCTCACACAAAGTCCCCATACACACACTCTAAGGGCCTGACCCAATGAAGTGCTGAGCACCTCTGGCCTGGTGCTGAGTGTTCTCCAGTCCCATTGAAATCTGTCACATTTCACAAGCATTTATGCTTGCTTAAAGAAAATACAAAGGGCATTGCAGAAACAAATCAACGCACTAAATGACAATTTTTGGGTACAACAACTTAAAAATATTTTTAAAAACCCATCTTCCATAAAAGCAGAGAGGCCCTTGCCAAAGTTCAGACTGGATTTGGATCCCAGCTCTCTCTCAAAGTTCAAGGAAGTCCGATTTGTGCCAGTGTAGGAAGGGGTTATCTATGAAATTCAGATCCCCATTCGAGCATGGACAGGAGTGGAGCTCTTTGTATAGAGGGTATTGGTCCACAGACATCACTCAGCACAGGGAACTGTGTGGCATTTTGCAGGTTCTGTCCATGGAGAAGAAGCTGGACTTTCTGGTGAACATTTACATGCAGCGGATGGGTATCGCACCAACGGAAGCAGAAGCCTATTTTGGGTCCAAAGAACCAGACCCGGCGCCACCCTACCACAGTCCAGAAGACAGCCGGGAGCACATGGACAAAAATGGCTGCATCATCAAGATCATCAGGTCCACCAGTTCAATGGGACAAAAGAATTTCTCTGCACCACCAGCCCCAACAATGCCAACCAACACGTGTCCCCCTTCAACGTCCTGGCAGCACCAGCCATACCAGCGGCATAGCCATGGATCCTCCCCAGTTGGAGATCCTGGCTCTTTGGTAAGAATCCCACCCCCACCTTCACATGAGCGCTCCTTGTCCGCTTACAGTAGCGGGAATAGGGCCAGTGCCGAGTACCTGAGGAACGAAGACATTACAGCTAAACACCATGACAGCGCCTTGAGAGATAGTGACACGTCCATTTCCATCCCGTCGGTGGATCATGAGGAACTGGAACGCTCCTTTAGTGGATTTAGCATTTCCCAGTCCAAAGAAAATTTGGACGTCCTTAACAACGGTTGCTATGCAGCAGTGGCCCCGTGTGCCAAAATCAGACCCTACATTGCAGAAGGAGAGTCAGACACTGATTCTGACCTCTGCACACCTTGTGGCCCGCCTCCCAGATCAGCCACAGGTGAAGGACCTTTCAGTGACATGGGCTGGTCAGCCCCTAGACAGTGAAGCATTTTGACATCTATTGAGCCAAGTCAGAGCACTGGCCAGCCGCTCACTCATGCCGTCCCCACATCAAACTTCTGGAGGAGATCTACAGCTAAGGTTTTATGACTCCAGAACATACTTAGCTTGTGGATATTTTCTTACAGCTTACTCTGGGGACAGACGCTGAGCCAGCATTCAGTAGAAAGAGGCCACTGTGGTGAATAATTCGGAGCCTTGAAGTGTCTGGATTTCTTTCATACTATCTTTCTAAGATAATTAGGTGAAACGATGTCACAGTACAGGGTAGGCAACCACATTTCTTGCTAATCCTTTAGGGTACAGGGCACAAATATCACCTGCAAGGTTTTTTTGGGGGGGGGAGTGGGGGGATTAAGTGGTGACTGAACGTATCTTTTACATGGTAATTACCATACCATGACACTGGGTGATTACACAGTCAAATACTTTGGAGTTGCACCGCAAATACATGATTATTTCTGTCTTGTAAAACATTCCAGGTTACACGATGATTACTTTTGAATTTATGGAACGTGATCCTCCATTAACCATTCGGGAATGTAGTGTAATTACTGTATAATACATGGAAGCCCAGTTGGCTCTTGACAAATTGGGGTGTTTACATTCATGTTACGGTATTGCCCTAAGACAGACGTATGCTGTCAAGATGAGTCGAGGTAGAATGTTAGCAGGCACCATTTGGAACCAGAATGATTTTCAAATTAAATTTGTCATGGGGCTTAGGTGGAGGAGGAAGGTCAAAGACACAAAATGTGTCTTTGAAGGCAAAGAGGAACACCACATAGGACTGGGGATAAGGCATTTTACATTTAAACCGTGTATTATATTTAATAGTGTACCCGCCAAAATGTACAGAACGGGAAGCCATAATGCCACCTACGGGGTTGTAGTAACTTGAAGTTGCTCTCGTAATTTTTGATATTGTCAGCAGCACTGTGGTGAACTTACAGCCACAAGAGACAGAGCTACGGGGAGAGGGACGTTACGAGATCACGGCAAGGAACGAGAGCACCAGCAGCGGCTGGGCCCTGTAACTCAAAATATTGCCCATTTTGTACGCTGTTCGCATTATGCCTGGATGCTTTTGCATGCACCAGACTCCCAGCAAAGTTCCTTCCTCCTTTCCTCCACTATCCCATCCCGGATCACAAATCTATGACTTCTCCATTGCTTTGTTTAGATCCTTCATGCTGAGTCCCGAGGTGCTTCCTTGTTTCCTCCTGTTTTTTTTAATACACCTGTGATCTGTATTTATCCATAAATGCGGGCAGCGGAAGTTTTTCTATTTTTTCCTCTTTCTCTCCCTCTTGAAAAGCCAGGTAAAGATCACGGCATCGTTACTGGCGCATGAAGCTGGGGGAAAACTGATGATGCAGAAGGTTTCTTTCAGGACCAAAACAAAGTCACAAAGTGGTCCTGTCCTGTCACAGAGCTTGCAGGGATCGCTCAAAGGGATGAGTCATAGTAAATCTGCTGGTGCATTATGGGATCCGCAGCCAGGGCTGCTACACAACAGCCATTGCCATGTCCACCAAATCCACCCATTTAACTAGAGCCCTACACATTGCATGTTTTCTGAAGGGGAAAAACTGCAGTGGAGTCAGGACTGTGCCAGCTATTTGTGTCCCTCTCTCCCCCCCCGCCAATGTCAATGGCCAGTTTTCATGATATTTCAAATATACGGCATGCCCCCATTTCCCTTAGGCCTTGCTGCACCTAATACAGGTACAATCCCTCCATTTTGCAAGGTTGACCTGCTGGTGGTGAAAGGAGAAACCTGGTGTATTTGTTCCTTCTGGTCATTAGGAGAAGCAGCCTGGGAAGCTAAGAAGGGAAAAGACAAATTTAGGCATAACGCACTATATTTCAGTGGTATCAGTGTGTGTGTGTGTGGGGGGGGGGGGTTTGCACACAATCTGGCAGCCATAAAACACCACCTAGAGGGAAACATACAGCTCTTGTCCAGGAACTCAGTGTGATTCCATGAGAGTCTCTATAACGTGAAGTCTTTCAAACGAGATTTGAGGACTTCAGTAACTCAGTCAGAGGTTACCTATTGCAGGAGTGGGTAGGGGAGGTCTTATGGCCTGCAGTGTGAAGGAGGTCAGACAAGACGATCATGATGGTCTTTTCTGGCCTTAAAGTCTCTGAGTCTGTGAGATTCACCCACCAGGGCAGAAAATCCCCTACTGAAGAGGTGGGTCTTTACGGCTTCTGGAGCGAAAATAAAATAATTCTTGTATACATCTAATCAGGGGCAATATGCAGCACTTGCCTGGGTGTGGTGGGGGGAAATGATGTATAATCTTCAGATCCAGTTAGCCTCAGTATATGAGTGAAAGGGAGATAACCTGCTCTTTTTAGGAGGTCCTGTGCATCTATGTCTCCAAGGATAGAGAGGAGGGACCTTTGCAGGTCCAGAGCTTCCTCCCCATTCCTGCCATATTCTGCAATTCTTTCTTCCCCCAGTCAAGCTGCCTGGAGCCTTCTTTTGCCTCTAGAATTCCGAATCCTGAGTAGCTCCTGTGATGTATCTAACTAAAAGTAATTATTGTATGAGACACCTAACCTCAATAAGAGTGTTTGCTTTGAATTTGGAACTATCATACATTAAAATCCATATTTATAAAGGGCAGCTTATTCCCACGCTCTCTCTAAACTCACCTGGCCTGACTTTCATAAGATGTGGCCCACAGGCTACATTTACGTGGAAAATTGCTGCAAATGAATGTGTAAATCTGGCTTTTGCACATGCAGCTGTATTTAAACGTGCAAAAAAAGGGTGTAGATAGGTGAGCACAAAAATGTTGGCAAACTCCAATGGGGCCCACAGAGATGCATAATGGACCACTAGAAATGCACCCATGATATTTGCAGGGGATTCCATTTACTTATGCAAAAATCTGCATTTGCATAGCTGACTGCTCAGCTGTAAACAATTACCCAATTCGAGGAACACGTGTGCTTTTGCACATGCAAGTAAACCTAGAGTACGTCTACACAGCAAAGAAAAACTCGCAGCTCAGTTTCAGTGGATTTCCTCCATATTTACACTGGTGTAACTCAGAACAGAATTTGGACCTAACTGATGGTTTTTTTGCTCATCCACTTACATAGTTTTTCTCATTGCAAATTCCAGTCTAATCCTCCCCGTGACTCCTCACATGATCCTTCTATCTCCATTCCTTCCCCCACTCCCATTGCATATGCAGTTGCTGGAGAGTCAGTAATGCAACATTTTCTCAGTTTGATGGTTGAAAAACATTAATTTTTTGGAGAGAAGGTTTGATTTTTGGCTCATAAATGTCCTCCAATGAGAAATGCAAAGTAAACCTTCTCCCCTCTGCCTCACTGCTGCTTAGCATGTGTGTAGCATCTGTTGCACCTCTGTGTTTCTAGCTATATAATCTCTGTACACTCAAACACAGAAACTAGTTTTAGGATATGCTAAGTTGTGAACAAACCCAAGAAAAGCTAGGAAATTCAAAGTTAATGACACTGTTCCAGACAAGCTGTGAGCCAAATTTTCAATGGCCCTTCTTACCTGCACCTGTGGTATTGGCAACCGTGTCTGTTTGGGCATACAGAAGCTGTGTGTGTGTCCACATGCATGCAGAAGAAGAAGAAATGTCCTTAAAACAAAACCCAGGATCTGAACCCCAGGAAACTTTGGAAGTTTTCAAAATCTGGTCCCAGATCTTGCTTTGAATGTTGCAAATGTCCCCCATCTTTGTAATGGGCCAGCTCAAAAACTGGGTATGAAACCATACTGAATTTGGAGGTGTTCAAAGTCCACGTTAGAATGCAAATTTTGCAATTTGTGCACATCTGACAAAGAACTGAGGTTGCAGACATCACAAGTTCAGTCCAGAGAAGGCCTTTGGAGACTATGGCCCTGCGATGTCAGAGCGGAGGCACCAGCCCAAAGTTGAATTTCCCAACATTTGGGAACGGACTTTAACATTATTTAAATGTAGATTTTGTATGTGAATGTCCTTGCTGGCTTATTTTCTTAACATTAATTTCTAAACAAACAAAAAATGTCAAGGAAATTAATGAAAAACATATTGTTTGACCCAGAGAGCCATTGTAGGTATTTAGGCAAATCATGTAATGAATCAGATATGTAAAAAATATTTTTAAAGCAGCTTCATGGATTCAGGTATCTTCAGCAGGGTCATTTCTATTTGCAGGGTAAATAGGGATATTTATACATTTTAAAAATGATTTTTACCCTATCAGTCAATTAGAAATAAAAAAAAATACATTAAAATATTTAAATAGCATTGAAATTTCTGGCATAATTGGAACAAATGGGGAAATCTAAAGTCAGGGCTGAAACATCAGCTTTACATCCTGCTGGAATGACTCGGTGGCAGCTATGGTCTTGTCTACAGGAAGAATTTGCTCTGATTTTAGCCATGCTTCAAGCAAAGGGAAGCCGTGCCAATGCAAATCATGGCTCTTCATGTCTACACTTCAGGTTCAGTGGTTGGGATCAGGGTAAATTCCCAGTGCAGTCAAGACTGGTGAGCCATAGTCTGCTCTGAGATGTATACCAGGCAAAGTCAGTGACAAATAAACACACGCTTCAAAGATAGAATTTGTCCCTACAATTTTGAATGACTTGGCTTTCAGTTTGGTCAGAAACCTAATGTCATTAAAACAAGATCTGGGCACCGCATTTCAAGAAAGATGTGGAGAAATTGGAGAGGGTCCAGAGAAGAGCAACAAGAATGATTAAAGGTCTTGAGAACATGACCTATGAAGGAAGGCTGAAAGAATTGGGTTTGTTTAGTTTGGAAAAGAGAAGACTGAGAGGGGACATGATAGCAGTTTTCAGGTATCTAAAAGGGTGTCATAAGGAGGAGGGAGAAAACTTGTTCACCTTAGCCTCTAAGAATAGAACAAGAAGCAATGGGCTTAAACTGCAGCAAGGGAGGTCTAGGTTGGACATTAGGAAAAGTTCCTAACTGTCAGGGTGGTTAAACACTGGAATAAATTGCCTAGGGAGGTTGTGGAATCTCCATCTCTGGAGATATTTAAGAGTAGGTTAGATAAATGTCTATCAGGGATGGTCTAGACAGTATTTGGTCCTGCCATGCGGGCAGGGGACTGGACTCGATGACCTCTTGAGGTCCCTTCCAGTCCTAGAATCTATGAATCTATAAAACTTTTAACTTGAGTGTGTTGTTGTGTTTAGTTGGAAATTTGATGGGAAAAGGTCAACAGAATTTCTTAAGAGTCATAGGTTACAAAGTAGCAGCCGTGTTAGTCTGTATCCGCAAAAAGAACAGGAGTACTTGTGGCACCTTAGAGACTAACAAATTTATTTCAGCATAAGCTTTCGTGGGCTACAGCTTCACTCTATGCATCTGAAGAAGTGAGCTGTAGCCCACAAAAGCTTATGCTGAAATAAATTTGTTAGTCTCTAAGGTGCCACAAGTACTCCTGTTCTTTTTAAGAGTCATAATACTTAAACTATTTAAATATGCTAATTAAAATGTAAGAAGTGTAATATTTATCCAAGAGAGAAGAGAGTTGTTCCACAGCTTTCTTACATCCCTGAATGAAGATTTTTGAATTATTTGTGGTGTTTACACTCCCTACTCCATGATCCCTGTGTTTTCAGCTGTCCAAACAACGTTAGTGTTCTTCCTGAACGAAGCAGAGATGGTGCTGTTCAGAAATGTCAGTTATTCCCGACACCCCACAAAGAGGTTGAGTGCCCTGCCCTGCAGAGATACTGTTGTCCCAGGGAAGACCATAACAAAGGAGAGAAAGGGACCTCCAGGGTAATGGAGCCCAGTCCCCATCACTGCAGACAACCACATAATATAATCCCTTTCATAAACGTATCAAGCTCCAGTTTAGAACCAATTAGGCTTCTTGCCCCCACTACTTCCTGGTGATCAGAGACAAGGTCTAGGAGTAGAAGCAGGTCATAGAATCATAGAATATCAGGGTTGGAAGGGACCTCAGGAGGTCATCTAGTCCAACCCCCTGCTCAAAGCAGGACCAATCCCCAACTAAATCATCCCAGCCAGGGATTTGTCAAGCCTGACCTTAAAAACCTCATCAGACGGAGCTCCAGGGATCTATTATATGAAAGAGCGAGTGGTGAGGTGGGGATCCCTACCTCAGAGAGTTTGTCCCTCTCTAGATACCATTATACCCAATCCTACCAGCAGTGACTTTTGTCCCAGGTTCGTCAAGGTATTTCTTGAGGGGAAAAAATAGTTTTTCTTTGGAATTTACCAAACGTCAGGCACATCCAAAAAAAGTTATTGGGGTAGAATGCACACATTCCCCCTCATGCTCCAACCCGTTCTCCGTCAACCACTCCATTCAAACACTGGCGATTGGGGTTGTTGTACTTATGAAGCATGCGGCAGCCCAAAGACTGCTCCAGTTGAGCACGGAAATGACGTGTGGGACTGTATAATGTGCCTAGCAGACCAGGAATGCTCCTACTGCATATTTAAAATAAATAATAGCAATGTACTAAACAATGTAAAGTCAAGCCCTTATGTGTATATAGAGAGAGTTAGTACAGTGGCATGATCTTACTCTAGTGAGATCATGGTTTGACAGGTGCCATATATAGAGCCTACATGCTAATAATACAACTACTGTTTAATTCTATTCTTAACAAAGGCCCGGAACAGACCCTTAAGGCACATTATGCTCAGTAACTGCGAAGTCCCAGATTTATACATATAATTCTCATTTGTCAGCTATAAAATAAATGTTCTCAAAAAAAAAAAAAAAAAAAAACCTACCTAAGGGTTTGCAAAAACAGTGCTAGGCTTCTGTTCTCTGCAAGCTGCTGATTTATCCAATTTCTGCAGTCTCATGCAGTTTTGAGAGTTGGATTTTCCCTCTCCCCTTTCCCTTATAGGCCGAAGCATGCTTTATATAGGAACCGCTCAATTCAGTGCCCTTGGAGCAAGGCGTGTAAACTGTGGGCCCTGCACAGTTGGAGTTATTGTACCCTAAATGGGACATTCATTCTTAGGAAAAAGCAGGTGCTATTTGCAAAGAAGGACAGCTTTAGTTTTCAGACGGGACTTCCCTTTGGACAAAGTCCTATAAAATGTAACAAAGAATTCTGTCCTTCCTTTAGGTTTCTTTGTTTTGTTTTTAAACTATCCTATAAAGTTCCCTAGCAAGGATATAAATTCTCTGCTATGTTCTGACAAAGGTCTAAAACTCTATAGCTAGGCTAGCTTGTTCTATTAAACCCTGTAGGACTTCTGCATAAGTGTTCCCATCAGCCTTCCTTGCGGAGTTGCCCAAGGAATGCATTGAGTGAGCACATCTCCTCAGAGTGTGCTGGCCACACTACCCGCTCCATCCAGCACCTCCCACTTTTAAGCACAACCTCAGTCCCTCTGCAATCCTCCCCGAATTGACTTTCCACTGCACCTGGGTTGTAGTGGCAGCCAGTTAAAGCCAGAGCCATATTACTCTCCCTTTGCCTTCTCTCTCGGGTCAATAGCTTTCATTTTATACACTTCATTTAACAAAAGTGAAACACGGAAATCAGATACAAAACCTCTTACACAAGGCAGAGACATAACGATAATGTTCAAATGGAAACCAACTCCTCTACATCTTGGTCCCGTTCTTGTGGGGGTAATTTTATTACTCAATGGTGAGAAAGGAGAACTTTTGCCTTTACAGCCAACCTTCCTGACTTCTCCACTTCATATCACAACCTGAACATTATTTAAAATGTCAGGGTGTGGGTTGGTGATTGTTTTTTTTTACAAGAATTAATATAAATACATAGGAATCTTTAGTGTATCTAGTGTTTGATTCTCCACTGGCACTATATTGCTTGCCTTATATTATGTTTAGAGGGAAAGGACGTATGCAATATTTTGATACAATAGTAACCAAGCTCAGATTTTAGATATCAGCCAGAGTTACTTGCAGCCCCCCTCCTATCAGATGAACCAAGGAGGGGCAGAGAGTTCATTTTCAACATATGAATGTGCTTTCTAGCCTATGTCATATACCGTACTCTCGATTTTGCCTGCTAGTGCATGCTGTCTGAGATGAGTAGAAATTGATACCCTTATATCTGTATCTGAAATAGAATTTAAAAAGTAATTGCAAAACATTTCTTTTAAAAACCAAACATGCTGTCAGTTATACATTACATAGGGTGTCAAAAGTTCATTAACAACCCAATGGGGTTTTTTTAGGTAACACTAATATACCAAGTGTCTTTGATACTGTGATTAATTTATTTATGTCTGGTACGACATGCATAAATTCTGGTTCTACTACATGTGTCTCTGAGAGGTGCATACATGTGTCATGTGCAGCCACTGGTGAAGAGGTCTGTAGAAATATGCATATGGAAAAAAGAATGGTGGTTGGCTGTGCATGAAATCTTGTGGATTTCACGCGGGCAGAGATAACAGGAGCATGCTAGAGAGGGAGTAGGGGAATACCCCATCTGGAGGGCTGTGGAAAGCATTGAGGAGGAGGGATACTGGGGTACATATGTTAAAGAGCTAAGGCCTCCACTTTAGTGGACGCAACTTGAAACCACTGAACTGGCACCTGCATATTTTTTGCCTGTCCAATTCACTGCGGGAGGAGATGAGCGCAATCTAATGTCACCACTATCTCATTGGGTAATGGGGACCACAGGTATTTATACCCTTGTGCCTGCAGTTCAATTGTGGGCGCAAAAAGGAGAGTACAAACTTTTTGAATGAAAATTGGGCCAGTGGGAAGAGAAGCCACCCTTGAAAAGTTGTTTCTACCGTGCAGTTGATCCTTTTTCTATCCGGTCTTGCAAGGTGCGGAATGCCCTCAACGCCCACTAAATGTCTTGATGCTATTTCCCACAGAGCATCACAGTACCCCTTCCAGAGAGTGTCCTTAAAATTTTACCATGCTCCTTAATTCTCAGTCCCTGCTGCATTATTTCTTTGTTAGTGTGATTCTAGTCCCTGTTTCTGCCCACCGGGTCCCTTGCTGTCAGTGTTCCTAGTCCAGAGCATGTACAAAGGAAGCTACTGCCTTAGCAGAGCTGCAACCCTATTCTTGAGTTTTGTCACGTGACTACACCCCACAGTAACCCCTACAATCGCGTACATATCAGTTCGTGGATCGGCGTTTGCTTTTCGTCAGCTATTGCTTTTTCACCCCATGGAGCCATCCGTGGGTCCAAAATGTCCCTCGTTTGTTTAGATGGAGCCATTTTGCCCATCTCTTCAGCACCCAACATGCTGCTGGTATCACGCCAATAGCAGATCATGATAAGACAATCTGAGAACTGGTCTCCTGAGCTCAGAGAAAGAGCATGTGGCCCCTAGCAATGAGGCTGCTTCTGCTCCCCGAGTGCAAGTGGAGGCTTTTGAGTGCACCCAGAATTGCTCCATCTCCCAGAAGTTGCATGTCCGTGGCCGTGCGCACCAGGAACCAGCTTGATAGTGGAGAGCCAGGCTGGGTGGATAGCACAAGCTATGCTATTTTCAAAGGAGGCCAGCAAGCATGCTCCTGCTGCACAGGGAAGCATTTTGCCTGCTCCCGAGTCTCCATAGTCAAAGCACCAGATTCATCCTTGCAGTCGCAACTTCTCCCCTCATTCCCGGTGAAACCGGGGCTAGCTGCGACATGATTCAGTGCAAAGCTCAGGCAGAGTTTCGTTCCAAGCTGGGTCTGTTTTTCAGGTGCTGGGGCAGGGCTGATGGTTTCGGGTAGAAACCATGCTGATCTCTACAGTTTGGATGGCTCCAATCTGAAACCAGGTGAAAACGTGGTGGTAGCCGTTGAGTTTCACTTGGAAATTCAGGTACATTTGAAATTAAGTTGAAACTTGGGGGACAATCTCCCCTTCTGTCCACCGAACAAGGAGAGGTGGGCAACCAGTCTGAACCCAGCCTGGCTAATTTCTCAGTGCTCTAGCATGCAGTGGACACTTTCTATTACAATATAAGTAGTTTTTTTTACTGTAATGTTTTAAAACTGACAAATACACTGACTAACCCACCCTTTGGTGTGTGTAACGCATCTCCATGTGTGCCTGATCCACATAGGGTACCAATCTGCTATAGCTGCCAGCTGGAAGGCTTTGTCCTTTAGTTCAAGCTGTACCTCTGGATGCTCCAGTTCAATCCCTGGTGATGATGGTCATTAGAACTCCTCCTGGTGTTTGGGCTCTTTGTGCCAGCCAATGAGCAAGCACTGTCTCCTTCGCTGGCTTAGCATCTGTTCTGGAGATTGAGATCCTCTGTTCTAGGACCAGAATGCGGAATATTCCATGATGGTTACGCTAACTACCTTACCCTCTTCCCCAAGATTTAAGCAGAACATTCTCTGCTGGTTACACAGCTTCCAAAGTCATGCACTGGGTGGAGAATCTGAAGTTTTCAGAAATAAAAAGTATAACTGATCATTTACAGTGAGGGTTATGATGTTCCTTGTTTTGATCTATCAGCAGGTTTTTAAATAGTTGCCATTATTGAGGCGTATATAAAATTGTTTGGGAGATGAAATAAATTATTCTTATAAATGTTTCATTCTTTTCCCAGTAATTCAAATATGCGGACTTCACTATACATTACTTTAACAGTAATGCCCCATATACTATACTCTTGTGTCATCAGCAAAGGCATTGTATTTATGAGATTTCTGGTTAGTATCACTTTGGCACAGTAGCTCTCTGAAGCACACAAGAATTGCACATTACATGCCAATTGCTGATAGATATTGTTATATGTAATTAGCCTGTATGTGTTCAATAGACACCAAATATAAAGTGTTACCTGCCTATTTTGTGATGTTACTCAAAGTACCAGGAGGGGGGGGAATCCTCATTTGTTAAGAGAGACACTGCATTTGAATGCTTCTAAACATATTTCACCAGAAAGCAAAAATAAGTGAAACTGTTTCTGGAGTGTTAATTTTTTGAAATACCTAAAATAGTGTATTTCTATATATTCTTCATGGTTATTCATCTGAGCTGTAAATACTGTACAGATCAAATGATGTATTAAGTATCTCGGTCATGAACTGCAAGATAAAAGGACAACATAGCTTTGGCTGCAAAAGGTGGTGTGTGTGTGTTTGTACACACATGTAGATATATACATGTATCTATATTTATGTGTGCATATACATATACACTGCATGCTTTGAAGCAGAAAAATGCATATAAGATGAAAAGAAAGTATGTTATTTTCTCATCTGAGGATGGAGAGTAACTATGTCAAACCAAAAGGAAAGACTATTTTGATAAAATTTATATCAAAATGGAAAACTATTCTCGTTTGTAACAGGACTGACACAGATTCACATCCCAACTAGGAAGTCTAATTCGAAAGGAATCACATCCCATTTAGAAATTAAAAAACGGCCATAATATATTTGATTTGGTTTTCTTTTTTTTAAAGCAAATCTATTGGATCGACCTGTGCCAATTCTGCATCCAAAACTTGCCACAACCAAGATCAATAGCCAACCTCCCATTGACATCAATGGGAATAGAACATCCCTTAGAGAGTGCCAGTTTCAGACATATCTGTCTACATGGGCAAAACTTCTTGATATGGGCTCAATCTTTACTAAAGCAAAGTGTCAATTTCCGAGATTCATGAGAAAAATGTCTTATGTCCCCATGGACCTCAGCAGTTGACTCCCATTGATTTCAGTGAGTCATGAATCTTGCCCTTAACTTCAGTTTCTACATATGAACTTCAGTGCCTAAATTTAAGCACCCATTTTTTAAAACCTTGGTCTAGTAACTGCACAAACGCCACTCAATCTCTGAAGGCTGAGATGAATAAAGCAATGAATATTGAGCAATTAAGGACCTAATTTTCCAGGTTGCTCGGCATCCTGGCCTCCAGTCTGAATCCATAGAAGCCATCATGTCTCAGTACATAGGAAAATCAGCCCCTGTGGTTTTATTAATCTTTTAAAGTGTTGCCAACACTCTTGGCCCTTGTAGTATTTGTCTTTCTTCCAAAAACTTAAAGTAAAAATAAAACACCTAAAGAAGAATAATTAAGATTTCCAACATAAGACATATCTGAATGAATTGTAATTGCATTTCTTCTTTGGCATGAAATCTGTCTCTCAGCAGATGGTTTGCAGCAGACTTAGGTACTACTGAAGTCCCACATAAGTCCTCAACGTAGGGACAGATGACTTTGCTCATGTAAATTGCCATAGTTCCATTGTAAAGCTATGATAGTTTACATCTGCAGAGGATCTGTCCGAATAGGGTTTAACTGGAAGATAGATAGCACATAGACTTTATGCTGGTTCTCTGCAAAGAGATGAATTTCACCTTGCCCCAGGGTTTTGACTGGGTGATAGTGTATTCCCTCTCAAGCACGTTTATAAAATTCCACAGACACTCAACTAAGCATTAAAGTTTGGTTGTCCTTTAGAAAGCAAAGACAGCTGCTTTGCTTCCTTTCATTTGCTCTGTTGCCTTGGCTTTTTTGCACTTTTGTTCCAGCTCCAAAGAATATTTCATAATGCCTTTCGTACGTATGTACAATTTTAAACATTTTGTATGTATTGAATGGTAAACACTTCTCTTGTAATATAGCAAACTGACTTTTTTTGTGAATGTGTAATTTCCTCTGTACATTTTGATCATGGATTTTGTGCACTGTACATTTTATAGGGATAGATTCCAAGGGAATGACCTATAGTTTTCTATTAGAATAGCTACGATATAAAATGACACAATCACCGATCATTTTACATTATTACCACTGAAGAGCTATGTAGCACAGACTTTTACATGGAAACATTGAGCATGAAACAATGTGTACCTTCATGTGGATGAGAGACAGCTAAGAAAATGTATATGTGTGAAATTAAAAAAAACAAACAAAAATAGTTGCAATCTTAAGGGAAACAGAGGAAAGTTTTTTAAAAAAAATTGTCTCAAAGCATCAGAATGGACAACTTGCATCCAGTAAATATGCCAGAGACTTAACCTTTGTGAGATGAAATACACATTTATTTTTCTTTGCACTTCTCCTGCAGTTCACTGTGTTTCTTTTATTTAAAACCGCTATGTGGACAAATGTGTATTATTAACAAGAAACGCAGACGAGAGGCCAGTTTCTGGGGTGGTGAGAGACCAAACACCAAGCTAGACAAAGGCTTCTCTTTCTGATGGGCAAAATCAAGCTCAGGAGATTTCCAAGTTCATGGTTTCTTGAACTCTAAAGACATTTCTCCATTGGAGCCCTTTCAAAACAATGATTTGCTTATGTGAGAAGGCACAGAGCATCAGTCATTTCCTGACAGATAAGGGATTTGACTGAGAGACAAAGGAACAATGTATAAGGGCCATATCGCTCTTATAAATAGTGGAGGCGGGTAACATCTGAAAAAGGGTAGGCTCAGAACCAGTCTACAGAACTGGGAAAAAGTCGTATGGCTTAAGAGTTATAATCTTTACCAAGCATAAGCCCTAAACAAAAATGTGTCCTGGTTTTCAACATTTCTGTTATGCTGTTGGGTTCTGTCCTAGAGTGACAGTCTTTTCCGCAGCCAGATTGGTTGAAATAACACTGATATTTTGCAAAACCAAAAAATCTTTTATATTGAACCTTTTAAAGAGATGTGAGTTAGAACCCAAGGGTTCTCTCCCCTCTGGAAAAGAAAAACAGCAAAATGTGCTAATGAGATGATTTTATACCTCAGGTCCTGGTCTCATAGAGACCACCCGCACTGAGAACAACCAGAGGTGCTGGTTGCTGAATGGTTTGGAAAATCTGGCTGGCTTTAATGTCACAAAGTTAAAAACCAGTTCCTGACACAAGTTTGGATCTCAGAGGGCAGCATTTTCAAAACACCTAAGTGACTTAGGACTCTAACTCACATTTTCAGAAGTGACTCAGGCACATAAGAGCATAAGTCTCATTAAAAATCAACAGGATTTAGGTTCCTAAATTACGTGTTTTTGAAAATTATACCCCTCACCTGAGAAATACTTAGACTCCTAAATTGCTTAACTGACTTTGGAAACATTACCCTAGGGGATAGAAACTGAAGTGTCAATAGTTTTTCTGAAGCACTTTTATTTCAGAGCAGGCACTTAACTCTTGATCTGCAAAAGGACTGCAAAGCATTTTTCAGGCCTTAATAACAGATTCCGGGGCCTGCTCCAGGCAGAATATTTCAGTGTACTGTTTTTAGCAGCTTTTAATTTTAAGACTAAAGACTACCTTGAACAACACAACAGGCTGTCCTTCTCGAGCACCATCCATCACAGGGGCTCGTAGAGCTTTGCACACATGATCTAGTAGGTAAATATTATGTCCATTTACATGGCAGCAATGTAATTCCCTGGGTCTATCCCATCCAGAACTTTATAACAACAAAATACACTGTCCCCAGTGAATTCTTTCCAAATTTGGTATTGAGCCCAGTGCATTCTGGGACAGTATTGTGGAAGCTTAATCAGCACTGTGTGTATACTCAAGTAGTACAGACATGAAATTCAGAGCTCTTAGTTATGTTTCTTACTACAGAGTCTGTAATAGAAAAAACATTGGCATGGGCTAGGGTGACTCAGGACCAGGAGAAAGTGGGTGGGGGCTCCATTGAAGTCAGTGGCAAAGCTGTTGATTACAATGGGGTCAGGAATTCACCCAGTAGGTTCAGAGTACAATACACTATGGGGATTCCAGCTGGTGGAGCTGTATCTAGGGGACTATTATCCATTGGTGCAAGTTAGAGCAGTCTTCAAGCTCTAACTTGCAATGGGGCACAGTGGTAGAAAGTCACCTGGGCTGGCCTCCCCCTTCTGGTCTACTGAGCACTGCTCTGGCATACCTGGAGATCCAATCCTCCGTGCACATAAATACAGACATCCCGGGCAGCTCTCTACACTGGAGATTCAAGCTGCGGTGCCAGAAGCACAGAATTCTACCCAGAAAGCTAAAGAACGGTTATCCAAGTACTGTACATATCAGCAGAGGGCAGCAAAGCATATTCATACTTCCAGGACATGGAGGGGAAGTTACGCTTCAACCAGTTCTACTTACACCCTTCTGCAGGCTTTTCCAGGGTAACTTACATTGCAGGACATGAGAATTTATTTTTTAAAAGCCAGTTTCCTGGAAATCACCACACCTGGCAACTTTGCTGAAGCTTGCATGGTCAGAAAGCAAAAGGTGAGACTATGCATGCCTGACTAATGTAAATATTGTAATTTCTTCTCAGTTTCCTCAAGAGTCTCAGTGCTCTCCCACAAGAGGACAAGGCAGAAAGACTGACCACTCCCCTTCAGTGTGTGGAACTGCACGTAATGCTAACTGAAAATAAAGTGCTGGCTTCTGAGAATAAGATAGTGTTAAAGTGAGATTTTCAAACTAAAAAGCAACAGAGAGTCCTGTGGCACCTTTAAGACTAACAGATGTATTGGAGCATAAGCTTTCAAACTAGTTAAGTCTGCACTTGCGCACACAAAATGCCCAGCTATCTTATGCATGTATTTACTGTGATTGCACACACAAACCAGGTAACTAGGCAAAAATAGGTAACTAGCCACATTTGCAGTTACTCAGTTCCCATACACAGCCACAACAATCCCAAGTGCAAATTAGCTGTGCACAAAATCAGTTTCTGAAGGTTCAAATCAGGTTCACAGACCAAAACCTGTTGAAATAACAGACTTTAGCATCTAAGCTCTGATTTGGGAAAACATCTCTCTATTCAGAGAAGCACAGGCTTAAATCAATGGGATTTAAGTGTGATCTTAAAGCATAGCACGTGCTTAAGTGCTTTCCTGAATTACAGTTTATTCTATGTATAGTTTTGAGATTAGGAATGTGCATATGAATGATAATGCATGAATTATCATGCATTTTATTTTATTTTGCAAAAAGCTAGAGCTTTTTGCAAAACACTAAATATCATAAGACTCGCTATAAAGTCACAGGAGTTGGCAACATTTTGTTCTCTAAAATAACAAGGCACCCTTCCTCTGTAAAGCTGTGGACACCAGGATGTCACTTTAAATCACATACATTATATCATAAATGAAGCACCTCCATCACTCTTGCCTCTTATTATCCAGCCCTGATCAAATAATTTTGTTCTGGGTTTATACAGTGCCTATCACCACGTGGTCCTTGTTTATCATCAGGGAACCTAAGTGCCACAGTAATAAAAATAATAATTAAAATGGCTCCTTTTGCTTCACACTCTCTCTCTCCTTCCTCCGCAGATAATCAAAGCCCAAAGTAGCTCAGCCCTTCCTAATCAAACCCTTCACCATTCTTTTGTTTACCCAGTGAGGAAATCAGACACATTCTAAAGCTGCAAGAGTGAGCCACCAAGAATGTCCTCTAGATGGCAGAGCTAACACGCCTCAGAGGGAACGCTGGTGCAAGAGACAGAAGTCTCTTGTGCTGCTGGATAGAGCCATGCTTTCAGAGCTGGGGCTTCAAAAGCCGATTGATTAAATAATAAAAAAATATATATCCTGTTTTATTTGTTTTAACATAGTTCACCGGCAACAAAATCAAGCCATTCCTACGCAGTTAAATGGTCGTTTGAGCTATCTCCAGGGGCTTTCCTTACCCTGTTTGGGGATGGGAAGCATTATTCATGGCAAAGTCAGAACACCACCAGCATGCAAACTCAGGATCTGAAAGTATTTGCTTTCTCTTCTGATTTTTATTTTTATCAGCTCAGAAGAATCCAGAAAGCCACCTGGCCCTGCTCAATAATTTAAATTAAATGACCAAATTGCCAAACTCAAATGGATTTCCTTGGGAATTACCCAGCCCACTCGGACCTTAGAATTAATGTTTACGTGGGAGATAATGACGAGATCATAAAGAGAGGATTACTCGTGAATTCGGATTGCACATAAGTTGCAGGAACAGATGAATCCTTAAGGAGCCAAGAACCTGAATTTCACAAATGCACCATTTTTAATAAAGGAGGAACCAAAAGATGTTGGTTCATTTACATCAATGGGCTGGAGTTAAACAGGAGGTTTTTCAAAGAGATATCAGCTTCATGCAGAGTAAGCAGTGGTTGATACTATGATCTTTTGCCTTGATATATAAATGCTGCGAGGGAAGTCACTATATTCTTGCTTTAAATTACCAGTAAACATCAAGAACATCTGCAGTATGTAACTACACACTGTTACTCTTTTGCTACTTACACATTCAGAAAAACAGCCTTAACCTGGCAAAAAGGCACAGATAGAGAAAAAAACCTGATTCCCTAAAAGGAATGCAGTTTTTGCATTAAAAACAATCAATATTCCCTCAAGGATGCGAGGTTGCTCCCAGGTTTAAATCATGGGCCTTGCCTTTCCAGAGATTGGGGTTCCAATCCTGCTGAGGTCATGTCTGGCTGTCTCCATGTGGTTGCTTGTGGGCATTTGTCCTCTTAAAACCCACCCCATGCGATGGAATGGAAGCAAACCTGAGCTCGGGATGGCTAGATGGACAGGAGTCTTGTAGGCTCCTAGGCTTGTGTGGAGCCCCAGATTAACAACGACAAGGCAGGGTCACAAGCTAGTCAGTGCCAAATGTAAAACGGTGGCCTGTCGAGGGAGTTGCAGAGCTTATACACACAGGCCACGTTGCAGACAAATGCTTTGCATCGGCCAAGTTGTCACTCTGGTTGGGCCCATCTTTGTTTATTTTTTTACAGTGCACTTTCAAGGTGGGGTTATTTCCATGGCATGAGGTCAGTGGTTGAAGTCAAGTGGCATTTCTTCCTGTGTCCTGATTGGCTGAGCCCACCCTTTGCAGCCAGGTGCGTTCAGTTACTCAGGGTCAAGGAGAGGCTGCATTTTGTGGGAGCCTGTCGGAAAAGAAGAGCAGTGTCTCTGTTCATTTCTCATAGGCCTGGGGTTTCCTATCACCCCCCTGATGATTCCCCTTGCCTGGGAGGATGGGGAGCAATGGCTCTAAGTCTTTTACTTTCATTCGATTACCAGCTCTTTGGGGCAGGGGTCAACTTTGCATTGATGAATGTCCGTACAGCACCTAGCACTATGGAGCCATGACCCCTGCCTACAGCCTCTAGGTGCTACGGCAAATGTGGTGGGGCTCCCATCTCTGGCAGCTAGTCCCAAATTCCCACCCTGTGCCTTGCCCTACAGCCTTTGGGGAGGCAGGAATTCACCTAGAAATTTGTGTGGAAACAGTCCAAGTGCCCCCCAACATCCATGCCTGAGTTACCCATCAGGGCACCTCCTTCCCTTTGGGCGCTGGCTGATCCTTGCGTGCAGCATGGTGCATGCTCATACATAGCAGCCATGCAGGCAGGCTTTCCCTGGGCCTGACCCTCCCCGCCGCCCCCCAGCCCTGAGCTCAACAGCAGCAGGGGCCTTCTCCTGCAGCCTGCATGCTCCCTTCTTTAATTGCATCCCCATCCTCCAATGGGAGGAGAGCCAGTGGGAGGAAGAAGGGGTGGGATGTCCTACTGGCTCTAGCCACCCATGACCCTCTCAGAAAGTTGGCAGGTGAAATGTGGGGATGATAATATTTATCAGATTTATAACAATGCAGCTCCTGCACTAGGGTGTTCAGCTAACTAGGCGCAGGCTTGCCATACTGCCAGGAATTAAGAGACACACATACACATACTCCCCAACTGCCTAAAAGTGCTGGCCAAACAAACTAGCTTAACCTGTTTTCTGCATGTTCTCTGCAGTGGAAAAAAGGCCTCTCTCTCTTTTCAACTCCTCCAGCACTGCCCGCCTGACCTCTCTCCCTTCAAACCAAGGGCAACGGTGGGAGACAAACACCATTTTGCTTTTATTCGATGATTTATTTATAGCGCGTGTTGTATTATTTAAAGCCTCCTCCTGAACTGTGGCGACCTGCTTTCCAGTTCCACGCAGACGGAGGAAGGGGGTGGGAACCAAACCTGATTTTACTCTAAATGCCTTTATACCTCTGTCACTTTCGGACACACTTCACCCTTGAACATCTCTTAAACAAAAGAGCAATTCTCTGCAGGTTTGTGTTAGTGGCTAGCTCTCATTCACCAGGGGGCGATGTGAGCTTCAGGCTGCTGTAACTCCATCGGTATCCATCCGTTTACTCCAATCAAAACCACAAGTGGCACAATGTGAATTAGGCATGTTGCCTGGAAAGAGCCCTCCTGTAGGAAAGTAACAGCAGCAAGACAGACAATGTGGCCTAGTGGAAAAAGTACTGGCCTGAATTCTAGTGCTGGCCTGAATTCTAGTGCTGCCTCTGCCACTTGGGCAAGTCACCATCCTTCTCTGTGCCTCAGTTTCCCCATCTGATCACTGGGAATAACAACGCTGACCTTCTTTGTAAAGCATTTGGAAACCTACAGATTAAAAGCAAAATTATTAATATTGTGCATTGTACTTGCACCCACCCCTTTCCTCTAACTTTGGGAACTTTCTGAAAGCCTGGCTCACCTCTTAATGGGCAACTGCGCGTGGCCCAACTTGCCTTCCCATTCATAGCATGCAGGGCAGCGTCCCTCCCGTGGGTGATTCAATGATTTCCCTGTGGCAGCTGTCACAATTGCTTACACAATGGGAGCCATGTTCTTAGCACATAACCCACACATCTTGTGCGAGACGCATTCTGATGGGTCATGGCAAGACCTATTCCCCGGGGGGGGGATGGAATGAAAGTTGTTACCTGGTTTTTTCATTTGCTCCCATTGGGCTGCTTGGTCACAGTTATCACACTGCAGAGAGGAACTCGGAGCTCCACTGGTTTAGGACACAATCAGTCTGAGCTTTTGGAAGTTATTAGCATGTCAGACCTCTCCCTGCTGACAGTCTGCTCCCTAGCCCAATTTTTAAATCTCCAGGGGATTGTTTTTTGTGGCTGCTGACTCATGAGATAGAAGCACAACAGGGCTTCAGGGCACAGTTAATCAGATAAGTGTATCTTTATTTAACTAGATCATCAGGAATTAAGCTTGCAATAGATCCTTTTCTGATACAGGCTTTAGAAGCTGCTTTCTTATTCTCAGGGTACCGTGCAGAGCCTTCCAAGATTTTTCATTAAGAGTGCGGCGAGACTTTTAATGAAGGGATTTGGTTTTAATTGTGTTTAGGGCCTGATTTTCAGTGATGCCATAACCAGACTCTGTTTCTGCTTGGATAATTCTGCGCTCACACACACATATACACACACACACACGTTTGTGCATGGCTGAGTGTCCCCAGCACTTGTGTATGTGGCTGTCAGCATTTGCAAGCACAATACCCAAGTCTTTGATCTGAGCAAGTGCGTGTGTAGATGTTAATGCGAGTGCACAGGTGTAGGCCCAGAGCTGAAAATCAAACCATGCGCTTCACACTGTTAGTTCCAGACAGACCCATATGTGCTGCCCCTGTACTGGGAAGCTCAAGAAGAGAAAAGAAGGGGGAAATCTGGGCTCCTGTGTCCCCAGAGCCAACTTGGAAAAAGAGAGGAGGAGTAAAGCAGGATGAAATTGCCCGGCACAAGCTTCAGGGAGGGGTTTGCCCCTGACTGGCTGGCTGCATGCCAGCTGGTCCTTCTGCAGGGCTTTATAAATTGGTTCCAGACACAGCTGGAGCCAGAGTGTGGGAGAAACATGTCTGGGAGGTGCTGCTGCTGCTGGTGGTGGAAGGCATGAGCCGGATGGCGAATAATAGGAGCTAGTCCAACAAAGCCTGGGTGACTTAGACCCACTTATACAAGTTGCAATCTTTGCCCTGTGTATCTGTTGCCTGGTGCTCCAGCGAACTGTTCCTGAACTAAATGTCTTGCCTTCTGGATTCAGTTAACTGAGACCTGCCGCTGCCAGCTCATGACATAGCTGACCGCCTGCACGCACTGTTGCCCAGTTTAAGCATGCAGTTGAGTTAATTGCTCATCTAACTGCTTCAAAACCTCGCTCTGCCTCTTTTGTGCTGCTGCTGACCCTCCTTTCAGTTTGTCCAACTACCCCTACCAGCGCTCTTTAAACTTCACCTTCCTCCGAAGCTTTCTTCCTATGTTGGAAACTTTGAGTTCCCCCAGCTCCTGTCTCCCAACCATTTACTTAGCGCTCTTTAATGTAGTGTACGCTGTTTCTCTAGAGACATCAGCCACCTAAAGGATGGATGATTGAGTCTGTAAATAACACTGCTCCAGGCAAACCCTCAGATTAGAGATTTCTTCAAAAGTTGTTGAGGTGGTGAACCTCTCCCGTTAAAACCAGGGAGATATAAAAGAATTACTGGTCTGGGAGTAAACAGAGAATAGATTCTCCTTCTGTCTGGATGCTTCTCCCCTCTGTTTATCTGGGATACTTAAACCCATTTTGAAGTGACACACAGCCACATGACTGTCATTCAAGTCAGCAGGGGAACTGACAGCAAAAAAGCCTTGGGAAAGCTCAAAAAATCGACTCAAGGTTTTAGTCTTTGCAGCATGCCTGGTGATTTGCTGTTTCATCATGCTGGTTCCAACCTTTGCTTTTATTTTAGAGCGCATCTACCTTAAAAACAAAATGTAATTGGACCCTTGTTGCTTTTAACAGAGGGTGAGGGGTTTTTTTTAGGGTTCCCTGTATATTCCTCTAAGGCACCATTTAAAGTGGATCTCTTGAAGCATTTAATTTAAAATCATATTTGAATGCTGCCTTTTTGGAGCAAAACTGTCAAGGGGAGTTTTCCCAAATTCATGTCAAATATATGATGGTACATGGTACTTTATCTCTCCATGATATCTTGCATCCAGGGATCACAAAGAACTTTATTAACATGAATAGTCAAAGCCTCACCACATCCCTCTAAGTGTAACAATTATCCCCCTTTTACACATATAAGGTAAGAATATATCACAGATAATGGATGTGTACAAATCCCTCCACCAGGAGGGGGAGCTGTCACTTAATTTTAGGGTTTCAGTACAGTCTCACTTGGCATGGTAATGTTATTTAGTAGGTTTCAGAGTAGCAGCCGTGTTAGTCTGTATCCGCAAAAAGAACAGGAGTACTGGTTACAGTTAACCAAAGCCCTATTTCCGCTACAGCTGCTTGCCTCTGGTCCTGAAAAACAAACTCAGGACAGTCCCAATTTCCTTGTTTGCGTTCCAAGACTTGCAACCCTGTTTTGCAGGATATGAAAGAAAATTTCTAGACCAACTTAACTTTGATACAGGCAGGTAATCTGTAGCACACACAATAAAGATCTCTCCCCCTGCCTGTAATAAACAGTGCCATTTAGCTAATGGACAAAGATATCTTTGAGGTTGCAAAGCACTTCTTAAGTTCTTAGTATGATTATTCTGCATTTCAACCACATGACGCAAAATTCCAACACAATATCACAGCATGTTGTACAACTGACGTAGAATTTGATGACCTATAGGGCATGCTGAAAGGCTCATCTGTTTTCTTGGTCTCTGGCTAATGGAAAGGGGTTTGGTGGATTTGAGATGGTCTGTAGGGGAGAGCTTATTATTTTATGAGGGTTGCGTTAAACTGATGACTTATCTTTGGAGAAAGGGGGTGGTTTGGGTGAGAATGAGTAGGTTTGTGTACATCAACAATGTGCAATTATTTAGGACAAGATGTGCAGGAGGATGTTTTGTCCAGCTGAAACTCCAGGAGAACGTAAGTGAAGCAGGGACATGGGGGCTGACACCCTTGCTCCTGCAAAAAGCAGCTGTGGATCTTTAGTGACCACTCGTGGAGAGAACACTGTCTCATGTCGCATCCAGAACGGACACTTCCAACAACACAGAGCTCCATGACGTTGTGTTGGTAAGTTGGTTCAATATGGCCTCAGTGCAGAGCACCATTTGCTAAAATTGCGGCATCACTTCCTGTAACACCTTGGGCTTCCCTTGGAGATCCCAGGCCATCTTGTGAAATTGGATATGATCACACAGCCCAGAGTGAAACAGCTGCAGAAGGATGACCCATGACACCATAGGTAGGGCCCTACCAAATTCACGGCCATGAAAAATGTGTCACGGACCGTGAAATCTGGTCTCCCCCCATGAAATCTCATCTTTTGTGGGCTTTTACCCTACACTATACAGATTTAATGGGGGAGACCAACATTTCTCAAATTGGGGGTCCTGACCCAAAAGGGAGTTGCAGGGGGGGTCACAAGGTTATTTTAGGGGGGGTCATGGTATTGCCTCCCTTACTTCTGTGATGACTTCAGCGTTGGGTAGCCGGAGAGCGGCGGCTGTTGGTCGGGCGACCAGCTTTGAAGGCAGTGCCCCGCCAGCAGCGGCGCAAAAGTAAGGGTGGCAATACCATACTATACCAGGCCATCCTTACTTCTGTGCTGCTGCTGGAGGTGGCTCTGCCTTCAGAGCTGGGCTCCCGGCCAGCAGCTGCCGCTCTCCAGCTGCTCAGCTCTGAAGAAAGCGCCGCCGCCAGCAGCAGCAGCAGCACAGAAGTAAGGGTGGCAGTACCACAACTCCCCTACAATAACCTTGTGACACCCTCCACAACTCCTTTTTGGGTCAGGACCCCTACAATTACAACACGGTGAAATTTCAGATTGAAATAGCTGAAATCATGACATTTATGATTTTAAAAATCTTATAACCGTGAAGTTGACCAAAATGGACCATGAATTTGGTAGGGCCCTAACCATAGAAAATAAATGGATGCACCTGTGCGCAATAACTGGTTGGTGAGTCAGCAATGAAATCACAGCAGTTTGTCACAGCATTTGTTTTCTTTACCCAGAAAGAAAGGTAACTTAAGGAGCTACTCCATAAAAACAGAGACCCTCAAGGGAAACCCGAGTACCTTGCTGAGTCAGTACTTCAGATTTGGCAGCATGTCATTCTCTTTCCCAAGCTAAAGAGGAACGAGACATGCTGAAGTCGAGATTTATCAATATCAGCTGAGTAGTGGGAAAGATGCCAACCACCAGATCTCAGACATGGCATCATCGTACCATTTTGTGATTTTATTTTCCAGCAAATCAAGAATGGATTTTTACAAACCCTGTGAATGGCTGATATAGTTACAAGGAAAATACCAGAAAGTTTCCAACAATTTCAATAGGGGTAAATTTATCATTGGCACAAAGGACCCCAGTCGAAATGCAGCAGAACCATGGAAATACGTGCTTCTCTGTGTCCAATTCTGTCACTCGCTAGGAAAATAATCCATTACGATCGTTATTGTATTACCATAGCGCCTAGGAGCAGGATCCCAATGTGCTAGGTGCTGTACAAACACAGAACAAAAAGATGGTCCCTGCCCCAAAGACCTTACAATATAAGTTTAACACAAGAGATGGCAAATAGCTACAGAGAGGCTAACAATACAAGGAAATCACGAGACAGTTTAAAATGACATGCAGTAGATAAGGGAATCAAAGTAACAGGTGCTGTACTTATGACCCTCAGAACTCCTCGGTGCCATCTGGCAAAGGGTTCACTATTCTGCAACAGCAACTCCTATCAGGCCTGACAAACTCACTACACCTAATATACCATGTTCATGGGTCATGCTTCTGGGCGAGCACTTTCATTTCAATGAATAGATTCCTAAGTGTCACTCACGCCCCTGCCTGTAAACACATGTCCTGCATGTTCTCCAGTACATGGAGTGTGTCAGAGGTTGTGTGTATGGGAGGGAGAACAGAGTAAACCACTGGACATAGTAATGGTTTGGTAGAACCTCCGATCAAGGAGCCTGATCCATCCAGAGTCCACTGAAGTGAACATAAAGACTCCTATTCAACTGGCTTTGGATCAGATCTTAAAAGCATGAAGCTAGTCATGTAAGTGCTTGTGGTGCAGTCAAAGAGATTCCCATGTGTGTCAAATATAGAGCCAGGCCATGATGTTTGATGTGATGCCTATCAGAGCACAGAGAATTCACAGTTGCATGAGCTTCCATTTCTGTGCAATGCTTCATTCTGGCAAAGCAAAACAAAAAAAGCAATTTCTAGGGAGGGGAAAAGTGTTCTGTTCTCTTGCCTTTGGCCAAAATGTGCTAAATAACAATGGCCAAAAAAAAAAAAAAAAAAAGGCAGCTCAATCTTTGTTTTTTGTATAAAATGTTTTTTCTTGGTTCTAGCAGTTATAAAATGCTGCTTACATTAAGGGGGTTATTCAAAGCATTTAATTAATTTTCTATGCAGAAATCTACAGCAAACAAAGAAAAGACAAGACAAGACAAGACAAGACAAGACAAGAAAAGGAGGCATCATACTGGCTTGGCTTGGCTTGATTGTGTTTCTTAGGGTCAAAGCATTTTTTCCTAACATTTTTTTCCATCTGATTGATTAAAATATAGAGAATTTTCCCATTCACTGCCCAACATACCCATTCCCCTGCAGTAGAAGATATATGTATACAATATATTTAAATACCTCTGTGTCTTCTGATAATTTCATATACAATTGCACTCCGCATCAGCAACTGTGTCTGCAGAAAACCAGGCATAGCTATGCTGAGCAATCACCCCAGGTAGACTAACCCTTAGCTGTAATGCAATAAGTTTACCATATTATGAGAGATCATAGAGACCCACTCCTGTGAAGTTGAAGACAGTCTCACTGGGTCATTATCATACCATTACTTGCCAAAACAGTCAGTTACTTGCCAAAACAGTCAGTTAGACGTCTATAGCTGATTATGGGCATGCAACAGAGCTATCTAAGTATTTAGATGACTACAACATAGTCCGTGCAGGACTACACAGATTTCTCATGATAATAAGTTTTGCATTCACATAAGTCAATCAAAAGCCAATTTAAAAAATAATTGGTTTGGATTTTGATCTAACGTCTGCTTCGGTAATGAGCTCCTGGATATTTGGTTCTTTTACAGAACAATTTTAAGCAGAGGTTTAATAGGCAGCAGGTTTAAAACAAATAAAAGGAAGTATTTCTTCACACAACGCACAGTCAACCTGTGGAGCTCCTTGCCAGAGGATGTTGTGAAGGCCAAGACCATAACAGGGTTCAAAAAAGAACTCGATAAATTTATGGAGGATAGGTCCATTAATGGCTATTAGCCAGGATGGGCAGGAATGGTGCCCCTAGCCTCTCTTTGCCAGAAGCTGGGAATGAGTGACGGGGATGGATCACTTGATGATTACCTGTTCTGTTCATGCCCCCTGGGACACCTGGCACTGGCCACTGTCGGAAGACAGGATACTGGGCTAGATGGACCTTTGGTCTGACCCAGTATGGCCGTTCTTATGTTCTTATGTTATGTTAAAGGTTATCCAGTGCCTCTAGTCTTTCCTCAGTATAAATCATGTACCTAGTGGGATTTTCAGAAGGGCCTAGGTGTGTAACTCCCATCTAAGGGAGGTAGTTGCTTAGGTGTTTTTGATGTCCCACTCGATAGGTGCCCAAATAATTTAAAATATCTGGTCCTTAGACATCTAGGTGCCTGAGTCCTTAAGGTCTAGATTTTTAAAGATATTTGGGCTCCTAATTCCCATTGAAATACTTTTAAAAATCTGGCCCAAGTCACTTTTGGAAATGGGGTCTTAGGAACCTAAGTCACTTAAGCACTTTTGAAAAACTTGCGCACAGTGTTACAAAAAGTACAAGCATGAAGTCCTGTATCAGTAATTTTAAAAAATTGCATTAAAAGAAATTGAAGCAACAGGTTGCATACAGAACCACTAAAGCTAACTCATGATCTTGTATCTATAACCTTTGCCCTATTCTCTTTTATATCCCCTCTGCTAGGACTTGTCCTCACTTGTCTAGTATAGTTTTCAGACACCACACTGGATAGAGAAAATATGGGTCAAATTATTAATAATTTGCATTTTATTTTGATTCTCTCTCAAATCATTGTCTCTTTCCAGTGAAAAGGGATGCAATTTAACTAACCAGATCAGCAGATTTAACCCCCAGGATATCTGGACATATAATTTGGTGCCAGTTTAACCCTGGCTTTTATGGCATGGGAGGATGGCTGAGTATAGGACAGAGTGGGTGGATCAGGGCATTCTGGGGCTAGGACAATTTTTAGTTAGCCTGGATTGTTGCATTTGCTTAAAGGTTTGTTGATATATTTTGACACAAGTCTGTGGGAACCTCAGCTGGTGTAAATCGAAGGGAATGACCCCATGCTACTTCACCTCAGCTAAGGACCTGACTCAACATTTCTAACTTGCATGATGCTCCTTGAGCATGTGATAGGCACAGGTGCCATCACAATAATAAACAAACAGCCTTTGCACTGACATTGTTGTATTTCCTGCTAATAAGCTCTGTAGGTGTTCTATGAAAATGGCAATGTTCTTCCCCAGCACAAGGCTTTACTGAAGAGATTTTACCGATGGGAAGCAAACATCAGAAAAAGACACACAATAGGTCTTATTTCTTTAAATGAACTTTGGGTTCTTTCCGTTGGGTGGTGGCAGCAGAGCTATGACCTCCCCTTGGAAGTTTAATTCTACAGCGTCCAACCAAGATAGACAGCCACTTGTTTGCAATGAAGCTAAACACAGGAGAAGGTAGTGGAGAAGAGACAAAACATGCTACCCACTTAGTCTGCTCGGTACAAAAGTTTGCTCTTCTTTTGCTGCCAGCCTGAAATCAGATGGGTGACAATCTGTCTTATCTGCTGCCTCATGACCTTGTCCAAAGCCTATGAAGCCAATGGAAAGATGTCAGCGGTTTTTGGATTAGGCCCTTAGAGCTGAAAATTATACATGCATCTTGAAGCCCCTTTTGTATTGCATCAGAAGGCTATTACTGGCAAACTGGTTAAAGCCCCATGTTATGGACAATGCAACTTTCTGACTTCTCCATATACATTAGAAGGCCCTATTCAATGTTTGTATTTTTAATATTACAATTTGGTTTTATTATGGTAGTGTCTTGAGTCACCCCCATTAGGCTAGATGCTGTACGTACTCATACTGAGAGGCATTCCCTCCCCAAAAGAGTTTATAATTTAAACAGACGTGGGTGGGGTGGGAAGACATGGGATTATTATTCCCGTTTGACAGATGGGGAACTGAGGTACAGAGAAATAAGTGACTTTCCCAAGGTCACACAAGACATCTGTAGCAGAGCTGGGCATTGAACCTGGGTGTTCCGAGTCCCTTGCTGCATGCTAATCAAAAGACCAGCCTTCTTCTCTGTGTACACAGAAAGCGTATCACATGGATAGCACTGCATGGATAAACACGCCATGTGGCTAGGACCTCCTTGTGTCAGATCAGCATGCAAGGAGAGGTGGATCCAAATATATGCAGTAGCATCTGCATTTGTTTTGTTAGAAAATCATGTTGTTTTTCCTTTGAAACTGAATCTCTCTTGCAAAAAAATAAATAAATAAAGGTAGAGTGGACAATATACGGTGCAAGGGTTGGTTGGATTGCAAACTTGAACAAGATTTTTGAAACTTCCCCACTTTGAGAAATTCACCAAACTCCCAGCTCTATTGTGCTTGTCCGTGCCAGTTTTCATTTTTATCCAGTGCCTCTTTCGTTCATTTGATTCAATCCTTCTCTCCTTCCCCAGAGTCTTCCAGGATTTCATAACAGGCAACTAGTTCTCCCGGGAGTCTGTAGCATAATTCTAGACTCAGCCTGATAGGGTGTCACAGATTGAGATATCCCCTGTGCAGCCACATCTATCCCAATAGTAGACCCAAAGGTACTAAGACGCCCATAGGCCATCCTGTTGCTATAATCCTATGATGAGGGGACTTGGTGACTGACTTCCTTTCTTGGTTTCTCGTAGGGCCGATGCCCAAAGGACGAGCACTAGGGTACAGAGGGGGAAGATGTCAATAAGCTTGTGATAGCTTCTTACTTTCTTTCTCATTGGGAGCCGTCTCCCACATAACGCTGTCCCTTGCAGTCTCGTCATTTGACAGTCTTCTGGGCTGCTCATCCATGCCACTTTCAAGAGGTCTGAGAACTTCCCAGTTCTGGGCCCCCCAGTGCAAACAGGCTGAGCCCCTTTCTCCGATTGTTCCTGACCTATAGCCAACCTTTCTCTTTCCAGCACAAGGCTCCAGAAATAGCAACTCTGCCCACATTTGGACACGCTGCCCAAATAAGACGGATGCTGTTTATAGAACCCATTTGTTGGCATTCAGCTGCTGCTGATTTTCAGTGCAAACTGTTGTCTTGACATTTGCATTTGAAATGATTTCCATTAACTCCATCCTGTCTGTAATATACCGGATCTGGAATGCTTCAGGGACACCCTCAGAGCCAGGCTGTCGCTGGCCCTCTCATGATGCACAGAGGGGAAAGTTGCAAGAAAAACCTTCTAGACCTCATAACAAGTAGGGCCTACCGTCTCCAAGGCACTGGAAAGCTGGCCTTTCTGGGGGCGGCCTGGTCAAGTTCCAGGGGAGGGGGGCCAGTCTGTGGGCAGGGCCAGGTCCCAGGCCTGGGGGGAACCATGAGGAGGGGCTCAGCTCTCAGAAAGTTATGCAAGACTAGGAGAGGTTCGGGGTAGGACTTGGGTGCCACTTCCCCATTGGCTGGTGTCTGCACTGGCATGCTGCGTGCATGCAGAGCAGGACCTAAGTGCTGACCGTGTGGCTGCGGCATGTTACCAGCCATGATGTGTGTGTCTGGTAGTTAAGATACTGCGTGTGCAGCAAAAGTCTCAGCAAATTACTTCCTCTGACTGGCAACCAGCAAGGCACTAGAAAAACTGGCCAGGTTGGTCAAAAACTGGCTAGGTGGCAACCCTAAAATAATGGCCAGCACCATTTGAGGGTCCTGAGCTGAGGGAAGCAAAGAGGCAGCTCCCCCATTCTCCTCCAGGGGGCAGAGCTTTCCAAAGAAGGCAGGAAGAGGTAGAGTGCATATAGGACCAATGGATGGTGAAGGCTCAACACCGCCTCTGCATGCTGTAACTCAGGGAGGGTTCGTGCTTGAACTCCTTGAGGAAGAGGCAAGCTCTGTATTGCCCCCATTAGGGAAGTGGCACCCTCCAAAGTGTTCTTTGCATCCCGTCTGACGAAGTGGGTATTCACCCACGAAAGCTTATGCTCCAATACGTCTGTTAGTCTATAAGGTGCCACAGGACTCTCTGTCGCTTTTTGCATCCCTTGTGCATCCGTCTGGTTCCACACTCCAAATAGCCCCCACATCCAAGGGTATTTGGGCCTGGGGTTTGGGGGCAGGTTCATCCCTAGTTTTGTGGTTGTCTGAAGCACCCGAACATTTATGGCATCTGGTTTCTGTTCTCAAAGGTGTGTGCGCAATGAGGTTGGCCCAATTCCCATCCAGCAGAGGCTGCTACTGGCAGGGCAGGGTGTCGTAACAGGTCAACCCCATCCAGTCTCCAGAGCCGTGAAATAAAACACAACAAGGATAAACAAAGATTTTGTGTTTTCTCTGACTCGGGTTCATATTAAAGAAGAATTCAATATTATAATAAAATCCCGACTATTAGCTATGGAGGATGCTACTAACAGTCAATATTCCCCTACATTTGCTTCTGCATGACAGCATGATTCCCACTGGGATTTTTGCTCAAATCAAACCAGATAAAACAAAGAGACAGGATGCTTTGGGGCAGATACGGCCTTTTGGTTTTGTCTTTGTATAGCACCACGCACAATAGGATTCTGGTCCCTGACTAGGTGCTGTGGAAATACAAATAAACAACAATAATAAATACCATGTTACACAATAAGGGATAGGAAAACCCTTAGGGACAATTTTTTAAAGAGCAATCCAGCTCTAGATTTGTTCAAACCATCCTTTGCTCACACAGGTAATATGATCTGCGAGGGAAAATGGATGTGATCGTGCAAAGTCTGGTTTTTTGGGTGGACAAAAGGTTGCGCACACAAGTTTGCAAGTACAAATTGGGAGGCACTTTGCAAAATGTGGCCCATTGTTATGCAAATCCAAGAGTCAAAATTCTAAGGAGTATTTTGTGGCTCCATTTCGTAAGGAAGTGTTCTTGCAGGATCTCATGTTTCCTGTGAAATTCCTGTCACTAGGGTGCTGCAGTAGGAATGGATGCCAAAGTTTCATTTCGCTCAGAGAAAAACAACTCTTGCATGTGGGTGTTTGGTGCTGATTGAAACAGAAGAAAAAGGATGTCGGAGCAAAAGTGAACACATTTCCCATGAAAATGAATCAGTTTGAATATACTTAGGGTGAAGAAGGAATTTCATGCTTTGGTAACTTTCCTGACGCTGTAATATACAAAGGCCCTTCTTTATGAAGTGGACCATTCCAGTGTTGAAATGAACATTGGTCTGGAAGAACACCCCCCCACACACACTTTCTTCTCTCAACACAGAACATAACATCCAGGGACCGCATGCAACTGAGATATATACTGATTATCTCAAAGTTGAGCTAGCCATTTAGCCACACAATGGCTGTTCTCATCAGACCAAGAGGGCATCGGTTCAGAGGCCTCAGGTAAATTGTCAGACAGTTCAGTTCCTTTGATTTTGGTACACTGGACCAAATTCAGGCCATGTGTCATCCGTGGGTATGATTACCACAACAAGTCAAACCTTTCACCCATTTCCTCCTCTCTGTCCAAAATTCTCCAGCCTTGTAAGTGTAATGTTGAAAATAATTGCTAGCCTGTTTACAGAAACATGGGCAATAGATATTCTGAGTACAGTAAAGAGTGCTTGTGTATGCTTAGTGCAAGGATTTCTGGTAAGGGGCAGTGCAATCTGACACAGTATGAGAGCAGCTTGGCCACAAGTCATATAATGTAGCCAGACAGCTAGTGGAAAAATATTTTTAACTGTCTCCAGCAACATTATGTGGTGTGACTTCAAACTCTGATGATGTGTGCAGTTATTTTGTCACACCCTAAGTGACAGGATTCAAAGCTTTCTGGTGCTCTGTCTCTGACAGATATGGTCTCTGTGGGAATCCCAGGGGACAGAGACCAGAGAAGATGTGGAAACACAATGCGTGATCTGGGAAGCAAGTTTGACGGACTAGAAGTTTAGCTTGAAAAGTCTTTTCCTAAAAGTTCCTAGGGTCACCAGTGTGTTAGAGTCACAGCCTTGCCTACGCTGGCTGCTTGGATCAATGAGGCTTCCTGTGAGGAACTGAGTATTCAGAAAGCCACAGCTAATGAAACCTGTCAGTCCCTTCCTCATTCTTTCATGCAGCTGGAAATCACATGGACAAGTGAGATCTGCTGGTCCGGAACAATGAGCCAAAAAATTTGTCTGGAACATCTAAGGAGCATGGAGCCATCCGGGGCTGTCCATCATGCTTCCCAGCATCCCACAAGCCAGATCTTGTGTACTCATTCCAAATGCCACTTGGAGCAAAACTTCTGTAAATGATTCAGTCGAAATGGACTTTAATCCTAAAATCTCCACCTGCATTAGCATGCCGATAGCAAGTGCTGGCTTAAACTTCCCGTAAAGGAAAACTGCGTCAAAACATAACATATTTTCTAATCATAAATGAAAACAGAAAAGAAATGAGACCGCTAAGACCTGGGTTGAGTTAAAGTGTTTGTCAAGCCTTTGTTTTTAAGAAATAGATGCGCTGATTAATATTGTCTCATGGTTTCCTTGTGCTCCCCCGTCTGTCTGTTGGTATCCATTTGTTGTCTCTTGTGTTATACTTAGATTGTAAGATCTCTGTGGCAGGGGAGCACTGTAGCATGATCGGGTCCATCCATGACTGGTGCGTCTAGGGGCTACGACAATACAAATTATCGTTATTAATAATAGTAATAATAGATAAGAGTCAGAAAAAACATTATATTCAAAGAACACTTAAAAGTGTCAACGGCTTAATGCAGTAAAACTGGCATGCACTAATATCCCCAGTAACCAGATCTTATTGTTCAGCCCCTCATCCTAGCCTTTCCCATTCCCTCCCTTTGTTATCATCTCCTTTAGGTATTAGTTTTATTACAATAGTGCCTAGAGGTCCCAACCAATATCAGGCCCCATTGTGCTAGAGGCTGTACGTACACATAAGACACAGTCCCTGATCTGAACACTGTCCAAATAGGCAAGATAGCCATAGGATTGGAGAAAGAAAGCAGCATTATTCCCATTTTACAGATGGAGAAACTTAAGCACAGAGCAATAAATGACTTGTCCAAGGTCAGACTGGGGCTGAGTGACAAAACCAGGACTTGAAACTAGATCTCCTGATTCCCAGAGAGGTGCCTTAACCACAAGATGGTCCTTTCACTCCTAAAGAATTAGAGGAAAGGCTATTGTCCTCATGCTAATTTAAGGCTTACTCCTAGAACCACATACTGTCCGGCACTCCACTCACTGCATTTCAGTGGAGCTATGACAATTGATACCCGCTGAGGGTCTGCCCCACTGCGTGTACCATCGAATACACATGGTAGCAAGTGGCTGCAGGATGAGGTCCTTATTCCATGCCCTATTCTGTCTTCCTTTGTTCTGTAAACCACTATGGACATCCAAGTGTTCCGTAACTAATAACCCACACCAGGTTTAATTAAAATATAGACATGGGTCCTGATCCAACCTTCTTTCAAGTCAAGGGGAATTGTTCCATTGGCTTTAAAGGTCTTAAATCACAAATAGCTGCTTTCTTGACAGACTGTTGGTCTAGATATATAAGAGGGCATAGGGAATGTAGATCCCATTTAAATGTAACACAAACAAGAAGCGCTCAAAACTGCCTGGAGATCATGACTATTATGGTCTATATTATTTTTAGTTAATTTGCCACTAAAGTCAATGGAGCTGCGTCAATTTCCCCTATCTGAGGACCTGGCCTACAATGCTTAGTTTGTTGCAGTCTGACCTATCTGTTCTTTAGGGGCTTTTTGAGGGGTGATTGTTTTTTGAATTATCAGTTGAACGAGGTCATACCGAACCCCAGATCCAAACTCTCTCCAACTATGGGAAATTCAAATCAGGATCCAAAATTGGAAGCAAAACCTTAGATCCAAAATACCCCAAACTGTGCAGAAATAGAATATACTAAAGGGCTTAATGCTGTATTGAACATGAATTAATCTGATTTCTAGACCCAAGAAGGCATTAAGATGAAGGATGATGAAGTGGTCAGGTTGCTAGCTTGGGACCCTGGACACCTGACTTTAAGTCCCCACTCTCTCCAAGACTTCCTGCGTGTTCTCTGGCAAATCACATAGCTTTTCTGCACCTCGGTTCCCCATCTGTAAAATGGGGATAACAACACTGTCCTGCCTCCAGGGGTGTTGATGCTCAGCTACTACAGTAATAGGGGCAATGTAGGTACCTTAGATAGATTGTCTGTGCAGGGACCAGTTACTTTCTGTAGCAAGAAACAGAATCTTCTCCCTTCTGCACCGGCACCACAATTTTATTTTGCTAAAGAAAAAAACAACAACCCCATGCTGAAATGTCTGCAGTGCAAACTCAGAGAAAGTCGCGGGTTGGCATCACTGCTACCTCTGTTTCTAAAAGTGCATTAAGTTACATGAATACGGCGCCTCTACATTTATCCTTTAAGCCGGGGCTGGTCACGCAAAGCAATCTAGCAGAACAGTTATCTGTTGCAGGCAGACTGCTCCTGACTAGGCCTGGGTCTTTGTGCCTATTTCTCCCTCTATTTGGAGTGAGAGATCTTGATCTCTCTGATCGAGCCTCAGGCGACTGACAAATTATCATCAATAACGCCTCACCAAATGGGGTGCCATTATCTCAAGACTCCAGGCCCTGTCTACAGTCAGCCATTTCTGTGTCTCTATCCCCTCCCACCTCCACTCTTTCAGACACCTGCACGTTTACACGCCTTGTGCTGATGTCTTTTTTTTTTTTTTAGCAGCTTGATGGAAATGGCTGATTTGAATTTACAATTGTTTTTTCAGAACCCTTGGCCCATCCAATGCCATTAAAGGAAAGAACAATTGGCTGAGCCCTGGGAAAGAGGCATTGCAGCAAGTTCCTTGCCTGGGCTGAGGCGTAGGGGCGTTTACTGCACAGGGGGACACAGCTGACATCAAAGGATTTACCCTTTTCCTTTAAAGCAAAAACAGCCACTAAGGGCTGGCTTTTATTAGCTGTGTGAATCCTGCTGGGAGAAATACGGCAGCTTTCTTTTGCATTCGCTAAGCTCCTGAGCGTCAGCTTGCCCAGTGCTCGGGATTGGAGCTGCTAACATCTCTTCAGAAAAGAACAATCCACCCATAATATAGAAGTCTCTTGCTCCTTATCATAGTGGTACTGTACCTTGGGCTGCACTCCATTACAGAGAGCTTCAGTTTAACCAGGTTAACTTCAGATAGCCCAGGCTACCCTGCCCCCCCAAAAAAGACAGTGTTCTGATGAAGGTATCATCCAAATCCCAAATTAGACAGTCAAGGTTTCTGCTTCCACCAGGGGAGCTACAAGTAATGGGGACAGAGAAGATGGAGGTCCCCCCGAGTGGAACTTGCAGGGGGTGGGGTGGCTGAGAGCAGGACATTCTCAGGGGAGAACCCTTTCACCTTCCCTGGAAACATCTGGTGCTGGCCACTGATGATGACAGGATGCTGAACTAGCTGGACCTTGGGTCTGATCCAGTCTGGAAATTTCCAGGCTCCTAGCTAATGAGTTATAACCCCATCTCTTCTATTGATTGATTTTGGACAAGTCACTTTTAGACCCATTTATCCTACAAGCCCTCCATGCATGAAACTCCAATTCACCCAGCCTGTCTACCTCAGTTTCCCCATCTATAAATCTAGGGAAAACAATGCCTATGTGCAACCAGAGTGTTGTGAGCGTTAATTACACGAGATAATATTTGCAGGGTGTTCTGAAAATCCCTGCAGTGATATTCCCTCAAGGAATGGGTAAAGTTGTTCTCCCTACAAAGCTCCAAACTTGGTCACTGAAAACACATAATGCAGGTGGGATTGATCCTAGAACTGAAAGATAAATGTATTCTTCTTCCCCTCACTCCTCCCTCTTCCTGGGCTGAGTTTAAATGTTTGCCAATCCTTAGTTTATAAGGAGGTAGATAAGAGTCTGGAAAAACAAGATTAAATTCACAGAACACTTAAAAGGTAAGTGGCACTGGATTAGTGCAGTCAAACTGGCTTTGCTGTTTCTGCACTCCAAGCCAGCACGGAGTGATTCAAAATCCTATTTAAAGTGCAGTTGAGATTCTGCCTTGACTGAAACAAACATCAAGGGCCAATTACAACCCTTGAGTAACTCCTGTGAAGTCAGTGAGGTTACACCAGGGATTAATTCAGCCTATACTGCTTATCCAGTACTTCTTTGTCCTGCCAAATCCTGAGCTCCTGGACCTGCTTTTCCCCTGAAGACATGGTCCATCTACTAACCCTGCTCCCTCCTTTATGAATTTTAAATATGCTTTTCCACTTTCTTCTTGCCGTTTCATTTTCACCGTGGACGGCAGATGATTAGAGTCCTAAATGCCCATTTAATTTGTATGACTGACCAACCTGTACAAAAAAACAAAGGGGGAGGGAAGATTGCTAGATTGACTCAGTGGATAGAGGTTTTCATGAGACAATTAGATTGAACTGGCTTGATTGGCATTTTAAAGACAAACAAGGCCTACCTTCCCCGCCTCCAGAAAAACACTTTTTCATGGTCTGTGAGAGGGGATGCAAAGAAAAATCAGTGAAGAATGTTTTCCCATCATTTTCTTTTCTTCTAAAATAATAATAATAATGGTTCTTTTTACAACCAACCTGCTATTTCCACCTCCAGGTATTCTGAGTCATCACGACACTGACAGGCTAAGGTGTCTCAAAACCTTATTTGGTTCCAGCAAGACATACTGGGCCAGATGCTCCAGCTAGTGCAAATCAGCATTGTTTCATCGTCTTTGCTGGAGCTATGCTGAGTTACGCCACCTGGAAGATCCAGCCCCCCCTATTTTCTCCAGCGTGGTAAGGAATGAATCTGAGTTCACGATGGGATCACCAGAGAGGTGAGCTCATGCTGAAGTGAGAATTAGTGAGGTACAGGAAGGAGAGAGGGAGAGGCATGGTCTGAAGGAATGCAAAGAGAATTGTTGAACTTCAGAGAGTCAGATGCAAGACTAGGACAAAGGTGTGTTACTAGCTCAATATGCAGAAGAGCTACTGCATGAAGGTAAGGGATACAAACCGGCTCGTCTGACTCCAACGAGTAGCCCCATTGACTTCGACAGGACGAATTACATGACTCAGGTGAGCAGGATTCGTTCCAAGGGAGAGAACCGTAGAATTGAGATAGACAAGTATGATTTTGCTCAAATTCAGCAGTCCTTGGTCCATTCAGCCACCAGATCGAACTCCCTCTAGAATGACCTACCAGAAAAATCCCACAACCAGAAACCTTCTTTAGGTGGGAAACCAAACTGAAGGAAATCAGTATTTGTATTTCTTCCCCACCTATTTTCATGAATAATTTGTCTCCTCTTTTATCCCCTATAGTTGCCCCCTCCATAACAGTTGGGAATTCTCTTGTCCCCTGTTTGCCAGTCAGTTTGAGTTACAAAATTTTGCCCGTTGATATGCACCGATGTGACAGCTATGCCAACATGTCAATTTCAGAAGATGAAGTTCCCCTTTCTTGAGGCAACTCTTCAAGGATAAATATTTCCCTTTACCAATTATCTCCTTATTACAAACCCAGAGATCTATCTGCCACTAAATTGTAGCTGTCAGCCCTGCTAACAGAATCTCCTCCCAATTTATTAATTTCTGTATACAAATTCTCTTGTGTCTCCGTTAGAAAATCCCAAGAATTCCTTGTTCATTTTCTGTTTATATCATGTTAAAAAATGTCTGTTGCTACTGGAGCTATTCTAAGTTTCCACACTCTCCAGCTACTTTCCCTGTCTATCTATCCACATGCTAGGTCATATTAACAGGGAGTGAGACAAACATTAGGCTATTGTTGAAAGTGATAATTGATTCATGTAACCTTGGCTTTTGGATGGTCAATAAAATCTCTTCATCATATGCAGTTTAATGATTATTCAGGTCGTCAAACAACTGAAATCTGACCTAAGATGTTGAATGAATATATTCAGATGATATTTTATTCATACGTGGCTGATAATATGGCATCTGTCAGCCAGATATTGAAGGAATCAGAGGGGACTGAAGACACAAGTTGAGTTCTTCTAATGAAAACCCTTGCACATATTCTAACTTTTATACACTGTGCTAGGCAGATTTTGCCCTGAGCTGTTCTTAAGATGGTTTTCAAATATCACTTGCAAACCGAGCAGTCCTATAAATAGGACTCAATGAGCTCTTGGGAAAGACCATGATGATCATGGGGATTTTACCATTGATTGCAGTGGGAGCAGAACCAGGCCTAATGGCTTATTCCCTCACAAGATAAGACAGTTTGTTTATAGGGTTCTTCAGCCAAAGCGAAAATCTCCCACCTTCCTTTGTTCTGACCCGTCCTTATTTGCCTTCCTTGGATGTCTTCTACTTGTTCCTCCTGCAGCTCCACTTTCAGGAGTCTCCATTTCAGTCGTCTTTGTGAAATTCCACCCTCGCTCGTGTCACAGTAACTCAAAAATGCTGCTGACCTCAGCTGGCGTTGAAGTAGAAACGTTAGCCATTTACTTCAGTTAAACACAGGCTTGAGGGCTTTGCTGGATAGGAGACTTAACGAGCTGGTTTAAACCTTTTTCTCTGGTTACATCACCACATCTGCTATGGCTTTTCTATCAGTTGATTGACAGAATTCTAGTCCCTCTGCAGAGTTCTGTTCCCTGTGTCACCTTTGAGTAATAAGACAAAGTGGGGGAGGTTATGCCCAGATACTTTCATGCACAGATATTAAGGCATGACAGCAGAGTCATAGTGCCTTCAACCACACAGGAATTATGGGTATTCCTTTATCACATTCCTCTTTGGTTGTTTTTATTATGTAGCACCTCATTAAGGCATAGACATTATAGGTCCATGCCTAGGGGCCAGCTCCTGGACTCATGTGTCTGCATCAGAATTTCAAGCTCTTTTTTTTTTATTAAAAAGGATGAGTTTCAAGCCCTCGTGGTTATGCAGAAAAGCTAGAAAAAGTGACCTGCATGTAACTGAGTCTGCAGAGAGCCTGAGACAATTGATTTGAGAAGAGTGACCTGCCCTACACATGCCTCCAGGGGTTAACTCCAAGGTTCATGCTTTTGGGGGGGTGGGGCTCTGCCAACTCCACCCCAGAAGAGGATGTGGAAGAGACCGCAGAGGGCTCAGCCTACTAACTCAAGCAGACATACCCTGGTTGCTATTGAGGGCCCCTGTTGCCAATCCTGCCTCTCCTGGTGGAGAGCAGATCATCTTTGCTGCTGCCTTTGCTATTCTCAAAGGGAAGGTGGCCCCCTACCGGTGCTCCTGTAGCAGGGAGAAGGGTCCTTTATGCTTCTGCCCCTGAATCTCTGGGACAGGAATTGGGGTTCCCCTGCCACTCCAAATTGGAAACTGGGGCCATGTTGCAGGGACAGAGTCATGGGGATGGAGCCACAAGGGACTCCATATTGTGGTGTGGCCTGGGGCCCAAGCTTGCCTTAATCCAGCCCTGTTATGTGTTATTAATTTTATAACATTTTAAAAAATAAGCTACCAGTAATTCAGCTGGAGCACAGCTGGATATCCACAGTGACTTATTAGTCAACGTAGTTCTTCTTTTATCCTGCCCAGTTTACAATTGTCCTTCAGGTTTTAAATCTCATCAGCAGACAGACTTTATTTTCATCAGGGATCAGGTTCTTTAGCAACGAACAACTGTTCAGCATTTGGTTGGCACATCCATGGCCAGATTTGTAATGCGGCCTCAACCCAGGCTCTGTTTTTGTGCCTGCAATTAGAGTTGAATAAATAAGTCACAATGAAGCATGTAGTCTTTTCCTGCCCACAGACTGCATGAACTATTCCTGATGTACTTGTTCTTCTAATGTACTTGATGGTGGGGGTTTTTGGCCAGTGTTTTCTCTCTGTGTGAATGGATCAGCAAGTATCCAGTACGCACAATTCAAGCTGTGATGGTTAGTCATCACTGGTCATGTATGCCATGTGTTATTGTTTCTGTTCCCTGATTGGGCGAGTGTAACTCCTCTGTTCAGAGGAGGTTTGACAGTCGGAGAAAGGTAGGAGATAAGCAGGACTGAGAAAGTTTTATAAATTGTCATACCTTTTTCTTTCCAGGACACACACACAGGGTGAGTTTTTCTCAAACACTCTGCATTTGCCCAATTCATCTCCCATGCAAGTCAGTGCAAGTTTTAGCATGGAACAGGAGCACAGCTAGGCCAATGCTGCTTTTGCAAATCCCACACATGGTCTTTTGCCAAGGCCTTGTACCGAGAAAAATTAGGTGAGTAAATTTATTGATGAGGTGCAGAGTTTAAATTTAATCTTCTCTTGTGAGAGTCGAATGGAGAACCATAGCTGGCTGCTTAGAATATGGAACACAAAGGGACACAAGAATCTAATATTTGGATGATTTTTTAAAAAAAGATCCATAAAACCTCAGATATAGGTCCATGTTTTCCTGACTAGAGAGAGAGAATTTGACATCCTACTGGAAAAGTAGTATTTTTAGTATTGAGTAATAACTTCGATAAAGCCTCCTTTTACTTTTATTCAATGGTAAAATTCCACTTCCACTGCAATGAGGTTCTGGCAGCTCAACAAATGCATTGTATTGACAGTGCTGGTTGGGAAAAAGAGTAGCTGAACTGAAATACTTTCTTTATTAATTTTTGATTGCTTGTGCCCAGAAAGAGGAGGTTAATAATGTATTATTGCCGAAGGCTATACCCAGTCTGGATAGGAGGACATCAGAATGACTAAAGCAGTGATGCATGAAACATGAACACCAAGAAACAGAAACACAAGCCTGTTAAGTTTCCATCATACAAGTCAAACTAAAGAACAAAATACCATAGTTAGTGACATGAAAATCTCCAGCATTGCTTACCTTGATGCAAAGCTGATGACCCTTTTGTTCCTAGCAATTCCCTTTGTGGAAAGTGACAACCTGATGGCACTAGAGCAGGGGTCGGCAACCTTTCAGAAGTGCTGTGCCGAGTCTTCATTTATTCACTCTCATTTAAGGTTTCGCGTGCCAGTAATACATTTTAATGTTTTTAGAAGGTCTCTTTCTATAAGTCTATAATATAGAACTAAACTATTGTATGTAAAGTAAATAAGGTTTTTAAAATGTTTAAGAAGCTTCATTTAAAATTAAATTAAAATGCAGAGCCTTCCGGACCGGTGGCCAGGACCCGGGCAGTGTGAGTGCCACTGAAAATCAGCTCGTGTGCCACCTTCAGCACGCGTGCCATAGGTTGCCTACCCCTGCACTAGAGAATGTGCAGTCTTCCCCCATGCTGGTTGGCCAATGCATGTATACTTCTGATTCAAACATAACCTGCTAGTAATGTCAGTGGAAGGTCATCCCATGCAAGTTGTACTATATGGTGGTTTTGTGATTGTGCTCTGGACAGACATTTACTAGAGACTAGGATGAGACCATCAAACTCAGCCCCACTTGTGACCTAAGCCATAAAGCCAGGTCATGAGAACATAAGAACGGCCATACTGGGTCAGATCAAACATCCGTCAAGCCCAGTATCCTGTCTTCCGACAGTGGCCAATGCCAGGTGCTTCAGAGGGAATAAACAGAACAGGTAATCATCAAGTGATCCATCCACTGTCGCCCATTCCCAGCTTCTGGCAAACAGAGGCTACGGACACCATCCCAGCCCAACCTGGCTAAAAGGCATTGATGGACCTATCCTCCATGAACTTATCTAGTTCTTTTTTGAACCCTGTGATAGTCTTGGCCTTCACAACATCCTATGGCAAGGAGTTCCACAGGTTGACTGTGCATTGTGTGAAGAAATACTTCCTTTTGTTTGTTTTAAACCTGCTGCCTATTAATTTCATTTGGTGACCCCAAGTTCTTATATTACAAGAAGGAGTAAATAACACTTCCTTATTTACTTTCTCCAAACCAGTCATGATTTTATAGACCCCAATCATATCCCCTCTTAGTCGTCTCTTTTCCAAGCTGAAAAGTCCCAGTCTTATTAATCTCTCCTCAGAGGGAAGCTGTTCCATACCCCTAATCATTTTTGTTGCCCTTTTCTGTACCTTTTCCAATTCCAATATATCTTTTTTCAGATGGGGCGACAACATCTGCACGAAGTGTTCAAGATGTGGGCATACCATGGATTTATATAGAGGCAATATGATATTTTCTGTCTTATTATCTATCCCTTTCTTAATGATTCCCAACATTATTCATTGTGTCAGTTACTCCTCCAAAATGTGTGGGTTTGGAGGGAGAATTCATTCCACATTCATAGGCTAAAATTGATGTGCTTATCCTGGGTGCATTTATTAAATAATGGCTATTTAAAAAAAATCAATTATTCTATTAAAATGTATACAGATGACTGCCTTGTTAAACCTCATTTAAGAGTCTGTGAACCTTAAGTCTTATAGTGATTAAAAAGCTAAGCAATATTGCAGGGATGAAAGGCATTGTGGTATCCTGAATGGGAATCACCTAGAGAAAAGCTCATACAACCTCATTTGAAAATGGGCCTAATCAGTGCTAGCTGACTAAGAAGGGCATTATAGACTTTATGAACAACTGCCAATAACACAGCAATTTCCCCTCTCGAGTAAGACTGACAGTGCCTCTGGTCAATCCCATTAGACCGAGCATCCAGGAAGTCTTTGAATTGTTTTTCTTCCAGAATGAAAGGAAGCGAGTCAGATCAAAGATGAATAATGCAGGCTAAAAGCTCCTCTTCTCCTCTTCCACATGCTAATTAAGATTAGCGCGTAATCTCTGTGAAGACAGAGGTTTAGCAAAACTGAGAAAGGGCCACTCTGCGAATTCAAGGCCAGGACCTTTTTTTATGATTAAGCAGCCCCCATAAACCATGAAACATACAATTACCCTCCAGCACCTCATATGTGGGGATGGGGGAGGGAGAACCAAAGATGAAAGAAAATAGGGAAAAGAAAATATTTTGAAGTTTGGTGGGAAATTTCCCATTGCCTTTATCAGCCTGTTCAAACTTTCTGGTTCCATTTGGCCAACATTTTGAGACATTCGCTATATTCAACAACCCATGTTTCAAACCGAAGCATCTCTCTGGCACATGGCTTTGTAACTCTGAAGACAATAGCTCTGACTGATACTTTGGGGCACTCAGGAGATTTGCATTTAAATATGATCTTTTGTTTTCCTAGTGTGCCCAGTGCTGTGAAAACCTTCCCAGCTACACTATTAGATCTTGTTTGCTGACTTCCGTTTGCATACAGAGTTAAGGTAATGCAGGAATTCTGAGCACTCAAAACATTACCCATGAAGAAACACCTGAATGACCTTTATATCGTGTATTTGGAAAAACAGACAGAACAGCACCTGGAAATTAATATGTAGGCATGAAATTCAGCTGTGACATGCCCAGCTACAGTATTAGTTTATGGAGGTAAAGCTTAGTTGTCTTTTGGGAGCAACTATTTTATATCTATGTGCAATTAGACAGACATATAGAGTTCACCATTAATTCCCTCAGTAATCTCAGTGGCACCTCTCTGCACCAGCAACCTCCCCTTGTTCTATAGTGCCCACCCCTCCACCCCCAGTGCCCCAGCACAGAGGATGTTTCTGGGCAGGCTGAAGATGTGAGGGGGCGGAGCCTCCTCTGATTCTCAGGTTGGCAGAATGATCACTAGCGGTCCAGCCAGTGTAACTTAGAGCAGCTCTAAGACTGCCCTTAGTTATGTCAGGAGCTGGTTCAGCCTCTGAGGGCTGAGGGTCTTGGGAGTGGAAAGGTGGCTTAAAGCCAGTCAGCCCAACTCAGAGATCTGGCTCTATGTGCCTTTTTTTTTTAAACTACTCCTGCTATTATTGTGTTGCTATGCCACATTGCGTTCCACACGAGAATATCCTGCCTCCCCTGTGCCTTGCCCGATATCCAGCCTGTATTAAAATCTAGAGAGGTGGCTTTGTGGAAGCAAGGTGAGCTTATGGGATCCTGGGGGTGGGGGGAAGATAATGATCCTCAGACATGGAGGGAGAGTCTCGGGGGGGAATTATTTTAATCTCTATAGAAACTGAATCAAAATACCATAAGTAGAGATTATCCATTGCCAAAGCCATGCCCAGTACTATACATTAAATCCAAGCCCACGATATTAAAATGAAAGGGTCAGTAAGATTGAAATAAACTCAGAAAACATGGAAATTTTGAGGTATGGCTTCCATAGCTCCCTTCACTCAAGTCTCATTTCAGTGCTGTTAGAATGACAACGGGCAAAATTACAGACTCAGGAGGATTCATTATGAATCTGTCCTACTAATCACCTCTACCCCATACTTATCTTGTATAAGTGAAATCACTATTTTCACAGTAGTGCCCTCATGCTACATTACTGGGAAATCCTAGCTTAGCCTTTCCACTTATACCACCAGGACAAAAAGGGATTAGGGCAAACCCATCGTCCAAAGGTACCAAGAGCAGAGAAGGTACCATAGGAATAAAATTAAACCAGACTGACGACAACGGGAGCTGGGCTAGGATCAATGTTAGCAAAAGTAAAATAAGAAACCAACTGACAAAAGATGCAACTGTAAACTCCCCCCCCCTACAGAGTGGATGACAACGCAGCTAAATAATAAACAGTAACTGGGAATAGGAAGCTGGTAACTCATTAACATTTCTCTCCTTGCTTTAGGTGGGAAGTGAAGGGGACAATTTGGTGACTTGTGGAAAAAATGTAAAGATGAATTTTATTAGCTCTGTGCAAAGAGGAAAAAAAAGGATCTGCTGACATTTTCTTCTTTTGCTTCAGATGAGATGCGGTGACTCAGAGAGAAATTGATGGTGGATTACAAAGTGGGTAATACTGAAATGCATAGACACAGTTAAGTGGCAGATATAGGCAGAATAAGAAAAAAAAATATGTTGGCACATGCCAACAAGATGAACAGACCCACAAATGACACCAAAATTCCACGTGATTGACTTAACGTTCCCACTTATTTGTATAGGGACAGGATCCTCCAGGCTGCCTATCTAGTAATGGAACATTCCATAGTAACAGTTTTATCATGGGAGATGTAGCCTTTTCATCTGTTATTTATGGACACTTGCATATGTTCATAACCTGGATCCACGTGCTGCATAATCCAAAGGAGGGGGTCAAATGTGGCTGTAAGGGATCAGGGCTGCTCTAACTTGTACCCAGCAGCAACACCCCCCCAGATTGCTGTGGCACTCCATCCTGGTCATGCCCCCTACATCAGAGCCATGAGAGTGGGATGACAAACAGTAACTAGGTTGATGACACGTGGGGATCCCAATATCGTGGGAAGTCCCTGACTGGCCAGTTAAGCTGGGCTTCTGCCTGCTGTTCCTCCTGGATCAGAGGTTAGGATCTGGCCCAATATCTTTAATAAAGGCACTGACCTCTGGTGTCGGAGTGAAGGCCTCATAAAGAATGAGTGATATTACAGGGGCCCCATTTTGATCTCACACACACCAGTATACCTCCATTGACTTCAATGGAGCCGTGGCTCATTTGCACCGGGGTGAGATCCCAGGTCACTCTGAGGTACCCAATGGCACAATAAAAGGCCCTCTCCAACCCCAAAGTCATTCTGGGCCTGATTCTGGAGAACTGAGAAGTCCAAGGCCACACTCAACCCCTGCTCAGGCCAGTCTCTAAATAGTACATTGGGGCTGGGGAAGACGTGGTTCCTTACTGCGGAGCAGAAGCAAAGCAAAATTCATTTTGCACTAAATGTTGGGTCCTTTTCCTTATCCCACTCCTATTCCCAGGGAAGCCTAATTGTAGTTTTCCTTGACAGGCATCAGCTAATTTCTACAAGAGGGAGTCATTCAAAAGCCAGTGCCACTCATCTGCTCCAGAAACCTGTACGCCATCCCTCTGAATAAATCTGGTCCTTCTCCCCTGGTGGTGCTGACTCATTGTTGTGTCATAAAGGGCAGCCTGCTCTGCAAAAAGCAAACTGGTCTCGGCGGGGCATTTTTCTTGGGTTTAGCAGATGCAGAATTTGTATAGACATGAGTGTAAACAGAAAAGGTAGCGTCAAGTCCCAGCAGGGGCAGGAAGGAGGGAAACAAAAGCTCAGATGTCAAAAAGGATTTACAACGATCTGGAAGTGCAAGAAGTGGGAGGGGGAGAAAGAGGGGCAGAGAAAGGACTGAAGGGAGGGAGAGAGAGGATGAGGGAAGGAAGTCAGGGAAAAGAGAAAAGGGAGGATGAAAAGAAGAAGGGAGCAGGAGGAAGGAGGAGAAAGAGAGAGTGAGAGAACAGAGGAAGGAAGAGAAGTGGGAGAGGATGAAGGGGGCAGAGGAAAGACAGACAGAAGACCAATCATGCAGAGGAATGTGTCATACTGAGGTTGTTATAGAGATATGCTGGACCTAACAGTCACTGCACCAGAAGAGCTGCCACTGACTGCAGGCACGGCCCCTTGAGTTTAGTGAGGTTCTGGGCACACAGTTATGTGCTTTTTGCCCCCACTGCTCAAACAGGGAAATATTTTGCACTGGGCAGGGGGTGGAGCTAAGGCTCCCCCCCCCATTCGTTCCCTGCCCACTCGCACTTCTTGAATAGGCACAGTGCTGGGATTCAGGTGATGTGGATTCTGTTCTTAAGACACATCGTTTTGTAGACGTGCCAAGTGACCTGTGAAGGGAAAATTACCCCCACCCCCCTTTTGATGATTTCTTCTCTCTCATGAATAAACGTAGCCTCAGCACACCCTTTTTCTACTTAAAAAAAATTAGAAATAATTTCCCCACCCATCCCTCTTTTTGCTGGAGGGCCTTGAGGCAAGATCTTTAGGGAGGTCAATAGTGATGTCATATGAAGCTGTAGCAGAAGCTATCTCTATCCATGCTGTCATGTGTGGGAGAGGCTACACTTGAAGATCAAAATGGGCATTAAAATCTATGATTGTCCCCTCAATTAAAATCTGTCAGACTATATCTCAGAATCAACATCTGCTTCCCAGCAGTTGGGTGAGGGATTAGAAGACCTCACTTTTTGATGAAATGAAACTTCTTCCTTTCAAAGATCAATGAGATGAGATTAGTTTGGATTAGAAATTCTTTTGGTCAGGGGCCATATTTTTCTGATCTGTTTGTACTGTTCTTGGCATAATGAGATCCGGTCTTCTTGGTGCTGTCATGATACAAATAAAAAAACGAGTCTCTCCTAGGGCTTCATTATGCATGTCTAAATACAGGTAGTAGAATTTACTTCTGCCCTGTAGTTTGTGTTACACTGTAATGCAAATTAGGGAAAATACCATCAAAAGTGTTGTTAGATACCTTTTCTCAGATCATCTAAGAAAATACATTTTAAAGGTAAGAATTTTTATTGTTAATAATTATTATTCATTTATTTATTAAGGGACAAGGGTCAGTGAAAGATCTGTGCTTCCCACAGGCTAATTCACTGGTCCCAAGGTGAGAATCAATGACCATCCAGGAGATTGTATAATCCAGTTTGCCCTTTTCCCCCCATCTCTGACTTAAATGCAGTCTCTAGCATGGCTCTATGGTCACAAATCAGAGGCCTAATTCCCTCAGGCACCTGGACATTTCTCTTTTCAACACATGGACAGCTCTTCTCTGAACAGTGGAGACAGCTTTAATAATCCATCATTACACTTACATGAACTTCCTCCCTGTCTGTCAGGTATTTCAACATTCACAGTGAGTCAGACCTCACATTTAGCATCCTTAGGACTTTTCTTTCCAATCTCAAGACAGATTTGCCCTGAGGTCTTTATCCAGGCCCTTTTTTGATTGTCATCCCTGGCATGTTAGCCCCATAAATTATTATTGCTAAGTGACAACTAGAACCCTGGATAGTAGCTCATGTTCCTTCTTCCATGGTTTACATTCAGTGCTTCACAAGTTCACATTAACTTTCATCTGACAACTAGAAAAGCCATTCCTTCTTTTCTTACCTGCCAAGCCCAGAGTTCATATATTTGGTTCTGAAATGTGTTCCTCTAACATGTGTCTATACACGTTTAATCCAACCTTGCAAGCCCTCCATGAGGAGAACTCCAGTTGAAACGATTTGCACTAATTGTGTATGAAAATGAGTCAAACATACATCATGGAAGCCCTATCCTCAAGTGTCTGAAGATCAGGCCAGGAGTACCACAGAGAATTTACAGAATAAATGTCCAAAAATATATGGAGGTGATGAGATTCCCTCACATACTGTCAGGACTTGTTTTGGCAGGTCCATATAATTGCTTCTATGCTCACAGATTTTATACCATTAAATATGATTAATCATCTTCCCTGCATTCCACTTTCACTCTTCTCTCTTTCAAGCATTTTGCAGGGTAGATGTTGGAATCAGTTATTTTAAGGGCCCATCTAACTCAGGAAAAGAAACCCTCGAAAATTGTCAGAGCAAATGAGCTGCTTGACAAATGACACAGGCACACACTATTAATACCATTCGACGCCCAAGGTCAGAAAACAACCAATTTTCCTCATTCTGGGGACTCTGCTGCATTTTAACTTGGCATCCAACAATCATATATGAATGAGATGACAACATACTGTAAATGTTTCCTCTAATTAGAGTGACATGATTCCATGCTTGGTCTAGTAGGCATACTGCAGTCTGACAGTTAGCTTTGCCCCCCACCATGGTTTCATTCTGTCCAGAGGAAAGTAAATCTTGCTAACGTACTGACAACATGAGCTATGAAAGAGCATAGACAGGTCCAGAGGTCCAGATGAGATCAAACCAGAGTCACTCCATCAAAGTAAATGCAGCAAGGCTGACGTACACCAGCTGAGCATCTAGTCCGCTGAACTTTAGATAGATGAAAAGCAAATCTGTATTCTCTAGTAGAATAGCAGTTGGTCTAACTTGTTGTGCTGCTCTATTTTATTTGTCCTTGATCAAGGTCAAGATCTTGTTATGGCAAACCCTTGCTGGCCATTAAGACACCAATGCAGTAGAGTCATGAGAGTCTTTATTTTACAAGATGAATAATGTAAGTAATGAATATTTGACCAAAGGGGCAACTAATTTCATAGCATCAACTTTTTAGCTATCAGTAGAGAAGTATGTTTGCAGTGGGCTTAACAACAACGGTCTTCTATCCCCCTTCATTAATGGAGAGGGTGCTTCCTTTCATGAGACCTAATTATGCTACGTATAAAGAATTATATAATAAAGATGACTCAACTAATCCCCATCAGACTGGTCCATCAGAGGCAGCAAATTCAATGATGTTCTGCTTGCATAATGAATCACATCCTCCAAGGACAGGCAAGGCCATTTGAGCATAAAATGAGTTGGAAGCGGGAATCCATAGTAGCTTTGCAAGAAGATTTACAACTGAACTGGTATTGGGTCCCACAAATTGGCAGCTCATTGATGGTGCTGTAGGTCCCTTGTAAATGAAAAAGGGACCCATAGTTCAAGGTGCCTTTTCATGTAAGTGATCATTAGGTGGGGAAATCTGGGCAAATTGTAAAAACCCATGGGCATTTCACTGCTTTCTGTCTCCCAGAAAGGAAAAGAATAAGAAAAACACAAGAACTGTCGAGAAATAGACTCAACCTACTTCCCCCATTTTACACAGCACAGATGTTTTATGGATGGGTGGGACTCCAAGAATGGGGAATGGCCAGGTAAATAGAGATCTAGACATATTCTGCACTCAGTTACTCTAGTGTAAATTCAGAATAACTTCACTGATTGCATTGGTATTACACATTTTAGCTAAGGGCAGAATTTGGACCATAAATTGCTTCTTCACCCATCCATAGAACATATGGTCAACCTCTCTTATTTCCCCACCCACAATATTGGATTTTATTTTAATCTTTTTTTCTAGTAACTTGCCACTTATCCAAGTCATCTCAGGAAGGTTTAGCAATACATGACCCACTGTATTTCCACCCCATGCCTTCCTCCAAATCTTCCAAGAAAACATGGCATAATTTGAAGTCATTTTGTATACAAAGGAGCAGATAGGCAGCCCGAGTGGATGTGAGCAACAGCAAATGACACCAATCATCTGATAAATGGTTGTCACACCATTTAAAAAATTAGTCCTGACAAGGAGTCATTATCCCTTAAGTAAACACAACCAAAATGTGGAGAGGACTGTCAGGGCAACCAGACACACTTGACTTTCTCCTTTTGATGATGCCACTCAACTGTGGGCTGGTATTTGTCACTTTGAAGAGATGTAACAACAATATTAATTTTCAGTTTGTGCTAAGCAAGCCTTCCGCCCCCATCCAAGCACAGTGCTGCCTTGCAGCCACAAGATTCTGAGGTTATTCTTTGCCTGCCTGGAAACGTATTGTTGAAATGTTATCTACTTTCCTCCTCGCATCCCATCCCTTTCTTGGACCCCCTGTGGTGCCTAGTCCTCCTCTGTCCCTCTCTCCTACTCTTCCCTTCTCCGTCCCTTCTAACATTTTTCATCACCAGGCTCCAATTGTAACAGGATGACTCCCTGCGATTCAACAAGGCCCCACCTATCATTTTCACAACTCGATCTGTCCTGTGCTCAAGAACAGTCTCACAGTTCTTCCAGGTCAGCGCAGAACTTCAAGAGAAGGGGAAACAGATTGCCGTGCCAGCTTGCCTTCTTTCTCTTTTCCCCTACTGGTTAGTTGTTACTTCTGTGGACCTTACAAGAAAACGTCATCATACGGATAATACAATGGCACCAATAAGTTTGGAGTTCAAGAGGCCATGCTATTTGTCCACCACCAGTTGTTATGTTCCCAACTTTTGTGTTCACCGGATACACACAGAGAAGTTAAACAAAAACATACAATACCAGACTGACTCTGATAGCACACTTCCCTATAGAGTCCCCTAGCCTGCAATCAGGAAACCTTCCCCACCTTGTAATTCCAACACAGTCCTCAATACACCACACCAACCGCCTCCTCTAGGGGAAAATTCCAACTCCATACACACGGCAAAGCTCATGGAGGCCACTTAGGTGTTGGAGTGTGCACAACGGCATTTAAACCTCACTCCGGCATGTTCGGTTTGCAGAACCAGATGGATGAGTGCCTTCGAGTATGCACGTCAAAAAAGGTAAACAAAATGCACACTGGATCTAGAAAGCAAGATTCGTTATCTGCAAAGCCTTATTTTTGCTACAGAAATATAAATGTATAGGGGAGAAGAGAACCCGGGGAACTGTTATATAGATGCAGATGAAAGCAGCGGGGGTGGGGGTGGTTGTGAATAGTAAGGGGAGGGGGCAGAGAGACACAGAGTCGCAGAGAACAAGAAGGTAAATCAGGCCTTTAAGAGATCAGATAAGAGGTAGGCACACAAGATGGCGATAATGCAGGCTGCAGGAAAGGGAATAGAGGGCACAGAGATAAACATGCCAATGGGGAAGGAAATGTGGCCAAGCCTGAGAGGTGAAAGGGAGCAGTGGAATAGAAACATGATCAAAAAGGAAGGACAAAAAAAAAAAAAAACCCTTACCAAAAAATCAGACAAGAGTTGATAAATAGAATGAGGTTTTTCAATTAAGCTGGCCCCTCAGGCAGTGATGTAGGAACACATACAATTAGGGCCCTGATTTTTAAGTTGAGATTCCCTCATGAGCAGTTAATTAAATTAGAAGATTAATTTAGCTTCTTGGGAAGGAAGCAACAAAATATGTACAATTTGTATGTGATTTTTAGCAACCACAGGGCTCATAGAGCTTTGGATTAGGTGCCGTCTCCTTTCAGAAACTGAAATTAATCCATGAAGAGAAAGAAAAGGAGGAAGAGGAAACTAATGATTTTGGATTTTTCGATTCCTACTGTAAATCTCTGAAAATAAGGATTTATGACGGTGGATCTTAGGAGCACATCCTCTGCTTCCATAGCTCCATTCAATTATCATCTGCAGCCAATCCGTCGGCCGAGTGAGGACCTCTTAGACTCTACACAGCAAGGCTGTACCGATAATAATGTCTGGAGATAGCACTAACGACATTCACAAGGATCACTTTCTTTTTCTTGTAAAAGCTGGAGGGAGAGAATGGTGCGGGGAGGGGTGTGCGATCCACACCATGAGGTTGCCTCATCTTCTGTGCGGGAAGCTTGGTTCTATCACTTGTACAACATCCTGTGGTACAGGGGATGGACTATTTCAATAATCCTGTAAAATTTGTCTAACGGCTGCTGGCAAATACTCCTGGTGACATGATGGGGAAACAGGGAAGAAAGGAGAGAAAAATGGAAAACAAGTGATTTCACCAGAGATTCATCTCGTTGGATCTCTTTGGATTCATCTCTTTGGTATCCACTGGTTTTGATGGACGTTAGGTGTTAAGATGTCCCAGTCCTGACATTCGAGAGTCAAGGCATCAATGGGAATGGTCCTGACAATGGCGGAGTCTAGAAGGAGCCTATTCTACCTTTTCAAATCTCTGCTAGGTTTTACTAGCATGTTATTTGGTAGAACGCTGCTTCAGCCTCTGACTCCGGACTCTCTTTCCTTGTTCCAGAATCATCAGACAAGAAATTTCCACACTGTATGGCAACAGGTGAGAAACAGCTGCTCTCTCTTTCGACTGTTGCTAGGTCTCAACTCATTTTCCCTCCTCCAGGGAACTCCCCCTTCTCAACTTTCCCTCCTTCACTGGCCTGTATCTCTGTGAGCTCTCTTCAGAGTCTTCTCCCACCTCTTGGGGATTCACCTTGCTGAGTACTTCGCTCATATGAGCCAATATGCTAGTCTGATTATACATGTTGTCTCCAGTTTAGCGTGGTGGAGCATCCATGCAGATGAGGTGTCGTGTAATAGCTCTATCATGGTGATCTGGCAGTCAGCAGTGTAAGGACCTGATTTTCAGAGTTGCTGAGTACTTACAACTCCAGTTGACTTCATCTCCTCCAAAATCCTGACCCTATCTATCCCAGGACTAGGGCAGGCAAGTTGTACAGATTGGCATTTGGGGAGGCTCTTGCTGAGTGCTCTACAGATATCTTGCTGAGTGCTCTACAGATGTTTGCAATTGTTCTGAAAAGACAATGAATGTGGAAAAACACTGATATCATTCTGTGAATCCCTCAGTGCTACATTACTACCTGACACCAATCCACTGACTGCTGTTGGAGGTGATGGTGTATGTACAAATGTAGAAATAAACAACAAATCACACGGGGGATGGGTGGAAGATGGTGGTTAAAAGAACCACTAGGATTACCATAACTCTGTATCTTGTGAAAATGCCACGTATGGTTTCAAGGCAGAGCCTGGGCTCAGGAAATCAGAAGAAGTGGGAGGTACCTGGGCATCCTTCTTCATTTGGCCAGCATGACTTGAATGGGAATCTGAATTTCTATATGGCAAATCGGTCCTTGCTGCATGAATTAATTCAAAGAATTCACCACAAATTTATGGAAGAAGGGGTGGGGAAAAGTTTTTAAATTGAGAAGAATGAATGCATGCGTAAGTGATTCCTTGTTCTCGGTTTACAAAGCTTAATTGTTCCATCAATAAGTGGCACAGTGAGTAGCAACTCTAGGAACCCAAGAGACGTCCTCATTATCTCCTCTGATATAGCTGACCTTTGGGCCCAAATATTGATAAAGTGCCAGGTAAAATGAGCATGACTCCTGCTCTGATCAAGTCTCTCGCAGAGATTTGTCCATAGCACCAAATCACTTTGGAAATTGACATGATTGCCTTAGACTGATTGGAAGTTTCTGCCCAGGAGTGAATCAATCAGGGGGTGGTGTAGGTCTCAATTAAGATGTAATGACAGAGCAGTGCAAAGGGTCTTGTATAATGCTGTCCCCCAGTGGAAACATTTGTAGCCAGTGGTAGGAAACCCATACATCTTGAGTGCCAACAACCAAAATAAATATATGCAAAATGTAGAGAGGAAGTAACTGCCAAGCAAGAACTTCTCACTTTTGTAGGGGCTGATCAAAAGGGCTAATTAGTCTCACTGTGATAGGAAGAGAATTGTATGTGTAAAGCCCCATGCATTGGCTGATCCTGGACATGAGCGATTTCATATTTGGGAGCTGTGTGATCATTATTTCTGCAATATTCAGCTGGTTTCTCGAATTGATTATCTTATTATGTATGGAATCACTTTGATTTAATTCATCACTGCTCTGTAGGTATCTGGCATGCTGCACAATGACTATTAAAGTAGTGTCTATAGGCCCCTGTGGGTGAAGTCCCTCCATGCCTGAATTCTGTAGAATTTTGGGGTGGTACCACAAGCTCCCCTGGTGTTAAAAATGTTAGTCACTCGTGATTTTTTTTTCTGCTGCATAAAAAAATATTCATCTCAAATCTACTCAGCATGAACTGGAGCAAACATCACTTTTTCTTTGTCCGACCGGTTTTGTAAAATCAGCGGTGTTGTTTCTGAGCACAATTTCTTTGCAACAGCAGTGAATGTCTCAATCTACGGATAGTGTGCTTGGTGTCTTATAAAAAAAAAAAAACCTCAGTACAAAACAGCCCCTTCAAACTAGCAGATTCTTCAGTTTTCCCCACACTTGTGTTATGTGCTGACTTTCAAAGCTGATAGGAAGCCACTTGAAATGGGCTCAAGCCAAAACTCTGGATCCAAAAATCTCCCAAATTTGGGGGAAATTCAGATCTAGATTCTTGGCTGGGTGGACCTAGCTCTAGAAACCGTATCACTAAGATGATTTGCCTTTTTTCTTTAAATAAATAATAATTAATAAACCACTCTTCAATTTACAGTGGAATAATTCCCCCTCTGGTGCGACACCAGGAATCTCTTGCTGTCCTAATGTCCTGAAAATGCAAATGCATCTCTTTATTATAATAGATTCATAGATTATAAAGTTAGAAGGGACCATTGTGATCACCTAGTCTGACCTTCTACATGACTCAAGCCATATGACTTCTCTGAATTAAATTTGTTTGAACTAGAGCATATCTTTTAGAAAAATAATATATGTGAGCAAGTGAACAAAGTCAGCATTGCTTGAGGAAGGAACTGAACTCTCTCAAAAGGGCTTGGTTACATTGTCATTGGAGACTGGGATGATGACATTCTGATACTTAAGTTTCTACCCCGAAGGTGAGCTTTGTATTGATCTTAAAAATGACAGTTTGGAGACCAAGAGTGGAGAAAAAAACACTGCTGTGCATCAGAATGTCCTCATTTCCCATTTAATCTCTGCAACTACTGGTGAATAAAATAGAAAAAGTGTCCATGAACGTGAGTTCAGATATTTAAATGAATTTACTTGGACTGAATTCACATCTCTTTGTGTTCCCTTTCCTCAAATATTCTAGTGAATTAATTCTACTGGCAGCACTATTTTCCTAAACAGTGAATTTCAAGTAATTATTGCACAATAGTCACATAAAAAACAATTCTCAAATTCTTCATAGTGATTTTTCACATAGGAAACTTATTAATGAGTGACACTCATCCAATCAGGGAAGAGAAACATCATGTGATCTATGTCTCCAGTTGAAACAGTTCATTTAAAGCAATGGATACTCTCAATTAACTGTATCCTACAGACCAAGAGTCATTCATGAGTTATCCAGGAAATAATTTCAAAGAACAGATAAAGTCTAGCAGAGCCGGCTTTAGGAAGTGCGGGGCCCGATTCGAATAGTTTCATTGGGCCCCTTTCAGTGGAACATTAACATTTAAAAAATAGGGAGCGGTCTAATAAGAGCCTGGAGAGCTTTTAACCGGTTTGAGGTTCATGTTCTTCCAGAGAGGCAGGTTTCAATGGATTCAGATTGATAAAGTACCATCCGTTCCTCTTTGGTGCAGAGAAGCCACCCAGGGAAGTTGTGAATCTTTGACATTGCTAAGGGGTCCGACGTCTTTAAGAAAAATACACCAGAACTAGTTTAGAAGACAGGACTGGAGGAATGAGGCCATGCCAGAAAGACAAAGGTGGGAGTCCTGTGACTGGATATTTGAGCTTAGCTTTATTATGATGAACCTGGCACTTGGAAATGTGGGTAGCTGAAGCGAGCGGAATCTGAGGTTTTGCAAACTCTTCTTTCTATCGGTAAACTTTTTAAAAGATGTGCTCTAGTTCAAGCCCACATTAGGGGATTTGAAGCGGGGACTGGGGTGAAAAAGTCTATAACCTGTGTTACAAAGGAGGTCAGATTAGATGATCACTATGGTTCATTCCAGCCCCTATCTGTGTGTCTAAGTTCATCATATTTCTTTAGGGGGAATAAAATTAGTGTTTGAGCTAAAGGGGCTGTATAGTGGACAGAAGGGTTCCTCCTAAGCCAGGCTAGCACAAGCAGAGGGCCAACATACAGAATGTCTACTGCTTTTCTACACCCTCCCTTCCTGCTCTCAGCTATTCGTCTCTTTTAGGGTCGCAAGATTTTTTTGTCTCCTTCCACTTTTGCTTTGCTTTCTTCTCTCCCAGCCACCCCCAATCTCATAATCAAAACAAAACAGCTTAGAAAGTTCAGTTTAAACTTCTATGTTCCTGATGTCCAGTAGCATTAGAACATAGGAAAAGCAAGTGCACCCAGCCCTAAGATACCTGTGTTTGACTTATAAGGTAGCAATACCCTAAAACATGGAGAAACCCCTTGCTTTGTGAATACCTAGCCTATATTACTACACTCTGTGGCAAGGCTGCCTACTTATATAACCTTTCCCCCCAGCATGCCTCTCTGTGACTGGCCCTTTAAATTTAGCAGCTCTTAGGCTCCTTCAGCCCTAAAGTAGCCATTTTGCAGCTAGCTGCTGGATCTTTCTCTTTTCCAGCTGGTAAGTATCAACTTCTATCATGTTCTTCCTTTACTGCTTATGAGGAAAGTAGTCACACATTGTGCCACATCCTTTAAGAATTTAGCAGACACAGCCACACACAGACAGGCACTAGAGGCTTGTGTATATTGGGCTGTTTGGGGAAATCTGCCTCCCCCTCCTCGGTGCAGTTAGCAAGGCGCATTAGTGCAGACTGCCCACAAGCCGTTGATACCACTGCCCTCTCTAGGCCTCCTCTGAGCTACATTGGATGACACGGCAGTAAAACCCCCTGAAGCCAGGCTATGCTAACGCTTCTTCTGGTGGGACTGCACAGCTGCTACCCAAGAATGGGCTGTGTACCAACAGAGCTAAGTGGAGAGATGGTCAAGCTGATTTCTCCTCCCATGCATATGTTAGTATTTGCTTTAACAAAACACTGATTTGTTCCACTTCTAAACCCCACACCAGAAATAAAAAAATCCTATTGAGCAAGCTTCCCCCCACCCCATCCTGTGTGTATCCTGTGCAAGAATATGACACTAGGCTTTTTCTCACCCTTTTCAAAGATTCCTGCTGTTCACCCCTCCTGAGGAATCCGTTTGCTCTAAGAAAGGCTCTCGTGAACGTTCAGGGAATCGCTAGGTGATTTTTCTGGGGCAGGCAATGCATCATATAAGTAAAATAACAAACCCGCTGATGCATTTCTTGTCACCATCCATCCCACCCACCCACAAGAAAAGACCTGCTGACCTTTCAGTGCTTCTTATTTAGAAAATCATTTAAACTCCAGACTGGAAGCCAATGAGGTCCTAGAAGGAGTCTGGCATAAGACTCCTCAAAATTGTCAAGCAGCAGCAAAGCCCTGTTCGCATTGGTGGGTAGGAGAGACTCTCCGAGGATTACAGGTGATTAACCGGAGAGGCTGGTCCCTATTGCAGGTGACCGTGCTAAACAAACATTTGCAAGCAGCTTTACTGAATGATCTTGAGCATTTTTTCCCTCCGAGTGAGATGTTTAACATGAGTCTGTTGTCAAGAAGGGAAAATATGGGATTTTAAATGAAGAACAGATAAAGAACGCCTCAGTGCCATGCTATATTTGCAGACAGAGGGGTGACTGGCTGCTGAAGAGAATAAGGTATTCCTCCCCCTTCTCAAATGCCCGTAGCCACTTCTACCTTAAGGAGCAGGAGATGAAAAGGAATCAGACCCAGATCTCCCATGTGAGGCTGCCAAAGGCTAATCCCTAGGCCTTGCTGCCAGTGAGATTTTTAAGACATGACACCGGGCAGTATAGAGACCCTTTTACATGCTTTCTCCTGAGTGTGGATGAATATTTCCCTGATTGAACCTGAACACAGATTATTATTTTATTATTTCAATTGATAAAGAAACAGGTGGCTCTCCGAATGTGCCAGTTGACCAACAAACACAATAAATCAAAAGAGAAATCACAGCTCCATAACACACAATAATAGTAAATCACCTGGCAGCATGGAAAGGAAACCACAAATGCCCGTTTCCCACTGTACCTCATCCCTGATAATATTTGCAACCCTTGTAAGAAGCTGGGCCTTGCAGCTTGCCCGGAAGGTTGGCAGATGTAGGATGTTTGGGACCGATGGGGCAGGGGAGCACAGTCCGGTGGAAAGGGGCCCTTAGCCGAGAATGCCCTGCCAGCCTCCTCATCTGTTTGATACCAAAGGGGTCCTGGTGATTTCTGCTGTGGCAGTGGGTCACTGGGAGAGGCGATCTCTAGGTAGGAAGAACCTACATCACTTAGAGCTTTATGGTCAATATCAACACCTTAAACAGCACTCCCTCTTTCCATTTGGAGGTAGGATTCTCTTTGCTCGGGCTGCGTCTGGTTTAGTCTGAATGCTGTACCAAGCATTTAAATTATTCATTCAGACACAGCCTGGGTTTGAGATTTACGTCATGCTGTGAAAATGAGTTGAGGTGGTTCACACAGCTATGACGTTTGTAAACCCTCCACTGCTGGCCCCCTTCTCTCTCTCTGGGTACGTCCACAGGGCAGCTGGGAGGTGTGGTTCCCAGCTCTGACAGACATACAAGCGCTAGCTTTGACTGAGCCAGCATGCTAAAAATAGCAGCATAACTGTGGCCACACAAGTAGTGGCTCAGCCTAGCTGCCAGAGTATAAACCTGCTCAGGAGGACCCTGGGTATGTAGTCAGGTGGCTAGCCCAAGCCGCTGCTCGTGCTGCTTTGGCTACACTACTATTCTTTGTGTGCTAGCCCAATCAAAGCTAGTGCATGTATGTCTACCTGAGCTGGGAATCTCACCTCCTAGCGGCAGTGTAGATGTAGCCTATATGTGTACAGGACCTGCATCACTGTCACATCTGAGCACCTGTGGACCACAACCCACTCCGTGGCCTTAGAATTCTGAGAGGGCAGATGTCATCTGTTGAGAGATGGGTCACATTCCATTTAGAGTCCGTTCATCTCAGTATTGCACAGTTCTTAGTCCTCAAAAGAAGTCGTATTTAATAAATATTTATTTTGCTGATAATGCACAAAAGCTGGAGACAATGTAATATTGGTGGTGGAATATCACCAGGGACATGAAGCCCATGTCCACCCAAACCTGGGTGGAGAAGGGTTCGAGCCTGTTTATATTTATTGTGTGGGAGGAGGTGTCCTTTCCATCCTGCACTAACCCCTGGTGTTTCCAGTATTGAAAGTCCCCTTCAGAGAAGATCAACTGATCCACCCAAATCTCACATTGGTTATTGACTGAAATTCAGGAGCTAGAATTTCTGAAGAACTTAGGGCCAAATTTTCAGGTGCTTATTACCAGCAATTGGGACCAGATTTTCCAAAGACTTCAGCACTTAATGTGCTGAGCTCTTTTGAGGCTATCACCCCTATTGTGGGTTCCTGAACCTTTTTGAGATTTCTGGCTGTACTGCCAATCTGATTGCTTCCTAATTCACAGCAAACAGCTAGACAATGTTAACACAGTTTAATGCAGCAACTGCAGCAACAATAGCTCTGAAGATCTCACAATAAGCATGCTGCTGATGGATGATGCCTTTGTACTCGGCGATGTATATTTCCGTGGGGATGTTCCAAAATCTACCCTAGCACAGAGGGACAGTGCACATTACATGGTTTTATTTTATCAACATCACTTGTCGAGACTTTTGTTTGGGAGAAAAGGAGCGAAGCAAAAGATGGTGGTTATCTTCGCTGTACAACTGCACCCGGGATGCTGGCTGACGAATGACATCCAACTGGCAACGGCAGCCCTCTCAGCTTTTCAGATCAACATAACACAGAGCCATTAAGAAGCCGTCAGACCTTTCACTTAAATCTATTGATTAAGCCCAGATCTTTGGAAAGGGGTTCAAATAACAGTATAGTCTCTCTCTTTCCTCCCTCCCCCCACTTTTAACTTGTTTTGGGATCCATTTCTTCAAAAGAGATGTTAGACTGAAGTCTCTTCCAAGGCTCAGTTGAGAGTGACTGGAAGCCAGGAACCCCTGAAGTCTTATCCTAACTCTGCTACTGATTCTCCTTGTGGCCTTGGGCAAGTTATTAACCACTCTGAAAAGTGGGGCTAATAATATTTATTTCACAGTCTGAGAGAACAGAAATGGGAGGATAGAGGGCTCTTCACTCTAGCTGACAAAGGTTTAACAAGATCCAATTACTGTAAACTCAAGCTAGACACATTCAGCCTGGAAATAAGGTGTACATTTTTAACAGTGAGGGTAATTAATCACTGGAACAATTTATCAAGGGTCATGGTGGAGTCTCCATCATTGACAATTTTTCATCCAAGACTGGATGTTTTTCTAAAAGATCTGCTCTAGTTCAAACATAATTAATTCAGGGAAGTCCCGTGGCAGCCCGTGTTCTGCAGAAGGTCAAACTAGATGATCACATTGGTCCCTTCTGGCTTTATAATCTATGACTCTAAACTGTTACTGTATGTGCAGCACCTAGCGCCAAGTGGCTATGATTTCAGTTCGCCAGTCGGCGCCAACATAATGCAAAATAACCAATAATAAGTAAAAAATAAACTCTTTAAAAAATAAGATGGTGCGGTCAGTTTTCAGCCAAGCCTCTTCATAGCCTCTGCTCAGCACACACATGGTCTAACAATTGCAACTGCATCTTTAAATAATCTAACACCTGTGTGGATGCAAATGCTTGTGGAACCGGTTCCCCGCTCTGCCTGATCCACAGAAGATGTGAGTGTGTTACAGTTCCCAGCTAGAGCCTGGCTCTTCAGCTCAAGCTGTAGAGACTCATGATTTAAACTCTGGAGGACCCTAAGCCAATACCCAGTCATGCTAGCAGCTGCCAAATTCCCTGCAGCAAATGTAAGTATGAGAGTTTAAAGAATGTGTGCAATATTTTGTGCATACATAAGTGCGGCGCTCTTGGATGAAAATGCTGCCATGTATTTTGAATGCTTTCTGCTGAATTACTATGGCGTGTGTTTTACAGAAGGTCAGGCTAAATTATTATAATGGTCTCTTCTAGCTTTAGAATCTATGGGAGAAAAAAAACCCTCTGACTGAGCTATTTCTGAGCATATAATGATTGCTTGCTGTGTAATTAATACAGAATCAGTCTCTAACTTCCAATTACTAGCAAGCAGAAGTCTCAATTTAAGGGTTTGGTTTTTTTTGTTTTTTTAAATAAGGATTTATAGGCACAAGGCCAGGGCCGGGTCCAGGCACCAGCTGACCAAGCAGGTGCTTGGGGCGGCACCTGGAGGGGGGCGGCGCTCCGGCCGGCCGGGGAGAGCGGGGCCGCGGCCGGGCTCGCCGCCCTCCCCCCGGCGCTCCGGCCGGCTGGGGAGAGCGGGGCCCGGGCCGGGCTCGCCGCCCTCCCCCCAGCGCTCCGGCTGGTTGGGGAGAGCGGGGCCCCGGCCAGGCTCGCCGCCCTCCCCCCGGCGCTCCAGCCGGCCTGGGAGAGCGGGGCTGCGGCCGGGCTCGGCGCCCTCCCCTGCCGCGCTCCCCGCTGGGGGGCCGGGGGCGGCGGGAGGCTTTTTTGCCTGGGGCGGCAAAAAAGCCAGAGCCAGCCCTGCACAAGGCTTCATAGGTCCAAGGGCAGTGAGTGCCAAACTCTTCTCAGTTACACCAGTGTCAAGCCAAAGTAATGCCACCCATTTGAACAGAGTTACCAGACAGACCCCAATGTGACTGAAAGCAGATTTTGGCCTTGAAGCTCCACTCCATTTCTACGTGGCATCTTTTCCAGGTTGCAAATAGAGAGGCAGAAGTATTGTTGCAGTAGGAGTCACCAGACGGTGCTTGTTCCACACAGTCCTACACGTTCTGAGCACATGAGCACTGTTCAGTCTTTGAAAAAATGATTTATTGTCATTAGTTTTGGGGAAGTGGGGGAGAGTTGCCGCTAAGGCGGAAGAGACTTTGCTGCACTTTAACCTCCCTGACTAGTCAACTCCTGGAGTAGAGTTGCATCCTGGGGCCTCTGCATTAGGGCTGAAGTTACTGGAAGAGCTGTTTGTCAGCGCCTCTGGCCAAGGACTGGTGTATATGTGTACATAAAACAAGTTACACTAAGAAAACCCCCAATCTCCAGGTTACTGGTTTCTCCTCCACTGGAAAGCTGGCATGCAAGGCCCCAAAATTTGCTTGGAGGAGGGGAGATATCATGTAGGGGGGTAGACTTTGTTTTGATAATCCAATACTGGAGTAGTCCAGATCTGAATCCCGGTTAATTCAAATCCCTAAGGTGAGGCATTGCATTCAGAGAAATGGTGCTGGATTTGGCCTATAATCTCACCAGCATTAATATCTAGACCTAAAGTACAAACAGCCTTGTTTGTAAATGAATGTTATCTCAAAATACTAGACCCAAAAGACAGTCTGCTGCTTACTCAGAAGAACAAATAAAAAAGCAAAACAAATTATAAATTGTTATAGATCCAGATAGAGAAGCATCTCATTAACAAGCTACTGCGCCTTCCAACATCCAGATATTTAAAACACAGGGTGACTGTGCTACCAAATGTCAAATTGGTAGCCACAAACTGGAACTAGAAACCAGGAGATCAGGGCAAGTGATTTTTTTTAAAATCAATATGGCCGAGGGCAAACTGAACCTCAGAGTCATTTTCTGCTTCACTTTGAGGAATATAAAAATACAAGAAAGATGTTACAAGGCCCCCGTTGGCACCTATCATAATATAACTATTGAATTATTACAATGAGTAAGCCTTTGGCACTAATGTATCTGCACTCTTCTTATATAGTGAACTGCCAGTACACCTAGGGCGTATCTGTGGTATAGAAACTGCCTTGTTTGACTGAGTGTCATACACAACAGCCTCCCCGCAGAAACCTGCAGCCCACTTAATTTGCCCCTGGAAAGCAATTACTATGAACATGGGTGTAAACTGGGTGATGGCTCAGGAAAATGCACCTACTTAGCTCTTTACACACACATGGTGCATGGCATCCGCCCATGTGACGGAATGCCGAACGTGCTTAAAATTTTGGCCCCTGATTCTGAGCGAATTCACCATTTATCTCCACGTTCCCCTCCTCATGTAAAAAGTAACTCCTAAACCCCAGAGGTTAGCCTGGTTGAGATCATAACCAATTGGCTAAATCTGAGCGTCAGCCACCAGGATGTAGGATTACACTGTTAGATTTGGTGTGTCTCTTTGTCAGTATCCTGGATCAGTGGTCAGATTAATGAGGCCAAATTTAAAATCCCAACACAAATCAAGGTAGTGCATGTACAAATATCTGTCTGGGCGCACAGTTACCTGATCTGCATGAGCAAATGCAGGAGGCTTGTGAGTGCAGATTGTTATTTTCATTGGATTTTGGAACTGTGGTTCCATAATTTCCTTCTCCTCTCCCATTCTGCTCCCTTTGAAGTTTCCTCTCACTGTTCCCCATTGCATGGGTACTGCGAGTTCTACTAAATGAGTGAAAACAGCCTGTGTCATTTTTTAGAGACGTGCTTCAAAGATTTCCTACAGCCTGCTAGAAAACCTTGGGGAATGAAAGCATAATATTTCAGACTACACTAAATTATGTTTATTTAACCTATTTCCTGTGCTAGCTTTCATGTCTCATCCTGGAGAAAATGTTACGCTGATGTGATTTTCATTTATTCACAACTTGGACTTTTAAGAAAATGATCATCCTTGAGCTATTTTTCTATTTGCATTCTGCATAAAACGTAAATTGCTTTTTCCCCCCTTTCACCACAGTAACAGTAAAGCACTGGCTGAGCAACTGTGTAAGTTACATCAAATGAAATGACTTGTTGTTTTGTTCGAATGCTTATGCAGTCATTATCACTGTAGGATCCGAGCATCTTCCAGAAGTGCTTTAAGTCACCTGACCTGTACCTGTCACATGTCATTCTTTCTTTCTCACTTCTTCTCCCCAAGAGGAAATTGTATGGGGATTTTTTTAATGAATATATTCCATGTACATCCTGTTCTGTGTTTACTTTACCCTCCTACATCACAAATTAACTCTGTTTTGTGATTTCTCATCCTTGTTCATTGAGGATATTTATCCATATCTCCAAAGGACCACACAGTTCTTCAAAATGTGACATGTTCTATTAGTCTGTCATTTGTAAGAGCATCCCACATTCTGCTAAATGTTAAAGAAAAGGATGAAAAAAAAAAAGAATAAGATGTCTTACTGATGAGATTTTGCAACAGTTTCTGATACTGAGGGGATGTAACTGTGGTAACTGGAAGTAAAGGATTGTGGTGAAATACAATATTCTTATCATTTGATTTCATGATGCTGATAAACCAAAGCATGCAGCCAATGCCTGTCTGTAGTTGAAGAATCTGGTGGCTCCTGGGGACATGGGGGTATGGGCTTGCGAGCCTCTAATGTGAAGGACTGATGGAAAGAGAATTTGGGTTCCTTCAGCCTATGGTGCAAACATTGATCGGGAAAAGCTTCAGTTTAGCAGTTCTGTGCTGAAGCAGCGTAATGGATTACATGGTGATTGCTTCATCAAAGAGATGTCAGTTTTGCTTCTTTAGTCCATTCATTAGAGTGCAAGGCTAACAAGTCAGATCTCTAACCACCTCAATTTTCCAGTCTAACTGACTACCTAACTAACTTTCTTGTCTACCCCTACATGTCTCCTACCTACAGGATGTCTCTGCCCTCCCTTTCTTCTTCCCAAAAGCCTCTGCTCAAGTTTCATTCTCCTTAATTTCCCACACCCCTTCCCCGCATGCCCAACCTCAGATCTCTCTTGGGAGGTCATAGATACCAGATCCTGAAAGGTATTTAGGTGCTTAACTCCCATTTAAAGCAATGAGAGTTAGGCACCTAAATACCTTTGAGGATCTGGATCATATTGCCTACTCTAGACACCGGAAGGGGAAGGGGAGACGCTTTGACCTAGGACTTCTTCTTTCCAATGGTTTCACAGGGCAGGGAGACATTCCACATGCGAGATATGGCTTCATCACCTCATTTCTACCACATCTAGAATCAGCTGTTAATGTCCATTCCACACCTTCACCTTGTAGACAACAGGCGGCAAAGATAATACAGCTCTGGTTCCTCAACCAGCCCCTTCTTTCCACTTGGGTGAGCCCAGAAGGTCTCTGAGGATGAAGCAAGGTATAATCTGAGCTGCACACAATGCACATAACTACATACTTTTTTTCACCCACCAGAACCTGCAGGGGTAAATCTTACCAATTTCACATGCACCTGAACTCACTGTAGCTGGGTGAGTATGTGAACATTTGTGCTTGCACCCTGTTTAGCACAAATACAGGAGTATTTTGAATAGGCCCAAAGGGCCAAATTTACAAAGGTCTGTAGATACCTACCTGCTTCTTTAGGCACCTATGTACTGTTGTAAATCTGGGTCAAATTGTGTCTACAGCCAGGGAGATTGAGTCTCAGACTGCTTGGAAATCTAGGCCAACATTTTTGCAGATGGGTGCCTAAATGTGGACCCCCAGGGCAAGAAGTCACTAGAAGCCAAAGATGTTGGTAGGAGTTTCTGGTGCATTTCTCCACTTTAAAAAAAACCACATCCTTTTTATTCAGCAGCCTTAAATCTGGATTTAGGAGCCTACCCCCAACTTTGAAAACGTTGGCCTAAGTTTATATTCCACTCTGAAAGAAAGATTTAAAGCTATAAAAGGGGAGGTTCATTGCACAGCAAGTGAAGAACCTAACTGGCAAGTATTAATAGTTGTAATATTTTTTAATACATTTGATTACTCCCATTCTCTGAAGCGCTAGACACTCTTCAATGATTCTCATGAGCGTTTCATTCCACCCCATTAAAATATGTCTGTTTCAAGATTTAAGAATAATAGTACTAATAAAAAAAACCCAAACCCTGAGAAGGATTAAGATTAGAGCTTGGTAAATGAATGCTTAAGAAAAGGTCTTTTTTTTTTGTCTCGACTAAATTCCCACCTCGTAAGCCTTGCTATACAGTACGCTTTGCCGTTCTAGCACTCAGAGCGAGGCCCCATGCTTGGGGGCATGCTTAATGTCAGCCAGGTTGAATGTGCTGATGAGGGGCAGAGGGCCACTGAGGGGTCCTTCATGTCTGCCTCAGATTTCTCTCTGCTGGCTAAACTCTAATCTGTCTTCTGTTTAAAATTTCATTAGGGGAAGCTCCTGCTGGACAGAAAGCAAACCTTTTTGTGTGTGTTTGGAATGAGTTTGCAATTTTCTGTCCCTTAAGCTTCAGGCAGCAGTCCCCTATTGTTACAGGCCATTAGCGGTGATGTCAATGTCACACAGGCCCTTCTCTCTGTGTTGCTCCCCCTTCACACATGCCTTCCCTCCCTAAAACGTGCTTTAGTGCAGAAAGGGCCTGATCCTGCACATTGCTGAGCACGCTCCCGGGTCCAGGGAAGCCAGTGGGAGTTGAGCAGGCTTAGCACCTTTGCAGGATTGAGCCTCTAGTAAAGGGTGGTGCTTATGAACTCTGATACATCCCCCCTGCCGACTGGGCTGAAATACACAATGCATGGCCATCGTTGGGGGAAAGCAAGCTGCTTTGCTTTTCAGCTACTCGCACGTTACGCATTGGTTTTTCAAGGGAAAAAAATCGCAACCATTTTCTGGGGGGAACCAAACAGCCCTGAAGCCAATACGTTCCCTCTTTGAGTCGTAGGTTCCAAGTCCAGAAAGGACCATTGTGATCATCTACTCTGACCTTGTGTATAACACAGGCCAGAGAGCTTCCCTCAAATAATTCCGTTTGAACTAGAGTAGATCTTTAAAAAATAAAATTCCAGTCTTTGCCCTGGGAGAATTCTATTTCCAGCCGCAGTCAAGCAGGTCTCTTGATGCTGTGTGCTCACCTTTGCATATGCAAATGGAGTGCACCTGCAGAAGTAGCCAGGGACATGCGTATTGGGGAGATGAATGCCCCGCTGCTTTAGGTGCACAGGAGAAGGGCCATCAGTGTGGTGTGCGCCAAATGCATGCAGTCCCCAGTTTTGTAGACACAAGCAGTTGCACATGCATGTCTGTCTAGGTACTTAGATGGCCCCACGTCACAGCACCGGAGCACCTTGCAAACATTAGTGAATCTGTGCTCACAACCCACTCTGCATTGTAGGGAAGTAGTAGTATACCCATTTCACAGAGGTGGAACTGAGGCACAAAGATTATGTGACTTGCCTGAGATTTTACAGTGGGTCTGCAATAGTGCTGAGAAGAGAATCCAGGTCTCCTGAGGCCCAGTCCAGTGCTTTATCCACACGCTGTTGTGATAACTGGGCCTAGTGATATAACTCAAGGACTGTGCTAAAATCATATTTGATAAACAGGAGAAGTGTAGGTCTGGAAATCAATGAGCCAAAATCAGTGTGTCGGAAATTAGGCCTAATTGGTGAACAAATATGAGGGGATGGGCTATTCCACCCATCACTCCGTTTTGCAGGCCTTAAAAGAACAGACTCTATGGGGAGAATGGAGCTGTCTGAGCACAACTCCTGGCTGGGAGACAGGTGGATTGGAAAGATCGAGCTTCACCATCCTGGCTGCTGCTTCTCCCACCATCTCCTAGGACCCCTGGGTTCAGCAGGACACCACTGGGCCTTTGTCATCCTGATCCCAAGGGATGTCCTGACTGCTCCAGGCCAAAAAGAGGACCCCACCTCCACCAGCTCCAGTTAAATCCTGAACACCATCTGGGATGTGAGCCTTTGGTTCCTTCTGTCACCTGCCTCTGCCACCATGTGCCCTTTGCCTTCCCTACCTTATTCCTTCTTTTGCCTACCCATTTCCTTTTGCCTTCTGTCTAATAAGAGTCTGGCTTAGCTGGCCAGGACTGTATATTCTGCAAAACTGCCGTGAGCCTGTGACCAAAGAGGCAGCTAAAGGTAATGCCCTAAACAGCCCCACGCTGGCACATGTTTGCCAGGTCTTGGAGTGGCTGGTAAGACCATGTGCTGTGCCAGTGTTTCTCCAGCACTGAGGCTGCAAGTGAGGGTCAACACCAGAGACAGACGCTGCATTTTGTTCTTCTCTCTCCCCTCTTGCGTGTGTTTGTCATGTTTTGTCTTCCACGAAATGGGATTGGACTTCAACAACAGCTTCATCCAGTCTCAACTAACTAGTTCTCTTTTTCTCAAAAGGACAGTTATTATCATCTTTAATTTCATCTCCGAGACACTCAGGCAGGGGCGTTGTTCTTCTATAGAATCTCTCCAGCTAAAGAGAGATTGTTAAAACAAAAGTCTTATTTAGTACTTTGTATTTCAAATGCTTTAACTGTTTTTCCTTCTTTTTCTGAATCATTAATAAAAGGTTTTAAAGGATTTTTAATGCTGCGTTTGCTGTGGTATTAGCAGGCTGAATGGTATTAAACTGTACTTTTAAAATTGTTTAATATTGTACAGTGACAGCCATCTTAATACTTTGACCGTTTAGGCCCGTTTATTCCATCAGATTTAAGACAGCAGTGCCCGTGCTTGCTGAAAAGGGAGCACACACAATTAGAAGCCAGTGCTGAAAATTTTATCCTGCTCAGCTTCTTATTACCAATCAACCTTTGGCACTCCTGTTCATGGATTCACAGCTTTTAAGCAAAGAAAGGACCCTTCCTGCGTCTAGTGTGACCTCCTTCATAACACGAGCCAGAGAAGTTCAACGTGCCCCAAGAAAAATCTATTTGGGCTTTGATTTATTTTATTCATGTGTATTTGTTTTATTTGGGGTCATTACCAATGGACCAGTCCATTATTATCGCCACACAAACCAAGCTCTCCGTTAATCAGGCATTGGAATCTGGAGCTAATTGAGCAATTGGATTGCTCGGCTGAACATTCCTGGATGACCCATGAAACCAGCTCCAGGGTTTAACCTGGTATCTGTTATGTAAAATCACGCACACTCTGAATTCAGGACTCCACCCTGAGTCCTGACAGAACAACCACATTATCTCTTTTGCAGCTTGTGCCCACAGGCCTTTCCTAGTAAAAGGTGGAAGCCTGGTCATCTCATTGGATTTCCATATATCAAAAAATTAGATCCAGTTCAAGCTGATTTTATATTAAACCCCCTTGCAGCAGGCACATCCGGAGAGATGCACAGAATTCAGCTAATTAAACTTTCAGCAGTTCACCTTGCCAAGAGTTTAATTAGCTGAGATGCTCTCTTCTCTATATTTGTCTTACGCACAGCTTCCAGAGAGTTTGATTTGCGTGTTATGAAATGCAGAGGGAGCAAAATCGTTCGTGCCCATCTATGTGGATGCATTCAAAGAGCAGGGGTTTGTTGGCTCTCTTTTGCATAAGTGGTTAAATATGCTCAAAATCGGCATGGTTTTAGATGCCCAACCCCTGTTGATTGTAATGGGAGTCACACAGCTAATGCACTGCAGGCTTTAAAAACGTAAGGGGGGAAGGGTGTGACGTAACTGTTTGCGTCTCCTCTATTCTGCTTCTAGGTCAGTCATTTTTGCTGGATTTTAGCTCTGGAGCGTAAACAAGTGTGATAAATGCTCTCTCTCTCAGTCCTCATCAGCTGCATTAGAAAGGCAAAAGTAACTAGAACTCATCCCTCCACATCCCACAAAATCAGCCACAAGTGCAGTTCTCTCATGGATTTGTCTGAAATGTTAATTTGTCTCTCTCAATTAGGAGTGTGGGTCACGGATTACAATGCAGATGTGGGCAGTGTTGTGCCAGGGCCAGGCACAAATCATAGCTACGTTTCTATTTCACACCTCACCCGATTGCTGACTTCTTGGAGGTGGAAACACAAATCCTTGAAGTGAGCTTCTGTTCACAAGAACTCTGATGAACAAGTAATCAATAGCCCGTTATTAGGCCGGTGTCTTTGGTTGCAGTGGATACAATGTGCCATTTGAGATCAGCTTATAGTTTCGTCTTTGTATTCATTGAGCTCGCTGAAGTTCGAAGTAGTGCAACTGGCAAAGGCATCCAGGCTGCACACCTGAAGACTTGCCCAGTTAGGAATAGCTTATGGTCAAGATTTTCAGAACTGCACATGTACACACACACACACGCAATTGCATACCTGCACAGCTCAGAAGGACCTGGCCATTGGCTGCATTCCTGCATAGCGGGCAGTAGAATCAGTGTAGCTTGGTTGTGCAAGGGACCAGAATTTAAGTGTGTGTGTGGGGGGGTGGATGGCAGATGGGGTGTGTGTAATGTGTGTGCAGCCACTGACATGGTGTGTACCACCACTCTGCAGCAGTGCGCCAGGGATGGGCAGGAACTAGGCATTCAGTATTATGAAGACCTTCTGTTGTTAATTTCCAAGGCCCACATCATATAACTTAGGCTGGTACATTATTCCTCTTTGTTCTATCCCCTCCGCCCCAAAGGCACTGATCCTGGGCGCTAGGCCTCTTTGCCATAAATTAAAACGAGTCCCATTAAAGAGGCTGAAGCAGCAGCCTGCTCCTTTCCCCAAACCAGAAAATATTAAACCAGAGATAGAATCAAAACCCATCCAGTCCCCCCATTATCACAAACACCAACCCTCATCTCAAGCCCTCCCTCCCCAGAAACATGGGAAAAGAGAGAGGCCTGGGTAGATCTCTGAAAGACAACAGTTTTCAGGTTAACTGGGCAGGGGAGTCGGTTCCAAAGTTGAGGGCCTCTTGCAGAGAATGCCTGGCCGGTAGCGCTCTCTTGATTATACAATGGGGGTGGGGGGTGCGCAGGCCCGGCTTCCCTGCTGAGCATACCTGAGGCCATCTTGCACGGGGGAGAGTCAGATTTTTAGCAAAGTAGAACCTAATCCAATCAGGGCTCTATAGGTTAAACATTGATGCCTTAAAGTCCACTTGGGAATAAGAGGCAGCCAGTGCAGATCTCAGAGCACAGATGCCATGTGCTCTTGGCGAAAACCATCTGCCAAGCAGGCCAACCCATCGTGCCCTCCTCTCAAGTTGCAGGTTGACTTAAGCCCCATGTAGAGTTCCTCTGTTAGACAGCTCCAGACCAGCTCAGTAGCATAACAGGGAGGATTCCTTTCAACTCACCTGGCTGTGGACATTTGCCTAGGTGTTTGGACCTTAGTGAATAATGAGAACAAGACACTGGCAAATGCTTTTTCCTTTTGGCCCTGGTTTTAATTTATCTTGTCTCTTCTTCAGGCTCGTTCTCTCTCGCTGGCACAGGAAGTCGTGTGTGAGTGAAATCTTGGGAACTGGCCTTAGGAGGGGGGGGAAAAAAGACAACCAGAAAGTCTGAATTAGTGAAGTGTGTACAAGGGAGCTTTGTAAGTCTAATTAGAGGTAATTAGAAATATTCATAAGCAATCCATCAAAGCCTCGCTGGATATTCATCATCCTTCCAGGGCCATTCACAGGTATCCTCCAAGATGAATTGTGGTTTATGTGGGCTTATTTTTGGATGTCCTGATATATTTATTTTTAAACTCCAACATTTTGCTGGGTTTGAATTTGAGCATGTTGTGCTATTTATAGATTTTTTAAAACTGTTCTAGGACAAAAGGAAATAGCTTTCCTGAGGAGCTAAGTGAATAATTGACAACAGATAATTTATTAGACGAATTGGCCTCTTTTTCTACGTGTGTAACATCTGCTCACTTACCACAATTTATTCCTGATGCAAATTAAGCGGACACAATTTGTTTTCACTTTATGGATCTATAGGGAATAGCTCACCGGGCATATTCAATGCTCAGTTGAACTGGCATGGTCTAGTGAATAGGACACTTGCCTGGGAATTAGGAGAGTTAGTTTTTTTTCTCTGCCACTGACCTGCCATGTGACCTTGGGCAAGTTCACTTCACCTCTTTTGGACCTCTTGTTCCACTCCCATCCTATATCTGGCTTGTTTATTTAGAATGTGAGCTTTCTGAGGTTGAAGTTGTTTCTCACTCTGTATATGTGCAGCTCCCAGCACGCTGGGGCACCATTCTCAGCCGGAGCCTCTAGGCACTTCTGAAATACAAATAACGATCAAAGAAGTATTCATAAACTAGGCTGTAGTGCTTAGCTGTGGTTCGGCACATTATGCTGCTTCCGTTCCCTGATCTTATTCTAGTGAGCCTGGATGCACAAGACTGCCAGCCATAGCTATGGAATGTGTTCATCCAGGCCCTATGTCTTCATTCTCAACAAAGCCAAGCGTTTCTCTGCATTGACTCTGCAGTAAAGTCGACTAGATCAACTCCAGTGATTCCGTACCAGCTCCTCGCAGTTCTGGCTTTCACATGTCCCCACATCTCAGCACCCAAGCAAGTCTAGCAAGTTGTAATATTGGAAAGTGAGGGGCACTCTGCCATATTGATTATATTAGGTGAGAAAAAATTGCTACGTGCTATTTGCAGATAAGAGATTTATTATCTCTCTGCAATATGGCTCACCAGCCGGAGACAGCCAAGGCTTAAAGACACAGACCCAAGTCTCCTGCTGGTTCTTATTCTGCTTCCATCTGTGAAAGGGAACTGGGGGATAAGGCTTCAGTCTACATATTCACTGCTCACCCCCCACACAGCTCTGTGCTAGCAGAGCCTGAGGCTATGTCTACACTACAGATATCTGCCGGGGTGGTGGTGGTGGTTTTATTATAGAGGTCCAAAATGCAGCTTTGCCTATAGCTGCATCTTTACTAGGAGTGATTTGCCAGTCTAGTATACCTATACTGGTAGAGCACTCCTAGTGTAGACGTGGCATGGGTGTGGCATGCAGGTGAATAGACACGGTGGACCAATCCCCAAATGCAGCGTGCAGCCCCGTTATGACCTGCTCAAGGAATCTGCCTCTTTCTGATCCTTTGCTATACTTGTAGGGCTTGTCATGTCAGTGATGCCGTATTGATTGGATTCTGGCCTGGTCAACACTGAAAAGTGAAGGATGTGAGTTTTTACCAACATAGCTATGCCAGTAAAAGCCCAGCAGTGATACCTTATGCCAGGTAAGGGAACCAGGAATAAGCACTTTTATACGCTACAACTTTGTCCACACTAGAGGGTTTTGCCAGTGTAACAATGACAGTATAACCGTATCAGCAAAACCCACCTAATGTAGACAAGGCCTCTGGGTTAAAAGAAATCCTAGGCTCCTTTGCTGAGGCTACCGGTTCCAGTGGTGTTTAAATCACTGTGGGCTTGTATCTATTTGGAACTGGACACTCATTTAGCAAGAGGTCCCACCCAGCTGTCACTCAAGGTAGATTTGAACCAATAGCCTATAAGCAAGAGCAGCTTCATATATTTTAAGTCTAGATGACTATCTACAGATATTTGAAGGGTGCAAATACCAAAGAGGGAGAGGAATGGACTAGGGTGTTAGGTGGGGAGAATAATTGGAATTAATGGGATTAAATTAAGAAAAAGAAAGATTAGGCTGAATAGCAAGAAAAAGATCCTGACCGTGACATCTATTAGAGTGTAGAAGTCTCCTAATACTTGAGAGGAGTGTGGTCAGTGGACAGGGCCCTGGACTACGATCCAGTAAACCTGCATTTGGTTCCCTTCTTTACCACTGATCTGTTGTGTAGCCTTGTCAAGTCACTTCTCTCTGTGCCTCTATTTCCCCTTAAACCCTTTGTCTATCTAGACTATAAACTCTGAGATGGGAACCGTGTTCGTACAGCGCCTAGCATGGCGGGCCCTTGAGATGCTACCATAATATAAAGGAGAAGTAGGGGCAGTCCCATGGCTTGGGCTATTTAGAACTAGACATAGGGTAAAACTTTCAGAAACGCCTGAGTGACTTAGGAGCCTAAATCCTGTTGATTTGCAGTGAGACTTAGGGCTTGCCTACACGGGGTAATGTGCTCTTTGGGGGGGTGATTTTTAAAGCACACAAATAAGTTGCACATGAATTGGTCCCTGCAAACCCTGGGATAGTAATTGCAGGGGGAAAGGGTTGTGCTTCACCCCAGAACAGCCTTCAGGTTGCTTCCGTGCCGACAGTTCTAGGTGTCTCTCGGCTTTTATTGGCAGCCCAGGATGCTAGGAGACCCAGATGCTAACCGTACAGAGGAGCAAGTGTTTTCTGTAATTGCCGTTAAATGGCAAATTTGTTAAAACATTCCACGCCTGACAAATCTAGGATGGTTTTCTTCGTGTAACATCATCGCAGCTTGGATTATTCCTTATGCTGACAGCAATGATTGCTAATGCACCAGCCAGCATCACTGTGAAGATTGGGGGAAGGGTGGGGAAACCTGGGGTTACACTGTCTTTTAGAAGGAAGAGAGGGAGAGCAAACAAGGGAATGCTTGACTGATTACTAATCCATTATTCAGCTTCCTCCTCTAGCTCAGTTCAGAGAGAGCGAGAGCGAGAGACGGATGTTTTGCATTTCTTAGCTGGAGGGTTGACATGCATGACATCTGACTTACTGGAGAGATGCTAGAGAGATAAGGCAGGAGAGGTAATATCTTTCATTAGACCAACTTGTTTTCCCAGGCTGTGTGCTTGTTTATGAAGCAATGTAGGCATCCCTAGCCTCTTCTTTTGTTCCCAGGGGAAAAATCTCAGTCAATTTTCTTGTTAAAGTAGAAAATGGGCTACCCTGCTTTCGGAAAAGGAGTGATCTATTCCCTGCTCTGCTGCTAACTCACTGCGTGACCTTGATTAATTATTATTATGACGTATAAATGTCAACATGCAGAAAGGGGTGGATCACTTATTTGACCAGCATCAGATTATTAATGGTCAAGATGAGATCTATGAGGGGACCGATTATCTCATATCTGTCAGTTGCAGGGTTCTTCTTCTGAATCTCAGTCTACAAGGACCTCGGGTCTGATCAAGTCTGGCAGTTCTCCTGTCCCTGTGACCACTCACCTCCTAGCTGAGCCAGGAATGATGTGTGAGGGTGGTGGTTGCTCTTACCTGTCGAATTTCCCTCTCCTCACTACTGAGTTAGTCCTTCAAGACAGCTTTTGAAGTCAATGGCTGTCGTTTCAAAGGAGTTTCAGAGTTCTACAGAGAACACATGGACTGTGCTGCTCCTCAAGGAGACTTCCTTTGCGAGCAATGTTTTTGAGAAAGAAATAAGCCATTTAGGCTGATCTACACAGCAGGTTGCACCAGTTTAACTTCAGGTGTTTTTTTTTTTAAAACCAATTTACTGTAAAACACTCTTTGGGCACACTCATATCAGTTTAAACCTGGTTTATGTTGATTTAAATTGCATGAGTAAATTTCCAAGAACAAACCAAACCAATATAACCTATCTCAGAACTGGAAGGGACCCCGAAAGGTCATTGAGTCCAGCCCCCTGCCTTCACTAGCAGGACTAAGTACTGATTTTGCCCCAGAACCCTAGTTGGCCCCCTCAAGGATTGAACTCACACAATCCTGGGTTTAGCAGGCCAATGCTCAAACCACTGAGCTACCCCTCCCCCCACTTAAACTGATACGAGTGTTTCTGCACCATGGTTTGTACCAGTTTAACTAAACTGTTCTTTAAACTGATTTTAGTTCAACTGGTGCTACTTCTGTGTGTAGCTAGGGCCTTAGATTACTTGGTTAAATTGTCAGAAAATCTACGATGCCTCAGGGTAACGTTCAAAGACAATGGTGTTACAGAAATGTTCATGAGGACTTCCTTAAGGTTGCAGTGCCCGGTTGATGCATGAGAAGGAAAAACCTCTATTTAGCTCTCAGATCCTCCCTTGTGTACATGCATAAACTGTGAACCCCTTTGATCTAGAATGGATGAGACATACTAACTGTATATCTCCATAGTGCTTTTTTTTTTTTTTTTTTACGAGCACCTGCTTTAACCAGTAAGTGGTTTCTCATAGTCGCCAGCTAGATTCCTAGGATAAAGATGGTTGGATTAGCACAGAAATGTTGAGGTGTTTATGTAGACTGAACTGAACACTGGAATGTTTTGGGATTTGCTCATCACTAGTTGTTGCTATGGTTCCAGGACAGATTTTCTTGTTTCCTAGCAATGATTGTCTTTGAGTTGAACCGTGGTTGGGCTCCTGATGGAAATATTCAGTCTGTCAGCGCTTTGCCTGCTCAAATGGTGTCTGTTTCACCAAATGAACTCTCCCCTCCTCCACCCCATAGCTGATAGCTTGCCTCAGGGAACATCATTTCATGCAGCCCAGCAATTTACACCTTGGTGAAATGCTTGGGATATTAGAATAACATCATTTCTGCATGGGACCTGATTTGATTTTTAATAAACTGCAGCAGTGGTATGGTAGGTATTTGTGAGTCATTGGTTGTAACAGAGCTAAGTAGCTACCTGCCTCCGAACAAGGTTTTCAATGAACCTTCATTCGAATCAAAGATTGAATTCACTTTGGCCATGTTTACACCCCTTTCATGTTTGTGTTCCACGAATATTGATAAGTGTTTTGACACAAATGCTCACAGAACAACTCATTTAAGGAAAGATTAATTAAATATTATTGAATTTATACTGATACTTTTAAAACCAGGGGAAAAGAATAACTGGTTGAAAAACACCAGAAAAGTTTTGTGCTTTTGAAAAATTTTGACCAGCTCTAGCAAATAATGTTCTTCTAAATATAGCAATCCAGACTGGAATGTGGTACATTTTGGGGATTTGCAAATTTTTTTACAAATGAGACTGTGACCTTCTGAATACTCATGAATAACAAATACAGCCTCATGGATAACAGCAGAGCAAACACATTCTGTTTATTCATGAATCATTTTTTATTCAGCCAGCATTAGCAGGGGGTCCTGCACTCACTTTGAGTGAAAGAGATGAACCCAGTGTTGCCAACTCTTATGATTATGTTCTGAGTCGTGCAATATTTGGTGCTATTCTTAAAGTCCCAGCTGCTCAAGTCAAGTGAGTATGTGAAAAGTTCTGTTTAATTTGTTTTTTAAAGTAAGTTTCTAGGTCTCATAGTTGCAGAGAAAAGCTTGAAACAATGAAGAAAATGTATCCTAAAGGCTCAGAAAATGAATAAAAAGAACCTCAAATAAATATTTTTTTTTAAAATCCCATTATTTTGGGGGGGGTGGGGGTGACCCATGGTGTTTAAAGGCTTAGTGTTGGTAGTACTGTAAACCTTTGACCAAACAAGTTATGCTTTTCCATATACTATACATTCAGTCTGATATATATAAATCCATTGTACGCCCACATCTTGAATACTGCGTACAGATGTGGTCTCCTCATCTCAAAAAAGATATACTGGCATTAGAAAAGGTTCAGAGAAGGGCAACTAAAATGATTAGGGGTTTGGAACGGGTCCCATATGAGGAGAGATTAAAGAGGCTAGGACTTTTCAGCTTGGAAAAGAGGAGACTAAGGGGGGATAGTGTAGAGGTATATAAAATCATGAGTGGTGTGGACAAAGTGAATAAGGAAAAGATATTTACTTGTTCCCATAATATAAGAATTAGGGGCCACCAAATCAAATTAATGGGCAGCAGGTTTAAAACAAATAAAAGGAAGTTCTTCACACAGCGCACAGTCAACCTATGGAACTCCTTGCCTGAGGAGGTTGTGAAGGCTAGGACTATAATAGGGTTTAAAAGAGAACTAGATAAATTCATGGAGGTTAAGTCCATTAATGGCTATTAGCCAGGATGGGTAAGGAATGGTGTCCCTAGCATCTGTTTGTCAGAGGGTGGAGATGGATGGAAGGAGAGAGATCACTTGATCATTACCTGTTAGGTTCACTCCCTCTGGGGCACCTGGCATTGGTCACTGTCGGTAGACAGGATACTGGGCTGGATGGACCTTTGGTCTGACCCAGTGTGGCCATTCTTATGTTCTTAATGATTTGATTCTATATTAGGGACAACACAAGAAGAATTTAAAAAAATCCTCTGCCTTAGAGAGAGTATGGGGTGTGTGTGTGTCTCATTTGTAAGAAGCCACAGTAATGCTGAGAGCAAAATGGCATCTATTTCTTTGTGCAGCCAGCATTCATAGCTATTTAAAGAAAAAAAAAGGCATCACAGCATCATATCTAAATGAAACACAGCAGTTACAAATAAAAATAATTAGTAACATTTTTTAAAAGGTTGACTTGGTTTTTCTCTGTCTGCTAGGAAACCCACATGCCAGACACAAATCTGGACAGCAAAAAGATAATAAACGTATAAATCAGTTTGTATATTTTCCAGTCTGATTTTGGCTCAGAGTTGACCCTGAATAAAAATGTGATGATTGCTCTTTTCTAGTGTTGCATGTTTTCAATTCAGTGATCCCTCTGGTGGATATGCTTGTGAAAAGCAATCCGTTCCTAGAGCTGGGTGGGAATCCTGTGAAACTGTTTGAGATTTCAAAATGTTTCCCGTTTCACAGTGGGACAAAAACAAAGACCTTTTGAAATTTTTCACAAGAAAATGACAGATTCAGATCAGGGACTGAGACCTGGGTCCCTCACGTCTTAGCCAGTGGTTCTGTGCAGGGAAACAGGCAATCCATTTTAAAGTAGCAGGCATTTTTCTGACAGGTGCGCCCCCCTCCCAGGGCCACAGCTCCCCTCTCTTGCCATCACGCTGTTTCAGGCCACTGGTTCGCTGTGCTGCCATTAAATTAACACTTCATTTATTTCTAAATATTTAATCACCTGAAAAAAATATCTGAGGGTGACAAAACATCAGTGCTACTGGAGGCCTTGAGCCTCCATGGCCCTGGCATGAAATGTCGGAGGCAAATGTGGCAGGAGGAAAATACCAGGAGAGCTCAGTTCTGTCTCTCCCACATGTAGACAAGTGGCTGCTTCACAACAAATTAGGCCGAAGTTCTGAAATGAGACCAAGTGGCTGTGTGTGTCCAGTAAAATCAGCCTTTTGCTATAGGATGGCTCCCTTAGGAGATGTTTAAGTGCGGCTACGTAGCTTAACAAAGAGCAGGTGAAGGGGTGACTTGATTAGAGGCTAAGTATCTATACAAGGAACACATTTAAGAATAGGCTCTTCAATCTAGCACAGAAAGATCTAACACGATCCAATGGGTGGAAGTTGAAACTGGACAAATTCAGACTGGAAAGAAGGAAGGTGTAAATTTGTAACGGTGGGAGTAATGAACCATTGGAGCAATGTACAAAGAGTCATGGTAGATTCTCCATCACTGACAATGTTTAAATCGAGATTGGATGTTTTCTAAAAGCTCTGCTCTAGGAATTATTGTGGGGCAGTTCTATGGGCTGTGCTGTACAGGAGGTCAGATTAGATGACCACAATGGTCCCTTCTGGCATTAGAATCTATGATTTAGTTGGGGATTGGTCCTGCTTTGAGCAGGGTGTTGGACTAGATGACCTCCTGAGGTCCCTTCCAACCCTGATATTCTATGATTCTATGATTCTATGAACACCCGGCTGGTGCAATAGATTATAAAAGGCATTCCCCACCCCCACTGGCTGTGTTGCAGATGGGTGTGATTTGAGGCAGGCTGGAAAGTTAAATGAAGTGTCTTTTAGGGGTGGTGCTGAAGAGTTGTATGGGTTGAAGAGTTGTTAGGTGCTGCTGTGTGTCAGCTCTGGCTGCCTCCTGCCTTCACTTAACCCTCATGTGGCCATACATTGTTGTAACTGTTTATGGGTATGTCTACACTACCCGGGTAGTGATCGATCTATCGGGGATCGATTTATCGCGTGTAGTGTAGACACGATAAATCGATCCCCGATCGCTCTCCCGTCGACTGCTGAACTCCAGCAGTGTGAGAGGCGGAAGCAAAGTTGACGGGGGAGCCGTGGCCATCGATCCAACGCCGCGAGGACGCGAAGTAAGTAATTTTAATTCGATCTAAGATATGTCGACTTCAGCTACGCTATTCTCGTAGCTGAAGTTGCGAATCTTAGATCGATCCCCCCCACCAGTGTAGACCAGGCCTATTTGTGGTAGCACCCATCATGGGCCGGGTGCTTTCTGAGCACTCAGGACAGAGGATCCTTGATACACAATCATAGGAAAAATAGACACACAATTAAGCAGATTTTGGGGGGAAAGGAACAGGAACACTAGGCTTACCTAGCTTACCCTGGCGAGCCGCGTGCCAAAGGTTGCCAATCCCTGGTATAGAAGTATGAGCCAAGCATTCTATCTATGCCATGCAGCACAAATTAGCTTCAAATGTTCAGCTAACCTCCACTGCTGCATCTACAAAATGTGTGGTGGGTTAAGTTTTGCACCCCTGCATCTATTCGACAATGCAAAAAGTTCTGTGCGTGGATATTGGATTGTTAGAGGAACAATTACCCGACTCTCATGTGCATATATCCGTTGGTCTGTATAAAAATGTGGTTGTGTATACAAACAGGTGTGCTCAGATATTGCAGGGCCTGTTTGACATACTGATTTAGCAATGCACATAGGCACATGCTTCGGTCCAACCCTAGGCCCAGATCCTGTGAAGACTTATTCATGTGCCAAGTATCAGAGGGGTAGCCTTGTTAGTCTGGATCTGTAAAAAGCAACAAAGAGTCCTGTGGCACCTTATAGTCTAACAGACGTATTGGAGCATAAGCTTTCGTGGGTGAATACCCACTTTGTCAGACGCTGTGTCTGACAAAGTGGGTATTCACCCACGAAAGCTTATGCTCCAATACGTCTGTTAGTCTGTAAGGTGCCACAGGACTCTTTGTCGCTTTATTCATGTGCTTCACTTTACACACTGTGGGTCCATTGAACCAATGGGAGTTTTGCCATTGATTTCAATGGCACCGGGATGTGACCATTTGAGTAGCTCCATTGAGGTCAGTAGCGTTACTCACAGTGTGTAAAGTTAAGCACGTGCGTAAGTCTTTGCACAATCATGGCTCTATTCGGCAAATCATTTAATCTCTTGTTTCACTTTAATCATGTGCTGAGATCTCAGTGACTTCACAGTCAGTGCTTGAATGCGTTGCTGAATGGGGGACTGGAAGCACAGCCCGCAGTGTTGCTAGGCTCTGTTGTGACTTTTATTGTTGCCTTTTTATCCTGCACAAAATTATAATCAATGTCTCTGCTTTCAGGTAACTCTGTTAATCAACTTTTTATTATTATGATAGCTTCCGTGCTTTCATTATACCATCATTTATTTATTGAATGGCTGCCTTAGCTTGCTACCCCTCCACGGGCAGAGTTTTGCATCCACAGAACTTGCATCCGCATATATGAATTGCAGGAACGGATATAGCTACATCTCCTCTAGCTGGCTGATTTAGTTTTTTCTTTCCTCCAGTAATACAACCTTGACCAAGAAGATTTTTGACTTGCAAATTCTCGATTGTGAGCAGTTTCCAAATAGACAGCAGGGATTATTGATCTTGCTCAACATAAACTGTACCGTTTGCTGCAGAGCATAAATTAATCAGCTCCCCTACAACTGCGCTGAACTGCTTCCGCTAGGCCTCCGTGAAAAATAATTAAAGGTAGCATAAGCCCTGCTGCTAACAATGGTCTTTTTGTACAGCTCACTTATCTGCTTGTAATTTTTTGTGGAGACAGCTCAGGGAGTCAATTTTCCTTTCTCTCCTGATGCATGACACCTGCACTCTGCAGGATATGTGGAGTTCAATTGCTGATGCTCATGGTGGTGATGGTGGTTTTAAAAAAAGAAATAGAAGAGGTATAGGGTACTGTATAGTGCATTTGTTGGCCTCCAGCCTTTGGGGACAGTATACAAAATAGAGTATCCAAATGGCATTATGTTCTAGGGGCTTGTCTACACTTGAAACTCTACAGCTGTAGTGCTTCAATGTAGACACTACCTATGCCAATGGGAGGGGTTCATGGTTGTTACTCAAACATGCTGAAAGTTGGGGAATCAGCCAGCTATTAGCTCCCCAGAGACAACAGCAAGGAAAGTAACCAATGCCCAGGTGGGGTGTCAAACAACCCATCAACAGCTATTGTCCAGCAAGGGAGTTACAATTCAATGACTCACTTGCATAAGGCCACACCAGGGGAATTGTTCAACCTTGCCTGGGGACTCAGCAATGCCCCCCAGACATGCCTGGACTTGTGTATAAATGGACTAAGGGTATAAAACAGGACACAGCAAGCAACAAGGACACTGAGAAGACTTAAGACTCCAACAGAGGAGACTGGCCCAGGTTTCAAGGGTGAAATCTGTGTACTATGAACTGAAATATCCAGTGGGGTGAGAAAAAACTGCTTAATCTAGACGTTGCCCAGCCTAATAGGGTTGAGAGTTTAGACTGCGTGCTTATATTTTCTTTTCTTTTGGCAACTAACTCTGACATTTTGCCTATCACTTATAATTACTTAAAATCTATCTTTTGTAGTCAATACATTTGTGTAACTGTTTATCTTTACCAGTGAGTTTGCCTGAAGTGTTTGGTAAGGTGCCACCTTCATTTCTTCACCAGCTCTAGGAGCACTGGGTGGCCTGGCCTGTTTCAGGGCCCAAATAGAGCTGTTCTAACTTGCACCTCTGTTGCAATGTCCACCCCCTATGGACCATTTCAACAGTGCAGAATTACAGGGGCACAGAACTACCTGAGCCATTTCCCCTCTCTTTATAGTGGCTTGTGCATGCGCGCGCACACACACACACACACACACACTTGCCTTTGGTTCTGAACTAATGATAACTGAGTGGTACAATTTAGAAGCCAGGTTCTCATGATGCCGACTCACATTGAATAGTACCTTAATCTGTGAGAAACCTCCCTGAAAACAATGCAAGTATACGTACCCGAATCTGGTCCTGGGTCTGGACCTATGTATTCAGAATGTGGAGAAATTTTCCTCTGAAGGCATGAGGAAGGTTGGGATTTTTAAGGGGAGATTTTCAAAGCAGAGAGGGCAGTTTCAGAAGCCAATGGGAATTAGGTACTTAATCATTTGTATTTTTGAAATTCTCCTCCTTAATCAATCAAAGACCTTGAGATTCAGAATGCTGTGGGAGGAACAGATGGGAGATGGTTCCTCCCACGGGGCACTGAAATAACAGAAGCATATGTATGAATCAACAGGAAGCTGATTTAAGACCAAAGGTGTCAATAACACAAGTTATGGATACAGACAAATACACAAAGGGGAACCAGCTGCCAGCCTTCTTTTCTGTCAATAAATTTTCTTCTCCACTGCTTGAAAATTGAGAGTGAGGGGAAATTATCAATAGTGCATTGGAATCAAATAAGAAGGTGATCTTGAGATTTCTGCATTGGGTCTTGCGAAGCAAAGATCATAGCATCTACTAGCTACAAAACCAAGGCAGTAAGCTGTTTGGTACTGGCAAATCATAGAATATCAGGGTTGGAAGGGACCTCAGGAGGTCATCTAGTCCAACCCCCTACTCAAAGCAGGACCAATCCCCAACTAAATCCTCAAATGGCCCCCTCAAGGATTGAACTCACAACCCTGGGTTTAGCAGGCCAATGGTCAAACCACTAAGCTATCCCTCCCCCCAAATGAAAGCCACAGTTGTCTGCAGAAAAACTTTTGCCCCATTGTGGGCATGATTTCTGAGGATTCAGACGGTAAGAAGAATTTCTACCTTCCATATATAAACTTGTCAAGTCTATAGAAAAATGAAGCTTTCTATTTATTTTTAGTTCCATTATTAGCAATGGGCACATCAATTCACAATACGAACTGAGCCAAACCCTCACTCAAAACTTTAACCCACGCCTGAAGGGCCAAAATCCATGTGCTGTTTATGTAACAACCTGATAGACTATGTCAGCTCCTTTTACAGGCCCAAAGTCCAGAGTCTGGTCAAGAGGCCAGAGGCCCAGTAAACAGTGAACAATATTAGCTAAGAGAAGCAGAGCAACCAAAAGACAACTTTGCTTTTTGCTAAGATAAGCTTGGTCAGCAAAAAGCCAGGTGGAGAGCCATAATTGGTGTCTTTATCTAAAGCTGCAAATGAACCAAAGGAATGAAAGAGGCCTATTATGCCTGTATCCATTCTTTCTGTAGAAAGAGATGTTCTCCCCACACATCAACCTTGAGTTTATGGAAAGGGTTCAAGCATGTCAGTATGAGATATGATATTCTCCCTCCTGCTTCCCACAGATATCAGTGCCTGCCTTAGAAACACAAATGAGCAACTGAAAAACAACCTTTATTGCCATGTACTTTTCATTTGTCTTTTTGTTTCAACCCCTAGGTATGTACCTGTTGGACAATCAGAAGGGCTACTTCATTCCTATGGACCCCAAAACAGAATTCAACATAGATATTTTATATTAATATACATTTTATACATTGTTTGAATGTATTGTATGTTACTTGTTAACCTAAAACCATGTAATCTCTGTAGATTTATGTAATCTTGACTATTGGCTACTGTGCTTATCTTGTCTTGCTGCTAGACCTATCCAGGGGTTTGGGACTACCTATCCAGTCACTTTCCTCTGCCCATGGAAAATCCATATAATCTACTGCAGTGTTTCTCAAACTGGGGTTCCCGCTTGTGTAGGGAAAGCCACTGGGGTTGCCGCTTGTGTAGGGAGAGCCCCTGGTGGGCCGCGCCAGTTTGTTTACCTGCCCCGTCCGCAGGTCCGGCCAATCACAGCTCCCACTGGCCGTGGTTCGCTGCTCTGGGCCAATGGGAGCTGCTGGAAGCGGCGCGGGCCGAGGGACATACTGGCCGCCACTTCCAGCAGCTCCCATTGGCCGGCAGCGGCAAACCACGGCCAGTGGGAGCCGCGATCGGCCAGACCTGCGGATGGGGCAGATAAACAAACCGGCCTGGCCCACCAGGGGCTTTCCCTACACAAGCGGCGACCCCAGTTTGAGAAACACTGATCTACTGTAATCAATTGATTGGCAGTGTCTCTGAGCCTAATAAGCAAGGTGACACTCCGCCAGCACTGTGCGTAATAAACCCACGTGCTTGATTCTAGACGGTGTCCATTTTGTGTTCCTTCAACGTCTAAGTTTGTTTCTGGCTTGAGACAGTTCAGATAAGTTGATCACATCTTTTTCATGCATCTGAGCCCTTGTAAACTGCTGCCTGGAGCAGGGACCAACATTCTAAAATCCTGTGAGAAAGTCTCTTCCGGTATTTCCTGCTCACTGGAAGCAAGACTTGTCAGCCATCACCAGGTTGTAGAACTTGTTCTCCTGCCATTTCTGACCCACATTTGTGTCTTGAGAGCTGCAGAAAAGCTTTGGGAAAATCAGACTTTCAGGTGTTTGTTTGGACCAAGCCTCTGAATCTGCTGAGATAGAATCCCACATTTTGGAATTTACTCCCAGGGGCAAATGGGCTGCTAAAAAGTATCATTGTTTGTTGCACAAGTAATATAGGAGCCCAGTGTCAAAGACTGCAAGCCGCTTGCCACCCTACTGCAGGAAAGGTTTGACAATCGGAAGTTCCTGGCTGTTTAGCCAAGCAAAATACTTCCGGTCACATTTTGAGCCATGGCCTCTAATTCTTTTTTAGTTGATGTTTGCACAGAGTGCACTGATTGCATCCCTCTAAAGTCGATGTGAAATGGAGGTGTTTAGGGTACGTCTACACAGCCCGCAGCAGCAAGCCTCCCAGCTCTGGTCAACAGACTCAGGCTGCAGGGCTCACATTATTGCTCTCAAAATAGCTGTGTAGACACTGCTTTGACGTTGCAGCTCGGGCTCTGAAGCTTAGGGAGGAGAGTCAAGCTGGGCTGGGAGGCTTGCTACCACGGACAGTGTAGACGTACCCTAAGACAGGCCCCCAGCCCATTCTGTGAGAGTAGGAAATGAAACCTATTTTTACTAATTCCTACCTCCATCCTCCATGCACGAAACAATTCTCCCTCCCCATTAAACAAACCCGTTTAAAGGGGATGCAAAGGAAATAGGGAACCTTGAGCCATAGCATCTGAGAAAGTGGGAGTGCTGGTGTTACCTGGCCAATACAGCCACACCCAGCTCAGGTTTGTATGGAACACGGGGTCTACACTATATACTTACTTCGGTATAAGTGTGTCACTCCGGGGTGTGAAATATCCCCACCTTAAGCCCCCATGTGGAAAGCACTATGCTGGCAGGAGAGCTTCTCCCATGGACATAGCTACTGCTTCTTGTGGAGGTGGAGTTATTAGGCCAATGGAAGAGCTCTCTCCTGTCAACTTAGAACATCTTCACCAGATGTGCTACAGTCGTGCAGCTGTACCAATATACATTTGTAGTGTAGGCCTGCCCAGAGAGGAAAAAGGCCCAAGTGGGGAGGTTTCATCTCAGTTTGCCCCTCTATTGTTATAGTGTAATGCTACTAAATTCAGGGCTGCCTGTGAAGGAGCAAAAGGGGTAGTTTGCCCCTGGCCCCCATTTGAGAGGGCTCCCAAACTGAGCGGTATTGTCACCTGGTGCACAGGGCCACTCAGGTTTGGCCCGGCCACCCCTCCATCATGGTGAGGAGGTGGCTGGGCTAAACTGGAGTGATGCTGCAACCCTCTGTGCCAGGTCACAACACGTGGCGTGGAGAGCTGGGCCCAGCCCCCTGGGACAGGAGTTACTGCTATGTGTGAGTGGGGTGAGGAGCTCGCTCTCCAAACCCCCATGTCCTGGCCCTCCCCTCAGTGGTAATTTTTTGGAAGGGTTCAAATTTTGCCTTTTGCCCCCAGAAACCTTTGCGCAGCCCTCACTAAATTACCTGGAGCACTTGTAACTGCTCTTGGCACTTTTAGACCGGGTTTGATAAGGCAGTAAAACCACATCAGAGAACTGGTTTGCATCATAATTGTCCCCTATCCTGGTTATAAAGGACCACATTGTAGCACAAATCATAACCACGTTTATGGGAGACAGTGAAGTCTAGTGGTTAGGGCATTTGAAATGGGAGTCGGGGGTCCTAGGTTCTACTCCTGGCTCAGCCATTGATCTGCTATGTGCCCATGGGCAGGCCACTCTTCCTCCTTGTGCTTCTGGTCCCTCTCCCAGCTCTGGTCTGTTCGGACGGTGAGATCATCAGAGCAGGGACTCTCTCTCACTATGTGTAAATAGTAGAGCTGGGCAGCGAACTCTCAATGCGTTCCATGGAAGATTTGGAAATTTGGTTTTGTTCTGATTTGGAATGAAAATGATCGTTGTGATAGTCTCAGCAAAATGGACGTGGGAGCTGGGAACCCTGGGAGCTCCAGCTGCTGAGGTGCTGCAGGCCGGGACTCCCTCCCTGCTTTGTTTCCCGTGGAATGTCATTGAAATTGACGTGTCTCTGTGGAACCTTGCAATTTCAACTAATTGGCAGATTTCAACAAGAACAAAATGTTCAGACCAGCTCTAGAAAATATAGAACCGAGCGTGACCAGATGTCCAATATTAGGGGTTTTATCTTCTATGGGACCCTATTATCCCTTACCCCCATCCTGATTTTTCACCCTTGCTATCTTGTCACCCTAATAGCACCCAGCACAATGGCGGTTGGGACCTTTGGGCTATTGGAATACAAAGAATGTTTCATAAATGTGCTTAAGACTTGGGCCTGAACTTAGTTACGCAATATCGTTAAAGAACTGCCTACACTACAATTTGCGGTCAGGCTCCCTGACAAGGTTGTATTTGTAGGGTAGGCGGGGCCTGTGGCTAAGTGATTACCAGGGAGTGAAGAAGATGGACTGTGTCAATCAATCAACTCCAGATTTCATCAGTGAATAAATTGGGCAGCATTTGCCCTTCGGTTGCGAAGGACACGAGCCCAATTTAGATCTACAAAGCCAAGCAATGAAACCAAAGATATCCTTGGAGAACAAACTTGTCTAGAGAGCCATGCTTCTGTTCTCTAATTTAAAATCCGTCGGCTTAGATCCCAAGGGAAGCTAAAGCTGCCTCCCTTGTTCTTCCCCTCCCCCCCTTTTATAATAATATCTGGCATTTACAAATAAGACTTTGAGGTTTGTCTCATTTGTTATATTAAGCTTCTCATAGCCTTAAAGATGGATTGTGCCATGTTGCGTAAAGTCGCTGCAGTGCAGGGAGGCATTCCGTCTCCTCCCCCTTCCCGGTGGCACTTGACCCCTGGAGAGCTGTAAATACAATGTGCCGATCTCAGAACTTTATTACAGGGCCTAATCCTGCAAGGTGCTGTAAGGCAGCACAATAGGCGAATGCACTAGGGCCCCCGCACTTAGATTCGAATCCTAATCAGCTCGTGGACAGACGGGAGAGTCAGTGATCTTGCCCTAGAGTGGCCTGTATATTTATTCTCTACACACATCTGTCACATATTTCATAATCGTTCACATGGTCCCAGGACTGGAACTGCGGGGGCTGCTGTAGGTCAGGATTGTGGCGCATTGGCAGACCTGCCTGGAAGAAGCCGGCGAGGACACCCTCTTGCATGGCTGAGAACCTTCACTAAGAGGCTGTCAGTTTCACAAACACTGTTAATAACACGTTCACTGTGATGCAAACTGTACTGATACGAAATAAAGAGAGGGGCAAATAATTTCGTCTGGTTACAGGCTTGTCACAAGCACTCACACAAACACGAGCACAGAGATTAACCCCTCTACATTTTAAAGCCCGTGTCAATCTTTAACTATTAGCCATTCCTTTTTTTTCTGCAACAGGTGTCAATCTCTTGCTTGACGGCTGAGTGCTGTCCCACTACCCCAGTCACTTAGCTGATGTTTGTCCCTAAAAAGAGAGCAAGCTACAAAATATTTCAATTGTACTTTAACAAGCAGGAAAGGGCAGTGAAAACCAGACCTTTATCTGGAGTGTAAATGATCTTTATCTTGACTCTGCTGCTGCTGCATCAGCTGGAAATTCTCTCGGCATCTCTCAGAGCTGGCATGATGCTGGAACGAACGCAGCTTTGGAAGAAATTCAGTTCACACTCTTTGTGATCTCGAAGGGTACTGGCAGCTTCTTCTGGAAGCCAAGAATGAGATGGGCATAATTACAGCAATTATTAAAGGGAAATAATACGCTGGAGCTCTATGGGCATGATGAGAATATGATGATGACATATATAAAAAGCTTTAGTGCATGTACAGTGGTATCCTATAAATGATATCAGATGGAATTGGTGCCAGGCAGTCATATTGCTGGATAACTGGCTATTATTCACCAATGAAAACTTGGTTTCTCAAAGTGGACACTGAAATCTGTTGTTTTACAGCTGTGTTGCTGTCTTTGTCCTTAGACACTGATCATTGTGATGAAAATGTTTCAGTATATAATAAGGTATAAAAATGAAATGGATGAAATTCCAGCCACCCAGAAAAAAAAAATCACCATTCCTTAAAAAAGACAACACTCATGAATATTATGGATTCTGATTGGCTTAATCACATGTCATGTGAGTTTTCTAAGCCAGTGGTTTTCAAACTTTTTTCATTTGCAGACCCCTAACAAGTTTGAATGGAGGTGCAGACCCCTTGGAAATCTTAGACGCAGTCTGTGAACCCCCAGGGGTCTGTGGACCAAAGGTTGAAAACCAATGTTCTATGCCAGTTATACTACAACAGATTACTGATGTAAGGCTACAGGATAAGGAGATCCTTGCTCAAGCCCACATCCTCCTCCCCCAATTATTACTATTTGCTTAGGACACAGCCATAATCTCCTTGCCCCTCCCACATGAGGTCAGTTCCCATTGGGGGTTAGATACATCTGCCCCTTTCCTGGGAACCCGTGGACCAACTCTTTTCAGGGTTGTGCTACATGGGTAGTCATGGGTCTCAGGCTGAGTCAGGTCAGGGTAGGCTGGGGGTGGAGCTGGAAGGACCCACATATTCCCTTTCTTCCCCACCCACCCCTGCACATGAACGTGCTCCATGACCTTTGCTGCAGGAAAACACCCCCATCTACGGACAGGCACAGTCAGGGGAGGCACTGATAGTGTGACTCCATTGGCACTGTACTCTCAGGGAGCCCTAGGGTTCCTACCTCCTGGGATTCACAGGGTTCGGGGCTGACCCCCAGCTCATTGGGTGGGAGCGGGGGCAGCCCTACTCCCCCACCCCTTACAGAATGATGTGGGGGGTTGTTCCACAAGGGAATCCTCCCAGAGGTCTTCTGCTCCTCCCAGATCCCCTCCCCTGGGTATTTCCACAGGCTAAGGTGACCTGGCTCTTTGATTGTTCTCAGTTCTGCGTCAGGGAGCCCTCTCTGAAGTCAATGGCAGTTCTTCTGGGTAAGGGATGAGTGAAAATTGAGTAAGACAAATAGGCTCTGGGCTCCACCTTCCACTGGGGACAAATACCCAGTTGTTCTGGAGTAATAGAGATAACGCCGAGTCATTTCAGCACAGCTATTTTTATTTCTATACAAAAGCCTCTTCTGCCTGGGACGATGTTTGATTCTCTTGGGAATATCCTTCAAGCTCCACTCATGCCTTGTGGCCACACTGAGAGAAATACTGGGCCAGATGCTCAGCTGGTGTAAATCAACAGCGCTGTAGTGAGGGCAACAATACTCCTCTGATTGACACCAGATGAGGAGCGGCACCCATTCTGCTTAGAAACCTTTCTGTACCCACAGCCCGCTGCAGTCCGCTCCCCTCATCGCTTATGTCTCAGCACATTTGCATTGAACAAGGATCTCCTTCCCTTAAGTGTTGGCTTTGTTTCCTGCTGCTTAGTCCTCACCTGAAGTCAGAATCCTTTGCTGGTGACAAAGCAATCGACTGCTGCGGAAGATAAATCTTCTTTGTCAGGAAAGAATGAAGGGAGGAAAAGAAAGAAAACCGGCTCTTTACGGAACAAGGCTTTGAACTCCAGGAGAATGTTTTCCAAACTTCCCTTGTGTGAAGCCCAAGTAAACAGACTTTGCATGGAGGGAATATTATTACTTATGTAACATGAAAGATATGCACAATGCTTTACTAAACAGATACAGATGGAGGCCTTGCCCTGGAGAGCTCACAATGCAGGCTGAGATGAGAGTGGGAAATGACAGCAAAGCAGGGAGCGCAAAAGCAAAGACAATCAGATTGTGCAGTCCCTTGAGGGGAGCATGCATGTGTCTTGAGGGTTACATCAGGAGCCTGTGTGCATGTGTTTTGTTACTACATGAGATTATGGGGGTGGGAGTAAGCACCTGACTCTCCTAGACTTTCAGTAGGAAGCCTCTGTCCTTGGTGACTTTGAAAATCCACCCCATAGTTATACCTATCTCATAGAACTGGAAGGGACCTTGAAAGGTCATCAAGGCCAGTCCCCTGCCCTCACTAGCAGGACCAATTTTTTTGCCCCCGATCCCTAAATGGCCCCCTCAAAGATTGAGCTCACAACTCTGGGTTTAGTGGGCCAATGCGCAAACCACTGAGCTATCCCTCCCCCCAGTTAAGAAACTACCTTCAAGAAGGCGGTTTTGAGAAGGGCTTAGAAGAAGGTACCTGAACAGGAGTATTCTGGGTTCTAAGCGCTGGTGGCTCTGGGGCATGGGGACATGCCTCTGAGAGAAATGGGGAGCAGCTAGCAGCGTGGCCTGAGTGAATTCCCCCTGCCAACTCTATGAAACAGAACTGCAGCTCTTCCTTTTCATTTGGTGTCTTCTGCCCCTCCAGGCCTGTAGGATCTCTCCCTAAGTAACCGCAGCTACGGTGCTCATTGTTCTCATAGGTGTTCTTTGTAGAGGGCTCACATGGTGCTTCCCAAGAGGAAAGCTGTGCTAAAGGAGAACAACAATGATTGCAGGGCAACACAATGCAGAAATGGAGTGACAAGTGGTCTTCATAACTAGACTTCATCTTTGTCATAGAACAGGGTGGGCTGAAAGGGGCTTTCTGAAGGAGATGCGTGGCGGAGCCTTGCCTATGCTAACATTGCTCCAGGTATGAAGGGCATGGAGCGTGGCACAAAGGCAGGAGAGAGCAAGGGAGACACAGGGACTCTCTCAGTGAGAGGGTGTTTAGTGGAGATGAAGGGCAGAGATCCATAGATCCCAAGGCCAGGTCAATTATGATCCTCTAGTCTGACCTCCCATATAACACAGGCCATAGAACTGCCCCAAAATAATTCCAAGAGCAGAGCTTTTAGAAAAAATATCCAATCTTAATTTAAAAATTGTCAGTGATGGAGAATCCACCATGACCCTTGGTAAGTTGTTCCAATGGTTAATTACTCTCACCATTAAAATTGATACCTTATTTCCAGCTAGAATTTCAACTGCCAGCCATTGGATCATGTTATTCCTTTCTCTGCTTCGTTGAAGAGTGAATATTTGTTCTCCATATAGATACATACAGACTGTATAGATGTCAGTGCGGGCTGAAGACGTGAATGTAGACCAGGTCAAAAATTGACATCAAAACTTTAAAAAAAAAACTAATAATGGCATTTTTGACCCAAATGAAAATTTCCATAAACATTTTCTATTTTGATTGATGTTTTCTATGTTTCAATGAAAAGCCAGAAAACAAAACCCAGAAATTTAGGGGGAATTTTTTTCATTTTCTGTAGAAAAAAAAAATTCAGATGAAATTTTCATTTTCCAGTTTCAGTTTCAGTAAATTTCTGAGGGTTTTTAGTTTCTGAAAATGGAACATATTTTACAGACAACAGTTTTTAAAATCAGAAAGCATTTTAGAGAAACTGGACATTTTTTACTTTTTGTTTCTGTTATTTGATGACAACCTGATATTATATTTTTATGGGGAATTTCAAGAAAAATACCTTTTTTTTCCTTCAAAATTTCCCTTGAAAAGTAATTGACCTTTTCCAACCAGCTCTGTTCAAATGTGTAATATTGATTTAGAAGACAAATAGTTCAGGAAAGGGGATCCTGGTCGTACTGATGGGAGAAGAAAATTACATTGGCAGTTGTATTTTGGGTGGAGTGAAGAACAGGAGGGCAGGAAGGGTGAGTTTTCAGTAGAAGAGGTAGGAGATAACTAAGGTAATAGTTAGTATTGTGACAGCTGGCTACTGAAGAAGGGGCACATTTCAGAAACATTGTATAGGGGAAACAAGGCAAGATGAGACCCTGGACATGGAAAGAGAAGGAGAGAGAGGGAGGGAGAAGTTGAAGATGAATGAGCAATCACTCACAGCCAGGAATCCAGCAGCAGTAGGTAATTACCCACATGCCTTAGCTTCGATGTCAATGTCACAAGGCCAAATGTCAATGTTCTTCAATCTCCCTGAGAAATTCGGGTAGCCAGGATGCTTGTACTTGCTAAGATTTCTCCCCCCTCTCCCCCCCCGCCCATCATAGATACTTTTTTGAAGGCCAAGCGATGAGAGTAAATCCAATCTCATGCTTCAGAGTGTGAAATGATCAGCTGCAAGGAGCAGGAAATATGTTTTTCTCCCCACGTAGCATTGTACAATTTGCTAAGTGCTAATGTTTGGCCACTATTGAGTGGGGCAGGGTACCAGACTAATTTCAACCAGATCAGTGGTCTAATGAAGTATGGCAAATCCCATGTTCTTATAATAGGATCTGCCCAGGCAAAGAACAGGCATGTTCAGAGTAGATGCATTCCGTTTTTGAAAGTATTGAGTCCTAAAGATTAAATACATCCTTGTTATTCAATACATTCCAGTAAATCAACAGAAGATATTATGGTTTGGCTACTTGTATATCACTTGTGCCATCCAGCTCACAGCTCAAGTCTGAGACTATTAAAATCTAGGGGGGAAATGCTGTTTCAATTACATTTGGCAAGGCTCTTAACCCCAAATAGCTTCGGTGTCAGTCCAGCTGGCCATACATTTGAAATGCCCAGATGATCTGTATGATGGTCTAAATTCTTTTCAAACATATAAAGATATTAATAACGTCAGTCACAGTCTCTCATCCTTGGATTAGACTAGAATCAGGCTTTAGGTGGGATCTTTACCATTTTTCAATTGAAATTCATTTAAAACCATTATTTTAAAGGTGCATAGTTTGTCCCAAGCATGCTGAGTTTTTATACATGTTCCAGCAGAAAACTTTGTCTTCCAAATACATACAGGAGCGTATAGAAATTTTGTTATGGCCCAACGATGCAGAAAGGAAGTGGCGGTGAGATTGAACAAGGTCACTTCAAGGTGCAGAAATATTTGTAAAATGTACTCCCTCCCCAGCATCATATAAAAACAGGACGGGAGGGAAGGGGAATAAACCCTTCACTTATAGGGAACGATGAAGTGTGATTGATCTCTGCAAGAAGGAAATCCATTTTTAATCAAAATTATTTATAGGGTTAACCCAAAGGCCGTACTTGCTAGCCTGCTTCATAGCTAAGCAGCGTGGACTGTGACATGTATTGGAGATGGATGGAGTATTTCTACTGTAGTTTGAATCAGCTTCAAACTCCTGTAGCCAAGGAGACTGTATCACTTATGGACAAGATTTTCAAAAGTGACTGGTGATTTTGGATGCCTCGAGTTCTGAGTGTCCAACTACTGCCTCTCACCAATATAGTCTCATTGCTTCCTTGTACCCCCTGCCTGTCTTCATCTGTTGTCTCATCTTATACTTAGATTGTAAGCTCCTTGGGGCAGGGACAGTCTTTTTGTTCTGCTCTTGTATAGCAGCTAGCGCAATGGGGACCTGGTCAATGACTAGGGCTCCCCTGCACTGCAGTAATACAAATAAATACATAATAAATATTCATATTAATAATGCCAACAACTTAAACAGCGTGATTTTCTGATAGTGGTAAGTACCCAACTTCTAAAAATCTGGCCTCATGTCCCATTTTTTCCTCAAATGGGAATTTGAAGAGACCTGTCGTATTTGGTATCTGTTGGTTGAAACTCTAAACCTATTGAAATCAATGGCTTCCCTGTTTACCTGCGTGTATGCACCTCGCACAGCCAGACACCACAAGAATTTCAATTGAAAGCCACATGTGCAAGGAAATTGCAGAAACCTTCACAGATCTCTTCAGAATCAAAAGACTCACGTAATACAAGGAAGGCTGGTGTCCTGGTTAGTGCACAGAGCTGGGACTCAGGAGACCTGAGGTCAGTGACTGCCTCTGCCACAGACTTCTACATGACCCTGGACAAATCACTGACATTTCTTTCAGAGTAGCAGCCGTGTTAGTCTGTATCCGCAAAAAGAACAGGAGTACTTGTGGCACCTTAGAGACTAACACATTTGTTAGTTTCTAAGGTGCCACAAGTACTCCTGTTCTTTTGACATTTCTTTGTGCCTCTACTCCCCATCTATAAAATGGAAATAATATTTCCTTGTCTCACAAATGTGTTGTGGGGATAAATTCAGTAATGTTTCTAAGCTGCTCAGATAATATGGGGATAGGGGCCAGAGAGGTATCTAGGTGATAGATAGAAAATAAACTTTTACCTAGGTATGGGGTTGAGATCTACCAACCCTTTCCCATAGACACTAGAGGAAAATATGATGTGATTTCCAGGTAAAATAAAGGAGTTTTGAATTTCTCCAAAGGGATAAATGACTGTGTCTGATTGTCTGGATGAATTTACAAGGAAACATTGGAGTAATCAGAATCATGAGTACCTGTAGGTGTCACTATTATAGACACTTGTTGACTTTTTCTTATGCAGGCAACTTAGTCCAGAAGGAGACAGTGGGAAATTACTGCTGCTTCATAGACTAATGACTGTATTTCTACTAAGAAGGGCACCAGCTGGCTAAGGGCGCATGTCACAGAGAGTTCTTGGCCCTATCAGGGCCTGATCCTGATCCATTGCTGCCAATGGGGAAGCCTGGTGCTTAGTGCTTCGAAGCACTGGACATTCAGGAGGTATCATGAGTAGCAAGCCAGAATCTTTGGCCAGGTTCTTTGAATATTAACCTGATCCTGGAGCAGTAATAATGGACGATGCAATGCTGGAACATTTTGTTCTGTAATTTTCTCTCACTTCTTTCTTTGCATATATTATTGCCAGAGGAGGCCCATGGAATTAGCCCCCTTCTGAAGAAGCACATAATGTTCGGATGCCACACTGATGGGCAGGGCCGCCCAGAGGGGGGGCAAGTGGGGCAATTTTCCCCAGGCCCCGGGCCCCACAGGGGCCCCCACAAGAATATAGTATTCTATAGTACTGCAACTTTTTTTTTATGGAAGGGGCCCCCGAAATTGCTTTGCCCCAGGCCTCCTGAATCCTCTGGGCAGCCCTGCTGATGGGTGTAGTATAAAAGAGAAGAGAAGAGAAGTTTGGCACTGCACATTGATTTTACTCATGCTTTTAGAATAGATTTAATGTCTTGGGTTGCTTTAAACCTACCTGTTGTCAGTGACATAATCCAATGCTATAAAAGACCTAGGTATTATTTTTGTTATGTATTTCATTAAAAGGCACCTGATATGCTTTGGGAGAAAGGAAACTATATATATATATATATATATATATATATATATATATATATATATATATATATATATATAAACTATGGATTTATTATTAGAACAGACTTTGATTAACTTTACAGTGTGGAAGTAATTAGCTACATCTGCAAACACAATCCATTTCCTATCCTTGTGGAAGTAATCATAACATCATAGCAGGGGCAAGCTTTAAAGTGAAACAGAAAGGGCTCAGTTCTGTATTCTGGTGTTCGCCACTGAAATCATTAGAAGTAGTGAGTTGGTTTAGGGTCAGATTGCAATTCCTTTACTCACAGCAAATAATCCATTACTCCATAAGTAGCACCATTAACTTCAGCAGGACAGTTTGCAGCATAAAGTTGTATTCAAGCCCCTTAATCACAGTCTTGATTAGGATGTTGTCTGGGATAGGGACTGTCTTTTTTAACTAAATGTTTGTACAGCATCTAGCACTATGGGTCTCTTGCACAATAATAATAATAATATAAATAATATGCAAGGAATAAAAGTCCTGGCCTTTCCCTATTGCTTTCAAAATAAATATAGTGTAAAGAACCGCAGATGAAAAGTTAATTTTATGGGGTAATAAATAATAATTAACTGGAGATCTGGGCCTGCTCCATTCAGATATGTATTGGGGTTCAGGCACCATAAAGACTGCAGCTGAACCAAATTCCCTTCCAGTCTGGAGCCCTGGCCTTTGAGAATTACCCCCATTCTAAAAATCTTCCTTTCCTGCAGTCTGTTTGCTGAAGTACACGGATTCTCTCCTCCCCCTTCTTTAGACAGGAGGTGGGCAGGTCCAAGTGGATTAAATATGCAAACATACTGTACTAGCTCCCTCTGTTCTGCCAAGGGCTTTCAGTGGCTTCCATGGACCATCAGCAGCGACCAATCCGAGCAAAGAAAAACCAAAGGGGGGAAAACTGCAATAGCTCTGCTATGAAAAACAGACAGCAAACAAACTAAGCAAGCAAACCAACCCCTGTCCTCTAGAGAAAGCGGGGAGGAGAAAACCAAAGGCGGCTGTGTAGTTAAAAAAAGAGCTCGCAGCTGCACCTGTGAACCCCTTAAAGTATCTGCGTGGATTTGTGTCCTAGGAAAGAGAAAGACTCCCAGGAGGAAGAGCTGGAAATTGCTGTGAGCAGAAGGAGGCAAATAAACCTACCACCCCCTCCAAGAAACTGGTGTGTGTGTGTGTGTGAGAGAGAGGGGGGGGGGGGGGAGTTTGAGGGAATGAAGCTGGAAGATCCAGAGACTCAGAGAAGAAAAGTTGCTGCGAAGAGGGACTTTGCAGTCTAGAAACTGAGCTCTGCTCCGCGATGGGATTTCTAGTTTCTAAAGAAAACCTTCTCCTCTTCCTTTGCGCTAACGTCTTCCCTGGTAAGTGTCAGAGCAGGTTTCCCTGCGACCTTGGTCAATTTCCTCCCCCCGCCCCAGCTGGAGATTGTCCCATTGCAGCAAGGAATCCCTCCCCCCCCGCTTAAAAGAACCACCTGCTCCTTTCCATTAGATCCCTCGAGGATTCCCCCCCGCCGCATGATACTGTCTTGCTTTGTGTTGATGTTCTGCTCCTTGGGTGGGAAAGGGTTAAACCCCACTGGGGATTTAAACGCTCGAGTCCTGCTCTCCCTCGCTGTTGGCTGGTCCCCCCCGGTTAAAGTCGGTGTGTTAATGTGTCTCCCAGCTGCAGCTCAGGCGGACGGGGATGTGCGGGAGGCGCTCAGCTAATGCCTGGTTTTTATGTAACCCAGGGCAGACAAAACAATAACTAAGGACCACGGTGCAGGAGAGCTGGAGAGGGGCGGCAGAGCCCCGGGGCTGAGTCCCCCATTCTCCCCAGATCCTCCCTCGCCTTTGTGCACCTTCAGCACAGACCAGAGACCTTTCCTGGCAGCTGCCTCCGCGATGCTTGGCTTTAATTTTTAATCACCAACAGTGACTCCCGAGTGAACGGGGAGCCATTCTCTGCAGCCTCCAACTTTGAAAGTCATCAGTGAGGGGGACTGTGCGCTCTTCACTTCAGCTAATTCCCGCACCAGACCCCGTTCGCCTTTGTCTCTGCTACAGACGCACAGATGCTGTAGCCAAGAGTGACCCCTGAGTTACTGGACCAGGACATTCTTGCTTTGCTCAGGGGGTTGAAATTTGGTCTGATAGTGGTCGTTTTTTGATGTGTTTAATCTCCATAATCACAGACTCTCTCTCTCTCTCTGGCACACACACATGCACACCCCCCCCCGCCCCTGAACTGATGTCCTGATCCCATTTCCCCCCCTCCCCTCGAAAACCTCTTCTTGCCCTGTCCAGAGCAAGTGGCCCTTTCATATACCCCACTCCATGCTTCAAAGCCTGACCTTGCTAATATTCTCCCAGCTGTTCAAGACCGGGGCTGCTTGGCATCCACAAAGAGGCCGAACCAATTTAACAGGAGAACAGTCCACGCAGTGTATTTCAAATGCTTTTTAACAATCTCCACCTCCCCCAAGACAGTTCCTAGATGCTGTTCCATGCCATATTGTGAACTAACTATGGCATTGTAGATGCTGAAAGGTGCAGGTCACTCCCACTGGGGTGTCCGGTCACTGGGATGTCACTGTCATGTCATGCCCACCTATACTCTTTCCTCCTCTACCTGTCTGCATTTCTAATGTGCCCATCACCACGGTATCTAGGTGCTGTACATATATAAGTAAGACTTGCATCATAGTCTGTCTGCCAAAGGACAGAAGGGCTGGGGCCTATTCAGGGAGAGAGGAAGATGAAGCACTCCCCTCCTCTTCCCCACACCAAATGTCTCTGCTCGGGTCTTCCTAACTTACAAACGTTTCACACTTTCATGTCTCGCACTTTCCCTGCAGTGTGCAGCCATGTGGAAACCCGAGCCCATGCAGAGGAGAGACTCCTGAAGAAACTCTTCTCTGGCTATAACAAGTGGTCCCGACCTGTAGCCAACATTTCAGATGTGGTCCTCGTCCATTTCGGATTGTCCATCGCGCAGCTCATTGACGTGGTAAGTGAAACTGACTGTACCTATAAGCAGTGGAGATTTTAGGGGTCATGGGTGAGGAGTGATTCCAGATGCAAGCCAGCGTGTGCGGTTTTTGCTGACTTATTTCACGATCAGAATATGAATATCTTACTGACACCGAAGAACAGTTATCCATAAGAACAAGTTCTATTGAAACTAATGGGAGAACTCATGCCAATGACTGCTCATCAAGGTGTGCAGTCTGGTGGTCTTGTATTATTTATTTATTAATTATAGTAAAAAATGTGATGCCCTTTCTGAAACCAAGGGAAAGTCCATGGTATCAAATCCATAGATAGATCTATTAAGCTCAAGGGGAGTTTTGAGGGAATTAATTTTGGCTGAGTAAGAAACAAGTAAGGTGTTTAGAATTTGATCTGTAATTAGTATTCATAATACATAGTTTACACATTTATTACTTATCTTATCCAAGGATCCCAAAGTTCTTTCTTCACATGGAACGTCCTTTGGCTGCTTTGAGGCATAGTGGCTGAGAGAAAATGTTCCTGCATGTTTGCTCAAAGGGAATCTACATGTATACAAAATATAGATGACATACAAAATGGATTGATTTTTATTATGAGTCAGGCGTATGCATTGGCATGGTATTTAAAGGACATGATTTTATGGCACTTGGAGCTCAATTTTCAAAGAAGAAAACAGGTGTATGATTCCACACCCACACAAATCTGCATTTTACTGTTCTAGCATGATTGTATGCACAAGTACCAATTTGCACATGGAACTCACAAAACTAATTTTGCATGCCAGTGTGTGTGTCTGTGCACATGCATCTCTGTTTTGAATATTAAATTTTTGGAAGCTGTCTGAATTATTTCTTAAATAGAAACCTATACGTACACTATGTTCTTATGTATGTAACAGAGAGAGAAGAAAGATCATACAGTATGGTGTAGTATAGTACACAAGAATGATTGGCATGAGTTTGTGCTTATACGCAAACAGTAAAGCTATAAATGAATTTTACAGGTCATTCCAGATGAGTGCTTATTAACTCTTTATACCATACTACACCATCATGTACGCTCTATATGCCACCTATGTAACAGAATCACTATTTTTGAAATGGATTAGAGAGAAAGAAATATTGGTGCTAACTTTCATATTCCTCCCTCTGAGAAGCTAGGCTGCTGCATCCTGGGTTCAGCCATATGTGACTCAGATAAATATTCCAGCTAATACAGTTTACAGACCTCTTAAAACACCTGTAATAGTTTATCCACCCATAATGTTATCATGACCCCTGTGGTTCTTCCACTTAGATTGCTGAGTTCTATTGGGAAGAAAAGAAGGTCCCTTTTCCAGTAGTAAGAAGGTCCAATTTCTAGCCTTCATAAGTCATGAGATCTCAGGCCTTAAACTTCTCCCTGGTTGAATATTGTCCATATTGGGCCTCATGCCATTGTAATTTAGAGGGGTAAATTCTACTTTTGGGTGGAAATTAGAAAATGGTTCTGTGGTGGGTGGTTTCAAAGAAGAGTGTATTCATGTTCGGGATGTTAGAGTAGTTTAGTGGTCAGAGTCGCAGGTAGATTAGATTAGTGGTCAGAGTACAGGACAGAGGATTGTAGATTAGTGATGCACATGGTTCCACAATTTATCACATTTATAACCATGTTATATGTGGCAAAGATATCTGTGCAGTATACAATTTAATACAGGTATTTGAGAAATGAATGGCATATGTGCATGAGGGGTTGTGTATCTTTTTATATATAAGCCTTTGCTCAAACAACTTCAAAAAACAGAGCTTAGCATTGATTATTATTTTATTATTGTGATAGCAGCTAGGAGCCCTAGTCATGGACCGGGACCCCATTGTGCAAGGTGCTGTACACACGCAGAACAAAAAGGCTGAGGAGCCCAAATCTGTCATTGATGGTATTTAGGTTGTATGCATTTCGTCTGAATAATTGATGAGATTAAAGATGGTACATCAACGATTGTGGTGGCATAAGAGATGCTTTCTATTATGCAACTACCCAGTCATGAACAGTGAGATCAATACTTGTGCTTTGAAGTGCTTTTCTTGTCTTACCTAGGAAGAATATACCCTGTAAAAGTCATATTCTTGTGTTTAAAACTGCAGTCGACAGGCAGGGCTGTAAAGCAGCTGAGGTTTAGTTAATTATTCCCCGTCTCCTTCCATAAGGTTCTCTCTGTTCCTGTATAACCCTTTCCCTGATACAATTCCTGTATCATGTTCCCACTCCAGCTGAGTGTCTGTCTAACGATCCCCCTTCTTACCACAGCAGCATTCCTTAAGAAAACTTAGCATGATTGTCAGACATGGTGTTAAAAGCGCAGCCTTCCCTTCTCAATGGAGTTTGTTTCTCCTCTAGACACATCTCAATGGCAGAAAGTCAAAAAAAAAAGCAAATCAGGATCAATATTCAAATCCTGACTCGGACTGACAAAAGCCAGAAAACTCAATATCAAATCCACTGGCCTGCTGTATCCTTACTTCACCCTGTTGAGCTGAGGAAAGTTTGGTACTGGACTAAGTGACTATGAGACTGAGACATAGGTTTCAGAACAGACTAGATAGAACCCAGTTACCTCCTACGCCCCTCTCTGCTGGGTAGCATGGAGTGCAGCATATTCACCTTGGGAAAAGAGACTCTGCAGTTAAATTCCACCCTCAACTGTGTCGCTACCACAACCCCTCCGTTCCTCTGTTAATAGTGAGCTGCTTTCGCTCAAAAAAACACTGACATCTGAGCTCTTTTGAAGCCAGGCCAATGAGGAGACCAAACAAACAAACAAAAATCCATTCGTTTTGCTGCAGCACCTTAAACTGTGAGAACTGAACAGAGTCCAAAGCACTTTTCTTTGGTTATTTACACAGAAGCTGTAATTAGCATGCAAGCAAACTAGCAAACGTTAAACAGTTCAATTAAATTGTATTCGTGACAGCTGAGCGATTTGCATGCCTTGCCTTGGATTTCATTTATTTATACATAGTTATATTTTGTAACTTAACACTCCATTCACGTTTAGCACAGGAAAGAGCCTATCACCCCAAAACATGCAAAGAGCTGTATAGATCATCGGAGCTATCATCAGGTTGTATGTTTGCAGAGTGACTCACATAGTTTTGGTCACTAAAGCGAATTTGTAGTGTTTTAAAGTTAACATATTTTGTAGAAATGTAAATACTGCAGGTGCCCAAGTTTTCAGAACTGTACATACAAAATGCACATGAACGCTGCTTGATTGCACACTAAGACATGGTCAATGTGCAGACAAAGGACTAATTGCACATGCAACTGGCCATGTACACATGCTTACTGCATTTGTGTGTGCAAATGTGGTAAATGCACACAGAAATGATCAAATATACATCTAACCAGCTATGTGCATATGCGTTTACTGCAACCGAGTATCTGTCATGTTTATACGAGGAAATATTTCCCAAAGTGCCTAAGGTGGCGATTCTCAAAGGCAGAAATGACAGTTAAGTGCCTAACTCCCGTTGACATTTCTGAGGCATTTTTGAAAATCTCAACCCCAGTGACTTAGAAGTGTAAGTCCCTTTCAGTGGGAGTTAGGCTCTTAAGTAGAGCTGGGTGAATAATGGATTTTTCAGTTCACTGGCAGTTCTGAAAAATTAAAATAATAATTTCAGGTCAAACCAAAAATGAAACGTTTATAAATTTTTGGCAAATTGAAAATTTGAAAAAAATTGTTTTGGGTCAAATGAAATGTTTCATTGTAGTTTAGAGGATTTTAAAACATATTTTACCTTTAAAAAAAATAAAACTAAAGAAAATATCTAAATGAAAATCTGTTTTAAATTGAAAAATCAAAACATTTCATTAAAAAATGTCAAAATGAAATGTAGATATTTTTTCTGAAATTGGGGTTGATTTTTTCGGCATGAACAATTCAGCGAAATGGACATGAATTTGTGAAACATTTTGGCATCACTGAATCTACTTTTTCTGCCAAAAAAATGTTTTGGTTGAAAAGTTTTGGCCAGCTCTGCTCCTGAGTCCCTCAGGCACTTTTGAAATTTTTACCGATGGTCCTTATTATACTGGAATCTAAGCAACGACCAACCTAGTACTTACATGTCCAAAGTAGATGCACAAAATGCACATTTTTTTTTCGGAGAATTTGAGCCTTAATTCACTCTAGGTATAAAAAATGCAAGACAGATTTTTTAAAAAAAGAATGAAGCTGTGTTGCACTCAGAAACAGGTCTTGGGAGGAGTGAATTACTCAAGAGATTAGAGGATATAAAGCCTTTAATTTTTTCTTGACCAGTTCAAATCCAGCCCAAGCTGGTAACAAGCAAAAGTTGTCACCTCCTGATGGCTTTTCAGTGACCTATATGAAAGATCCCCATGGACAGATGTCCCATTTGCAAATGCTATTCTCACCAGTAGCACCAGCTGGCACCTTTATTGGCAGTTCCATAAGAAAAGCCAAGGATTGAACAAGAATGGAGACGGAGCCACCATCTCTTTAGACGGTCCCTGCAGGTTAGATCTGGCAGGACACTGAGGGGAAGATTTCACTGGCATTGCATCTCTTGTGGATAAAAAGAGGGTTTCAGTCTCCAACAGCTGCCAATTTAGCTGTCACTTTTTATCAGTGCTAAATTCATTTTTTATAAATGAGAGAAAGAGACAAGCAGGGGTTAGGAAAATATGAATTGTTTTCCAAAGAAGAACATTTTAAATTAAATGGCAATGCTTGTGTGAGCAATCATTGCAGCTGAGAGAGATCTCCTAACTCAGGAAAAGCATATAGTTTAGAAGTGAACAAATCGCTAGTAGAAGAGCTTTAGACTCTACACTTTCAGGGCAAAGTGTCAAGGTCTGAATACAGGTAAACCAACCCACCAGTTCTCACTACAAGTCTATCTGAAAACTACCAATTTGCTATAGGAATTTCCTTATGTTCTGTGATAGGTATGTGTGAAAAACTCTGTGCTCTGGAGGAATGAGGCAAGGGCTAGGGGCCAGGGGGGGTCTTGGTTCTAATCTTAACCACCGGAGCTTCCTTCCTAGCACAGTACTATAGTGTGTTCTCTGTAGAACACACTCTGGAGAGGAGAGATGCATGTTAGAGCTAAAGGCAGAGAGCCATCGATAATGGCCTTAAACTCAAGAAGGGCAAGTGCACGTCTGGCGCAAAGCATCACTTCCAAGCAGTCAGAACAATGCAGGAAAGGAAGTGCTGGGGAACTGTCTGTGGACATGTTCGAAGGTAAATCGTGCAGGGGACATATCCACACCCCCCCACACAGCCCACGTCTGCAGCCAGATTGGTACTGCCCTGCCAAGGGAGAAGTTGCAAGGGGTATGTGGTTGGTTCTCAATAGGACAGCTTCCCTGGAAGTCCCCGTGAAGCTGTGCTCAGCAGGCAACTGGGGGAGAAGTGATGGACTAATGTAACAATCCTACCCCCATTGTGGTGGGGGCTGTGGATTCTTCTCCTCCCTCCCCCCCCCCCAATGGTGCTGTGCTGAGCTCATCTTGGCTGGGCCTTATAATGTCCTTCAAAACAAAAGTCTCCTTAGTACACACATTTCTAGGAAAATCTGTTAAACAAATCCAAGTTGGTCATCTGCCAAGACTGCCTCGTCTTAGCCTCAGCTGTTTGGTGGTATCAGACAGGTGCGTTCTGTCCCATGCTAAACTCCAGGAACACCTGCCTTTTTTAGCTGAAAAATATGTTTATTGCTGAGATTATTTCTGATTACAAAAACGGACTCCAGTAAACATGCCTCTGCTTTCTGAGCTTGTGGTTTTTCTGTTTCAGGATGAGAAGAATCAAATGATGACCACGAACATGTGGGTGAAGCAGGTGAGTGAGCCCAAAAGGTGTTTTCTTGTATTTGTTTTCCATGTATATTTCAATTCTAACTCCTCTCAGTCCCTGGTAATGGATCTGTTTTTCCCAGGAGTGGTCTGACTACAAGTTGCGCTGGGATCCTCTGGAATACGAGAACGTTACATCCATCCGCATCCCTTCAGAACTCATTTGGAGGCCGGATATTGTTCTCTACAACAAGTGAGTCTGAGCTGCAGGAAGGCGACTGTGTTCCTTTAAAAAGCTGCTCCGCTCTCTGCACTGGGGAGATTGTTGTAATTTTCTCTCCCTATTCTATTTGATACTATTCTAGTCTATCCAGGTTCTTATGCTACCATAATTGCTGTAGTATCTGAGCACCTTCAAGTCATGCGCTAAGCAACATCATTGACATCTGTCACATTTGGTTTGTTCTCCCTCTCTTTCTCTCCCTTCCTCTCCCTAGGGGAAGAACTGTGCATGCAGTGGAATGTTTTGTTTGGGAAGGGTTTTGTTTTTGTTTTAAAGGCACATCCTTTAAATATACTCGGATAATATTCGGGGAGAATGTCATACGTACCTTCAGTCCAAAATTGGCTGAAAAAGGACCCTAACACTGTCGGTTCCAACTGCTAACGGGTCATGGTCTTGGTTTCACTTGAGAACCTCTCCTTCCTGGGCAACAGTGCGATGTCCTCTAACTTATACCCGATCGGTTCTCTGTAGAAAGTAATAGGAGGAAGGGAGGAGTGTTTCTGAGAAATTATTTGCAAACTTACCTACAGCTTCTTGGGCTGGGTACTGTTTAGGTATCATTATGCAGGTTCTGGGATTGTTCCAAGGAACCTCTAGTGTTGTTTGTAAATAAACTGTTGCAGCTGGATCTGCGTGTGTGAAATCTGGGTGTCATATGGACACATACGGCAGAAGAAGGTGGTTGCTTTCTTTACTTGATACCTTTGGACAGTAGTAGCCAAATTCAGTTCTCAGTGAGCCCTATGCAAGCTCAGTGTCAGGCTTTCCAGGGCTAGAATCCAAAGGAGGAGTAGAGAGGGCATTTTAGTTGAGAGAAGAGATATCAGCACAGTTCAAAAGTATGTTACATGAGTGATGGGAACATCAGAGTTTGACTTTCGCACATTCCCGATTGCAAGGGAATGTTGGTCAACTCTACCAAAATAATTTACAAATATTTTTGTGAATAAAAACATTGAGTTTGTTTGGCCGTGAATTGTGAGATCCTGTTATGCATTGTTGGTGCCGATTCAGATGGCTGCCTGGTACTGATGACAATCCTCATGATTCCTAAAAGCATCACAAGTTTTAACATGAATTTTTATTTCTCCAAAATATTCCCACAGGAAGGTGTGTCATCTAGGGCTGGATATTCACTATTAATCATTCTCCTCTTCTAAAAGTTTCAGTTGCCCAATCAGGGATTAGAAACAATGCCATGTGACTTGGCATAACATAGGGCATAAAGGCTGTGGTAAATTATAGCAGCTGGAGCACCTGGCCCTAGCGCCTCACATCCTCAGCATGCTCCCTATATATTTGAGGCAGGGGCACATCAGGGGTGGAATGAGACAGGGTGACCTATGCAATGCTCTGTCCAGTTTCTTTGCTGGTGGAGCAGTCCCTATGGGATAATAGCATTGAGTGGATACACAGATTAGGCATGTAATCACACATCTAACTTCTTAGACAACCCGTACATGTTAGTGCTAACGAAAGCGCAGAAGAAGCCGCTGTGTTACAAGCTGCAAAAAAATGCTTTATGTGAAGCACAGAAACTTCTGTTCTTCCCAAGCTGGTTTAAACAGGACTGCTTCTCCCTGGGTTCTTCCATTTGTGTCTTGGCTGCTTTCATTGTAATGAAGTCACTTGTCATTGGCTGAGGTCTTAAAGGCTTAGCAAGGTCTCTGAGCGTCTTCACTTATTGTACTTGCAATATCCAAGCTCTGGTTGTTGGAGGACACGTAGCCTTGCTTGGCCACCCTGGCAGAATGTGCGTTGAGTGCCCTTGGAATGGCAAACAGAAATGGCTTTTTAAACAGGCAACACTTTGCGACTGAGTTTTGACAATGGAACTGTCTTCATTTTTAATTAACAGTTGCATGGTTCCAGTTTGGTACGTTCTCTAAGAAATGGTTGAGGTAAATATATATCTAGAGGGTGTGCCACTTTACAGACTATTGAAACGATCTTTTCCATTCTCCAGGGGCCTGATCCTGACCAGTGCTGAGCTCGCAGCTCTGGCTGAAATCATCGGGGGGCGGGGGGGTGCTCAGGACCTCTGAATATTAGCCCTATGTAATTATTAATTCATGGGCACTCAGCCCTTCTTATCCTAAAAGCAGGCACAAGCTAAACACTAATATATGATCAGTGGCTTAGACTGCAGCCAAGGAAAGGTGCACATCATTTCCTGCAACCTTCACATGCACATGGGAGTCCCTGTTTCTACACCAACCAGACAAAAAAATACAATATCCACATTCAAATCTTTTTCAGGTAGCCCCTGAAAAAGCAGCAAACCCACCTACCAATGTAATGGGATTAGAGCCTGAAAATGTTAGCAATGGTATAAGAAATAATGAACCTGCTTCTCCTTTACACTAAAGACCAATTTATGATTAATACAAATTAATCATTGGATTTGCAGTCACACCAGTCATGGACCCCATTGTGGTAGGCACTGTACAGACACAGAGCAAATAGACAGACTCTGCCCCAAAGCGTTCACAATCGACGTGTAAGGCAAGAGACTACAGGAGGATACAACAAACGAACAGGCGGGATACAAAGAGATGCCAGTGCGTTGTAACGGCAGCGATCACTGCACATCAGCTGCCTGACCATGTAGGTTTTTTAAGGCACCTTGGCTGAGAAGTTTCAAGAAGGGATTTGCAAGACCATGAGCTGGCCTGGAGGATAATTATAGGGATTTCTTCCCATGCTTTATATCTTTCTGACAGTGTAAAGGGACCTTAAAGTAGGTGTCAATACTTCATGGCTACTATAAGGTCCCTTTATACTGCCAGAGTGGTATAAAGGGGGCTTAGTGGAACTTTTAGCAGAAAAGGCCCAATGGTCTTATTTCAGTGTTTCACCATTTTAATGCGAATCATTTTGGAAGGCCCCACTGTGCTTACAAAAAGAGTTCTGATATTCTTCTTTGGGATGAGATGCTTGGGGGGGAAAGCTTCTGGCTATGAGTCCACACAGAAGCCTGCCTTGTTTTTAACTTATGGGAATAGATAAAAACGATGTGATTGCAATTGATTTGAGATTTTCATCTTCAAGGAAGCCATTCCCCTTGTTGTCAGTGATTCTCTTATCTGAGCTCATTATTGTCAAAAGCTTCCATTAATGCACTCTGGGGCCCCAAATTAAATCAGTAAATTTGGCCAGTTTGGCCTACAGAGTATATGTGGTTGTCAACATTCATAAGGAATCTAAAACCAAACTAATATCCTAGGGGGGAATTAATATGCTGTTGGATTTTGCAGGCTTGATAAGATAAGCTCTAAGACTCTGTAAATTGTCTCTATGGGATCTGACAAAGCATATGTAAAACAGAGGAATATGATTTCATAGTGAAAAGACAAAACCTCCTTTTCCTTTATTTTCCTTCACAAGAAGGCTAGATGTTCCATAATTGAGGTTTTAATGGTTGTGAAGGTAGCTTACCCAAGGCTCAATAAAGATGAGGAAATCATTTGTAGTGAATACATTTATTTGACATGTTTATTGTCCATGAACATTTTGCAGTTTCCCTAAATTTATTTGCTATTCAAAATATTTCTCAAACAGTTTCAGAGAATAATTCATGGGTTCTGATTTTCCACTGCTTTGCCACCATGTGTAGCTATTTGACCTGTCTGAGGCATGCAACATGCTATCACCAGCGACTGTGAGTGGAGAATTCTGAACACTAGCCTTACATAGATCTGTCAGATCAATGGAGGACTGTGCCCTTGGATCTGCAGATTGAGCAGTTCATTGAGAATATTTGAAATTCAAACTTTTCTAGATAGTTTTAATTGGACACATGTGATAGCATTTCTATTCTCTAATTAGATGAGCTTAACACTTGGAAAGGAAGTTTCTGGTATGAATGTTTGCACTTAGGAGTTCAAAATTCACTCTCTGAATACTAATATTCACCTAAAGTTAGTTGTTCCTATAAAAATTCACTGTCAGTTAAAAGCACTTGGTAAAATAGTCAGAGAAAATGAACACAAGGGACATGATCGCATGTGAAATGAGTTCAAATACACCTCTACCCCGATATAACGCGACCCGATAGAACCTGAATTCGGACATAATGCGGTAAAGCCCAGCGCTCCGGGGGGACGGGGCTGCGCACTCCAGCGGATCAAAGCAAGTTCGATATAACACAGTTTCACCTATAACATGATCAGATTTTTTTGGCTCCTGAGGACAGCGTTATATCGGGGTAGAGGTGTATTTATTACAATGAATATTATCAGGAAATGTTTTGAAGAATTCACCCAGTTGTAATATAGGCAAAAAGGACTTCTGTACATAGGTATAAGATGATCTGGTAGATGGCTTAATATAAATCAAGAGAAAGTTGATAGTTTCTTTTGAAAACTTTGGTGTTTGTGTTTTTATTTAACTGATGAGGCTCATTCAATAAGACAGAGGTCCTGACTGACCTGAAGGACATTTGGAACAGAAATGATCTTCCCTAAAATTATTGGAAACACTCTGACTACTGGGGCAATATGGTATTTTTCCCCATATCGTTGGCAGTTGAAGAATATCTCTGAATGACATAGTCTGTGTCTACCAGTCTGTTAAAGAAGCAGGTAGAAGATGCAACCAGTTCATTATTTATTGGTCCTCAAATTGCTGAAATTGAGATAACAGGTAGAACAAAGAATAAAAAAGACTAAATCTTCACACAAATTAGACATGCAAATACATACATATGTATGTATCATCAGTGATTTAGATAATGGCATAGAGCAGGGGTTGGCAACCTTTCAGAAGAGGTGTGCCTAGTCTTCATTTATTCACTCTAATTTAAGGTTTCCCGTGCCAGTCATACATTTTAACGTTTTTAGAAGGTCTCTTTCTATAAGTCTATAATATATAAACTATTGTTGTATGTATAGTAAATAAGGTTTTTAAAATGTTTAAGAAGCTTCATTTAAAATTAAATTAAAATGCAGAGCCCCCCGGACCGGTGGCCAGGATCCGGGCAGTGTGAGTGCCACTGAAAATCAGCTCGCGTGCCGCTTTTGGCACGTGTGCCATAGGTTGCCTACCCCTGGCATAGAGAATACACTTATAAAGTTTGTGGGTGATATCAAGCTGGGAGGGGTCGCAAGTGCTTTGGAGGATAGGATTAAAATTCAGAATGATCTGGACAAACTGGAGAAATGGTCTGAAGTAAACAGGATGAAATTCAATAAGGACAAATGCAAAGTACTCCATTTAGGAAGGAACAATCAGTAGCATACATATAAAATGGGAAATGACTGCCTAGGAAGGAGTATTGCGGAAAGGGATCTGGGGGTCAGAGTGGATCACAAGCTGAATATGAGTCAACAGTTTAACACATTTGCCAAAAAAGCAAACATCATTCTGGGATGTATTCGCAGGAGTGTTGTAAGCAAGACACAAGAAGTAATTCTTCCGCTCTACTCCATGCTGATTAGGCCTCAACTGGAGTATTGTGTCCAGTTCTGGGTGCCACATTTCAGGAAAGATGAGGAGAAATTGAAGGAAGTCCAGAGAAGAACAACAAAAATGATTAAAGGTCTAGAAAACATGACCTATGAGGCAAGATTGAAAATTTTGGGTTTGTTTAGTCTGGAAAAGAGAAGACTGAGAGGGGACAAGATAACAGTTTTCAAGTACATAAAAGGTTGTTACAAGGAGGAGGGAGAAAAACTATTCTCCTTAACCTCTGAGGATAGGACAAGAAGCAATGGGCTTAAATTGCAGCAAGGGAGGTTTAGGTTGGACATTAGGAAAAACTTCCTAACTGTCAGGGTGGTTAAGCACTGGAATAAATTACTTAAGGAAGTTGTGGAATCTCCCTTACTGGAGATTTTTAAGAGCAGATTTGACAAACACCTGTCAGGGACAGTCTAGATCAATGATTCTCAAAGCCGGTCTGCCACTTGTTCAGGGAAAACCCCTGGTGGACCGGGCCGGTTTGTTTACCTGCCGCGTCCGCAGGTTCGGCCGATCGCAGCTCCCACTGGCCGCGGTTCGCTGCTCCAGGCCAATGGGGGCTGCGGGAAGGGCGGCCAGCACATCCCTCGGCCCGCGCTGCTTCCCACAGCTCCCGTTGGCCTGGAGCGGCGAACCGGGCCAGTGGGAGCTGTGATCAGTCAAACCTGCGGACGCGGCAGGTAAACAAACTGGCCCGGCCCGCCAGGGGCTTTCCCTACACAAGCAGCGAACCGGCTTTGAGAACCACTGGTCTAGATAATACTTAGTCCTGCCATGAGTGCAGCGGACTGGACTAGATGACCTCTCGAGGTCCCTTCCAGTCCTATGATTTTGTGATTCTATGTATAATAAATTATAATATATTATACATATAGCTGAATGGTTTTTTATCTGTACTGCTATATAATATACAGCTATCGCTGCTGCTTGGTTGGACTTCCTGGTTTTGAGGTGTGTGTGTGTTTAATAACTCTTCCGAATAGAACAGAACTTGTTATTCTTCGGTTTGTATTCCAAAAACTCTTTCTGGAAGTGTAGAAAATGTTAGGAGGGGTCTATAAAGGAAGCACCTTTAATGAATTTTTGCTAAATTTACACCCAAGGCACCTATCAATCCCATGTGCTCAAAACATACACATTTTTGTAGTGCTTGTCTGAATGCTTTGCAACCTAAATGCCTCAACCTGCAAGGTGCTGAGACGATCCTGCAAGGGGAAGAGCACCTTCAACACCCACTAAAGCCAAAGGGAAATGAGCAGGTTCAGCATTGCAAAGAGCCTTACAGGATCTAGCCCCACATGCTTACTACATTATTAAAGCCCAGCCACTTCTGGGGTGGATGATGGCAGTCAACCACTGCACAATAAACCACACAACAGCGGGGAAAGGGCCAATTTTGCTCCAGGTCAATTTGGCAAACCATGGCTCTTACAAAGAAACTGTCATAAGATTTTTTTAAGCTCCAAACCTATCAGGTAAAACCTAAGATTTCCCATCTAGGGAGCCAAGCTATTGCATTTATAAGCTAGTACACATATAGATAGTCTGTAACTACTCAGAATTAAGTGGAAACCTCTTCTTCCACCTATCATTTGTTTGTAGCTATTATTTCCTTTGTACAAAATATTTGCTGAACAAAGCTTTCTCTAATTTGCCATTGGAGAGTATTTTAATTGGAATGTTACTGTTGAATCTCTTTAATGTTTAGCTAGGGGGTGGGGAAGAGAACTTGAAAACCCCAGTTTGGTTTAGGTTTGTGCTTGTGGAAGAAAAATGCTTTAAGTCCGGGAATATCTAAGTATATCTATATATGTAAGGAAGTAATTTTCAGGCTTCTATAGCGCTGTTTAAATTAAAATAGTATAGTCAAATTAAAATAAATGTGTGCCTCATTTATATGCATTCTGAAAACATTTAATCTGATGAGCTGATGTATATCTGAACTACAAGGAAAACAGAAGCTGGCAAAAGGATCTTCATCGGCCGAGCTTTTAAATGAAGCACGGTTGATATGTGTCAGCAGAACAACACAGTTCTTGAATTTCAATTCAACTCTCCGTATGATAAAGATGAAGTGAAAAGTTTAGATGAGACTGAAGTGAAGTTAAATCTAGAAATTAAATCTTGAAGGCGTATAGAACAATGAGAAGGTGTTTACAGAGGACAACTGCTGTAACAAGCCACAATTCTCTTCTGCCAATATTGATATAGTATTTGATAGAAGAAAATAAGACTTTGGGGAGTTATTACTGGCAGATATTTAGGCCTTTCTGGCCTGAACAATTAAAAGATCTTGACTACATTATTTGTCTTGAAAATGCTCTTGTTTTGATACTAGCCAGTATTTCTGGATGATTGTCACCTGTCCGGCTATAAAACTATATTGCAGCTTAATTGTCTTCATTGAACGAGACAATAATATGGTTCTAATCTGAGAAATGACTATATAAAAATGGCACCTTCTTACTGAACACGTTTGTCCCCGAACGTGTAGTCAGAGTCAGACCTGCTAACTTGACTGACTATGAGTCTAATCTAAAATCCACTGAAGCCAATGCAATAGCTTCAGACCCTAATTAGCCTCCCACAGCCAAGACAGCTGTAGGGAAAAGGAGCTGGATTCAGTTCCAGTTAGCGACTCTTCAGCCGAATTGTTAACTAAATTCCAACTGCAGGAACAAAGTCCGCTCTTCCTTGCACACATGAAATCCCACTGAGAGCAGAATTAGGCCTTGCAGCCCTTTTGTTCCTGGTGATAATGAGTGAGCCAGAACAGACCCTGCCTGACTTTTGGCTCCAAGGCTCAGTTTGAAAGGTAGGCCGTTAAAAAAGATCTTTCTTTCTCTGTGTCGAAAAAAACAGAAACAGTGTAGAAATCATTGAGAGACGATATCTATAGAACCAAACAGTGCTACTCTTACAGAGACAAGGTGGGGGACTATCAAACTTCCAGAGCCCTGTCCAAGTTCAAAAACTTGTCTCTTATCAACAGAAATTGGTCCAATAAAAGATCTCTCACCCACCTTGTTTCTCCAATATCCTGGGACCAACATGGCGGCCACAACATTGCAAACTACTTCTCCGAAGTCACTTCTCAAGATGGAATCGAACTCTAGTAACAAAAAGGTCTGAAAATAATTAGTCTATAATATGTAGACTGGTAAACTGCCCCTAAACTGTCTGAATGAAACTCCCTGGCTTTACGTAACCCCTAGGAGGGGAGTGTAGATGAGCAAATATTATTATTCTCAGATGTATGTTTAATAAAGACTGTGGGCTGGAACTTCACCTGGGGTAAATCAGCGTTGCTCCATTGAAGTTGATTTCCCGTGGCAGAGCATCTGGCCAATTTTTTTCTGTTCAGTGTCCTCCCCTCTGCATTCACCAACATAATGCTCAGCCTAATATCCAGTGAGAGAATTTGGTGCTTTTACTCTGTTATGAAGAAATTAAGGCAGGGATCAGAGGAACAGAGAGATAAAGCAATGTCCTCTTGTCTCTTCCCCTCTCTGTCTTTCCTCCCCAGCTTCTGGCTTGTGAATTCATATAAACCTAGTGATGGGTGAATCCCGGAAGGTTTGGAGGCTTGGGTCAGTTAGGGTGACCAGACAGCAAATGTGAAAAATCAGGACGGGGGTGAGGGGTAATAGGAGCCTATATAAGAAAAATACCCAAAAATCGGGACTTTCCCTTTAAAATTGGGACATCTGGTCACCCTAGTGTCAGTTAGGAGAAGCATGTTAGAGTCTTGGGACCTGCTATATCTTCTTTGGTAGCAGTGAGGTGTCCAGAGGAGTCAAGCTGCTCTCTCCTCCCCTTTGCCAGCAGCAAGGACTCCAGAGGAGCATGTCTTCTCCATCACAGGCATATCTGTGGGCTATGCTGCTCCTCCCCCTCAGAGGCAAGAGAGGTAGGCTGAAGAACCTCCTGGTAGAGGCAGCCGTCTTGGTGTTAGGGCTCTAGCTGCCTACTCCGCTCCATCGCTACGGGCTCTTAAATGTGGCGCTGCTCTTGGGCTTCCTCTTGAACGGCACCCCAGTGTGCAAGCGGCAGAGATATTCAGGATGCCTCCCTCCTTCCCCTGGGACCCATAATCTTCATTAGGGTGAAAGGATTTGCATGCTCTTCTCTCCAATGTTTCAGGGTCTAAATTTACACCCAATCCTCCCTAAAATGCAGTGAGGCGTAACAGTCTTCATTGCACAAACTCAACTGTGAGCTGCCCGAGGCTTTGGATCCTAATGGAGCATAAGGTTTGCCTTTCCAGGTCAGGCCATCTAGCCTGGTAACCTGGATCTGGTATTATCTAATACCTGATACTTCAATAGTGCACCTAGCCAATTGAACGATGCTGTACATGGAAGGGACCATTATTAGCATAATCAGTCGCCTGTGATGTGAGTCCAATTATAAACGTACTGTTCTATTAATGAATGATTTGCTCATGCCTCAGAGATCTCATTAAATGCTGAATGAGATTCCAGTTTTTTATCAAAGTTTAAAGGACAACAACAACAGTAGTGTGTATTGAAGTGTCACACACGGTGAATGTTTCATTGCTCAGCCTGGTTTTACAGGAAGGTAAAATCAGGCAGAAAGATTTGTTCTAGTCAGGAAACTGGAAGGAAAATGCCCAGGCAAAGAGCAGCGTTCATGTCATTGAATATCAGCATTGTATTTTTCAATCAGAATAGACTAAAATGCAATAGTGGCTTTGCCTGATTTCATTAATCTTTTGGGAGGTATTGAACTGAAGGTACAATGACATGGAAAAATTTTTTTTTGTCAAAAACAAACAAACAAACAAAATAACCAAACAAAAAAACAACAAACCCTGAAAATTTTCAAACAAAGCCCAAAAAACTTAGTTTTGGGCCAAATACTGAACATTTTAGGGTTATGGCCAAAAAATTCAGTGGTCAGGTATTTATATTTTCAACAGGGCTATCAAGCAATGAAAAAAATTAACCACACGATTAATCGCACTGTTAAATAATAATAGAATACCATTTATTTAAATATTTTTGGATGTTTTCTACTTTTTCAAATATATTGATTTCAATTACAACACAGAATCCAAAGTGTAGAGTGCTCACTTTATATTTATTTTTAATTACAAGTATTTGCACTGTAAAAAATAAAAGAAATAGTATTTTTCAATTCACTTAATACAAGTACTGTAGTGCAATCTCTTTATCATGAAAGTTGAACTTACAAATGTAGAATTAGGTACAAAAAACTGCATTCAAAAATAAAAATGTGAAATTTTAGACCCTGCAAGTCCACTCAGTCCTGCTTCTTGTTCAGGCAATTGTTCAGACAAACAAGTTTGTTTACATTTACAGGAGATAATGCTGCCCACTTCTTGTTTGCAATGTCACCTGAAAGTGAGAACAGGCGTTCTTATGGTACTGTTGTAGCGGGCGTCCCAAATTATTTACGTGCCAGATGCGCTAAAGATTCATACGTCCCTTCATGCTTCAATGACCATTCCATGTTGATGACAGGTTCTGCTTGATAACAATCCAAAGCAGTGCGGACAGACACATGTTCATTTTCATTATCTGAGTCAGCTGCCACCGGCAGAAGGTTGGTTTTCTTTTTTGGTGGTTCGGGTTCTGTAGTTTCCGCATCGGAGTGTTGCTCTTTTAAGACTTCTAAAAGCATGCTCCACACCTCGATTCATATTCTTAAATCTCACATTTGTACCTTCTTTGCGTTTTGTCAAATCTGCAGTGAAAGTGTTCTTAAAATGAACAACATGTGCTGGGTCATCACCAGAGACTACTATAACATGAAATATACGGCAGAAGGCAGGTAAAACAGAGCAGGAGACATACAATTCTCCCCCAAGGAGTTCAGTCACAAATTTAATTAACGCATTATTTTTTTTAACGAGCATCGTCAGCATGGAAGCATGTCCTCGGGAATGGTGGCCGAAGCATGAAGGGGCATATGAATGTTTAGCATATCTGGCACATAAATACCTTGTTAGGCCAGCTACAAAAGTGCCATGCAAATGCCTGTTCTCACTTTCTGGTGACATTGTAAGTAAGAAGCGGGCAGCATTATGTCCCATAAATATAAACAACCTTGTTTGTCTTAGCAATTGGCTGAACAAGAAACAGGACTGAGTGGACTTGTAGGCTATGAAGTTTTACATTGTTTTGTTTTTGAGTGCAGTTATGTAACAACAAAAAAATCTACATTTGTAAATTGCACTTTCACAACAAAGAGATTGCACTACAGTGCTTGTATGAGGTGAATTGAAAAGTACAGTTTGATTTCAGTTACAACACAGAATAGAATGTATATGAAATGTAGAAAAACATCCAAAATATTTAATAAATGTCAATTGGTATTCTATTGTTTAACAGTGCGATTAAAACTGTGATTAATCTGGATTAATTTTTTAAATCGTGATTAATTTTGGGGGGTTAATCGCTTGAGTTAACTGCGATTAATCGACAGCCCTAATTTTCAATGAAAGTCAAAATATTTTGTGGAACTCAGACACCTGTTGCGAAAAACTTTGTTTAGTCAACCCCCCGTTTTTCCATCAAAAGCCAGTTTTGACAGAACATTTTTGACTAACCCTATTTGGGGGAAAGCGATGACATGGCCCAGGGCTGGGAATTAGGAGGTCAGAGTTCTATCCCAGCTGTGCCATAGACTTCCTCGGTGACCAAGGCAAGATTCTGCCACCATGAGTTGGCTCTACTTCATGAGCAGTCCCGCTAATGTCAGGAGGGTCACCTGTGGACTAAGATGTTACTCGGTGTCAGAGTATCAGAAACCTTTCTGGGCCTCTCATTCTGTTGGTAATATAGGAACAATGCTTCCCCTCCTCACAGTCATGTTGTGCTGCTTGATAAGTTAAAGTGCAAGGAGATCCTTTCAGGCCAGCCATCCTCAGACTGAGCCTCTGGGTAGATAAAAATAAGGTAAATAAGTCCCTTTGGTGACTCTGCTGCTGCTGCTAATTAACTGCTTTGAGTCTGCTGAATGTAACTCCTTCATGAGGCAAGAGGCATCTTCAGTGAAGCAGCCATGGCTTTTTTTTTGAGTTAATGGGGGGCTCTGACATGAGTGCAGGAGATGAAAGATGAGGAGGAGAGGGGCAATTTGCGTTAGAGGTAGGGCCACTAGGGACTGGGTTGAGGAGAGGATGGCCTGGGTTATACTAGACATGGGTGAGAGGTGGAAGGGAAAGGGGTGCACAGTGGAGCATTCAAGAACTTGTGTTTGGTGACCCACCTGAATACTGTCAGACCCTTGTTGCTGTTTGTCTGCGGGCAACATTAGCAGAACCAACGACTATCGATTTCTTTATTAAATCCATGACTCGACAAACATGAATTAAACATTTAGGTTGCCACTCTCTCCGGTTTGTGGACACATCAGAAAGGAACGTGCTCATTAATAGCACCAATTAGCATAGCAGGCACTTAATGCCATGCATTACTCTGACATCCAAAAGCTCTCCTTACTCATTCTATTTGACTGGAGCGGGAGGAGAGGGAGACTGCGTAGGATTACGTTTAGCAGCATTCAATTAAATGTGCAGGGCCAAATTGGCAAAATCACTCTCTAAAATTGACCTTGTTATTTTGCAGGTGTCCTTATTTACAGGCTCAAAAACCCTGCATAAGCTTGAACAAATAGAGGCTTCTAAGGGGGCCAGAATTTCACAGAGGAAAAACGTGTACAGATTTGTGCAACTAACTTGTATGTACAGTTACGATGAGTGTGCATCCTAAGAGCGTGATTGTGCACTCGAATCCCAGAATTATGCTTGCACTTGAAAATTGCAATTATACACCAAACACTTTAAAGGAATATTTCCCCTAGTTCCTCAGTGTGTGTGTGTGTGTGTGTGTGTGTAACAGAGGGATGCTGAGGCAATATTATGTATAAGCCTAACATTCCCCTTCTTTCTGCACCTCAGCTTAACTCTGTTTCAGCACAGTCCAGAGTTCTGTCTTTTCAGACAGCATGACAGTTAAACCTCAGGTCTCTTGTATTTGTACCCTGATATGTAGGTGTTAATAGATCCCGGACAACTTCAAAGCTAGTACTCTACACTTTCTTAGGCCTGGTCTACACTGCAGAGTGAGGTCGACGCGAGGCAGCTTACGTCTCACTAACTCTGTAAGCGTCTACACTAAACGTCGCTCCCACCGATGTAACTTGCTCACTACGCCGGCTTAAAAACTCCACCTCCGATACAGGCGTAGTGCTTAGGTCGACGCACTGTCAGTCTAGAAATGGTGTTGCTTCCATTGACTGTTGCTGACTTTCAGAAGCCGCCCCACACTGCTAGTGAAATCAGTGCAAGCGCTCCTGGTGAGGACACACAGAAGGAGTGCACAGCAGACCCGCAAAAGCGATTTAATGACTGCGGTGGCTGTACGCCGACATAACTTAGGTCGATATAATTTTGTAGTGTAGACATACCCTTAGGAAAACAAATGTTTAATGCACACAGAAAACATTGTAAATAGTATTTTGGATCACTTTTAAACAAGACTGGCCGATTTTTTTTTAATGCCCCCTAAAAATAGCAGGTGGAAATTCAGAAGCCCAACTCTTTGAAAATGTGACCTTGCTATTTACTGTTCTGGATTAGATAGTAGTAAAAAAAGGCGGCAGTGAAACCAATGAGGGAAACAGTGACACTCTGACAGCGATCAGGCTTAGGCATTGGTATATCTTCTTGTGGCTGGATACCAAGGAAGAAACTTCATGTGATGCAAACCAGTGGCAAGCAACAGAGCTAATAAAACAAACAAAAAACCGAGAGGAGAAATCTTCTGCTAAAAACTGGAAATACATGATTACACCTGGTATAGAGAGAAACCAGTTTTTCTCCAGCCAACATGTCCACAGCTGGAGCTGATCTAGGATAGGGATCCCTCAGTCCTGCTCTATTGCTTCAGTGCTCAGATGAGATGTGACAGCAGTGGGACAATAGGCTAGTGTGCAGGGATTAGATCTCTTTTGTTTATCTTTAGTAGAAAGAGAGAGAAGTGGCCCAGGGACTACTCTTTGGGGCTCATTTCTGACTGCTGGGGGTGCAGCTGGAATTATTAGTGAGACAGAGATGGTGAATCTGAAATGCTTGGACAATTTAAGAAATGGTTTGACCCACATCTTTGTAAGCCCATCCCCCCCAGCCAGGGAAACAGGGCTCTCAAACTAAACTCAGCAGGAGTCACAGCATTGAGATGAGCAGCGACAACCCATGCTGCAGTGCCCGTCTGCAGCACACTACATTCTGCCGCAGCAGGAAAGAAAATGTTGGTGAAAAGGTAACTTTTTAAAAAACCATTGTCACATGCACCATGCTGAACCTGGGGACGTTGTGCGGGATGAGGTGTGTGCATCGTTCCAAGGGCTTGATTACAGAAGTTAGCAGCATTAGCATTTGACTCTATTTATTGAGTAGTTTTCTCGCTTCTTTGGAAAATGACCTTTCCAAATAAAATATTATCCTTATTATGTGTGGTGCTAACGTCTACAGGCCCCATTGTGCTAGGCCCTGTACAAACTTATAGTAAGAGACAGTCACTGCCTAAAGATCTGACAGCGTAAATAGGCAAGACAGAACAAAGGTGGGAGGAAAAGAAAGATTTGCCCTATTTTTACAGAGGGAGAACAGAGTCCCTTTGGGTATGTCTACACTGCAATAGAACACCTGCGGCTGGGCCATGGCAGTTCACTCGGGCTCACAGGGCTCAGGCTGTGGGACCCTGTAAGGGAAGAGGGTCCCAGAACCTGGGCTCCAGTCTGAACAACTACACTGCAATTTTATAGCCCTGCAGCCCAAGGCCGAGTCCACTGACATGGGCCGGTCATAGGTGGTTTAGTGAAGTGTAGACACACCCAGATGTTAAGTGTCTTCCCCCACAATAAATCTGTGTCTGAGATGGGCATAGAACATATACGCTGGGCTTAAGATGTGATAGAAATAGTTACATTAGACAGCGTGTCCAAAGGAGAGCAACAAAAATGATAAGAGGTTTAGAAAACATGATCTATGAAGAAGGTTAAAAAGAATTGTGTCTGTTTCATCAAGAGAAGAGAAGGCTCAGAGGGGACCTGTTAAGTCTTCAAACATGTGAAGAGGACAGTGTTCAATTGTTCTCCATATCCACTGAGAGTAGGATAAGAAGTAATTGGCTTACTTTGCAACAAGGGAGATTTTTGTTGGATATTAGGAAAAACTTGTTAACACCAAGAATAGTGAAGTACTAGAATAGGCTCCACCGGAGGCTTTGGAATCCACCCTCATTGGAGATTTTTAAGAACAGGTTAGACAGGGATGGTTTAGATATACTTAATCCTGCCTCAGTTCAGGGGGCTGGACTAGATGACCTCTTATGGTCATGTCCAGCCCTATGTGTCTATGGCTACATCTACACTACAGGGGGGGGTCGATTTAAGATACGCAAATTCAGCTACGCGAATAGCGTAGCTGAATTCGACGTATCGCAGCCGACTTACCCCGCTGTGAGGACGGCGGCAAAATCGACCTCCGCGGCTTCCCGTCGACGGCTCTTACTCCCACCTTCGCTGGTGGAGTAAGAGCGTCGATTCGGGGATCGATTGTCGCGTCCTGACGGGACGAGATAAATCGATCCCCGAGAGGTCGATTTCTACCCGCCGATTCAGGTGGGTAGTGTAGACCAGGCCTATGATTCTATGATTAAAATATCATTGATTAGTTCAGTGGTTCCCAAACTTGTTCCGCCGCTTGTGCAGGGAAAGCCCCTGGCGGGCCGGGCCGGTTTGTGTACCTGCCGCGTCCGCAGGTTCGGCCGATCGCGGCTCCCAGTGGCCGCGGTTCGCTGCTCCAGGCCAATGGGAGCTGCTGGAAGCGGCACGGGCCGAGGGACGTACTGGCCGCTTCTTCCAGCAGCTCCCATTGGCCTGGAGCAGAGAACCGCGGCCACTGGGAGCCGCGATCGGTCGAACCTGCGGACGCGGCAGGTAGACAAACTGGCCCGGCCCGCCAGGGGCTTTCCCTGCACAAGCGGCGGAACAAATTTGGGAAGCACTGGATTAGTTCATCACAAACTTTGTTGTGTTGTTAGTAGAGATGGTCCCAGACCAACTTCTCAGGTCCACACAATCACAGACATGGTGGAATTTTGGATCTGGAGCCTGTTCTGAATTGCTCAGCTCTGGCCTGTTTCCAGTAGTTATTTTGTAGGGTCAACTATGCTCGAAAGAAAATTCAAGGCTGACCAAAACACACTAAACCAGAAATACAACAATATTGCAAATTATGCAAAGTCTAAGTGGGGACATTTCCCCAGTTACCTTGACGTGATAAGCATTTATATGTTATAGCAACTTACATATGTTAACTTCATTCCATAGTAATTATGGATTTCCCATTGTCACCTGGAGACACTCACTGGTTGCTTTTAAGCTTGCTGTATAAGGGAATTGGAGTCCTGCAAAACCCCAACTATTGCCACATAACAATAGCGTACTGAACAACGGTTCTTTATTGCAGCTGCCTGAAGTTGAAGCCTACAGGTGTCAGTGTTAGCTGAGCGAAGGAAGCTGCAGCCTGTGTGTAGAACTCAGTGACTGGGGAATCAAGAGCTTGTTTTCTATTATTATTAATAGGATATTCTCCCTAGGTTTCCATATAGCAACCGTCACAACTAATCCCATTCTGCATAGTGTGCAGCCATGCCACCTGATGGCATGATGCTACCAGCACTGTAGGATGTACAAGCAACCTACAAGCTCAAGCCTGGTCAGGAGTTAGATGGAAGAGCATCAAGGAAAATCTAGGTACAGCAGGAGGTGTTGTTACTGACTAAAAAGTGGGTACAGTTCCCTGTGTCTGGTTTGAAGCAATGCCACAGCTGTGCAAGCGGGCACTTGGCTGCTGGAAGGATTCTTTCTTGGAGGAGCTGAAAAGCATAAGCCCTGATAAGTTCTGAATTTAAGTGCTTGATTTGTATAAGGTGAAGCCTGATGTTTGCCTACCTAAGCTAGCACCTGCAAATCAAACGTTTGTGTATGCAAATAGGTTTCATAATCCACTTGCTATACTACACAGCCCCAATTTTCATGCACCATTATAGCTCTCGTATGTGCCAATGCAAAAAAAGTGCCTTGGAACTTACTAATATCCCTTTGCACATTTGGCAAGTGTTGGGGAGTTAACAGCATCCCAGAAATTTTGAAAGCATGAGCCATATTTTGCAAGGTATGAACTAATTTTAAAGCAATGGATTCTAATTTCCTTTTTATCTTATTTTCCCCTTAGTGCAGATGGGGACTTTGCAGTCACCCACCTGACCAAAGCCCACCTTTTTTATGATGGAAGAATCAAGTGGATGCCCCCTGCTATCTACAAAAGCTCCTGTAGCATTGATGTCACCTTCTTCCCCTTTGACCAGCAAAACTGCACCATGAAGTTTGGCTCCTGGACCTATGACAAAGCCAAGATAGACTTAGTGAGCATGCACAGCCATGTGGACCAATTGGACTACTGGGAGAGTGGAGAATGGGTCATCATCGATGCTGTGGGCAATTACAATATCAAGAAATATGAGTGCTGTGCAGAGATCTACCCTGATATCACCTACTTCTTTATTATCAGGAGGCTGCCCTTGTTCTACACAATTAATCTGATCATCCCTTGCCTCCTTATCTCCTTCCTGACTGTCTTAGTCTTCTACCTGCCTTCGGAGTGTGGTGAGAAGATCACCCTTTGTATCTCAGTGCTGCTGTCACTGACCGTGTTCCTGCTGCTCATTACGGAGATCATCCCTTCCACCTCCTTGGTCATCCCCTTGATTGGAGAGTATCTGCTTTTCACCATGATATTTGTCACCTTGTCCATCATCATCACTGTCTTTGTGCTCAACGTGCACCACCGCTCCCCCCGGACCCACACCATGCCCGACTGGGTGAAGCGGATCTTTCTCGATGTTGTCCCACGCCTCCTCTTCATGCAACGGCCCTCAGTGGTGAAGGACAATTGCAAGAAGCTGATTGAGTCCATGCACAAAATAGCCTCCTCTCCACAGCTTTGGTCCGAGACCGAAGTGGAGCCTAAGTTTACTACCTCCTCTTCAAACAGCCCTCAGAGCAAAGAACCATCACCCACCTCTTCCTTCTGTGCCCATCTTGAGGAGCAAGTCAAACCCCAGACTGTCGGCAAGTCACCGTCTCTCCAGTACTCTGTGCTACACCAAGAGCCAGCACAGGCTAGCTGCTCCTCCCTGCAGCCCCCCTGCCATCCGCTGAGTGACACCCAGTCCACGTCCATCTCCAAGAGCAGATCATTAAGTGTCCAGCAGATGTACAGCCCAAATAAAGTAGAGGATGGGAGCATCCGCTGCAGATCCAGGAGCATCCAGTACTGCTACCTGCAAGAGGAGTCCTCCCAGACCAACGGCCAGACCAGTGGCTCTCCGGCAGCTCAGCGGTACCGTCTAAACGAAAAGCAGCCCCAAAGCAAAGCCTCCCAGTGTAAATGCAAGTGTAAAAAGAATGTGGCAACCAGTTCTTCGGAGCAAGGAACCAAAACTCTCAGCACCAAAGAGCAACACGTTTTGCTGATGTCCCCTGCCTTGAAGCTGGCAGTGGAGGGGGTCCATTACATTGCAGACCACTTGAGAGCCGAGGATGCGGATTTCTCAGTAAGTACAATTGGCTGCCTGCCACTCCTTGTGATTGTCAAACAAAACAAGTCATGTAACTAGAACTGGCTGAAAAGCAGGTCAAACAATCCTTTCCACTCCTTTGTAATGTCCACATTTTTATGGAAAACTTTTCAAATTTTGAAACATCTCAACCAGCTTGAGTTATACCCTTGGCTAGGATCCAGTCAATGAGCATTGAGGGCCTGCAGTGTCTTGCAGGGTTGGGGCTCAGGTTAGCAGTGCTTCCCTGTTGCTGCTGCCTATTTCATGATCTACCCGTACAGGAGATGCTTGTAGCTTATTGTTGAGAACCACATCTGTCATTCCTCTTTTAACCTTGGCAGCCACTACGTAGCTTTCAACAGATTGGCTTTGTTTAGGAATGCACTGTGCTATTCCTCTGGCACTGGGTCTTGTTAAAATAACCATTGTTTCTAAGCTTAGCATACTGCAGCTCAGAATTGTAGCTTCACTTGCCTATAAATAAGAGATCTGGACACCATTTTATAACGATACAGCAAAGAACCAGAACACTTGGTGAAAGCAAATCATACCGGACGGAACTCAGCTGAGCTCTACACACCTGACCTATGGTCCTGCAAGTTGTTAAACACCTCCCATGAGAGGATGAGCACTGTAAGTGGAGGTTTGATAGGAGAGTTATAAAATCATGACTAGTGGTGAAAGTGAAAGTGTTATTTACCCCTTCACATAACACAAGATCTAGGACAGGGTTTCTTAAACAGGGGTCGTCGCTTGTGTAGGGAAAGCCCCTGGCGGGCCGGGCCGGTTTGTTTACCTGCCCCGTCCACAGGTCCGGCCAATTGCGGCTCCCACTGACCGCGGATCGCTGCTCTGGGCCAATGGGAGCTGCTGGAAGCGGCGGCCAGTAAGTCCCTCGGCCCGCACAGCCTCCAGCAGCTCCCATTGGCCCGGAGCAGCGATACGCGGCCAGTTGGAGCCGCGATCGGCTGGACCTGCGGACAGGGCAGGTAAACACACCGGCCTGGCCCGCCAGGGGCTTTCCCTACCCAAGCGGCGACCCCTGTTTGAGAAACCCTGATCTAGGGGGTCATCTGATTAAATAAATAGGTGGCAGTTTAAGAACATACATAAGATAGTACTTCTTCATACAAAACACAGTCACTTATGGAATTCATTGTCAGAGGATGTTGTAAGGGTCAAAAGTATAACTGGATTGAGAAGAGAATTAGATAAGTTCACGGAGGATAGGTCCATCAATGACTATAGCCAAGATGGTCAGGGACACAACCCCATGCTCTGGTGTCCCTAAACCTCAGACTGCCAGAAACTGGGACGGGACAACAGGGGATGGATCACTTGAAATTGAGCTGTTCTGTTCATGCCCTCTGAAACATCTGGCACCGGCCACTGTCAGAAGGCAAACTCCTGGGTTAGATGGACCATTGTTCTGAACTGCTATGGCCGTGTGTTCAGATGTAAATCCCATTGACTTCAGTGGGAGCTGAAGGTGCTCAGCACCTCACAGGAACAGGCCCCAACTGTTGCAGAACATAATAACCCATCCCTAAAGCTATGATCTGGGAAGGGAAAGCTTGTCCCACAGCAAGCATCAGATAAAAAGCAAAAAGGAGAACCCAAAGCCAGTTTCTGCTGCTCATTTGTTGGGAACTTGACCACATTTTACTTTACAGATAAGCCTTTGGACCATCCCTCTTCTCTTCTGGACCACAGCTGTGTCACAATGAGTTAAAACGATATGAGTCAAATCCTGCTTTTATGTATTCCAATGTGAATCAGAAGTATTTCCACTGACATCAATAGAATTTACCCCATATATTTCCCATGATTTAATAAAAGAGACATCATTTCCCCACTCTTTACCAAAACAATGGTACCTTCCATTTCATGTTAATCTCTTTATAAGCTTGTCCATATAAATATAGTATTGAATAAATGATTATATTGGATTCTTTGTAATCCATCCTTTTCATTTGCATTATAGACAGTGTGTGATGAAAAGCACTAGTGCGTGCCTTCTCCTCTGATGCCATGTGACACTTTCCCCTTGTGAAATGGTCCGATAGCTTCAGGGGAGAGCTGCCCTCATCGTGCCTGTCAATGTACAAGAGAAAAGAACAGCTTTGTCTTTTGTAACTGAACATTCCACCACACCAGTCTAATGGGTTAGTGGTTAGAAAATATCCAGCGTGAGAACTCAAACAAATTGGAAAACTACGACCCTAGGGATCACTGATTCTTTAGCTTTCCCAGGGAATAGGTGCCAAATCTACTATGTTAAGTTGCTTTATTTTTTTTCTCTATTCCCTGCTACATAAATAAGCGTGTTTCACCGGAGTTTAGCACCAATTCCCTCAGAATTGCAATTCCCAATTGCAATTTGCAATTCCCTCAGAAAATAGAAGAGAAAGGCCTAGTGGAGAAGACCTGGACCCCAGTGTTTTTTGCAGGGTAGAGCAGCTGTGCTATCACCACTGACTTTCTGCACTTCCCCAATAGATGTTGTGGTTTGCTCTTGTTCTGAATCCAGACAGGAAATAGCAGACAGAGATATTACAAATGTGAACTGAAGATTAATTCTTAGGAATAGAGCTGACGGAAAAATGAGGATTCTATAGGAGCTTCCAATATTTCAACGTTTACTTTCATCCTGACGTGGGATGAAAAATCAAAAGCATTGACATTTGTCATGAAATGAACATTTCCAAAACATTGCACCAGCTGCCCCAAGCCTATCTACAACTTCAGAGACACTGCACCTATGCTTGAGTATTTTTAGAGACCTACACAAGCATTGCAATGGAGAAAGAGTTTCTCTTGAAGCTCCTGACTGTTATTTGTTTAGTATCATCACCACAAGGGACATATTTCTAAATTAAAAGTAAATAGTTCATTTAAGTGTTGGAATCCAAAGAAGAATGGGAAAGCAGGAAGCAGCAGTCTGTTACAAAACGTGTCTGCATGCAAATCCAGGCACATAGTCACACTTGGGGAAATGACTGAAAATTGAATACCTCCAGTATATAATAGAAATGCCATCAGATTTCTTACAGACTGTGATGAGCAAGACAAGCTGTATGTCAAACCTGAGCTAGAATAACCAGGTTGCCTTTTCATTACCACCTATGCATTAACAGCATGGTCTGGAAACACAGACACTCATGTTATCACAGTGATATCCATTTATGCTTGAGAAATACACTATTTCCTCTGAACAAATGAAGGTTTTACCAGTAATTAGTATCCCCAAATGGTGCGCTGCTGGTAGCCTGCATTTACTTGATCTTTGCCTACTATTTAGGATACTTGTTTCAGGAACAAATGTTTGAAGTGTCTTGGAAGGTAGCATTATATTGTGACAGGAAAATCATCCTCTGCATTATAGTAAAATAAAAACGGTCCGACAAAGAACCTTCATGTTCAAACCACCATATCTTTCCATTGGCTGAAGATTCTAATACTGTTCCTCTTCTTTGGAAATGATAGGTTGGTTTGTGCAACATGGAATAGTTAACGGTCCAGTCCATTTAAATATTCAGAACCCCCCAACCCAAATACATGTATACGATTGCTTTAAAGAACATAAAGGCTAGGGAGGTGAATTTTCAGTTGGAAATGAGTGAATAATTTGTAACCAAAACTGTATTCAACACATTTTGCACCATCTTCTGTTCATGAAGGCCATGATCCACCAAGGTAATTAAACTCATCATGACTAACTTTACACACGAGTATTCCCACTGAAGTCAATAGGAACACTCACATGCTTATAATCGGGTACCTAGCTGAATCAGGGCTACATTGTCTGCAGAAACCCTTCTTTTTCTCAAAATGTATTCACATGTAGAATCCTTTGCCCATTAAAGTCTCCAGTAGTTCTTGCCCTACAGGTTTTTCACAGCTCTTCATGATAAGGATTCAATACACTAAATTTGAGCTGTTCTGGGTGACTTGTACGTCCCGTGGCATTGTTTGTGTTCTCCCATCCTAACTGGGTGATCCTGACTCTTAGAATCAGCGTTCCTGCACAAATACTCCCACTTCTGAATTGGATATTTGCTTCCTGCGTATGTTCTGCAATATTTGCTTAAAAGTCACTATTTTGGCACCATTGCCAGGCAACTCATTTCTAGGTTAATGGTGGAAAGCAAATTCAAGGGAGGTGTGATATGAAGTGATTTAAAAATAAAATTGGAATGATTATTTGGTGCGGAAGAGGGTTGCAGAATTTCCCCCAGCTTTATTTCTAACAGTGTATAGCAGACACTCTTGGGACTGCTCTAACTTATGCCACAGTCAATGGCCCATCTGCCAGCTAGAGATCCCTGTAGCACATCAACATTCCAGCCATCCCTCCTCCCCACACCAATCCCATATGCCAGGGGCTGAATGGAGCTGGCATAGGAACTGGCTAGATAGGTTCACCTGCGAACTCCCTCTTACCTGGAGGGAGTCTTAGATGGGGAGATCTGGCTACTTTATATCCCCTTATCCTTTCCCTCAAACAACCTCGAGTGAGCCTCTTAAATCTAGGTAAAATCCAGATCAGTGGTTCTGTGCCAGGTATTGACATCTGTATGCAAGTTGCTGGTGATGTCTCTATAAATTGCACTGTATGGGAATTGCTGTAGAGAGGGCAATCTGAAGGGGAATTTCAGTCAGAGGGAAAGACTATAGCACGGTTAAAAACATCTAATTTCCCTTTCTTCCTATTCTTTTTTCATGTCCTCTCAGCCTTTCTCCTTTCTCTCTTGTGTGCTGTCTGTGGTGCTGAATGCCAATTGACCAACATTTGATGCAAATCCATTTTCGAGAAGAGCTGAGTATTCAGTGAAAATACAATCAAATTTAGAAGCAAATCTCAATTAGACTTCTTACAATCCCCTCATGTTTCCTTTCCTAGAACAATTCAAGCACCTAACATTTTACTAGCACAAATACATCAAGCTCATTTTTACCTTGGATGCTGGAATATTTGCTAAAAGTGATTTTCCAATTGTGCATTGGATTCATAGATTCATAGATTCACAGATTCTAGGACTGGAAGGGACCTCGAGAGGTCATCGAGTCCAGTCCCCTGCCCGCATAGCAGGACCAATGGTGAAGTTCAAAATCTGTGCTTTGTTGGTTACATACCTAAGACACCAAATTGTGAAACTGAAACAATCCCCCAGAACGTATCTAGCTCTCCCACATCGAACAAATGTTGACTATCAAACTATGAGAGTCACAATCCAAGTCACAGTCCAACATTGGCTCTCATCAAATGATGAATAAATCAGAGAATCTCATGAGTTGCTCGTGGACAACTGATGAATGGTGGGAAGGAAATGAAATTCATAGTCTAAATTATCCTCTCTGAATTGTCATCCTGATCCCAAACTCAGTGGGAATTTTGCCCTGGCTTCCAATAGTTGCAGGATCAAGACTTATTCACTCAATTTTGTATTTGAAAGTGATTCTGAGCATTAAACAGCCATCATACTGCCAGTAAGAGCTCAATTGTGCAAGGTGCTGAGCAGTTTGGCCCCAGTCCAACAAAGCATTTAAGCACATGTTTAGCTTAAATCATATGACTACTGCCATTGAAGTGAATGGGACAGCTCCCATACTTAAGAGGTTTTGCTGAATCAGAGCCAGAGCGTTCAATATCTGGCAGGACTGAGCTCCAAATGGGCCGGTTTAATGGCAGGGACGAGGCCGGGGGTGGGGTGGGGGGCTAGTTACTGCTATGTTGACACCCACTCACCCATTGACGAGTAGGAAGGGTATAATTAGTTGCAACCATTCCTCTGATCAATAATTTGTACCAAATTCAGTTGTGGTGCTTCGCCCCTTTACTTCTGCATCCTTCTCCCTTACATATCACTGGCATGTCATTTTAAACAGCCCTCCCACAGCAGTGGGTAGAGCACACTAGTCAATCATGTTCATTTGTCAGCATAGTGTATGAGGTACTTGTCTGGTGGATGTACTGGGCACATGCACAGTAGGAGAGTTATATAGCTTTAGAGGCCCCGTCTCCTCTCAGTAATCATTGCTTCTTGAGGTTACAGTCTGTAATCTGCCTCTAGTCAGGTTAGGAGCGTAGCAACGGGTGGGCCATGACCCATCCACCTAGCCTCCAGGCCCACCCAAATCTGAGAGGGGTTTAGTGCTGCTCCAGCAGCCTGGAGCGTCACTTGGGCACCTGAAATCCAGGACGGAGCTATGCGCCAATCCTTCAGAAAGCTACGCTCCAGCAGCTCTGTCTTGCCATTTTCTGAGCCGCTCATGCCCATGCCCAGCTCGGCAGGTGAAGCCCTGTGGCTGGGGACACCAGGGCGAGGAAGACGGTGTGGTGTCGCAGGGGTAGCTGAACACACACAGTCTGTCATTGCCCGTCCACCCAAAAGTTGGAGCCCACCCAAATTTCCACTCCTAGCTATGCCACTGAGTCAGACGCTCATTAGTCTGGGCTGGGGTTAAAACCGGCCTATATAATGTCTGGATTGGGTTCAGATCGCGCCGCCTCATGAAATGTAAATATTCTGTTTTCTCCCCTTTGAACTGATTTCAGTAGTGAGTACGAGCAAAGATTTTAATTGCCCAATGGAATTTATTCGCAGACTACTTGATATCAATTTAATTGGACTCCTGGGGAATGAATATATATATAGTCACTGAAATATATGTTAGATTCCATGCATAGTATTTTACTCCTTTTAAGGGATCTGAGATCTATGAAAGTGTAGGCAGTGGTGATACAAGTTATTTTTGTGTGTTTTGTTGTAGTGGCTGGATCATCAGTAACATGCACTCAACTGTGCACCTCTAGCACTCAGATTTTGACCTGTATTTTGGCTAATTTTAAAGGGGGCCACTCAAAGTTGTTTGAGGGAGATCATCCATCACAAGGAAACAAAAGAGCTCCTCTCAAATGACTCAAGTTGGAGAATTACATGCCATGATCTCATTGCAGAGTTGTACCATCTGATGTCACAAAATATTGGAACTGGGCAAAGAGGACACAAAGTGATTTATGAACATGTTTGTGAATAAATGTGATGAGTTCTATCTGGTGTTAACAATGGGATGAAATTAACCATTGTTTGCAAATATTCCAGTGACCATTTGTGAGAACGTTTATGAATCCCTGAAGTTTCATGAATCTTAGTACAAAGAACAATGTAAGAAACGTGTGTTATTTCTTATTCGCTTCTCATCATTTGTTATTCTCCTATGTAAAAAGCTGGTTGTCCATTCAGATAGCAGAAGTAATACTGGATGATTTGGGCAACAAAAGCAAGTAATAGGAATAGCAAATAATCAAAGATGTGAACAGTTTACGAGTGTGCCATAGGCTGAAATTTGTTTGCAGAAGCCATTCAGTGAACATTTATTAATTACAAACACACCTGAAGATTCGCGATTAGTTTGCAAAGGATTTGTGAGCCAAAACAAGAGCTAAATGCAGGTAACTTATTTAAAATGAAGAATGCTACCAGCTCTACAAACATCGCAATGTATTCCACACCGAACTTAAACTTTCATTCAGTCTATGACATGTCATGATTTCTCTGCAAACTTCGTGGCTTATGACAAGCTAAAACTCTGTTGTGAAACCATGGCTAATGTAGAAAGAAAAGGTGAGAGAGATGTTTTAACATAGTGACTCCATTGCATTCATGGGAGCTGTTTTGCTTGACTGTATGCCAGATCATAACATTGTGTTGGATGGTAACTAGAATGATATTCATGATGCCACTAAAACTGTGAAACCATGATCCTTGCTCAGCTGAAATGACAGATTCGTTGACACTCGAATAGCTTCCTTTACCTTAAACTTGCTTAAGAGCATTTCCAGCAAATTTAGGAATCCCTTAACTTTGAGCAACCTCGTTTAAGGTCTCCTACCAATCACTTTTTGTTTCAATTGTACTAATAATTGCTCACAGCAACTTGCAAAAGCATTTATTTTAAAACGGTGTCATGTACATAGGATTGTTACTGATTTACCTTGGGTTAAAACCACAGCTATTTTCCCCATAGTTTAGTTCCATGAAGTAGTAAATACAGAAGTTAATCAAAGCAAGATCTCCTGTCCCCTTTACAGGATCATGAAGGTATCTGTTACACCAGTGGTTCTCAAACTGGGGCCGCCGTTTGTTCAGGGAAAGCCCCTGGCGAGCCGGGCCGGTTTGTTTACCTGCCGCGTCCGCAGGTTCGGCCGATCGCAGCTCCCAGTGGCCACGGTTCGCCGCTCCAGGCCAATGGGAGCTGCAAGAAACGGCGCGGGCCGAGGAATGTACTGGCTGCTGCTTCCCGCAGCCCCCATTGGCCTGGAGCAGCGAACCGCGGCCACTGGGAGCTCCGATCGGCCGAATCTGCGGACACAGCAGGTAAACAAACCGGCCCGGCCCGGCAGGGGCTTTCCCTGAACAAGCGGCAGCCCTCGTTTGAGAACCACTGTGTTACACCTCTTGCCTGACATGAGGCCCTGCCTAGCTGGATAAAGCACTGGTAATCCAAGGGAGGAATTTTCCAAAGCACTCAACTCAACTCAGCATTTCAACTCAAAAACCAATGTTAAATGTTTTCATTTTTGAAAATATATTAATTCTGATGGGGGCTTATGGAAAGGGCTCCCAGAGAGTATTTTAATATCAAAAATATACTCTGTTCCCCTTTTTAAATAATGCTGCAGTATCATTTTAACTCTTCAAAGATTTGGAACAGTGGAGGGGGCGAGGGCTGGGACTTAGGACACTGCTGCATTCCCTTCAGCAGATCACTTAACCTCAATAGGCCTCAGTTTCTGTATCCATGAAAGGGGCATATCTACACTTAATGCACTTTGCAAAGTGCATTGACATCGATGGATGAGAAGCAGCGCAGTGTTAATGTCTTATTCACGGTTGAGCCTGTCACCAGCACTACGATTGACAGCAAACAACAAGCCAAAAGGCCAAATTTCAGCCCTGAGTCCTGCGATGTGGTGAGACTATCAAACAGCAAGCAGAACATTATAGGAAATGTTAATGGGCACATCCATATAAATCAAGGCTTTACAGTCTGTTCAGACCTCTTTTTTGGGGGGAAAAAATCATGGCTGCAGTATAGTAGACAAGGGTTGTGATGTGCATGTGGGTCTTTATTCCAAGAAATGTTCAGCTAGGAACATTAACTCCTCCTCTGCCGTACAGAAATCTATTTAGCCTCCCCAGAGAGAAGATGTTGGGTAAATCCTTCCACAGTAACATGAGAGTGGGGCAAAAGGGAACAGGCATGATCATTTCTCTTACCTGCTGGCTCATTTTCACTTATGACTCAGCAAAGGCTTCCTAGAGTGGGTTAGGGTGTGTTAACTCCTCAGTGAAGATGTTTAAGCGGGGGGAGAAATAAACCTTTCCCCCCCAATTTGAACCTCTGCCTAATTTGAGCCTACAGTTGTGGCCCATGGAAAATGGGTTATTGCATGTGCAAATAAGCCTAATGAGCTATTTGCATATGCAGTGTGTGCACAATTGTTGTAATTACATGTGCAAATTAGGCATATCAGAACTGTCTGAAAATGCATTCCTTGGTCATATTTAATAGAATTAATTCCTGCCATTGTACAAGGTGCTTGAATGGAAAACAGATGCTCTCTCAGGCTAGGTAAAAGAGAGACATTGTCCTTTCACCATAAGAGCCGTAGTAACATCCCTTGCCTCTCTGTGTTCCCAGGTGAAGGAAGACTGGAAGTACGTTGCAATGGTGATCGACAGAATCTTCCTTTGGATGTTCATCATAGTCTGCTTACTGGGCACCGTTGGTCTCTTCCTTCCCCCTTGGCTGGCAGGAATGATCTAAGAATAGCTGTGGAAAGAACAAAGTGCATCCCATTCTATGGATTTTAGTTCACCTGGAAGGAGACAAGAGGAAAGAGCTGGAGACAGTCTCTATGAATAATTTACTATGTATCTGCGCATGAATTGTTCAGAGCGCGCTGGGGACACTTTCCAAGTTTACATTATTTGCCAAGCCATCCTCATCTTCTATATCTATTTTAAGGGGGAAATTATTATTAAAATTTATACATAGCATGGTGGCATTCGTTGACATACGCTACAATGTAAGAATGCAGGCGTGGTCCCTAAAGCAGTACTAACCGAAGCATTATTTACTGACCTGCCCCTGGCAAGTTAGGCCCATTAGTCTTGAGGGGTTTCAGTGTATCCCATGTAGTAGGGTCGCGCCGTCAGGATGGAACTGTCCAGGACTGTGTGTCCCTGTAAGAGCCGTTTAATAAATAAAGTTTCAAATTTGGATTCCTGGGCAAGAGACTGTCTGTGCGTCTGGGGGGGTCCAGCTGGAGTCACAGATGGCCAGACCACAAAGGTTCTGCATCAGCCCAGCCCCTTCTGAGTCTCTGGAGACGGTTTACCCCGACCAAAGTCCCAGCAGCATCCTTATCAAAGTGTACGGGCCAAGCGTTGAAGTCTTTACTCATGCAAAACAGCAGGAGTAAGATTTTGGCTTGAGCAAGGACTGCATAAAACCTAAGCAAGGACCTCACGATTTGGCTCAAAGCGTGTTTTGATCCATCCACATTAGCCTTTGGCTTGGTTTGCTTTTCTTAATGGAAATCTGCTTGATCACAGACTTCGGCTGCTGCATAAGGCCTATAAGCTGGACTCTGTCTCTGTGTCTGTCAGCAAAGCGTGAAATGCTTGGCACGTGTACAGTAATGCTTTTAGTATTAAATGAGAGAAGGGGATGCAGTCATACATAGTGGCCAGTTGTTAAATGCAGACACTTGAATAGGATACCTAGATCCCACATTTGGATTGGCATTTAGCCAGCTAAAGAAGGCATTATGGACTAAATTCTCAAAAGCCATTCTGGATGCCCCAATTGAGACGTTGGATACCCATAAACATTAGTCACCTCTGACAAGTTTGGCCTAGGTGCAGAAGTAAATGTCCATCTGAACAGAGTCAATGTTATTGAAGGCCTGTGTTATACAGGAGGGTGACTGTTTCCTCTGTGTATTAAGGTTATCTTTCTACATGCACTTCACTTTAACAACCTTCAAGACTTGAGAAAATCTGACATAATGGTGTCTTGGATGGTTATGGGTGTCACCAGGATGCCTGCAAAGTTTCAAGTTGAAGGTAGTTTAAAAAATATACTTTTATAGTGCATGCTGGCAATATCAGCAGTTTCAAGTCCTAGTGGGTTATCAGCACTTAAATACAGCATTTATTTGAATAGCCGCAATAGAGGTAGGGAGGGAGCATGCATTTTATTGCATCTGGCACAAACATCAACATTTGACAAGGCTCAAAACCCACCATTTTTGAATGTCAATTTCAGCAACAGCATCTTCTGAAGCTGGATCTATTTACAGAAGTATCAGGCACAGAGACTGGTCAGTGCTATGATCAAACTGTCAGAAGGCCCAGGTCAGTCTTCAAAGGCAACATTATGGAGGAGTCATGTTGACTTTCATTGGTGTAAACAGAGCCAATGGCCTCATTTTGACCTGATCGTTTCTACATTTTGAGTGTGTAGGAGGATCAGTGAAGGCTGGATGGATCAGTAATTTGACAGTGAAGCCAGTTAATGAAGTGGATGAGTTGCCACAGTGGTTACCTTTTCACCACTGGAGACCTGGGGCTTATGTCACATTTGAAATGAATGTTGTGGTCTAACACAAGTCCCCATTTGTCCACATGATCAGATCACCACTGTTGGGAGCCCCACTTCATCAGTGGCGAGATGGGGATGTTATAATTCAGGCTGGGTATCCATTGGCAGAGATTGGTGCTGCACAGTATCTGCCTGAACCTCACCTGGTCCAAGACAGATCTCTAATCCCCTTGCTTTCAATGTACCCCAATACTTTCTGTATGAAAGAGGGGGATGGAAGGATGAAGTGGAGGGTGCATCTAGAGGCTACATTCCAATAGTGACTTCTCCACAGGGTTCCCAATATTCCCTAGGACTCTTAGCCAATATTCCTTCATAAAAAGCAAATGATGAAGCTTCCTAAAAGGCCTGAAATAAGATATTTCCAAGTTCTCTTTGCTTTCTTTCTATCCCTTAGTAAAATCTGTGACCGGCCAGAGAGAGATGGAATTGGAAAGGTGCAAACATATTCACATCCCAGATAAAACTGGTCACCTCTATGTTTTCCAGTTCATTGCTAGGAAGTTTTCAGAATATTCATTACTACAGGGGATCATAGAATCATAGAATATCAGGGTTGGAAGGGACCTCAGGAGGTCATCTAGTCCAACCCCCTGCTCAAAGCAGGACCAATCCCCAACTAAATCATCCCAGCCAGGGCTTTGTCAAGCCTGACCTTAAAAACCTCTAAGGAAGGCGATTCCACCACCTCCCTAGGTAACCCATTCCAGTGCTTCACCACCCTCCTAGTGAAAAACTTTTCCACAATATCCAACCTAAACCTCCCCCACTGCAACTTGAGACCATTACTCTATGAGGGATTGAGTAATGGGATGAGGAGCACATTTTGCTGTGAGAAGGTCTCACTCTCCTTTCCCTTGGGTTTCTCACACGATATAAGGTGGTGGGGAAAAAGGTGCCCCATGGATAAGCCTCATTGACAGCATTAGAACCTAAGCCCTTAAATACTTTCAATTCAATTAAAGGTTGGACTTTATTTTTTTGCAGTTTGTACCTCAGAGAAAACTGTACTCAAAGAAAGCTACAGAGGCTGAATGCAGAGAGAACCTTTCATGTTTTTTCCACCAACAAATCACACTCACAACTCAGATGCAAGTCATTCAGTGTGTTCTCAGACCTGTGAGCTGAAAAATTATCCAGAATTGGACGGTACAAATTAACTGACCGAGAATCAGACCTTGCTTCTGCAATTCCCTAGTTCATGCTACCAAGAGGGTGAAATTCACTAACGGGAAGAGCCACAATGCATGTCCGATACTTAGTGTAGGGTATGTTTACACTGCATACTAAGCTCAGGCTCTGACTCAGGTCTGAGCCCAAGCTCCGCTTCCATCGCACATAAATCAGTCTGACTTGGGTCAGCAAGAACTCAGGACCCGGGTTCTAAGATGCTGCGAGGGGTGTGGTTCAGAGCCAGAGTGCTGCTGTGACTCGGGTCCAAGTTCTAGCATTTTGCAGTGTGGACACAGGTCAAGCCACAGAAGGTCTGCGCAGTGCAGTGTGGACGCATTAGCACGGCTGGGAGACCCAGGCCCAGCAATTGTAAACCCAGGTTTACAATGCAGTGTGGATACTCAAGCGTGGGCTTGGAAACACCAAGTCCACAAACCCAAATCCCACAGACTCAATAGGGTTTGAGTGGGTCTTAAGTAGTGCTGTCCATGTCAAAAGGGAGAAGGTCTCACTCTCCTTTCCCTTGGGTTTCTCACACTATGTAAGGCGGTGGGAAAAAGGTGCCCCATGGCTAAGCCTCATTGGCAGTATTAGAACCTAAGCCCTTAAATACTTTCAATTCAATAGATCCTTTGTATGAAGCTGCACCATGCTTAACTAATACAATTACAAAATAGTAATTCAATGAGCCCAAAGAACTATCATTTGGAATGTGTTTTCCCTCACGGTTGCTCCTTATATTAAAAGGTAGGGCAGTCTATGAAATGATGGTTGCAGTGCTGACATTCAGCTAGAGACCTTGTTGGTGGGAGGTTTCTGCTGATGGTCCTTAGTGAATCTGGATGGTACATCGGGGAGAGGAGGCCTTGAACACGGTCCAGCTCCAGACTAATGGCAGAGCACTCAGGAATGTGTGCCCAATCCTGGGCTGTTTTGGAGAGAGGGTGAGGATAGGCCATGGGGTGACCACAAAATGGCTGTAACCCAACATTACACACACCCCCCATCCAGGGACCGCTTCAGCAGCTGGGCATTGCTGGAGTTGAGGAAGCTCTGGCCACCCCACTTTTCTGCAGAATCCCTCTCCCCAGCTGCATCCGAGTCACCTTGACAGCATCCTCCACTGGCCAGTTAAGCTGGTGTTACTGCTGCTTTGCATCACCGGCAGAGGGTAGAGGACATGGCCCAGGAATTAATTTCCCCCTCGGGAGTGGGTGCATCACCACATCTCTACCCAGTGCCCTTAGTCACCACTCTGTCCTAGATCGCATGGAGCCAGGTGGTTACAGCATAGCATGACCCAGGTCAGATTACGCCCTCTGCCTTCACCACGGAACTTCACTGCACACAGGCATGTAAACAGTTACCGTAGCGTGCGAGCGAAGGAGCCAATCTAAAAATACAGGAGTCTTCAGGGACCTGGCGAGATTACGAGTAACATATCAGCCTGGCAGCCAGAGAGCTTCCAGAGAGCCAGTATCAGCACAGACCGTTTCTGTCTGCAGACTTCCACTATCAAGCCCATCGGCAAGCGTTACCACTGGCAAAGCTTCAGAAAACACACGGTAGGGGACCACTGGTGGGTGGATGGATTCTATCAAGAAAATGCTTATGGAATTCAATAGAGATTAAACCAGGAGGACCATGCAGAATTTTCATAGTGTTCCACAGTAATTACTCTAAAAACATGCAGCATTTGAAGGAGAATGGGATCCTTTCTATCAGTTTTTTGGATTGTCCTAGAGAGGGGATATAATTCTCTATAATTTAGGCTGGTTCATTAACATTTTATCTTAGGGCTTCCCACACAAAGGGTTAGATTGGCCAAGAAGCCATATTTTTCATCCCCTCCATCATCTGTTTTGCACACCCAGTTTTGCACAATTCACAGGCTACAGCTTCAGTGTAATGCAGCTCCCTGATTGTTGCACACAAATTTTACTGAGCATTTTACAGACTCTGCATAGAAATGCGGGCAGGGGACTGGACTCGATGACCTCTCAAGGTCCCTTCCAGTCCTAGAATCTATGAATCTATAAAACCTGGGGCCAGACACACTTTTTTTAGGGGCACTATCAGTTGCATGTTCAAAACTGGATGCACAAAATCAGAGGTCACACTGAAGGTGGTTGAAAATTTAAATCCTTAGATCTCTTTCCTCTCTGAGTTCAATGAATTTTAATCCTACGATCTGTGGTGATTTTAAAGTCATATGTTTCACATCATGAACTTGTAATAGACCACTGCACCCACCCACTCTGCTTCCATAAACCCTTGCAGAAAAACAGATGCAAGAAGTCGCTATCTCTGCTAATAATTTCCCCATATCTAATTAGCCATCAGAAAGTTTGCTTCAGGCAGACTCTGCATAGAAAAAGCTACCCACGAGACCATTCAAATGGGTGCACCTCCATTCAAGGCAACGTAGCATAATGAAAATGTTTAAGAACAGCACTGGTTGTTCTTAGTACATCTGTGTACATTTCCCTCTCTCCCCAGAAATCTATATTCCTCTAGCTTCCCAGAGGGCATAGGAAGGAAACGCCTGACAGTCAATCACAAGTCTGGCTTTGCCCATGGAGCGCCAGACTTCAGGCTTATTCTAGGCAGCAGAGGTAGCATGGTCTGGGAGCAGTTTTATCAGCTTCCATCGTCATTCCTATATGAGTATTTCCTCCAAGGAATATTAACTCACTCCAGAATTCACAGCCGTTCCAAGGGGCTTTCACATTTCTCCTAGGAGTAGTGGCCTGCAGGCCTACTGGTAGGAATGATGTGGTATTTGTGTTGCAGTAGTGACTGGGGATTCCGATCAAGGCCCCATTCTCCTTGACAACAAAGATGACGGCCCCCGCCCCAGACAGCATACAGACTAGGTGTCAGACGGGGATACAACAGGTGGACAAACCAGACAAATGGTGTTGGCAGGTAACAAAAGGAACGCAGCAGAAAAATAGAAGGCACTTTCTCAACTGAAGCCAGGCTGGAGTGAGTTGTAGGGATCACATTGGAGGTAGCTTTAAAGGAGGGATTTAAAAAAGGATAAAGGGGGCACCTTTTGAATTTCAACAGGGGCTTTGCTGGCATGGATGAGCTTCAATCCTGTCCATTCAGCCTAGGAGGCCAGGGTACCATACCAGACCATGAAGCCTCCCTAAGGGAACAATAGTCCAGTTACAGACAAGAGGATCACTGCAAAGATTCAGGAAAATCTTGCTCGCATGCTCGGGGTTCAGCTGATCGCCATATTTGGGGTCAGGAAGGAATTTTCCTCCAGGGTAGATTGGCAGAGGCCCTGGAGGTTTTTCGCCTTCCTCTGCAGCATGGGGCAGGGGTCGCTTGCTGAAGGATTCTCTGCGACTTGAAGTCTTTAAATCATGATTTGGGGACTTCAACAGCTGAGTCAAGGGAGAGAATTATTCCACAAGGGAGAGAACTATTCCAAGAGTGGGTGGGTCAGCTTTTGTGGCCTGCATCATGCGGGAGGTCAGACTAGATGATCATAATGGTCCCTTCTGACCTTAAAGTCTATGAGTCTATGAGGAACTAACGCCTCTGAGCTTTGGGGTCCCTTTGCTCACCAGGTGGGAATTCCCAAACTCTCTTAGCTCTCCTAGACTATCATTTGGTTAAGTGCACTTCGAAAGCGGCTGACTTTGTGTGTGACAAAGTGTGACTTTGCCTAGTGCACACGGCTGAAATCCTGGTGTCTCACGGGGATCATGCCGCTATTACAGCAAATTGAATTGGGAGTGACTGGCAGGAACACAAAACTGCAATTAACCTCAGACACAGAAATGTCCTGCAGTGCAGAATAAAACAAACAGTTTGACTCACATCAACACGTCAGCCAGTGCCACTAGGACATCTGAGTACCCCTTAGGAATCAGCACTTCGGGCTCAAGAAGGTGGCCAAAAAAAAAAAAAAAGTGGAAAATGAAACAGCTTTAACTTGTTACAAACATATTGCTTATATTTTGGAAGAAATTCAGGTGCCTTTGAAGACACCCCAGGGGTTTTGTAATGCAGGTCACTGTCTCTCCCCCATTTTGCTGGTATCATAAGACTCTTCAAGTAGTGGTAACTCCATTTCTTTACATAGGGCGTAAATTCCTTAGGATTGTGGTCACATCTTTGCTGGGACTCAGAATAACATGATTCTATCAAGCCCTGCAGAGTGCCCATGAGGAATGCATTTCACACAGATGCCTTTCTCCATCCCACCTCTCAGCTTTGTAATTGGCACTATCTGCTTCAGGCAATTTATTGAAAATGTAGGATACGTTGTATCAAAGTTTTTAGTGCAGGGAAAGGGGGAAATCCTGAGTCTGTACATCCTTCCCCAGAAATCCTTAAATTCAAAAAATCATTGACTTGTGCTGACATGTGTCCTGGTAAAACCAAAGACGTAGCTAGTAGGATTTAACTCCAACCACTGGATTTCCTGTGTACCTCATCACACTGCATAGGTTGCTACGGTTTGCTTGCTTTATCCAGAGCAGTAATGCGAGACATTCAGAACTTTCCTAAAGAGTTTGATCGGAATAAAACTGGGACATCAGCCAGAATATAACTATAGAATAATGAGTTATTCTACCCCCTCTGCCTAGTAATGGATGAGATGAAATATAAAGAGAGATTTTTAGCATATGAAAAACTCAGGAGATGAATCCAGCCATCCTATTAATATTTTTAATGGCCCTGCTTGGAACTGATTCATGTTGGCTGGGCAAATTAATTTAAGAAAAAAAAAATATAGGAATCCAGGATGGTAACTTAGTGGTAGCACTACACACTACTTTGAATCTCTCTCAAGGCAAAATGGCCAGTGTGTAGGGTGTGGCTAAACCTATTGTACTCAAAAGAAACACTGATATGTCACACACAGTACCTCCTCTGTCTCCAAAATAGGTCTCAGTGTTTTGTGCTATAGCCTCATAAGAGAGAGCAGGTCACGACCACTGTTAAGGAGTTTGTGATCAGTCAAACAGATATCTAGGGGTTTGCCTCTCACTCACTTTTAAACTAGTGCAGCTGAATCAACTCCAGTGGACTTACTCCTAATTTACAAAAAAGGTAAGACTGAATCAGGTCCTGGAAATCTAGTCTGCTTGTGACCTCCTGAATTACTACTTTAATTTGCATACCATCTGGCAATTATTTGCCACATCACCCCCTCCCCGGGCCACACGCACACATTGTCCAGTGTCCCAATCAATGTAGCTTTCATCAATTCCTTTTCCATACACTTTCTCTAAAGGGTATTAGATAAAACACCTTGGAACTACCCTAAGAGAGTACTACATAGACAGACATGCCTCTGGTAGGAAGTACATAGACAATGTAATATAATGATAAGGGACCACTCTGAGCAGAGACCCAGTTAACAGACCTTCCTCTCTAATTACCTAGCTCCTTTTGACTCCACCCCCATTTCAGTGCTGCCCTCTTATAGGAACTCCCCCTCCCCTTCTCTTCCCTCCCTTTCCCCAGCATGCCTTTCTGCTTCTGATCCTTTAAATTGGGCAGAGCTAGCCAACACAGACCTTAAGATAGCCATTTTATAACTAATGGCTACTTGCAATATCTTCCTTCCAGCTGGTGAGTGCTTTGTGGTCCTTTCATTTCATTTCCTCTGCTCCAATTTAAATTTTCCTCTTTTCTTTCCTAAACAGATGGCAAATCCTCACACATGCCAGGATTTTTTTGTTGTGACCTATGGGTGTGGAGTAAAAGTGGGCTATTTTTGCCCAGTTAAGTGGGGTTGTGGCAATTGCCAAAGTGCTGTTTGCCTCTAGTTCCTTGAAATCCCTTTTTTATGCAGTCTCATTTACTCTCACTGAGATGCCATGGGGAAAAAGCATTTATTAAAGGTAACATGTGGCACTAACAACAGCATGGAGTAGCGGGGGGCTGTGTTTCACACGGCTGGTTCGGAGGTGGAATTAGTGAGAACAGCAGAGTTAGTCTTTCCAACAACTGGGGGGAGAAGCAATGAAAAAAAATTAAGCCGACTAAATATTTTTTAAAAAGCATCTCGGTTCTAGCCAGTGCCTAACTGCCCATGCAGAATCAAACTATGCCTAAAAACACAAATGAAACATCACAACCCAAATGCCCCGTTAGCTTGGGGGAGAGTGAATGTAAAGATGTGATCTCAAAATGCTGACCACAGGGAAACCGCATTTGTTTAGCATCTATCATGCAGCTAGAAAGATGGGGTTTAGCAAAAAAATGGCTCTGTGCATGGGAAGACCAGGAGGACCCAGCAAGCTGGCAAGTCTTTTTTTTTTTTTTTTTCCCCTTCTTCTTCCATTTGAATGAAGTGGTAATTAAAACTTTCCCATACACAAGGACAAGAGATTGTCCCCACAGGACACCTTTCAGCATTCTCCAAATGAGATCAGGCTATAGTCACACTCTGCTGTGAAACCTAGGCTTTGAGTGAGCTATACAATAAAATCGCCTGTCAAATTCACTGTTTGATCTCGTTCAGTGGAGCTGCTTGCCTGAGAAAGGATTAGTTCTGATTAAAGCTTTTCAGGGTGAGGTCCCTACTGGAAAAGCTCGCTAAGGACGTTTTCAGCATTGCACTTGTAAAACATGGGATTATTTTTAACTGCTGTTTACTTTAAAAATGACAAACTAGGCCAGAAAAGTACAAGGCGTACTAAAGGAAAGTCCAGCAGGGGAAATGATTGGTTGTGCTCACCAAAGAGAGAAGGAATAGTTAATATTCATGAATGAGTGGCATCTATTTTCATTAACATCTAAAAGTAACTAAGCAAAATCATGGATGGGTTTCTGTTTTTAACGCTTTCCCTTGTCTACATCACTGCCCCCCTCTGCTCCTCTGAATGCCTCTCTCTCCATCATTTTGCCACTGTTGGTTTGAGAACCTTCTCCTCTGCAGCTCCTACCATCTGGAACAGTTTTAGCTATCTCATCAAATTTTCTAATCTCACTGGAATACCTTTGTCTCCCTTGCCCATCCCTCTTATTCTCTCTCTTGACCTGCAGTTATTAGTTGTATAACTGTGTGAGCTCCCTTCCATGGAAAATATACCAAATAAAGTTGTTTTATTGTGTAGGAAATCAGGACACGTAGAGATTCAGTGCGTAATAACACAGGTCAGTCCTAAAGAAATGCTGTGTGTCCACAGCTAGAGAAACATAGTAATTGGCCAGTTAATAACTTTTACAAATTAGAACTGACTTGGGATACTCACACTTAGAGCTGGTCAGGAATTTTTTGAGTAAATGTGTTTTTTTTTTCCCATTGGAAAATAAACATTTTGAGAAAAGAATCTGTTTTGATGAAATCTGCATTAGGAAGGTTTCTCTAGTCCAAACCAGAGAGACACCCCCCTGACCACAGAATAGCCAATACAATACAAGAACTATTTCCTACCCTGCTCTTCTTACAAAGTATACCACCTTACTGCTGCAGTTCAAGCAGAGTAGGGACTTGAAGCTGGGTTTCCCACATCCCGGGGTGAGTGCTGTCATCACCAGGCTACTGGTTATTCTAGGGGAGGATTTCTTGAAAAACGTTGAAGGTCCCAATTTTGTCCCACTTCAGAGCAAAAAAATTCCAAAATCTCAAAAGTTGTCATGGGACGGAAAAACAATTTCCCACCCTCCTATACTCGGCGTGTAATGCCTTACTCCTCCAATAGCCCCACTGACTTCACTGTGACTGCTTGTGGTATAAGGGACTGTTCACTTGTAAGTGCATTATAATCTGGCTCCTAATTAACAGAAATCTATGTGTTGCCATTATTATTTATTTGTATTATTGTAGCAGTCTGGAGCCCCAGTCCTGGACCAGCTTCCTGCTGTGCTAGACACTGTACAAACAGAGCCAAAAAAAAATCTCCCTGTTCTCCCTGGGGGGGAATCTGACTTGTGCTACTGGCACACAGTATAGAAAAGTATTTCCTTCTGTGAGGCTTTCAGTTGCGGTGCAATGAGTTTATGCTAAAAGCAGGATAAGTATTTTTGAAGAATGGTTTATATGAATACAGCATACTGGGGAAATAACCACTAATTGAGCTCCCTTCCCTTCCCCACTCCCCTGCCACCGCTGTCATGTGGAAGGTTAAGTTTGTGATTTGTTCAGCAGCCATCATCTACGGATGGCTGAAATTCTGTTGCTGATGGACATCCCCAGGAGCAGTAATTACATCTATGTATGAGTCCTCTTTCTGTAGTTAGTTACTGCTACTAACAGCTGTTTGAGTAGTGCCATGGTCTTAACCAGCTGGCGCTGGCATCACCTATAGCTTCCCAGTCTGTCACTCTCCTCCATTGTAACTGCGAACATGGCATGCCCAATAGGAAACCACTCAGCCTGAGGGGCTGAAAGCTGTAGGACCTTGTTCCTTCCTCATTCCTATCTCTTGCTTTAGAAAGTCCCAGTGTTTCCTCCTGTGGAAGGAATTTCCCCCCCACCCCTACCTCTCTCAAGCTGCTTACAAATAGATCATGGCTTGGCCAGTAGTTCTGAGCCGCTCACCCTGACCAATGGACTCCAGAAAAAGCCAGGACTCAAGTGCGACTGTCCCTGGTGAATGCTGTCAACTCCACAAAGGTATTTAGGTGCCTAACTTCCACTGATCCTGCCTAAGCACCTTTGTGAATCTGGGCACAATTGCTTTACTGATGTGACCAGCATATGCTTCCTTAGCTAACACATCCCGCTGGTGAGGGGAAGCCCTAGTGGGACTGACGCTTTTGGACTGACCCTGAACCCAGAAAACTTAGAAAATTCAACCAACTGCACCTGCCAGTGGTGGTGGGTTTTTCAGTTTAGGCAGGAGAAATGCTACTGAGGGTGAGGACTGCAGGCACCACACTGATGGGCATTTTTTACTACCACAATACCTGTAGTATTAGGCTTTTATGCAGGTAATGGCAGTGACTGATGCAGCCTGGACCTAGCCAATCTGAGTAGTCTCACACATACTGTCATACGGGTCACAAAAACTCCTGTGTGAGTTACTTTTAACTGCCTAACAAGCAATTCCAAGTGAGTGAGGAGTTTCTTCCCATGTTCAATGCCAGTGATGACTTGTCTCTCTGAAAGCAGAACACAAACCCTTCAAGGTTCCATTCCACGGCTAAATTTTGAATCCACAATGTCTGAGTGGGTTGAAAGTTTGCTGAATTGGGTCCTGTTATGTTTTTCACCCAGGATAAACATAAGCAAATTCCAAATGTTATTTTTACCAAAGGAACCTGAGTTACGTCTGCCACATATGCACGATTGGGTAAACAGATCATCTCACCCAGAAGTTACCCATTTGCACTCTCAAATGCATAACTTCTGGGTGCAGGTTTTTCTTTGCATAGGCAATAAGCAATGTGGGGCTAGATTTTTAAAAGCTGACCCTTGTACTGCAATTATCCGTGGACAAAAATGTCAGATCTAGCTAACTGATTGTATCCAAAATCAGGTTGCTAGCCATCTAAGTGACATTAATTACAACCTCAAATGGTGGATTTTTTTTTTTTTAAAAAGATTGTGCCTTAAATTATTTGCACTTCCAAAACTACAAGTGCAAAAAGGGGGGTCTAGGTTGTCATTTGTTTAAAAAAAAATCAGGGCCTTTATCTGCACAAATGCACATTTTGTTGCTTGCCCCAGCATACGAACGTTCTAATGGGCATAATTCAGAATTTTTTAAATGTGCAAAGAAAACACCTTTTACCTCTTCACCTGCCCATCACATACTCCCACCCCCCACTCCATTGTGCCTTTATTGTCCCTGATAGCAAGAGGTTTAACATACAATACATACATACAGCAGCATTCCATATTTGAATTCATGTAGGTTCTGTAGATTTTGGAAATGTTTCCACTTTAAGGAATGGGGAAAATACAGAACAGCTCTTTGGCCTTTACAAATCAAAACATTCAGAGTTCAACAACTTCTGTCCAGTATGTCCATCTCCTTAAGTACATTTACTTTAAACATCAAATTCACGTTTTATATTTGTCCCTCTGCTCTCTCCCTTTTCTGCTGCCTGGGGATCATGCCCTAATGACACTTTGGCCTGGTCTACACTGGGTGGAGGTGGGGGGGGGGGAGATCGATCTAAGTTACGCAACTTCAGCTACATGAATAATGTAGCTGAAGTTGACGTATTTAGATCGACTTACCACGGTGTCTTCACTGTGGTGAGTCAACTGCTGTCGCTCCCCCGTCAACTCTGCCTGCGCTGGAGTACAGGAGTCGACGGGAGAGGGCTCAGGGGTCGATTGCTGCCCACCGATCCGGCAGGTAGTGAAGACATACCCTTTGTCTAACCTGTAAGTCTCACTAATTTAGAAGTCACATTTAAAAGCTTGTCAATTTTGCCTTAAGTAAATAGAAAGCTACCTCCATAGTTACAGTATTCCTCTAGACTTTACAATAGGAACATTCATCATTCTGCAAATACTCACCTTATGGAAAAGTTCTAAAAAATTACTAATGAATTAATCCAATAGAGTTTGATGCAAATTATTCAATATTTATAGAATTTAATGATCTTCTTTCTAAGTTTTGTGGACTGTCCTAGCTGGGTTATGACTCTTTAGACGACTCTATGTAATTGTTCAAAAAGATCTACAGAGAGGCTAAAATTTTCCATAAGGGTGAGGAATATTATTTACCGTATATACTCATTCATAAGCTGAATTTTGTTGGTAAAAAAGTGAAGCATCAAAGAGTGGGGGTTGGCTTATCAATGGGTCTACATCAAAATTTGACAATTTTAAGCTCTATTGAATTATTGAATTGAATATCTAATACAGTGTCGTTTTGTTTACTTGGAGCGTCCACAGGCATGGAGCCCCTCAGCTCCCAGTGGCCGCAGTTTGCCGTTCCCAGCCAATGGGAGCTGCGGGAAGAGGCAGCCCGTGCCGCTTCCCGCAGCTCCCATTGGCTGGGAATGGCAAACCGCGGCCATTGGGAGCTGAGGGGCTCCATGCCTGCGGATGCTCCAGGTAAACAAAACATCCTGACCCACCAGTGGCTTACCCTGACGGGCCAGGAGCCAAAGTTTGCCAACCCCTGAAATATAGGGTCGGTTTATGAAAGGGTCATACAGTTTTTGCCATTTTTACCTATCCATCTTGGGGGAGGGGGGGTCAGCTTATAAACGAACGGGCTAGTGAATGAGTATATATGGTAGTTACTGCATCTGAGCCATATTTTTGCAGGGAGGACTTCTGTATCTATCTTGGGTATTTCTAAGGGGCCTAACAACATGGTTCCTAAATGTTGGATAATTACGGGACTAGAATTTCAAGTGGGTTAGCTGTGCACAGCTACCAGTATTGCACATGAAAATGCGTGATTGTGTATGCGCATTACCATCACTAGCCCTTTGTGTACAGTAATTATTAGCACACTGGATAAGAGGAAATGTGCACACACATTAGGTGCACGGTAATGTGTGTGTTTTGCTCCTTTTTTTTTGTATCTAAGCTTTTTTGTAGAAGCGATGCAAGAAGAGTCGGTCCAGATTTTGTAACGCCAGTGGCATTTTATTCACCGAACTTGCTCGTCTTTGTGTCGATCACCCAGGTTCAGGAGCAATGATTTGAAAGCAGTTACAATGTAGCTCGGGTCTGGGACCAATACAAGCTGGTACAATATAAAATAACAAACCATTACCATTAAGGCGTTGCATTACTAGTATCAATATAAATTTGGTATGAATATGAACAATTATGGCCTGTACAATTAGAATGTCAGACAATAACAAATACCTCTAGTATCCTATTGATAAAATTGGGGCCTATGGCTATGCAGTATTTGATGTGATACAATGGAAAACTGTTACTATGTGCCTAGAAGGCCGATACGGAGAAGGCCAAGGAGGTTATCTAGGCCATCCCTTCTTATGCACAAATGCTCTATTTTCTAGTACTTTGCTTGATATGTATAAAACTAGACTAGGCACCTGGGCTTCCACCATTCCTCTGCAAAGGTGATTCCATAGTCCAATGATAGTCATGTATATAAAGAAACTGGGAGGAAGACTTCAATATTGTGCCAAAGGCAGAAGCAGTAGCAATAGCATTAGACTTCATTCCATTGTCACCCCACAGATAACATGGCAGTGTCCCCATTGTATGGATTTGCATCTTTCGGTACCTTGTACTGTTTTGCTCAGCTACTGGTGACCCACAATAATGGCTGAAAAAATAAAGCATAAGTGGACAAACATGAGCCATTGCTCCAGACTCTTTCTGAACATTTCATATACCATTAATGTTACTTTTGGCTCAGCTCTCGTGTAATTTTAACAGCTTGAACCTCAAACTGTATTTCTTTACCCTGTTGTGGGACACCTGACATCAGTTCAGACACACCAACTGTCCAATGCAAAATGGTTCAGATAATAACACAGAAATACAGGTGAGAGGGGATGACTAGGTACTAGCTGCACACAGTCTGGTTTTGTGGGTAGTGTTTTATGCTTAGTTTAGAGTTCTATGCTTCCGTACAAAAATCCAGTGCAATGGGGGGGAAAGTTTGTATTGGGTGTTCAAGTTGCAGTTACGCTCTGGCTAGATAGAACCTTAGTGCAGAAGTTTCCAAAGGACAGAGACCTGTCCACAGTAGCCCATGCCTCAGTCATCATGGGATGAAATCTGCATTTGGAGACAAAAACAGGAGATACTACTGAACAAAAGAATATATACAACACCAAGTACTGAGGATGGAGGGTGCATAATTAGTCCTCCCTCCTTAACAATCTTCTCTCAGGCACCAACTAGCGTCTGTACTTTATAGGACTTAATGTAGTTGGGAATCTCTTATTCTATGAGATGGGGAGGTATAATAATAATATATGGAGATATACTTATCTCATAGAGCTGGAAGGGACCCCGAAATGTCATTGAGTCCAGCCCCCTGCCTTCACTAGCAGGACCAAGTACTGATTTTGCCCCAGATCTCTAAGTGGCTCCCTCAAGGATTGAACTCACAACCCTGGGTTTAGCAGGCCAATGCTCAAACCACTGAGCTATCCCTCTCCACCCCACCCCACAGCGAGGCATTAATATGTCTTGTCATTGGTACCATGAAAATACCCCAAGTTAATTGACAAGATACACCAATAACTAAATTGGGTAGCTCAGTATTAGGAGAAAAAGCCTTTCACATAAGAGAAAATAGGGCCATCCATATGGAGCAGGAGCATCTTTAAAAATCTACTTTGCCTTCCTCAGATGTGGTGCACATAAATCAGGGGTTCTCAAGCTGGGGGTCAGGACCTCTCAGGGGTTCACGAGGTTATTACCTGGGGGGCCGTGAGCTGACAGCCTCCACCCCAAACCCCACTTTGCATCCAGCATTTATAATGGTGTTAAATAGAAAAGTGTTTTTAATTTATAAGGGGGGTCGCACTCAGAGGCTTGCTGTGTGAAAGGGGTCACCAGGACAAAAGTTTGACAACCACTGACATAAATGGAGAAAAAAGGAAATACAGATACAGTTAAATAAAGAAGCACAGCTTCATCTGACAGGGAGGGTGAAAATATCATTCAGGAGAAGTCTTGAACCAGTTCCCCTTCCAGTACATGGTTGCATAGTAAGCCAGTTTACAGACATGACTGCTCTGAAAAAATGGCTAGTTTGAGGAGGAGGTCAATATTACAGACTATAAATGGTTAGTCGCATGAGAATGCCTTATTGCAGTAGAAGTTTCTTTAATGACTCCAGATTGAATATAAGAACTAGAAATTAAACTGTGGCTTAACTATTTAATATTTTACATAGGCCAAGGTCAAATGTATCCAGTTCAAGGAGGACACAAGTGCCTCGTAATGATACCACTTGAAGTGTATTATTGCTCTGTCAAATGACCATGAGCTCTTCACCTATGACAGGGTTATGAATCTAGAGGGACGATGCAGTAGAAAGCCTGGTGGCTTGTAGAAACCATGCATAAGTGCTTCTCAAGAAGAATCCCTAGTCCTTTCATGAGGTACGGAGCAGAGGTCATATCCAAGTGGCTCTAACACACCAGGAGTAGCATTATCTCATGCAACCCAAAGCCTCCCGAACTGGCTTTAGTCTGCCACATAATGTCTTTTGTTGTGAGAAGGGGAAAAATTTATGTGAGAGAGATGGACAGATGAGTAAAGAGCAGAGGTATGCAATTATTACAGGTTAATCCAACCATTGTTAAATGTTCAGCAGCCAGTCAGAAGAACTTTTTCCACATGGTTTGTGTTAAGTACTTAGTAAAGAATGTTCTCCAGGATAGACTGTCCTTGAAGCATGGGAAAAATAAATGAAGTTATAATAATAATCGGCTAATACAGGTTAGCCAGGTAGCCAAAGATGCATCAATGGGGCAGCTTCTAGAATCCTCACCTTCATATAAAGAATCAGGACTTACCTCTTGTGCTTGCCCTGTAGCATCCAGAGATATCACAACCACCTGGGTAGCCAGGTGCCCCAGAATGGCCTCTGGCACCAGGAAAACCTGGAGGACCGGTGCTCCCGGGGGAACCCTTCAGACCCGGGTCCCCTATGACTTGTTCTCCTGGAGGGCCTGAAAAATGGATGGCATCTCAAACAGTACAGTATAACTCTGCTAGTCCAATGCAATATCTATTGTCTGACGGCACACAACTACTGACAGTTATCTGGGGACTTTCCCTGCTCCCTTTTGAAAGAAGATGAGGTTAGAGTCCCCACTGCATCCTGATGAAGATCTATGGACCTCTTTCCCATTTCCCACAATTTAACCCTTTCCTGCTGTTCACCAGTGCCCTAGAAGGTTTGTGATGTGGCCAGCATCACTGGATGAAGAAGGCTAGAAAGAACACTTGTCTGCATTCATGAGTGCTGTCTTCTAAACATCAGGAAGAGGAATTGCTCAGACATATCCTCACCCTCAAGGAGCGATTCCAGCCCGTGGTGAGCAGGGATCAGGATTAGGGAATCTCACCACTGTCTCCCATGTGGAGAATTATCAACCACTAATCCCAAGATCCTGGTGGGGTTCATTGTTACTATTGACATATAAAGACATAAAACCAATCATGTATATATGAAAAAATACTTTCTGCAATGCTCCCCTGCTGGAGCCTGCTGTCACTGAAGTCAGCAATAGTCCCACTGACTTCAGCTAAAGCAGATCAGGCTCTTGAGGGGAGAATTTTGAGAGATTTTAGGTTCCCACAAAGTGGGGGGCTAATTTTCAAAGGGCTTTCCACTTTGTGAGCCACATCCTCAACTGGTTTATACCACCTGAAGATCTGGCCTTGTGTGCACAAAACTCTGCATAGTGTAAGTGTAACCCGCACACCTCCTGGGAGTGGTGTTCTGTCCTATCTAGTGGCACCGAGACCACTTAGAGAGAGATTGAGTCTGCTCTATAGCCGTAGCCAAGAGCCATATGACTTTTAGCTCATGCAATAGAGGCTCATGCATTTAGCTCCAGAGGTCCCAGGTTCGATCCTGCCCGCCGACAACCAGGGTCTGTTGGTGTTACATAGGCGACGTGAAAAGTCATATTGGGGCCAATTTTCAAAGGGCCTTCCACTTTGTGAGCCACATCCTCAACTGGCTTATGCCATCTGAACATCTGGCCCTGTGTGCACAAAGTTCTGCAATAATGTAGGAAATTGAAAAGTCTGTATGTAAATTGTGTAATTAAAACATGCAATTACCAGTTGGTATGTTCAGACATTGGGGATTTCTGCCTCTGCACTGGCAGATGTTTACCAAAGGGAGGCTCTTTGGAAAATATGTCCCATGGGGTCTTAGAAACAGAGGAACTGCCATACTGGAGCAGACCCATGGGCCATATAGTCTAGTTTCCTGTCTCTGATAGTGGCCAGCACCAGATGCTTCAGATGAAGGTGCCAGAAACCCCACTAGAGGCAGATTTAGGCTCATCTGCCCATCATGAGTCTGAGTGTTGCTCTGAATTTGGGATGTGGCTGTTGCAAGCTATGCCCAAGCTGTTTGCTCAAACCCCTTGGGAGCACAGATGAAGAGTCAACATTACGATTGAAACCAAAAGACTGTATTCACTGTACCTGCTCGTCCTCTTGGTCCCTGGACTCCTTCGTCCCTGGCTCCAGCCATCCCTTTCTCACCCTTGGGTCCTGGTCCTCCTGTTTGAGGATGAGAGAGAGAGAGAGAGAGAGAGAGAGATGTCACTTACCACAGCTTAACAGCTTTCCCTGAATTAACACCCTCTACTCCAGCCTCCCCATAAGGTGGCTCTTAAGTGGTATGGTCTTTGAGGAGGTTGTGGTCGTTAGTACCACACACAGCAAAACAGGATCCCCTCCTTTAACCCCTCCCGTGTGGCCCTGCATATGTATCCTTGGGCAGCCCTTGGCATTGTCCCTCAAATAGGATCATCCCCCTACACACTGAATTTAAGTTTGTTGCTATTTATGAAACTGCAAATATAAATCAAGTCATTATTTATACCTGGTCTTTAAGTACGGTGCAGTGCATCATACAGTGTTAGGGAGCCTGTTAACCCTTCACTGTTGAATACCATTTTAGTGGTGCTGTAGAAACGACTTCCTCATCAATCTGCATTGCTCTGCTGTGCCTGCAGCCCTCTGTGCATCAGAGCCAGTCTTCCTGAGCTCTTCCTCCCCTTACCACCTCTAGGGGCCAGCACCCAACTGCAGCTTTCTCAGGGCAACCCGTGCAACTGCATATGCCCGGCTCTCGCTGCTCAGGGAGGGCTGGCTGGAAAACAGCAATTCCATTGGGTGAAATGTTTTGGAGGTTTGGGAATCTGTTTCCATTCTGATGAGGAAGGAAACGGAGACCTTACAAAAGTTCCCCCAGTGTCACCAGCCTGGTGGTTATGACACTGGCCTGGGATATGCTAGCCTCAGGTTCAAGTCCCTGCTCTGACTCTAATCTGGTCTCCCCTGTTCCAGGTCAATATCCTGACCCGTAAGCTAATGAGTTAGTCTCACCTTCCTGATGAAATGGTCAACACTGATATGCCCCCATACTGGGACCTGAAGAAGAGCTCGGTGTAGCTCAAAAGCGTGTCTCTCTCGCCAAACAGAAGTTGGTCCAATGAAAGCTATTACCTGCCCCATCTCATGTCTCAAGACATTTCTCTTGAGGAAATGGCTTTTTTTGACAGAAGTTTTGGCAAAGAGATTTCGACCAGTTCTACATGTAAGTTCTACCTGTTCTTCATCTAGGGGATCCGTCTCCCCACTTGACCGGCTGGAAATAGTTGCAGGTTGCTTTGTCCCTGCTCCACTTAATTGTCATTTTGATAAGCTTTATGTTTTCAGGCCAGAACTGAATGACTAACCAGCTCGAGCTAGGGGTTGGCTTTTCAGAAGGATTAAGCAGCCACTGAAGCCAGAGCAGTTTCAATTAATGTTGCATGAGACTCTCCAACAAATATTTTTTATAAAAATATCCGCTCAGACATTATTTCCTCCCATTAACACCTGGCTTTGCCTCTCCTACCATCAAAAATTTGCATCAATGTGTGAGACCTGCTTCTGAAGTGGGGCCCTTTCGTGGGAATACATGCCTGTGAGAGAGAGCAGCAGGAATCGCCCTAAAGGCCTAGGACTCAAACTGCAGAAGAACTTTCAGTGCATGGAGCGGTCCTTTGCGTTAGTAGCAAAAATAGCTGCTTGCCCTACATGTCTTTTCAGCTGGACAGAAACAGAGCTTCAGTTATTGAGCTTGTGAATGGGGGAGATTTTCTTGTAATGGGAAGAAGAAAAAAATTTTTTTTAAACCATCCCTCATGTGAAAACAATCTGTCAGTATGGTTGGTATATACCCCTAGTGCTGGCGCCCATCCTGGTCTCACTGGGATGCTATGCATAAAGACTGGGGAGGGGGAGCAGGGCTGCTTCAGAAGGAAACTTGCTATGCCCAAAAGCTCTAGTAAGGAGATGCTTCCCCAACACACGTTTCAAGATGGCTTTTCTAGAGAAAAGGAAGAAGCTACTAAAAAGAAGGTTGGGGGTACAGGAAACAACAGTGCAGAATCTTCCTTGAACGCTCTTGACAGATTCAGGTTGCTGGGTGAGCGGCCGTGTGAAATGTGCCAATTAAACCACAAACAGACTAAAAATGGAAGGAAATTCTACATGAAAAAGGAGGGAGAGGCTCTCCTTGCACGTGCACACAGTGATTTCCTTTTCTTTCTCTCCCAACGTTTTCATCTTTAATAATGCTGTATGTGCCACTTTGGAGCTGTAGCCAAAAGGTTCTTCTAACAGCCTATCCTTAATACACTGTTTTATTAAACCACTGGTGGCTGCCAGGATGACGGTGCAGTCAAGATTTGCCCTGTAATTAAACAAAAATTCCAGCAACACTTTCTCCTTGCAAGTGCACGAGCTTTAAGTTTGAGGCCAAGAGGCCAGAGATAAGAGAATATTCTCTCAAAAGCTCATGAGTTCTACTCCAAAAAGGTGCCTGCGAGTGCTTTGCCCACTGAGGGGGGGGGAGATAAGAAGCTTTGCACGCTGCTCTCATTCCTACACTGGAAAAAACTGTTGACCATATGCTGGCACCTTTACTTAGTCCTTACATTGACTTCAAGGGGAGTTTTGATCAAGTAAGACTTTCAGATTTGGCCCTGTGAATTCCTTTTGTGCTGGCCCAAGAGGCAGTTTTATGGGGTCCAGCATTGTGCCCGGAGAGAATGAGAGCCCACCTTGGATGGTGGGTGATGCTGCTGGGTAGAAGGTCCTCCTGTTTTTTGTTAATACTTATGGGCACATGAGTGTCTGGAGGCATCCATCAGGACTGCACTCCATTGGGCTGGGTGATGTGAATACACGCACGCACGCACACCAATACACAAGGTCCCTACCCCAAAGAACTTGCAATTTGAGATGGGTAATAATACAATGGATGGGAGAAAGAAGTACAATCCAATACTGGAATCCTTCCTGCCCCATCAAACTTTGCTTCATGACACAAACAAGGTTTCACCACCCCCATCAGTCCTGGGCTACATTTTGCATATAATGGAAAGGTAATTGTAATATAAACCTCAGCCATACCTGGCAGAGCATTAAAGGATCTGACAATAAACACGCCTGGTGTGTGTAAGCGAGCTCCATAGCTAGTCTATATCTGGTACAGGAGTACAGGACACTGCATGTCCCAAGTCCCATAAATTTTTCCCTAAGTACTGTTTGATGGTGGGAAGGATTATTTTAGTTGGCCCCTTTTATGTATTTCTCCAGCTACGCAATGGCACACCTGCCACGGCAGATGCTCTGGCTTTGGTCTTAACACATGTCCAGATACTTCCATCTTTTTTTCCTGTAGCCATCATTAAACAGCTGATTTCTTAGACCGGACAGAGGTGGGAGCTGAATGAGGTGAGATCAGCTCAGGAAGGGTATTCCACAAGCAAGGGGCAGCGTGAGGGGATGTGGAGAAGAGTCCTTGGCAAAGCTGAGGAGGGGAGTGTGACAAGTGATGAGCAGCTCACAGCTACTTGGGAGATCCAGTTAGAGAATGGGTGCTGCGGGATCCACTTTGCTAAACAGACATAATGCCAGTATGAAATTACTGGCTCAGAAGTGGAGGGGAACGAAGTACAGATATTCAGGCAGACCAGATAGACACTCGTGCTGGTAATCCTGGGCAGACACTCCACTTGTTTGTAATATTAATGGGGTGAGTGTGACTCAAAATGTCTTGGAACCATAATTTTGACGTCATGCCTGAAAACTGGGTGAGAAGATACTAGGCTGCATATCCTGCTCATTGTGAGAGCTAGAGCTGAACAAACCCCTCTGATCCAGTAACCTCCAAACTTTGTGGACATATGGATTGTGAGGGAATCGTTGTGGTTGGTGCCTATCCCTATACCACGCTGCATCAACGTGAAATGGACCTGAGCTCAGTGCTCAGATCTATCTGGAACAAGAGTTCATTTTAGGTGAAGAAGCTACCCTTCATTAGCCACTATGTCTGAAAGTATGAAGGCCATGGCAAAGCCCTACTTAAGAACATTTCAGTCAGTACCTCTTTCCCCAGGATACCCATCTTTGCCTGGCTGTCCTGGGATACCGTCTTCTCCTCTTTCTCCTCTAGTACCAGCGATACCTGGAAGACCTGGTGGTCCAGGTCCTCCTGGCTTCAATGTGTCATCCCACACAGGAACTGGCTTCCTTGTATGTTCGTGGATGAATGAGTCGAATTTCAACACATGAGCTGAGAAGGCAAATCAGAAAATAAACTGCCTCATCTCCACTCCAGAGGAGAAGCTGAGATGAGCAAAAGGCCTCAGGTCAGAACCTCTGCTGGCACAAATGTAACCTGTGTGGATAAAATAAAGGGTCCAAGAGCCTTTCGCCCACCTTTAGGCCAAGCCCTAAACTTTTACCAGACTCAGGAAAGGTTCTGTAAGTTCTTCCAACCAAAGAAATAGTTGGAGTCCATCAAATGTGGAGCTATAGAGGACTTGGCTTAGGTTTGGAGCCAAGTCAGGGCCAGCATGTGGGTTGAGATCCAATAGTGCTAACAAATCTCAAAATATTGGCTGCATCTATACAAGACATCATCCCCCCTCCCCCCAAAAAGCCCCTTCTGGTTCTGAATCCAAAACTGTCACTACATTTGGTTCCAAGGACTCAGATCAAAACCCATCACCAAGCCCTTGAAATCTGAATCCGTTTAGAAGTCAGGTCCTCGTTTTGGCCCATTTTTAGTTTCCCATATACAGTTCTGATGCCATAAGGTTATACATTGGTTACATCACTTACATAGCAGAGAGAAGGCAATACTGCAGCCAGTCTTAAAAGTGCAATGTACCTATCATCAGACCAGGCAAAGGGCGATTTGGGTTTGAAAAACGTACTGGCTGGAAACTTCATTGAGTTTGCAAAACCACAATTAGGGGTGGTTCAGATCCACTTCTGTTTTGTCTGCACCCCAAAGTTCAGGGAGGGAGAGGGGAAGTAGGGTGGTAGATAAGTGAAAGTGGTTCCAGTTTTGGCTCATACCTATTTTACATAGATGGGAGTCAAACTATGGAAACTTTTGATATTACAGAACCGTTCCCTGGTTCTGGTTTTGTTTGCAAAACTCATATCAGGATGAATGATGTGGTCTGATTTTATTCTGTGTATTCTGATGTTGCCCCATCTCTAAAAAACTTGATATATAAATAATCACCAGGTACTATGAAGTTGTCAGTCCAAACTGCAGAGGTCATGAACTGAAGAGGAAGACTCTGCTGAGTCATGGTCTTGCTATCTGACCTTGGGCAAAGCACTAACTTGATCTCCCTGTGCATCGGTCGACCCCAAGCAAATCTTGCTGACAACTCTTCATCCCAGGAAAAGCAAACACACAAATCCCTGGTGCATTCAAGGGGTGTTGCACTTGGTCCAGGCATCATCTGAGCTAAGCTTTCCAAGTTCCACCCACCCACCCAAAAACAAGCCTCCTGTTTTTCTCTGCTGTAGAAACTGAGGGATCAATTAATGGAACACCAGAGTGATTTTTCCTAAAAGAGTCAAGTTTCAATCCAAGCCTTTTCCTACCCTTGAAAGAAAAATCCAGTACAAGATGCCAGGCTGGACTGCTAAGTAATATTTCACAGGTCTTTGTTCTAATACAACTTGGTGGTGGGGGGAGGAGAAATGTTCAGTTTTGAGGGCCGGCCTGAGAGATTCCTACTCACTTTTAATGCTCATCACTTAACAGGATCCGACTCTTAGGGTCTGATCCAAAGCCCACTGAAGTCAATGGAGGGCCTTCTGCCAATGGATTTTGGATCAGGTTCTTCATTATGTGGTAAAACGTCAAGTACTGTTGAAGCACTACTGCCCAAGGAGACATGTGATACTCACTCTGAATCATCTGCTCACAAGCCTGACTAACCAGCTGGTAAATTGTGGCCAGGGATTGTGGTTCACCCTGAAGTAAAATTAAAAATAAGTAAATACTTTTGAAATGAAGTGGATAGAATGTAAGTTTTCTGATGGCACATTCTTACCATCAGCTTGAGCTATCGAGATATTCATCACCCTGAGGATATCTCTATTGATTCATCAATAGGCTTTGAAACAGTAAAATCTTAACTGGTAAATATCAATAATTTGTTTTTCCCTGCACCCACAAGTTGACTAAATAAAGAACTCCAAGGAGAAAAAACTCACTTTCTCTCCCCTTTCCCCCTTTGGACCAGGCAGACCCTGTTGAGAAAATAGAGCAAAAAGAAACACTTTTTAAACTGGGAGGTGGTGAAAAATGGAAAATAAAAGGCCAATTTAATAAAAGCCGGTATTAGTACAGTACTTTGCTGTTGTGATTCTCAAGAGAACAGCCAGCGGTATGTTTACAGGCTAACTCCAAAATAAGGACCACATTTGCAGTGGATCTTTTCAGGTGCTCCTTCCAAAACTGTAGTCTCAGCCATTTGCATGCATAAAACCCCACAAATGTGAATGCAGTTGCACAGGGAAAGCTGATCTGACAGCCCCATTCTTTGATATCTTATGGTTGTATATCACAGAATTATGCAAAATGCATGTACAAACGTCATTTTGTTTAGCTACAAACATGTGAACCAGTAAATACTGTGGCTGTAGTTAAGGATATATACACTCCCCCCCACAAGAGAAGACCAAATTCATACGAATAATGGAGGATTTTTATTAAGGATAACAACAAATAAGGAGCAACAGGAAAAGACTGATGCCAACAAAAAGACAACATCAGAGCTGTCAAAACACTACAGATCTGCCTTTGATCCAAGGTAAGTTCTCCTCACATGCAAAGAGTTCTTCATCTGAGCTAAAGGGACAACTGCAAAGTTCAGATGTGGTCTAAGGCTTGCCCCAAAAGTTTGGTTCCGTGGGTTTGGTTCAGGCCCATCTCTAGTGATTTCTTTCTCCAGTCCAGGATCTTATGTAGGAAATTTTTGACCACTGGATTTTATTTAGCTCAGAATCCTGCAGAGGGCAATGCCTGCCATGAACAACTAGCCCTGAGTCTACTCCAAGACATTTGTCCGCCAGGTCTTTGATGAATAGCTCAAGTCCCTTCCACCAGAAGAGATGGATCTGCACTAACACCCTCAGAGCTACGCACATTCAAACTTTGAGGAAGTTCAGATGCAGAGCTGAACTTTGCAGCTGCAGCTCATTTCCATTTAGGACTCTGTCAGGTTTCATGCTCTCATCAGGCACTCCTGGAGTACCACAACCCAAAAACAAAAAAACAACCAACCAACCACTTACGGTGGGTCCAACATCACCTGGAGGTCCTCGCTCTCCACTACTGCCTCGGGAACCTGTTATTCCTTGGAAACCCTGCAGAGATTAAATTGTGAGATGCAGCTACAGAGACGGCCCAGTCAGCTGCGCGCTTTCTTCTGCTGCTACTTGAGGCTGACATCTCCCTATGGCTCCAAGGGCACCAGCAGAATCAGTTTAGAGGGCTCAGTTAAAGGCATTGTGCCCTTAAGGTTTATGTCAGTGCATCATCCAACCATGAAGACAATGTTAAAAGTATATCGTGTATGAGTCATGTTCACATCATTTACTATTACTGTCTCAATTATGGTCAGGAGAGCAGATGTGAGTTGTGCCCACGACCTGCAAGGTGGTTTTTACCGTTCAGTTTTTAGTTCTTTCATTCTGTATTGAGATTATTTTAGTCTTAGCCCAGAGCACATCTATTTTTGGACAGTTAACGCCTCTCTTTTACAGCTGAGCTTCCCTCCAGTGTGTAATTGCATCAATAATGAAGAATTGTTTAAAGGAAAAAAAAAAAAAACTGCATGCTCTAGCCATCTCTGTCTGCTTCCCAATTATATTTCTGCAGTTGCCAAAATTGTATAGGAAAAGGGCCAGTTATTTTCTATATATTTGTAATTTTTCACCCACTGGATTCCAGTCAATAGTGATTGACAGCTATTTAGTGGCCATGGGGAAATGAGGTGGAGGTTTCAATGCAATTCCTAGAGCACAGGTGGCATCTTCGCTATTGAAAGGCTGGTCTGGTGGTTCATGCTGGGACTCAGTGAATCTGGGTTCACTTCCCGGGACTGCCATGTACTGCCTGAAGTTCAGTAGTAGGTCACTGAGCCTCTCAATCCCTCAGCTCCTCATCTGTAAGGTGGGGACATAATACTTCACCACCACCCACGGTGTTGAGAGACACTCGACACTAATGTGATTGGAGCCTTATAAATACGTAGATGAACTCTAAGGCTGTCCTTGGCGAAACCGAAGCTAGGAATTTGTGCTTGGGAGCAGCTCAGGTCCCACTGGCCTGGGCAGAGCTGAGTGAGGAGATCTTGCCTGGCATCATGCCCAGCTCCAGCTAGTGACTTCAGTCTAGCATCCTGTATGTCTTAAACTCATCCACCATCTAAGAAAGGGGAACAGTAGCCAGCTGGACTACCTAACCCTCTGGCAAAGCACATGTCCCTCTAGAGGCTGCCCACTAGCTAGTTCTACTACTGCTACCAGCGAACAGAGTTACTCCTGAAGCTGAAGCGGTAGAGGTCTCTGCTGCAGTGCTGAAAGTCCCAGGTTCTAACCCTGTGATGACCCACGCCAGGGGGTGGTTACATTGGCACCAGTGGAAAATGCAGCAAGTCAGCAGGAAGTGAAAGTTATCGCTGATGACAAGCTTTGTACTGACAGTTTGTGCAAGCTCTTACCCTGGGTCCTGGTGGCCCCGGAGGCCCTGCTGTGCCTTCCAGTCCTCTCACCCCCTGCAAACCCAACAGTGTGTTAACGAGAGGGTCCTCACAGCATTCGTGAGAGCTGAGGGTGCAGTGATGTGATGCCTTACTCCAAAGGCTGTTTAGCCAGGGCTTATCAATGGAACATAACTGCCAAACACACAAGAACGTTGGCAACTTCTCAGCCACATAAATCTAGCTGAAGAATTTTTGGGCCAAATTTGAGATGTCTGGATCATCAATTCACCCATCCCTGCTGCCACAGGCTTGCCCTGTGCTAGCAATATCAACCGTTGGGCGGAGAGTAGAGAAAACTGCGAATGCTGCCTTTCGACAGCAGAACGTCCATGCTTACTCCAAGATGCTGTGAGAAGAATAGGACCCCAGAGCTCTTTGCTAGGTAAGGTGCCATGGGGGAAGTACCCAGAGAGTAAATCTCTAATCCACCATCTCAAGCCAATTCCTCCCCTCCCCCCGTACACTTTGCCATGCACTTTTTACAGGAAGTGGTGCAGATACGGTCTGGCCAAAGTTTTCAAACCTGAGTGAGTAAAGTTAGGCACCCAAGTCCATATTTGCGCACCTAAAAGCAGGCCAATTTTCAGAGGTGAGGCGCAACCTCAGTTTCCCCCACACACATTAGGACCTGTGGGTGCCCAGCATCTCTGCAAATCAGGCCACATATGGAGTGTTAGGTGCCCAGGTTTGAAAATCTGGGTCTGTGTGTTTTACCTTTGCACCCTGAATGCCATCTCTGCCTGGAGCTCCCTGGGCACCAGGAATACCCTAGAAAACAGAATTGCTGGTTAAGTCTGGCATCCAGCAATTACATCCCACTTCATATTTTTAAATGGTGGAAATAGAGGCAACCACCAAAGAGGACAATCAAGCACAGATTAACAAAAAAGAAACAGAGCACTAAAATGTCAACGAAATTCCATTTTCAACCGGCTCTATTTTCCGGTATATGAAACTGAACCCCGCATCATTCACCATCATAAGGTCAGACTCCTCTTCTCTCTCTTCCCCTATGCCTTACATTTTAACAGCACCTACCATAACAGGGAGTCCCGAAAGAATTTTACAGGCCCAACTGGATTTCCTGCCTCTTCTGCACTGGGGATACTTAGGAAGTGGTAGAGAAGAGGGGTGGAAGCCAGCCTGCTGGCTCTGCCATTGCTTTACTGTTTGTCCATCGCCCAGTTTATTCTTCGGGGAAACAGGCCCAATAATACTTGCAAGGTTGGTGGGAGGCTGAACTGATTCATGTTTGCCACGCTCCTGTGTGGGCTCGGATGCGAGCGCACGATAGCCGTGCAAGGTGTTTCTGCAGATTTCCTGCGTGGTGGAGATACGCTTTCAAAGTGGAGATGGCAATAATGACAGATAATTCCTTGGATTTCAGATGTTCAGCGGGAAAATAGGTAGTTCTTTGAGTCAAAGGAGTGATGTCGATTATATTACCTGCATGCCTGGGATTCCACTGTCTCCTTTCTCCCCTTTAATTCCTGGTGGCCCCTGGAATCAAAATGTCACAATAGAGTTGCATGTATTCTGCACCACCCCTTAAGTTGGGCAGAAGTCTATCTGTCCATGGCTACTCATCACTAATGGTCAGTTCAGCATGGCCAGGAACCCAACTACCTCCACATGCCCTTTGAGGTGATTTGTGCCCATAGGGATCCTTGCACACCTCCATATCTGACCCTTTTGCCTGGCATTTGCATGCAGGTTTGTGTGTATATACACATACGTGCAAGTGTATATTGCTTCTCTAACACTTGCCCATTGCTTCTCTAACCATGATGACTGTGCTACTGAAATTTTAATACTCTGTTGGACACTTCAAGGGCTAGACTAGGGATTAGCTATCCCCCGTGGCCAGTTTTTAAATCAGAATTTAGGGTCTTGTCAACATTAGAAAAACTAGATATCCCTATAATAGCAACAGCGCAGCTGGTAGTAACAGCATTGTAAGCAGTAGTGTAGATAAGGCTCAGGTGTTTTTATCACCACATCCCTGTAACAGAACCAGACCCCCCCATACAGACGTGTCTTTCACACAGAGCAATAAAAGCAATGGGAGAGATCACGTACCACTGGACCCTGCGTGGTGATTCCTTGGGAGCCTGGTGACCCTTGTTGTCCACCAGGACCCTCCGGTCCGGCTTGTCCAGGAGGACCTGGCTCACCCTAAAGCCAGTCAAAGAAATGAAACCAAATGTGGGGAGGAACACCAGCGACTTCGCCATGCATTGACTGCACCATACGACCAGTGTCAGCACAAAGCAGCTACTGGATGCAAAAGGAAGAGGCAAGGCCTGGAAGTGTCCAGTACCCTCAGCTGTACAGCCCTTTGCCTTTGCAGTCCAAGGTTTTGAGTCCAGGGAAGTCAATGGCAAAACTCCCACTGGTTTCCAGGGAAGCAGGAGCAGCCCTGCCCTATAGCAAATTATTCTAGTGATTGGAGCTGGTCAAAAAATGGGGGGGGGAGAAAGTTCCGCAAAGACTTCGCTGAAAACGGTGTCCATTTTTCAATGTCTTTTTCTGGCCAGCTCTATCAATGATGCTGGCTTCTGTGCAGTTCATTTGAAAAAGGACAGCAGTGGCGGGGGGGGGGGGGGGTTCCCTTGCTTCTTTACTGGATTCTCTCAGTCATGCTTTGTTGGGTAACACATAGCAAATGCTCTGGATGTGGATTTCAGTGCCTTCCCCACCCCCCAAATTCCAGGACGTTCAGATCCAGCCTTTTGTTTCGTACTTGTCTCTGCTCCTTTTCCGCAGAGATATACCCAGTTTCTGTGGCTCTCCCTGTACTTCACACCTTTCCCAAGCACGCCGAGGCACGGGGTCAAATCAGCCACACACGGCAGGGAGAATAAGAGCACCACAAAACTGGGATGAACGTTTTCTGGTGGAGTCGGGTTGTTTTCTTAGAAAGAAGCTTATTGGATCCACGTAGTTAATCAACCCAACTAGGTGTCTGGAGAATTTTGGAGCAGGGATCATGTCTATATCACACAGCTCTGAGCACCCACATGATGCTTAAATAACCATGTCATTTTCTATTCGATTACAGACATTTTCATTGTTCTTTTTCTCAAAATCTCTGGATCGCTGCGCTAAGTAGTAAGAAGGCTCAATCATTAATGTAGGGATGAATTCAGACCTGGGGTGAGTAAATGTAAGTCCATTGAAGTTAAGGGAGTTGCACTTTCTCACCCCAGGTCTGCGTATGACCAATAGGCATATAGCTGCCTGAAAGAAAATCAAAGTCGGAGTGTTGTCAGTGCTCACCTTCGGCCCTGGCTCCCCTTGTTCCCCTTGCGGTCCTCTTCTCCCAGGACTGCCCTGCCAAAGTGGGACAAAGCACAAGCCTCTCGTTATTAATATTAAGTAATGTCTGTACTGCGGTAGCGCTTAGGAACCGCAGTGCAGCGCCCCGGTGCTAGATACTGTACCCACACATCAGAAGATGCTCCCTGCCCCCGAAGGGCTTGCTAGAGGGGGATGTGACAAACAGGGCAGGAAGCAGAAGGTAACAGCGAGATACTAGTGAGTGTGAAAAGCAGCGGTCACTGCTGCCGGACCATCCGTCACAGCAGACTTCTAAGGAGAGATTTGAAGGGAGGACAATGAGGTGGCTTTGTGGATGCTTATTTCTTCCAGGCATGAGGAGCAGCACAGGAGAAAGCCTGAAGTTGCTTGGGTTTGTAACTGTAACAAATGGCTGCCGAAGGCGACGTCGGTAGCAGTGGGGGTTGACTTGTTGTGGTTTTGCACTTCTATGGAAAATCTAGGACGGAAGCAACTTTTCTGCTCTGTCTGCTTCATTCCAGAGCAGCGTGGGTGGCTCTGCGAATGCCGACATTGACACAAAGCAAAGAGTTCAGGTGAGAGGTGGCCCCCAAGAGGCTCTGAAGGCAGATCCGAATTAGGGCTTCACCCAATTTTGCAAGGACTCAGATGCGGCGTTCTAGTGGAGCCCCATCTCTTGCTCACACTCAGCTCAGCCCACACGGGAACTGCTATATGGCCCTAGGTAAGTCTGCCACAAATGCATTTTGAGAGGGCTGAACAGTAACAAGCAGGTAATAGTTGCATCCCCTGTGGCAAGCTCCTTTCAGGTCAATGGTGTAAGAGAGATCAGAATCAGATCCTCCGTAGTTTAGCACATTCCATAAAAAGGAAAGGTATTCAGTGGGACCAGGGAAATGCAACAGAAGCATTTTGTGATGGCCCTGAGATTACACACTTGTTTTTCAAAGTGCTTCTCACGGAGTGATGCTGATTAATCTCTATTCCAGCTACTTGCAGCAAGCTGGGGATGGAACAGCAGCTCATACTTGTACAGACTCTAGAGCACACATTCTACTTTACATAAGCTCCAAATGAGCACACTCACAGCAGGGAAGGGTAGTGTATCCAGGGAGACCTGGTTTATCTGCACATCTGCATAACCACTGGATCTAAGAGGAATCTAATCTAGCATGTACAGGTGCTGTATGAACTATTGACGTTTTAATCGGATGGCTTTTGTTCGTGAATCTAAATAGCAGTGGATTTGGATTAAGCAAGTCTGACTAGGAGCTTTGCGAGAGGTTGTTTATGGGGTGCCCCAAAGGGGCCTATCCCTGTGCAGAAGGAGCTCATTAAGGAAGAGTGGATATGCATGAGACATCCTTGCTCATTATGGAACTTTAGACATGTTAAGTGCAAATCGATCAGGGTTTCATGATGCATGAAGCATATGTGTCATAACTATATTCCCAATCACGCTGAAAGAAAACCCCTTACAAATGACATACTGTGATGAAGTAATGTGCTGTGTAATTAAAATTTCCATTGGAATTAACCACTAGTTATTAATTAACAAACTGTTGTTCCTTGTTAATTATGAAATTGACCTCACAGATGAATCCTAATATTAAAAAAGTTAAAAAGTGCCAGTCCTGTTTATTGGCGTCAAAAGGGCACATAGGCTTCTGCCCTGTCCCCTTGCTCCAGGAAGAAGTGACTCCACACCCAGTCGGGGCAGGCCCTTTTCTCAGCCTTCGCAATTGTCCCTTCCCCCTACTCAGGGTCTTCCTCAGGGGCCTATTTACTCCCTACTGGGTTCCATACTACAGGCCACCTGTCTGAGAGTCCAACCCTGCTCCGGAGCTGCCCACAGGAGCCAGCCAGCTTCCTGTTGTCCTGTTCCCCAACCCCAGTGGTTTCCTATCAGGGTCTCCCTGCTCCTGGCAGCTTTCTCCTCCACTGGGCCACCTGCTGGCTTTTGTAAGTATTTGATCGCTAGCTGCTCTCTCTCAGCTGGGAGGGAGCTGATCCTTCACAGATGAGTCTGGGCCCAACTCCCCTTAAAGAGCCGGCCACCCCGTGACAGGATATTTATTATTAAAACATATTTATTTGACATAGAGAAAGATTTTTTCTACATTGTGAAAGATGCTCTGGGCTAGATTTTCAGCCCTCAGCTTCTTCATGCAAAAATTCCAATTGCACTCTGCAGATGCAAATATCTGCTAGGTATTCCCATAGCTGCTCTCATTGTTTAAACAGTCCTGTGTGGAAACGTTAATATTTGCACCCAAAAAAACCCATTGCGGCAAGCTGGTGCATGCATTACATGTACACAGGGGGAGAGTAGGTACAGCCTTGGTTGTAAACGTTCCCCTCTCTCTGTGTAATGTGCATTATGAAACACAGAATTTGTGGTAATTAAACAATTTTTCTGCAGTGACTGAAAAACAGATAGGAACAACCAGAACTTCTGAGAGCTAGAGTCAATACACATTCCTCCTATGTTAAATCTTTATTGAATCCAGCCCTGAATACAGCTGGATTCAAGGTGGCCATGCCATGCCTTTTGCATTTCAAGCGTTCATACAGGGTTTCAGAGCTCCCTATCCAACAGATCTTTACAGACAGACAAAAAGGGAAGCCGGCCCTTCTCCTGTAAGAGGATTAGTACAGTAATGCTCTCTCTGCCCCCAGCTGTCACTGTCGCCTTGCAAGATAACTTATTTCGCTTTGGCAGTAGGAGAGGGAAAGGAAAGGAAAGGCCTGCCCAGGTTGAGATGGCTGCCTTGAGATACATAAACATCGGCAGTTGTTATATTATTCAGCATTATAAAAATACAAATACCTATGCAGAGATGGGCTTGGACCACAATGCCTGCTCCGTCCACCCTTTGCTTTGTTGGCATTTGATATCTGGATCGATACGTTTTGGCTTCATTGCACCTCTGATATTAAGGGGTCTCAAACCTCCCCCAAAAGTTGGGAAGTTCGGAGTTCAGGATATGGAAATCTGCCAGCATTTACTTGGTGTTCAGAACCAAGGGAAGAGAAACCCAGCTCTGCAAGTCAAAGTCATTGGGTCCAAGTAGAGCAGAGAAGGTCTCCACCTCCTTTAATCAGTTATATGATCTCATAAGAGATGATAAACATGGAGTCACATGCCATGCAGCATAGTTCATTGCTTAACTTCCTGTTTCTTTATGATGTTTCCCTTCTCTCCCTCTGTCCAGTGTCTGCCGAGATTGTGAGTTCATGGCAGGGACCTTGTCTTTGCACATGGCTGTGAAATGCCAGGTGGGTGCCAGACAATACGAACATTTCTAGGAACAAACGTGAGAAGGCAAACTTACAGGGGGCCCTGGAGGACCTGGCAGGCCTGGGATACTTGAAGTGCAGGTGCAGGAAGGAGTCAAGGCAGGGCAGGTCTCTTCATTTCTCTGAAAGAAAGAAAGAAAGAAAGAAAGAAAGAAAGAAAGAAAGAAAGAAAGAAAGAAAGAAAGAAAGAAAGAAAGAAAGAAAGAAAGAAAGAAAGAAAGATTATGGGTAACTCTTTCAAAAATTCAGTACCATTTACATGACTCAGGCACCTAAGTCTCATTGAAAGTAGGGCTGTCGATTAATCGCAGTTAACTCACACGATTAACTCAAAACAATTAATCGTGATTAATCGCCGTTTTAATTGCACAGTTAAACAATAGAATACCAATTGAAATGTATTAAATATGTTTGGATGTTTTTCTACATTTTCAAATATATTGATTTCAATTATAACACAGAATACAAAGTGTACAGTGCTCACTTTGTAATAAAAATAATAATATAAATATTTGCACTGTAAAAATGATAAACAAAAGAAATTGTATTTTTCAGTTCACCTCATACAAGCACTGTAGGGCAATCTCTTTATTGTGAAGGTGCAATTTACAAATACAGATTTTTTTTTGTTACATAACTGCACTCCATAACAAAACAATGTAAAACTTCAGAGCCTGCAAGTCCACACAGTCCTTCTTCTTATTCAGCCAATTGCTAAGGCAAACAAGTTTGTTCACAGTTACAGGAGATAATGCTGTCCGCTTCTTATTTACAATGTCACCTGAAAGTGAGAACAGGCTTTCTTTTGCATGGCACTTTTGTAGCTGGCATTTACGTGCCAGATATGCTAAACATTCATATGCCCCTTCATGCTTCAGCCACCATTCCAGGACATGCTTCCATGCTGATGACGCTTGTTAAAAAAATAATGCGTTAATTAAATTTGTGTGTAGCGAAGCGACAACTCACCGGTGCAGCGCCTCCTGCTGGTAATCTGGGAATTAGCTCTTTTCCAGCATTTGTAGCGCCCTCTGCAGGCCAGTGTCTCACCTGCCGCTGGCCCCGTGTCCCTCCCGGACTCCGGTGCCCTTTACCTCGGGGTTCTGCCCCAACAGTACTCCTATACTCTTGGTCTCCCCTCCCTGAGGAACCCCCAACCCTCTAAACGCGCCTTGCCTCAGTGGCTACTGCCAGTCATCATCTAGCCCCCGCTCACTGGGGCAGACTGCAGTCTTTAATGGCCACTCATCATTGACAAGGGGTTAGGACCTGCTGCCTTTACCTATCCTCGGGCTGCCCCTCTGCAGCCCCAATACCTTTTGTAGGCCTTAAACAAGGCCTGCAGCCTGGGGGTTTACCAGGCTGGAGCTCCCCAGCTCCCTTGCCCTATTCCCCAGCCCTGCTCTATTTCAGGTACCTCGCTCTCAGGCAGCTAGCCCTGCTCCCTCCAGGGCTAGAGTGAGACTCTTCCAGCTTCTGGCCCACAGCCCTCTTATCAGGGCCAGCTGGGCCCTGATTGGGCTGGTCACAGCTATGGCTGCCTCCCCAAACAGCCTAGCCTGGCTTTTTTTAACCCGTTCTCCAGGAGTGGGGCAGCCGCCCCACTACATTGTGACTGAACTCCTTGGGGGAGAATCGTATGTCTCCTGCTCTGTTTTACCCGCATTCTGCCATATATTTCATGTTATAGCAGTCTCGGATGATGACCCAACACGTTGTTCATTTTAAGAACATCTTTACCACAGATTTGACAAAACGCAAAGAAAGTACCAATGTGAGCTTTCTAAAGATAGCTACAGCACTCGACCCAAGGTTTAAGAATCTGAAGTGCCTTCCAAAATCTGAGAGGGATTAGGTGTGGAGCATGCTTTCAGAAGTCTTAAAAGAGCAACACTCCGATGTGGAAACTACAGAACCCGAACCACCAAAAAAGAAAACCAACCTTCTGGTGATGGCATCTGACTCCGATGATGAAAATAAATATGTGTCAGTCCACATTGCTTTGGATTATTATCGAGCAAAACCCATAATCAGCATGGACACATGTCCCCTGGAATGGTGGTTGAAGCATGAAGGGACATATGAATCTCTAGTACATCTGGCACATAAATATCTTGTGACGCCAACTGCAACAGTGCCACATGAATGCCAGTTCTCACTTTCAGGTGACATTGTAAACAAAAAGCAGGCAGCATTATCTCCCGCAAACGTAAACAAACTTGTTTGTCTACGCAATTGGCTGAACAAGAAGTAGGACTGAGTGGACTCGTAGGCTCTAAAGTTTTCCATTGTTTTATTTTTAAATGCAGTTATTTTTTGTACATAATTCCATATTTGTAATTTCAACTTTCATGATAAAGAGATTCCACTACAGTACTTGTATTAAGTGAATTGAAAAATACTACTTCTTTTGGTTTTTACCGTGTAAATATTTGTAATAAAAATAAATATAAAGTGAGCACTGTACACTATATTTGAAAATATAGAAGACAGCCAAAAATATTTAAATAAATGGTATTCTATTATTGTTTAATAGCACGATAAATTGCGCGATTAATTTTTTTAATCACTTGATAGCCCTAATTGAATTTTAATGGTACTTAGCCTCCTAAGTCCCTTTTGAACATGGGACTTAGGCACTGCTGAAAATTTTACTTTATCATTCTAGTACTTAGCTGGATTACATTTCCCATGATGCACCATGGTCTCCCCTCTTGGTGATATGAGGCAGTGCTTCATGGGAGTCCAAGGGCAGTGGTGCATTATGGGAGATAAAGTCCAGCTGAGACTCAATATTCAAATTGAAATATTTTGGTTTTCATCTGAAGTATTTCAGTTTTAAGCTCAAAACCAAAACATTTTTGGATTTTGAGCATTCATTTTTTCAGTGAAAATCAAAATTTTCTGCAGATAGCAGATGGTTTGTGTGAAACATTGTTTAATCAAAGACCCAATTTTCCATCAAAAAACAATTTAAAAAGGAAAAATTTCCAACCAGCCCAACATTTTATAGTCACTGAAATTTACAATAAATATATCCTGAGGAAAACAATCAATCGATCTACTCTTTTCTAAATATTTGCCCACAAAACAAACCACCTCTCAGTTCAAGAGCAATAAGTTTTTTGTGTGCAGTAGAAGCCCAGGAGTGGAAAAGAATAGCAGAGGAATGTTATAACTTCAACTGACAAATTCGGGATTTCCGGTTCACGGGAGAATTTAAAATATCAAAAGTTCCCACAAACTGGAAATCCCAAGAAAAAAATGTTTCAGAAACCTGACACACGGCACTTCCAAAACCAAATATACTTGCCAGAACCCTGGCACCTGCTTCGTAAAACTGACATTCTTGTCCGCTGAATGTCAATTTCAGGCAGTAGCTCCTGGCGGTCCCATGCAGGCTATCCCAGGCCAGGGACCTTGGGGCTTTCAGACTCATGAGCCAGCTGGTCCCCAAAGCTATTTTCACCAATCATTTTAGGTTTGATGAATTGGCATTTTCCGATGAAGCTTTGTTTCATCAGAAAAATTTCCAACCGGCTGTAGTTATAACTCAGAACTGAAGGCCAATAGCAGAGCTGTGTGACAGCGCTGGCTTAGTAGATCTGATTCAAGTCAGGAATTACGTGCCCTGGCGGAAATGTGTTTGAGAAGCTCTCTTACCTGCTGAAGCCAACTGGCATTTTATTATTAATATCACTGGGACCAGATGCAGACTCACTTGGCCTTAGCTCTAGGTAGTTTTATCAGTTTCTCAGGGAAAAAATAAAAGTTCATCTTCTGGCCCTACCAAAATTTTATTTAAAGTGTCATTTCCTTTGACAATCTCCCCAGTCTCATCCCAATGACCACATCGGTCATTCACATCTTACCAGTGCCGGGAGATCACAACATCTATCTTCCTCTGCCCATGAGCCACTGCAAACAATCTGTAAAGACTGCAGCTGGAACTGTGGAGCAAAGAGAATTAGACAAGTCGTGAGAAGCGTAACAAATGTGACAGGTGGGTTGGCTGTGCAACCTGCCATTTCCATGGCCATACATAATTATTCTACCCGCCGTTGGAGAAGAGAGGCCCCCTAACAAGAATTTAGGTGTAGAAAAAAGGATAGAACTGCACAGTTTTTTGTTTTTTTTAAATATAGTGCCTCCAGGTGTCCTGATGAACAGCAATTATGCAGGCTAATGCCCCAGTTATTGTATGTTCCCAACAATAGCTCACGCCAAGTCTTGTTAAGATGCCAATGAGAATAATAGCTCATCCTACTGCAAGCCGCAGGGTGGTCTGTCAGGAAGTTGTGTAAGTTCTTGGCCACTTCTGGCTGCAGTAGAATGTAAAAATAACCTTATGTAAGAGACTATCATGAGCTTTCTCCCCTTCCCCCTACCCACTGCCCATACAGACACATTCTTTCAGAGGCAATTGTACAAACTGCAGACACAAGGCAATGGATACAGAATTTAGAAGGGGCGGCTGGTCATTGGACTGCATTGCAAGTCTCAGGCCTCTGAGGCCAGAGCCTTGCGAAGTGAACTCTATAAGCTCATCCATGCTAACAAAACCTCAGTTTCTGATTTACTCACATTTCAGCAGCAGCCGCTCCCAAAGCCCCAGGTAATTGGCTTCAACACAAACCAAAATGTTAAAAGACAACTTTGCTCTGCTGCCACTCAAGAAAGTGGTAGAAGAACAAAAACAGCAGATATTCCTGGGAGATGCATCCTCCCCCTCCAAATAAATCTGCCCTCCTTCTCAGCCTCTCCCTAGACTGCCAGATCTTTCCATTTTGATTAGCAAAAGGGCAAATGCAGCATGAGACCAAAAAAAGAAAAAAAAGGGGAGGGGAGATATATTTAAAACCCACAATTTTTAAAAATGCCATTTTTACCAAATCAAATCTTTCCCCCCAGGCATTTAATGATGAGTGAGCAGTGCGACTGGAGGAGTGGGATGTGCAGCATATGGCTATAAAATGAGCCCCATACATCAAATGGCACTTAGAGATGTCTTAAATAAGGTTTGATGATAACCAGTAATGAGGCACTCTGTCTCCTCAAGGGCAGCAGAGCTGCAGAAGACATGAAACTTTGTTAGGCTTGAAGCATGATGGGAGTAGAGAAGGTCTGGGCTGTTCATTAGTAGCTCTTCAATGACTGGATCCAGCTAGCTAAGCTGCTAAAAGGAAAAACTGGGGAGGGATAGAGGATATTTTCCTCCAAGGCAGAGATCTGACAGGGCTGCTGTCAGTCTAAACCACCACAGTATTTCTTTGGCAAATAAAATTAGAGCTGCTTGAATCCTGCTTTGTTATGAATCTGTTCCCATATCGTACAGCTCATTCCTTTGATGGCATTTCTCCCGGTACGTTGCATGACTCCACTTCCTCCTGGTGTTAGCTGAGGCTGCATGCAATACAGACGGGCCAGACTGCTTGTGCAATGCTGCCTTCAGGTGTGGAACACTGCAGTCAGCTGATCTGTTCTTATTTGCACCCCCTAGATCTACGGTCAGAGTGCTGTGGAGCAGGCGCCTAATTTATCCTTGCCCTGCACCCTGTGTAATCATTCAAACCAGTGCAAATCATGCCCATGAAATCAATGGGAGTCAGGTGCCAAAATACCTTTGAGGAGCTGGACCAAGGGACATAAAACACTACCAGATCAGCCACTGGAGTGTTTCTACACTTATTTTGCAGCGGTGTAAATGGCAACATGAGGTATAAGGCAATGAAGAATCAGATTCAGGGTGTTTTTTGTCTCTGGTGCTTGCTTTTCTCATGGGTCAATCAGCCCAAGACCATTGATCTTCAGGGCACGGCACAAAGCCAAGGTTTTATTTTTTTCCTTTACCTATGGGGCAAAAGTGGACTTTTGTTTGCGGCTGAGTCTGGTGTTGAGTGGGGGTTTTTGGTGACTGCTCTGAGTATTGTTTTACAGTCATTCAGGGACAGTGCACTTTTGAGAATTTTAAACCAAATGAAACCCATCTGAACGTGTTGCCCCCGTGATTACTAGTATGTGGCTGCTGCCACTCCATGGGAGCTAATGTATAAAGCCTTCTCTTTTAGAAGCAATCTAGTAACCCTCCTGCCTTTTTCAGCCAAATGCAACAGGATCGGTATGTCCTCAGGTTCCAAGACTATATAGTATTAAAGCCCCGTGTAAGCTCCTCACCCACAGATCAGGGTGTGAGCTGATGTGGCTACGTGGCACACACATGCTGTGCTACATCTCATCACAAACTCCCAAAGGTAGGAGGAGAGAATGCAAAACATTGCATTAAAAATGCTCATCAAATTTCCAAAGCTGCATAGGTGTAGAACACTTCCCTACTTCACAGGGGGAACTCAACACAAGAGCAATGGGGAGACGGGACAGTAATTCTATTCTGATTTGTATCCCATCCAACCCTGAATTTAGCCACAAGACTCCTCATTAAAATTGATAAACACTGGACTTACCGCTGCTGACCCACTCCTGGGTCCTCTGGTTCCTGTCAGTTTTCCTAGCATGATGAAGCCAGCTGTGGAGACGCTTCCCATAGCATTGATCAGTTTCTCTGCTATTTTCTTACAGTCCAAGTAGAGTTTGATCCTGAAATGGCTCACAGCTATGTGCACCTGGATAACAATTAAAAATAGATGTGTCAGACCTCACCTGTTGGACGGAGGATTCTTTTTAATCATGTATCTGGCAGAGTTCATATCCACTTCGGCAAGCAAAGGCATCTTTTTTTGCTGTAGTTATAACTCAGAACTGAAGGCCAATAGCAGAGCTGTGTGACAGCGCTGGCTTAGCGCTGGCTTAGTAGATCTTAGTAGATCTGATTCAAGTCAGAATTTACAATAAATATATCCTGAGGAAAACAATCAATCGATCTACTCTTTTCTAAATATTTGCCCCCTCCACCCCCCAAGTCATCTGAAACTTTGATTCTCCAATGGTTTTGATGTCCCTTAGGACAAGGTATTATTGTCCATAGAGGAGTTCACCCTCTAGGGCTTTCACCCAATATCATTTGTGATCATTACACGGGAGACCACTGTGTGAGGGGCCTCGAGGATGGTAATAAGCCAGGCACATGAAAGAAACTTGAAAAGCATAGCCGTGCAAGGAGCCAGGTTGGATGGCAGTCACCTGCAGGACAGAGGCGATCTCGCTGACAAACTGCCCAAGGTAAGGGGCCAAGGAGAAAGATGATGAGTTCTTTGTGAATGTGACACGGCTTCTTTTCCATAATGATCTGAACTGCACCTACCTAGCTGAGATCTTGCCAGGCAGAGCCCAAGCTGTGCTACGCAGACTCTTCCTTTTACTCCCTCTTGAATACATTGGGCTTTTAATGAGAGTGTTCAAGGCTTGCATTGTGTCAAGGTAAAGTCGCCGTGGAAGGTCCTGGGAGGGAAGACACTCTTCCGACCTCTTGCAAGAAGCATTCAGGAATAAAACACTACCTACTCTGGATGAGGCAAACCCCTAAGGACTGCCTGCTGCCTAGATACAGGCTGTGGGGAGTGCAATAGAAAAAAAGAACATTCTGTCTTTACAAGGTGAGAAATTATAGTGCCCCAGCTCTCCATCATTTTCCCCTCATTTCTCCCTGTCTCCAAATCCCCCCCCATCTATCTTGTGTTGACCCATCTATCTTTAACCATCCTCCTCTCCAGCCTCCAGAACACAGAGTTACTTCTCTTCGTGAAATCTTGTTACAACCACCCCCTTCTATTCAGGTTAGGACTGATCTCGGCAAAAGTGTTTTATGGATCATGTATGAAGGATGTGCCACAAAAACCCATTGTTTTCCACTGCTTTGTAACGTTGTTGTCCCAAATCAAAAGGCAAAAAACAGCCTCATTTCTAACAATCTCTGACAAATCTGCCAGGTGCCCTCAACTTTGCACTTAAAAAATTATTGCTTCTGGCACTTCAGCTGGGAATAATACCACTGCCTCGTTCTTATCTAGCGCTGTTCATCTTTAGAGATCAAAGCACTTTAGAATGGAGGTCAATATCATGATCCCCATTTTTACAGATGGGGAAATTGAGGCACAGGAAGGGACGAGACATGCCCAAGGTCACCCAGCAAGTCAGTGGCAGAGCTGGGAATTGGACCAAGGTCTCCTGAGTCCTAGACCTGTGCATATCCACTGGCTATATTGCCTTAGAATGTGCTCCATGGTAACTCACCTTTTTATGGGTTAGTAGAGTGAATAGCTGTGCCCATCTGACAAACTGTGGGTCTATCACATACCCAATTGCCTTACTTCAGTTCCTTCCTGTTTCCTACATTTCCCTTTTTAATTCTTACTCTTATATGAGGAAGAAAGTGACGGGTATGGAAGAGAAACCAGTGACTGCAGTTAGAGCCAGGAATAGAGCAGACAGCCACTGGGCAAGATCCCCTTGCACTGGTATGCCAGGGCACCTACACCCTGACCTGTAACCCCATGCTAGCCTAGCTTGTCCAGCCCTTTCACAGCTTATCCCATGTCCCCCACAAACACCTACTATTAGGCATATCCACCTCAACCCCAGTTCATACTACAATCAGCCATTCCCAGTCCTTTGCCTCTCGTGAGTAGACGATTCCCTCTGCTAAACTGAGTGGTGATTTTATGGTGTGCATCAGGACTAGACAAAGACTCGCAAATTCTTTTGCACTTAGACCGCGATTCTGCATAGACACAAACATACATTTAACTTTAGGCCAATAGGCCAGAAGTAGTCTCACTGACTTCAAAGGAACTATTTAAAAGCTTAAATCTTCTCATGGCTGGGACCAGAGGTGACATTTCAACTATATATCCAGAGAAAAAAGGATAGTGCAGTTACATAAGTACGATGCTATGCACCACTGGGACTACCACACTGCATCATAAATGGACAGGCATACACTCCAATAAACAGATCAGTTGAAAGACACATATCGGGGCAATATTAAAATCAAAGTGAGTGAACTGAATGAGCTACTATGTTAGCTCTTCTAATGCATCACTTATGGAGAAAAATACATATTTTTCACAGGGTGGTTATATCTTTGCTAAAGCATTTTTATGAAAATATATAAAATATTTATACTGTACAAAACTGGCAAAAATTTAATATTTAAAAAGGAAGTGCATGATTCAACATACATTATATATATTTCACTACTGTAGCATTTCATGTTTCCACCAAACATTACATTTTAAATATGACAATTAGCCAAGTTTGTAATGTGTGGATATATTTCATATACTCTCATATATTTTAAGTATATCTAACTATGTAATGCATTTTAAGAAATATTCAATACTTGGAAAATATGTATTTTTCATATGGGATGACTCAAAATTCCTTACAATTGCAAATCAACACAAACAGGTTGGCCAATTTGCTAATGACTTTTTAAAGAACATTCTTATAACCACTCTTCAGTACAAATAATATATATTGAGTGCATTTTTTCTCAGCCTGCCCTTGTGAGATAATGATCTAAGTTACTCCATCCCTTGATAAGGACCTTATGAAAGCTCCCATAGAATATCTTCTTCACTTCCTGTTGGTCAAAGGTGACTTCCTGTAAATCAGCCTTGTAGTCATGATTGAAATAGGTCAAGGATTTCTTACTGGCTACAGGGGGAAAATAGGACAAATAAGAACTTAGAATTAAAATAGAATTTGATTTCACCTACAGCATGTTGAAAAAAGATATAAGCTTAAACATACTAAAACATTTAATACTTGTCAAGCTATAAAAGCACAAAAACGGAAAACAATGGTCAAAGTAAAGAATACATTGCAAAATGGAATAAATAAAATTTGAGTTTTTAGTGGGTTTTTAACTATACAGAAAAATATTTGCATGTGTTATTTCAATAGCTTCTGTAACGTTCATGCTGGACATTGGCAAGTTTCAATAATAAAATTGTCCAACTGAGTATAGAAGTTGGTTCTGTTACTCTTTCAAATACCTGAATCTGATCTATACTACATGAAACCTTACAGTCAAGTATAACCCCGAGGAGTGGCTGGAAGTCCTCATCTGTTAGCTGCCACACGGCAAAGGGCTCTTTGGGAGCCTCTGGAAGGAGCCGGAGGAGGATGCTGATGGTGTGCACAGACGGAATCCCAGAGAGAAGCACTTCACTGGAATGAGACAAGCAGAAGTCAGCTCAGTGACTAATGATTATGAATGCCAGGGGGCTTATATTCTACCTTCCTGACAACCAGAACAGAGCTACAGACAGAGCTACAGACAGAGTGGTGTTACCGGGGCATGATGGCCTGAGTGAGGCTCATTTGTGGGCCAGATCCTCTGCTGCTGTAACTCGGCTGAAGTTGAAGGAGTTACCACAGTAGAGAATGTGCTCCGTATTTTGTACATTCCTCTTGGGTTTTAAAAACACATGTAGAATTTTGCATGTGCAGGGCATCCCTGTGGCCTTATCGTAGCGTCACAAGGGAGGTACAGGTCCAGTCATCATGGTCAATCTGTCACTCCCTGGGTTGGGGCAGGGAATGCTGAAGAGACAGTGAATGCAGCCTTGCATCATTCAAGAGAGACATTTCTGGTAGCTTATCGAGCTACTTTGATGGGCTCTGAAAGAGTCCTATCCAAAACTCCTTGTCAAGAAGAATGAATGATGGCTGTGATGGATGGGGTAGAAAACTAGGGGAAGATCTTCAGGCCTTGACAGAGGTACTTAGAAGTCCCTTGCAAAAAGACACATGAGCCATACTAAGATCACTTGTGAAATTTGGGACTCAAAAATGAAACCTGTGAGAGGACATGTAACAAGTCCAGCCATGGATTCCTGAGAAAGTCTGGCTTTCTCTTCTAGACTTCTGTTCCAAACTTGTTACAAAGCACTTACTGCATGCAAATGTCACTCAAAAGGCATAGGTCAAAACTGAATGAAGAAAGCAAAATTAGCTATGTTGCAGATACATTCGTAATCTGCATGGGCCACATTTGCATGAGTAGATACACAACTCTTCAACCTCTTTTTTCATGACTGCTTCAAACATAACAGCAAGTTTTGTTTTGTTTTAAATGATATAATGTCCTTGGAAGGGCATATTTGTGTATCTGATACTACTACTGGTTGAGCAAATGGATTTATCTATGCTTTGTTAAATACTTAGAGCCTTCTGAATTCCCCTACTCTGTTTACTGTAAGAAGCTTTGCTTCTTTAAATAAGATTAAAATGATCCCAGTGCTGTAGTAATTAGGCTTCAAAATAAAATAAAACTGACTATTAAGAGACAAATCTCCCCTGATTTATACTCCATAATGCTACTGGGGTCATTGGCGCTGCCTGGAATGAAAGTTGACCCATGACGATGCATAGGACTTTGAGAAGGAGCCCAACTAACGAGGTGCACAGTGAAGTCACATTCCAAAGTCACTGGTTAATCCTTCTTGTCAATCAAAATCAAGCTGCCCAGTGCAGCTATGAGAGCTTGTATTTTACAACAGTAATTGTCGGACTGCAAACCAGGAACATTAGGAGAAAGGGTGAAAGAGGTTAAAAAGGTCCTGCCCCAAACATGTTTCTAGCTGAGGCTTTGCCTCGAAGTTTGATCTTTTAAGTGCATGTGGATGAGGAGAGGAGTGGTCATGGAAAGAATTAAATGTATCCCCAACAGAGGACAATTAAACAGAACTCTATGGTCAGCACATGCTGTCTTTGAGCACTTAATTCTGGACAGCAGTGATATTGAAGGCACACAGCTAAAACAGGGAAGGTCCCAGTAGGCACCTAAAATCTGAGCTTGGCCTTGCAAAAACTCAACGCTCCAATCACCCCACTGTATTCAATGAAGTTCCTATGTGACATGTCCCGTCATGTGATCCATCTTGAGGCAATTCAGGGGTTGATTTATGGATCAGCACACAATACATGTCTTCTAAGGGGGGGGGGAAATCTTTGCATTCTTTTCAGTTTCACTAGAGTGGGGTTAGCATTCATGGTATTTTCACTAGGAAATTGCCAGTTGAGTGTTCATTAGGCCAGTGTCTACACCCACCCTCACCAGTCAATACCTTTCATTGTGTGGACCAGAGCCAATGTTTATGCAATAGACAGAGAATAAACTCTTGTTGGAATCAATGCGGTTCTCAGCTACCTTCCCAAACTACCTTGTTCTCTGGGTTAGCTGAATATCTCTGAAGAGAGTGTAAGTACGGGTCCCGCTGAACACATACGGTTCCATGGCCACTCCTTTAATGGAGGCATATTCTTTTTCCACCAGTCCAAAAGCTTCCATCATGTCAAATCCTGGAGCAGCCAGAGAAGGGCAGAGAAAGAAACACTTAGAGATAGTAGGGAAAACAATGATTTGTAAGGAATCTGCCTGAGCAATGGTTGCGCTTTGTTTTCTCCAAGGGCAAGTGCATTCCAGTAAGGAGGAAGGCTAGTAGGTATAACTAATCATCAGCCTGATCAAAACACTCTCCATACTGTGTCAGTGTTCTGACTTGAATCCTCCGTGTTTCTCACCAAAGTGCCACTTTGGCTTAGGAGAAATATTCACAGATCCATTTTCCAGATGCAGGGAACAGAGGAACAGAAAAATTTCAAGCTAGATTTTCCAAAGTGCCCAGAACCCAGCTCCCGCCTCTGGGAACAACTGCAAATTCTACCCATCTGGAACAATGGGCTGAGCACTTTTGAAACTCTGGCCCTAAGCGACTTGCTAAAAGTTACAGGGAAAGTTGGTGGCAGAGTTGGTGGGAACAGAACCTAATCCCTGAAGTGGTTGACCTTTGTCTACTCATCAGACCATACAAAATGCTTCAGATCTGTGTTGGTTAGGCCACCTGCCGAATGGAGGTAGCAATGCTCACCCCTGTGATATTCTTTGACTTCCACAGATGAAAACTAACTAGGCAGGTGCAAAGAATTATCATTAGACACATTTTTCAGCAGAGATAATTAAAAGCCCAGAGAGGTTGAGTGAGCTAGTTGGAAGGTAGTGTTGCCTAGTTCAGTGGTTCTCAAAGCTGGTCTGCCGCTTGTTCAGGGAAAGCCCCTGGCGGGCCGGGCCTGTTTGTTTACCTGCCGCGTCTGCAGGTTCGGCCAATCGCGGCTCCCACTGGCTGTGGATCGCTGCTCCAGGCCAATGGGGGCTGCGGGAAGCGGCGCGGGCCAAGGGATGTGCTGGTCGCCCTTCCTGCAGCTCCCATTGGCCTAGAGCGGCGAACCGCGGCCAGTGGGAGCTGCGATTGGCTGAACCTGCGGACGCGGCAAGTAAACAAACTGGCCTGGCCCGCCAGGGGCTTTCCCTGAACAAGCAGCGGACCGGCTTTGAGAACCACTGGCCTAGTTGATTAGGCCCTGGCCATGCAACCAAAAGATTTATTTTGAGATAAATGATGACTGAATAATATTTATTATGGAGCAGAGTTAAGGCTGTTTTATGATAAAATATGATTTATTTTTTTTTACATTTGAGAAAAATGACATGTTTGTTCACTATGTGAGCAGTGTAAGATCCAGGAGGTCATTAACTATTTGTTTCCTTGCTTTAGCATCCTTGAGTTTTCTAAATGATAGGTAAATACAGTCTGTCACCTAGGAACCTTAAAAATATATTTGCGTTATTTGTTCCTGGAATGAATTAATTACTGTTCACGAGGGCCTCAGCCACTGTAGCAAGGCCTAATAAATAAGAGTGGCACTTTTTAAAAAAATCGACAAAATGAAAAAAAAAAAAAACTAAAAAAATTTGCTCTGAAAAAAAACACAAGCTATAATGAGTTTTGCTTTTTCAACTTGATGCCAAATATTATCATAAAAGAAGTGGATTCTCTCCAGTAATTGTTTAGGGAAGGGAAAAAAAGAGAGAATTATTCTCTGCTGCAAAATGTATCCTCATGTGCGAGAGCCATGAAAGTTGATACAGTAAAGTATTTCCATTTCTCTCATCATTTTTCAAGAACTGCCCAGAGGTGACCCTGCCTTATGCGGTCTACAAAGATTTTTCCCCTGACATCTTTGACATCTCATCTCCAGCTTCATGTAGCTTCATCTCTCTTTCCCAGCTCATCATTAAAGCTCTATGAGTCACTTTCTTATTTCAGATTTTAATACAAGCAGACCTTGCAGTCGGTTTTTTTTTTTTTTACAGCAGGCTGGGGAGGGTGAGGGGAGATAGCCAGTTCGTTTTAAAGAGAAAGGGGGACAAGTTCATCCCATCATTTCCCTTTCAAGCTGTACTCTGCCACCTCAGCACCACTTGCTATTGATTGGATCTTGCTTCTGGTGGGTATTTTGCATTTGGGCTGCTCTAATGCACATTGTCACGCTGCAGCGTTTAGAGTGTTCATCAGATTATTCTGACCGGTTTCAGACCCATTTCTCTCTGATTTAAGAACCCTGAGATTGGCATATTATCACCTCCATTAAAATGTATATCAAATATAACAACAATGTTTAAAAGCAAAATTTAAATTACAGTTATAACCGTATTATTAATCCACCAGTGAAACAGCTAAGGCACTGGGCTATTTCTCTTGATGAATCACCTGTATCATGCAAAGCAGTTACAGAGAAATACAGGCAAAGAGATGTTTGCTTGGGTATTATGGTTTGATTAGTTTGGCCTGGACGTACACAGACTGAGTAGTCTTGCAGGAATGTGGGGAGAGAGGTCAAACAGGGCAGTCTATGGATCTTAGATACTTATCTGGCCCCCTTTACCAGAGGATCTGAGCACCTCCCAGTCTCTGACGTCTATATCCTCACAACACCCCTGTGAGGCAGAAAAGTCCAATTATCATTATCCCCATTTTATGGATGGGGAACTCTGGCAGAGACAGACTAAGGGTATTTCTACATTTGAGCTGGGAGGGGTGATTTCCAGCTCACCACGCTAGCTCCGCCCAAGCGATCACTTAAAAATAGCAGTGTGTCAGCAGCACCATGGATGGTTCCCCCGAGCACTGCCTGACCCCTGGGTATGTACTCAGACAGCTAGCCTGAACTGTGGCCCATGCAACCACAGATACACTGCTATTTTTAGGTGTTAGCTCAACCAGAGCTAGCGTGGGTATGTCTACACGAGCTGGGAATCACATCTCCCAGCTCCAATGTCGTACCTTAAGCGACTCAAAGAAGTCGTGGTTTGAGCATTGGCCTGCTAAACCCAGGGTTGTGAGTTCAATCCTTGAGGGGGCCATTTAGGGATCTGGGGCAAAAATATCTCTGGGGATTGGTCCTACTTTGAGCAGGGGGTTGGACTAGATGACCTCCTGAGGTGCCTTCCAACCCTGATATTCTATGATTCTAAGACCCTGGCAGGGCTAGGGGTTGAACCCAGGTCTTCTGAATCTCAGGCTGGAGCCCTGACCACTAGATCTCTCTAGGAAGATGTGGGGCTGGGGCTGCCATATAGGCAGTACAAGTCACTTTCTAGGTTGCAAACTATATATAATGGGTCCTACAGTGTATAAAGAGGATAAATGGGGAGTAGAGTTCCCCTAGTTAAATATATACCATTTGAGTCCTGACAGAAGCCCTGGGCATGTCTACATCCTTTACAACCTGCAGAGGTTACCTTGCGGGAGGGAAAGGGGAAAACCTTTAGGCTGGGGTTACTGAAGGAGCCTAAGTGCCTTAGACACACAAATTGCCTTGCAGTGCAATGGAAGTTGGATGTCTAACTTCCTATGGGGCTTTGCAATTCCCAACCTTAACCACTAGCTGTTCCCCCAAAAAGGTTGACACAGGTGGGTGATGGGAGAGCTGAGGTGCATAAATCTACCTACCTAGCTTGGATGGATGAAATAAGATACTCAGTACAACAGGGAAATGTATTTCTGTTGCCCAATGTGGTGGGGAAAGGGAAAGGAAATGAAGGTGTTGGGTGGAGACATTTGTTGAGCTCTCCCAGGTTTCCTGCATCAGACTTTCCGACTCGGCAACAGCACTCGGGGTGTGGAGAAGATGACATTAATGTGTGCCAGGCAAGCTTTCGTAACAGCAATGCAGATTAAAGATTAGTCAGGATCAGACAGGGTTTCCACATTCATGACAGAGCCCACCTGGGACTGAGAACTAGTAAGGTACCTTGCAGAGAGCCTTCACTGGAACTGATAGTGGGGCAAGCTGCAGGAGAAAAAAAAATGGGAAAAATCATGAGACCCAATGGAAACCAAACTGGCAACTTATTACAGGAATAGAGCAGCCATGGCTGTGGTCTGCAGCAGAATGGAAAGCATATAGAGACCTAGTGAGTGAGTCTGGGTAGACATCTTGGCATATATACCATAATATCCTACAATATGGTCAATTCCTTGAGGCCAGGGCCCAGCCTGATGGTAGCAATAATCATTACACTTCTGGGCAATCCAACAGCATACATTTGGGCCATATTTTCAATGGCTTGAAGACACACTGGTTGAAAACTTGTACTCCATGCAAACTTGGGTCTATGCCAAGAAGCTGCATATGCACTTAGCCAATCTGCACATGCAAATATGGAAGTTGGCAAGGTTTTGCATGGCTCACTCATCACTCAAGCCTTTGAAATGATTGTCCTTTATCGGCAGGCCTCTTCATCATAACTTTGTTTTGACTTAATCTTCTACTACTGCTCGCCCATTATGGTCTTAAACGCAGTTATAATGGGCTTTTTCTTTGATATTTCTGGTTAGTTGTAGTCTGGATACCTAAACATGTAATGCATATGTAATTGCCCAGTTTGCATAAACGATTGCTCTAACTGCATTGCAAAACAAAGGAACACAACTGTGCAACCATTTTTGAGCATGGAGCTGAGATTTCATCTTTGCAAAATTTACCTCTCCGCATCATGTTTAAGTGGCATAGCCAAGCTTCTCAGAAGCTAGTATAAGCAACCACATGCACAAAATCTGTGCATGCATTTACACACAAAATGTGCATATGCAATTGCCATGGCTGCATATACAATTGTGGTAATTGCACACAAAGACTATGCATGTCCATGTAATTCTGAAAATCTGGACTTAAGTGCATTCTTTCATTTGTATTCATTTGTTATTACATTTTAGAACTTAATCTTTAAAAAAAAAATGGCAATCCTTTGCCGTTCACCTTTTCAGGAAATCCTCTGCTCAATCTTATCACATCCCTGAGGCAGTGAGAGCGAAATATATGGATGCTACTCATATAAATTAGGGACAAAGGACTAGAATCAAAAGCTCTTTGGTGACAAGTTATAAAGTGCTCTCCCCATTTAAGTGGTTTGAGTATGGCAGTGTTTTAGAAAACAGAGCATGAATGTTACTTTCAATTAGTTGTTGCTGTTTAAATCCAAGGGCCATGGATGCCAGATGGAACTGGGACAAGGAAAATATCTGAAAGTCAGAGATGTCCCTGAAAATCAAGCACACTTGAGAGGTTGGCTATTTCCTAAATGGCTTTTTAGGTCACTAGTTTAATGCAGCTTAGCAGCTCATTACATTAAGGTTGCATTATAAATGTTCTGTTGCTATTACTACATCATATGGCATTTCATAGCTCACCAGACAAGCAGGGTTCCAATTTTCAGTACTTGACTACTGTAAAAGGTAGGAGGAGCTGGTCATTCCCTCCCCATTCCCCTTGGCAAATAAACGTGCACTTGAAAAGCCCAGTTCACTGTGTTAATTTGTGACCCCTCTCACCCACCAAGCATGAGCCACAGGCGGTTGGTACCATAGCACTCCGGGGTGTGAAACAAAGCCCGATGCCAACTCTGTCCACATATCTATTCAAGTGACATCATCATAGGACCTAATCACATCAGCCATGCCATCAGAGGCTCGTTCACCTGCACATCTACCAATGTAATATATGCCATCATGTGCCAGCAATGCCCCTCTGCCACATACATTGGCCAAACCGGACAGTCTCTACGCAAAAGAATTAATGGACACAAATCTGACATCAGGAATCATAACATTCAAAAACCAGTAGGAGAACACTTTAACCTGTCTGGTCATTCAATGACAGACCTGCGGGTGGCAATTTTGCAGCAGAAAAGCTTCAAAAACAGACTCCAATGAGAAACTGCTGAGCTGGAATTGATATGCAAACTAGATACAATCAACTTAGGCTTGAATAGAGACTAGGAATGGCTGAGCCATTACAAACATTGAATCTATCTCCCCTTGTAAGTATTCTCACACCTCTTATCAAACTGTCTGTACTGGGCTATCTTGATTATCACTTCAAAAGGTTTTTTCTCTTACTTAATTGGCCTCTCAGAGTTGGTAAGACAACTCCCACCTTTTTATGCTCTCTGTATGTGTATATATATCTCCTCAATATATGTTACATTCTATGCATCCGAAGAAGTGGGCTGTAGCCCACGAAAGCTTATGCTCAAATAAACTTGTTAGTCTCTAAGGTGCCACAAGTACTCCTGTTCTTTTTGCGGATACAGACTAACACGACTGCTACTCTGAGACCTGAAGGCTGTGAGTCTGATGGCTCTGGGACTATGGACATCAGGTACTAAACCAAAAGGGTGACATTTTCCATTGGCCTCTATTATTTTGAGATGCATTGGTTTGCATGCACATAAAGCAAGTTTTTCTTTCTGGAAGAGTTCTGTAGAACTGGGATTAGAACCAGCACTGTGCGATAAAGAAATGGAATAGGGTTCTATTGAAATGGCCAGTTCCTGGGTGAGTTCCACCTCTGACCCCTCCTGCTCTCTCTGAGAGCGCTCCTTCTAGGTCTTGGGCCATCATCTCTGTCTTGGGGTGGAATCACACAATTCTCCCACTCTCAGACCAGGCCCTGGGTTGCAGTCCCCTGTGTATCAAGTGTGACCACCTCAGCAGGTCAGATTGACCTCCAGACCCTGCAGTTCTGTTCTCCCTGGGCAATGACAGTGCCAATCAGCGATCAAACAGCCTCCTTAAAGCAAAGTGTCATTTGTTTAGAACAAAAGCATTTCAGAGAACCCAGATCTCAAAAACAGCAAGACAGCCTGCACACATACTTCCCCTAGCTGAGGAAGTGCATCTTAAGCTTCAGAGTCTTCCCAGTTAATATTCCAGATGAGCCCTCACTTGTAATGCCGACAGACCCTGGCGAGATGGAACCTGGGTCCTCTGAAGCTTACTGTATGAGTCTCTACTGCATGAGCTAAAAGCCACATGCCTCTTAGCCGAGGCTGTAGCAGGCTCATCAATCTCCAGAGGGGGATAGAGCACCACACCAAGGAGGCATGGGTTACACCTACTCCTGCTGCGTTTACATTAGACTCATGCTGGAAAGATACATGTCCCCAGCATCATCTTCCATGGTGTGAGAAATGACTTACACCCAGTCCTACTTGAAGTGCTAAGCCCCAACAGCTTGAGTTGCTACTGCAAGAGGACGCTTGTGAATTTCAGCTCTCTCACACACGACTTACCCTCTGTTTGGAAGGGACCGGAGCCTTGTGCTGAGGGCAGTTTAGCCAAGGCAGAAGCTGTAAGAATAAATGCATTTGTGAGTCCTGATTCTGGGATTGTGATGTTTGGTTCACTATTGTTCATGGTTATTAGACCTTCCCTGTGCTCCTTTCTGACTGGAAACAATAGCTTGGGAATGTGATAGGAAATGGGCACATTGTTTGAGCCATGTCTTGGTCCCATTGTTCCAAGTGGGGACCTATTGTTTCCAACCTCATTTCCCTTTTTAAAGAGGTTAGACGTTCATTTTCCTACTGGAATTTGCAAAAGGGCTGAGGACTTGGCTCCCTTTCCAGGGCACAAGTTGTACCCTGAAAATGTTGCACCCTCATTTTTGTGCTTGCAGAATGGACCGTGGTTGCCTATCCAAGTACATGCATCTCTATCTGATTTGCAAACACAGACTGGTAGCTACATCTATATTTTCATTTGTATTACTCAGAGTTATACCCACAGTTCAACTTTCTGTGCAAATTACATCTGCAAAAGGGTGACCAACCCTTCTGAAAGGCTGGCCCTATACGTAAACTGCTTATCCTACACAAGCAAGTACATCTTCATATACTTCCAGGGTGAAACTAATCTGAGGAGTATCTCTGTTGACTTCCACAGAGTTGCACTGAGATTAATTTGGCCAAATCGGTCTCTGGCCCTTTAATTTCTAACATTGCTTTTCCCTGTTACTCTTTCCAAGCCCCAGCTTAATAGGGATAATGACAGCATCACACTTTTGTAAATTATTGGAGATCTCTGGATAAAAGGTAATGCATAAAAGGTAAATGCCTACTGATTTGCCTACCAGTTTGGCCAGTAGTGGATACAACGTCACTCTCTCCTGTGTCATGGACAGCAGAAACCATCACCTTGTATTCTGTATTGGGAAGCAGTGACTGCAAGGTCACTCCGCTGCTTTTACCAGAAACCATTATCTACGGCAAAGATGAGAAAGACTCTTACAGCTTTTATTCATTTGCGGATACAAGTGGGCAATACAGGGCAACAGCAAAGCAGTTTAGACTAAGAGCTGATGACCACACTCCGCTTCCCGGCTAGAGCTGGGAAAGGTTTTTCACCCAAAACTTGTTTCTGCCGACACAGCAGATTCAGCGACATTGAAACATTTCTCAAGTTCATGTTGGTTTCTCCACACTGTTTCAATTGGTGGGGAGGGGAGAAGGGGAGGAGGAAATCCCAAAAAATCAAAATGTTTCCTTTCCACATTTTCTAAATGAAACATTTCAATTTTTCGATTTGAAATCGCTTTCAATTTCAACATTTCCTTTCATTTTATTTTTACAAACATTTAAAAATGAATGAAACAAAATGAAACAATTTTGTCTCGACAAAATGTTTCATTTGACCCAAAATGATTTTTTGGTTGCCGTGAAAATTTTGAAAAAAAATCATTTTTAATTCAACCTGAAAATACTTAAAAATTTGTTTTTGAATTGCGAGCGAAACGATAAATCCTCTCTTCTCCCAACTCTTTTCCTGCAGACACCCAGCTCCCTCCCCCCTCCCCCGCCAGCCCTTAGATTCCCACTAGGTGCCGAGACTGCCCCTCAGCTCATCAGGGAAGATTTTCAAAGGTATAGTGGGGAGTTAGGCATCCAGCTGCCATTGAAAGTTTCTTATTTATTGTGGAAAATGTCCCCTGTTAGCATTTTCCTAATGGATATCTAAATTGGACAAGCCTACCGGTCTCAGGCCAATGTTGCCTCAACTAAATGGAAACACCGAGGGAGTTTCATCAGCCATGGTTTCTTGCTTTGTTTTCCTATTGAAGCTATAGACTGGAAGAAGAAAGTCATCAGACCAGGCTTATCTAGGTGCTGGGCAGCTCTGTATGAACATGGGGACATTCTCCATCCCGATGAATTTCAAACTTCCTTATGGTACTGCAGTCTAACTGGGTCTAAACGGAGAATTTGAGTGATAAAGGTTAACGCTTAATCACTTGAGGTCAGAGCAGGGGATTTGTCCTTAATCCTTCACCTATTGGAAATGCAGCACTCCGGTTTATGGCGAGGGAGGGGATAAAAGAGGCGGCTGTAGTCTGTGGGGCTTTGACTGCAATGAATTCTCCTGATGTTTTATACAGAAATCCATGCAAGAGCCTAGAAGGCCTTGGTTTGAATTCACAACTGAACACCCCCTTCCTGTCTCCAATGCACTGCCATTAATCAGACGGAGGAAGTGAGTTGCTCTTGTACTCTTGACCAAATTTATCCTTGGGGTAACCCCACTGACTTCAATAGAGACACATCAGGGATGACATTGGCCTTTGTCTCTTTAGTCAAGTGCCTGGCATGTCCAAAAGCAACCGAGGACTTACTGTTTGCTGAGCGCTGTCATCAGATTCAGGAGCGTAGGTTACTCTGTAGTACTGTATGTGGCCGCCAGGGGGTCTCCAGTGGACCTGCAGGCTATTGGGGGTCTCCGAGTCTATAACGAGGTTGGTGGGTGGGCTCTGGGAAGCTGCAGCAGGGAACAAATATGAACTAGATGACGGGCAGATAGCGATGGATACAAACTAGGCCAAAAACACTCCATCTGGCACATTAGTAAGTGCTTCACTGCTCTGCTACCATCATAGTGAGAGCTCAGAATGGAGACAGAGGGGCGTCACCTCAGGGCCAGGGAACGAGAGAGACCGAGATCTTGGAGGAGAGTGGATTGCCTAAAGGTATATAGAAAGGACTCAACACTGAGACAAGAGAGGCCTGGGAGCTGGAAGAAAAGCTTTGGAGAGGAGAAGGGAGACCTAGAAGCATAGAGGAAGTGTGTGTGTGTGTGTCAGGAGCGGATCGGACACTCCAATTTACTCTGATGTCATTGCTAAGTTGATATTGTCCAGTAAATGCAACATCCATTTGTCCCTTCTTGTTTTTAAATTCAATTTCTTACTAAAATATTAGCAGCCTTGCAGAGCGTGACACTGCTTGGCTCACTCTCATCGGACCACCCACAGACTTCTGAAGATGTTTCATAGGAAGTCTGGGTGCGATTCCCATTGCATATCCTGAGCTGAATGTGACTCCTACAGTGGTAAGGGTCTTAGAGTCCAGACCAAGCCCAATTGTCTATGCTGCAATTTTTAGCCCCAAAGCCCAAGGCCTGCGAGCCCAACTCAATAGACCTAGGCTCTGAGACTTGGTGCTGCGGGTTTTTTAGCGCAATGTAGACACACCCTAAGACAATGGCTGAGGAAGCCAACTGCACGAAAGGGATGGGCAACCTCTGCTTGACGTATGGTTCAAACATATCACAGGGCTTGAGAGAGAACTATGGAGTCACCCAAAAAAGGAGTTTGTTGCTAAATGGTCTCTTGCCCAACGGTTAGAGTCTGGTCTTGAAAACCAAGAGGGGACAAGGCCGGCACTAAGAAGGGAAAGTCTGAGGAGGAAAGAGGGAAGCAAGGTAAACTGAGAGACACAAAAATGTAGCAGATGAACCCAAAGGACAAGCAAGGACATGGCTGAATCCAGGATACGAGCTCTCTCTTCTCAAGCTTTACCTATAACACAAATATGCCCTTCCGCCCACCCAGCGAGGACTGAAGTCACCTCAGAATGTGCTTTGAAGGAAGCTTTGTGGCTCGCTTTGTGGCTCGCTTTGCATTTTCATTGATTCTCTCTCCCCTTTCCTGGGTCAAATAAGCTTTGTTTTAGTGAAACCAAATCAAAAGCTATTGACTGAGCCTTGAGGGTACTGCTGCATGGCAGCCCAAGGTGAGGTAAACCAGGATAGGCCGAAGTGTGTTTGTTCTGGGGTGAAGGAGGGGAGCAGTCTGCCTCGGCTCAGGTCAGGTTCTTGAGTCACAAACAAAAAAAGCTGCGTTCAGAAAAAGAGTTAAGGTTGAAAGCGAGTTTCAGCGGAGCCCAGATTACACCTGTTCCCACCAGACTCCCCATCACAAAATCATCTAGGCCTGCTCAGAGCGGGATTAGATGACACAGTAGTAAAAAAATGCCAGTGCCTTGTCTACACTAGCACTTCCACCAACGGTGCTGGTGCTTAATCGATGGTAGGAGACTTTCTGAAAATACTCCCTATATGCAAGGCCAGTGAGGGAGGGAATATCCCTTCAGTAGCACTATCACTTAACAAAACTGTACTACTCCATGCTCTGTGGGTGCTCCCCGTGTCTGCGACCCACCGCCAAACCCAGACCCAGTTCACTGCCTTCAGGTGAGTTTAATTGATGAACCAGACCTCCTGACTGGCGGAAGACTTCAGCAGGCACATCCTGAAGCCCTGTAACAGCACCGGGTCCCTGGCTGCTCAATAGCATTCCACGCCGCCTGCTGGGTTTCTGGCTCTGCTCCTAACTCCTTGTTCCTGGCTTCTTCCCGTTGACTCACCGTTCCTGGTTCCTGTTCCTGGTGCCAGCCCCTGCTCTGGCTGATTCTCTGGGTCTGACCCTTTGCTCCTGATTCCCAGCGCTTGGCTCCAGCTCGCTCTCTTGGTAACTTGGCTCCTGATTTGGCCTCTGGCCAGTAGGCCCCGTCACCTCCACACCGACCACAAGGCCAGCCTCCCACCCTGACCATTAGGCAAGACCGCCCCCAGCCTGCTTCATAGCACCCAGCGCCTCTCACAGGTTTGCTGCCTGTACCGACCATTTCATTCAGCTAAGATGTGCCTCCAATTCACTGTTTCCCTGTCGTTATTTTAAGATAACCCAGGCTAACAAGATAGAGTAAGTTAGCGGAAAACTTCAAAGTCGGAATTACTTGGAAAGCTCCCGGGGCCCTGCAGAATCTGACAGCACGGATCTGACAGACAGGGGAAAGGTCAAATTTCTAGGCTGCCCAGGAGGAAGTGAGTTTCTCTGACATGGAGAGTGCCATCTGTGCCAGCCTCACGTGCTGCCCCTTAAACCTTTTCCACGCTTCCTTCACAGGAGGGTTTTCAGCCTTCGGACTCCTCAGTCTAATTGGTATAATGTACATGTCCTCAAATCAGAGTGAAGCTCCAGAGCTCTCTGCTAAGCTGCACTGCTGCCCATTTCACATGTCCCTTCGGAGCCTTATCCATCATTATTGCACACACGATGCAGCTGAGTTTCTCTTGCCCTCATTGCTCAGTATTCTGGATTCTTCCCAGCATTTCCGCTCCTCGCCATTAATTTCATTAAACTTATTTACTAAACTAAGCATCAGCTTGCCCAAGTTTAAGGACTTTGCCACTGTGGATGTTAGCTCCAGAGGGTGACAGACCAACCCGTGTTCTACTCCCAGGTCAGGAGTAGGAAAATCCTAGGACTGGGAAAACCAGGCTCGCTGTACAGTTGGAGTGCTACGTTTGTTCCCAGGCATTCCTTTAAATGTCACATCACACCCTATTCCTAAGAGGTTGGGGCTTGGAATCACCAGGCTGGACAATAATGCCAGGTCCCAATGTGCTGATGAAGTATCATCTCATGCTCACCCAGCATTACCGCACGTTGCTGTGGTTTCGAACACAAGCATTGAAATGTGGGGGGTCCGACTCTGATCATTTTGTCCTTCAGGACAAGCAGATTGGTGGCAACCTCAGGTGGAGGAGTAGTACTTCGCTCCAGGGAAAGGGGGCTGGATGCCTCACTTCACTCATCCAAGCTTTTGAAAGAACAGTCTTGGTGGGTTTTAAAGGGAGTCCCATCCCATCCTTCTCAGGCAGAAGGATGGCAGCTGACTTACAAATCCTTGAAAGGGAGCAAACAGGAAGATCATTAGGTCTATGGCACAGATATTAAAGACTCCGATAGGTCCCAAAAAGATATGCAATGTTACATGATATCCCATTACTGTGCACAAAGGGTTGTGCGTATGCGCTTTTGTGTTGCTATTAATAACAATTACTTGCATTGTGGTAGCACCTAGAGGTCCCAATCCAGGATCAGGGCCCATTGAGCTAGATAATGATAATGAAAAGACAGTCCCTGCTGCAAAGACCCTAAAATCTAAGTGTAACACGAGAGAGAACAGGTGGTTACAACACCTATGTTGTTTCTAAACCGTCCCTTTGTAAGGCAGCACACACTGCCCTGCCGAGCGATGGATTTTTGTGACAGGGCCTGTTGTCTGCAAGAGAGAGATGTCCTGCAACGTCCATTGAGTACAATCTACCTGCACAGAGTTTTGTATGTGGATTGAGCAGGGAAATAGTCCTGATTAAAATGAACTCGCTGTGCTCACCTCAGCACCAAGGGGGGTATTTAGTTCCACATTGCAAAGCCAGTACACAAAGGCAGTCATTTTTCTCTTAACCTTCAAGGAGGCCATATTCTCCTGGGGAGAACAGAGAAAGAGAGGCGCTTGTGTTCCTCACGCTTCCTACATAGCCTCAAGCTTCTAGGGCAAGAGACTCACTTCAGTGGCTGCCCTGAGGTTGCTGTATTTCTTGCAAGATGCTGCACACCATTTTTTTTTTTTTAAAAGAACTTACTGGTTTAGCCTCTTCCTATATGGAGGGATGAGAAAAAACAACAAAAAGAGCATGAGTCACTTTTCATCCCACATATACACCCCGCTCTGCACCCAGGCTCTCTCTTCTCACAGCATGCGTGCACCTGCTGGCTACGATGCAACATAAGCCTTCCACTTGGAGGAGGGCTTGGAAGATTTTTGACACATCATTGGTATTTCATCCCGCAAACCTTGGTTTGAAGAAGCACGTCAGAGTGGGGTCTGAGGAGGAATCATACAATTAAGCTGAATGATTTTTTCAAGGATGCTCATTTGAACTTGGCCACAAAAGAGAGAGTGAGTCTTTCCCATAACCTTGCCAGTCCCTCCCCTCTCTACCAGGACACCGGCCATCTTAGCCTTTTTCAAGCTATTGGGACCACAAGCCTTCTCGGGACTCCCCGGGAGCTGCACTCTCTCTTTGAAACCACCTCCTCCTCTTACTTCACTTTTCCTCACTGGCATTTTCTCCTTTAAATTGAGAGACAGATTTTCAAACACGTTAGGCATCCAGTTGTGCACGCAAAATCCAGTCCCAGTTTACATACGCACTTATTTTGATTGCATGTGCAAACTGGGTAATTGCACATGTAAATTAAGCATGCGCTCTGGCTGTGTAACTGCTGGCCTAATTTGTTGAGCATCTGGCCCTTTGCACGAATTAAGTGGCGGGTGAAAGATTGATATCCATGACACACAAAATCCCCTATTCACTCATTGGAAAGATATGTAATGGGCAGCAGGAGTGCAAGCCGCACCCCCTTCATTGTCCCACCAATGTCTCTCAGACTTATTCCAGCACTAGCCAAGAATGGGAAATATACACCTTAGGGTTAGTTCTGTCCTTGGCCTGTCTTCTGAGTATGCCAAGCACGACACAAACAAGATTTGCAGTGGGTTGTGTGTTGTGGATCTGGTCTGAGCTCACCGCTCAGGTTTGACATTGTGGAATTCACATCTTGAAACCTACCTGTTTGTTTACTGAAGCCTCTAAATAGCTGCAGTTATCCCTCTGTCCTGTACAACACTATGATGCACAGTGAGTCTGTTGCATCAATTCACCTTGGTGCTGCACAGTGCTTGGAGGCTCGCCTGAGGTAGCTTTACGCAAGGATACGTTATTATTATTCATTATTAATAAAAGCAGGGCTTTGGATTCCAAGACAGCCATTTACTCGGAGCTTCCCCAACTCAGAAAACACAAAACCAGACCGAACGAGTTTATTCTGCAAAGACTGATGGGAACAAAGAGGAGAAGGAGCAGATCACAGATATTAAATGACTCGTGTTCCATTCACTGGCCACAAAGCCATTAGACGGGGGTATTCATTAAGAGGACCTTTGGGAAGGCCACTTTTTAAACTTCATTCTGTCGGCACCAAGCAAGATTCAGACTTTCCCTTAGAGCAGAGTCCGACTGCAAGGCTCACTCTCATTTTTGGAAGTGCCCCCAATGAAGAATGACTCAGCAATTAGGACCCCAAATGATTCCTCGCCTTCCTTAATAGACAGTATGTTATAAACAAGTAACGTTCATCAGGCAACATCTAGACAGCGAATTAAACAGCCTACAGAAAGTCCGTGCAAGCCACTCCAATATATCCTATATCCTCTGTGGCAGAGCTCTGACCTTGTCCCCGCGGGTCCTGCACTTCTAGGTGGTATATGCTAGCCTCAGTGGCTCTCTGTGACCCTCCACGTAGCCCTTCTCTCTCTCTAGGGCCAGGGTTACAGTCTACTGAGCCCTTTTCATCATAAGCCAGCAAGGAGGATGGTGAGAGAACTCCCACAGTCTCTGTTGTCCCTAGGGCTTGTTTTAGAACAGTTTAGCCTCCTGTCGTGACAGGGGCCTGACTTCCCCTCCCAGGAGGTGTTCCTGTAGTGGTGGGTTGGGGGGAACCCGGGCCCACCCTCTACTCCAGGTTCCGGCCCAGGGACCCTAATGGTAGCAGCTGTTGGCAGCCAACCTTTCACTGCCAGAGTTGCTACATTTCCCTGGGCCACTTCCCCACAGCTCTCCTGCTTCTCCCTTCTTCACCCTTACCTTAGGGCTCCCTTATCAATAACTTGAGGGTATCTTCGTTAACCAGCCCTTCAGCCGCACTTCCTCTCCTCTGGCTCCCCTCTGCCTGACTGGAGTGAGCCCTTTTTATAGTATCAGCGGGGCCTTAATTAGAGTCAGGTGGTCACATTAGCTTAATGCCCTCACCTGACGCTTTGCAGGTTAATTGGAGTCAGGTGTTCTCATTAGCCTGGAGCAGCCCCTGCTCTGGTCAGTCAGGGAACAGAAAACTGTTAATCCAGTGGCCAGTATATCTGCCTTCTGCTGTACCCAACTGGCCTGGGTCTATCATACCTCTTATGGGGAAAAAGGAAACTACATTTCAAGGGTACCAAAAACTATTGGCTTATAACACCAGCCTGCTTTCTTGAGCAGACTGCAAATCTATAACGCATCAGCCATCCAGCACACTGTCTGCGGCACTAGGGACTCACCCAATACATGTTACTTGAAGTTAAGAAACACATGTCGACTTCATATGGAGTGGTACTTTCCTGGAACATACAATGCACACCCAGCTAAAGGGCACTCCTACGGATGTACAGGGAAGACTATGTTGAGACAGATGTCCCAGGTTATGATGATTTTTCCATGAGGCTTTTAAAAGACAGAGCCCTGATCACCAAGGAACAGTCACTCAGTGGGTTCATCTACAGCTGTGTCTAATAAGAAGGCCATTTTACATGTTGTTATAATACATTTCTTCACTGATCAAAATACTTCCTAAAAGCGGATCATTTTAGCCTTCCATCAATTCACCAAGAGGCATCAGAGATGCAGAGGCCAGCAGTCACCAAAAGAAGTTCTAGGGGACAATCCTGCCTCCATTGACAGCAAAGGGAGTTTTGTTATTGACTTTAATGGAGCCAGGGTTTCACCCCTAGAGTACCAAAGCAAAAATCACTCCAGGGCAGGACCAAGGTGCCATCTCACAGCTTTTATGGGGGGAAACGGGAGCACATGCCTGTAACTGATATTATAAGTCTTCACATGCACCCTGCCTGTCCCCTCTAAAAATATCTATACAAAGATACATTCACTAGGACCTAAATTCCCCAGGGCAATTAGTGATATTGGCTGCCTCCATTTCTGGCTAATCCACCTGAAACATCTTCATAGAGGACTGGCTTTCAGAGGGGAGGTGCTCAAGACCCTATAAGGTCTCTCGGGTTGGTCACCCAAAATCACCAATCACTTAGTTGGTCCAATAAAAGATAATACCTCACACACCTTGCCTCCCAAGTCACTTTTAAACATTTAGGCCTGGGCCGTCCTGTTGTTCAAAGCTGAGTTATTGGTCTGTGACTCGTTCGGAGACTTCCCTTCCCTGAAGACCTAGAGATTTCACGGTGGTCACTTACTGGTTCTGTGCAGAATAGAGACAGTGTCGCTTCGAGCTCCATCCTTGTAATATGCCCAAATCGATATCTGGTATTCTGTGTTCTTTTTCAATCCTGGTAAGCTGGCAACAGCCAGGTTCCCAGCAACAGACAGCTGTAGCATAGAAGAGAAATGAATGTAAGTAGAGTTCCCAGGCAGCTGCAACTACCTGGTTGAGTATGGCATCATATGGTATCAAATCCTTTCATAACAAGAGGCACTGTTCTCTAACATGTCTCTTCCTATAAAAGGACTGATCACCTCAGATAGAATGATCTGAATGCTCTTCGCATAAGGACACCCAGTATTTGCAGAGTTATAAAGAAATGATGGTCCAACCAGGGTGACTATCATCAGGACCTATGTTTCTGATATCCTTGCAAAAGCCCAGCCACAGTTAAGTTGTTGACCAGTAAACAGAAGGGGGGGTTAAGTAGAAGCTCTCCCAACTGTCTCCTGACTCCAGTTACCAGCTTTGTGATGCTGCTTCTGGAACCTGCACGATGCTTTGTGAAAAGTTGTGTGGCCACGCCTGAGGAATTAGAGGTCTTCAAAACTCTACACCATCCCCCCTCCAGCCCCTATTTTTACTTTAAATGAACATTGCACAATAGGAGCTCAAAATCTCCTGAGGTTTAAGCCGGTGGTGAGGAGAGAAAAGGAAGTAGTTTTGTTTACGGATATCTCTCATTCTCTCTCACACACACACACAAACACACACCCGTCCTGAGGTACTGCGCACTGATGTAATTTCATTGAAGTCAATGGAGCAATGGTAATTCACACCAGCTGAGGATCTGACCCATCATTTTGCGTGTGGAGAAGATAGGGGGTACCTACATGCTGGCACAGGACTTTGGGGCCAAATCCTACCCTCATAGCTTTCATAAGTGTAGATGAACTAGGGCAAAATTTGGCCCTAGTTAGTGTTCTGTAGATGCCCAGGCAGTCTGGATATGCTGATGACAGTTAATAGTTACTTTAATACCAAGTCTTAGGATGCTCATTCAAGAAGCTCCAGTTACCTTGCACATGTCTGCAGTCACTTCCTCACTCAGGACTACACTTTGTAGACCACATGTTAGTATCCATGTAGCCGTTGGCAGGGCATGTAATATATACATGCCCAGCAGCCCTTAAACAGGCAACACACCGTCTGTGATGGAAGTGGGAATTGTCTGTAATATTTTTATGAATTACCTGTATGACTCTGTACCTACCACCCAGTGGGCGTAGAAAGGTTAAAATGCTGCACCGGGACAAAGCAGGAGACATGAGGTGTTTCATCACGTGGCTTCTGGGAGGCTATGAATGGGTCATTAAGGACTGGCTGGAACCAACCTATATCAATGGAAGCTCCTAAAGAGACAATGGGAACCCCAAAGAGCTAACTACTAGCACTTATCAATGGGAGCTCCCGGCAGGCTGAACATGTGACCGCAGCATGACTTTGCAGCAGGTGGACAATGGGCGGAGGTGACAGGGGAAGGAAATGAGGATGGTCCTCACAGCAGCATGACTCATGGGAGCCCTGGCTTTCCCCAGTATGGACTATGTCTTAACCTTGCCTTATTTATGCTAACCTAAGCCCTTCCCTGATGCTATATTCCAGCTGACTAATAAACACTTCTCTGTTTTGAAAAGGTGCATGGAGTCACTGCAGATACTTGTTGAACTGCACTGACCCCCGAAGAGAGTAAAAGTCTGAGCAGGAGTCTGCCACAATGGGCAGAGCTCACAATGAGAAACAGGAGTGCTGGAGCCCAAGGCGCAGCCTAGGAGGCATTGAGGCCCCATGGTCTACCCTTGTAGCAGAGTGTGACCCCTTGGAGGACTGGCACACTGAAGGAATCTTCCCACAGGACTGCTTAAAGGCCAGGGCATAGCATAGATCCTGTAAATCCAGGACACCACCTCATTCTCCCCAGGCCTATATTGTACCCTACCTCCTGGGAGCTCTCTTCTCCACTTGCATTCCATTTAATCTGATAAATCAGGACATCAGAGGCAGCGGCTGCTTCCCATTGCAACTGGACATTGTTTCCTGAGAGCTCAGCCACCTTCAGGTCACTTGGTGGTGGAACCTTTACTGAAAGACACCAAGAAAACAAGCGTCAGGAGCTGGTTGTACAGAGCCAAGGTACAGAGCAGATGGTCAGGAAGAAAAGTATCCACCGGCAGCTGTCTCTCACTAGCCTGCCATTCGCTTCTTCAGACCCCAAATGACAACAGCTCATCATGAGGGACATGGATAAAATATTTGTAAACACTAATTACAGATGATTATTGTATTTGCGAGAGGACATGTGCAGTGCTGGCGCTGGGAGCGGGAAGATGCCGGGAGTGGCTTTCAAGGACAAAGAGGTTAGTATTATGCCATGTGCTAAACTCCCGGAGAGGCAAGAGTGTCTTTTCGGGGGTCTTCCTTACTTTTATAATTTTGGATGAATTTGTTTAAACTTTAGCGCTTCTAAGAGTTCACAGGACTCCCAGCGGCAGCTTGGGCGAGGCACGGTATAGACAAGCATACAATGCAGCAGACCCATCTCGGCTTATAAATAATACAGATGGACGCACACACAAATCCTGCAAAGATTTGTTTGAGTTTTGCCCTGATGGCTTTTACACCCCCTCCATTGGGTTCGCTCTCTGCGAATATTCTAACACATGCACATTTTAAGCCTGAATGCACAGGTACCCACCCAGTTTGGTGTGCTCACTGCAGGAGAGGTAGCAAGGACACGTGTGAAGGGTTTTAACCAGGCTGCAAGTTTATTAGTCAAATTACATCCAAGGTTCCTGTCGAGGGACAGCTCAGTGCAGTCACTTGACAACCCCTCGATCCTTTGCCAATTCTTGGGGTGCTCCCACCGTGGGGGTAGCCAGTCATCACACTAGGTGATTCCCTGCGAGCCTCCACCCACATCCCTCCCCCTTTCGGGGTTGAAGCAAGAGAGGACTTTGACCTCCCAGCCAGCACTGCCGTAAAGTGCATTGGTGGAATGGTCCCCCTGGTCTAGTGTCCTGTGTCCCTAGGGGGTTAGACATGATGCCCCCATCTCATAAGATGATGCTCTTGGGATGCCCACTGTGTTACCTCTTTAGATCTGGAGCCTAAATCAGCAAGTTCCAGCACTGGGCCCCTGCCAGAAGTTGCAATAACTAAACGACTCTCCCATAGCTCCCAGCTGTGCCCTCTGGGAAGGGGAGAATTTCAGCCCTCCAGTTGCCCAAAACCCAACCCCTAGGTTTCACAGCAAGGAAGGCGAAAAAACCCACCAGCCTCAGCCACACCTGTGATATGGGAAAATATTCCTTCCCAGTACCAAAGCTGTGGCTACCAAAGCCTGCAAGAACCCAGGAAAGGGGCAGAGGGGCTGACTGCTGGAATGTCAGAATGTCACCATCTGTTTGCGGATGATTCACAAATGGGAAAGCAGGAGGAATTATCTGAATAACTTAATTCTTGCAAATGATTTACCCAGACCTAGCTGTGATCCATTGGGTACTGTATAATAAGAATTAAGGCAGGCTTCTATGTGTCTGTTTTTCCCCTAAAATGGTGAGACTTATTCTGCATTTCAACTTTCCTTTACAAATATTTTCAATGGCCTTTTTCAATTTGCTGTCCCACTCTGGTGATTGGGAAACAGGGAGTCGCATCCACTTGAGGGAAGGAGTAGTAGACCAGCTAAAAGCTTCCAGGCTCTCACATACGCAGCAAAAAAACAGGATAAAGCAGCTAGTGATGGTGTGAGAACTGGAATCAGAAACAGGTGGAAAGTGCTGGAGGAGGCAGGTCAATGATTTAGGGAGGGACAAAATGAAATGTATATGGGAGGAACCAGGAAAGTGACTGAGGGAGAGACCCCCAGGTGGAGGGGAGGGGAATGGGATGGAGGGAAAGGGAACAAAGCATACAAAGGAAAAAAGGGTCAGAGAAAGGGAAAGACAAGAGTAATCAACTAAAGGAGATAGAAAATGATTGCAAGGCAGAGGGATAACATGAGAAAGAACTGTTTGGGATGGAAGAGGTGGGGACCAAAGGAGGGAGAAGACACACACCCTTTGAATGACAGAGTTATTTATTAATTCCGGTGTTATTATTTCCCCAGCAGAAAAGGGACGACTGTATTTATCTGCTTCACTTGCAGAGTTTTCCTATACAAATAAGGCGCCGCCCTCTATGGAACTTAATGCAGCTCTCAATGGTACAAACTGGGGGTGCCCCCTGGTCCCCCTCCCACCATCAGGGAAGAGGGAGGAGGAAAAAGTGCTGCTGGGAGCCTGTGCCAAATCTTTCTAGAGCTGTTACAAAGCTCTGCAGTGACCTGGAGGTCAAAGGCTCCATCCCATTAGCAGTCCCCTGACTGCCCTGACTACACTTAACAGAGCTCGGGAGACAGCAGAGTATGGCCTGCCCACCGCGCAGAGCTGCACACCGTTCCTGCAGTGCTGGTGAGGCCCAGCAGGGTAACGAGCGGCCGGGAGTTGGAGGCGTACGTAAATGGATGAGGACTCTGCTACTGCAAACAGGAGACTTCCAAGGGCTTGCCCATCGTAACAAACCAGCATCAAGTACTGGCTCGCCTTTGCAAATGGAAAATTAATAGTTTCTGCTGATTACATAATCCTCAGGAGAGATTGACAGACACAAACACCATCATTCTCCAGGCTTCTTCAAGAGCTGTCAGCCAGCGCCTCTAACCAGTTCTCCTTGAGGGGCCATCCCAGAGGAGTTCATCCTTTACAATCCCGTCCTGGATGACAGAGAGGTACGTCGACACTGGAGGTGTCATTTCCAGCTTGGGTAGACATACGAGTGCTTGCTCTCACCTACCAGTGCTAAAAATAGACACGTACCCACGGCAGCACAAGGAGAGGGACGGGCTAGCTGCCCTGAGTACAATCCTGCCCAGGACCCTACGTATTCACACAGGTGGCTAGCTATTCCCACCACCCGTGGCTACACATCTATTTTTAACATGCTGGCTCAATCAAAACTAGCACCTGTACATCTACCCCAGTCAGAAATTACACCTCCAGCTCCACAGTAAACGTACCCTCAGACACAGGGACATATTCTGTTCCCAACTGCACCCACATAAACCCTAGAGTAACTCCACTGAATTCAACGGGCTTCAAAATACAGCTGGATGAAATTGTGTGTCTGAACCTTTTTTCAACAAAAGATGCAAATTGGGGGACACCAAAAACATTTAACAAATCCCTGTCACTGTCACCAGTTTGTTCATGTCAACCCCACCCCTCACAAAATATTCTGAAAAAGCTGAAACATGTTTCAATATTTTCTAAATGTTTCAATTTTTCAGTTCAAAACAGCTTTTTGTTTAGAAATTTCCTTCATTTTTATTTGAAAAAAAAATCAAAAATGTTAAAAGTTTGAAATGTAAATCATAGAATATCAGGGTTGGAAGGGACCTCAGAAGGTCATCTAGTCCAACCCGCTGCTCAAAGCAGGACCAATCCCCAGACAGTTTTTTACCCCAGTTCCCTAAATGGCCCCCTCAAGGATTGAGCTCACAAGCCTGAGTTTAGCAGGCCAATGCTCAAACCACTGAGCTATCCCTCCTGCCCAAAATGAAATGTTTTGTTTTGGGTTGAACAGAACATTTTTGCTTGACCCCAAATGATTTTTTCTCCCCTAACTTTTCTCTTATTCAAGCAGAGCTAACTTAAAGACTATCTTTCTAAATGAGCTGGTCTAGGTCAAATCCAAACCAGTGGGCTCGGAGCAGGAATTACGGGGTGAAATTCTGTGTCCTCTGCTATGCAGAAGGCCAGAAGAGCTGGTCAGAATGGTCCCTTCTGTCTCCAAGTCATTGCATCTATAAATAAAAGCAGGATTTGAGCAACAGACTTTACTGAGGGCAAATGCTCCCAATGGAGGATCACAGTTAGGTGTCGTTTTCTCAAATCTATGTATCATTCAGATGGTTACTGTCCAACTTCCAATGGCTACAAAAGTTAATTTCAAGGCTACCACGCATTTGGAAATTCCGGTAGCCTGGTAAAGATTTCCCAGCAAAATGAGTGACTGTTTAGAAGGACCCTATTAAAGCAATCTATTTAATGAGGGTTTTGAATCCCAGTAAGAACCAGGTTCAGTGCCAATGAGACTTTTGGCCACATTGGGCTGAATTTTGGCCAAGTTTGGGAGGAAAAAACCTGCCCTGACATGGGCAGAGAGAGACTCTGAGGAGGGATTTAAGTCTTCAGGTAGAAACCTGGCAGAACTCAACAAATTTCAGCCTCAATTTGCTCTGAGGTCTAAGATTTGTTGGAACCAGAAAACAGCAGCGGTGAACATCCCGGAACTTTGGCATCTGGGTCCACATCTAAACTTTTGGCTGGCTGGCAGCTAGGCACCAAACTTTATAATGGACCTTGAACCAAACACCTATTGACCCTCATACTCTGCCTCTGCCCTACTTACATGTGGTAACATTGCCTGTAAGCGGAAAGGATTCGCCTTCATTATAAACGGAGCTGACATTAATGAAGTACTGGGTGAGAGAGGACAGAGGTCTCAGCACAGTGGATGATGCACTGCTGGGAACTTCAACCTGCAGTGAAACAGAAACACCAGGGTCAGGATTGTAGCACGGAGCAAGGGCAAAGAGGGACTTGGAATTCGGGATAGTTGCCCCCAAACCCTCCCGTTTCGAGGCACCATCATTGTTAAAACGCTGCAGGTATGTGAGCAGCCTCTGTCAGGAGACAGCAGAGTTCTTGACAGCACACGGTGATGGTGCCTCTTATGCAAAAGGAAAGATGGGGAGGGTTTTATTAGAGCCACACCTAGGATGCGTGACTCCATATGAAGGGTTTGGACCATGTGAGGAAATTCAGAAGGGCCTATGGAAGCGCCTGCCTGTATGTTCCCGCTGTGCTAAAAGGATAGATAGGATAGCACTACGGCTAGGGCAGGGCTGTTTCCCTATTACCCTGTCTTTATACCCTTGCACAGGTATAAACCAACTGACTAATCAAGTCCGACAGGGCTACATTCTGTTCTCGGTTACACAAATGTACACCCGGAGTAACTCCACAGCCGAGTCATTGGAGTTAACACCGCATTCGCACTCTGCCGCCGTTCTCCCGGTTTTAGCACATTCCCGTGTCCCCTAAGCAAGGACTTGCCTCCCCGGCATTGTTCCCTCTGCTTGAGTTGTAGGTCACACGGTGAGCTCTCACAGCACGCGAAGCCGCAGCCCAGCTGACCTTGACAGACCCATGGCTGACCTCAGAGAAACTCAGGTGTCTAGGAGGGCTCAGTGCCACTGCAACAATAATTAGCAAAAGGATGTGGTGAAGATTTTTAAGGCTATACTTGTAAAGTCACTGGTTGCCTCCTGCTGCTACCTGCCTCTTAACTACTGGACTTTTCCCACTGCGAGATGAAAGAGTTTCTGATTTCATTGTTACACAGGTCTATATGATGCCCTGGGAGAATGACTGGTTTATGGGTAGAGAAAGGGTCAAATCAAGCCACCTACTCCCCAAAGAGCTCAAAACTCTCAGGAGCTTCCAGTCTAGATCCTGATCCTAATTTTGTCCCTGGTCCTATTCCTACAGTGGGTCAAACCTGCTGGGATAGGTGCTCAGATGCCATGGCGGTGGGTGCGGTACGAGAACCCAGGTGGATAAAGATAGACGCAGATAGGTAACTTCAGTTCTGAACACCCCAAAATTGGGAGCAGTTTGGATCCAGATCTGACTTCCCCATTCTGAATTTCAAGGAGATTCAGTCACAGTTTGCCTGGACAGAACCACTCACTTTCACAGCCCTGTACCCCAGACTGGAGTTGTTCATGAGAAAGCTTATCATACAACTAGAGGTAGCCTCAGAGAACCACCTACATTTAGCATTAGCCAGGGAAGAGGGAGCCTGTTTACAAGCTATGTGAAAAATACGCGAAGCATCTCAGTTAATAAGTCTCTCTTGCCAATTGTGCACCATTCATTAAACCACTTATGCTCCTGCCTAAGGGTCAGCTGAGGCAGAGAAGGAAGTAAAACTTACAGGTGGTTTCCTGGATGCCGGCTGGATCACTCGCCTCTTCCCCGTCCATGGCATACACCGCTACAGAGTACTCAGTGCTGGGAGACAGCCCATCCAGCAGAACCTCAGGCTGTTCCACTTTCACCTACCACAGGATAAAGAGTGACGCTCAGAGAGGTATTCTGGGGTGAGGCTCTGCCATGGTTGGCTCCCCGTAGCATCCTCTAACAAACCAAGAGCAAAGCAGGGTTGCAGAGACAGGAGTCTAAGGCCACAGCTTGGCTGTCTCTTTGGGTACGTCTGCACTTCAAGCTGGGGGTGTGATTCCCAGCTCAAGAAGACAAATTTGCACTGGCTGTCCTTGAGCTAGCTACTATGAATAGAATGCAGCCTGGCTAGCTGCTTTAAGTACATATCCACAGGGGTAGGGCAGATTTGTACTCAGGATGGCTAACATGCCACGGCTTTCCTCTGCCCGTGTTACCATGGCCACACTATTTCTAGCATGCTAGCTCAATGAAAGCTGGAGTGAGTAGGTCTTCTCCAGCTCAGAGTGATACACCCAGCTCCAGCTGTAAGACATATCATTAAATAGTACTTGTAACACTCTTCACCAGCCACGTAGCTGTGTCGTGGTCAATGCTTCTCCACCACCCAACCCAACAGACATCATGCACAGTGTATGCAAACTCTACAGCTGGCTGGGAATTTTTCACCGGAATATTTTTTCCACCCAAAAAATACCAATTTGTTAAAACCAAAACAGTTCACAAAAAAAGGTTGGTTTCGACTAGTTTTCCAACTTAAAAAAAAAAGTTGAAATATCCTATTCTGATATTTTCTAAACAAAAAAACCCTTCAGTTTCTTGGTTCAAAGTGACTCATTTCAAATTTAACTTAATTTATACTTAAAAAATGGTTAACAGAGAAAAGGGTCAAAATCAAATCAAAATGTTTTGACTGGTTTCCAAAGAATGTTCTCAAAAAGAGGCTGGCTAGCCGGTCTCGGATGGTTGAGGCGCAACAAATCCTGCATCCTGGCAGGGGGGTAGACTAGATGACCCTTTTGGTCCCTTCTAACCCCTATGGTTGAGACAAACTGGATTTTTTTTTCCCAGTCTGTCGGGTTGCAAAAATTTTGAGATTTTGACTTTTTGTCCCAATTTGGGATGGGAAACATTTTTGAAATCTCAAAAGTACTTGTGGAATGGTAAAACCATTTTCTGCCCAGCCCTACTATACATCACGCCTCCCCCCCGTTCACCACACTCTGCCCTTGCTTCTGGGTGTACAATTCTGCTAAATAGAAATGAATGCTAATCCAGCTTGCTTAGGTTAGGGGTGGTAGAACTACAGTGGGGAAAGCAATGATTATTTTTCCTGAGAAATACTTAATTGAAAATAAAAATTAGTTTTCATTTTCATTAAAGCTATTCAGGTTTTCCTCCAAAGGCCAAAAAAAAATCAGTTTACTGAAAATGGGTTTGGGGTTTTTTTTGACAAAAACCTAAAATATTTTAGGCAAAAATTTCATTTTTTTTAATGATTTTTTAAAAAACAAAAACAAAAAGGATATTGAAAAAAATAAATAGATGGACATTTTTCGGTCAGCTCTAGTAGCCCAGATTGCATGCAGGGACAATACACACTGCAGTAAAAAAATACAAATTAAAAATAAAAATCTGATCCTTTGTGAGCATGGAGAAGGTATCATAACAGACAGATCACCATCTCTTTCATTCACAGATATTCAGCACAGAAAAACATCACAGCACAAAGATTAGGGGAAGAGATGGATTCTCACAGGATCCAGTTGTTCAAATGAACTGTCTCTAAGATTCCATGGGAGAACGCAAAGTTCTCAGCCTGCCAAGGCCCAAGCAGGATACCCATTGGGGAAGAATGACTGAAGACAGGACTCAACAAATGACTGCAAAGAAGAGAGTTCTCACAGTTTCACCATTCTACATTTGTGATGTAAAATGCTTTACACTAGAGATGGCAGGGATGTGCAGAGTGGTTATGAATTTGCGTCTATGCAAAGAACATGATATCCCATTTCCTGAGAGAGACTTGAAGAGCTACGCTTTCAGAAGAAGAACCCCCCCCCCCCAAAAAAACCCCACAAAACAAACAAAAAAACCCACAAAACAAACCTTTTCCTTGGCTTTCCCATTTTTATACTTGTTCATTACAGCAGGATTGGCACCATCTACTGCTTCCAGAGCAGAACTGCACCCACTTAACATGCGCAGGACAGCTTGTTTTACAATGCCGCTTATTGCAAAAAATCAATACCTGCCTCGTAATCTGAGAAACATTCTAGGAGGTTTTAATGGAAAGACTAAAATTTGATGGAGTGGGAAGCATTTGCTGGACACACCAAGTTAATTAACTCCTTCGTGGGTGGCCCATAGCTTTAGTGCTTTAATTTCTGTGCGAGGCAGGTGGGATAATTGTGGGACTGCCCAGGAACATATATAAAAAAAAGTTACCCCTGTTCAACCATCCCAATATCAAATCTTAAAGATACCATTTCTATACTGAAATACTGAGAGCAAAAGTGCAGTAGAAGCCCGAACTACTGAATCTTCAGAGCAACCCTGAGTTGCAAGCGTTACTATCCCCATTTTATTAGGTAGGGAAACCAAGGCAGAGCAGTTACACAACAGTTACACAACTTGCCCAAGTCCACCCAGAGAATAAGTGGCAGAGCCTTGGAAGGCCTGGCTTCCAGCCTCAAGCTCCACCTACTAGACCACGCTTCTTCTCAACACCGAGCAAGGAAGCCATAGATTTTTTTTGACAAGATATCAGGCTCCAAGCACATCATTTTGTACATGTTTGAGATCGTTCATTAAAAATGCATGTTGGATTAGATGAGCTGAGAGCTCCTTTTCTCCTCATTTCTACTGTATGGTATTATTTAAGGTTTATACAAAGCCATAAGAGTGAGTCATATTTAAGTAAATAAAAACTAACCTGCCAAATCTACATTTTGAAACCCAAAACATTTGTTTCATTTTTGTATAGCAAGTCAATAGGGCACTGGACTGGGACTTAAGTGACCTGGGCTCAACTCCTCAGTCTGCCACTGGCCTGCTGGGTGACCTTGAGCAAGTCTTTTTCCCTCAGTTTTCCCCATCTGTAAAATGGAGATAATAATCCTGACCTCCTTTGTAAGCCACTTTGAGATCTACTGATGAAAAGTGCTGTATAAAAGACACGGATTGTTATGTCTAAATATGGGCTCACTCCACAAAAGTTTGGATCCAGATCCAAACTTTCTTGAATTCCATGTTTAGACCCAGGGCTTCCACTCAGACCTTTATAGTAATAGCGGGTAGCCAGGAAGTTTGCAGATCTGAACCTTCCCAAAGCCTGCATTGATTCAGATCCACTTTGACTTACAAGAGATTTAAATGAAAGTCAGTTGAGTAATTCTCATGCAGACCTGGGATTTAAGTTTGGGCCCCGTATGTCTGACTATATCCAGTGCGGCAAAAGGAATAATTATAACTATCTTCAGCTATACCTCTTTGGTATCATCCTCCGCTCCATTGGGGGCCGCTGAACAGAGCACCAGGTACTGAGTAGCTCCACTTGCCGGCTGCCAGCTCAGTCTTAGATGGTTATGGCTCACTTCAGACACTCTCAGGGAAAGGGGTGGTGACAAAGCTACTCAGATGAAGGAAAACGTAACAAAAAGATTCACAAGGCAGTTGATCATTTCTATCCTTAACCCCTCCCGTCACCCGCACACACACACACACACAAAGATTCAAGGTTATAGAAACTGTACATCAGAGCAAAACAGTTAGGTTAAAGCTATTTTAGGAGATGTGTATATGATGCTTCTATAACAGAGAATCATCAGAATCCAGTCAGAAGGCCTTATTGGCTGTTCCTGTTGGCGGGGCATATCTTTGACATGTGGAACAAAGACATCCACATGGGGGGAGGGATAGCTCAGTGGTTTGAGCATTGGCCTGCTAAACCCAGTGTTGTGAGTTCAATCCTTGAGGGGGCCACTTAGGGATCTGGGGCAAAAAAAAAATCAGAAATGTATCACTCCCATCACAATCTTTCCTTGTCACGTGGTCATTTAACTCCAAACTTTCCTTCAAGATAGATATTGTTTGGCAAATATTAGCAATAAAAAAGAAACAACATGCAGAGAAGGTATGAAGACTTGGAAACCTTTGAACAAATTTGACAGCAGTTAGGCAGCTGAGACGACTGCCTATCATACCAACCAATCTTGTCTCATTGTGCTCCCCTATCTGTATCTACCTCTTGGCTCTTGCCTTACACTTAGCTTGTAAGATCTTTGGGCCAAGTAAGAGTGTGAACACACTACCTAGCACAATGGGGTCCTGGTCTCCTAGACACTTCCACAATACAAATTAATTACCATTTGGAACAGAGGGGAAAAATCAGAAGCAACGGGATCAAAAGCCTTTCTAGAAATTGATATAGTCACAGCAGGGCAATCTAAAGGCACAGCTTGCTCCCTAATAGCAGTACCTGTAAAACATCTACCTCATGAGGCTTGTCTCTGCCTTTGCAAGTTTCAGCAGCCGACCCAGAGTTCTTCCCCCTGGCTCACACCAATCAGCCCCAGTCAGTCTCAGTGTTTAACGGCATGAATGCATTTGCAATATCTATTTTTAAATTGGCTCTTTCTTGACCCTTCGGGGGACGTTCTGGGGAAAATCCTAGCACAAAAATCTCCCTTTTTCAATTATTGCATCACAAGGGAACAGCAAGGATCTCCAACATTTTAAAAGAAGAGCAGCAGTGGGTGAACAAGCCAAAAAAAAAAATCCTTAAGGGAAGCATGTGTAGGAGGGTATATGAGCATGTGTACCATGCTTCCAGGCACAAAACTCCTGGGATGGGATGTCATTCTATTAGCATCTTCTAATTCAATCCTGAGAATGTGATCCAGGAATGGCTGAGTAAATGTACAGAGCTTAATTATAAAAACAACACAACCACAACAAAAAGCTTGAGGCTGAGTCCAGTCTATCTGGGTAACATTGTTTCTTCCTGCCAGAATACTAAATAGCTAATTTTCTCCCCTGAAGAACGTTCATTTTGTTTACGGTCAAACATTATCTCCAGAAGTCCTGATTTACCTCAGTCATGCAAAAACACTTACTGAAGTCAAAGGGGATTTTGCCTGAAGCATCAAGATTCCCACACACACTTTTTTTAAAAAATAGGGTATCACCTATATCCATAGCCTGCTTAAAGAGCTTATTCAGACATACCCTATACATGGGGCAACCACTTGGGAGGTGGGGAAGTGCTGAGGCGATGAGGAAATCAGCACAGAGAGAACTGGGCCGAAGGAAGGGAGTGAAAGATGCTTGGGACATGGGAAGAGAGAAGCTGTACAAAGCAGAGAGGGATGCAGTGAAGGCTAGACTAGTGCTCTCTACTCATGACCTACATGTCCAAGTGATGCCCCTCAGCCCATCTCCAACGGCATTTTCATAAATAGGAAACACTGAAACCAGGTATTCTGTGTGCGAGGTCAAATTGACAAGCTGGGTGGAGGAGGCAGATCCATCTAAAACTACCTGAAAAACACAGAGAAAGGCTGTAAGAAGTTGTGGCATCAGGAGTTGTGTAGCAGAGGAAGCAATCAAACAAACCAGCACCAGCCACAACTATACCTAGTGACCGTGCTGTGCCTTGAACACGAAGGCTGAAAGCCCTTGTAACTTCATACTAGCTAGCGTCACTCTAGACGCCTTCCTGCCTGCCCCCAATAAAGGAATAAGAGGCCTTCAATAAATAAAGCTTTTTAGTTTATTTTTCTGATCCACAGCATCCACCATGAGTCACTGGTTCATGCTCAGTGTGACGTGGGAGCATCTCTGCTGGTGACATCACTGCCCCATGCTGCAGATAGGAACCAGCTCTGTTATTTAGGTTAGTTGCACCAACCCTCTTGTAGCTGGGGGGAGGGGGGAAATAAACTCTACCGAGATAGCAATGGCAGCATGCCAGGAAAGGAGAATTTAAGCAAATATAGACTGAAGAGTGGGGATGGCAGCTGAGAGACTCAGAATCTATTTCCCTAGAGTACTTTGCAACCACAGCAAATCATAGTAACAGTAGGAACATGCCAAAGAGCGTGGCAGCCATGCAGGGAATCACAAACCAGGGCTGTCTGCTCAGATGAAAGCCTCTGGGTGGAGGTATATATTTACTGAGCCAAAGGCTGCCCAACCCCACTCAAGTCAATGGGGTTATACAATTGCAACTGAGGAAGAACTACCAATAGCAAGGCCCTGAAAGTTTCAGCCAGGGCACCTTATTATTACTTCTATGTTTCCGACAGTATGCAAGATACTTTACAAATAAGAATGAAGGGAAGGTCCCTGCCCTGAAGAGCTTAGACAGCCTATAAATGAGGTGATGAGGATGAGGCAAGGGAGAGAAGAGAAAAGAGACAAGAGGAGACAAAATCAGCATAAGCATGACCCAAAAGTCAAGTTCTTGCCATTTCCATGTAGCGTGCTGCAAAGGTTGACACACACATCAGATTAAAAACCAACACACATTAGGCATCCAACTCCCATTGACGTCCAATGAGAGTCGGGTGCCTGACTGCTCTTTGTGTCCCTGAAAAGTCTACTCAAGTCTAGTCCAAGACTGCTCTAGTTTCCTGCCACCACACACATCCAAATACAGGATCTCCTACCTCTTTGGGGGTTCCTCCCCTGGATGGGTAATATACAATCCTATATTTCTTTGGTGGTCTCAGCGGAGGAGTCCAGGAAAGGTTCATGCTTCTGGAAGTCACCTCTGATATCATAAGGTTGGTGGGACTCAGATGGGGACCAGTGCTGGCTGAGACAGCTTTCACAGGACTGCCTATGAGTTCAAAAAACTGTGATACCTTCTTATATTATCTTAACATGCCGAATGCACTTTTTACTTCTTTTTATCAAGTGACATGTCCTAATCCAGTGACAGCCTTCTTCCCTAAACACTAAGGAAGCATTCCAGCCTACCATGAACATTTAAAAGTTGGTCCAAGGGGAAATATAAAAATCCCATTGAGAACAAACTGTGTATTTTGTTGAAGGCTGAGAATATATTTTACATTTGAATTTGAGTCACTGCTATCAATTCAACAGACGGCCCAGCATTTGCCAGTTCCAAAGACAGTCAAATTGAACCAGAAAAGGTCTGTTTGTTTTTTAAAAAACAGCCCATTTTCTCTGGGCTATCGCATGCCTGAGAAAAAATGGTCCAATTACATCGGACCAGATACAGACTAAAAGGGAAGAGTCCATTTATTTTGCCAAATTCCAAACCCACTTGAATAAAGGTGCATTTGAAAGTTGAACTCTCCCATTCTATTTTAGGAAAATGTGTGAAAAAATAAGCAGAGATTAAAAATTGAAGGGGGGGGGGGAAACCTACACACGGATATAGTATTGGTACTGGGCACTCAGCCTAACATTGGGTTGGGGGTGCGGAGGGGGGAGTCCTTCAGTCTAGTTCTAGCATCTCTTTAGCTAGAAAAACCACACTTATTTGTATTTAGCTGGCCCTTGGGGGCATATGGCTTGAACTACAGGTGGAAAAAGGTTTATACTCAATAATTTTGCAATCTCTCCCCACCCAACAAAAAGCCCACAGTGCTCACAAATTAATCCTTTGCTTTGGACATCTCAATGATGAACCCAACAGGCCGAGATGCAGCTGCACAGGGTACGTTTGGGAGAGACCCAGGTTGAGAATGCATTTGTTGTTTACGTGCATTGAAGTGGATAAATTGGACAGGTAAGTCCCCCTCTTCCCTACACCGGTGTATTCACCTATTGTTATTTATGCACAGTACCACCCACTACATACTTTCCAACTGCTTTCCCTGCCCCCAAAAGTCTCTGCCCAAGCTGCTCACAATCTAAGGATGGAGGGTAGGGGAAGGGAAACCACACACATTTATACATACATCAGCTCATTGTAGGCAGCCTGGCAGAAGCGGGTCTTCGAGAGGGACTTCAGCATGGAGAGGGTAGGGGCCTTGCAGACGAACCAAGGGAGGCTGTACCATGCATAGGGGATCGTGTGGAAGATGGTGACCGTGTGAGAGGTTGGCAAACAGGTGGGCAAGGCGAGGAGCACTGGCAGAGCAGTGGAGACAGCTGAAAGAGAGGATACGCGGGAAGGGTAGAGGTAGACAGAGCTCTGGAGGTGGTGACAATAAGCTGACAGCAGGTGGGGAGCAAGTGGAAGGATTTGAAGAGGGGATAAAATGGGCGGGTGAGGAAGGGGAGTGTAGCGGGTGCGTTTGGCATGGACTGCCGGGGGAGATGGGGAAGCCATGCTAGCTGGGAGGACTGAACAGAGACTGCAGGCTTTAACTCACCTGAGTTTTCACTCTTGCGCTTCTCTTTGATCCTGGTGCACAAGCCCCGGGTGAGCCTGCTGACCAGCGAGCCGAGCAAGGGGAAATCCAGCACGTTATACACGGTGAGCTCCAGGGGCTCTGACGCCACCTGTCTCAGCTCTGCCTCATCTGCATTTTTCACCCCTAAAAAGAGAGAGAGCAAAGAGCCAGTCAGCTAAGAAAACTCCCAGGAGATGAACAAGACTCAGGGCCAGAAAAAGGTCTTTCCCCTATTTAATGCCCCTGTGCAAGAGCCAAGCACAACTTCAGTCTCTTGGCTAAAAATGCCTCCTAGTCTGCCCCATGGGGTGGTGCTACTCTGCAGTGCCCTGGAGTCTTGCCTGTAGCTATAAGCACAATCTGGCCTTTAAGGAGCACATCTGGATTGTGTTTAAACACAGTGGAGTCAGGGGGTCTTTTGTGGTCCAGAGCGACACTTGCGAATCCTCCTAATAGTTCCCCTCTACCCTGTTACTGCAGGCCTGGCTACCACAGAGGCTGAAAATATTCCACTAAAAGACAAATCAGAACATATGTAGAAATCAATGAATGAATGAATAACACTTTGATATTTACGAGGTGCCAGCTTCCCCCCCAGAGAAACTGCTGTTCACTAGAACATAAAGCTCCATCACAAATCCTTGTTATTCTTTCCACAAATCCAGCCCTGCATATCATCTGTGCACAAAGGGTCTGAATTTCCATTGCTCTGCATCTGGTGTAGTCACTCACCAATAGGTAAAGCAGGTCCCAATTTGGATAGTGTCTTACTTCTTCTCACTTGCTTTTCACAGATATAAATGCCTATACAAGGTGCAGAATCAGGCCCAATGCCTTATGCCTGTAGAATGCCATGCCTTACCCTTGCACATTAGAGATGTAGAGGGAGATCCTGGTGTAAATCAGTGAAATTCCAGTTAAATCAATGAAGCTACGCCATCTACATCAGATGGGGATCTGGCCATTAGCATGCAATCCTCTGGGAAGATGTTTCTCTTGAGATTTTCTTTGTGTAACAGGCAAAAAGTAACCAGCACCAAAAGGTATCTTGTATTTAACAAATATGCTCATCTTTCCCAGCTTGAGGTGGGATTAGAAATGGATCCAAACCAAAACCTTGGATTAAAGCATCCCCATACTTTGGGAAAGATCCAGCTTTGGCTGTCGTGGCTTGGGCCCGTCTCGAGTTGGGATCCACCTCCATAATTTCTTGCCATATTATTCTTGGGCCGGGTAGTGTTTCCTTGTCTAACCCAGGACTGTGGTTTTGTTCTGCATTTGTAAAGCTCCTAGCATAGCGGGATCCTGCTCCATGACTACAGCTCCTAGGCACTGCAGCAATAATTATCTGGGCAGGCGATGTAAATCGCTTTCCTCTTTAGAGACTGTAACTCAAGTTCTGACCGTCTAGAGTCAAAATACACAAACACTGAAAACATTTCTAAGCAAAACAACAAGGGGGAGTGTCAAAGCAGGCAATACATTCAAATGCACAGGTTTTAAAGTATTATGCTGTAGACTCTATTACAGTCAATGTCTTCATTCAGTATATTAAGTAAAGTACATTGCAAAAGATATAGCCATACAGTGGTATTCAATGAATTCTCTATGTTGTACTCACCATAAACCACTTCTAGTGCGGGGGGGGGGTGGGGGGTAATATTTTATTGTTTAATTTTATTCCTCTTGCATTAACCTTTACTAGATAAATTCAATTATAATTGACAGCTCCTCTCCCAGTCATTTTATGCCTCCTTATTGCTGCCAGATGGCAAAGAGCAGATAAGACTATTAGAAATACAGAATGTTAATCAAATGAATGTAATTGGAGGCAGATTGCCAGATACAATAGGTTGGGAATTTAACCAAATGGTTCTCTTTGGAAATGGCCAATTCATCTAAACCAAAACTGTTCGCAGGACAGGATCAGTTCAGCAAATTTTCAACTCAACTTTTTTTTTTTTTTTTTGGAAAAAAAAAAAAGTTTTGAAATTGTCGAAACATTTTGCTTGGATATCCTCAAAAAGAAAAATTCTAATTTTCCACTTTGAAGCAATTTTGTTTTAAAATGTAAGCTAATTTTAATAATTTAAAATGTTTCTATCAACCTGAAACCAACATTCATGAAAATTTGAGATTGACTTTTTTGTCCCAATTCCGAGTGGGAACATTTTTTGACATCTCAAAATGTTTTGCGGGACAGGAAAACCATTTCATGTCCAGCTCTAATAGGTTTGTTTAATTCCATTTTGAGGTAAACAGTTTAGTAATCATTGGTCTCCCATTATACAAATCTGAGGCTGTTAGAGATTTTGATGTGTAGGTGGTGAGAAAACTTTTAATTAAAACTAAACTAGTTTTTAAAAACAAAAACACAACATCCCACCATTGGCTACTCCTTGAAGATTCTATCTATCTGTCATGTCTGAATGATGCATTAAAAATGGCCCATCTGATCATGGTAAAATGATAAACAACCAACAGGCCAAACTTTATGGGTAAGATTTTCCAAAGTCCTCAGTGTTGGCCTAAAACTGCTCCGATTAAAGTCCAATAGCATTTACCATTGATTTCAAAGGGAACAGAGTTAGGCCAACCCCACCTGGTGTTATTAAAAGCTGTAATCTTACCAATGGCAAATATCTCTATGCCCATATTTTTCAAGGTCTGGGCAGATCGGTTGGCATCATCCTGTGATTTTCCGTCAGTCAAGAGAATCACCAGCTTGACTGCGTCCGACCTGGCGCCAGCTTCAGGTTTCAGATTTTGTTCTAGGACATGGGACAAAGCGAGGCCTTGGGAAGAAAGAAGAATGGAATTAGATCCCTGAAAACAAGATTGCAGAGATGCACATGCCTTGGGGAAGTACAAACACCTTTCTCAGCTCCTTAGTCAAAACTGGGTATACCAATTCCACATGAGGGATACAAACACAGCTCCTGTGCTGTGGGTGATGATCTCCTGCATTGCAATCTGAAAGAGACTGTTGTAAAAAGGTCTTTTAAACAAGGTTACAATGACTTGCTTTATAAATAAACCTTCGGCGGGTAATGGGTTAGAACTGACATTTCTGGCATGCCAAAGTTTTTCCTCACTTCGTTGCAGACCTAAATGCTGCTCTGCGACTGTGGGGTTGCTCACAGGCGGGCGATGTTAGTTGCTTTGTTTCAAGGGATTGCTGAAGTTTCAGTTTCAAGTAGAACTCCACACACATGTAAAGAATGGTGGAGATTTTGCAAACAAATAAGAGAACAAAGGTGAGGCAAACTGTGGGCAGATAAACCTTGATAGTGTCCCTTTAAAAAAATGCATGTGCAAAACTGTGTACCTGATTTACATGCATGTTTATCCCATTTTTGCTCACAATCAAAGTAGTTGTGCATGGAAACTAGGCTTGACGTTCCACACAGACATTTGATAAAATCAGGCCGCAGATGTATCAGCAGCGTAAACAATCCAAAACCAAACCACACTGAACTTTACCAAGTCACTTATGGACCTCTTACCTGATCATGAATATAACGAAACACTAATATCCTAAGCAAAGCCAACAATGCACTAGGTGTTTTCCAAACATAAATGAAGGCAAATTTCCTGCCTTGAAGATCATACAAGATACAGCCCCAATTTAGCAAAAGCACATAAGCATGCACTTAGCTCCCACTGTTTCAAGTGCGGCAGTGCTCTGCTGAATCGGGGCCTAAAAGGACAGACAGACAGACAGACAAAGCGTAGGGGAAAAGGGATAAAATATAAGCCAAGTGGTCAAGATGGTGACATAATGTTTCAATCACACAATGAATGTGGGTAGAATATATAGATTTCCCCCAAATTTAACCATAATCAACCAGACCATTTCTTGTAATCTTTACAGTAAGAAGATGATTTTCCCTTTGCGAAGTTCATTCTTCATCCTGCTCTTAAGCCCTACCAGATCCTGTACAGGAGTCCAAGTTTCCCAGATTATCTCTGGACTTCATCTCCCTGGACCCATGGAGGCGGAGAGTGCTATACAGATGACTGCACCAGTCTCCCAAGGGAGTACTGCTGAGGCCGCATGTTGGATTTGGGGAGACTGAAGGGGGGAGCTGCTCCCTCCTCCCCAACTTCAGATGCTCAGATGCAGTCAAAGAAGTAACAGTCATGCCTTTCCTTTTTGCTGGGGCATTGGTGCTATCATAGCGTGTGTGTGGGGGGGGTGCACTTGCACATGCGAGAGACGCAAAGGCACCTTCTCCTTCATTACCAATAGCTTAGGTCAGAGATATCTGCACCATGTACAGCAACTGCACTGTATTCTCGTAACTAACGCTGCTTTGGTCCTGTATCCAATTCAGACACATCCGGCCAGAATATTCCTCCCTTAATGTGGAGGATGCTAAGCTCTTGGCTAATGATCATAGAGAGGTTCTACATGCAGCCCAGCCAGAGACAGAGAGTGGGGAAGCTGAAGATAAAGCTTGTGTTACCTGTGAAAGTGTTGCCGCCTTTATATCGCAGGTTCCTCACCGCCTCTAACACCTCGTCCCTTGTGACATAGGTGTTCAGGTTCCACTCTGTCCGTGGATCACTGCTGTACTGGGACAAACCTGGGGAAGGCAAGAGCAGTCAACAGAGTGCAACCAAGGGGTTAAGCAGCAAGATGAAAGCTGCTTTTTCCCAGGATTGCCATAGACAGGCAGCGTTGGCTACCGGATAGTGCGCCAAACAGATCTGGGATCTACTTCCAGTTCCACCGCTGGCCTTCTGTGGGCAAAGTCACCTCTCTACGACAATTTCTCTACCTCTGAAAGGGGGATAATGGTTCTTAACTCCCCTGCAATGCGCTTTGAGATCTGAAGTGCTATGTAAAAGCTAGGTATTATTGTAATTAAGGCAGTTGCCAGGTTCCTATTCCGTCCCACAGTTCCCTTCTGCTCTTCCCTTTCACCTCCCACTCCGTACCTGCGTCACCTTTCTCCCTTTAGTTACACTGGCCCAACTTTTCTAAAGCGGCCTTTCAGCTTCTCTTCCCCAGCCTCTTGTTACTATTTATTCATTGTATTGCCACTGCACGAGGCACTGAATGTCTGAAGTGCTCCTCAAAATGTGGGCCACAGCACACACTGTAGTTGTCTGTTACAACCACTAGAGGTCAGACAAGAATTGCTGTCAATACACAAGCATACAATCCAACGTGCAGCCACGTGAAAGAGGTTGGCCGAGAACAAAGTGCAAAAATGCAAATCCTACAGCTGCCCGGAGGGGCACTTAAACAAGATAGAGTTGGATGGGACCTAATGCCCTCCTTATCCTTCCAAGGACTGCACGTATGACATGGCACTCAAAGGGCTATGTTCATTATCCGTCTAGCTTCGCTGCTTAAAAGTGCATTTGTTCAGCTTTGCGAAAAACAGAGCCATTAGCAGATCATTTAGGCTCGTAGAATGGTCAACAAGCACATCCTCTCCAAGTGTAGGAGACATTCCCAGGAGACAGGTTTCAGAGTGGTAGCCGCGTTAGTCTGTATCAGCAAAAACAATGAGGAGTCCTTGTGGCACCTTAGAGACTAACACATTTATTTGGGCATAAGCTTTTGTGGGCTAAAACCCACTTCATCAGATGCATGGAGTGAAAAATACAGTAGGAATATATATACACCTCTACCCTGATATAATGCAACCCGATATAACACGAATTTGGATATAATGCAGTAAAGCAGTGCTCCGGGGGGGCGGGGCTGCGTACTCCGGTGGATCAAAGCAAGTTCGATATAGCGCGGTTTCACCGATAACACGGTAAGATTTTTTGGCGCCCAAGGACAGCGTTATATCGAGGTAGAGGTGTATATACAGAGAACATGAAAAGATGGGGGTTGCCATACCAACGCTAACGAGACAAATCAATGAAGGCAGGCTATTATAGTTTTAAATTATTTCCCCATGCTAATTTCCCCCCCTACTGTTACTCACACCTTCTTGTCAACTGTTTGAAATGGGCCATCCTGATTACCACTACAAAAGTTTTTTTTCCCTCCTGCTGATAATATCCCACCTTAATTGATTTATCTCATTAGCGTTGGTTTGGCAACCCCCATCTTTTCATGTTCTCTGTTTAGATATATCTTCCTACTGTATTTTCCATTCCATGCATCTGATGAAGTGGGTTTTAGCCCACGAAAGCTTATGCCCAAATAAATGTGTTAGTCTCTAAGGGGCCACAAGTACTCCTCGTTCTTATTCCCAGGAGAGGAGATGTGCTGGGTTTTATCCTGATTCTGTAGCTGGAGGCCTGGAGACAAGAAGCTCTCTTACCTATCCTTATCTTATCCCGGGCAATACTGAATGGTGAAACCAAGGTGCTCAGAAACTCCCTGATAAGCTTGAAGTTGCTGCGTCCAATACTCCAAGACCCATCCACCAGCAGGACGATATCAGTTGTGGCAGATGTGTCGCATCGAAACGGAGGACCTAGGAGAGACAGTGATTGAGATCAGTCGGAGGCTGCAGGAGCTGTGACAAGAGAGCCCCAGCACCACGAATCAAAACACATCCCCTTGGCTTTAAGGGCAAGAATCAGGTTTGTGAAACGTCAAAGCTGAAACTTTCATAACTTCATTAGAACCAGGAGCCAATAGACCCCATTTTGTGGTTGGATGGACCAATAGTCTGTGATCCCCATAAATTGCAGTGATTAGCTTAGAGCATTAGTCCGTGATAGTACTACCTATCAGTGCTGCAAACTCAGCCTATGTCTGGACAATCAAGCTTATGCTTTCTGTACAAGACTGCAGATAATGTACAGTAATCTGCCATTATAATGTAGATGATTGATCAGCAAGGCAGAATAGAATCCCACTCTCTCCTCCTTAACTGAGTTTTGCCATTAAATAATCAACCAAGCAGGTACAACTCTAAGACACAATCATTTGTGCCTCTGGAACGCTTTGATCTCAAAGAGCTTTACAAGTATTATTTCCATTTCACAGATTGGCAAACTGAGGCACAAAGAGATAAAACGATGTGCCAAGGCCAGAATCACAACCAATTTTCTTGCTTCCAAGGAGAGAGAGATCAACAACAAGGCATCACCTTTGCCTGGTCACTTGGCTGAGTACAAGCTTGCTTATAGCATCAGCACACAGGTGTACAGGAGTGAAGGGGTATGTTCTTGGGGTAAAGAAGTTAAACCTTTTAGGAAATATGCCTCGCCTAAGCACCGCTCTATGTAAACTGTCAGATCCATTACATTCAGCTCTAATCCAGCTCTTTCCTTTATATCACACTAAATTTTATGGAATCTCAGGTGATTATTTAGTTCCATTCCAGCAGGAAATCCCCTACAGGCTATAATTATTCAGATGCTTTCTCTATATTCAATCTAATCTCTTCCTAAACTGTTGGCACCGTGTATCTGTACACCTCCCTCCCTAGCCCATGCCTGCAGCTAGCAGGGAATAAGATAAGGCACGTCACTGATAAGTTGCACTTTTCCCCTGATTTTTTTTTTCAGATGGACGTTTTACTTTTTTTTGGGTGAACACCAGAGGGTACCAGGCAAGAGAGAACAGGCTGGACAGCAGCAGAATGCATTCCTGCCGCATCTCACAGAATTACCAAGTGATGGCCAGGGATTCCACTGGTCTCTGCGGACGGACCAGACTCAGGCACGCAGGACAATCTGGTTTCCATTTGTGATCCCCTGGATTGATTCCTCCTGGCCACTCAATTGCCATTCCCCATTGATGAGACTGAGGGAGCAAATCCAGTGTCACTTAGGCGGTCTCTCCGTTAGGACAAAAGGTGTGTTCTTAATCCGAGCTAACCAACACAAGGTGAAACCCTCGTGAAGACAAGGCTTTGTACTTTTCACACGAGTTAGCAGGTCAAATCACAGACTAAAAGGAGCCTTTAACTCAACCTGGTAACTCCTGTGAAAACAAGCGGCCTGCATTCACTAGAATTTTACCTCAAGTTAAGAATACACCTTTTGTCCTAAGGAAGAGAAGGCCCCAGGAGACAGGACAAAAGGACTGGAGAAAACTAGAGTTTGCTGATGGACACACTGTGCACTATTGGTGCTATTTCTTGTAAAACTAGCCATTCCCTCCCACCCCCCATTTGAAAATCCTTTGCATATGATCCAGATATCTGTGAATGTATTAGTTATTCCCGAGTCTCTGCTACCAGGCTGCAATCATAGGAAATGTCATCTATCTCTAAGGTACTTATATGACCCCTATTGCTATGGTATCTGAGTGCCTCACAACCTTTAGTGCATTAATCCTCACAACAGCACTGTCCCACCTCACAGGGGTATTATCCCCATTTTATAGAGAAACTAAACTTGTCCAAGACCATACAGGAAGTTTGTGGAAGAGCAGAGACTTCAAGCCAGGTCCTCCAAGTTCTTGTCTAGTGCCCTAACCACTGGAGCATCCTTCCTCTCCATTATAAGAAGGAAAGACAGATCTGCTGAATAATTTGGATGAAAATCTTTCAGTCTGCAAGGCTTTTCAGTTTGACTATTAACTATTCATTATTTGCAGTGCATGAACAGGTCACACGGTGTTGTTTTTACTTCTTGAGTGGATGCCTGAAACTTCCACACTAGAGAATAATGAATGGAGAAGAGCAGTTAATGAGTCAGTGCACTTCCCAGTAGGAATTTTTGCACTAAGGTCTGTGACACTTTGCAGAGCTGCGAGCATTTCCATCAATACTTGGCAGTTCTCCAAATCGTGACCCCACACATAACAGCAAACTGAACAAACACCCGTATTCTTGACAAGATTCATGAATGTGGAGATGCCATAAAAATACCTAAGTCTACTGGTGTCAAGTATCAGAGGGGTAGCCGTGTTAGTCAGAATCTGTAAAAAGCAACAGAGGGTCCTGTGGCACCTTTAAGACTAACAGAAGTATTGGGAGCATAAGCTTTCGTGGGTAAGAACCTCACTTGCATCTGAAGAAGTGAGGTTCTTACCCACGAAAGCTTATGCTCCCAATACTTCTGTTAGTCTTAAAGGTGCCACAGGACCCTCTGTTGCTTTTTAAGTCTACTGGGAATACCCTTCTCCCTTTGCTTGGATTGTTCAGAGGCAATTGCTCCTCTTTGGGTAGGATGGTGAATATTTTTAAGCTGAATAACTTTCCTGGGCGCATTCTGGAGGGGTAGAAGTTGTGTTAGAAACAAGACTCACCTCTCTTTAAAGTTTCCTTTGTGTGTTTTCCTTGGCCTAGATCTCCTCGCTCAGATTTTGTGGGGCTGCGCAGAGTTGTTTTCAGCATGGTCAGTGTTTCTGTCACACTGAACTTGGTGTTTGGTTTCCTTCCGAGGGTTTCACTGGAGCCCTTGGATACTGTTGCCTTCTGTCTTCTCTTTTCAGGTCTGTCTTTTGCTGCACTCCACAGCATCACAAAAGAGAAACAGACCATTCTCCTTAGCACATCATGCACCTCCCATTCAGAGGAACAAGCTGAACGTACTGGAACACACTGGCTAAGTGTGTGTGTATCTCACCACTGAGTTCTACTGGATGGAGTGGCAGACTGGCACAAGCGTGTCAGACCCCCAGTGGCTGGCTCACAGGGGCTATAAGCCCTAACCCTGCTGCTTCTAATGGAGTTTCTCTTATCGGTGAAGAGGTAGGGACCTAGGTTTTTGGAACCAAAATCTTAAATTCTGTCACCGCAGTAGATCATGGACTCCTATATGGCCGTGCCAAGTGTTATGAACTAGGGCTGTGATGTCTACATATAACCAGCCATGGATTTTTTTTTAAAGGGGCTGGTGCTCAGTTACCAGATGTGAATGCATCCCTTGGAGTTGAATTCCTGCGAGCCCCAGGTGTGCACGGACAAGCTTTGTCTAGCTGGAGGGGAAGCATATGCAATATGCCGACTACTGTGTACCAGAAGTAAGATTTACTCCAGGGCTGAATTTGGCCCATTGTCAGGGTGTTTTTTAAATGATCAAAGGCTCAGGAAAAATAGGGCTCTGCATTCTCAGAGGGAGAACCCAGAGGTGAAGCAAAGGGAGGTCTCATCCTTACACTTCCACAGGACCCTGAGGAATCCTCCTGGATTCTCGGACGAGGAGTCCTGTCCTTGACCCAGAACTGAAAGGCATCCTCTAGGAAGGTTGCTGGGAAATATTCCCTTCTGATGGCCAGATTATCATTTATTATTTGGATTGTGGCAGCATCTAGGACCTCCAGCCACAGACCAGGGCTCCATTGTGCTAGGAGCTGTACAAACACAGAACAGTAAGATAGTCCCTGCCCCATTCCCCTTCCTTCCCCTATCTGCTACCCTGCCTTCTCCTGGCTCTCTGTGGCTGTTGGCCTGTGAACCGACCCTGCACATACCTGTCTGTGTTGAGGCTTCACTCGGAGCCGGTGACGTTGTCTTAGCCGCTGGAATGTGCTCGGTTGCTGTATTTCTCAAAGGGGTGATGCTGTTTCCTGGGGAGGTCGCTGTGTTCCTTCGGGTATTTCTAGCCTGCGAGACGTTTTTCAGCTCCTGAACTGCAAGAGGAGCAGCAGCAGCAAAGGAGAAGGTGGAGAAGTAAAGGGAGTCGGCGTAAACCTGGTGCCACTGAGATCGGCCCCACGAACTGCAGCTCTCAGGCTCTCCCTGTGCCCTCTACCACCACTCCGACCACAATCACCACAACAAGACAGTATCAGAGGGGTAGCCGTGTTAGTCTGAATCTGTAAAAAGCAACAGAGGGTCCTGTGGCACCTTTAAGACTAACAGAAGTATTGGGAGCATAAGCTTTCGTGGGTAAGAACCTCACTGACTTGCATCTGAAGAAGTGAGGTTCTTACCCACGAAAGCTTATGCTCCCAATACTTCTGTTAGTCTTAAAGGTGCCACAGGACCCTCTGTTGCTTTTCACAAAAAGACAGTTCGCAAGGCCATGTCGATGTCCAACGCCACTCACGGGATGTGGACACTGCCCCCACAGGGTGTGACTGCAGCTGGAGGAGACATACCCGAGCTAGCTCTGATCAGGGACAGGGAAGTTGCAGCACCACATGCTTCAATATGGGCTAGTCCCGCGTGTAATTACCCAGTGCTCTGGGAGGGCTTGTACAACCGCCGCTGAAATACGGGCGGCTGCAACTTCCTTGCTCCATTAAAGCTAGCTTGGGTGCATCCACAAGCTGCAGTCACATCCTGTGACTGCAGCACAGACATATCTTTAGAGGACTAACTCGGAGGAAACCCGCTTGTCCGGGCACTGTAAGCCATGCCAATGGGGACAGCACATACCGTGCATCATACTTACTCACAAATTTCCTTTTAGCAAACAGGGCTTCTTGGGAGCCATTGAGCACGTAGATTTGCAGGGTGTATTCCTTCGTGGGGCTCAGCCCCCCCACTGTTGCCTTAGGCGTTTTGGTTTTCAGCATGACTTCCTGTTCCGGGTCACCTGGAATGGGGTTTGCGAGGGGAGAGACACAAAACAGACACCTTTGAAAACAGGCTCGATGCAGAATATGGGAGTCTTATGAGCCTTGACAGGGGTCTCAACTGCAGGACACCGGCCAGCGGAGCTCTTGCAAATTCCTTCCGTCTAATGGAATGTAGGCCAGGCAGCACCCATCTACCAATCCAAGGTACTTACACAGCCCCCTTTACTGCAGTGTATGAGCACCTCTCAATTTTAGTGTATACATACGTCCTTGCAATGCCCCCGGCAGGTCGCGCAGTGCTATTATCTCCATTTTATAGCTCGGGGAATGAGGCCCAGAGAAATTAGGCCCAAATGTGCACAATTGACTTCTAATTTTGAGTGTCCAGTTTTGTACACTTTGGGGGACGGCCTCTCCAGAGGTGCTGAGCACCACAGCCGGTCAGGAATTTTTCAGTTAGCTGATTTCCCATCCAAAAAAAAATATTAGTTTGTTGAAACTAAAACTGTCTCTGCCCAAAAAGTTTCAAAAATTGTTAGAATGTCCTGGTCTGATATTTTCTAAACAAAATATTCCGGTGTCCTTGTTGGAAGTGACTTTTCATTTTGAAATCGGAGTTAATTATAGTAAAAATCATAAAATAAAAAAATAGTTCACATTGAAACAAAATGTTTCAGAATTATCTAAGCAAAATGTTTCAATTGATCCAAACTGATTTATTTTATTTTGGTTCATGAAAATTTGAGATTTCGATTGTTCTTCCTGATTCACGATGGGAAAATATTTTGGGAAAAGAAAAAAACCAAACATTTTCCTGGTACAAGAAAACCATTTTCTGCCCATCTCTCTTGAGCACCCACCCCTGTCCTTGGTTTCCTTGGGAGCCGTTGGTGTCTGGCACCTCTGGAAGTCAGAACCATTAAGCCTAAAATTTGGACACTCAAAACTAGGTGCCACTTTTGAAAGTTTATGCCTAAGTGACTTGGCCACGGTCGCACAAGGAGTCGGTGGCAAAGCAGGGAACTGAACCTTGAACTTCTGACCAATTGGTGGTACCCTAACCAGTGGGTCATCCCTCCTCTCTCTCTGTCACTTTCACCCCAGCTATCTGAGCAAACCCCATTTCTCTCTGGCTGATTCAGTTGCTCTATCCACAGAGGCCATTTCTGGAAGGGACGCCTTCTATCAGCAGGGCTAGCCTAGGTTTCATAGATCCTGTGACCAGATCTCACAAACCCCCTGACACATGCTTAGTGGCTACACAAGCACAGATGCCATTGGTAGGGATGGGGGAAAATGTTTTGCTTAATTTCAAACCATCAAACATGCTGGAAAAGAGCCAGTGGGAAAATCTCTCTGGCTCTCTGCTGTGCTAGCTTGTGACGCTGCTGTCCAGCGATGGATGGATGGATGGATGGAGAAACAGAGAAGTTGAATAGAAAGGGGAGGCCACAGGGCACTGACAGATCCAACAGTCCACGGCAGGTCTATTACTGTCATATGTCTGGCAGCAGCTGCCAGCAGCGCTATTGCTACTGGAGCTGTCAGTTGTTTGGTGGCGGCACGTAGAAACGCTGGTTGCACAGAGCAGCGTCACAGGTGACCGAAGGCCGAGGTCGCCACCACCCGTCAGTTTAAGACAGGAGCTGAGCAGTGACATTGCTAAGGGCTTCGTCTCTGAGGCGGCATTTCCCCTGGGGTTAGTTTGCAGACCCAGTCATTCTTCCTCTTGCTGCAGGAATTTGTGACTTAAAGCAATACAACTTGCTACGCTGTAGAACTGCATCCCATCACTGTAATATCGCTCGGTTAGAACCGCTGGAGGAATATTGCCTCTGCCAGCTAGTGATGCAGGACATTTCAGCTGGACCTTTGCCTCTGGGCAGCTGCCACCTTTCTGTGGACATGCCCCTACTGAACCAACGTGGCAAGAAGCCGCAGAACAGAGGGGACAGCATCTATGGATTAACTCTCCAAAGCCGCAGCCAAATGCATGTAAGGGGGCGAGAGGAGATGAGGGATGGGAGGGGAGTGGTAACATGTTTTCTGTGGGCAGAAAGTCTGATTGGCGCCACTGACTATCTGATAGGGTGACAGTGCTGCCTGTGCCCATCATTCTCCCATTGTGGCCCTGGAGTAAGGTTTCATCTACCATCCATGATCACGGCAGTACCTCACCCCTGCCCGATGGGGAATGAAAGGTCTGAAGCTCCTGGAAAGATCTCATATGGTGTAACCCCTTGGGGTTTAGAGAGCATGGCCCCTTTAAAGCTTTTTCCCAAGGGGGGAGGGGGAGAAGTGAGAGTAAGGAGGGAAAGTCCAGAGGGTGGCTCTGGAGTTGCAGAGAGAAAGAAGGGCTGCAGCCCCCAGGCCCTCACAAAGTGAAGCAGCAGAGAACCTGCCTGAAGCCTGGGAAGGACAGGGCCGATTGGGGACACCCCAGGACAGGAGCCAGGAGGAGCACTGTGCCAGGGAGGAATCGCCTGAGAAGGACAGGCCGGAGCTGGACCCAGTATCACTGCTGCCCAGAACTGCATGGGGCTGTGAGTATGGGGCTAGTGACTCTGTATTGGGAAGAAGGAGCGAGGCTGTTAGCTAGTTAAGTGGGGAGGTGGTCGCTCCGTGTGGCTTTGCAGAGGGCGGCAGAAGCGGGCACCAGAGGGGTTTGTTGGGGAAAGTTCACAGGCGCCGAAGACGACCAGGAGCACCCAAGACTCACCACTGGACTGGAACTTTGCTCAGGACTCCTGAACTCTGTGTGCAGACACATTGCTCAGTGTCTGCCCTTCCAGACTGTGCTACCACTGGGCCTGTGGGGCCTTGGTTTGGATGCAACCCTGTTCTACTGCTCCCCCTACATTTCCCCTTGTTGCTTTTCTCCTCTCATCCCTCTGTAAATAAATATTTCCCTTTCTTATATCCATTGTACTTTTCCTGTGGGTGGGTGTGTTCACTCTGGGGGGTTTGGAACAGGTGCCCCTGGGGTGGAAGGGATTTTTTCCTGCCGCATTCCTGCGCGCGCCATCTCTTGGCCAGTGCTGCCTGCAGAGCAGACTCCATCTTGGCTACGAGGGCGCTAGAGTTACAATGGCAATTCAAATAAGCCTAGGGGAAAGGAAGGAGTATCCTCGCTCTGACACAAACCCATGCTCGCTTCAGCTATAATGAGACATCTCTGGTGAGGCTGACTGAGTGGAGTTTGTGGTCACAAAACCAAGAGGAAGGGAGACACTGAGAGAAAGAGACAACTGCTCCCTGGACTGCTAGTCTGTGACTGAGTTGACAGGTCCACGTGTCTGAAACTACTGTGACTGACAGGTTTCTGACCCCTAAGCTTCTGAACGGATGCCTTCTTTAAGGTCCAGAAATTACTCTTTAAATCTGAGCATTAGGGAAAGCCTTAGGCATGTAGCGGTGAATGTCTGTGAGAAGGGAATTGCCTGGATCACTGGAATTCTGACAATCCCCCGTGCACGCTGCAGCCCTGGTTGTAACTGGGGATGGGAAAGTGAGAAACATTCAACTCCAGCTGAGCAAACAGGTGCCCGCAGAGCTAGAAGCAAGGTTGGTGAAAGCCCATCCAACAACCGGTGTGCATGCAGGCATTCCTTGCTGATAGCTACCCTCCTCTGCCTCGCTGCACGGCCCTTCAGTGACACAGCCAGGGACAGCACCGCAGCACTGCGATCAGCAGAAGTGCTTGACTAAAATCCCTCGGCGTAAGAGAGCAGTAGATGGATGGATATTGCCCAGGAAGCGTCCTCAGCTCTGGAATCTGCTCCCCAGCTTGGTCTTCTGGAGCCTGGGAATTCTACAAACGCCCCCCCCCCCCCCCCCCCCCCGCCGGCAAAACCCCTACCAAAAGGGGCATCAGAATTTGATGGATTTTTTTCTGTTGGAGGAGGGAGTTTATAGTCTGAATTTGAGCTGTGTGTGCCCTTGTGTGAGATTTTACTATTATTTTAGTGGATTTAATTCCTGTAAAACCTTCAGGGCTGCAGAGAGAGGTGCCCTGCAAATCAGAATACTACAAAAATGTAAGGCACCATGCATGGCAGACAAGGTGGTGTCAAAGTGGGCACCTCCCCTTTCCAGGGAGGACAAAATCAGTACGTAATGTATGTTTGTGCTGTCATTTCAAGGGGTTCTGGGGATCTTCTGGCACGGGACACTAAATCTTGCCAGTCACTCAGGGACTGTATTTATATGCAGAAGCTGATTCAAGACCTCAGGAACTGGAATTAGTATGCAGGACACTGGTAAAGAGCTGCTCCCCCATTGCTTTGACATGACTATCTAGAAACACAAAGCATTCCAGGAAATCAGACTGCGTGGACAAGCCAAGGGACTGTGTGCAAATGATGCTCTAAACCATCCCCTGATGAAATGCACAGACTGTAAATGTGGACAGAAAGTAGGTCAGAAGTTCCCCCACCTGGAAGCACAAGATAAAACACAGATACCCCATAGAGCTTTGAAGATCCTGCTGAAAAAGCAGTACCCTTAAAGTACGAGATTCCCAGTGGTGCCTAAGGGAGTTAGGAGCTTAACTTTCCTGAGCTTTGAGTGGACGTTGGTGCCGGGCTCCTTTAGGTTGCTTTGAAAATCCCAGCCAGAGATGCTGCTGCTTCAGCAGCCCTGGGAGGAGGTTGTGAAGGGCACAAGGAGGTTCTAGTATCACTGATGGATGAAGAGTATTCAGACCATCACAGAAAGCAGCACTCACCCCACTCGGCAGCGCAGGACAGCAGTGCTAACAATGAGCTTATTGACAGTCAAACCCACGTCCCTCTGCCCCTAGATGTGTGCTAGCTGAAAGTTGGGCTCAGCCGGCTCCTGCAACCTGTATCCCTGGCAGAGTCAAATCCAGATCCCAGCAGGACGTACCTGCCATGGGCTTCACTTGAACCTTATACCCGTTGGTGTTCCCTTCTGTTTCTTTCCATTTCATCTGTAGCCTGTCTTCTGAGAGGACGGTTAGTTTCAACCGGTTTGGCCCTGGAGGAAAAGCAGAAACATCACTTGTGTTAGGTCCAGAGGCCCCTGTGGCAAGCAGTCCACAGTCCACACATACTCGCCACCTGTCTGCTTTTCAGATGGATCCGTGAGTCCCCATGATTTTGGAGGAGCAAGTTCCACGTAGCTAGTTTTCCTTCCTCTCATCTAACAGAGGATCCGTCTGTTGTCATGGCTCAGACCAGCCGTGACTTTAAGGAGTTTACCATAACCAGCAATTTACTGAGCAAGACACCCTCCATTCGTTGTTACCCATAAGCAGAGCAACGCAAGAGTCAAGGAGGGCAAGATAGTCGCGTGGGCATCTCAGCACCTGCTAGATCATAGGCAATGGAGACCAAAGTGGATCCAGGGCTTTTGCACTAGCTGGCCTGCAACACCATAGTGTAACATCTGCACTTTGAGCAAGGAGCGTAGCCCCGCCCACCACCCTGGTTAACGGCCCTGAGCGTGCACCTAGCGTCTCGGATGAGATTCTACTCATCGCTTGATCAGAGCTAGCGTGGGTGCATCTCCTCGAGCTGCGAATTACGCCCCTGGCTCAAGGTGCAGGCTTCCCCATAGCGTACCACCAAACATCTCGGAATTAGGACTGCATCAAGCAGGATGATATCAACAAGGCGAAAGGTATCAAATGACGCGCCCGTAAGACGTGAGCTGCCAAGGAGTACGACAATCCCAGAGATTCTGTGTTTCACAATTCTGCAGAGAGAGTTTCCCAGGCAGTTCCGAGGCCAGATGTTAAAAAAATACACAACCTGATCAAGGGTAAGTAACAACCCCTGACAGGACTATAATTCTGAAGGCAGCAGGCTCCAGCTTGTAAAAGCCCCAAAACCTCCTGCTGCTGCAGGGAGGCAGCAAACAATCAGCAAATGCCGAAGAAAATTAACTGCAGGCAGGGAGAAAGAAGCAAGACTTATAATATGTTGGGCACATGCCCACAGTCTCATGACTGGGCCGTGGGCAGTCATGCCTAGTGGTTGGAGCAGGAGTCAGGCCTAGTGGTTAGAACAGGAGTCGGTAGCCAGGAGTGGAGCCCAGAGCCAGAGCCACTGGTCACAGAGAAAGTCAGAGGCCAAGAATCAGAGCCGAGGGTTAGAACCAGGTTACCCGGAGTGAGGCCAGGCAGGGGTGGGGCTGGGTTCCAGACAGGAACAAGGAGGTGCTATTTCAGCCACAGACAAATGCTTTGAGCAGCCACTAAACTGCTGCTGCTAGGCTGTGCTCGTTAAGTTGCCACAGCCTGACTCTGATGCAGGCCCCGATTCCTGACACCCATTCCCTTTAAATCTCCATTTCAGAGAGATTCCCTATCTTCCAACTAGATCCCTAAACTCATGTTACTCTTTTAAATGATGATGACGCTTAGCTGAACTATAGCTACAAAATACCTCTACTTGATTGGATGCAGGCTGTAAACCAGGCAGATTTATAGGCCCTCCACCTGAATATCACATACAAATTAAAAGCCACTTTTCCAGTAGGTTTCCCTAATTGCACCCATGAAATTCAACATGGGAGCGTGTCCTCCGACTGCATTTTCAAAAATGTGCACAAAAACGTGGAAACAATTGCTCATTTCATTTGTAATCACCATGATTGCAAAGGCAAACTGGTAACTAAGACTGCAAATGGCCAATTATAGTTATTTGCATGCATGGTTACCAGAGTTGCACATGCAATTGTCGTAACGTAATGCAAAAATTAGGAATGCAGTTGCACAGTTTAAAAAGCAGCATTTGCACATGGAAAACTGGTAAGTGAATGCACAAATACTGAATTGTGCATAGAATTAGCAGCTGCAGTGACCATTCACTGTTTTGCAAATACATATACATAACTGCGTTTGTGAAATGTGCAAAGACAGAGAGACCCCCTAAAAAATATAGGCCCTAAAAGATAAAATCAACAATGAACAACATTTTTGAGGAGCAAAACACAGCCTGGACAAACCATCAAAGTTGAGGAGTTTGACTATTCCTTAGAAACCGTTTAGGAACCATTTTCCTCTCCCCTACTTTGTGTTTAATGATAGCGAACTTATAAACACCCAGAGGTTCAATGTTCAGAACTGACCAACTGTGCTTGTAGGGAAAAGCCCTCCCATTGAATGGCACTATCATGAGTGCCCACTCGGATCCAACATGTCTTCCACTCAAATGCCTTGTCATCTTTTACTGGGTAGTCACAACCCAAGACACAAAGCAGCAGCTAGCAATGGTTTAGGCAATGAGGGCCTACTTGTTTCAGCCCAACATCTGCACCTTAACCTTTTGATCCAGACATTTACTGAAAACGTCTCAACTAGCAGACAACTATTTTTGGAAAACAAGGCTCAGATTCACATACCGCCCAGGCAAAAACAAAACGGAGCAAATGAAAAGTCTTTTTTCCTTCCCCCGCGCCCTGTCTTTTAAAGAGCAGGGGCAGAGAGTGTTGGAAGGACCAGACCTAGAGTCAAGTCTAAGCAGAAATGGGGAAAGAGAATGGAACAATGACAGATTCATAGAGTGATGAAACAGGGAGCTGTCTTCTGATGGACACGTGCCATCCAACTTTTGAGCCCTAGCTCTAGGATCCCAAAAGTTTAAAAGGCCAGAATGCCCGCAGATGAATATGAGGACAAGACTCTCTAAAGAGCTGTTATATTCTGGATGCAAATGAGTTCCAGCTCCCTGAAAGCCCCACTGTCTGTCTGCCCTGGGTTCTTCATGCACTCTTTGATATTGTAACCTTGCTCTCCAATTGACCTGGAGTTATGGCCAGGCTCTAAATGGAAGCCTTGGAGGATTGTTAGGTACACAGCATGGATATATGTTCTTTCAAATCCAGACAGACCGCCACCTTCCAAGAAACCCAAGAACTAACCACTTACCCAGAAGGTTCTGAACACAGCAGAACCAGCATGGACCTGCTGCTGAAAGGGGCAAGGTGCAAAGAGGCTACACAGGAGACCTTCATGCTCCCTGCATGTCACAGAGCACAGTTCACGGCAGTCTCCCACAGCCTTGTGGAGAGGGGACAGGAGGACAGGTTCAAGGGTGGGCTGCAGCTACTTAGATCCACTGGTCTAATCCCACTGCCACCTAAATCCCTAGAAGGTGACTTCATAACAGACCATTGTGAGTATCAGAGCCGGTGCTAGGCACAAGCAGACTAAGCAATTGCTTAGGGCCCCGAGCAGCTCAAGGGGGCAACCTATTAATTATGAGTATGTGTTGTGTGGGGGGGCCCCCAAAATATTCCTGCTTAGACCCAGCAATGGACTAGCACTGGCTCTTGTGGGTATGTCTATTCTACAGCTGGAAGTGAGCCTCCCTGCCCGGGTAACCAGACTCATGCTCGCAGGCAGGGCCGGCTCTACTGTTTTTGCCGCACCAAGCAGCGCGGGGGCAGTCCGTGTGCCATTAGGGCGACACGCGCGTTTCCGCGGCGGCGGCAGTTCGGCGGCAGCTTCTGTCTTCAGACGGAAGACAGAAGCCGCCAAATTGCCGCCACGGGCAGCTGAACATAGAAGCTGCCGCCGAATGGCTGCCGCCGCGGAAACTTGCGTGCCGCCCTAACGGCACATGGACTGCCCCCGCCGTCCGCAGCAGCAATTCGGCGCGCTGCTTGGGGCGGCAAAAATACATGGACTGCCGCCCCTTGCAGATTGCCGCCCCAAGCACCTGCTTGGAATGCTGGTGCCTGGAGCCGGCCTTGCTCACAGGGCTTGACCTAGCTTGCTAAAAACAGCACAGGGGACATCACGATGTGAGCTGAAGCTCGGGATCTCAAGCCCACCCGACCCCCTGGGCTTGAAAGCCAGAGCTGTGGCCCAAGCCACAACATCCCCACCAATAGTGTAGTTACGGGTAAACGCCCTTCACGTCTCACTTGGGGAATACCGCCTTTACTCACCCCTGCTCTCCCATGAGAAGCAAGTGCTGGCGGGGTGTGATCGCTCTGCGTGTGAAAATGAACGCCACAAATGCATTTTCACACCACTTCTGCTTTTCACCCCCGATGTCATTCTAGCTTAAACCCAATTCAAACTAAGGGCACCTCTCCACCCGAGTGTCCACCCTGCCGCTGCCCTGTGTGGAACACCAAGAGAGTTAATTTACCCACTGCTTTTTTATCATGACACCACTGGTCCAACGCAGCTATTTTTAGCATGCTAGCTTGAGCCCTATAACACAGATCTCTCCATCTGGGCTGGGAGGCTGCGCCCAGCTGCAGTGTAGACCTAGCCTGTGTCGTTTTCCTACATGCAACTTCTTTACTCTGGCAATTATGCAGGGACCAGAACTTGGACTGTAGATAACACCAATGTAATCCACCAGCTGTTATGGAAGTTTCACTATAAATGGGGGCAGAGGCGACCTGAGCAATGCTAGGTTAGGCGTGATCTGTCTAAGGCTGCCCTGCTGTTGATCTGACACAAAGAAAGAAGGAAAACCAGAACTGAGCTGGGGCAGTAACTATCGATGCAGGATTCATAGGCTTAGCAGGTCTTTCTAATAGTTGGGTTTATGTCTCACAGTCACTGATAAGAGCTACTAGGATAACACACTCATTGCCTTGAACATCAGCATCCCTAAACTTTTATTGCTTATGTCCAGGAGCATAAATATTAACAGAGTCTGTCAGAGACGACAGGGACATTTGACCAAAATAAAGATGAAGACAATGAAGCTAACTCATGACCTCTCTTATGACTCTTTAGATAGGTCTGTCTAGCATGCTTCCATTTGATCTGCTATATAGCTATTATCCCAGTCCTCAACTTAAATCTTCTGTTATGTTTGATAACGTTGCCTGTTTTCTCTGAGGTATATTTACTCTTAGTTTGCCCTGGACTCCTGTTTGGTGGGAAATTGGTTTCATCGTTGTCTCTCTGTGTTTTCTTCTTCAAAACTGTTCGCTTTACAAGTAAAAATAAAGAAGAGGGTTTGCGTAACCACCAGGCCTGCAAACCCAGCTTCAGCTGTTAAAAGTCAACGTAAGCTTTTCCCTGCTCATTCCTCAATCCCAAGTAATAATTATGCTACGGGAACTTCATGAGCAATTCTACAGACCAGAATAGACTCCAGCTCTCCCTCCAGTAGCTGGACTGGCTCTCCAGTGCTACCAGCAGAAGTGATTATTTTCATCAGCAAAGGAAGTGGATCCATAACTTTTTAAAACCACTTTTCTGGCCATAACAGCACGTTAAAACTCCCCCTCACCACATGAATTACCTTCCTCCAGTTACCCGCCTGATCATCTATCCAGCACTACCGCCAGCCAGCCAGGTGGCATAGAGATCCACGTTAGGAGCACATGTGCTCTGTGCCGCTGCGTAGTTATCCGAGTTGTGTTCAGACTAGTTCCGCTAACCTTTCTTGTGGTACTGCGACAGCTCAGGCCTAAACAACTCAATAGCATTGAAAATATGAAGGGTCCTTTATTAATGGCTGCATCTTGGGAACCAGCCTGGCTCTAAAGTGGGACACCTGGGTACATCACCTGAATCCATCTGGCACTCAAGTGCCTTCAGACAATGCAGACCCTTAGCCATTTAGTGCCTGTTACCAGAAGGCAGGAGATGCTGGGATTGCATAGCCAGAGGCGGTGCAAGGTCAAAGAGGCAAAATCATAATAAGTCTCTGTGTGGGAGCCTTTGTTAAATGCTTATATAAGGGACTTACTGGACTATATTTAGGAACTGAAGTATCCCTCCCTCTCTCCCCAGCACAGAGAGACGGGAGATGCCACAAAGCAAGACACCTCCTTGACATTTTTTTTTAATGCTGACCTTTGTTTGCAGGAAACCGGGGAGAGCTCTGGTAATAAGACACTCGGTTATGGATGTCACTGTAAAGAGCAATTTAGCTGGCATTGAAATAACAGGATGGATTCTGCACTGATGAGGAAACCTTGCAAACTGCCAATGTAATTTGGACATGGTCAGCGTTTTGGCTGCTGACGGTTTATACCAGTTTTAGTCCCATTCTTAAAACAAAACCAGGGGGTTAGGACAGGGTTCCCTTCTCCAGTGTGGATAGACGAAGAACATTCCCTTTCAACCCTCCCCATCACTGTGTCTGCCTTTCAGATTTGGGGCCTCTCCTATCAAACAATGTCTTTCTGGGGCTACATTTTGGGATTCTGGGTCAGTACTTCCAGGTATCTAAAACAGAAATGGCTTGAATTGGATTTGACTCCGGTTCCAAATTCCATCATTTGGGTCTCTCTGTATAAAGGATCAAAACTGAACCCCAGATTGAAACCCTTCCCAACACACACACAAACACACACACACACACACACACACAAACACACTTTGATCAGGTACAGTGTTCAAAAGTTATCGGGTTACAAACAAACCAAGAAACGTGATGAAGTTGAGTACAGGGCCTTGGACCAACTAGATCTGTTAACTTAGCTCAGGTGACAGCCACTCCCGTAACATTTAAAAAATGCCTATTTTAAAAGTGATCAGAGAGCCCCTGCTTACCTTGACCATGCACGTGTCCTATGACATGACTCGCCAAGGTTATGCAGGCAAACAAGAAGGACCTGTGACTCAGCATGACGTCCTGGTCCTATATGGAGAGGAAAAGGCACTTTATGTCTAACCACATAACAAACAAAACCGCACTTACTGCATGGACTAATTTGGCTCCCTGGTTGATAAATAGGCAGAAGAGTGAATGCTCCCCTCTCACGCCGAGCAGTGGTCGCCCTAAGACTGGACTGAGGGGCTCACTGACGGGCAGTGTAATGAAGTTTGCACTGATGCCGTCTACGATGAGCCATTCAGCCTCCAGGACCACCACTAGTTTCAACACAGCTTACAGAGCAGACTTTGGCCCCGTGTTTCTTTATATCTGCTTGATTTAAACATTTTTTTTATCCTCTCTCAGCACTGTGAAGCCCATACAGGTATGGAAAAGCAGTTCTAGTCTGCTGCAGTGTATGTATCATCAGCAAAATTGCCAATTTTGAATTCAGAATTGCCTGGGTTTTTGAAAATAAAAAAAATATATATATTTTTTCCCAATCATCACAGCAAAAGTCAAAACACGGCTACATCAGAATAACCCAGCACCTCTCTCGGGTTTCTGGACTACAATATAAGGGGTGGGGAAGTCCACACTTTATGCCCACAAGAGAAGCATTATTCAATGAACACTCTTCAAAGCACAGATTGTTTGACATTGCGATTGTTGTGAGGATGGAGCAGAAGGGACGCAGCTTTATAATCACACACCTGATTGTGCTTGTAGCGCCGGCAGGCCAGAGATGAAGGCTAAGTTAATTCTTGGCAGAACTTCACTGATGTTACACCAGGGACACATTTGGATAGTTTTTTGTTTTGACTTGTCTCCTGAGCAGGGTTGAAAAGAAGAGGAATATTTGGATTCAAAGTTGAAGGTGTTGCCTGGTTTCAATGCGTGTTCAAACCCTAAACTCAAAGCAAAACTCCGGGAACGGGATTGAGAATCTTGTACAACTAAAACAGTGACAGCGACAAAATTCAGATCCACATCCAGGTCTGCATGGACCCAGGGCTTCAATCCTACACCATTCGTGATGCAGACAGACGGACAGACCTGCAGTGCAAGCTCCTGCGCCCGTGCTATGGCTTATGAGCCAAAACCCAGTCAGTGGGAGTCTTTCCCTAATGTCGGCAGATCCTTGGTCTGAGTGCTTTATGGTTCGTAGTTCAGAGATGCCTGCTCCACAAACTCAAGACCTGGGATGGGCTCTGGGTGCTGCCTGACTCTGCCATTGCTGAATGAGCAATTATCGTGCTTTGGGGGCTTAGGGAACCAGCAATTCAAAAAGCCAGACGTCGCTATACAAGCAGCCTACAATTTCACAGATGCTGAATCCCCCTGCTGCTCGTGCCTCAGAACATCGTGGGGAACCTGCACACCTATACACACAGACTATTCGCTCCCACATCAAAACAACACCAGCAGTATGGAAGAGGCTGGCTGCAGAGCGATATGAGCAATCCCGCTAGTATATAGCGCTTGGTACCCAATTCCTATACAGTGCAATCAGCCCTTTCTCAGCAATGCCTTCTGCTTCACAAGATGGATGACAAAGGTAGAGCAAAGCACCTCCTCCCGGGGGAGGCTATCAGTTCCAGTCATGTCACTGCAGGACTTGCTCGGTGAGCGGTTTGCATGCCTCCATTTGCCTTCCTGCACTGCCAGGCAATCTCATCCCGGCTCCTTCAGCTTTCCGAACAATCAGTGCCTGACAGCAAGCGTCTCTTTATGTATCGCTTTCTGCCCCGGTGCCAGCGAGGACTTTCTTTTGATTCCTCTCTTCTTCTTCCCCCCCCCCCTCCCCGAAGGTGTTTTGTGGGTTTTCAAAGCAATTTGTTGACTCTCTCTCTCGCCAAAGCTCTCATTAGGTAGAAGGGCAACAGCGTGATGCATGGCTGCACAGGGAAGGCAGCAGGAGATCATGAGCTTGTCAGGTTCTCTGGGCAGCACAAAGGAAGGGAGAAGTGCAATCAAAGGACCATTATAACAACAGTGCTTTAGGCCATATATTTGCACTGTCTAAGACCCTGATCCTTTGTTTTCCTTGTTCAATGGGAGTTAAGGGCACTCAGCACCTTGCAGGATAGGGCCTTCAAAATGTTACAGGCCTCTGGGGGATAAAATCCAGATCTCATCCCCAGTTAACCATTTTTAAACATTTTAAACCCACAGTTTTATTCCTGAGAAATATTAAAGTAAAACCAATTGTCATTTATGTAGGTCCTATAGAAAAACAAACTTTTTGCTTCTTGGGCTGCCCCAATAACACTGCTACTGGATAGGCTGGAATAGCCACTGCATCTCCTCTAGGCCAGCTGCACAGGAGCAGAGGCCACTAGACCTGCATAAACCCAGATCCATGGTCCCGCAGTGTCCTGCACTAAGCCCTTGGTGCTGGCTTCTGAGCCAGGTCCCAGCCGCAGTGCACCCATATCCTGTAGGGCTGGTGCAGGGTCCCTTGCAGTACCCCACACAGCCCCTGTTCAGCCAGTAGAACCTGTTAAACTTTGCACCGAAACTTGTTTTGTAAAAGAAAATTAAAACCACCAACACACAAAGGCTTTTTGACAACATTTCCAATTTTCCTCAATATTTTGCAGGGCTTCAGGCAATGAACAATTATTTTTTTCAGTTTTTCAATGAAAACCTGAAAAAATCCACAAGATATTTAAGTGAAAATGATTTTTTTTTCCAGTTTCCCTCTCAGCTTTTCATGAAAAACAAAACTTTTTTTTTACCACCAGCTGTAACAGCAAGGGAGATCCGAACACTGGCCCTTCATACCACCAGTCAATTTCCCTCTGAAGGTATTACATGCATCTGGCTAAAATACAGGGGAAGGGGTGTGTGGTTTGTTTGTTTTATTTAAAAGAGCTGGGGAGATGCCAACTTTGTGCCTGCCAATCTTGAGAGCGAGTCCTTAATTCACTTTGATAATGGTCTCACATGTTGGGCAAACAGTTGTCAATCTGAACTCTAAACTGGACCATCTGAAGTGAAAGGTCTAAGCCAAACCCCCAGATCCAAACCTGTTGTTTAATATGAATCCAGACCTGAATTTTCTGACTGGTTCCTTCCTTATAATGCCAATACCCTGAAGCCAGACAGCCCTGGAATTTGGGACAGGGGTTCAAAATATGGATCTGGGTTTCCTACTTCAGGCCCTTCTCTAACATAAGAGGAATGCATCTTCATGCAGAACGGAGGGATTTTTCTCTTATGGAAACATTTGGTGGGTTATTTACCCAGTCCATTTCAACTGCTCTCATCAGATAGTGACAAGTCCCGCTTCCATTGCCACAGTCATGAGACATAATGGCCTTGACTCATTGCTCCTTCACACAACATAAAGAGATTTGCAAGAACCTGAGGTATCCCTGGACAAACTGTTCCAACTATAGACCAAGGGGGAAATTCTATTTGGCGTTCTAAAGAGCGGCTTTGAATCTACAGCAGTGTAAGTGAGAGCACTGTTTATGAACCAAGAGTCTGATTCTCCTCTCTGACACTGGTGTGAATCAGGACAAAGGACCCCCTCCAAAGCTCATTGAGGTCAATGGAAGCACTCCCATCAACTTCAACAGGCTGTGAATTAGGTCCAACTGGGAAAAAACAATTCAAGTGATGGAACACCAGGCCCAATGTCTCATGGTCCCTATGTTTAAAGTTTATTCTATTGGCCTCATTTCACATAGTCCAACATATAATCAGCATCTGCCACTTCTACAGCCACGCTGTTCAGTCTTATTACTTTTGGCATAGACAGGTTGTATACACTAGTTCTACCATTCACTCTACAGCAAAATTTCAATTTAGTACAAGATGATGGACAGTTACAAAGTGGCCTCTGACAAATTTCTATTTCCCACCAATTGTGTCAGCTCCTCATTAGTTAAAAGGAAAAAATGGTAGGTGAGCCAGAATTTCCTACACTTTTAATCCAGGAACTGTAAAATGCTGCAATGGAAAGACATGCAAGTTGCAACATATGGTAGTTAACTTACACCCCTGCAGTGACTGTGTTCATTGCAAGGCACTCGGCTGTGTGAAACAATTGCAATTTGCCTTCAAAATCTGAAAGCTTCAGCATCTTGCTTCTCATTTCCATTTTATATAGATATTTTCGTGGAAAAATATCCACATTTTGAAACTGTGTTGAGGTAAAGATCAACCTTCATATCAAAAAATGCAAAGCCCACCTTTTTATGAATGCCTGATGCAAAGCCAACAATTCGGGACTTGCAAAAAAGGCCCTGAATTAAAATTAGGAATACTATTTTTTTTAATTGCTCTTTATTTATTATGCCAGCAATCTTTCCCATAGCTCTGCTAGGAAGATCAGCGGCAAAGAGAATGCCATCTCGAGGAATACTATTGAATTGTACATGGGTTTCTCCACTTCAGCAAAGATTAAGCTGGATCCAAAGTCCATTAGGTAAAGAAAGCAAAGTAATTAATAACACCTGGCTCGTATATAATGCTTTTCAATATAAAGAATCCCGTTTACATTAATGGGTGTTGGATCAAGCCCATTGCAATATTCTGATTCAGACAGAGGATTGTACCTTTAAGCTTCAGTGGGGGGAGTAATATATTTATCGTGTTTATCAAGTGTTGACTCAGAAAATAACCCAAGGGTAAGAAGTACACCTGCGTCCTTATGGCTTAGTGCATAGAGCACTAGATTAGGACTCAGGAGACCTGGGTTCTGCTACAGGCCTGCTGGGTTACCTTGGGTGGGTCACGTCACCTCTGTGCCTCAGTTTCCCCACCTGTAAAGTGAAAACAACAATACTGAGCTTCTGGGTAAAGTGCTTGGAGAGCCACAGCTGGAAAGTGTGGATGAAAGTTAGGCAGTTATCCCTCCCCCAACAGCAGGTGAGTGAGATTTCAGACCCTAAGGGTTAACTGCTGAACAGCAAACCTCCTCCCATGTTATTCCACCTGTTTATTTCTGCCATTAATGGGGTAAGCATTCAGCCATGCAGAGGTGAGTGCAAGATACTGACAGGACCAATATGACATCATCCCTTCTGACAGCACAGAGCCTCCGGCATGTGGATTCCTTTCTCCCATTATTTACTCCGGGAAGGAATTCATGGACCGTACATAGAGCACATGATACCTATTTCCCATCACTAGGATTTCCTGTGTGTGGGAACATGCCACCTTTCAAAGTGGGTCTAATAATAATACTATTGTCATTATTATAATATAGGAGTAGCACTCAAAAGCTCCAATCAGGCTCAGAGTGCTAGCTGCTGCACAAATGCATCAGGAAAGTGTCCCTGCCACAAAATCATAGATGGTCTAGTTTAAAAAGATGCAACAAGCTAACATCAACAATAGGAAGGGATGAAGCCAGGAGCAAGAAGAGCCAGCAAGAAGAGCATGAATTTACATTGTCTAGCTTAGCTGGTTCCTGATCGTTAAAAATATTGAATTCATTTATATTAGCAACCTTCTCCCCCAGCCGTTGTCAATTTGCAATTTCCCATCAGTATCAAGTGCATTTTGGGGTGGGATTTGAAGGTTAGCGCCGGATGACATTTTCCAAGTTTGCAATAGAAGTTTTTCAAAAATTTTATTTTCAACCAAAGAAAATTAGGTTTTCTACAAAATTGGCATGCTTTTCAAGTGGCTCTGCTGAAGGTGCAGTGTTATGACCTAGTTCAGAGAGGATTTTCCATTCACAAGAGGCTGCATGAGAAAAACCACAAAGATACTCATAGGAGAAGATGACAGGTAAAGCCAGCATCATTGGCCGAGTGGAATTTCCCTTCAGAGATTGACACACCTGGAGCTGGTAAACTCAGTTAGTTCTAAGCTTCCCAAACACCTTCCAGAGTCAGTCACCTGCTCCAGATCCCAGGAAGAGATACCTGCTTAGCATCATGGGGTGACTTGCTATCTCAGGACTGGAACATTTGCAAAATCAGACTTGAAAAAAACAAAAAGTGTGGGTTTTTTGGTGAAAAATGCCTAGTCACTGAATCAAAAACATTTTGTGGGATGCTTTTCCAGCACCTGCCACACTTTTGATTATGTAGTTGGGGCTGCATGTTGTGCTGTATAAAACGAGCAAAGGGACAGGACTCCTCTAAACCAATATTTTCTCACACCCCCTGCAAGGCACTTAGCACCTTTGATTTTGCTCCTATATTTACCTTCACCATGTTCAACAGGTAAATTGAAGAGAATTTAAAGATGCTGTTAATAGGATTCTAAAGGGACTTGGAAGCTGCAGAAAGATTAGGAGAGAAAAACCTCAAAGGAATGCTAAGGTACTAGGTTCCCTTACAGCGTGAAAATTCCCCAAACCATAGATAAGCTTAGTATCAGTTTGGTACAGGCATATAAACACAGAAACAGCTGGGGAAAAACAATCCAGACAACCAGGATTAGTTGTGAGCTAACAAACCCTTCTAACTACTTCACTCCTCATAAGAAATTCCCTCAGGTTGTGTGCCACAAAAAATTCACTAAAGATCAAAACTGGGTTCCTTTTCTAATGTCCACCACTCTCTAATGGAATCATTCGCTATTTACAGAGCATCAAATGATTATAAGAAAGACATTCCTGTCAGTTCTGGGGGAATTTACACTTCATCACAGGATAACGCGAGTCTAAAAGTTACTTCACCTTAAAGAGATCAAAGTTCTAAGCTTTCAGGACCTACAGTCGCTATGGAATTGAGAACTGTACAAAACCGTCAAACTTTGGCTAGGTCAATGCACTAGGTGGGAGTTTCACAAAGTTTGCAGGTCTATAAAAGTTCTTTATTCTGTCAAGAGAAAGGAAAGAGTACAGGCAAAAAAGCACACTCTACAAAACAATACAGCCCCCTGTAGCCTAGCACAGAAAAATCAAAACAGCTTCGAAACCAACAAGGATCTGTCACAAACCTTTGCTTTTCAATTTATTTTCCCTGAAGTTGGCTGGGGAGGTGCGAAGAATCCGACTACATTCTTGATCTCTGACAAAGGAAGCCAGCACTTCGCCCGCCTCTCAGAATAGTTGAAAGATTTCTCGACTGCTGACAGAGGGAAAGAGAGAGAGAGAGAGAGAGAGAGAGAGAGAGAATGCACTATTGATTTCTCCCCACCCTTTTTACGCACCAAGCACAGAACAACACTTCAGATTTGGACTGCTACATATGGCTAATCAAACCTGGTTTGTAAAAGAGATTATTTTATTTTTCTGCAAACCAAGCTTGATTTTGTTAAGCATTTTGGGAGGGCTCAAATACTAACCATCCAGCAAGGAGGAGATCTATGAATTTCTTGGGAGTGCAGCAAGGAAGGCAAGGTGGAATTCCCTTGCATTTTACTAACTCAGAATTAGAGTTTGCTTCAAGCTGGACATTTCCACATCTGATTAAGTTGCCTGAACGTTTCAGAGGCCCTGATCCTGCATGTCCTTGAGCGAAGTTAAGCACACCTGTAAGTTTTGCAAGCCTGGGACCTGAATTGTGGGAACAGAGTTTGAGGCTGCTGAAGTCTTATTAACTGCTGGGTGTAATTTTGGCCCCAAATTGTGGAAGTTTCACAACATTAGCAGCGCTCGCAAGATTTACACTGTTCTCGGCCAAAATCCTGTGAAAACAGTAGTGTTAGTGAAATACTGTCAGCTTTTGTATCTGACCCATTGCCAAAGTTATAGAGTCAGGTTTGCAACCAGAGATTATTCTGAAAGAATCCTCTTCTCCCACCAGCAGCACTATCGAGGTTCAATGAAAGGTCTGGAGTTTGGACCCACTGCCCAGAATACATCAGATGACAGTGACATCCTTACTGTGTTATAATTTTAGATTAGATTTTAAAAGAGATCTCCAGTGATTAACAGCGGCACTATCCTATTGTGTCACAATTAGAGCTGGTGAAAAACTTGGAATTTCCATTGCATGGGAAATTCCAACATTTTGGAATTTTCTTTCATCCTGAATCAGAATGAAAAGGCAAAAGTTTTCCACACAATGAAATTTCTGAAAAGTTTCATTTCAGAAATATTTAAAATACATAAAAGTGCTTTATTTTATACTTTTAATATTACACAAATTGTTATAATATAATATAGTTCATGCAAAAACTGAAACAAACAGCTTCAAACTTATCGAAAGAAAACAAAGTGTGTTTCATAATTCCTTCACTGTAATCCACCCACTTCTCCCTTTAACTAAAGCAATTTACTTTTCTTGGAACTCCCATGGATTTTAATAGCTGCCTATAGTTGCTACTGTTTATCCTAAAACTAAAAGTATGTGTGAAATGGAACACTGTGTCCCACCCTCATCTGAACTTTGGGAAAAAATCTTGATCCACATCAAAACTTCATTACTGGTTTTGGGCCTCTGCGCTCAGTTCTGGATCCAAAGAAAGGTTAGTATGGTATCCCTCTCTACTTGCCTTAAGATCACTGCATGGGAACCTGACAACTTGGACCTTTACTGGCCTTTCCTACACTTAGCGAGAACCCTACAGTTTGGAGTAGATCCCAGAGTTGACACACTACTTATGCATCCAAGTCAAACTGGAGTTTAAACGCGTGTATCTATTAAGATGCTCTGGGTACCAATCAGCTTTCTTTGCACGCGGTTTATTTCACCTGGCTGGAAATGGGAACTGCCAGCATCTTGATAAATGGATTGAAAGATTGCCCAGTTTCCCTCTAGTGCCTGCAAGGACCTCTGTGTATCCTCCACTACAATATCTTGCTGTCCGATATTATAGTGATTTGCTGAACGGTATCACAACAAATCCCTATGCTAGCTGCACCAATGATAGGGGAATGAATAGCTGTGTTTCATCAACAGCAGAGGCAATGCAAGGGGCCGCAGTAAATCAATAGAGCAGCCATTTCTACAGCCATGTCCATTTATGATGCACACTTGGGAACAGATTTTTACACGTCCTCAGCATCTACAATCAGGCTCAGATTTTCAGAAGGTGAGCTCCAATTTAGGCCCCAAATGAAGTGAGTTACTGGGCTGCTCACCTGACTGATAGACAAGCTTTCTGGACTCTCTAGTTGCCTGGCTAGCTGACTGGGCATATTTCATGTCAGAGATGCAGCAGGAATCTTTCAGTGTTCCCAAAATAAAATATTGCAGAATTTCAGGTCTGGAAAAAAAACTGAGTTTTTGGCTTTTTTGTCCCATTCCGGGATGAAAAGAGTCCAAGAAATGTTCCCTCCCCCAACCCTCCCAGGACAGAAATTCCATTTCCCAGCCAGCTCCAGTAATGAATTAACTCACAAGTGTTGGGAGCGAAGGCATATTTAGGACTGACAGAAGCCTGTTGTAGATTTGAAGAGTCGGTTCTGATAACATTTAACAGCGTAAGCATAAGTAGAAGAGTGTATGTGTAAGAAACTGCAGAGTAATCCTGCTGAGTGTTGTGCACATGTAAGAAATTGCTAAGCAATCATGTTTGAGAGGACAAGAAAAGATAAAGTAACTAATAAGCTAGAAAAGACCGGTTTGAACTCACACTAAACCTGTACTGACAGAGGAGGAGATTTAATGTGGAAATGAGAGACTAATACATATGTATAAGATAACAAAAAGTTATAAATAAGTTTGTGTAACAAAGGGAGGTTGAAGCTTTATTGTCTCATTGACTGTGATTAGATCGTCCTGATAAGCTTCCCGCTTGTGAGTAACTGATCACTACTCTGAGTGTTTTGCCTTAATAAATATTCGTTAGACCCAGCTGCTGAGTAAGTGACTCTCAATCCAACAGGGTGAAATCTTGTCCTCAATGAAATAAAATTGCAAAAATTCCATTGACTTCTATAAAGCCAGGTTTCTATCCCTAATGCTTAGAATCAGATTTCTCTGGCACAAATGCCCTGCCACTGATGGACCCTGGAACGGAGTTTTAACACATCACTAATTTCTCTTCACTTCAAGCAATCCTAGGGACAAATTGTCAGCATGATGCACGGTCAACTGAAGACCAGATTCTTGTTATGATTAATAACATGCTGTATCTAATTCACTCCATAGTGGGCTGCGCATGTATAATCTCCACTAGGATTTGCATCACCATTGCTAATAGTGTGGTTGTGTCCCTTTCAATGGCTAGCACATGAACAGAAATCGACATACATTGCCGAGGGAAGTTGTGGAACCTCCATCATTGGAGATATTTAAGAGCAGGTTAGACGAACACCTGTCAGGAACGGTCTAGATAATATTTAGTCCTGCCATGAGTGCAGGGGACTAGGCGATCTCTCGAGGTCCCTTCCAGTCCTACGATTCTATGATTCCATGTTGTAACACAACCAGATCTGAAAAAGATAAACCAACATGGCTTCTGTGAAGAAGAAATTGTGCCGCTCCAATCTTCTCTTTTCTGGTGCTGTGTGGCAGGCCAACCCATACAACTAAGAGTCTGAGTCAAAGCCCACCAAAATAAACAAAGACTCCCAATGGCTTCAAGAGACTCTGGACCAGGCCCCAACTAGTTACACACCAAGTGGTTTCAAATGCCCAAAGCAAACTGAAATCGAGAAAATTGCATAGATAGGCCAGACGGGATCATTATTAGGGTTGCCAATTTTGGTTGGATGTATTCCTGGAGGTTTAAATTACATGACATAATCTTTAATTAAAGATTAATCTTTAATTCCGGAGATTCTAGGACAATCTTGGAGGGTTGGCAATCCTAATCGTTATGAACACCTAATCTGATCTCCTGCAATTATACTCTCTTAAATAGACTTCAGTTCTAGTAATGTTCTGTAAAACATTCAGAGAAGTGTGATTTTTAAGTTGACAGTTCTGTTAGAACATCCATAGGGCTCTTCCTTCCTCTCCCTAAATACAAATACAATCCCATATTGTTAACTGTATCAGCCCTACTCCACATGAAGACAAAATTCAAAATTAGAAGTTTTCCCATTGCAAAATCGATTTATCAAAACAGAAATATTCCACAGGAAGGAGGCCCTTCAGGCCCCATGGAAACTCAGTCATGGGGAGAGACCATGATGTATGATGGGAGATGTAGTATGGAGAGCAAGGACCCTATGGGAGAATGGGGCATTGCAGCATCTCTGATGGATGTAGATATTAAGATCAAAGCATTTTTCTATTTCCAAATTGACATTTTCTGGAACTTCTCATTCTGAAAAAAACCCTGCACATATTGATATCACATCTGAAGTCAGGATGAAAACAAAATGTAGCAATATTAGAATTACCCATCAGATGGAAATTCCATTTTTCTATCAGTCCTAATGTGGAGTCTTCTTAGATTTTGGGCTTAACAACTGAGCCAAGGTAAAAAAAATTAGTTGGACTCTACCCATCCTCCATACTGCACCAATTTCACTGTAAAAAATGATCTCCAGAAGTTGGTTTAGATCTCTGCCTCCTATAGGATTTTAAGACTCTGACACCTGTTGGAAAACAAGCCTGTGTCCAACTGGCACAACAGTTACAGACCAATATTTCTTTGGTTTATTTATTTTTTTAATTATTTGTATTACAAGTCTATAGAATATCAGTTTTATGAGACATTACACCGTTAGAGGGAGGCGTGTTGTGCATTGAAGAAAGTGATGGAAGAGGAACTCTCTAATCAAATATGAAAACACTGACAAATCAGCATCTAAACAGATTTTATTTAAAAAAAGACACTTTCAGCTACAGTAGTTTTAAAAATATAGTTTAAAAAGACATTTTCAAACATTTAAATGTTGGAAACCTCTTAGATGCTTCAAAAATAAAAGTTATTTCCCTTGAGTATGTCAACTTCCATCTGGAAAAGGGGTCTCTTTCCTGTTTATAAGGAAACGTAACTCACTGGGGCATTCTTTCCTTTATTTCTTGATGTGGTCACCAGCGCCATGTACTGCATCAACTGGAATGTGTACAGCTTTCAGATAAGGCGTTTTTAGTTGACTCTTGGTGCCGGGCAGTCTCCTGAGCTCAGATATTCTGCTCAGGGTCATCACACAGAATGGTAGGTTTTTTAAACAAAAACAACAAGCTTCTCCTCACTTACCGGTTCCTGGAGATCAAACAAACTCAGTTCAATTCTTACTTAACTTGCGACTTGACCTCAGGTCCTTGTAGGTGAAAGGACCATGTGTGCTAAGGACCCAATCCTGAGTGTGACCGAGCACCTCCATTGACTCTAAGGCCTGGTCTACACTAGGGGGGGGGAAATCGATCTAAAATATGCAACTTCCGCTACGAGAATAGCGTAGCTGAAGTCAACGTATCTTCGATTGACTTAGATTGACTTACTTCACGTCCTCACGGCGCGGGATCGACGGCCGCTGTTCCCCCGTCGACTCCGCTTCCGCCTCTCACCCTGGTGGAGTTCCGGAGTCAACGGCAGAGCGTTCGGGGATCGATGTATCGCGTCTAGACGAGACGCGATACATTGATCCCCGGTAGATCGATCACTACCCGCCGATCCGGTGGGTAGGGTAGACATAACCTAAAAGGAGTTGTGGGTGCTCATCATCTCTCAGGATTAGGCACTGAGCCACGAATACCTCAGTCCTGTCTGAGCCAAAGAGACCTTCCCCATCAGATTCCAATTACTTAAGACAAGTCAAAATGTCAGGCTACATTTCAGGCCTAGTCTCTTAGGAGGAGAGACCAGGTTTGGTCCGTCCCCTAATTTTAGCAGACTCATGTAACTGATCACTCCACCCTTTAGTAGCTGAAGCATCCCGCCTCTTGGATCAGTGATGAGGAGAGGATTCTTCACTTATTCAATGGCTTCCATGACCTCCAGAACAAGCGTTCGCGGTCCCGTCATGATGAGGCTGCTGATGGTCGGATAGTCCAAATGCAGAACGTACATTCCGTTCACAGAGAAAACAAACTGACACACCTGCAGTGGAGAGAGAGGAATGTTTTATAGTGATGTGACTGAACGGCAACTGCACCTGCTCAGAAGAGTGAGACTTTGTGATGAAGAGATCTCTTACCAAATCCTTCAACCGGAAAGCATTGTATACACTTTATAAATTGCACTAATAGTGACTAGATTCTTAATGGTAACCCAAGGGATTTATATTGGGAGCAAATGGTGAATGCAAAGCCCCCTTTATGAGCAGGTGATGTACATGTAAAAAGCTGACAGTGAGACTTAATATTAATATTTGCTAATTTTTTAAAATAATGAGAATAGAGGAAAGGGTCAGATGAAATGAGCTCTTGAGCAAATGGAACAAATTCACCTGCACCTGTTCCCTTCCAATCCTGCCTGAAGCATATGAGCAAGTCTAACTGTTTCTGTCTCTGAAGAATCTTATTACTTCAAATATCCCAGCAAGTGACTTGAAGGATAAACAAGACCTGTACAAAAATTGCTCCTCGACTGCTGGGGGGTTTATGAATTTCCTCTTTCCTTTACTCTTAGAAATTGATCTTCAACCAGAGCACACAGCCCATTTATTCTTGGTTTGTTGGTCTAAAATGGTTTTCAGAAGCTCAGCCCATTGCATATGAGCTGGATTCAGCAGAGCGATTACAAGATGAATGGCGGCAAACTCTTCTCCCTGTCCCCAAAGGGAATGATTTATCACTGCAGAGTCATTCTGCAGCTTTCACATGCAAAGAAAAAGAATTCCACCTACCAAAAAAGAAAGTTGTAAGACAGAACACACTTATTACCCCAGGAGTGTTTCACAGCAGTGTGCTGCTCTTTCCCTGCATTAAATAATTTATATGCAGTATATTATCAATTAGAGCTGATTGGGAATTTTCCACTGAAAAGTTTTTTTGGATATTTGTTTTTTGTTTTGTTTTATTGACAGAAAACGTCTCCACAAAATCAAAGTCCCACAGGAAAAAGTTGAATATTTTTTGACAAAATTGAAAATTTTTCATCAAGAAAATTGAAACAATTTTCAGGTTGACCCAAATCTAAACATTCTGATTTCTTGACCTGAATCAAAATGTTTTGGTTTGGGTCAATTCAACATTAGCTTGTGTCTGTCTGAGTTGCTGCAATGCCTCATGGGAGTTTTAGTTCAGGCATCACATGCCCCCATCCTTGTCTGAGGGCTGGATTCCAGGCTGGACTAAATCCTCCATGATGTACCACAATTCCCCCCCTCCCCAGTTGAACTGTCACAATGCATCATGGGAGTTGTAGTCCATCTGGGGAGTCTGGCCCATAGCAGAGAACGAGGGCATGAGGCATCTGAACTACAAATCTCATGAAGCATTGCAGCAGCTCAGGTGGGTGCAGTTCTGTGTAAAACCAAACCACAACAACAAAAACATTTCCAAATAGAAGTTTTTCTGAACTTCCCATCCCATGGATGGTGTCAATATTTTGACTTTTCATCCTGACTGAGGACAAAGATAAATGTTGAAATCCCAGTTACAGAAGGGAAAGAACAGGTAGTTTTCTAGTGAATACCTAACACGCTGGCAGTGTGTGTGTCACATCTCCCTCGGCAGCTGGTGTGCTAGAGGATAACAGCCTATTAATGCTATCAGCTAATGAATTACTCCTTTAGTTGAAGTAGTAGAGGTCTGTGTTGCAGGTCCTGGGTTTGAGCCCTGTTGACAAGCCACATATGGGGAGAATCATTACAAATAGGATGCTGATGAAATTGAAGATGACGACATTGACTAGAGGCAGATCCAGCCAAGGGCAGGCCCTGTGCAAACCTCCCTCACACGGCAGTGACAAAGCACAATTGTGTCCTGCAGCATCTCTGCTGTGTTGTTCTAGGTCTCTCCTGAACAGAGCACAATAGCCATAGCATTCAAAATTCTTCTCCGAAATAAACTCATCAGGCGACCTACAAGCCCAGAGTCAGTGTCAAGCTCTCACAGCGTAGTATGTGACACAGGTCTTTGTTGACACCGGTCTGTAGAGGTAATGCAATGTAATGGGCCATGCAATGTTTCCCTTTACACTGGCTCTCCCCCCATGCCGAGGTTTAGATCAGAGCAGCCACAGCCGGGTCTTCATAAGCCCTTGAAAAGAGCCAGGCCCCAGCCACCTGAACAGGCAGAGGTCCCATTGCTGGCAAGGAGGCGCATGCTTTGCAATCCTCACTCCAAGCGTCGCAGGGACTGCTACAGCTTTGAACCATAGTACTGAGCGATGACTGAATTCACCCCCACTGCAGCCAGTGGATTAATGCCGGGGATGAATTTGGCCCAACACGTTTGATCGGCGTACAAGTGGTATCACATGCTACACAAGGAAGATCCAGATTATACAGTACCTTCATGCCTGCTGCAGCAGCCGGTCCTCCTGGGTCCACAGCCTGGATATGGCAGGGTCTCCCTCCACGGACCACAAACCCCCAGCCCACAGCATCCCCCACAATCTGCAAGCAGAACAGAAGGACTGTAAGGGCCTCACAGAGATTTTCTTGCCTGCATGTAGATGACCACGCAAAGGAGTTCTGCTGAACTGAAGTGGTCAGTGTTTAGCCTTGCCCCATTATCACTGCAACTAGTGAATGCCCCATATATTCTACAGTGAGATAAACTCTTGAGTGGGCCAGCCAGCTTCAGAAAACGTGTGCATACATCTCTGGTTAGGGCACTTGATTGGGATGTAGAAGACCCAGGTTTGACTCCCCATTCTGCAGCAGATCTTGAACTCAGTATTCTCCCTCCCAAGTGAACTTCCTAACCACAGGTTGTTCTGTGGTGGGTTGCTCCAGTCTCTCCTCTTGAAGCTGTTCCACTGAGTATAAATACTTAAATATTCATTGAGCCAAAGAGAAAGAATAACTCTTGAACCTGGTGATGAAGGCATTTGTGACCACTTCTGTTCAAGGACAAGTGTATATAGTGTAAATAAAACAAGTTACAGTAAGAATATATCCAGGCTCTGTGTTGCTGATTCCCCCTCTAACAGGAAACCAACCTGCTAGGACCCCTGACATCTTCTGCCACTCATCAGAGGAGCAACAATATATTTCTGGGCCATACACCAAATGAGACTCAAACCCACAAGGTTTACCTGAGATTGTCTCCAAAGTTACTTTCTAACTAGTATTCCATGCTGTCAAGAGTACAAGGATCACGCATAGACAATGCAAGATTTAAAGCAAGTCACATGCAAAGAACATACCAAGAGACACTGCTGCACCATGCACAACGCTTGCACTTTTGCTGGCAAGGGAAGTCACATGCTGAACAAAAACATCCTTTTCCCCCACTTTCGCCACCCCAATCCCAGCTTGTCTGAGAAGCATGCTGTAATGGTCAGCACATACAAAGGAACCCACAAAGGGCATCACATGTTACAAAACAGCAACAGCAGCAGCACAGCTAAGGAGAGGAAGTGAGCCGTGCAAAAGGACCAAAGCAGCAGCTGAAAGGCCCAGCTTGACAGAGTTGAAAGTCAGGGCGAGGCTGGTATTGAAAACGAATGGCATGTCCTTAAACACAGCACTCAGAAAGAGGCCAAACAGGAAGTCCATTTTTTGGCACTCACTTTAGGCCAGATCCACTGCTCCCCTACAGCCCCCTTGTGCCATTCTGGTGGGGCAAGTGGGCCATAAAACATTTTTAACTGGCTACTTGGAGATTCCCCTGGTATAAAGTGAATCTCTCAGTGTCCAGTGGAGCTGGACTGAAGGATCTGGCTCATGGATTGGAGATGCATTCTATTCCATTCCTGTGCAAGGCAGCGAAGAAGGAAGAGTGGGAGATGTATGCAAATTATCATTTAGAGGGGAAAAAAGATAGATAGATAGATAGATCTTCAGGGCAGGGATTGTCTCTCACTATGTGCGCATACAGTGCCTTGCACAATGGGGCCTTGATCTGTTGAAGCCACTAGGTTCAAAAGTAATACAAATAATATTACAACAACTACAGTTTCCTAAGTCATCCTGGAGTCCGAACCAGGAGCTTGACGCCTGAACATTCCTAGTGTTCAGAATGGTTTCCTATTCCCTTTTGAACCCACAGAGTATCTTAACAGACTTAGAGATGCCTTCAGCTATCTGTAAGTAGATCATAGGAACCAGGTGCACACAGAGTGGCATGGAAAGGCAATCAACCTGTGACAGGAAAGGAAAATTAATGTCTTAATGTCTTTGACAAGCGAGGCTGCTGTTGTACAATGGAGTTTTCTCCTTAAAAGGACTTTTCTCCTTTCTCCACCCTGATACATATACAAAACGTCAGCAAGTGGCAGCAACCTGGAGACAGGCACTGCCCGTTCAAAACACAAGAATATCCCAAGGCACCAGCTCACAAATCTCATGTGAGTCGAGCAAAGAAATAGGGTCCTGATGATGTGAGAGTCAGTCACGGTTGAAACACACAAGAGTGAAAAACGAGAGCACCTAGAAAGCTAACAGAGCAGCCAGGGAGGGTTTAGCATTACTGCGAATGTTACAGCGTTCTGACTGGTCACTTACGGTTAGTGTCTTCTTGATGTATGGAGCCCCGGGGGACAGGAGCTCCTCATTGGTGACAGGCTTCTTTAGCACTAGAGCCAAAGGTGACAGATCCGATTATAATCACGTGTGTAAAGGTTAAATACAATATAATGCATAACAAGGAAGACTGGGAAGTACCAGCCTGGAGAATGGACGCACAAACCATTCAAAGCTTTTCTGTGCAAAAAGCATTCTACGAGAACAGAGCAGGTCTGGGACAAATTCAAAGACATCTTCCTTATCTGTATCGCTTCTATACAAGTATTAGAACTGGCAGGGAAAGTTTCCACTGAAACGTCCCTCTACTTCCCACAACAAAAGAGTGGGGGAGGGCAGTTTAAAACAAGAAAAAAAAGTTTTAAGTTTTTGAAAATGGAAATTAAGATTCTGTTTTCCAAGGAGAACCTGAAATACTTTGATCAACACAAAACAATTTGTTTTCTTAAAAAAAAGTGTGTAGAAATTAATCATGTTGCAATGTGCTCTAATATACACACGTATTTACAGAGCCCAGCATTAAAGGGCCCTTCTCCTTAGAAAGACCAAAACACCACCACAAATTTGCAGCTTCTAAGCATGCTGTTTTGGAGATGTAATGAACCCCTTCAAAAAGACAGCCCGCCTCAGAAAACTGTTCTCAAAAGTGGTGTACAAGTAAACATGCTCAAGGGATCAAAACTTTAAAACCTTTCTGATATAATAGTGTTTGTTTTTAAACAGAAAGCATCTGCCCTGAGAGGAGAGGAGGCATACAACATTTCCAGAAAAAAATGGTTTCACTGCAATAAGAGGCGGTGTATAAAAATGTGGCATACAGCAAGAAGCTAGCTTCAACCTTAATTATGGAAAGGCAAAGTTAAGGCCTTTCTGGTGCCAAGCCAAGATCACACTGCCATCTGCCCCCTGCACTAGAACAGGAATTGAGGTACTGCATGCAAGATGAACTTCCTTAGCATTGTTCATGCAATTCTGCCCTTTCCTTTTAGGCCTGTTGAAATTAGCCTTATCACTAGTCTCAAGTCTAATGTCATCTCTTCAGCCCTTCTGATCATTAGGTAAGTGACACTGAAATGTGAGACCTCACCTGATTTGGGGTTGCATTCAGCTGCTGGCAGGAATCCCAGGCTGGGCGTAGGAGTGAAATAGGGGTTGGAACTTCCGGCAAGAGAGGTGACGCTGCTCCTCCGAACTGCTGAGACTATTTTGATCTCCTTGTTGGGCTGGACTGAAAGACACAGATACAACTCCTCCGAGATCTTGGCTAGGGGTGAGCAGACTGGTTTGGCTAGAGTTTGGCCTGCTTTTTCAGCCCAGGTTTGACAGTCAGAGAAGCAGTTCTCCTCCCCCTCAATGCACTCAGGTCCACATGCCCTCAGCCAAGGAATTCAGTCCTTACAAATTACCCAGCCCACTTTTGCAGACTCAGGAGGTCTGAGTGATTTAGGAAACTCTAAACCTTCAGAGGATCTCCCTTCACTAGTCTTTACCTAGCAAGGCCTGTGGGTGTGAGGGCTCATAGATTCCAAGGGTCCCAGAAGGGACCACTGTGATCATCTAGACTGGCCTCCTGGATAACACAGGCCAGAGAACTGCCCCAAGATAATCCCTTGTACATATATTTCAGAAAACCATCCAATCTTCATTTAAAAATTGTCAGTGATGGAGAATCCACCACAACCCTTGGTCATTTATTCCAGTGGTTAATTACACCCACCATTACAAATGTCCATCTTATATCCGGTCTGAGTTTGTCTACATGCAACTTCCAGCCATTGGATCGTGTTATACCTTTCTCTGCTAGATTGGAGAGCCCATTATTAAATATTTGTTCCCCACGTTGACACTTATGGACTGTGATCATCACCCCTTAACCTTCTCTTTAAGCTAAATAGGTTGAGCTCCTTGAGTCTATCACTACAAGCATGTTTTCTAATCCTTTACTCATTCTTGTGGCTCTTTTCAGAACACTCTACAACTTATCAACATCCTTCTTGAGTTGAGGGCACCAGAACTGGAAACAGTATTCCAGCAGTGGTCGCACCAATGCCAGATACAGAGGTAAAGAGTAGGAGTATCTCTGCGTTTACTTGAGATTCCCCTATATACACATCCCAGGATCGCATTAGCTGTTTTGGCCATAGTGTCACACTGGGAGCTCGTGTTCAGCTGGTTGTCCACTACCATGAACCCCAAATCTTTTTCAGAGTCACTGCTTCCCAGGATAGAGTCCCGCATCCTGTAAGTACGGCCTACAGTTTTTGGTCCTAGATATATACATTTAGCCATATTCAAGTGCATATTGTTTGCTTGAACCCAGTTTTCCAAGCAATCCAGATCTCTCTGAATCCGTCCCTGGTCCTCTTCATAATTTAGAACTCCCTCACTTCGTGTCTCCTCTGCAAACTTCATCAGCGCTGATTTTCTGTGTCCTTTCAGGCCACTTGTAAAAATGTTAAATAGCATGGGGCCAAGAACCAATCCCTGCAGGTTGCTGGCAGAAGTGACAGCAGGAGCTTGGATACCAGCCAGGTCTCATGCCCAGGTGTTAGATCCATTTTCCTGCTTCTCATGTTGCTCTCCTTGTTTCCTGCTTCTCACTTGACTCCTGCAACTCAGCATAGCTGACATCAACCCCAAGCCATAGGACCCCAGATTTTTCTCTCTCTCTTTTTTTTTAAATCTAAAAGCTGAACTGGAAGCAGTGCAAGATTCCCTTCTGCTATGGGTAGGAGGCCTGTCGGGTCCTTTAAATCAAAAGGATGTGCACAAGAGATTGCTGGATCAGAGGTGCTTTAACAGCAGCCCCCCTCAGGTGATGTTTGGGGCCTGCACTACTCAGGAGGGTGCACTGATGATCCGGGAAACAAGTGGTCACTCACAGAGGAGACTTTAGCTGTTCTATTGGGAAGGGGAAAACCAAGGAGCAGAGAGACTTGAGTTGTTTTCCTGAGGGTGTGAGGGGAGAACATGGGGAACAGAGCAAGGAGCTGCCAGCTGCCAGTCCCAGGACATTGCCCGACACCAGTTCCTTAGGAGGGGCATTCAAAACCAGCAGCAATGCAACCTGCCCCATACACAATCTCAGTATAAGCAGCACCCCCTCCAATCTCACCCCTGCCCCAGCATCCCTGATTACCTGAGAGGAAGCTGGAGTTGCCTTGCTCCGGGTTGAGCTTGCGGAGGCAGAAGGGGCTGTCAGGACTCTCTGACAAAGCCCGGGGCGAGTTCTCGTTGAGCAGCTCCGTGAGCCGTCGCCTCCGGCGGAAGTTGATCCAGAACTGGTAGAGCAGGTTACTGTCAAAGAAGTGGTGCTTGCTGGAGACTGGGAAGAGAACAGGAACGGGTAGGGCGGCCGTCAGGGGTCTCATAGCAAAGGGGAGCTACCTCTTCGCCATTCAGCAGCAGGGCTGGAGGAGGAGACCTGCTGCAGTGTTACCAATGCACCATTTGCAGTGTTACCAGTTCTAGTGAGTGTCACAATATTTGGTGTTTTTCTTTTCTTAAATCCCCAGCTCCTGGAGTCATGTGAGGAGGGGAGACTCTCAGCCTTCATTAAAAAACAAAATGTGAATTTCTAACCCTCAGGGTTGCAGAGAAAAGCTTGAAAACACGACCCCATAAAAGCTAAAACCAAACCTAAAGCTCAGAAACCAGAAGGCAAATAGGAGGAGCCCAACAATCATTATTTTTAAAGCCTCGGTCTTTTGGGGAGCCTGATTCAGGATTTTTTTTAATGCTCAGGATTTTCAAGACAGGGTGTGTTCTTATTCCCCTTTTCAGTATCACAAGGGTCTGGTGGGGGAGGAAGCTATTCCATTATCAAACCCAGCCATGGGATGCAGTCTCATCCCTTCCCCTCCCAACCCCCCGCCTCTCCAACAGCCAGGCATGGCAGAGTGTGGGACTACACCTCCCACAATGCTTTGCACTGCAGGAGCACACCAAAGTAATGTTGATCGTGTCAAGTAAAAAACATTCCAGTGAAAATCCCACAGTCCAGTAAGGCTGGGGTTATTACCAGCTAGCGTTGGGTTTATTGGTGGTACAGAAATAACTGACAGGACGTTAAGTTGATAACCAATGAGGCATTTCCTCATTGGCAAGAATGAGATTTTTTTCCCCGTTGGTTTGAGGAGGAGGAGGAGGAGGAGGTGGGAGAGAAGTGGTGCTGCTCTATCAATGCTGTTTACAGCCTCAGAGCAGTGAAAGAGTTAACACCCTTTCCCAGAGGAATGGGGCAGCACTGTCACAGAGCCATTGTCTCTCTGTACAAGCAAATTCAGAGCTTGTCTCTGCAAGCTGGGGTGCTGCATTTTCACCTGCTCCGCAGTAACTCGCCAGGTAGACGAGCCCTCCGAAATATATGGCCTTAGAAATGGGCCAGATATTGAACGAGCCCCTCCACTTCAACTGCCTTATTTCTTCATTTATAATGTTGGCGAGGAATCTCAGCTCTGATCTCACAGAGCGTGTGCACAAGCAGGCTTCAAGTGTCTTGAAATCCAGATGTGAATCCCAATTCTGTGGCTTGGGAATGACACTTTGAAGAGATGCCAGAAAAAGTGACTCAGATTCCGTCTCAAACATTCAAGGGTGACCCCAGACTGCCCGGGCCCCTATTCCAAAATTAGAACTAAATGGACCCATTGCTATCTCCGAATAGAAACTAGCACTCGGCACATGACCAGCATTTGTTACTTGTTATAAATGAGGGTTTGTTCCAAGCAAAGCAATGATAGCTAGCCCCGTCCTTCACCTTCCTTCCCCATCTCCAGGCACTTCGGCTTACCATGCTGAATGATCCCATGTTCCAGCAGGGCTCGGCCCAGCTCCACAGCTTCCTTTCTGTTTGCTGTCTCCCCTTCCTGGATGAGCCAGTCAATCATTTCACAGCCCAGGAATGTCCTCTGGTACTTCACAGAATTCTCCTCTCTCGCCTTCAGTATGGAGTCTTCTACATTGATCAGCCTGGCACAGAGAAGAGACGTGCCAAGGGGTAAGGAGCGGGATGGACCGAGAAGAGTGATCTTTTCTTTAGCCCTATAACTACACAAGCAGCTTGGCAGGAACTAAAACCAGCTGAAGCATTGGTTGTCCCACCTGTCATGAGCAGAGAGAAAATAAACAGTGGGGGGACCCAATACATGTTGCTACACCATAATATGCTTGATTATGTAACTCCAAGTGTCAGACTTTCCCCCTCTCGGGCCATTAGCTCAGGGCAGTTTTTGGAATGACGTTGTTCCCATGTCAGAATGCTGTATGTGGAGGACCCAGAAGATGAATCCCATGGTAACATCAAAGCCAGTAAGAACCACAAAGACTGTCTAGGATGTTTCATGGATTTGATTGGGGTTTAAAGGAGGTGGGCATGCTGGAATGGGTGAGAAAAAGAAGTCCTCAAGGAAAGAAAGACTCTCGCCCAGTATGGAGACATGAGAGGTAAACAGAGGAGTCTGTCCAAGCTTCTACTTACAATTCCACCATAAATAAATACTCACTCCTCACTGAGCTCTGGTTTATAAGGCTACAGGGGCTGAAAGTGCTGCCGTATGAGGAAGGACCAAAGAACAAAGCATACCTTGGCTACACAGTGATGGAGCAGTAATAATTACCTAAGGATTTCGAAGGTGTGGACACCATGAAAGGAGAACTGCTTAGGGGGAACAGCTAAGTGTGGCGAGACAAAATTAAGAAAAGGAACATTGTAGGCTGAACAGTAAGGTAAGCCTCCAATGAGTGTACTTTGTTTGCCCAAGAAATCTGCACTGGTTTAACTAAAGGGGCAATTTTAAACTGAATTAAGCCAGTTCAAACCCTTATATAGACACTCCAGGAATCAGTTTAAGCTAAGGCAAAATAAATATCTACACAGCCTATTGTGGTGGCTTAACCACATCAGTTTAAAACCGCTCCTTTATTTAAAACTAGTGCAGCTTTCTCAGATAGAGATAGCCATTGGGCTCCCAAGGGAAATGGCAAAAGCCCCATAAAGTATGGTGAGAAAAAGCACTTTTAAATGAGATGTTTAACCCACATGATCAGAACCTAAATTCTAGGTCTCATTCAAAACACAGCTGAGGAGACAGGTTTAACGCACAATGGAAAACACCAGCTAATTCCAAAAAGATTAGCTGTAATGAGCTGTGCAGGTAATTGTAACAGAACCCAAAGCCAAGTTAGAAAGGCAGCGTGGGAGTTTTGCTTGTTTCAGGTGAACCCATGCAAAACATGCTCCTTTCACGTGAATTTGAATCAAATCCAGGCAAAAGAGTGTGGTTTCAGCTCAGCCAATTCAAGATCAACTCAAAGCAAGACAGAGCATGAGAGCCAAAAAGTAACAAAAGGTTCCTGTAACCCCCTGAAAAGCTAAACTGCTAGAAAGGACATAGCTTAAATGCAGTTAAAGCCGCGGCTTCCTGAATTCCGGAAGTTTAAAACTGATGTGTCCACAAGAGGGTGCCCTAACCCCACATATGCAAACAGCTGGATACCTTCAGAAGGCATTTCTTAGGGCTTGTCTACAATTGAAATGCTACAGCTGTGCCACTATAGCACTTCAGTGTAGACACGCCGAAAAGGGGGGGGGGGGATTTCTCCTGTCAGCATAGACAAATCACCTCCCAGACTGGCGGTAGCTAGGTTGATGGAAGAATTCTCCGTCCACCTCATGCTGTCTACAGTGGGTTAGATTGGCTTAACTACACCACTCAGGGGTGTGGATTTTTCTAGCATAGACCAGGCCTTATGCTATTTTGTTTAGCAAAATGCACAACAACAGAAGTATAGCCTTAATCTGCTAATTTCTGACAGATTGAAATCAGAACATGGGCCCAACAGAGGACAGACAGCACATGCGGAGTTCTGCACAAGTTTCCCCAATGGTGGGTTCTCACTTTAGCTGCAGTTTGAGATTCTGACTGCTAGGTGCTTAGCCGCAATAGAGCATTAAGATGAGCGAGTGCTTGAAACAACCAGGTACAGAAGTGATTTAGGCCTGGCCAGGGGGGCACCGGAACAGGAGGGCCCAGAGGGCCCATGGCCCTTCCACTTTTTCCGGCCGTAAGTCTGAGCGACAAGGGGAGGAGGGGGCGGAGAGGAGCAAGCAGGGGCGGGATCTTGGGGAGGAAGAGGCAGTGCAGGAGTGGCGCCTTGCAGGAAGGGACAGCGTGAAGGTGGGTTTGGGGGAGGCGGGGGCACAGTTCAAGTGCCTGTGTAATCCCTGGTGTGAACGTGGCAAGTTTGACGGGAGAATTCTTCCATCAACCTAGCTGCAGCCCCTCGGCGAGATGGATTCACTACCTCCATGGAAAAACCGCTTCCGTCGATGCAGGAAGCAGCTACGTGACAGTGCTACAGCAGCAGAGTTGCGGTGCCATACTGCACCGCTGGAACACTGACCTACCCCTTGTGGTGAAACGAGTTTAAACACAGGACTGGATCTGATTCTAGAAAGAGACCATTTCCGAGATTTAGAACTAGAGGGGGTTGCAAAAACAAAACAAAAACAAAAAAACAGTCATTGAGATAGAAAATTGCTTCCCTCCCTAAATGAGAATTGGTGTCAGTTGTGATTTTTTTTTTAAATGACAAAAATAAAATCTATTTATTTCTCCCCTCTCCCCTGCCTCCAAATTTTGCCACTAGAAAAGGGGTGGAGTGGGGACCAAGAAGCCAAAAAGGTTGAGGGGTGATAGGTTTTCAAAATCCAAAAACATTATAGTTGTTTTGCAAAATGCATAAAACAAAAAAAAAATGGAAAGTTGGAAAAAAGTTAAAATTTTTCAAAGTTTTCCCAGACAAACTACTAACATTTTTCAATCTGCTCTACCAAGAAGCCAAGGAATGCTTCACATGACGGGAGATGCCAGCAACAGCATCCAAGTCCAATGCAGGAAGGATGGTGAGGATCCCTGCTGGTGTAAGGCCAGTGTTTCGCTCAGAAGAGAATAATTAGAGTGATGAGATTATACACAACTTCTGGAATTTAGCTCCTCAATTCCAAACCAAGCCTGTCCAGGGTTTCATTTCAGGCAGAATAGTTAGCCTGCATATAGCTTTTCTTTACTTTTTGAAGCACTGTAAAAGCATTGATCATATAAGACAGCCCCTGCAAGGTCGGTATTTTCCATTCCCATTTAACAGATGGGAGAAAAATAAAAACACAGAGATTAAGTGATTGGCTTAAGGTCAGCATGAACGAGTAGTAGGCTCAACGTCTGGAACGCCAGGTTCCCGGCCCTATGCTGGGACTACTAGAACATACTGGATAATTGATGATAATGGAAAGAAGGGGGAGCGCTGTGGTTAAGACATGTGATGGGGACTCAGGAGATTTGGAATCAGTTCCTAGGTTTGCCCCAGACTCCCAGTGTGGTCCCCTGTTGGTGCATTGGCTGGGCCATCCGGATCTAACAGCCCAGAAACACCCATCCCCTTTTAATCATTCCCACCTTACCAGAGCTCTGCTTCCCCACACCCACAAAAGAGGGCAACAACGCTGACCAGCTACTTGTGTTCTGCCTTCCAGTCCTATTAAGAGGCTTACTGGAATGCGGAGATCCAGATTCTCCAACCAATTTCCCCAGTCAGACCCAGAGAAGAAGCTGGTTTTTGACCTGGAGGAGTAATTAGCGAAATCTCCACACACAGAGAGAACCCATCTTTGTGTGTGTGTTTCTGTGTCTCCCTCTCCCCCCCCCCCCGCCCCGCCACTCAATGAAAGGAAGCCGTCCATGGAATCTAAGCTACATATCGGAGCACCCACATTACCATTAGGGTGACCAGCTGTCCCGATTTTATAGGGACAGTCCTGATTTTGGGGTCTTTTTCTTATATAGGCTCCTATTACCCCCCACCCCCATTGTTCACACTTGCTGTCTGGTCACCCACATTATCACAGTATCTTAGGATCTCACAATCTTTAATGCAGTTATTCTCACAACACCCCTGTGAGGCAGGACAGTGCTGTTATCCCCTTGTACGGGGGAAGTGATGCAGAGAGAGTCTAACTGATTTGCCCAAGGTCACACAGGAAGTCTGTGGCAAAGCAGGACCTCAAACCCAGACCTCCCAGATCCTAGGCTAGCACTTTAACCATAGGCCAGAATCCTGTATTCACTATCAATGGCTCCAAGTCGAGAAGTCCAGATCTGGATCTGAATGTGAACTTCCCCCAGAGCGGCAAAGAGTTCTGATCCTGCATTCCAGTTCACAGCCATCTCTGAACTCCAGTCCAGATGGTCCTGCTGCTTTGCTGCAGTGAGAAAGGCAGCAAGGAGTCAGAGCTGGAGCTACCAGTTGATGCTATGGAGCAAGAGAAACATTGGCAACGGTTCAGCTCCCTGGCTCTGGAGCTGCAGCTGCGAAGGCAGCCAGCAGACTGCGCGGTGATAGACCTTTCAGGGAAGGACTCACGTACGTCTCATAAAGGCTCTGCCCCCTCAGGAACACCTTTACATCCTTGTTGAGAGGGAAGGTCCCGTCGTCCTTGCGGAAACGGTAGAGCAACTTGGCGTCCTTGTAGTCCGAGTGTTCATCACAAACTGGAAAGAAAATCAAAGCAGACAGCGTCAGGACTGCAGGTTTAAATACTACCCCATAATGCATACACTAGAGCTGAGCTCAGAACTGAGCAAAAAGCCAGTTTTCAGTCATTTAGGACACCGTGGCCCAGTTTCCAGACCTCCAACTTTATGATTACTACAATGAGCTGTATAGAAACCAGGCAGCCAGTCACATGCACCGAACTTTGCTTGAAGGAACTGGAGTAAGTTCTGATCCTGAATAGCTACACTTAGAGCTCTCATTAGATGACTGAATGGAAAAGGACAGAATTTTTTTTTTAAGTCTCCATGTTGCAGTTCACCTATAAGCTTAAAAAAAGAAATGCAACCCTCTCCTAGTCTGGTGCGTTAAAAAGCCACTGCCACATTTAGAGAAGCTTGGAGAGGGTGGGGGTTGGGGGAGATGTAACAGCCAAAAACCCATTAAATTGCCTCAGAATATTTACATTCCTCTTCCCCTATTGCAGATGCTTTGATATCTAAATGCAGCTGTAAAAGAGATTTTTCCACACAATCAATCTGCATCCACTCTTCCCGATTCATTCACGTGGCAATCTATCAGGTCTGACATCAGATCTTTAAAGTTACGTGTATGCAGATACAGCTACCTAATTTAAGGGACCACACCTCATTTGCAGGCACACCTTGGGTATTTGTGCATTCCTCATTTGTACATGCCCGGATGGTAGGTGTGTGCAGACGGTAATGTGCAAATATGTGAGATGCCACTGAAAGACAATATGGTCACAGAGACAGACCACTGTTCTAAGGACCTGGGAGATCTGAGTTCAGCTCTCCCACTGACTTACTGTTTGAACGTGAATAAGTCACAGCACCTCTCTTCGTCAGTTTCCCCTACCTGTAAAATAGGGATAATACCCATTTAGGGAAAGTGCTTTGAGATCCATGGTGAGCTTGCACTAAGTGGTAAGTAGAGCAGGTCAAAAGTTTGGGAGGGGTTGTTTGTGTCAAAAAGGTTTTTCCCTGTTGTAAAAAAAAGTTTTGTTTTAGTGTGAAGAAATAACCTATTAATAAAAAAAAACAAGAAACACAAAAACATCCCGCCTCCCCGCAAGGAGGAGGAAGATTTTTTTCCCTAATGAATTTGGGGGGGTGGCAGGGGAGGAAGAACTAATCAGAGATTTTAAAAAGTTGCCTTTCGAAGTTTCAGACAAAAAATTTCACAGAAAGTTTGGAGTAAAAAACAAAATGTTCATTTCCTTAGGAATGTTTGGTAGAACTATGCCCCGCCTTTGGTTGACTGGCTCTAGTGCTAAGTGTTATGGTTGGACTTAAGTTAAAAAACATGCTCCCTGAATTGCCTTCATGATGACAAACTGCACTGCCACAAACACAAGATGTGTCAGGCAGGAGGAGGACTAAGGGGGTTTTGCCCATTTTTTGACTAGCGGTGTTAATGGGTCCCATGGTGTTACAATCAGTTTCATGGGAAGGAGAAGGATTAATGGAAGTTAATATGCTCAGCGCCTTACAGGCTGGAGCCCATGGAAAGAAGACGCACTTTTGCAGCTTGAAGGCCTGGCGGATAATACCCAATTTCCAATCCTGGGTCCAGTGTATGCTATAGTCCCTAGTTAGCTCCTATCTCACAAGTAAGCAATAGCCCAGGCAATGCATTTCGTGGTATTATTCTTGCCCCTCTCAAGGATGTTGGGACTCGGCGAGGGGAGGGGGAATGAATTTTAACTAGCCAGATTCCTGGCAGTTCTCTCCACATGGAGGTGAGCAGAGAGCCCTCTTACTAGAGGACTAAGAACAAGAAATGATCCCAAATCAGGAAATAAAATAGTCAGCCTCATGCATTAACCAGGTGATTAACAGAAACATGGAAGGATGACGTCTTTGGTGACCAAAAGCTTCACTCCTGCCCAGCGTTCCAAAGGCTTTAATCAAATAATGGGTTTCTTTGAAACTGTCAACCTGGTGGTGGAAAAAAAAAAATAGCTGGAAAGATGGAAAATAATCAGATTTAAGTGTTAATGGTTAACCCTGAACTAATTGCTGCTACTTTATGCTGCTGTGATAAAGCGCAGCAACAGAGGGCATTTTTATTCATGGCATCTTAATGTACAAGGCATTAATCTCGCATCAGGCAGCCAATGACAACAGATAGAGAGTTTGCGTTGCGGTGGTCAAGGGGGTTGTTTCTAAACTCCACTGCCAAAGAGGGGTTGAAGTCAACGAAAGCTGCACCTGCCTTCCACCTCCTCAGCTCCGATAAGGAGAGCGTAAATGCAAACTCCAGTGTTACCACAGCTCGGGTTGTTAAGGATTTAGGGGCTGAGAGCTCAGCTCCTGTTTAGGCACCTAAATGAAGTGGGCAGATTCTTCATCAGAGAGCAGTAGCGCCCACGGAAAACAATGACATATTATCCTCTCTCCCTTCCCCTGCTAATATCAAGAGCGATGGATGAAGGCTCTTCTTGAAAATCTGGCCCCTAAAATCTGGATTTTCAGCCTTCATTTTATACCCTCCCCCATTTGGATCTGCCCAGTCACTCCAGATGTCATAGGGTGAGAAATTCTTCTTAAGTCTGAAAGACTAACTTAACATGGGGCCTGCCCCAGTCATTTAGCACAACGGATTTGCCACTTTGCACTAAGTGCCCGGGTGTTACAAGCAACAGCTATTTAAATTCACCTTTGATTGATATTTCAGTAAAGAATCTACATTTCCACAGGGCCTTCCATCCTGAAGGGCCCCAAAGGTGTTAGCTATAGTCACAACATCACTAACATGCAGCTACTTCTGGGGCAGAGCTGGAGAAGAACACAGGACAGGTACATTTTTCCACAGACATTAACTACACCCACTCTACCTGTGCATACACACGGTATACTGCACCCTCAATTAAGTCAAACATGTTCTCTCTTGATCGTTTGGAGGGAAATTGGGGGTTTGGGCAACAGGTTTTTCCACAAAAAGAAATGCTTTTCCTTTCCACAGAAGATTTTGTTTTTTCACTGAAAATTTTTAGCAGAAAACGTAAAATGTTGATGAAAACAAATGGGGCACATTTTTGTTTTTTTGGCATTTCACCTAAAACTTTCTGTGGGGAAAAATGTTCCAGACTAACCCTCAATTTACAGACACTTTTTTGTAATTTTTCAGCCAAGAGGAAATCTGCATGGTCATTTTACAACCCTCCTTCCAAAACCAGAGGTTAAAATCCTGCACGCCTGAAAGAGAGAGCGGTGTCCCTTGTTCAGAGGGTGGATGCACACCTCTGGGTGGGGTGTGGGGAAGGAACAAATAGTGACCCGTGAATAAGGTCTCGCATAACATCTAGCATTTCCTGCTGCTAGTCAGCCCAGAAATATGCCACAAGCAACCTCATACAGAGAGAGAGAGAAATTTGGGGCCTTTTGCTTCTGACAAGAACCAAGAAAGGTGAGCAAACACAAGCTGGAGTGAGTCACCACAACTTCTACAAGCCTCAGAAAAGGCTGAGTGTGAAGTGAAGACTAGAGGAAGAGGGGTTGGGAGAGTGTTCAGGCCAAACTAGCCAACACCTCCCCCACAAGACGAGAAAACACTGAATTCTTTGGAGGACACACTGGACACAGCTCTTAAAAATCATCTTTTTAGACTCCTTTCCCTCCTTGTGGCCGACAACCAGACTAGAGAGGCAGGATGCTTGGAGAAAGAACCAGGCAATCCTTTGCCTCATGGACTCTCTGCCCCACAGACCCTGGAGCTCCCCTCACCACAGCCCAAGGTTTTGCTTGTACACGCTGTCCCAGACTGCCGGAAGAAGGCACCCTCGGAGTCTGTGTTTATTTTGGTTTCAGCCAGCGTCAGGCTCTGTGTGACATACACAAGCCGGCCTTGTGTAGCTCCTGCAGGGGAAACAGGCCTGAAGTATATTCTGCCAAACCGTCGGCTAAAAGCTGAACATTCAGGCTCATTCAGCACAAGTCGCCCTTGCTCCTCCCCTGACCATTTGCTCTCCGTTGCAGATTTCACCTTTGTTAAGTGTATCGCAGAGCGGGCGCATCACTCAACAAGTTCACTCGGCTGGTCAATCACAGAAACGTTTTCCATTCCCTCAAGTGCCCTGCGGTTATATGGCCTGGGTCCATGCATTGGACACTAAGGACAGACATTACATCCTGCCAAGTTAAGCAGCAGTGCAGAAAGGCAAAAGAAGGCAAAAGATCTGGCAGCAAAACCTACATTCTGTGTGCTATTAAAGAGAGAGGACTACTCATTGAAATAAGCACAGAGAAAGTAGTGTGAGTCTCTCCGTAAAGATGGTTCTAGCATCAAGCATGAGGACCTCAGATGCCCCAAAGCTTGGGTCTGATTCAACGATGGGGTTTTGGCTTGGCCCATTATAAAAACCAGCAAATAGCTGCAAAATGTGGATGTATATTCCACACTCAGTCACAAGGGTGTGTATAACTAGGGTTTGGCTTTAAGACCAATGGACGTGGTAGATTCTCCACACTTGGATTCTACCAGTCATGACCGAGGGTCTGGATGACACGCTCCAGTTCAACCACCAGTTATTGGGCTTGATGCATGAATCAATGGGTGAAATTCTGCATTATGCAAGAGGACTGCATGGGCCCTTCTGGCCTTTTGTTGTTCCAGGGAGGGAGAGAGCAAGCTAATTTTTTTTTGCCGCTTAAAAATAAACTGAGCTGTCTTGCCCACCTCCCCGTCCCCTCCTCCTCCCCTCACAAACCAAGTTGATTGCATTCCCCTCTCTAGTCTAAATGGAGCTAGTATTTTCATCTAGCACTGGCAGGATGGCGTTGGGGACAGGGCTAGTAGATAACCCTGCAATGGGAGCATGTGCAGATGCCGCTTTGCCAGAGGTGCTGAGGCTTTAGTTTTGGGAAGCAGGGTGCAGTTTGTTATTAACCCTCATGAGATTTTATCTCCGGGAAGAGGATTTTTAGTTTCTTGATAACATCATGGGAGTTTTCGATTGCGTGTTAAAGAGCTAGATGTTTTTAATCCAGAGGATTGTCTCCCACCAGATCACCAAAGCAGGAACATCAGCGCATGGATATCTGGTTCCAAACATCCCCAAGTTTCAGGGAGTGGGGTGGATCTGATGTGGGATTTTGGCCCAGGCTCATCTCTAGTAAATTGAAAGTTAAATGCGAGACAGCCACTCTTCGCACTACCAGCAAGCGCCCACAAACATCTTTCATGCCCGCACACCAAGGGTGAAATCCAACCCCATGTGAAGAGCCAGCCCAGGGCTTGCTTATGCACCATGAAAGTCTCACCACAAGCCCTCAGACAGGTCTTATGAAGTGCATCTGTCTTGTACTAATTCTCTATGCAGGGTTGAGTTTCACCCTAAATGAATCTCTCTCCTGCACTTCAGTCAACACAAGCAACAAACAGCCTCACCCTAGCTGCAGCATATGAAGTAGTGTGGCTGAGTGAACAGTGCACTGGCCTGGGACTCAGGATACCTGCGTTCTATTCCCAACTCTGATGCTGGGTGACCTTGGGTACATCTCGTCCCTCTGTGCCTCAGTTTCCCCATCTGTAAAATAAGGATAGTGATTCTGACCTCCTTTGTAAAGTATGTCAGGACTGACTGATGTAAAGCACGACATAAAAGCTAGCTGTTATTACTACAGTTACAACCTAGCGGTTGCCAGACAAGTTCTAGAACTATTTCCTTCACCAGGGAAGACAAGGATTTGTCTAAGAACCATCTGAAAACCAGTCTCCAGCCCCAGTGGTCTACAGCATGGCAGGGCAGTCCAGTTCTCTCGAAAAGAAAAGGAAATAAATCTGTTAACGCCAACCAGGTTAACTGCGCTAGAACATAGATAGCAACAGCCATGTTTAAACATGGCTCATAATAGCTACCAGTCATGAGGAGAGAATATACAAAAAAGATTCTATAACTCCCAGAAATGGACCCTAAGAAATCAGACCCTAATCCTGCAAGCACTTATACCAGGGGTCGGCAACGTTCGGCACGCGGCTCGCCAGGGTAAGCACCCTGGCGGGCCGGGCCAGTTTTATTTACCTGCTGACGTGGCAGGTTCGGCCGATCGCGGCCTCCACTGGCCGCGGTTCGCCGTCCCGGGCCAATGGGGGTGGCGAGAAGCGGCGCGGGTGAGCGATGTGCTGGCTGCGGCTTCTCGCCGCCCCCATTGGCCCGGGACGGCGAACCGCGGCCAGTGGGGGCCGCAATCGGCCGAACCTGCCGCGTCAGCAGGTAAATAAAACTGGCTCGGCCCGCCAGGGTCCTTACCCTGGCAAGCCGCGTGCCGAACGTTGCCAACCCCTGACTTATACACATGTGAAACTGGGGCTTTAATACAAATCTCTGCCCCCAAGAATTAAAGTATTATTATTATGCCCATTTTTCAGATGAAGATACAGGAGCTGGAAAGTCAAGGGACACTAGGCTGGGGCAGTAAAAATGAATTTTACTACATTTTTTATTTCTTCTATCATGAAGTTTCAGCCATTTGAGTATTTGCATAATACAACCATATTGCAGGGATTCAATTCCGTAAAAATCTACACCACAGTATTTCGGCAGCTGCTGAACAGCAGAGTAGCGTCCAGGACAGGGTGACTGAGCTAGAACCAGTTGCATTATTGTTCCACCTTTTCCCATGAGACACACCTCCAAGAGTTATTTCATTCTTGTGCAGCCACAGTCTCTCTTCTGGAGTGGATGCAGTGCAAGAGACTGGGAGCATCGTGCAACCTGAGAAGTAGTGCTATTAAACAGGATCCCAGTTCTGCACATCTCAAACTCCGGGGGGTCATCCCATTGGCTTCAGCGGAAGTACTTGCATGAGAAAGGGTTGCAGAAGTGGATCCTAAATAAGTAAGTTGGTCTGATAAGTGGGAACAGACAGGGGAATGACTAGTCCAGACACTGTGAATTTTCTCTCTTGGGCAAGTTAAAGGGTAACTAGAGTTTACAAACCATGATGGATGATGTAATGGTCCATTAGCTTCTGCATTAGGCGGATACCCGTCTCTCGGTCTGGTGCTTCCTTGTGGTCAATCAACCAGTCTGTAAGCTCCTTTGCAACAAAGCAGTTGGGATACGTTCGAAGGTGGTGGCGCCTGTCCTTAATGAGCTTTCCATCATGAAGTCGAAGCCTAGGATGAGAGAACACTATGAAGTGTATGTGTGTAATTTCAGAGACATTTTAGATTACATGCCAGTGGTGGCTGTGCCACCATAGGCTTGGAGATGATGATAGTTTAGGCAAGAGTCTGGATGCTTAACTGCACCTCTTTGAATTGCAAGGTTGTCTTAGTTCTCATAAGGTTGCTGTCTGGTGAGTTTGCTGGTACCTTCCACTGATAGTCCTGACCAGAACACAGAGGGAAAAGTAAAGTGAAAGTTGTGACCCTCAAAAATCCATTCACCCTGGATTTGGTTTGAACTAGTTCTTATTTTGCCTAAAATCAGCTGATCTTTCCCGAATACTTCACAGTAAACAAATATGCTCGTAGGTATGCAATGTAAGAGAAGACATTACCAGATGCTATTTTTTTCTGTCTTAAAACACGGGGGAATGATTTCATTGATGACAGACCATAACTGCTCCAAAACTTAGAGGTTGATTATTCCCCACCGCCATCACACATACTGCATTGTTAAATTTTACCATCATCCACACTAGTCTTAGTCCTGAACAGCATTCTGGGGGTTATTTTAACATTATTTAGAAAATATACGGCGGCTGAGTGAGGTTTGTGAAGAAAAGCAAGAAGAAAACGATCACTCATGCTTGCCCCAGCTCTGCTCATCATCACCAGGAAAGCAAGTCCTAAAGGTCAGCTATAGTATTCAGCACTAAGCATCAAACAGTAGCAGGTCACGTTGGGTTGGGATGGGAATGTCAAAAAGCAACACTTGCTTTTGCTGTATGTATTTGACAAGGACTAATACAAGGCAAATCACTTCAGGCAGTTATGAATTCCTACACAAAAAACTTAAACAGCACACATTTACCAGTGTGTCCAGTCTGGAATGAATGTCTTATATGCATGGGATACCAATATTAGAAAGTTAGATTCTGTATGAGATACTTCCATCAACAAAGAGTCTGGTCTAAAAAAATTAAAAGAAAATAATGAATATCTTTTAGAACTGACAATGTCCAATCTAGTCTGGTTTAGATAGTCGGGGAGAGGGGGAATACAACTGGGACACATGCAGCTCCTGGGGCCCATCCCTGCAAAACCTCAACGTCACAATGAGTTTGTTACTTCAGTGGAAATATTTGCGTGAGTAAGGGTTATTCATATGATTAAGGCTTTGAATTTTGTAATGACCTTCACAGCTGAACAGGGTCACCAATCAAACAGATCTTGTATTCAAGCCAAAACCAAGTGGCAAGGACAAAACCAAAGGTATCAAACTTGGCAAGCATTCTGCCTCAGTCATTACTGTTTCCAAAATCTTAACGCTGGAAAATGCACAGGGCATGAATCCTACCTGAACAGGAGCTGTCTGATATCATCATTTGTTTAACACCAAGATGTTTATAGTTTCAAAACATTCATTATAAGACACTCTTGCCCAGGGCCAATATATTCTGCAAGGACATAAATCATGGAGCATTTCTTTGTTTAATGCCTTCAGGTGAGTTTTTCCCCTGCCCACAACAGAGCTTTACATAAATTCTATTAGGTGTCCCATAGATCATTTTCTATACAAGAAAATGCTTTGTCTAACAAATTGTAAGAAGCACACAAACAATTCCCACATCACCACATACTATGCCCTGGAACCTCCCAGTTCCATACAGTATTTATGTTAAAGGATTAAGGGAACAATAGAACCTCAAAAGTCTGCAGATCGTGAATTATTGGACAAAGGAGGGTTTAATAATTGATGACTGCAGTTAAGACTGCCAATTCAGAATGAGAATGGAGACCTGTCTGCCCTCTTGGCATTTTGCATATTAAGGGACTTGTGTCTAGCCAGCAAAAATTGCACCTGTAAATGCTCCTGTGCATGCAAAATCATCTGACTTGCCAGCGCCAGTGCAGCACATGCCGGCCCCAGAGTGGGATTTGTGAATGTAACCAATGTGAACGTGCAGAAGTTGTGATGCTCTTTAGGTGGCTGCATTCAATAATGTGGTCCATAGTTATCGGCGGGAAGGTCTGGTAAAAACTCTAGTCCTGTGTCTGTGCCACGTCTGTCAGCTGCTCATCGTAGCTCAGCAGTAGCAGGTGTTAAGATCAACAAGGTCAGAAAATTGAAACTTAGTGAAACTCTGAGGCTCGAAAGCTTTCCAGGGTTGCTCCTCCCATTAGCTACTCCTCCCTGCCTTTGGACTTTCCTGTAGGCCTCTCCAGTTTTCTCCACCTCATGAAAGGGCCCCATCCACAGTGAATGCAATGGATGCTGGTTTGAGGCCTTGTCTATACTACAGGGGAAATTCGATCTAAGCTACGTAAGAGTTACATGAATAGCGTAACTCAAATCGACGTAGCTTAGATCTACTTACCGCGGAGTCCACACTACGCGATGTCAATGGGAGATTCTCTCCCGTCGACTCCCCCTACTCTTCTTGATCCGGTGGAGTACAGGAGTCAACGGGAGAGTGATCGCCAGTCGATTTAGCGGGTCTTCACTAGACCCGGTAAATCGACCGCCGATGCAATGATCGCCACTCGTGGATCCCCCGGTAAGTGTAGACAAGCCCTGAGTGTTAGGTACTTTCCAGTTCCACAACCAATAACTGGCCCAACTGCATCCTCCCCACAAAACAAAGCCTCAGTCTGAATCCCAAAAGCTCTGACCCGATGCCACCAAATTCAACATGAAAACTGGAGTCTTTGTGTAAGGCAAACCTGGACATCAGCAGCATCTGGGGCCCACAGCTGTCTAAGACCCACCGCTGGATCAGCAAAGGCACCAGAGAAAAGGAGACAGTGCGAGGAGGGAGCCGTGCCATGCTGAGAGAATGTGTGTTCCACTTGAGGACCAAGGAAAGCTTTGAGATGGGTTTTTTTCCAAACTGGTTTGCTCAGCCTTACATTAGAAGCATCCCCAGAGTTAGTACCACTACATGAGGGCATAGGCACAGTTTCAGCCCATGAATCCTGCATTTTTTTTTTTAATTCTGTGAGCATGCACAGGGCCCCCTAGTGCACCACAGAGAGGCAAGGAAAGCAGCCCAGTAACCCAAGGGATTTCCCACTCAAGAAGTTCAGGTAGAGTTCAGGCCTGTATTGTATGGACTGAGATATCCTGCTTTCCGATGACCAGCCAACAAGGATTAAACCCGTATGTTCTTGTTCAGCTTTTTATTCTGTTTTCACTTGGAAGTTTTGTCCAAGCAAGAAGAGAGCAAACATTTTAAGTCCCAAATTTTCTCTCAAGAGAATAATCTGCCATGCAACATTGAGAATTGCCTTTTATTTTAGGGGTTTGGAGGGGCCGGGGGGAAGCATCCTGTCAAAATGCTATCAGCATTGTATGCCAATTTTAAAGTCCCCCCCTGCCCAGCCCACCCGCTCCATAAAGAGGTAACCAAAATGTTATCTCCTTAGTACACAACAAGAGAACTACTACTTTATAGGAATGTTTCTTATTGATAAGAATGAAACCAAGAATACTCTATTGTTATCATGACTCTGAAGAAGTCTGTATAACCCTTATATATTGTCTTGGATGTGAAAACATGTAGAACCCAAAGCCACACAAGGATGACGTCAAACTGAAATTAGTTGGAAAAATTGTTTCTGGTTTTGCAGTATTCATTTTTCACTTTTTAGAATTCTGCAAAAACTGTTATACAAATATTGTTTAAAACAATCCCCCCGGTTTCTGGTAAATAAAACATTTGAACAATGGTTTATATAAGAGATATTAAATTTAGATAAAACAAATTGAAGAGTTAACAGTGTCACAATTTTTAAAGCATTTTTGACTAAGTAATTTGGTTCAAAATTTTTGACCAGCTCTAACTGTTACCCCAGAAGTGAATGCTTCCAAACTTTGGGGGAATTCAGCATTGAGTTTGAACACTGAGCCTCAGACCCATCTCTCATGTATAATGACTAAGGTTCTAACTATGCTGTACTGCACGTAGCTCTGAAACTGTGATGATCTATGTTTTCAGTGTGCTGTACCTATTAATTGCTATCAAGTCCACCATACTGCTCTCAGAATGACTGCAGCATGTAACAGAAGACACACAACACGCTCTCATGTACACATTACTTGTGTTCTTTTTGTTGTTTTCCTTAGTCTAAAAAGGAGATTATACACATTTTGCTCTTTTTGTATGGAAAGAGGTAACACCGAGTATATACCAACAGGCCCTTTGAAGAAATCATTTGACACGTACATGAAGAGTAAGCATATTATCTTGAGAAAAGCAAATCTAGCTGAAACTCAGATTGACTTATAGTTATCTTGCTTCCAGATAAAGATTGCTAAATAAGGGTGTGTTATATGACATTTAGACTTTTTCTTCTACATGCCAAAAACCATTCGTGTTCTGCCAAAAACACAAACAAAAGCCCCCAGAATAATACAAGGAGAAACTGGCTGCTAGAACACAAAAGTCAACAGTTATGAAACACTTTCCTTTTTGGCTGTTGCTGCCTGTGCATTTGTTTTAGATGGGTTGGTTGGGCAATCATGATGTTTCTTTGTCAAGGTCACTAGAGGGACACCATTATTCATGCCCTGTGACCTTGTTCAAAGCAAATCCACAGCACCTCAAGGAGGGAGAGCGGGGGTGGACATCAAGTGTTCTGTACGTTTATTCATGGGGATTTTTGTTTTGTTTAACATACAAGAGCTCACTAAACGATGGTAATTCTTTAAACACAGAACAGATAATCCACTGTCATAGGTTTGGGGGCTCAGACAGTTCTCAATTATCCTCTCCTGATGAGAGAGGCTCCGATACTTGAATCCAGCTTTCCTTTGATGCTGGTTTTCTTTCTGTACTCTTAATTTTTCACCCCTTTTAATGAATTTAGTGCTCAAAGGTTTCAGATTGACAGAACAATACCCCAGTAATGCAATAGGGTGAGTAACTGGGACTCCATGCACGCACAAGAGTCCATGCCTACAAATCTGATTGCAGGATCAGAGCCCTAGAGAGAAGTCCTCCATCCACAGATTCAGTACGGGCAATGGCCGTTCCAGCTTCTCCACACTATTCTTCTAGTGCCCCTCACAGCTAGAGTGGCTCAGAAAACACTATATATAATCTGTGAACATTTTTGAAAGAAATGAACGTCTCCGTTTTTTTGCTCGAGATTTGCATAGAAACTTGCAAGTTTAAAAAAAAAAAAGATTTGAAGGTTTTTAGTTTTTTCATAGAAAACCTGGAAAAAGTTTGAACAAGGACATTTTCCATAAAAGTTTTCAACTTAAAGAAAGGCCATTTATTGATAGGAAAATAAAGTTGTTGAACCATCAATTGTAACTAGCTCTATTCAAAGAATGTCTGGAGAAAACACGTATAATGTTGTATTTCATCTTCATGTCCATATAGCTCAAAGTTTTCAAGATTGACTAGTAATTTGGAAAAACCTCAATATTTGGGTGCCCAACTTGAAAGGACCTGATTTTCAGAAAGTTGGGCCCCTAACACTGTTTCCAGATGGGCTCCTCAAAAATTGAGGCGTCTAAATATCACCAGTTGCTTTTGAAGATGTTGGCCATCATCTGAACCTGTTGATAACTACTAAACAACTATAACCTTTATCCCTGTGGTTTCTGGGGAGACTGTCCACTAGGAATTGGACTACTATTTCTCAACTCATTTAAAATAACCTACTGTACATCTCTAATGAAACTGAAATCTGTATTGAGTCCCTAAATAACTCCAAAAATGTTACAAACATGATAGTTTCTCTCCTTCCAAATTTACTCTTTAACCCTATATTTTACATGCTACACCAAAAGGTTTTTGCAGTTCTTGCATTGGGTCACTTCCAGTCCCAGTGAGAGATTAATAATGCCAGACTATGCTGAGTTGAGCACCTGCTTGTTTGCAGGGGGAATGGTATTCACCTGGTCTTGCAGCTGAATCATAGGCTTTGTCTTCATTATTAAAATAAAAAGGGGGCATATTATACATCCACATGTCCCTTCTGACCTTGAAATGTATGAACTCTATATGGCGACAAGGCACTGGTAAATCTTACCTTGATGTAGCTAGTCAAGGTTAACGCTGTACCACTCACCCATTGTTTACCTTGACTAGCTACATGGAGATAAAGACTACTTGTCTTGCCTCCACTAGGGTTTTATATTGAGATAACTATCTTGTGTCAGTTCTCTCAATAAAAATACCCTTTGTTTTTGCTGTAAGACATAGCCTTAATATAAACGGAACCACTAGAATATCTTACGTTTACATAGCGTCTTCCATCCAAAAAGGCTTTACAGACCATAGGCCACGTTCTGCCCTTGACTGTTGGAGTGAGGCTCCCATGACACAGTCAATCTTTCAAAGCAGAGTTCCCAGTCACTGAGGCAGGGCCCGCTCCAGGCACCAGCTTGTCAAGCAGGTGCTTGGGGCGGCCACTCCGGAGAGGGGCGGCAGGTCCAGCTATTCGGCGGCAATTCGGCGGATGGTCCCTCACTCCCGCTCGGAGCGAAGGACCTTCCACCAAATTGCCGCCGCAGATCCCGATTGCGGCTTTTTTTTTTTTTTTTTTTTTTTGGCTGCTTGGGGCGGCCAAAGCCCTGGAGCCGGCCCTGCACTGAGGACTGGTATAAATGCTCTGTTGTTCTCATTCTCAGCTTACAATGATGTCTTATATTGAACTGGAGAGAAATCCTCTTCTAAGGCCTGGTCTACACTGGGGGGGGGGGGCGGGGGATCGATCTAAGATACACAACTTCAGCTACGAGAATAGCGTCGCTGAAGTCGACGTATCTTAGATCAACTTAGAATCACTTACTTTGCGTTCTCGCGGCGCGGGATCGACGGCCGCGGCGCCCCCGTCGACTTTGCTTCCGCCTCTTGCCGAGCTGGAGTTCACCAGTCGAAGGGAGAGCGATCGGGGATCAATTTATCGCGTCTACACTACATGCGATAAATCGATCCCCGATAGATCGATCGCTATCTGCCGATCCGGCGGGGAGTGTAGACGTACCCTAAGAGGATCAATCTGGGCAACTCCCCTGTTGATCATTACTTTCAGAGGAGAACAAAGTGTGGATCCACAAACCAGTGAACCTCCCCAAGTCAGACTCCAGCATAGAAGCAAAGTCTCTACTTTGGAGCAAAAAATTGGCATTTGAAATGTTTAGTAAAACTCCAGAGTGGGTCACTCATGTGGTAGTTAGCTCTAGTTCACACTCCCACAGCAATTAAATGCAGAAGAGTGGCCATGAAAAAAAGGGACAAGATTCTTGTGCAAGGTGATTTCCTTTCTACTGCAGTCCTTCTAGTCAAATACCCTCACATGCTCAGTAGAAGGGGAGGGCAGCCACAGCAGTGCATATATAAACTGGTTTCTAGAGATACAGCTTTGAGCCATAAAGCAACAAAAACAAATTGTGCTGTACTCCCAGTTTGTATGAGCATGAGTACATTCTTGAGGGGAGGGGAGAGGGTTACATAATTGGACCAGCCAGGTTAGCTCTGCTTAAGTGACACCAAGTTTTTTCCCCCCCCTCCTACTTTTAATTTAGGCACGGGAGACTGAGGGCTGAGTTTCAAGAAGAAATCCAGGCAAGATCAGGCCTGATTTCCAGTCATAAACTTTCTGTAGTAAGGAAACCCCAATACTCTGATTTTCAAGGCCAGATGGGACCATCATGATCATCTAATCCAACCTCCTGCATAACACAGACCAGAGAATTTCACCCAGTGATTCCTGCAAAAAAAAACACCAATAAGTTTGTGATTGAAGTACAGTGTGTCTTCTAGAAAAAGACATCCAAGCTTGATTTAAAGCTTTCAAGTGATGGAGAATCCACCATGCCTCTTGAAGGGCTGCGATTTTCAACAGGGACTAGCGATTTTTGGTACCTCCATTTTGGCATGCCCAAATAAACACCTTAAATGGGCCTTATTTTTGGAAGTGCCCAGCACTTTGTTTAAGGTGTCAAGTTCAGCACCCAAATAAATCCTTATTCCCTTTTGAAAATCTTGGCCAATCTGTGCACCCATTTGCATTGTGGCTTTGTTCTTCGTGGGAGTGAATCTTCACTTCGTACCCTCTTGGTTTACCAAGAAGTAAATCCATGAACAGCTTTTTAGTCCACGAGTGCTCAGTCCAGCCCAAGTATATAATAGAGAAGGGCTTGTCTACACAGGAAAGTTAATTTGGGTTAAGGTAGGGTGTGAATTGAAAGCACAATAGCGATTCCAGGATAACTCCGTGCGTAGACAAGCTATTTGTTGCATACAGTCGGTAATGACTAAAGCCATGTCTACACCAGCGAGCTTATAGTGCACAGCTGTACTGATGCGGCTGTGCCACTGTAAGATCGCTCCTGTAGCTGCTCTACACCGATGGGAGAGAGCTCTCCCTTCAACAGAATAAAACCGCCAAAATAACAACATCGGCAGGAGCTATGCGGCAGGAGAAGCTTCTCCCACCGACATAGCGCGGTGCACACTACCCCTTATGCTGCCGAAACTTAGGTCGCTCAGGGGTGTGTTTTTTCACACCCTGAGCGACATAAGTTTTGCTGACATAAGTGGCAGTGTAGACATGGTTAACTGGCCTCTTCTATAGAGCACCCCATAGGCTGATTTTTGCTCTCCGATATATACACACAATGCCCAATAAGTCAATGGAATTTGCATGCACATATAAAAAGGAAGAATGAGAAGAGACACAAGGGATGTAAAATAAACCCAGCCTTGTAAAACGTGCTGCTGAGTTACTAATCAGAGACAAGTATCCGAGGGGTAGCCGTGTTAGTCTGGATCTGTAAAAAGCGACAAAGAGTCCTGTGGCACCTTATAGACTAACAGACGTATTGGAGCGTAAGCTTTTCGTGGATGACTACCCACTTCGTCAGAGACTCTTGGTCGCTTTAATCAGAGACAGGACTTCACTTAGTCAAGAAGAAGGAGATCGCTAAGAACTGCCAACTAAGTACCAAGAACACATTACAAGGGGACCACACCACTCTGACTGCCTCCTTCTGCTGGTCTGAGGGTCACTCCACTCTTTATGCCTTGCTGCACACCACAGGGGAGCATAGGATTCCAGAGGACTAGAAAAAAGCAGGAGTCCTGGTGGAGTTTGTTTATCTATCTCTCAAGCAGCTATTTCTGGCTGGGAAAGCTGTTTTGACACCAAACCGGCTCATCTCAACAGCCAATCCAAACTGAGAGCAACTGTGAGCTTGTCAGAAGCCAAACAATCCTGAAGGTAGAGCAAAGATTTGCACAGCCAAACCCAGAACTAGGGCCCAGGGGCATGTGGAGTCAAGGGAGGAGGGGGAGTGTATATAAAAATAGAATAGGACTGATTAATCTTATTTAGTTATCAAAGTTCACAGAAGAAAAACATCAGCCAGTCAGAACCCAGCTCATTCTTAAAAGTACAGTAGTCTCTTCCACCACTTATGGAGGAATAACTGGGGTTCAGTGGGCGAGCAGACTACAGAGCTCTGCTCCAGTTCCCTCTGCTATGGCCTCAGGCAAGTCACTCAGTCTTTCTGCCTCAGTTTCCCCATCTATAGCCACCTGCCTGACAGAGGGTTGGAAGGAGAAGTTGCTTGTAATAAAGAGTGCGACACACATGCCAAGTTTGGAACTCACGATTGGCCCCTGGGTGCAAAATGCTAAGCCAGAGTCACATACCTCAGCATTGGCCGCTTTGATTTTGCTCACTTCTGGTCTCAACTGGACTATTACAGACCAGCTGCTGGCAGGGTGGGGGGAGTAAGAAAAAAAGGGGGAGAAGTCAGCTGATCCACAGTGGAGTCCTTCTCCCTCCTCACCCCAAAAGGAGGACTCTTCACTCACCAGTCATACACACTCTCTCTCACTCTCCCCCATCCTGCCCCCTTCTTTTCTGCCATGCTGCACAAAGCAGCAGGGCCACCCAGAGGATTCAGGGGGCCTGGGGTCTTTGGCGGCAGGGGGCCCCCGCCGCCGAATTGCCGCTGAAGACCCGGCACTTCAGCGGCGGGTCCCGGGGTGGAAGGACCCCCCGCCGCGGGTCTTCAGGGCACTTCAGCGGCGGGTCCTGGAGCGGAAGGACCCCCCGCCGCCGAACTGCCGCCGAAGACCCGGAGCGGAAGAAGCTCTGGGGGCCCGGGCCCCGCGAGAGTTTTTCGGGGCCCCCGGAGCGAGTGAAGGACCCCGCTCCAGGGGCCCCGAAAAACTCTCGTGGGGGCCCCTGCGGGGCCCGGGGCAAATTGCCCCACTTGCACCCCCCCAGGCGTCTCAGTTGGGGTTCTCAATGAGAGGAAAGTAGAAAAAAAGAGAAGTAGCTTCTGGATTCTTCAAGAGCATCCCAAAAACAAGACTGCAGCAGCAAGAGTATTAGCTCCTGACTGTGTACCACACCTGCAGCACCTTCCCTTCCACCGAGACGAGCACTGAGCACGCTTTGGAATCTTGTTATCCGCAGTCAGTTCCATTTGTCCATAGACGCAATAGGGCAGAGCAGGGGTGGCCAACCTGAGCCTGAGAAGGAGCCAGAATTTACCAATGTACATTGCCAAAGAGCCACAGTAATACATCAGCAGCTCCCCCATCAGCTCCCACCCACCCCTGCTCCCAGCACCTCCCACCCACCGGCAACCCTGCTGATCAGCGCCTCCCCCTCCCTCTCTGCACTTCCCGATCAGCTGTTTCATGGCGTGCAGGAGGCTCTGGGGGGGAGGAGCGAGGGCATAGCAGGCTCAGGGGAGGGGGCAGGAAGGGATGGAATGGGGTCAGGGCCTGTGGTAGAGCCAGGGGTTGAGCAGTGAGCACTCCCCTGCACATTGGAAAGTTGGCGCCTGTAGCTCCAGCCCCGGAGTCGGTGCCTATACAAGGAGCCGCATATTAACTTCTGAAGAGCCGCATGTAGCTCCGGAGCCACAGGTTGGCCACCCCTGGGGTAGAGTAAATTTGACAGGTCACAGCTGCTGAACTGTATTAAATCCATTTGCTGTTATCCAGGCAACAAGAAACTCAAGCCTGTTGCAAAGAGCAGGTCAAAGGTGCAACGAAGCCTGGTCTTCATTGCTCCCCCGCTGGGAGCAGGGCTCACCTTCTCTGACCTGATGTAATGTTTGCATCCCAAACAGCAGGTGAAAACGTCGCCTAGGGTAAACTAATCTCTCTCAGCTCCCCTACCTAGCTCATTCCCTTTCACTCTTACACCAGCACCTGGTGGCTTTGTTTTATACATGTTCCATCCCACCTGCTCTCCAGCCCAATTCCCCATACGCATTATTCCCCTCACAGAAACAGCCGCCATCAATCACGCTCACCTCACACACACCAAGCCAACCCAGACACATCTTGTTCAGGATGAGCTGATGCTGTAATGAGCACACCCTAAAGAGCTCCTTGGGACCCACTCACAACAGCAAAGCTCTAGATTTCTTGGCATCCTTTCTATTCTATAGGCTTGTTCAATGAGCGAGTTCAGGCTGGCAACAGTGAGGGAGCTTCCTGAGCAAAGAGTGGTACAAGATGGGTGGCTTGATAGTACGGGTTGTCACACATTTGACCCAAGTTCTCTTCCTTGCTGCTAAGAGCCAGAAAGATCTGATGGGCCATTTAGCATAATAGAGTAGGAGCTCTGCTCATGGGAGGTTAGTCACAAGGTGCAGTAAATTCATGGCCCATATCATGAACATCCCTGTAGAGGACCCAGATGTCACCAGACTGAATTCCCAGGGTAAATTAGATACTGATCCTGCAAGTAGATCCCGGCAGATGCCCCCTTCTACCTGCACAGATATGATTGCAAGTTTGACACCCATAATGATGGTTTTAGTCCCTCCCTGAATATTTGAGCCCAATGTTTTTGACCCTCAAGTGGCACAGGACATGGTGCTTGTTTAAAACATCCCATTACTTGGGATGTTTACAACAAGGCTGGGCAAAGCGCTAGAAAAATATCCTGTCGAGAACAATCCTGTACTGCCCAGGGGATGGGCCATTCCTTAAAGGTCACATTTCTGTGGGGAGCAATTTAAATTATGCAATTCAGTAAAAAGTCCAGCTGCTGTTTCGCTTCCCACTACAGCAGACCTGGGTTCAGTTTCCAAGACTTGGTCCCTCACCGCTTGGACTCAAAGTATTGCAAAGGCAGCAAGCTTTGGCTTAGGGAGGGAAGGGGCCATCAAACAGCAATTCTTCCAGCTACAGAGAGGCCTTGGCAACTCCCAGGGCTAAGAAGGTGGTATCTAGCGACAAGGCAAGGTGAGCTATGTGGGACGTACAATAACCAGGAGAAGTGGTTGACCCTCATTGTCTTTCTTCATATACACCTCTACCTCGATATAACGCTGTCCTCGGGAGCCAAAAAATCTTACCGCGTTATAGGTGAAGCTGCGTTATATTGAACTTGCTTTGATCCACCGGAGCGTGCAGCCCCCCGCCCCCCCCCAGAGTGCTGCTTTACCGCGTTATATCCAAATTTGTGTTATATTGGGTCGCGTTATATCGAGGTAGAGGTGTACTTTGATTGCAAGCTCTTTGGGGCACGTGTTGTCTTTTTTGTTTGTTTGTTATTGAGGATCTAGTGCCTGGCACAACGGGCCCTGATGCCATGCTGGGCATTGTAGGCTCTTAGCATAATACAAATAAATAACAAGGATAAGGCCGACACTCCAAGGACCCACTGGAGTAGGGTGCCTCCCTTCCTGACCCAACTAACAGATCCTAAAATTAGCTAGTGACAGGAGTTCTGGAGGTTTCACATTGCTTAAGGAAGCAAGTTCTCTATTCTCCTCCCAAATAAAAATCTTGGAGCTTAATAAACAGCCTGTGCTCCTGGAGGGAGAGAGATGAACAGGGATTTTTCCATTTAAAAACAAAACAGGTGCCTGTGAAGTGATTATCCCCTTCATTTGCAGGCAGGGAAGGAAAGCATTGGCTCATTCCTAAAGAGTTTGATCAGATACATTGAAGAAGAGATAACAATAAATCACCCTGAATGTGGTGTCAGAATTGGGGCAGTTCAACACAGTGGGTAAAGCGACTGAGGAGCCTATGGTGATGTTTTGGAGACCACACAGACCAGTAAGGGGTTCTGCCTTGTAACCAGGAAGGACTTTGTGCTCTGCAGCTATGGCTCAGATCCCTAACACCAGTAACCAGCCCACAAGCAGAAGGTCTTACCCTGGCTGTCACCAGCCCAGTTACTCTTTGCAGGGTGACACCTACACCCTGTTTTCAAAAGAGACTTGGGCACTTTGCCACCTAAATCATTTTTGAAACTGGAACTTCGGGTAACATTTTCAACAGTGCCATTCTCAAAACTCACTAAAACTTTCCCAGCCCAGATCAGAGATGCAGCAACTAAAATGATCAGCTAGAAACATGTATGGAAGACCAGAGACCTTGTGTCAGCAGCTCAATGCCACAACTCAGACTCCAAGGCTGACAAGGTGTCCTTCTCTCCAAGGAGTATTGAGCAAAACAAGGGCTAATGTTTGAAAAACAAACAACGACTAAACAATGAAGAGGAAGCTGAAGTCTGTTTCCTTCCCAGGTGCCCATGTCCTAGGAACTGGTTGTTTTATTTAATGAGGGAAGTTTTTCCCTTCACTTAGGAAGTTTGGGAAGAGAGGAGAGCAAAGCCCATGCTAAAAATCCAGGGGTGATTACTAAAAAGAAACTGATTTTTATAAAAGACAAATCAGGAAATACCTTAGAAGAGAGAGATTTTGGTCACTTGGAAACCCCAGAGGGAAGAAAAGCTCTGCACAGAAACAGTGCTTTGAACACACAAGAGCTGGGGGACGGGGGCACGCTAGACAGTTTGTAGCCACAAGCCCACTAATAGCTCTTTTAGCCTCTTATTTCAGCTTCTTTTCATCCTTGTTTCTCTCTTCTCCCTCCCAACCCCCCTGCAAACTGCATTCGCCGTCTGATTAATAATTACAACCGCTCATTTACATAGGCACATCAGGCCAGAGTTGAGTGACAGCAAAAGCTCCCCCCCCCAAAAAAAAAATCTGAGTTCCCCTTACCTCAGCTGCTCTCCTGCAATCATCACCTCTGCCCTGTGATGTCTCTCGGTTGCTTTATTCTTCAGGCTGTTGCTAATACTCTCCATCCTGGCTCAGGCACACATCAGAGGTCGGAAGAGCTTAGCGGTGCTTGGCGTGCGAGCATGTGTGTGCAAACAGCTGCCTCCCAGCTCCAGAGGACCATTCAGGGAGCTCTTTGACAGCTACAGCTGACGTCCCATTTACTTTCCTGCCTTTCTGTTTACAGTATGTGTGACTGCCAGAGTCAACTGATTAGCACTGCCCAGCTCCACTCCTCCTTAGCAGAGCTAAGGCACCTGGTATAGGCTGTTTGCAGCGTCTCCAGGAGAAGATGGGAGGCAGGAAATTCAGGAGCACTCAGGGGGCTGTTTCCAAAGGATGATTTCCTCCCCTCTCCCCCTTGACTATGCTCAATCCTGGCTGTGTAACAGGTAGGTGCAGGTACCTAAGGTTTTTCTCCTGGAGCATGTCATTTGGAGGTGGAGCCTGCTGCAATCTGATCCTTACTTTGGGTTCCTCCCTTTCTCCCTGCAAACTGCCTTGGGATGAAAGAACCCGTGTGTTGTACCTGGGGAAAGCCAGCTGGCTGCTCCAAGAGGCTCAGAGCCCTAGCACTGCTGCTGCCCTTGGCCTGAAGCTGCTTTAATAAACAACTCTAAGGTTGAGGAAGAAGGTGTGGTTTTCAATAGGCTGTGGAGTGTGTCTCTCCCCTGAAATCAGGGGGAAACTGCTCATTAAGGAGCTGGAACAAGCTGAGCAAAATCAGAGGTGGGTCCTGCACAAGGGTAATTCACAGGGTTAAGCAGTTTGGAGTTAGCGACAACAAACACCTTGTGATAGCTAGGGGTCACCTTCGACCTGGTCTTCCCTCTTCCATCAGGGTTGGTGCCCAGGAGGATCCTCACCACTGCTAGAGCAGAGACTCGGGGTGGAGTCATCCACCTGTAGGCTTCCAGAGAAGCAGCTCCTGAAAGCCACAGGGACCTGCATTCCCTAGGGGCTACACAGGAGTGGTGGAAGGCCCTTACATACACACACAGGCTTCCCCTGCCAGAACAAGCCCTCAGGTCCCAGGGACTTGGCACCATGCAGTGGGTACTTTGTGCCCAGCATACACACCATGACAATTAGAGGCCCCAGCCTGAGAATTAAAAAGGAATGTGAACTCTAATAACTCCAGATGCCAGCAGGGCCTTTGCACTCTGCCGCCAGCGGGGGATGAAGTCAGTTGACTCTCACATGAAATACTGAAGCTGCTTTCCAAAGGCTTAGTGGGGCAGAACCTGGAGCTGTGTATTAACACACACAGGCAAGCCACGCAAACAGCACAGGGAAAGATCCGCCTGAAAGGGTGCCCCTTGACTACGAAACAAGGTGTGTTCTTGTTTGATGGTAGCTTGCACTTGGTAACGAACGTGAGGTACATTCCCAGTGAAGTCAAGGCAGGGTGTAGTTTTCATATGCCTGAGGTGGAGGCAAAGACTCCGGTGGCAGTCTAGGGTTTACCACGACCTGCTCACTCATGTTAAACAGCCTGTGATTTTACCTCACATTTGTTACCTCACATGAGCTAACATGAGGCAAGAACACCCCCTTTTTTCCTACTGAAGACGAGGCCGAAGATGCTCTGGGCACATCTGTACTGCAGTCACGGGGTGCAACTACAGCTCGAGTAGATGTTCCCAAGCTAGCTTTAATCTAGCTCCGGCCCTGGAACAATGAAACCGTGGCAGCGTGCACTTCAGCATGAGCTAGCCCTGCTGAAACACTGCTAGATTCAAACTACTTCACGTAAGTCTACCTGAGCTGGAATTTCTCCATGATTTCAGTCCAGACAACCCTCAGAGACCACATGCTTGGCCCATTCTCTGTTAGACCTGCTGTAGGTATTGCAAAGGTCTCCAGCAATTTTAGACTATGCCAAGCCGCATGCGCTCCAAGCCCGAGGCGCACTGCAGAAAGTGAAGGACCGTTGACACAGCGTTCGGAACTGCTCAAAAAATTTTGCTTTTTGTCTTTGAATTTTTTTCTCCTGAAGTAAAGAGGATGAGATCTGTCTGCTCTGCAGGAGGCCCAGTTTGTTCTCTGGGGATATGAAAGATCTCGTAATTAATCCTTGTGGCTTTGGCCAGTATTTCCTCTCCCACACCTGAGCCTCCCTCACTGGCATGCTGCACACCAGAGGTTGCTGTATTTCTGTGCTGTATTTACAATTTATGAAGCACTTTGGGGATCCTTGGGCATGAACATTTCTATGTAAATATACCATTAAAGGCCTTATATTTCACTAACCTCTAGCCCCCCCATCCAGGAGGGCTGGGTCTGTTTAGATTGTCACAGTGATTTCTGAGGCACTGTGGTAATTTGGGTATAGGCTTAGAAGTCAGCATGCTGTGTCACTGACGCTCTGGTCAGAGGCAGCCTGACAAGGCATCTCTGCCTTTGTAACTGTGTGCACCTGGCTCTATGTACATCTGGCACCTCCCATAACAGGGGTTTTGTCTGTAGCCTGGAAGCTGATCTGCCGCGTGACTCCAGTAGAGACACAAAGCCTCCAGCCAGCAATGTCTACCCCAACTTACTCCAGTTCTTAGATCACAACAGCCCCCCTGGAACTTGTCACTGCCATTCCTCCGGCAAGTTAGAAGGGAACCTGAGGTGCTCCTTTGACCTGGTCGCTGGGCATCTGGTCTCCCCTAGTGATTCCAGCGCCAGCCAGCCTGAGAGTGAAGGACCTGAACTCTGAACCACTGAAATGACAGAGCAATAGACACCTCACGGACCACTGAGCACAGGATTTTATGGTAACCATGTGGTTTCATTGTTGATTCAGCAGTTTGTATTTTTATTGGAAGGTGTACAGGAATATAGCCAGAAATGACAGAACCATGTGTCAATAGCATCATGGTTACATAGAGATGATCATAGAAGATCTAAACATAGACCCTGTATCCAGGGTCTATGTTTAGACCCTAATTGTATGCTTAATTTTGTGCACATGAGAAGTCCTACTAAAGTTAAGCATGTGTTAGATTGGGGTCTAATTGGCAAGAAAAGTAAGCCCACATGGCTCGGTCACTGCCCATGCCATGATATTTGCCTATGCTGTGCCACCTGTTTTTGCCCTTTAACATCTACTCACAGGGAGGGATACCACCTCAGCTGCTGCTGGCCTTTCCCATCATTACCAACATCTTTTCCCAAAGTTTGCGCAGACACAGAAGCAATGCTATTCAGTCTGCAAAGGTCAGCAGAAGAAGAACCAGGAAGTAGTTAATTAAAGTTGTTGTTGACATTGGATGTACATGCAATTATATTCCCTTCATCTCAATCAGGAGTGAAAAATATTCGCTGGCAGAAACAAGCAAAAACCAAGAGACTGATACAGAGGAAAAAATCTTGCAAAAGAAAATGTGGGGAGGATAGGACAGGGAGTGAGCCACGTCAACTAGGGAGACTTTTTGCTTCAATTAGAAGCCTAATAAAGCTGAAGTAGTAATAAACCAGATGCCAGATTTAATTAGATCAGCTTAGGCAGCAGTTCACCATACAGGAACTGGGTAGCTAATATCCCCACCAGAGCACTAGCTCTGTGACATTGATGATTGAGTGTTCTTCTTTGACGGAGAATACAGCCATCTGTCTGAACTAGGTCATTAAACTCAACCTCACCCCTTGCGCTGTTCTGCTACAGACTGAAGTTTGCAGCTCAGGCCCATCACATTTGTATGATAATTCTGGACCAGATGACCACCAGGTCCATCCCCCTCATGTGCCAGATCTCAAAATCATGATTACATTTGATTTCTAGAAGAATTTGACCAGGAGGAAGGGAGAAAATCTGACCAAAGGAGCCACTCTTACTTAGACTAGGTCCCACTATTTATCAAGATAGACGGTGACCTTAATGCTAACTTCAATTCTTCTTCACTGCAAGAATTGAGCTTGGTGAAAGCTCGGCTAAGCAGCGGTAGTCCATTCACCCTTGGGCACGGCCAGTTGGTTTATGCTGTCTTTGATAGCTTTCTGTGGGGGTTCTTAAATTATTGAGATGAGCCAAGAAAGAACTTCCCAGTCATTCATAAACACAAGCTATTGATTTATTAATAAATAATAAACACATATATTTAATTGATTTCTTGATGACAGACCAAGCAAGCAAAGTATAGGAGGCTTCAGGAGTGGGATAGCCAGCAGGGATGGTTGATCATACATGACGAGGTCATAAGACCCAAGAAGTTAGAAAGAGAAAAGTCCTATTGGATCCTCTAGGCCTAGATGCTCAAGGTGCTTAGGAGCCTAACTGCCATTGATTTCAATGGGAGCTGAGTGCCTAAATACCTTTGAAGATCTGGGCCCTAGTTCATCCTCTTGGGCTTGTTCCCGTCAAACTCTTCTCTGGTGTTCTGTGTAGTCTAATCTAAGATGTCCTCAGCCATGCAGTTTCCACCACTTCCCTTTGGAGACTGTTCCGCAGTTCACAGATCTCCTGCTCAGGAGATTCCTGGGTGATATCAGGCCAAATTAATCCTTGGTATAACTATACTGATTTGAGTAGAGTTACCCCAGGGATATATTTTAGCCTAGATTCTTCATTTAGTTTGCATAACTTCTGCTCAGCTCCTCCTCATGCCACCCGTTAATGCTGCTTCTTGCTTGGCATTCACACTCTTCAGACATCTGTAGATAGTTGTCACATTCCCCCACTAGCTCTAGCAATAGTCATGCTATTATCCCTATTTATGTTAACCTTTCCCCCCATATTAATCCCCCTAGACCGTCAGTTGTGGTAGTGGTTCTTCACCGAACATCTCCCTTCCGACACTGAGGTGCCCAGGAATGCAGCATTCCAAGTGTGGCTTCAACACAATTCTATCTCCTCTCCCTTTGTTACAACTGACTACCCGCATCAACTGACAACCCGCATCCCTTTGTTACAACTGACTACCGCAGTTTTGCTGTCGTATCGCACAGCCAATTGTGTATCTTAATAATCCAATTTGATGACCACAATGCATTGTATGCCTGCTGAGAGGTTCAAAGAGAACGAGAGTCCACCAGAGCCATCAGAACTTTCTTCCTTTATCTCCCAGAGTCTCCACTCATTTATTTAAAATTAACGTTGCAATAAACAGGTTGTTTTCTTTTCCCAGTGGCCTAAAACATTAGCAGAACGTGAGGAGGATAACAACACCGAGCTCCTTTATTCCCTTGTATACCCAATTGCTTAACAACCAATGGCTTCATCCAGTCCATAGAGGCAGCTGAGAGACTGAAGACAGTGCAAACCCACTGGGGATTTTGTATCATTGACGCTAATGGAACTACACCAGGGATGGATTCAGACCTTTGAGAGAGAGATGAGCACTTGAGCCCTGATCTGCAGAGTTGGGTTGCCAACTTTCTAATTTCACAAAACCGAACACCCTTCCTCAAGGCCATACCCCTGCCCCGCCCCTTATGAGGCCCTGGCCCCCTCCCTCCATAGCTCGCTCTCCCCCACCCTCACTCACTTTCACTGGGCTGGGGCAGGGGGTTGGGTTTGGGAGGGGGTGAGGGCTCTGGGGTGGGGCTGGGGATGAGGGGGTTGGAGTGCAGGAAGGGTGTGGGCTCTGGAAGGGAGTTTGGGTGCAGGAGGGGGCTCAGGGCTGGGGTAAAGGGTTGAGGTGCAGGAGGGGGTGTGGGCTCCGGGAGCGGTCTCAGGGCTGGAACAGGGGGTTGGGGTGCAGGATGCAAGCTCTGGGATAGAGTTTGGGTGCAAGAGGGGGTTCTGACCTGGGGCAGGGGGTTGGGTGCAGGAGGGGGTTCGGAGTACAGGCGCCTGCCGGGCAGTACTTATCTTAGGTGGCTCCCAGTCGGCGGCGCAGTGAGGCTAAGGCAGGCTCCCTGCTTGCCCTGGCTCTGTGCTGCTCCTGGAAGCAGCCGGCATGTCCCAGCGGCCTCTAGGCAGAGGGGTCAGGGAGCTCTGCCCCCTGCCTGAGCCCGCAGGCACCGCCCCCACAGCTCCTATTGGCCATGATTCCCAGCCAATGAGAGTGGCGGGGCCAGCACACAGAGCTTCTCTGATCCCCTCTTTAGGCTGGGCTGGCCTTGCAGTGGCAGTGTAACTGCAATTTTCATCCACTGTCAGCTGGTGCTGTACACGCAGCCACAGCCCACGCAGACCCTACAAGGTGACTTTTCCCCACCTTTTGGCCCTCCTTATTCTGGGCTAATCCCCCTGGGGCTCCTGCCATAAAACAGAACTGCTCTCATTGACATGGTTTTCTACCCCCACCCGCCAACCAGCCCTGGGCTGCTCTGTGCCCACAGCCGCTGAGAATCCCCAGGACTATATACAATATGGGATCCCTCTCCTTCCCCCAGCACAACACCTGAACCAAGGCAGCCTATGGCCTTCCTACACCATATCGCTGTAATTCTCTGCTCATTGCGTGCTATTGATCCCCTTCTCTACCCAAGCCACAGCGGATATGGGTCTGCTACAGCCCCCTCCCCCCACCCACCCATTATAGAGGCTTGGGATTTAGCTCAAGCTGAAGAGAATCATGCTGCCAGCTCTAGAAGTGCCTAGCTCAGCCCTTGGCGCATCAGCCAGGCTGGTGTCCATCACACTTGCACCAGAGAAGTTCTTCCTTGGTTGACAACGGCATTTGGAGCCTCAGGAGCAGGGCCGGCTCTAGGCACCAGCAAAACAAGCTGGTGCTTGGGGCGGCACATTTTTAGGGGCGGCATGGCCGGCGCCAGAATGCCGCCCCTAAAAATGTGCCCCGGCCGCCCTAGCTCACCTCCGCTGCTGCTGCCGCTCGCGCGCCGCTACTCACCCTCCCTCCCAGGCTCTCAAACCTGGGAGGGAGGGGGAGATCCCGAGCGGCCGCGGCGCGCGAAACAGGTGTTTCGCGTGCCGCTGCTCCCCCTCCCTCCCTCCCTCCTAGGCTTGAGAGCCTGTGGGGAGGAGGCAGGGCCGGGGGTGGGGTAATTTAAAAAGGGGGGGGGGGGGCGGCCAAAATTGTTTTTGCTTTGGGCGGCAAAAATCCTAGAGCCGGCCCTGCTCAGGAGCCTGGCCCAGCAGCACACAGGGGCTGGGCAGAATTTAAATTTAGTTCATCTGCTCCTGGCTGGTTCACCTAAAGCCACTTTCCCTTAGCTACACTGAGCAGAGGGAGCAACCAAGGAGGTGGTGGGGATTCTCCTACCTTGCAATCAGGGAGCCATGGAAGAAGGGACAGTAGCCTCAAGGTAAATGAAACTTTTTACTACACAACCGGGTCCTATGCTGCTCTTTGTCTGACCAATAGGACATGAGGATTTCCTTTATGCTAATGAAGGAGCAGTAGAAGTGTATCCAGTTGGCTGAATAAATCTAGAGTGGTTACACTGCTCCCATCCAAGTCAAACAGTGGGTGCAGTCTGGCCAGGCAAATGGACTGTTTGCATCAGAAAGGCCCTTTATATATTTATATTTTTACACACACACACACCTGGCCTAACCTGTGTCCCAATGACCATGCTGCATCCTAAACCCGGATGGCTAAAACCTTGTGCACTTGGGCAGGTTCTTCACCAGTGCCTTAGGATACCTTTAGTAGGGGCATCTTTGCACTTCTATTGTTGCTGGCACTAGCATGACGTTTCAAGTCACCTGTGTGTATTTAGGGCTGGTGAGGGACTCTGATTTAGTGTGCTCAGGGAAGGACTGGGTTTACTGTTACAACGAATGGAGCTGCAGCTCTGGTTAACAGAACATTGGGTGCTGACAACTTGGGACAGCTCAGATCTAGCCCCCACTTTAAGCCAGTGCCTCATTACATTAAACTCACCTTTCCTTGTGCTCAGCCTAAAGACAAAGCTCATCAGGAGGGTCAGCTCTCATGGTCCAGTGACTTCTATTTTACGGGCATCTGATCCAGCTCCATCATCCTGTGCCAAATCATTGGCCCTACCCAGTGGCTTTGGTTTTTATTTCACTAAACAATTACTGATCGCTAATTGACTCCCCACCCTCCCCGCGAGCAAAGTGCACCTTGCACTGCTGCTGCCAGTGGAAACCACAGGGCAGCTTGCTTTATGGTTCTGACCTCAGGCACTCCCAAGCATGGCCTAAGCTCTGTGCACACCATCACAATGCTAGCCAAGCCAGGGGACCGGCTCGCCCCCCGGTTAGAAGTTACAGTCCCCATCACCCTGTAACCAGGTTACACCCGGACACAGTTAGCTCTCATTTACAATACAGCTATGATCCATATTGTAACCATGCCCTCCTACTTGGGTAGTGTAGAGCAGCCCTACGATCCCACTTGCTTTTCCTCTTAGGTGCATTATTCTTCCCTCCAGAGTTTATGCCATTGGGGTATTGCTGATATTTTACCCATCAGATTTTGAACTTCTTCCAGAACAAACAAAATTAAAGATGGAAAATATTTAGAGCAAAGCTTTAAGGCAGAGAGAGAATGTTTTGCTGCTATGGTAACCATTTAAGGTACTGCAACACTTGCCAACAGATTTTAAAAAGATTATACAAGAGGAAAGGTTTATTGCGTCTCCAAATAGCCTTGTGTAAAGTGCCACATGCATCTAAACTAAACATTAACATAGTCACTTAACCCACAAAAAACAAGGAATTACTGATACTCTCTCTTCACCAATCAGTCCCTAACCATGCAGTTCCTGCTGGGACCACAGGGGGCACCATTACACAGCAGCTCTACACAAGGGTGCCCTGATGCCTAGGAAGCTCACCCTAAGCTGCCTGTTGGAGGTGCTGCTACACCCAATACAGGTATCCTACCCACTCCTGCCCTCAAGATGACCCTGGTAAGAGCCACTATCTTTTGGGAAGTGCTATCTTCCTGATGAGGAGTAAAGCGGAGTTCCTCACACTTTTGGTCATTAAGGACCAAGCGATCAACAAAGTCAGAAGTTTAGTCCCAGGTGCAGTTGCCTGCCTGATCTGCACAAACAAATCCCCAATCTGCATGTTCAATCACAGTAACTGTCTACCCAGTGAGGTACACACATTGTTACATGTCCACCTGGCCTTCTGCAAAATATAGCCCATTGGAGCCCATCACCTTTTTCATAAAAATAAGGGTGTTAACACCATAACCAAATGTGCCCTAAAGACACAGAACGACATTCTTTTTACCTCAAGGAAGCCCACTGCAGTTTCATCATCTTTAGTCCACACTCTGAAGTGTTGCATACTGTGGAAGGCACTGCTAAGCATCTGTTAAGCTCCACTCCAGAGCTAGCTGCATTTTAGGGGTGAGTAACATGAACCTTAGATATACACCTCCCCCCCATACACACACACAGATTTTTAATTAGCTATCAGATGAAACATACTATACAACTTATCATTGTGCAGTCCTTGGATACGATGAATATGCATACACCACCGCAGAGTCATTTCATCTAGGTTTCCTCTCCAGAGGATTTAGCATATCTGAATTTTTCCATTTCAGAGGATTAGTAACCAAATCAACTCATTAGAAATACAGAAGAGACAGAGGAGCCCATGGGTAAAACTGGATGTCTTATTTTGCAGCTCATTATTCTGAACATTGTTACATCACGCAGAAGCTTCCAGCACCCCCGGTTCTATTTTTGAGTGGGGATGAGGGACACACAAAGGAATTGGATGAGCTTGTTTATAAATGATAAATGTGTGAGTCATCAAAATGGGAAAAAAAGGTTTGCTACGCATTTTATTTATGTGACGGCACTTCAGACACAATGCAGAGGATGCTGCGGACCGGCAAAGTCATCCTTGTCAATGATGGCAAAGTTTGCATTATTATTTGTCCAAACTTTGTTCTCCACATTGCAGCTCAGGGCCTGCAGGCAGAAGTATAAAAGAGGCTGGCTGCATCTGGGTATTCAATTATTTCCATGCTCCCAACTAGTACATGCAATGGCACTTGCCTGATGCCAGAAATGATTGTTCATTACTGTTGTTGCAGCCGGGTGGGTCCCAGGCTACTAGAGACAAGATAGGTGAGATAAGACCAATAAAAGATTACTTCTGTTGGTGAAAGAGACAGAAGTTGGTCCAATAAAAGATACCTCATTCTCATAAGAACATAAGAATGACCGTACTGGGTCAGACCAAAGGTCCATCCAACCCAGTATCCTGTCTACCGACAGTGGCCAATGCCAGGTGCCCCAGAGGGAATGAACCTAATAGGTAATGATCAAGTGACCTCTCTCCTGCCGTCCATCACCACCCTCTGACAAACAGAGGCTAGGGATACCATGGGGGGAGGGATAGCTCAGTGGTTTGAGCATTAGCCTGTTAAACCCAGGGTTGTGAGTTCAATCCTTGAGGGGGCCACTTAGGGATCTGGGGCAAAAATCTGTACTTGGTCCTGCTAGTGAAGGCAGGGGGCTGGACTCAATGACCTTTCAAGGTCCCTTCCAGCTCTATGAGATAGGTATATCTCCATATTCCTTACCCATCCTGGCTAATAGCCATTAATGGACTTAACCTCCATGTGTGTCTCATTTTTCCACTGATATTTATTCAAATCAGCAAAAACGTAGGGATTCTACATGCTAATATTGGCTGTAAACTGATTTTAGGGACTGTTTCCATCAAGTGCGTGAGAGAGTGAGTGTGCCTCTGTTCAGGTTGATACTCTGCTACGTAGCTACGAGCCAGCGCTGGGGCCGGTTGCAGGTTAGTTCACTGCTTTCTGCATTGCAACTGCAGAACAACAAACAAAAGATGGAGGGTAGTACACATCGGAGGCCAAAATCCTCAGCAAGGTTGGAGGACTGCTCCCTGCAGCTGAGTGGTTCAAAGGTGCTCCAACACTGGGGCCACTCCACTTAAGAACACCCCTTGCCAGAGGGAACGCTCCTGGGGCCAGCTAAGCCAGATTTAGGACAGCTTTGCACTGGGGAAGTGTTCTAAAAGTGCCCATATGCTCTAGAGAATTTGGTCCACCCTTTGTTTCTATCTTGGGAGCCTATAGAGAGAGAACATCAGATGTATCCAAGGCTAGGGAGTGTGATTACATAGTGCTGGCAGAAAATGAGCATGCTATTCAACAACTTCTCATTAACCAGTTACAAATCTAAGACTGGAACTTTCACATCCTTGATCGTTCTCCCTTTCATTCCAGAAAATAGCATAGATATGGGACCCTAGTGAGGTCAATGGTGCAACACTGGTATAACCAGAGGAAACTAGCTCACTATATACTGCTTTTTCCAATAGAAATTGAGTACTGCCAACCCTGAGCATATAAGTATCATGAATCAAGCCCCTTGAAATCATAAGAACAATTTACAAAAGATAGATTTGTAGAGAGAGGGGGCTTTTCTTTGCTTTCTGGGTTTTGAGTCTTTAGGGGACATGTTTTTAAGTTTTGCCTCCAGAAACATTAGGGCTAGAAATTTGCTTATTTTTTCAAATGAAAGCTGAGATTCTCTCATCACATGACTCCAGAAGCTAGAGTTTGAAACAAAGCAAATATCACGAGACTTGTGATAAGAATCATGAGAGTGCGCAACACTGGAAATCAACAAACTTGTGTAAGACAAACCATCTAAGAGCGATGCCTTCTCCGTTCCCCTTTTCCTCACCATTCTTGGTGTGTGTGTTGGGGAGGGAGGTTATTCCAAGCCTTCTCCCTCCAATAGTCCCCAGGTTTAAAAAAAACCCCAAACCAAGGCTGTAGTGTCATGTTAGTCTAAATGGATCTGGTTCCCTATGGAGACACTCCAGAGGGACAGGAAGTGCTCCTACCCCTATCATGTCAATATCAGAATTACCTGTCACACCTCTAACTGGATTTCAATACCACTTTGCTCTGTGCTCTTATCTCCTCCTTTTAAGTCATGCTTAGTGAGCTATGCCCAGGAAACACATTGCATTCAGCTACTGCTATTCCAGCAAAAACAGAAAAGGGTGCGGATGAGAAAAGCAGTGTGGAATCTAGCATAACATTTATTTTAAAATGTCCATATTTGCCTGTCTGAGGACCCTGGAATAAAGGTTGTTGTAGCAACGGTTTTACATTGCAGACTTATGTATTTTCTAGCAATTTTTAAATATTTGTTTAGGAGGAAATGGGAACTTCCCCTTTAAAAAAAAAGGCGGGGCACTTGATAAGCAAATGCACATATTTGTTTTATGAATCCTGCCTGTAGGTCCAGAGCAGGGAAGACGGAGCCTGCAGAACACTGCCTAAGAAAGGTCAGAACTCCAGAGATAATAAAGTTCTCTTAGAAAGCACAGTCTCATCCTTAAGCGTGTAACACTAGAGAGTGAATTTGGTGTTTATGAAAATGACTTGGCTTGACCCAGGCATAAGGGGGACAGATGTTAGAGAGATCACTGAGCAAAGAAGGATGAAAGGCCCCTCACCCACAGGCCTTAGCATGCTATCTCTGCAGCACACTCCACTCCTGCTTCCCTAATGAGAAAGATAAAAAACCCACTGCTCCCACAGAGCACCATATAACCTCTGGGCCGTTTCTCCCATCCCTCTTTGGAAATATACAGTCTCCCTGCGGTGCGTATGGCACAGATTAGTTATACTGCTTCTACAGGAAAGGGGCTAACTGCAAAAGAGGAAGATTGCCCCATCTATGATTATTATGAAACGTGCTGCATATGCAAAGATAGACAACCGTGGCATAAATGGAAGGATGGGGAGAAAACCACAAGCTCCTCCTTGAGTATTATATATTATGTGTATTACAGTTGTGCCTGGCAGCCCAAGATCAGGGCTCTGTTATGCGAGGCCCTGTACAAGCGCCCAGACGGTCGCTGCTCAGAAAAGCTGACAAACTAAATAGGCAGGCCAAAGGGTTGCATGGGAAAGAGACCCAGAGAGGTCAAGTGATTTGCCCAAGGTGTCTCAGCTGGTGAATCGCAGAGTCAGGAAAACAATTCAAGGCTCCTGATTCCCAGTCCTGTGCCCTATCTAATAGCTTACTGTGCCTCTCAATCATTGGAATATTTCATAAACTGGCAGTAGCTGATTCTGGAACCAAAGTCTTCCCCAGGGGATGGAAGGCCTCACACACTTTAGTCGCGTAAGGAATAATCCCTCAGCTTCTGTACTCAACCCCCACTCTTCCACAGTGCAGTGAGAACACACTAATTATGTTATAATTAACATTGCACTTAACTTGCCAGGAACAGCTCCTTCTGCTGTGTTCCGTGTGATCCTAGCCAGACCTACTTTAAAACATTTGCTTTGTGAGCAATTGCTGGAGCAGACATGAACAGAGCCTCTGATTAACAGCACTGGATCAGGCATTGGGTGTTGCGAAGAAACAATACAACAAGCCCTAGGAACACCACCCTCCTCTCTTTCTGACCCCCACTACCTTCCCATCACAAAGAAAAGCGTTTGTGTTAGTCTAAAGGCTGAGGACCAGGTTGACGAGATGAGGGTTAACTCTCCTGGATGGAATCAGACTAAACCCAGCACTTTAACCTGGCTTCATCCAGTAAGATGCAGCAGCTCAACCAGAGGAAAGGAAGTCCCAAAAATCACAGGCACAGCCCCTCGCTGTGTCTGCTACAGAAGCAACAACAAAGGAAGAACCTCGCAATGTCCAAGCGTAACGTTAGGGTAAAAGTCGGACGCAGAGAAGAGGTGCAGGGAACAGAGGGTGTGGTGAGAAGATGGGGAGTAAGGAGATGAACAAGGCTGCTAGCACTGTGTCTAATTTCTAGTCTCTACAGCCTTTAAACTGGGTTTGTTTAATTGAAACAGGTAGTAAAATAACCCCCTCTGGAGGCCATAAAGAAAACTGGGCCTGCTGTTGATCAGGCACAAGGACCTGACCGTGTCATTATCCTAGAGTAGGAGCTCCCAAGTTTTATTTACAGGTTTATAGAGCGCTCAACACAACAGGGCCTCTTGATTTCAACCTCTAGGTGCTACTACAATACAAACAACAGGGTCTGCAGTGTGATGAAAGCAAAGTTAGACAGAGACTACAGATTAGATGAATGCGCAACAATGGGGAGTTTTTACTTTCAAGATTCTTCATCCTCTTTCAAGTCATTTTCATACCCCCTTGTTCACGGAGGATGTTCCAGTTTGCGCTGTCACTGGTATCATGGATGGCAATCTGGTATATGTGGCCTTATTTATGCTGGTTTTTTGCCAAAACGTTCCTCCCTTTGCAGTCAGTAGTTCTGGCCCACCAGTGGTAACACTGGTTAGTTACAGTGCTAGGGTAGACAAGGCCCCATGTAACTAACAGTATTTTAACCACCACATTATCTAGACCTGCCGTAAGCAGAGTTGGATAATGATGCATGTATGAGATATCACAGACACCATATTATTCATGTGTGCGCTAGCATAACTCTGCTCCCGCTGAAACCACTGGTCAAACTCATATTGACTTCAATAGGAGCAGAATTAGGTTAATGATGAGTGCTTATGAAAATCCCACCCAGGACTAGAACTGTGAGTTCGATACAGTTTATTACACGTTTGTAGTATTGGTGTGATGACTAATTGCTAATGTCAATTAAAATGTGTATTGTAAAGATACACAGTTTTAAGTAGCAGCCACTCACTTTAGAACTGTCAGTTTTTATATGCAGTCACAAATGCTGGAAGATTTCTAGGAGAATGAAGACCTGATTCTGAGCCTGACCTTAACCAGGACTTCCTTGTCCCAGGTACAACTCGGACAGACAGACAGTGGGACATACATTGCAGGTTAGAACATTTCTTTAAAACATCTAGCCTTCAGTATATAGGGCAGTAAAGTGAAAACCTGAGCAATATGATGGAGAATTATAAACATTAGCCATTAACACTTGAAATCAGATGTGGACAGAATACATTTCACAAAGACAAGCCTAAGCCTTTCTGCATTTCCTGGCAGAAGGTGACTTATCTATTGTGTGATACAACAGCCTCAGAACCTCTCAGAACGCTGCTCGGCAGAGCTTGAAGGGAAAGACAAAGGCAGATTTACAAACTGTGGAAGGCTGATAGCATTGTGTTTGCTCATCTGAGCAGGGAATAGGAAGCTCAGTGAGATACAGCAGGAGCTCAGTCCGTAATCACCAGTCTGGGAGAATCAGTCCATCACTTCCCAATAGCTCACCACACTTCAAGTCTCCAAGTGGAGTCTAGCACAGGCGCTCTTTGATCTTCACTTCACGCGCACTGTTTTTCAGCTAGTTTATATGCCAGCCCACTCTGGCATGGTCTTAGTGAAATTCAGAGCCCAGAGGGGAGGATCCCAAAAACATACAAGGAGCATTTTTTTTTTTTTATGGAGATATCCCATCTCCTAGAACTGGAAGGGACCTTGAAAGGTCATCGAGTCCAGCCCCCTGCCTTCACTAGCAGGACCAAGTACTGATTTTGCCCCAGATCCCTAAGTAGCCCCCTCAAGGATTGAACTCACATTGAGCAGGCCAAACCACTGAGCTATCCCTCCTAGACTCCGTATCAGCAAACTGCTTAGAAGAGAATGTTTCCTTTCCCACGGCTCCAATGTCTTGATGAGGTTCCGGTACTGCTACGCTGCGATGGCCCATTAGACACCCGACAGGTGGCACCACAGCAGATTAGCAAGCGTCTCCGGAGCTCCTTGCAAGTTACCTCTTTTAAAGGTTTGAAAGCATCAATGATAATCATAGCTAAGCTTTGAATTTTACTCCCTCCAAACAGAAACTGATCAGACCCCATTTATTTGCTCCTCTGGAGTTTTAACAAGTCCTTCCATTATGGCTACATCCCAGCAGACTTGCTTCAAAGACAAGCCCACTTAATCCTGTCTAGCTTCTTACACTGCCCTAAGCACTCTGGTATCTGTGTACTACTTAACCTGTGCAGTTTGGGAAAAGCAATGGAGGCCAGTCAGTTCATGGATCACTGGCAAGCACCTCTCAGAGGCCAACGCTCATTTTAATCCAGTATCATTAATGCAGTTATAGCATGTGAGCAAAGAACCCCAAATGTACAGTCAATGGCTTGTGGCATTCTCTCAGATTGCAGTCACACTATCCCAGGCAATCTGCCATTTATTCAGCATGCCCAGCTGCCTACTGTCGAACGCCTCAGAATGCACAAACAGATTCTTTTGAAATCCTTAAAATCAAATGGGTGGTGAACCACTAGGTGGTGCTATTCCATCCACCTCTGTTGTGAATGGCCGCTGGCTGTTCAACAGTAATACCACTGGACAGTGAACTTGCTCATTCAACAGGTATCATAGTATTTGAACGACACTTCAGAAAAGGGACAAAGCCCAAAATATAGCTGATTGTCAGCAACCATCATTTCCTTCACTGTAGGGTTGACAGCATCGGCCTCCCCCAAAGCCATCTTCCACAGGCTTCTGTAGGCTGCAAACTCCTGTGCTCCCTGCTCAGCTCTTGCTCTGTATGTAAGCTGCTTTGACATTCCAAATACACGGTGCAACCTGTTAAGCCTTTCCATGGTGCTTTTGTATGCTGCTGAGTGGTTGGCCTTCAAGGCTGACGGTCAAACAGATTCCCTGCTCACTTTACTCAGAGTAATCCTAGCTAAGGCCTTGTCTACACAAATGTAATTTGGTAGGCAACTGTGTAGCTGTACTCAAGTGGTGCCAGGGGACAAACCTTAAATCAAATAGACTGATTCGAATGGACCCAGTGCACAGGTGATACTTAGTCTGGCAGTCTAGCACAAGTTCAATTACCAAGTTCGCTTCTCTCGTGTAGACACAGCCCCCTGGGTCAATACAACTACTTGTGTGAACAAGGCAAGAAGGATTCAGTCCTGATCGATCAAAGAGGTAACAGTTCAAGATCTGTAAATTTTTAGGGGTCAGTCTCAGACCGTTTATGAACTCTCTCGAAGAGCTAGATTCACATAATGTAAGTCAAACCCAGTTCAGGTATTCGCCACATCCATGAGGCTCTGAAATCTTGCATTAACCAAATAGTGGATTTCATAGAAGCGAACGTTCTATTTTTAAAAAATGTTCTTATTTCTATGGCAGATGCTCCTGTGGCCTGGTTACTGAGATCGCGGAGCACATAAATCTGTGCTTAACTCACTGTTCATTTCTACTTAATAGTTCACCTTTAAATAAAGGCCTGAGACCACATGTAAAATGTTGTCCAAAACTGTTTCTAAAACAAATAAACTTTAAAAAGGAGGATTTAGGGTTGGAGGTCTTTCATCAAATTTACGGTTAAACATGAATCTTTATAGGATAGCTGCTCCCCTCCCCCTTGACAACCCGCCCCCCTCCCCAATTTCCTCCCTCCTTCACAATCACCTTTAAACCCAGCCACTGCCCAGGTGAGCTCATGTCACAGTCACTAACCTCCAGTCAAGAACGTGTGTGATCCCAACTACACAAGGACATGAATGACACCACTTAGCTGCCCTAGGATTCCATGTCAGGGATGCGGTATGCCACTATGCTGTTCCTTCGCACCAGCCCATTTTCAGTAAAAGACACTATCCTTCTTAGGATGCTATCCTATCTTTAGATTACCCCACACTATCCATTTATTTGAGTAACAATCCGCTTCACTTTTGTTAGCAAGGCCACCTCTATTAAACAACCTATTTTGTATATCCCTTAAGTGATCATTGAAATCAGGTTTCACTGTATTGAAGACAAAAAGAGAGGCCCACACAGAGGGGATGGTATTTCCTAGGCTTTTAAATTAAGTGTAGTCCCTTCAGGAGATTGACACCGCTCTATTCCATTTCTCTTTGCTTTATTGTAATGCTCTTTTAAAAGAGGACACTGCAGCTCAAGTCCAGTACCACTCCATAGAACAAGGAATATTGTTCACTGAAATTGCCATTCCTGTGAACTTCACATAACACATAAGGAAAATTAAAGATACAGTACCCCCCGCATTTACCAAACTTCTACTGGCACAAAAATGGCTCTAGAAGAGGTCATTCTAGGCCATTACAATCCAACACTCTAGTAATGGGCATTAGATTCCATTTCTTTACTTTTATTTCAGCTCTAGATTGCACAAACCCTCCTTGGGCAGGGATTTTAAAATTAGATCACTTACAAAGGCAACAGGGATACTGACATACTTTCGTTGATTGCTATTTTGACCTCAAGAAGGGGCACTGCATCTTTAAATCTTATTTCCTGGATCAAAATACAAAGGAGGTTTCACTCACACTTGTTAAATTATTGCACAGATTATTACACTGAAATACATTATTTACCTGTGGAATGTTACAATGTTTGGAGTGGGGGAAAAGCAGCAGCATTATCGTACAGATCAAGAATTAAGGAGAGTTGGCCAAAGATTTCTTGAAATTTAGTAACCAGTGACAGGCTTTCAGACAAAATGAAAGCAACATTTCAAACATTTCAAAATCCTAAATGCTAGAAGCAGAAGATCTGGTTTGGGAACACTCAAGAACTAAGATGTTTTGTTCCTTTGCAAACAGCACTGAGTTTGAACGCCCTAGAAGTTCTGTGCTGTAAATATGCCATTGATGAGATCCGTCAGTTTAAATGAAATGGAGACTGAAACACTGGAAAGGCTAGCCTGGGTGATGCACTATCAAATAGAAAACTTCCCCAATCACCATTTCTCTAGTGTCCATCTCCCCTACATTTAAAAAAAAAAAAAAAAAAAAAAAAATTTTTTTCATGCTAGTGAAAGGTGCAAGACAGAGTTCTGGAAACAGAAGTCCTGCTTATCCACAAAACAGGCACAGCATACTGTGGCACTACAGGCTTGCATACCCTGAGAATGTGTCTCAAACTCAGGGCTGGGCCACATCTATGCAGCTGAGGCTCCACCATTCGGTTATTGGTATGTCTCAAGCATACAACGGTGCCAGCTGTGAGGGTGTTTTTTAGGAGAAGAAAACATTTCCACTAAGAACTGGGCTTTGATACCGCCCTCCCCTGACTGAAGAGCTTTCAAATGGCTGCTAATAAACTAAAAACAAAGAGAACAAAAACTGGCCAGAGGAAATGCCCTAGTTTCACCCTCCTCTCACCTCTACTCAAAGACATGCTACACCATCTGGATTTCAATGAACAAAAAATTCATTTTTGATTCAGCGGTCCTAAAATGAATGGGAAATGCATGCACTTGGATTGAGCAACAGGCCCAGTTTTACTGTTCCATCTGTATCTTCCACCACAATCCTACTTTTTAACCACCCTACAAGATCTCTCTGGAAGCGTAAGGGTACGTCAGGACTCCCCACAACAGTGCAAAGGAGGAAGCTATTCCTTCACTGTCTCCTGGACTGGAAGAACACCACTGTTACAAAGTTCTGCTCAGTCAGGGCTCTGATTTTCACTATGTTCAAGTATAGGCCTAAAAACTATGTTGAGCCAATCTTAGCTGCAAGTGTGATGTAAACAATTCCCTATTAGGCAAACCACAAAAGTGGGGAGAATAGGGACAATAGTATATGCACATCAAATTATTTTTAAATAGATCGCTCAACCTATTACAGAAAGCTATTTCAGGAGGCTGGTGAAAAAAGACAGTAATAAAATAGAACACAGGAAGCTGAATCAGCTTCACATCACTTTAGACACACAACTTCAGAAGTCAGGCAACCCAGCTAATCAGGTGCATTTTGCTGTCACTACTACTGCAACACTTCACAAAAGATAATTGCGAGTCAAGGACTGGGCAATACCACTTCACGTACAAATTACACAGCATGGCCTTCAAAGTACATGCATTAGTTTCAAACTGGGCAGTAGACAAGTGAAAGGAAGAACAAGTAACAGAAGTGTATGCATAAAATACAAGAATTGTTACATGTTTAACATGCAGTCAAGCCATGACAACAATATCTCTGAAACCGAAGAGCAGAAATTCCAGTAAAAACACTCGTATGGATTCTGGCTGTAAATGTTCTTGAAAATGGTGCCACTACCACAAGAAGCATCGGAGTCTTATATCTTGCTGTGCTGCTGCCATTTTAAAAAGGGTCATTCAGCAACTAGGATTCCTTAGTGTGACACACAAAGCCTTGCATTAGTCTGGCACAAGCAAACTCTGGATAATTATTAGCATTGCGTAAAGTACTCTGGTTAGGTGTGGGTCTCAACAGATCACCAAAAGGTTACTGAAAGGTACTAAATCAAGAGAAAACCATTGAGATAAAGGATAGGGGAGCAGCATGGAAGAGGGGATAAAACAGATCAGAAAAATATTCAGCGGATAATTAGAAAGACTATAGTGATAGAAATACAATAAACAATCCTGCAAGGTCAAAATTTCTCCACAATATAAATACAGATATTACTACTTAGACTATAAATCAAGAAACCATTAATACTTTTGGGTAATTCATGATTATCATCATTATTTTTGGCTGCTGAAGACAGTTAATTTATGGACAATATCCACTGGTTAAATTTGAACCTTCTCCATGGTGAATGACAGAAACTGAGCAATAGCTGAGACAGAAAACTTATCAAACGATCAGCATCAGCTATCATTTGGTCAGCTTGTCAATACAAAGATATTCTTACTCTCAAAAGGTTCACAAATAATGTCCACGGTACAGAATTCCACACTGGTATCTGAAGTATTATCCAATGGCACCATGATTTGAAGTTTTCAAGTGACTTCTAACTACAATATTCAGTTATATTGTATATTTACGACATTACACCACAGTAACAATAAAAAAATAGAGTTACACCCCATCCACAGCAGACAGATACTTAACATAAGACACCTTCGTTAAAGGAAATATCTGAATTCCTCTATTTTAGTTTTCCATATTCAAAGATTATGGGTTTATAAATCATGAAAAGAAGGTTAAAAAAAATAAAAATCAAAGCTCAGACCTGACTAAAAAAAAAAAAAAAAAAAAATTCAAAGAGACTCTAAAGGTATTAGGGAAATTGTGGAGGAAAAGGTGGTTTAAACAATTATAAAATTGTTTCTATTTGACAATTGAAGAGAAGATTAATCAATCTGCTGAATTTAAGTTTCACTGTTAAATCCAGAGTTCTATTCATCTATTCATCAAAATTAGCTTGTCTCTATCTTTAACAATGTTTTATTTTCCCTCTCTTCTCCCATTTTGCTTACTGTCGCTGGATTTTTCCAAAGTTTCATTGCTGTTGTGGTCAACACATGCTGATAAAAGCTCAAGCAGAAGAGGAGAAAGGTTTCATTTTAACAAAAACATAGCAGGTGAACTTAGGAATCTGGAAGGAAGAAAGCTAAAGAGAGGAAGACACTTCTTAATAGTTAAAGGAAAAAATACCGTAACTCTGCATGATACACCTGCAGAAAATCTGCACTGTGTATATCCCTAAATCAAAGGGCAAGAAGTGGTGCCCTTATGAACACTCCTATATGGTCAGGCTGACAAAATGGTGAGTTACATACTAATAATTATCTAGCTCTAGTTTTTTTTCTCATCTAGGATTTCTCTCTATAAGAAAAAAAAGGTTTAAAAAAAAGTTCTCAAACCTTGCAAAGTTTAAAAATACAGCTTCAATAAAAAGTGTTTTAACGGCCATTTTTAACTGCCAGATTTAATGCAGTCCCAGCAGTAGAGAGAGGCATTTAAACTGGTACTTATTCAACTGCAGTTCACACGTTCAATTGCTGGCTATCTGTTGAAGATATATCCCCTCCTTTCCCTGCATCACCCCACCCCAGATGTTCTCTAGAACTTCATTAGAAGTTAGGAATACTGGAGGGGCAATTCTAAGAAACTACACATGCAATATTGTGCCATGAAAACATGCTTGCACTGATTTGTTCCTCTGAATTCTCATTTTAAGAAGTTAGTATACCCAGCTCCAATAGCGCTATGGTGAGGAGAATATATCTATTACTATCCTTTACGATGGGAGAGCCATATCTTCATATGGTCATGATGAGACTGAGACACTATTTGTTTTTCTAAACTGGAACAGAAGAAAGGAGAATGAAGGGGAAGCACAAGGTAACAGGTCAATAAGGACAACCATGTTAATCCAGCTGTGTGTGAAACTTCTTTCATCAGAGAGCATGGACTCCTTCCTTCGCCATGCGAAGCAGGGTTACAGAGGCCTACCAGTTCTGGTTATCCCACCCATCATCAGCTGCTGAAGACACTTTTGTCATTTTCTTGGGGGATTTTTTGGTCTTGCTCTCCCCTCCAGCATTTTCCCAGTTGGTCTCCCAGTTTTCCCAGCTGTCGCTGTTACTGTTCTTGTTGTTGGAGACCGTCCCCGAACCCCAGACGTCCCAGCTATCAGAGCTCTTCTTCTCTGTGGAATTGTCCACGTAGGTCCAACTGTCACTGCTTGGGGATTTATGAGCCTTGGGTGGGTCTGAGTTGCCAAAGGTTTCCCAGAAACTTTGATCTACAGCATTGTTCTGGTAGCCCTCTCCTCCGCTGTTCTGATAGCTGTCTCCCTCAGGTGGTCTTTAAAGCAAAAAGATCAGAGGTGGGGGAAAATATCAACTTTTGTACCACTCATCTCACATTACTGAATTAATAAATCTGCTTAAGCGGAAACCTTCACCCCCAGCTCCTACTAAGCTTGTCTGTCATCACCTTATAAATTAGGTATTTCTGCAGGGAAAAAATGATATTTCTGCATTTAATTTTACAGCTGAGACATTAACCAACAAGAACAGATGAAACAATAGTGCCAGGATCCTTTGCCCAAAGCAATTTGGAGATGACAAAAATGAGCAAGGCAGAAGAACTTGAATGAATATATTTAGAACGGAGTCTGCCTTGGGTTTTAATTTCCAGATTTTGCTGGTTTGGGTAATCACCTTGAAAATATAAAAGATGATGTATTCCATCTGAATTGGTATGAATTAATAAAAGTTACATTCAGAGCTATTTTGGTCTCAATGCAATACTCAGGGCTGATGACCAGCTAAATTAAATTAAATCGTATTTGTGTGCCCCGTATTACCTGTTTATTATATTAAATGGTATTTATTACTTTTGAAAACTAGTGAAGATTTGATGAAAGAAAAATGTTTCTTCCTACTAAAATTAAAGACACTAGTATTGCTGAGGAAAAGTTTTCCCTGCTACTTTTATATTATAGGGAAAACACAGGGTATATCTTGACATACTTTATGAATCCATGTATTTTAGAGAGAAGAAAAAAACAAACAAAAAAGAGAGTACCTTTCAGAAAGATCATCTGATTTGCTGGAAAAGAAAGTGGTGACGTCCCGCCATCCCTTACTGCCAACCCCCTGAACCTGGAAAAAAAGAACAAGGTTATTTCACACTTAATGAATTACCACATATTTGGACTGAACTCACACATTTGTTCTAATAAAGACTGCTAACCAAAATCCATAATGCACCACCCCAGAACACACCCCTGTGCATATGAAGACATATTTAAAGCAGCCTCACAAAGTTCGACTCACCCACTCAGGAGGCCAATATGGCAATTAAAATAGGCTCTCTTTTGTCATCATCATAGCAAGTCATTGTTATGTCTAGGCTATTAAGCTTTCATTATGATTTTGCAAGGTCCATGAAAGAAAAACATTGACTGGACAGTGCTTAACAAGTGAGCAATTAACAAAAAAATTGGACAGGCAACCAGGGCTTATTTTTTTCACCTGATTGTTGGTAGTGACAGCTTTTGACTTTTACCTTTGAATTTTCTGATGAAAATGTTGGGATTGCTCGGAGCAGGAAGGGTCACCTGATTCTCCATTGTGCTGGATTTTGTGATGTCATTGTGAAAATGCAAAACATTACCAGTTCAGAATGGTAATATTTTCCATCCACTTTGCACTAGTGTGAATGGCAGCATAAAGTACTGGGCAACGGACTCAGACCCTGTGTTTTTAGCCCCAGACTCCAACTTGGTATGCCCACTTTTGTGCATAAAGGGAGTGCCCCCAGAAAAGTGGCGAAGCACCAGTTAAGCATGCATCTATAGCCGTTCTGGTCATTAGTTGGGGAGCTAGCCATACACTCGCCAATCAGTTTCACTGTAGATTTTGTAAGTCGGCAAGAATAAAAGTCAGGGACTTGATGGAAATTTAGTAACATACATTAATAAACAGGTATAAGAAACTAGGTACATGGCTAGAGCTACATAAAGATCTTCACAAGCGAGAAAATACTGGAACAGACCTAACTTGATATCTTTAGATTATGAAGCCCTGTCTAGAACTTTTAAACCATTATGAAATAGAATACTGTTTAACAAGGCTTGTGTCCATGCTAAGCAAGTTTTAAACCAAATATAGCTATAGAATAGTGCTTGGATGCTAAGTAATTTTGAATGTGATTCATCAAATTACCATAAACTATGAGCCACATTCTGATCTCAATTACCCTGATGTAAATCCAGAGTTAATCCAAAAACAACAATGTTTAACTAAGTTCCGGATCTGCTGCAGGGTCTGACTTTATTCACACAGCAATAGTGTAAATATACTTAAGTGGTTTCACCAACGGTTTCCAAAAGCAATTTCATTTCAGTGCTCACGTGGACAGGCCAAAAGTTAATTTCTTGAATGTTACTGTTGGAGGAATTCCAAAACACATTTTCCTTCTGTTATGCTGAGATCATAAGCACAACCCATGAAATGGCATCAATAATGAGCACCATTCTGAGATCCAAATACACCAGTTGGGGCTCTATGTATGATGGGGCAAATTGCCAGGCTTTGAGCAAAATGGACAAGACATTAATTCACTTTTTTGTTGAAGCATTCCATCATTCCCATCCTTTTAAACAGGAAAAACTCCTGGCACTGTGACTTCCAGTACTGACTTTAACTGCCCACAACAGTTAGGACATCAACAGCACTAGGCAATGCTGTGCAAATGACTGAAATAGCATGTTATAAAATGTTGCAAGTGTCCTGAAACTAGCAGTAGTAGGGAGCACTTACCACGTTACCAAGCAATGTCAGCATAATGGGAAAAAGGTACACACATTAACAAGGTTAATAAGTGTACATATTTTATTTAAGCTGTCTCCATATTCTTTAGCACACATTTACTGTCAAACATTTGGGTCACTGATTCTATTACAAGTCTACATTTTGATGTCAGTGTAAGCATCATTCAGATGCTACTAAGATCTGGTTAATGTACCTGTAGCTATTTACACTCACAATCTGTCTGTGTATCAAGCTATTTTATTATGTCAATGGCATAAGCAATCTTGTGTTTAAAATATCCCTTTCTCAGATTACTTGTATTGAGTACATATAAATAGCAAAAAGCAGAAACTAACACATCTTAGGGATTTTGTTTTATAAGACACTTATCACTTGTGTTTGTGTGACCTGTGCACATGAAAGAATATGGAGACTGGCTTAGTATTTGGCCTCCTAATGGGTAGGCAGGCCCCTTCGTACCTTGGTGGCCAGATGAGATACCCCCATGGAGAACTCATCAAGCATTTTCCCCTCTTTCACCTAAATGAATCAAAATGTCAGTAGTTAGTCATGAAACAAAATGGTGTCTACAGCTTAAAACAGGACAGCTTGTGATAACAGCTAGAGACAAAAGTTAAAAACAAGCTAAAGTATATTTGACTCAATAGACAATAAGGTTAAGAAAATAAAATATGAAGTCTGCTGCTACTAATGGGCTGATCCTCAGCTCTTTACAGTTAGTGGGACTCTTTCCATTGACTTATTTGGGCTTTGGATTGGCACTATTACACGAAACTTGAGAACTGGGGGAAGAGTGGGGGTGGGAAAAACACCCCACACAGATTTAAAAAAAAAAAAAAAAAAAAAAAAACTTACTGCATGGCCATTTATAAAGAATATGTTTTACTGCATAAAATGGTATTCTGGAGAGACTGAAAACAAGGCACCTATAAGAATGGGTTCCAAGAAAATAGGTTTTTATCATTTACACAAATCTACTGGAAACCTTACAAAAGTCTTGATATCCTTGCCTCCTGGTCATTTGGAGCCCACTGGAATTTAGTTTCTCAGCTGGTGTAAAACAATCATCTCAATACAAAAGTGTACAAGTGACCCGATATAGTTACACATGGGCCAGACTGTCACTGGCTGCTGTCAATTATGTAGAAGATAATTTTATTTAGAATAAACTAACAAAGCATTGCCCAAGGGCAGTTTGCCATTATTTACCTTAGCTAGTGTGCAACATCCTTCACTACAGCAGTCTTCCAACACATGGAAGTCAGCTACAGGAAAAGCACCCTAAGAAAACGTACTGGCTGCAGTATACTTTGTATTATAAATTACCCTATTTGCATCTATACAGAATTTACTATCTCTACCAAAACAAAAATCTTGATAAGAAGATTCATTTCTGTAAAAAGATTCTATTCTGGAAATGATTCAGGATCACATTAGAGAGTGGAAAACTCCATATAAAAAAGGACAATGTAATGAGTGTGTGATACAAGAGGACTGATTTACTTGGGTGATAGGCTAATTTTTTCAAATCAGACATGAATCCATATTCTACAGTGCTGGTACTATGTTCCCCCATGAAACAAAAATTAATGTATTTACCACAACAGTAAAAATAAGTATGTTTAGGTAAGTAGATCATCACATTCTCATACATGAAGGCCTAATTATACAAATTTTGGGACTGATCTAAAATCTGTAGGCGTACAGGATAAATTAAATGCACGTCACCTGGGAAAAAGATATAAAAACTGTGTTACACATTAACAGGGAAGGCAATATTTGGCAAATTATGGAGACTCTATGATTAAAATAGGTAAAATTAGCCAGCACCACTCACTCAGAATGGCTGCTTAGCTTTCTTTTTTTGCCAGCTGGATTACCTGGAAAGCACACATAGCATTCATTCATGTATCTACAGCTAAAGTGTAAATAACTATACATGTGAGGAGACAGGCTTTTACTCCTGCTTTTGATGCTTTAAAAATATTCTAAATTCTGGTAAACAATATAACAATAATTTCAGAAGTGACACTAACAGTTAATCTTTTCCTAGTAAAATGACTAAATAGGATAAAGATTGAGTATATTCTGTTTTATGAATACAGATAATCCTTGAGATTAGCTGATTAAGACAAGGATCTAAAAAAAAAAAAAAAAAAAAAAAAAATAAAGAACATATTTCTTTTAAGAACTGTCTGCAACCAGTTAGAAACCACATTACTGATCAGATTATGTTAACCCTTATGTATATGCCTTCAAGATGCTATTTGAAAGGAAACAGTACTATCAGTCAGAAGTGTGACTTCTATGAAATTAAACACTCACTAAGGTAATATTACTAATCAAAATATTTGCTTATCACTGACCTCTCTAGCCAATTAAGAGGTGCCATGAGGGACTCTGAATGGAGTCCCAGCCACTCTTCCATCACATGAAGGAAGATGGCTGTAACAGGGCATCTCATGAGAAGGAGAACCAAGCAAGAGAAAATGGGGATCTCTCAGGATTGATTTTGACATGAAGCCCGTCAAAATGAGAACAATTTTGCCACTTGAACATTTATTTTGTAATATTAATATTGAATTATTTGGCATTTTCCCTCTGCTATTGGGCGAGGATATGTAAAATAACTGAACATGCTGTCAACAACCTAACTCCTTGTGGCAGGAAAAAACAAAATGACTTCCTCGGTAATACGAAAATATTCTGTAAGTAATTTACTCATTTCCAAAGTTACCTTTTCCTGTGCAGGTTTGAGAACATTTTCATTTAAAGTCTGACCTAACTCTGATGCCTATTTAAAAGCAAAACAAAAGTAAAGTCAGTTATATTTTCCTTCATAAAATACAGCCAACATTCACTGCCAAGAAACTAGCCTGCAGGAGACTCAAAGAACATAGGACAGAAAAGCCTTAAGCTTTGCCTCATACAAGCAACATAGTGAGCTAAAAGCACACACAATGCAACACTACAGAAAGTGCTACAAGAAAAAGAAAACACAGATAAAAGGCAATAAAAGCTGCTGAAAGTTCCCACAGCCCAAGAAAGGTCTGTCCTTGAACTGGCACAACCTTTCAACCAGCAACAGCCCAGAAGGCAGGCCTCTTCCTAAGCCATGAGCTTTAGCAAATATTTTGAAAAACTGAGAAATGTACCCTTCCTTACATGTTCTTGTTAATGGGATTATCAGCAGACACAGGCCTTTTCATCAGGAAAGAATATTAATTCTTTCACAATGAAATACTCTCTTCCTGTGATGCAGGCAATGTCATCTATTAATAACCAATTCCCTGTTTCTAGGCAATACACCACAGTCATACCCACGTGAAAGGATGATTAAACTATTTTATGGCTTAAGCTTCTCTCTCTGCTGAGATGTGCAGACATTCTAGGAGGAAAACTATAATTATATCTAGGATAGATGCATAAGGCTGCTGTACTGTAGAGAGGAGGTTTACAGCATGCGAATCCATACTGTAAGAGTGAGGAAGTCACAAATGAGTTTGGCAGGACAATATTAAAAGGACAGAGTCACTTGGAATTTTTCATAACGGTTAAAATTACTCCTTTTCTCACTGTCCATAATAAAACAATCTTTAACCAACCATTGGGTGACAAGTACACTACACTGATTAGTTCTTGAAGAGCTGCTTATGTGCTAAGCTGCTGCCATTTATTCTCTTTATAAACAAGTATTTGCAAAAACCCAAAACACAAAAATCCCCACAGAATTAGAAGCAGCCTATTTTATGCCTATTAACTCAGACATTGTCCAATTTATTGTCATTAAAAGGTATAATTAACTACGGTTAGTGATCAAAGAATATCAAATATGATGCTTAAGGGAGTAATGGATCACTGCAGATATCAGGGAGGACACTTTTGTACAGTAACAGGGCTGCACAATTTTGCAGATGGATATAGAAAGGGGCAGTGGGTGACACGGTTTTGTCTTCTTTTGAAACATTGGGTATTGGCCACTGTGAAAGACAGGATATCAAACCTGATAATCCTATGGTGTGATCCAGTACAACAAACACTATATTCCTTCTGTGGGGGCTTTCTTACTAAATTCTGGCTTCAAATGGCACTCCAAAGCTATTCTGTATATACATCATTCCTGAATTCCACATGCAGAAGGGAAAACTGTGCAAGTAGCATGGCTTGCAGTACAGAATGTTCTCTAACATACCAGAGGGCAGAACTGGCTCTTTTTTACTAATTTAACCTATTTTAAATAGGCTTGAAGAGACATTACAGAATGATGCAGACGACACTATTAAAAAAAAAAGACTGACTTAAAAAGAGGAAATAAAAAAAGACAGCTCAAGAGCAAACACACATATTCAGCACGAACAGTGACAAAAAGCGCCCATGCACGTGATTATATGTGAGTGCTTTACCGGCTCTGGCTGCTGCTTGTAGCCCCAAAACTTTACCCAGACAGCACAAGAGAAAGAGAGCAAGGAAGGTAGAAGAAGCAGCTTTTAGCAAAAAAATTGAAGCATTTTTCAGGCAAGTTAAGTCGCATGATCCTTTTCCAATTCCAGGCTCTACTGACAAGAGTAATAATGAGCAGAAGTCTGTTTAATGTCCAGTGGCTAAACTTAATTACAAAATACATGGCCGCCACAGTTCAGAGTCAGCCAGATTCTAAATGTTTGCTATAAAGCAACAGATCAGGTTGTTAATTAGCAAATTTGAGCTATCATTAATATGGCTGAAGAAGAAAAATCTGCTAAAGTGCTTGTCAGTAGATCTGATAAGCTTCTACATTTAGTTCTCTATATTATAAAGATGTACACCCACACTAAATGTAACAGTATATAAAGAATAGGTTTCAAAATGGAAAATTATATGTAGAGGAAGACCTGCATAACACTAAACTTTTCTCATTCAAGCCAAGCAATAAATATCTTATGGCTTTTAGCTAGGGTTCAAGTTGAAGTACTTCTGAGTGACGTTTTCTTTGTTAATCCTTCAAAAACATATAATGTTAGCTTATAATGTGAGACAGTGACATACTAGCAGCTGTAACTCCCTGCTGACCGTCAAGCCTTCCCATGCATTTTCCAACCCTGTTTTGAACAATGTCCCATGTAGCTCAGGCTAATGCTGTACACACGTGAATCACAGTTCAAGAGCAAGACTCTTTCATGTACTATAGATAATCCCCTTCCAACCCAAAACATAACATTTAGATTTTGGCACTTAATCAATCATATTCCTTGGGGAATTCAAGGAGTAAAGCCAGATTTTTGCTTTCCAGCTTGGGATTTTCAAAAATGTTCTACAAAACCAGACCATGTTTATGTCAGAGCTGTGGGCAATTCAGGTCTGACTGTCCTCGCTTTAATCCTAGTATAAAAACAAAATACGTGTATATTTGAAATTGTTGCCTGTTTAAACACAAGCATCTTAATTCAACAATATTATTCAATGTGCTGTTGTTTTCAATTCATGCAATGGAATGAGCACATGCATTCTATTAAAACACCTACTTACAGATCACACACAAAAATTAGAAGCATATATTTTAAGGAGAAACCATCCTTAAGTTTCTCAAAAACACAATCATAACAATATTGTATGGCATCAAACCATTCATTCAACAAACTGTTTAATTTCAATAGCAAATAAAACTACACCCATTATTTATGTGTACTGTAAAAATGTCACAATCCCTGTGGGAGTAAAACCTAATATGTAGTTTTTAAGAGACAATATCCTAGCATATAATTATACAGATGCAAATATGCAGCACTGAGGATACACACCATGGTTTCATAAGGACCTTTCATAAGATCTTTACTGATATAAAGAGAATTGGTACATATTCCTAATAAGCCCAATTACTGTAAATGACAGAGCTACTTGTTTTAATCACCTTTTGAGTTGCTTGAGATCCAAATTTGGTAGCCTGTAAAATGGGAAGAAAAAAAAAATAGTTTGTTTAGATCAACTTGATTTTTTCTCCCTAATAAATAGACATTGTGAGTGAAATCCTGGTCCCAGCTGAAACCAATGGGAGTTTTGATATTGACTTCAATGGTGTCCAGGATTTCACGCTCTATTTCTTAGAACACGTTTAGCTTTAAAGAAAGTACACTCCTTCCATCCTTCTATGAAGGTATCAACTGTCTATAGAAGCGAACAAAAACTGGGATTTTTTTCAAAAAACATTTTCACAAAAAAGTTTCTCCCCTCATTTTTTATTTTAAAATATTGAAATATTGACTAGCTCTAATTGTAAGTCAATAGCTACTGATATAATCCCCAAGACATAGATATAAAACCATTTGCCAAAAGGGGGCATAAAGACAGGGGAAACAAAGTAGCCTAGTATTGCCAGAAACTCCACTCTCAGAACTCAGAATTCTAGACATCTCACCGCCATCTTTCCCTGATGTGCTTTCTAAGTAAATCAGTCTGACTTTATAGCTCAGAGTAAATCTACTGAACTAAAAAACTGAAACACAAAGCAACTGACCAAATCAACAATGTACAGCTCAGTGCAAAATTACCGCAGAAAACACTAACTTGGCTTGACTCAGTGCTAATCCACACCATTGCCCCAGAAAACAAAACCCCTTTAAACAAGGAGAGGGATAGCTCAGTGGTTTGAGCATTGGCCTGCTAAATCCAGGGTTGTGAGTTCAATCCTTGAGGGGGTCATTTAGGGATCTGGGGCAAAAATCTGTCTGCGGATTGGTCCTGCTTTGAGCAGGGGGTTGGACTAGATGACCTCCTGAGGTCCCTTCCAACCCTGATATTCTATGATTCTATGAAAGAATGGTAAATAAATGTTAATTATTCTTCTCTTGATATCTATGTGCAGTGCTCCAATTATTTACAGAAATGCCTCACCAAAGCTGTGTATGCATATCCAAAAATAAATACGTGGAAAATATAGGAAGTAGGACCAATATCCAAAATTGGAAATTCTCATGAATCCATAGGAATGAGAGTCCTAAAGCAGATGAGAATGGCACAAATTGTGGGGTGGGGTGGTTTGTCAAGAGTTGTTGGCACTAGATAGTAAAATTACATTTAATTCTGTGGTGGGATGTCTGAAAGTTTGGATGTAGCTTGATTCTAGAGGCTCTTAGTCAGGCACCTACCTCCAGCAGCTATTTCCCCTTAAGTGGCCAACTTAATGTGGCTGAAAGCTGAGAAACTCTGCTGGAAGATGGAGATCCCATGAGACGATGGGGAGAGGGTGAGGACAGGGTTTAGGCCCTTTGATCTTGTAGTGGTGGGAAAGGGGAGACAAGGCTGGAACATGTTTATAAGGTGGTGGTCACATGGCTGGTACTTGATATGGTGTGGGACAACCAGGACTCCTACCCTTTGATTCAGGCTGTTGAGTGCAAGGTCAAAGGGATCACAGCTCATGATTTAATCATTACCATTAGTGAAAATTATGCACACCAAAGAAGGCAGAGACTCCCAAGGACGGATCAAATGCCTTGAGAGCTAAAAATGTCTTAACCACTGGTCTGTCAAGTCCTCAAACTCTAATAATTCTTCCTTGTTCTACTTCATTCTATCTGCTTTAATTTCAGAATGTAATACTGCAATACTATTTTATTTATATATATATATATGGTATACTGCTCATCACCATAATTCTGAAAGACGAACAAAACAAAAGCCGGTCACTGCAAAACAAAAATCACCGTAGAATATAGCTTTTTAGATTCTGTTCAAAAGAACAGCATGCAAACATCTGGAAAAAGGTATGCTAGAGCTCAAAAGGGAAAGGAATGGAACATAAGCACACTTGCGAACATGATTATGCCTCCGTAATGTTCCCTATCATTGTAAATGTAGATGCAGTACCAAGTGTAGTTTTTAGAAACTGAACTAAAAAAACTGCATAGCTTCTTATGCACTGTGCATATAAATCTGCATACAAAAACCTGTACCACAGACCATGCACAGCTTTGCTTATACTTAGTACATAAACATTTCCATTTTTTTAAATTATATATACACCTCTACCCCGATAGAACGCTGTCCTCGGGAGCCCAAAAATTTTACTGCATTATAGGTGAAACCGCGTTATATCGAACTTGCTTTGATCCGCTGGAGTGCGCAGCCCCCCCCCCCCCCCCCCCCGGAGCGCTGCTTTACCGCGCTATATCTGAATTCATGTTATATCGGGTCGCATTATATCGAAGTAGAGGTGTAGGTAGGAGGAGCACATAGACGTCAGGGGTCTAGACGTAGAGGTAGGAAGGAGGAGCACATAGACGTCAGGGGTTCAGCTTACAATATGGAGCATTTATTATTTATTTCAAGATAAATCCCTGTCAAGAGGCCAAATCAAACTAACAGAATCCTTATACCACTGCAACAATAAGACTGAAATAGCTTCTTGTTTACTTACACCCTCTTTAGCTGCTGAGGCAAACTTGCTCGCTCCAGTTGTAAAACTGCTCCATCCCTTTAAAAAAAAAAAAAAAAAAAAAAAAAAAAAGAGGAGGAGGAGGAAGCTTAATTTAACATGTAATAGTGAAACAAAGTCAATATATTCTGTGGCACATCCTGTCCTGTAGCCATAAGAGATGCCCACTAATTGAGACAGATTTGCTTGTGGCGAAGTTCCACTGAACTGTAAAAAACATTGTGGTGAATTTCCCTTGTTCTCTTGTGCATTCCTATACTACAAATCCTAATTATAATGACTGTAACATGAACAATCCTGAACATGGGTTAGTCTAATGGAGAAACAACTTCACAAAGCTTTCGTTTCTCTCTAAATACAAACATTTTCACAATGATAGTAAGAGAAGACAAAACGTTGGTAGAGCCCGAATGAGTACAGGACACATCAAAACTAGTTTGTGTTTTGTGAGAGTTAAGATCTGGGGGAAAGGGCAAGGGGCAGAGTGAAACTTAGGTATAAGCCTGGAAGAAGCTGAAAAGGGAGCCAAGAGCCAGTGCATTCAAACAAAACAAACAAAAAAAGGATTAAAGGGGCTCATAAGCAGCAGATGCAGATCCATTATTGATTTTTTTCTTGTTTATAAGAAAGCCTAAAACAACTTCTGGTTGTTTTTTTGGCCTTATAAATATCAGGAATATCAAGCCTTGTTTTGCCTGTTTTTTTCCTGGAGATCTCCATCAAGTTCAGGAAACTCAATCAGAAGTTTTCTCAGCCCTTAGTAATAGAGTGTGGAATCTATAATAAAGATTTTTTCCTCCCAGTTTTTTGTCAGGCATTTAATAAGGAGCTACCAAGAAAAAGGGAACAGTTTTAAACATTCTCATTAAACTTTCTTCCTCTCTCAATTGTTCAGTTTCCAGTTCCTTGATATTTGTGATATAATACTATTAGTTACCCAGTCATGCAGAATCTTTCAATAAAAACAAGACGACAAGATTTGAATTTCTAATGTAAAACAACCAACCAACCAGAAAAAAAGCTTTGGCATACTTTTCAGGCCTTCTTTATACACATTATAAAGGGACACTGACAGATTTTTTTTCCTTTGCAGGTCACCTGCAAGTAAATTTGTTAAGCTATGGAGCTGCACTACTTCAGTACTGCTTAACAGCAGCTGCATGGATCAGATACGCCCTGAAACTGCCCCATATGGTTGGTATGTCACTTTTGAAGCACGGATATTCCAGTGGTACATGGACACTTGTGAGCATCTCTGCAGAAAAGCTGAAAATAATACCAGAAAAGGTCAGGGTGCTTTGCTCATCATGCTTTCCAGTGAATTTAGCTAGTCCATAAAAGAAGGTGGAGGGTCTATACTCGACAGTCCCTTTAAAGACTCCAGTGAAATCCCTTCATTAGGAGTCTCATCTTGCTTTGTAGGCTCACAGGAAACAGACAACCTAAACTGATCTCAGCCTAATCAGCATCAACTATACAGCAAATTATCCATCTAATGAATAATAAGGGGGGTGGGGGGAGGGAGAAGCCTTACATGTGTATTTGATTTTTTTAGGTTCATTCCTCTCATATATTATAAGGAAAATTGTTTTCCTCAATCGGATGAGAATTCATGCAAATTAAAAACTTCAATCGCTTTGCAAAAGGTGTTTATGTTTAAGCTGCAGTTTGTGTGTTTAGTCACAAGAGGGCATTTTAATCACTAGTTTCAATCAGATCACATTTGAATAATGTCTGACAAAGATTTAGATCAGTGGCTCTCAACCTTTCCAGACTACTGTACCCCTTTCAGGAGTCTGATTTGTCTTGCGTACCCCCAAGTTTCACCTCACTTAACTCCTTGCTTACAAAAATCAGACATAAAAATACAGAAGTGTCACAGCACACTATTATTGAAAAATTGCTGACTTTCTCATTTTTACCATATAATTATAAATCAATTGGAATATAAATATTGTACTGACTTTTCAGTATATAGTATACAGAGCAGTATAAACAAGTCAGTGTCTGTATGAAATTTTAGTTTGTACTGACTTCCCTAGTGCTTTTTATGTAGCTTGTTGTAAAACTAGGCAAATATCTAGATGTGTTGATGTACCCCCTGGAAGACCTCTACGTACGCCCAGGGGTATGTGTACCCCTGGTTGAGAACCACTGATTTAGATGATACGGCAGTATTTTACTATAAAAAAACCCGAGAGATACATAATACAGGTGCTTGTGAATTGTGCCATTTATAGAATTTGATATATAACGTGAATACTAAACATTTTTCCACCCATCTGTGAACACCTTTTCCCATGACCCCCACCCTTCTTTAGGGTTTTGTGCCATATGGAACTTCTACTCCATTCCTTCCCCATATTTGAAAGGTACAAAACTGTATTTGAAGGATGGTGTACAGATGAATGGAAAAGTAAGTCTGAATGCCTCTACACTAGGTCATGGTGCTGTAATTAAATCTTGCATACACCATGCAATAAACTCTAAGAAGCAAAGCACCTAGGCATGTGTCAAATATGAGAGCTGCAGACCCAAGGAAACCTTCCAGACCTGCTAGAATTATCTCTGATGGGATCGTCAGGTCACAGAGAAGAAACTAGGAGCACAAAAAAGCAGCCACAGGGGATGGGGCAAGGTGGTTTGTTGGTTTCACTTAAAGACGTAACCCATCTAGGAGTTCCAAATAAGGTCTGAGCAAACTGACTTTTGCATGTTCCTAATGCTGAAAGTAACCATTTGCAATGGTATTTGACTTCTATACTTCTGTGGCTGAGTGGAGACTGACAACAAGAGAGTGTTGGAGGGAAAGGAAATAAGGATACTATATACTCTTACAAATATGAGCAATCCCTAAAGGAAAATCCAAATCTCCCCACATTTTTCCTTACATCAGGTATCACCAAACTGTCTATTTATACTCCCATTGCCCATCACTAGGACATCTCTTGGACCTGGTAAACAGTTTGCTACTTGTAGTTGCACATTCCTTGCCAATAGTAGAGAGGTCAATTCTTTTAGCGTTAAGAAGTTCATGTTTGGAATCCTGTTAGGACTGCCTCCACCTGTTTTTTGACCAGCATTTTAGGCTTAATGTGTTGGCGGAGTCAGGACTTTTGATCCGATTGCTTTGAGAAGACACACAAGTGTCAACAACAGAAATAAACAATGTTCCTCAGATACACATGCATTGCATATTTCCCAGTTACAGCTATTAATTTTCTCTCTATTCATATTTCCATAATCTGGGCTACAAATACAGGAACATACTGCTAACAGTGACAGAAAGCTCAGAGAGAGAATCTCCTTACCGAGTATAGCGAAGACATGGCATTATTGAGGAAGTCGTCATCCTTTTTCGGAGGGTTGACTGTGTTCCCAAATCCCACATAGCGATTCTCTTGGCCACTAAATCACACACCATCAGAAAACAATTGTAATTATTATGGATTTCATTAAAACTATCAGACCGAAAATATAAATACAAGTATATTGTAATATAAGTACAAGTATAAATACAAATATAAGATACAACTGAATTTTTGTTTCTTTGTTTTAAAGATTTCCATATACCTGGAAGTAAAGGATTGGTAGAATTTGCATCAGCAGTGCAGGTAAACTGCATGCTTGACTCCCTCATACAGCTCTACTTTTGCACCTTGTTTCTAACATGTAAGAACACCACTACACAATTATGTAAAGCTAGTGAATGTGCACTGCAGACAAGAAAGCCTCGCAGATTTTATCATCTCAGTAAATCTTCTTCTGTGATATAATAGATCAGTTAGTTACTTCAGAGCTGTGGTTTCTTTTTGCATACAACTCACTGCATTAACTGAAGAACCTAGTGGTAGCGTTATTAAATACCTGAGTTTCACACACTTTGCTCTAGGCAATTGAACCTGAAAGCTTCATAGACCAGGAGGCCACCATGGTGATAAAGCTACTGTCTATATTTGACTCACAAGCCTCAGCTTCACTGCACATCAAATCTTCTCTTGATACATAGGAAAGAAAAGGCCCCTTTTAATGCTTTTATACCCAATCCTTTGTCATGTATTATCACTTATTTTACACCCAGTGAGGATGTGACCATAGTCTGGTATGGCCCAATGGATTAACAGAGCCATATGTAAACTGACAAATAATAAGGCCTTAGTCTAGGGTATTCTGAAGGGCTATGACACACAATGGTTGATATAGAAGTGTCTAATTTAATAAACATTACTTGCAAGTCAAATAACTTTACCCTTGATAGGAGCTGAAATCATCGTTTAACCAGTCTTCAAAAGCTTTGTCGGAAGAACCAGCTGCATTCTGGGATGGTCCAGCAGATCTAATCAAATGAAAGATTTTTAGAAAGTTAAAGTACATGAAGCATAAGGAAACAAATGACTTTGCTCATCACAGAAGCCTGTGCCAAAGACAGATCAGAATTTTACATCCATCAGGTGAGAGCATCTGAGTATCTTAACTCATGGAGAAAGAAAGCTGTAAACAAGTCCACAAACAATGGTCTTTAGACCACTTTTAGTTTGCTAGCACTTGGTGGTTATTATAGATCTTGCTAATCACAAGTTGCTGGTTCTCCTTGTTTCTAGTTCCTTGTACAGGTAATCCTGGCTCTTTATTGCCAAGAAGAACCAGAAGCACCTGAAAGCAAGCTATGCTTCTACCAGGGATCCAAAAACATCAGAGAAAGAGAAACACAGATACCTTCAGGGACTGGAGCCACCAGCTAGAATAGAGCTGACAGCCATGAAAGGGAGAGGGCTATTAGGGGTGAAGGTGGAAGAGGGGACCAGGTGTTTGCCCATGATTGAGAGGGGAGATGGTTCATGCAGCCACAGTGAAGTATATTCAGGGAAGAAAGGGAAGAGAAAGGACAGGACAGAAGGAAAAAGCAAAAATAGGCAAGATATTTGCTGTATTCTGGACAGCTACAATACACTAAAGGCTTTCCTATTTTGAATGTAAGGAAATACTGTAGTAGCCAATTGGGAAATTATGCAAGCACAAGTGGAGGGACTGTAGCTAGTACAAATACAATCTGTATTAAGATGTGGTCCACACTGAAGAAAGTTTAGATACCACTGCTACAGGGCAAGGTACCTGAAGCTTGCCCAAATTCTTAGCTAAAAGATATACAAGAAAAAGATTCAGTGGGGAGGACAGGGTGATCAAACAAACATGCCATCACTTCCTATCCAAAGTCAGAGAAGAGCAACTTCACTAAACTAGCTGCTGAGTTATGGCTGGACATTAAAATGTCAACCCGGAAGACTGAAGCTGAAACATGGTAATAGTAGTAAAATAGTAAATATCTAGGAAAACAAATCTGAGGCAGATAATAGTTCCCCAGTTACAAAATCTCTTTGTCATCTGTTTTCTCAGACACAGCTTCCAAAGAAATAGGAGGGTAAAAAACATTAACCCGATTATGGAAATGAAAGTACTTCTACCTTAGGCATCTCATCTCTAGCAAAGAGTGCTGCCAGTGGAGACAAATAGTCTGTCAGCAGAATAAGAACAGCTGACATTCAACTGTCATGCTTGATAGCGAGATCAAACTGTATGAGAATTGGATAACTAGAATACATACCGATGAGCTGAAGACAGGGCCATCTTGGGCTGAGGTGGAGTCCAGTTTCTGGCAGGAGAAGTTTCAAGAGACCATTCCTTGCCCTCAGCTAAAGTAGCCACCTAAAGAGGGGGAGAAAGTGTTAAGAACATGGTAAGGTCCTAATTTTCAAGTAAAATGAAAATGTAGAAATAACCTTCAATAGTGTGTCAACAGACAGTTGGAGCAGCTGCAGAAGCAGGCAAAGTAGGGACTACTGCATGGGACAGATAGTAAAATGGTGTTTAGCTGATGCTGCTCCTCCTCCCAGCCCCAGACCTGTGCAAGGAAGACCTCCTTCATTGTGGGGAGAGTAGCATTCAGGTGGTGACTCCTTCTCAGATGGTCTTGGGAAAAAACTGCTGGGAGGAACCAACCAGCCAATGAGAGCAGCTGCAGAGGCAGCCAAAGCAGGGCTTTGTCCATTCAGAGATTTTCCTACAATTTTTCCTGGACTTTCCCTCAGCTGTTTCCTCCAAAGTTCTCCCTCATGTTCTCTTCACCTTAGTTTCCAAACTGGCCCAATTTACCCTCTTCTTCCCTGTCCTGCTAGAGACCTGTCCATCCCAACTCCCCCAAATAGTAAAGATCTAAGAACTACAGTATGAGAAACTAGGCAATGTTAAGCTATTGAGATGTTTGCTCTTCTAGCTGCAGTGTCCCAGACCAGCAATTCATAAGTGGCACAACTGCACCTCTGTTGGCAAACCAATTTCAAAACTGTGTAAGAGCTCCAGCCATGTAGAACGCAGTTTCTCAACTTAGTGGTGCAGGCCAGCATAAATGCACAACCCCTGTGTGTTCAAGTCTCTGCAATTTCCAGGTGCGTATTTGAATTCTGAGGGGTTTTATTTTGAGAAATTGCACAAAGCCTCCTTTTGGAATGACATTTCCAGTGCAGGCATGGATTTTGCTGCTCTTTATGGTCCCACTTGCTCTTGGCAGAGTAATCTGCCATTTTGCATCCACCAAAAAAGAAGTGCTGGCAATTAATTGGGCCCTTTTGTGTAAAATAGGCTGATGCAATAACAAGCTGACTCTCAGCTGGTGTAAACTGGCATAGATCCATTACCTTCAACTGAGCTACAACAAATTACACCATTGATAATCTGGCAACCATGGCCAAACAAAAAACAAGGACATTAATGAAAATTTCTAGAGAACAAGCTTTTTGCAGATTACAGAACTGCAAGTCTTATCCTCTCTCAGGAACTGCAACAAGTTTTTACAAAGATGTTGCAAGATTTAATAAGTGCTTGTCAAGTGCTTTGAGATTTTCAAATGGGAAGCATTAAGGATGCACAAGTTATTATTCATCTGTGTTTACCTTATCTCTAAAGAGAGCTGCAGCTTTGCTGTTGTATTTCTCCTGCATTGACCAGCAGGGATCATAATCCTCCTGAGACTCCAGAAATTCTCGAAATTTGCCATTGCCACCAGCCTTCATCTTCTCCAACTCAATGTCCTTCCACTTGTCCATAGTGACAGAGCGCACAAAGCTGGAAATCAGAATTAGAGAGGAAACACCTCACTTTTTATTTATTGCTATAATCCCGTTATTATAATATACCATAAAACAAAATTAAAACATCTCATTGGCAGCTATACCAAAAATTAAGCCTTTAGAAATGCCACTGCTAGCAGTTGCACTTTTACTGAGATTGCTTCCTACCCTGCAGGGAGGAAAAGCACTATAGCAAAAAAGCCTTATGAGTTTTCCCTGTTGAAAAAAAAAAAAAATTGAACAGTGAGTTCCACTTAAAAAAGAGACAAACAGTCTGTGCAAATGAAACAAAATGTAGGTATCCCAACCCAAATTCTGAATTGCCTATCAAAATCACTTAACAGAAAATATTTTCCAGACATTTTCCAAACTGTTTGCTACTCTTTAGTACCACTCATCCCTCAGGAGTGCACTTAGAATGAACTTCAGGTACTCAACAAGTTGCCTGTCTTATATCTAAAATAACCACATCCAAGGGCATTTATGACTGGGATTAGTGTCCCTCAGCTTTGCTTTGGGCCATAAATTAGTGCTGCTGCTCATTATTCCACATGAAAAACAAATAGGCCCCTACAGTTAATGCTTAAATATTCCATCAAAGAAAAGGTAAAGGAGATCTCTTCTTCATCAAGGCCCTACAAAACTTTGTTCCATCTACATCTCTATGCTCATTTCCTCCTATCCTCTCTTGGTCCTTACCCTCCTCACATCTCCTTCAGTCTCTGTGCTTCATTCCTTCTTTCATGTAGCAGTTGGAATAATTTCCACTTCTTATTCACTGAACACTCTCGACTCCCTACTCACCTTCAAATCATCCTTTAAAAACCACTTCTAAGTGTCCCCCTGGTATTAGTGTTCGCATTCCTGAATTCTCCTTTCCCTCCCTTATCTGAATAATTGTTCTGTATTCTGCCTCTCTGTGTTAGATTTAGACCCAGGACCATACACATGCGTGTGTGTTGGAAGGGGGAGAGGTTGTTTGTTCATTGGCTCATTTTAGAAGAATATACAGCACTTTGTGTACTCAACAGGAACCTCTATAAACAACATACATTCTATGTTCTGTAATGCACTGGGTACATTTATAGCACTACATACATGCTTTATACTAGTATTACGATTGTCTTAGTTCAATTTTAAAAATACCTGGTACCACTAGAGTTCTTTAGCCTACAAGAATAGATTTAAAATAGGATACAACATGAACAACTGATAGGACTAAAGATCTCCTATATCTCTCTATAACATTACATTTGGTTCATGGCAAGGTAACATACTGAGGTAACCTAACTTAATCATGTGTGTACTTATACTACTAACTCATTTTTGGTTTCTAGATTCCACAGTGGATTAGCAATACGTCATATTCTGATTTGCAAAATTCTAGATTTTCTGTTCTGCTGAAGCATGGCAAACTTGCATCTCCATAGCTATATCCAAAAAAATACTCCTTGCAATGACTTCCATTTTTTTCCCCTGAAGAGAAAATTGTAAATCATCTGGTCTGTGTTTGTTCCCAAGACTGACCTGAGGTGAACTCCCAAGCCTCTGTGTTTTCCTGAGCATTCCAGACAGATCCAGATTCCATAAGTCACGCTCACCCATTGGGGGTTAAATGCACCACACTCAAAACAGACCTATAAGAGAAAAAATATTGTGCATAACTCTCAGTCATCATTTGCTCTGGGTAAAACTTTCAAAGTACAGACAGAAAATCATAAAAAAGCTACTTGCAGCAAATAAATTCAGAATTAGGAGTCGTTAGTGTTTAAAGACTTCTTCCTCATGTACATAAGTTCCATTACGTAGTCATTTAGAAACAGCCTTGAGGGTTTAATGTTTTAGAGGCAGAACCATTCATGTTAACTGACTCAGACTATAGAAATACAAGCTAAACTGATGTTTCTATCTCTAGAAAGACAGAATTAAACACTCTACCCTCAGGGCACCATATAAATATATTATGAAATAACTTTGTTTCACATGTCCATAAAGAACAAAACGTACACAATCAAAATTTATGCTTTTTTAAGATTGTTTTGAGCGGGAGAAAACAGTCCAACAGGTAAAGAATAACTTAGGTGGAATTAGTTCTATGTCATGGAGAAAGGGTTAGGAACATCAATTCAGTCCTGTGATCTGACCATCTGACAGCCAGTCACAAACATAATTGCAACTAGCATGGTTCTAGCACCAATCCAGGCAGGCATTTTTAAAAAAAATAAACATACTTGTGTACTGGGCAGCTTCTGTTATTCTATAGCAGGGATTCTAAATATAGTCTGTCATCATGTCATGTGGGGGCAACTGATTGAGAGTTTCAAATATCATTACAAATCCCTAGGGTGTATAGGAGGACTTCAAAGGCGGATTACCATAAATATGGAGCACACTGACAAGATTATTTTGTTTGGATAATTAGAGTATAAACATAAAATGCTTTAAATAGGAAGTTCCTATTCTTAAAATATACAACAATGTCCCAAAACAAAATTCTCTGAGGGTTTGGCTGACAAACCACCAGTGGTTTACTGAATCACTAGAACCACCCAAAGGAATTATGCCCAATACTTGACAGTTTATCAATATTATTGTAATACAATTTAATGAAAGCATATACATATCCACATCTGTACCATAAAATTTATTGGCTATGCTAATACCATTAATAAAATATCTCCAGAGAACAAATTCAATTGTCTGAAACAGGCTGAAAAGTATTTGTTGCTGCTTAATTAAATGCTTCAAACAATATACATAAATATATATAGACTTTCTTACATTGTTCTCATCTTGCACTCTGATTTCTTTAAGAACTTTCCTTGTTCTTGGACTTGCCATGTTTCTATAATGAGGGGAAAACAATTTTAAAGACTTTAAAACAAATTACATATTAAGTGCTGATCAAATACTCAACACTTGTACAAGATGCAAAGACTATCCCTGCAGCAAAGAGTTTACAATCTAAAATTTTTGAAGAGGCACAGTCAATTGTCTATTTGTTCCTTGTTACAAGAAACACTTATGATTAATGTAACAGATTAAAGGAAAACTATGTATTTTTCAGTTTACTGTGTGCATTTGGCACTTTGCATAGTCAGTTACAGTTGCGGTTTAATGCATCAATGGGATATCACTGCAGGGGGCTCAGGTGCCTGCTCTTCCATAGCTCTACAAGAACATGGCTAACAGCAGCAGATCCAAAACCTGAAGAGGTACACAGTAATAGGTAGGCAGGCAGGCACACACATAAAAATGTAGTGGGCGGCAGTAGAGGCAACTCAAAACACTTTTGATTATGTTGCTCTCAAACCCACCCACTCCCCCTGCTTAAAGACTCTTATAAACCCTAACCAGCGTCCCAGCAAAGGAGCAGAAACGTTAAAAAAATGTAAATTTAAAAATTCTGTACATGCTATTTAAAGGGTGCTCTATAAGAAACTTGCTTTTTATGAAAAAATAATTTTGAAAAAGGTTGACAGTTTCCCTTTAAAAATTAGATTTTTAAGAAATACATCTTGACTATTGTATATTTTATGTGAAATATACTTTAAGCTCTGATCAGGTCTGCAATACTGTACTATAGACTTGACAATTTGCAAGTGGCATGAAAAGGAACAGCTGCTAAAGTGCACGAAGCAAAGTTACACTACAGATTTTAGGATATACATTCAGCAAGGAACTTGGATTTATATGTTGTACATTTATCTGAAGCACTGACAGACATTAAACACATTCTCATAAGTGAGACTGCAACATACATAAAATTTAGTTGCTTAGGATGTAGGGTGAAATAGAACATTACAATTTAGATAAGAGAAAATTATTCAAAGCTTATAATAAATAGGGCTGTAGGGTATTTATTTTGCTGTACTTTAAACACTACCACCTCTTTTTTCCTTGTCCTTCACACCCCAACCTTTTCCCTACCAAAAACATCATTTGAACATTCAAAATTCACTAAGAAATAGACATAGAAATATCAGGCTGACCTAGGAGCAATGCGGAGCACTACATTCAGAATACAAGAGGGACTAGGAAAAAAGCAATGTCTGAACCTATTAAAAAAAAAATCAAAGACTTGTTTTCAAATTTGAAGGTCTTTGAAAAGGAAAGGGGATTGCCTCAGCCATCTCTGACACTTCCATATTACTGTTTTTGAGAAGTGTGGTTTAGTGGACTACGCACAAGCCTGAGGCAGCTCTAATTAAATGTTTTACTCTCACTCAGTGTGTGCCTTTAAGCAAATAGCTAAATCCTTTTCTCTTCTTCTGTAAAATGAGAAGAATACAATTTACTCAATTCACCAACTTACTGAGGAAGTTAATATTCACAACACTTTAAAGTGTCAACGACTATGTAAGTGCTAAGTGCCATTCCAAAACACAGACATGTCCACAACTGGAGAAAGTCACACCAATTTCCAACCTTTACATTGTGTTTTCCCCCTGTAAAAAAAATCCCTTAAATCTTTAATTTGTGTCCTCACTGCCATTCAGGTTTACAGTAGACACTAACCTGGACCACCTTTCCTGTGAATTATAGCACTAATATGCAGTGGTACAGCGAAGCTGTGCAAGGCCAAGGGCTGGTATCCAAATACCAGCTATTTCAGTGTAATTCATGAAAAAATAAATACAAGATTGCAGCTACACGTTATCGCTATTGAAAGAAGAGGTTATTTATATCTTGGCAGGATTTCAATCTATATTAGGCATTCCTTTTAATTCATGGCCATTGAAAATAATACAGTAAAGGATGTAACGTTTGTATAGCGGTGTTTATTTTCATGCCATTTGGAGGACAATCTTCTGTTTTTAAATTTATACTCATCATCTAGCATTTGTTCTTTTTTAATCATTAATCAGATCATCATTAGTTATTCTTTACTGAGCCAAGAAAGATTACCAACTCTACAGGCTTTTCTGTTTAAAAATATAAGAGTGTTATAAGGTTACATTGTAATTAATGCTTGATGAAGCACAATATTTCAGCTGCCCTGTCTCAAACTTAAATTTATTGGATTTTTGTTGTTGTTTTTGGTTCATTTATCAGGACAAACAGCTTTTGTGTCTTGTATAATGAAAAAAGAATGATAACTAATCTTTTTTCTGATTAACTGCACTATTTCTTCAATGGGATTCTGAAACTAAAGCTTCCCTTATGTACCTTGCTCACATCCATTGAAGAAGGAAATATACTGATATATACTTTGATCATAATCTAGTCAGAAACTGCAGCAAATAAGCTTCCATGGATCTGATGTACAGGGCTTCATTTTTTCTTTTGTCATTGGTGGGAAGGGGGGGAATCTCCCTCCTTCCATTACACACACACTCCCGGTCTAGTTTGAAGAAGAGATTAAAATGTTTTAGGTGTTTTATTTCTGAATTTAAGATATTAATCTAATTAACAGTGGTAATTTGTTGGTAGATCATGAGGGTGAGGAATATATTTAGTTACATAATTTTCTTCTATTCTCTTTCAACTCTCCCTCCACTTTTAAAGGGTTGTTTTTTCAAATTTGCAGAATGGTGCATAGGTATGTGATGTAGTCTCTCTCTGGTGTTATTTGCCTGCCTTCCTTTGAATGTCCCATATCATTACTTCTCCCTCATCTAGAAATGCTAGAGCAGGTTTTCATTCAGAATAGTGGGGGAAAGAGATGGGGGCTGTCTGCTCCAATCAGAAAACCTTCTAGCCTTATTGGCCAGAGATCTAAACAGATGCCCCACTCCGGAAGTTAGGCTCCTCCTCTGGCCAAGATGCTCTGTGGTTCTGGTGGAGGAGGAAGAGTCTGAAGCAAGTCTTTTGGCCTAGACTTGCACTGGTTAAGGAGGGAGAGATCTGACTGCCCTGCTCAACACACTTTGCTTCTGCTCTCCTATCCCTACCACCCCCACCAATGGTGCTCATCAGCACTGCTTGATGTGGGAGGTTGAAAAACCGAAGTCAGTCTGCAAAGCTGCTCTCCCCCTCCCGACAATGCTCCACCTAGCTGGCAAAATGCAGAGGACCCAAGTGCAGAAGAAACTTAAGTTCCTGATTCAGATGACTTAGCTATAGAGTGGGATTCCATTACTCAAGAGAAAGCATTGCAGGGGTAGTTGTAAAGTTGTGACTCCCATGATCACAGCAACTTTACAGTGCTATGGAAGTCATGAATCTTCACAGCACCTCTGTGAAGTAGACAAGAATACCCATTGAACAGACAGGGAAAGGGAGGCAGAGAGAGGTTAAGTGAATTACCCAGGGCTAACGAGAGACGTATTGAACCAGGATTAGAATTCAGAAGTCCCTGGCTCCCAGTTTTGTGCTCAGACTATGTCTCTCTCCAGTATTCTTTACTAGAAGTCCTCTAAATCCCTAGTCATCTAGTCCCCCAATGTTTATTTTCTATGTGAATGTGATTCAATTATGGGTTCATCTGTTCCAAGCATCACATAGTCATTAAAGTCAACCTAGAAATACAGTAGAACCCTGTTTATCCAACCCTCCATTATCCAACTCTTTGTACGGACAACCAGAGCACAGAGGTCCAGAAGGGGGCAATATCTCCTGTGGCTGCTAGATGGCGTTGCATCATTGCACTTTCCCATTCTCCGGTTTATCCGGATTTTTGATGATTTTATCTGGCCCCGGGTCCCTATTAGATTAGATAAACGGGGTTCTGCTGTAGTCTATGAGTTAAGCCACAACCACAGTAATACACTAAGAATTCACAGTTTTACACACACATTTACAGATATTAGTCATCTTCCGGAATTCAGTTGAGGAACTGGCAAGAACAATTGGAATTTGTAATTTTGTTTGGAAGTTGTGCTCCTTGAACGTGCATTGTGGACACAGAACACTTTAAATTACAGTATAACTGAATTACTGAACCTCTGTGCAGTCACCTAATCACTACTGCCTCTATTCTTCAGTACACTAAACACTGTTTTCCTGATTTTCTATGAATTATAAACACAGAAAAGGCAAAAAACAAATTATAAAGAAAAGTAACATTTATCTTGTGATAATAAGTTTTCTTTGAGGAATGTAACTCTAAAGTATTCCCTCCAATATTATGGAGGAAAAGATTAAATACTGAATGGAAAAGAGAGTTTACCATAAATACATAATTCAGACAAACACACATACAAATAAACTATGAAATTTTAGACTAAATGTGCCAGCTAACATTCTACAGCAAGCAAGTTTTCAATGGATCAGTATATTAAGTACCCTGGAATGTTTTGTTTCCTGGTCTTGAATATTCAAGTCATCTGCTTCCACACTGGAGAGTAAAAATGTACTCTGTGCATTTCCTACAGCAATGATTGATTCCACAAACCAGGATGTCACCCATGCTGACTGCCTCAGCACTGAAGAATCATGCTTATTGTCTTATTTACCCAAACCATCTATTAATCATTCTTTTGTTTTCCTACAAGCAAATAAATGAAGTGGTAGTAGCAGTACCTTATTTAGAAGTACAATTATGATGTTCAATGTTTAAAACAGCTACAGTAGGACTTTAAAACTCTGACAGGGTGGACTAGTCACAGGGTTGAAACTCAGATACTATATAAAAAGCAAACCATGTGATGGGATAGGTTCCAGATATCTTAGTTTACAGACTTAATTGGGATTAAAGATCTCTTAGGTAAGATGGTGGTATCAGTCTGCGGGGCATAACTTTTTTAAATGGTTTAATTGTTGGACAAACATTCTCAAGCCATTTTTTCAAGTTAGATGCTTTTCCACACTGACCAGCACAACCATTTTACCTGAAACTAAGCTCAAGATGAGAAGGTGGAAGAGATTCTTAATCCACATCCCAGTGAAGCCTGTAAACGGAGATTCTCAGATCCAGGCAGGGCCGGCTCTGGCTTTTTTGCCGCCCCAGGCAAAAAAGCCTCCCGCCGCCCCCTGGCAGGGAGCGCCGGGGGGAGGGCGGCGAGCCCGGCCGGGGCCCCGCTCTCCCCGACCGGCCGGAGCGCCGGGGGGAGGGCGGCGAGCCCGGCCGGGGCCCCACTCTCCCCGACCAGCCGGAGCGCTGCGAGGAGGGTGGCGAGCCCGGCCGGGGCCCCACTCTCCCCGACCGGCCAGAGCGCCGGGAGGAGGGCAGCGAGCCCGGCCGGGGCCCCACTCTCCCCGACCGGCCAGAGCGCCGCGAGGAGGGCGGAGAGCCCGGCCGCGGCCCCACTCTCCCCAACCGGCCAGAGCGCCGCGAGGAGGGTGGAGAGCCCGGCCGCGGCCCCACTCTCCCCGACCGGCCAGAGCGCCGCGAGGAGGGCGGCCCCGCTCTTCCCAGCCGGAGCGCCGCCGGGAGGGCAGTGAGCCCAGTCGTGGCCCCGCTCTTGGGCCTGAGTGCCGCCCCCCTCCAGGTGCTGCCCCAAGCACATGCTTGGTAGGCTGGTGCCTGGAGCCGGCCCTGGATCCAGGCTCATTTCTTGAAGACTGTTTCAGAACATGGCCAGATTCCTAATAAGGATGGAGGCTTCTCCTCTCGAAGATTTATGGGGGGGAAAGGGGGAGAGAGAGACAGAAGAGCGGTGCTCTTAAAAACAGATACAGTGGACAGTCTCATTTGAAACAGTATTTTGTTTAGCAACACGATTTTTCCTTTCTGCCTTTAAAGCACAAGAACAAGCCATCAATACCACTGGGGAAAGGCTGCACTCTACCCAGAACGTGGCTGATCTGGGGCCCGCTCTGCACTGATGGATGGAAGGGGGCTACCATCTGCAAGGCTTGTCCCGGCGAAGGGACACGACCCAGCAGCGGTAACAGTGGCTGGCAAGGCGCTGTCACAGCCGCAGCTAGAGACACCCAGGGGCAGGACCTCAAGCCCGGGGCTTGCCTCTGGCTCCCCGCGTCCCCGGACCAGGGGTCCGAGGGGGGGGGGGGGGGGGGCTGCAGCGAGCTTCCCGCAGAACCCTCCCGGACGGGGGGGGGGGGGAAGGGCTGAAAACGATGGGGGGCAGGGGGTTGAGGCCAGGGCCGAGGGGGGCCGGCTACGGGGGTCGGGGGGGGGGCTGAGGCCAGGGCCGAGGGGGGCCGGCTACGGGGGTCGGGGTTGAGGCCAGGGCCGAGGGGGGCCGGCTACGGGGGTCGGGGGGGGGGGCTGAGGCCAGGGCCGAGGGGGGCCGGCTACGGGGGTCGGGGTTGAGGCCAGGGCCGAGGGGGGCCGGCTACGGGGGTCGGGGTTGAGGCCAGGGCCGAGGGGGGCCGGCTACGGGGGTCGGGGGGGGCTGAGGCCAGGGCCGAGGGGGGTCGGGGGGGGCTGAGGCCAGGGCCGAGGGGGGCCGGCTACGGGGGTCGGGGTTGAGGCCAGGGCCGAGGGGGGCCGGGGGTGGGAGGAGGGAGGTAGGCCGGCCAGGGCCGAGGGGGGCCGGGATCGGGTTGAAAGCGGGCCCGGGCCAAGGAGCCCCGAGGGCGGGGAGAGGTAGGGACGGGCGGCCGGTGGCCCGAGGGCGGCCGGGGCGAAGGGGAGTCTGAGGGGAGGCCGCGGCCGGGGGCGGCTGAGGGCGGCCGGGCACCTCCCAAGGCGGGCGGGCCGGGGTCCCCCGGCTGGGGCTGGAGCTCGGCCGCCCCTCCCGGGGCCGGGGGTCCCTGCACCCGGGGCCGGCTCTGTACCTCCTGCGGCAGCGGGCAGCCCCGGCTTTCGCTCTCCCCCGGCTCCTCACCGCGCAGCCGCCGCCGGCCCCGGCTACGTTGCAGGTTTGCAAAGCATTCTGGGTAAGGGGTAAGGTTAACCCCCTCGGGCCCGGCCGGCGAGAGATGGGGAGGGGGCGGACCCCAGAGGGAGACGGGCAGAGCGGGGCGTGCACAGACAGGCAGACGGGGACGCAGACAAAGGAGGGAGAAAGACCCAGACAGACAGACCCAGGATCCGAGAGGGACACACACAAACACAGACAGATGCCCAAAGAGACACCCCGAGAGGGACAGGGAGACACAGGGACAGACCCCACTGGAGTATTATCCAAGCTAATGGGCCCAGTTCTGGCACTCATGTGTCTGAAGTCAGTGGGACTCCTCCCCGCCTGAATAGGAGTACTCACAAGAGACAGGATTGCAGGATCAGGCCCCTGGGGGGGGAGTTTGGTCCAGTAGCGAATAGTCTGAAGCTACACCATTTATTTGACTTGAGCTGTGAAGGTGATTTCCATAAATGGCTACCCCAAAATCCTCTCTAAAGGTGATGACATAGCTGATGATATGATAAAAGCAGCTGGCATTGATTTGTAAGGGTCAAAGCCAAATGTTGAGAGCACATTTACACAATCACTAATTTCTTTTTAATCGGTGACTTTAGACCCTTCAGAGCAGTCCTTTAACATTTACATTTGAAACCCACAGAGACAATATGCTGATCATTTTCAGTGCAATGCCTGTTCCAGCCTTGGTACTTACTTAATAAGCGGTCTATTGTCCTGCCATGGTTATATGGGAGATTAACAAGAATAACTCTCATGACTATTAATGGTGGCTACATGCATAACCCCTCCCTTACATCAATGAGAAGATAATGGACCCTGAATATGTGTACATTGGAGGCGTGCAATGAAACATAAAGTAAATTCCACCTGTACAATTTGCTCTTCCAGTGAAGGACAAAGTGGCCTCTTCTAATAAGTGCCATTATTTTCTGGTAACGTGAACTAATGTGAAATGAGGTTCCCATTATATACACACTAAATGAGAATCTAATTAGAGTATTCATCATACTATTTCTGAAATTGGTATAGGGCCCAGTGATTGGTATCAGCATTGATTCTCCAGTGTGTCTGACAGGGCTTGTGTTGCATATTCAATACTTTATGCTTGCAGCCTCGAGGGAGCACTGTTGTGCAACATTTTTCATATGTCATGAATGATGCAGAACTGCAATATTAACACTGTCTCTATTCTTGGTTAATTTACCAAACATGAACATTCACGCACTGTCTGGGCTGCAGAATCTTCCAGTGGCAGCCCTGGCTGGATGGATCAAAATTGCCACTAATAACCTGGATCATGTTAATGCATTCCCTGCTGTTTCACAAAGATACGATTTATGAATTGCATGAAACAATAAATAGCTCTGGATGCGTACATTCACACTATGGTAGCAATATTGCAACCCTTCCTAGTATGAGAGAAGTCTTCACTACCAAGATAAATCAGAAGTAGGAATAAGTACTTGTGGAAGTGAGAGTTACAGGATCAGGCCCATACATTCAGTGGGAATGAGACAAAGCCAGCAAAGTCTCTCTTACACAGCATACAAATGAATCAATGCAGTTCCCTAGCAAGTCTTAATTGCACTGTTCCTGGAATCTGGGACAGGTACATAACCCCATTGCCATCTCTGAAATGGAGACAGATATCTGCAGTGTGGTAGTACAAAAACATTTAAAATATTAACTCGTAGGATTCAGAAAACATGTCCTAAATTATATCTTCCCCCTTTCCTTAGTTGACTGGCTACTAGTTGGACTACCAATATGAAACACTGTTAGCCATAGAATTTTATCATCATGCCTAATTTCAAATACAGTAAAATGTGAGGACAAGGAACAAACTGTAAGATAGAAGGAGATAGAAGGAAAATGTACTGCTCTGGAAGATTTTTCATACTAGTTTTGATAGGTCTTTTCTCTCTTTAATTTCCCTTGGCATTCAAGTTCTGCATTGTCATTAATTATAACTTATGTAGCAATAATAATAAAATCATAATAACAAAACTTGGCACTTTTTTAGCTCCCTGTAGTCTTCAATAGCCTCCAAGTGCTACTGGTAGGAAATGTGATGAGACCTGGAGCTCTTTGCTCTTCTCTGCACCCTATGATTTCCTAATAGGATTTCTTAGAAATAAAACTTTAGTTCCTTTCCTACACCATGAGTGGTAACTAACTGGTCATTTACACCAGGCTGGCCTGCTTCTGGGAAGAAGGCACCATTTTCCCTTAGAAACCATTACACAGTGACTTGTCCCAAAATAAATACAATAATTACAGTGTTTTTGTCTGTGTTTTGAACAGCGCTGAGTTTGTTATTGGCACTTAATGCTCTAGCTAATGATAGTAAGCACTTTTGACCCTGATCCTGCAAAGACTTAATAACATCGTTAACTTTATATACTTCAGCGATCCCAATTATTTCACAGGGATTACTCATGTGTGTAAGTCTTTGCAGGAATGGGACCTTAGGCTTTTAATGTTAATTACATTACATGAGAGAAAATAACAGAGGTAAAATATGTTAAATGTTATCTTCCATATGAAGAAGCCTCAGTAGATCTATTAATTATTATTACATTATTTAATGTTTGCACAGACTTTGTATAGTAAGATAATTAAATTACAAAGCATGTTGTTACTGAAGTTACAGTAGAAATCTCACTTGCCTTTAACAGAATAACTGCTTCTCTCTGATTGTACTATATAGCTTGCCTTGCCACTCCCTCTAGTCTCAAATACTTGCTTAGAGATGCTGCCAGGTTGTTGAAAATCACTACCTAAGGTTTCAGAGTAGCAACCGTGTTAGTATCCACACTTGCACAATATGGACCCATAATTATCGACTAGTACAGCCTACCAGTGATAACAACAGCAGAAGCTGTAGTGTAGACAAGGCTCTGGCATTTAAAACACATGAACCCTATCTACATTCCAAATTCCACATTGCTACCACCAGTGGGGAATTACATGTCCTGTTTTACCTACTGTATACAGGGGCTAGGAGAGTAATCAATCTCTTCTTGAACACCTGTTTGAATAGTTTCAGGAAATTCATTGATGACTCAGGCTCACTATCCTGACTAGTCATATTCCTGTCTCCATTCACAACACAAGCCAGGACTGTTATCTTTTAATGCTTGTGTTTATCCTACTGTTTCAAGTTATTAGGACATCCAGACCATTATCTTTCTCCAGTGACACCTTCTGACAGGATCAGCAGAAATTTTAGGAGGGATTAGCACTTGGATAGTCCCATTGGTCTGAAAGTTAGGCCATGCATATTTTCCCATTTCAGACATGAGTTAGGTGTGAAAGTTCTCAGCTTCAGGCAAGATAGATTCACACTTCTAATATTACAAAATTAGAAATCACATGTTCACATAAATCAAGTATGAGCTTTTATGTAACAGGTAGCTATTATTACACACAGTTGGAGTCTTCTGATAATTTTGTCTATAATAGCCAGTAAGTGCATAAGTGATGATATCATCAACCAGAGCTGATAAGAGCTTTTATTATCCATTTCATAGCAATAAAGCACTCTGGGAAAGTCGTGAGACTTTTGCACTTCTTGAAGGTTTAAGGTCACTCAACCAAGACACATCACCATTTATGTCAATGCCAGTCAAAGTGATCAGAATGGCCAAGGGCTGATCCCGCTCAGCACCTGCGCCTTAAAGATACTGAACACATTGCAAAACCAAGTCCTAAATGGGTTATGGAGACTAGCAGTGGTTGCTCCAGCTGGGTTGAACCCTGCTGGTGGGGAATGGAGAGGGAAGCTTGTACTGCTGCTGCCTATAGTGAACCTGCTTTCTGGATATTTAGAGTTCAGTGTCCAGTGCTTGTCAATTTGGCACATTTCAGGAGCCGTCAATCACTCAAAAATAAATGCCTGTCAAAAAATACACTGCTCCTTCAGTCTGGCGCCTAGGACACCACCTCATGCTTCTTAATTTACCATAATATGCAGTGGCTGTCAAGGCTTGTTGCTTAACTTTAGAGAGTATTCAAAAGGAAAATATTAGTACAAGACACTCCAGAAAATTGTGTGTATTTTTGTGTGTGTTTGCACAGTACAGTTCATAATTGTACATTTCCTGGACAGCTATGCGCATGAGCCATGAGATACATACTCCTCATTCTACACATAATTGCATACACTGTTTTATTCACTTCTTTACACTACAATATACATTGTAGAAGGAAATTTTCCTTGATCTTTTCTCCACCATATCACACACGTTTTGTTGAAATGGAACAGAAAAATCCATAACATTTTGCAGGTAGAAAAAAATAAAACAAAAAGGGGAATCTCCCACCAAAAAAGGGTGGCCCTAGAGGACTGCTCAGAATTAGAGAACTCTCTCATACTTTTGGCCCGAGATGTTTTCACATCATTTGAGAAATGCAACTGTTCCATGAAACCCTGGAACAGTCATTTAGTATCAATACTCCATGGAACTTGGCAGCTGCACTGAATTACCACTTGGTCACACTGTCTAGTGAAATTGCAGCTGGAAATGTGTCTGCAGTCATGCCAGCTTCTCATATTGCATGAGCTGAGATGTTCAGATGTCAGCTGGGACAGCTTGCTTTCCTGCCTGAATTAATCCCTCCCTTGGCACTCCCTCATACCCGCCCAAGGCCATGCCTTTGAAGGCACCTGTAGTGTTTTTAGTGGAATGTTGGAATGCAAATCTGTGAGTCGATAGAACCCTGTTTTAAGATGCACATCCAAAAGCGTTCCAGTGGGTCACTTAAAGTTCTCAGCCTCCAGGATATAAATTATATGTATTAGGAAAGTAAATAATTGGATAATGGAGGTCTTTAATACCACTGTTCAAATAGAATTATGATCTGTGGTATAAATATTAAACTAACATGAATGCGGTCACTTAAACTGACAAAATCCAGGAAATTCTGAATTCAGGCTGCCATTCTACCCTCATCTCATGCCTGGATAGTTCTGGGTGCTGGAGGTGCAGATAGAGGGCAGTAGATAGCCCTGATCTACTCTGGAGCTTGGCAAATCACCTAACTCATCCATTCCTCCACTTACTCATCAGTAAATTAATACTTAACTCACCTGCCACTTGTGGGCTTTGCGAGGAGTGGAGAGGAAGGATAGTCCAGTGGTTAGAATGCTAGTCTAGGGCTCAGGAGAACTGGGGTCCATTCCCTGTTCCACTGCAGTCTTCCTTGGCAACCTTGGTAAATCATGGAGGCCCCGATTCTCAAAGGTATTTAGGCTCCTAACTTTGATTAAAATCAATGGAAGTTAGGAGCCTAAAAACCTTTGAGGATCTGGGCCTTAGTCTCTCCATACCCCAGTCCCTCATCTGTAAAATAGGGGAACTACTGCTTCCTACCTTCCAGGGTTTTGTGAGGAGAAATACACTAACGATTGGGAGGTGCTCAGATACTGTGGTGATGGAGTCATATGGAGTACCAGAGATGGATTGTGAATCTTCACTAATTAGTTTTAGGTCCTCAGATAAAATGTGCTGGAGAAATGCTACGTATTAGAGTGCAATCTTCATCCCCCGGAAGCCAATGGCACAACTTCATGGACCGTAGTCCAGTCCAATCCAGTCCTTACCTCTTCCTGAATTTTTTTGACATCTTTCCCTTCAGGAATCTCTCTATTCCTGAGTTTAGTTTTTAGGGCTGAACCTACACTTTGTCACTCCACATCTTCTCTGCCTGGCTCTGCTGTCCCATGTCTGGTGATTCTTGAAAGCTCAGTACTTTTATTTTTAAATTAATCCCATAAAACTCTATAGGTCATGGCTCTGTGATGTATTCTGCATGTTTTGTTTTTAATCCTTAGTCTACTGGACCAGCATGATTATCACTTTTACACCCCATGCCAATCTTTTACACAACAGGCTGCAAGAGCTCTTTGAGAGCCATTGACATTGATAGTGTCAATGTGGATTTATGGAGCCTTTAATCTGCAGATCCATACCTGTGCCGTCACCCTGAATGCTCAAATCGTTCATGGAATTGCAGTGTGACCTTATCAAAAGTGCTATGCATTGGCTGCTTTTCTAAGAGACAGAAATTAGTCATTTTATACTCTCTGTCTCTCTCTGTCTCTCTCTCTCTCTCTCTCACACACACACACACACACACACACACACACAGGTTATTTTTAATTCTTCGCAGAAAAAGAGGGGAGGAGAATCATAGAGACATAAGCCTTGTCATTCATTAGATATTTCTTTACACATATAGGCCCAGATCCCCTGTGGTACAATTGATTTGCACTGCACTGCCCATGAACACTGGACCTAATACAGGCATGCCTGGCTGACATGTAAGAGGATCCTACAATGGCAAAGAGCCCACATGGCTGATATTGTAGGGGGCATGGCCAATGGAAAGTGAGTGTGGCCGGGACTTCCTTGCATCTGGCAATCCCTGGCGCCTGTATCAGCCCCTGTGGCCATTTGCATTTGAAGCAAGTTAGAGCAGCCTTCAGGTTGCTCTAACTTATTTAAGGAAATAGGACCTGTGTACAGCAGCTCAAGGAGGAGAGAGTGCAAAGGTGATTAAAGCCACATTTGTGCTCCATCCCTCACCACCCTTCTTGGGTTGCATTGTGCACTCCCTAGCCATAACCAAGGATCTGGGCTAGGCAGCATATCCCACTTATAGTGAGCTCAGATATGGGAGTACGGCAAGATGATTGGGAAGGGCATAGGGAGCGAGAAGGGGGATAGGGAGAAATTAAAGCAGAATGCAGGATTCTGTTGTCTCATAGGTGAGGGGGAACTCTGTGAAAACCATGATTTCCCTACCTAGGTTTCACTGTAGCCACAGCAATATGTTTGATGCAAAAAGTGTGAGAAAATCCATTATATAAAAAAGTCAGACCACATGCTGCTGAACTTCTCTCTCCACTCAATTACCTGAAATGCTGTTTTTCCATAGTTAGCAAGATCACATGCCCCACCATGCCAGTCTGCTGGGCTACCACCTTTCATTGATTTCCAGTGTTAGGTTATGATCTTGCAAAGTACTCAATGCTTCCTGCCTAGTGCTGGGCATCTTCAACTCCCACTGACTTCAGCAAGAGTTGAGGGCGCTAAGCACTTTGCAGCACCAGGGACAAAGAGCATGAAAAATGGGGGGAAGAAAACAAAACAAGGGCCATGTTAGCTTACGAGAATAAAAAGAATAAAGTGTATGCAACCAGGAAATTTTCACTGCTTCAGTTTTTAGTATCTTTAGTCCTTCTGTAACTTATAAATAGCTGAATCTATTTCCAAAAGATATTGAAATTACATTTATAAAAGAGAAAACTGGTGATCCTGCCAGGAGTTCTGCATGGATGGACCTGTGCACCCACATGAAGCTCTTTGCAGGAAGGGGGCCTATAACATCACTAGAAAAAATGTCCTTTGCTCACAGAAGAGGGAGGGCATGGGGAGTGGCTGTGCTATCTTAATCCCAATTGTGACACACTTAACACCAATCTGGTGGCACCATCTCTAGTAGAGAAAGTGTAATTCAATCTTGCAAAATCAGGTCCTAAATGGGTTATGGAGACTAACAGTGGTTGCTCCAGCTGGGCTGAACCCTGGGCAGTCAGTCCAGGACACAGCCAAAAATCCACATCTCCAAAAACCCCAGAAGGCCGCTTCCAAGATGAGACCTTGCATGCCAAGTGATAGCCTGGATTGGAACGGTTTGACTGAGATATAGACCCCTGGGAGGAAAGCTTTGGAATGGGAACCTCAGTGGTAGCTGTGCTAGTGGGTATCATTCTGATAAAGGGAATCTTAGCAAACTCCAGTTTCACGGTATGAAGGAAGGCTCATCAAAGGGATGGCAAAGGATAATTTTGTGGCTACAGCACAGAACTAAGATCTGCTTTCCTGGAATTTATATTCCCAGATCTGTCCAGATTCACTGTGTGACTTTGGGCCTGGGTTTTCAAACGTGGTCACTATTGGCTGCCCAACTTTAGATACTGAGGGTGAAATCTTAGTCCCACTGACGTTGATGGCAAAATGCCCATCAGTGTCAATGGAACTGGGATTTCAGACCTTGGGCATGATTTTCAGAGGCGCTGTGCATCCATGGCTCCAGCTGAAGTCAACAAAAGCTGTGGATGTTCGGCAGCTCTGATCATCAAACCTCTGGTATATATAGTTGGGCATCCAAACATTCAGGTATCCAAAATCTGAGTCCATGTTGGAAAATGTGGGCCCTAAATCTCTCTGGGCTAGTTTCCTCCTTTGTGAAATGAGGGTACTCACACTTTCCTTCCTCAGAGGGATGCTGTGAGGCTCAGGAGATGAATATTACAGAAGCATTCAGCAGTTTGTGGATGGAAGGGGCAATGGAAATGCAAAGTAGCACTGTCGGCAGCATCCCCATAATGTCCAAGGCTTCCCGGGAATCGGAGGGAAAATGACAGATTTCATGCACTGGCTATGGCAAATTTCACAGATTGCGCAGGGTTGTTAGGGGATGATGTCAAAGCACAACTGTAATTTGTGTTGTTTTAAATGGGTCTAGTCATTAGATATGAAAAGAAACAGCATGAAACATTGAGCCCTGCCCTGACTGTGGCGTCGCTTTTCTGAGATGTATTCATTAGGCTGCAGAGGAGAGGAGAGCAGATTTTGGTTCCAATGGAAGGTCTGCCAGAAGAGCCCCATCTGCTGAGGCTACAGTGGGGATGTGCCATACCGCTGGCTGTCCAGTGCTGCCCATTTTTGTGGCTACTTGGGCTGCCTGTGGTCCCTCTGGCAGAGAGGAGGTGGTAAGATGTGAGCCACTGCAAACTTTCCCAACAGAGTTCCCACCATGGATGGCTTTGCCTCAGGGTCTCTTTTGGCTTCTGATGGCATTCAATCCAGAAACAACCCTGTACAATTGCTCCTTAATTGCCACTCCAATGGTAATCATAGATTAACATAAACAATTAAATAATGAAGAAGTAAAAGAACTCCTGACCTTTGCAACAAATATGGATTCCAGGACACACATTCCCATGATATCTCTTACCTTTCTATCTGGTCCTGAAGTCCTTGAGCAGGTAATATTCCTCCTACTGGCTTCAATAAGAGATCTGGGCATGGCATGATTGTTGAATTGAGCTCATCTGCATCAGATTTATAGAGTTTCAGGAAAGTCTGGGCATAGCATCATTTCCAGACACACTAAATATAGCTTCCTGAGATAAGCAATAAAGGGGAAAAAAAGAGATTAGCAATACTGCTGCAAATCAACTCAAACAAGCACACTTTCTAGAGTCATGCACACATCAGGCCATGAAAAATGGAGGTACAAGAAAACAATAGACACAGCACTCGGGGATAACAATACATCAAAAGGGAAGATTACATCAAAACAAAAAATAGGTGTGGATTGGAGATATCCTGGATGATAATGACTAAAAACTTTCTTGATCGGGGAGAAAACAAAGGGTAAGGATAACAGAAGGAGTAAATACACTACAGGAGAGGCAGCTCCTTCTTCTCTCTATTATTTGTTGCAAAGGAGGTCTTTTCAGCCTGTCGTGGAGCGAGTTGGGCCCTGCCTGGGAAACCATGATGACATATTTCTAGCAAGCTGTGCTGATGTAACAAGGCCTGATCTAGGATGGGTTCTGTATGATGATTCTAGCAGGGTTAGGCCTTGTGTAGGTTAGGTCCTGTCAGCCGGGGAATGATAGCAACTTTCTATCAAAAAACATGTGTACATTTATTTGGCAAGAAAGATGCTATCATGGGGCCAATTGTGCCCCCAAGATCTGTATGTGGAGGGAATCCTAGGAGCTCAATTACTATGGTGAAGGGGGAGAGGGCATAGGAGAACCTAGGTTTATAGACAGACCCTCCAAAGGAGGATCTCAACCCTACTGTTTGGAAGGGGAGAGAGTTCAATTGCCTTTATAGGATCATCCCTCCTTTCCTAGGACCCTGCAGAGGGCTCTCCCTAAGGTCATGATCTGTGCAGGGATGTGGGAGAAAGGGGCATCTCTGTGCTGGGTTGGGGTCACATACATCCCCTTTCCAGACCCATGGAGCTCCCCTGGATGGAAGTACAGCCTGGGCTTTCTCACTTGGTCTGTGCCACTCTCTTTGCACAGGGACCCCCCTTTAAGGGGTGCAGGGAACGGAGAAGTCCCTGAGACAGCTGTGGCCAGAGAAGCAAGCCTGAGGAGGACAACAGCCAGGGGCTCAGAGTCATATTTCCTGATCAAATAATCGGGGAGGAACTCCACGCGGGGCTCCCTATCTGATTTTCTTCTGCCTTAGGCTCCTGAAGAGGCTGTACTATGGAAAGGGATGACCCAGTTCACAATTCAAAAGACACATGACCTTAGGAAATCAATATTCCTATTAAGAATCCTTCAAGTCACATCCTTAACTCCTCAATCAGGAAAAAAAATCCTATTGACACCCCTCCTGAAATCCCACTGAACTTTTTGCCAGGCAGGAGTTCAGGAGGAGGGTCATCTTTGGGAGCTGAAAACCCTGGACACGGAGAAGTTCAAACATTCTTCATTCTTGGGTGGTTTTAAAGGGCCTTTCTAAAGACCTGATCTGGCCCCTTTGAACTCAACGAGGGCTTTGCTGTTGACTACAGTGGGAGCAGGAGCTGGTCCTTAGAATAAATAAGTCACACGGGCCCAATCCTACATACCCTTATTCACTCAGAACCCAATTCAGCAAGACACAAGCATGTGTCTGACTTTCAGCATGTGAATAGTCCCAGAAACATCAATGAGATACTCCCATGCTTAACGTTATGTGTCTTCCTAAACTGAAGTCTCAGGTAGTAGGTAATTGGACTAATCATGTGAGAGTGAGGACTACCTGAGTCAGGAAGGGTTTGCAGGATTAGGGTCTGGAAGTGTAACTATCTCCCCTCAAGGAATACTCACCCTCGTGTTGTCTTTTTACCCTTCTTAATAGCCTCTGGAGATTCAGTATGGTTTTCTGATGCACAAAAAGGCCTGATTGATGCTCAGTTGCCTTTCTGTCCTGTCTCAGTTTATTAAGATAAAACTGTAGGAGAAGAATCCTTTCTGTGGCAAGCTATTTATTATTTCAGTCCCGCTATGTTTTGCTATTTCTCCAGGATGGGTCCTTTGTGTTATCATTTTGTTTGAAAATATTTGCGCCCATGGAGTTTTCAAAAACAGGAGCTGACACAAAGAAAGTAGGAAACTGAAATAAATTACACAGAGGCGAGGTTCTTGCAGACACAGCTGCAGTCCAACCTTTTCCACACTGTTCCCAGCTGATAGCAGAGAATTTAACTCAAACCAGCATAATACCAACCTGTTCCTGTTGTTTTTGAAGTAGCGTTTTTACATTCTGATGCCAGGGTGCCTGACCCAAAAGTGCAGCGTGAGACTTCTTTATTCATGTTCTAAAGAATGTTCCCGCTGCATCCATAAAAAATAAAACAAACCTTCAAACATTTCCTGCAAATATAAATACAGCAAAAGCTCCTTAAATCCAGAGCTTTCCAGGCGAGGTAATTTGGTGTTTTCTGTGGGCATATTCGTTTCCGCTGGAATAAAATGTGTTTCATTGTGTTAGACTGCATTAATTGGTGCATGTCAGATTATGTTCAGTGAACATGTCAGAAAATTCACTATTGAAACCAATGGGATTTATGTCCATTTAGAGGTCTAACTTCTTGTTTTAAGTGTTATAGGGACTTTTTTCTTTGTTTGTTTGTTTTTTCTTTCTTTCATGGCTGCTGATTTGAATAACAATAGTTAAGTTAATATGAGGTTTTCTCACCACTTTGGGCATAATCCTACTTTTCTTCAGTATAATCAAGGAATGCTTTAATGGGCCATTTGTTTCTTCAGCATCGTGATGCCCCAGCTATCACCATATTCTGACACTACTGCAACAAGTACTCTTTTGCATTTATTTAAAGGAAAAATGCAACTGATCAGTCATGGTGCCAAAGTCACATTCTGCTCCCAGCGAAGGCAATGGCAAAGCTCCTATTGACTTCAGAGGGAGAAGGAGCAGGTCCAGGGTGGTACACTAAACTTTGCTATTTAGCTTAACAGAACCTGTGGAGGTACCACATTATGATCAAATGGGTCTTTCCCATCTCTTATTTGTGTGATATTATTATCCTGTTGTGTAGGTGCTTTGCAGCATGAAGCATGCCATAGATTAACACAGGGTGTATCTTGCTCACCCCTTGGGCTATGGTGGAGTGGAGGATGGAGCAATGGCTCCCTCTTCTCTGGAGGCCCTTCTACAGAGACTGTGCTTGCAGTTGGCTTTTATGTGGGGTTGTACAATATCCAATATAAACTGTTGCACCTGTCTCTGGGGATTTGCTCTGCCACTTGCTGTCTGGCCTAGCAGACAGTACACTATTCTGGAACTCAGGAGACCTTGGTTCTACTCGTAGCTTGGCCATTGGCCTGCTGGATGACCTTGGGCAAGTCATGTCACCGCTCTATGCCTCCATTTTCCCATCTGTAAAATAGGGATAAGGATACCAACCTCTTTTGTAAAGTATTTTGAGATCTATGGATGAAAAGCACTATATAAGAGCTAGGTATTATTATATGTGATGTGTAAAGATATTTGGATAAGTTTATAGAGATCTAGAATATCTCAAAATGTAGCAAAGCATGTGCTTTGATTGCAGAACTTGGTGCAAGTTAAGATATGACCCATTAAGTCATTTCTACTTCAAACTTCTATTTATTAATGAATCATATGTGATTTATGCCCAAATCTAAAATACTAAAAATACTAAAATAAATCAATTAATATGTATGTACATTTTAAAATGATTTTTGCTGTGACTGTTACCCCCTTTTTTTCTATCACAAATATTCTAGTTAACAAGTTTACTGGAAGAAACAGCAAAATAAAGACTAAATTTGAGAAAACTGCCATCAGTTCTTAGAGAACTTGCAGAGAGAAAAGGAGGTGAAGCTGGCTGAGTAAATTCATTGCCCTGCACTATTTACAAAGCTCTGCTCACATATGATCATATGCATGTGTGGTACATGCAGAACGGTGGGTCTGTCTGTATATCCTCTGCTTCTACGTGGGCGCTGGGTGCCCCATAAGAAGTAGAAGTGTAGGGTGGGTTTTTGCAGCTACCCAAGTTGACTGGCAGGGCCTGACCCCAATCCCATTGACGTCAATGGCAAGGCTCCCACACTGCTTGCAAAGATTCTGGATCAGAGCATGCCTTTTTATCAGGCATTGCCTTTTTAAGATGTGGCCCCACACGCCCGCCCTCCTCCCCCTCCTCCCCAGCAAGCGGTTCCCTGGAGGGGTCTCTTTCACTTGCTCCACGACCTCACGGCTGGGAGAGGCAGCTGCTCTCTCAGCCCGGCTGCTGGCAGAGACTGCGGAGGGGGCTGCCCAGTCCCTGGATGCGGCTGAAGGCAGTTGGACCCGGAGATGGTAGCGGGCAGGTCCCAGTGAACCAGCCCCGCTTCTTGGTCTGGTGCTTTCGGCTTCAAGCGGCTGGAGGGACCCGCTGGGCTTGGGGAGGATGGGATGCTGCACCGGGCGCTGTACCTTGATTTTCCTCTGCACTTTACAGCTGGTGAGTAGCCGGGACAATTTCTTCCCTCGCGGCTCTTCCTCACGCCGGGACAATTAGCCGGGTTCTAGCCACCCCCGTGGGGAACCCCCTTCGCACCCCCCCACACACCCCTTATCCCCCAGGAGGGTGGCGGATCCAGGGAAACTTTTACACACCGCTCCAATCCAACTTGATCCGGGAGCCGAATCGACACGAGTTGGCACCGATTCCCTACATCCACAGGCGAAGGGAGTGTATGGAGGGGGGGAGATTGTTGTGTCTGTCTGCGCCCGGATCAACCCTGCTTCTGAAACAGAAGGGGAGCAAGCAACTCGTTTTGATTGAGCGATCAGGCACAAACCCGGGAGGGGGGGCCCAGCCAGCAGGCTCAGAACAAAAGATTCCCGGGATCTAACTCCACTCCCAAACTGCATTGTTAAGAATTAGGGAGTCCCCGAATTTTGGTGGGTAGATTGAAAATTTAAGTCCCACGCAGCTGCTTTCGTAATAATCGTTTATTAGAATTATTCATTTTATTACAGTATTGGGTCCCTTTTAACTTTCAGCCTTTTGATTTATATTTTGAAAGGGGTGGGGGGAGTCCGGATGTAATCCTGAATTGCCAGTTACTTTTCTTTTCTGGGGTGGCTTCATTGTTTTATTTGTTTATTTAAAGGGGCACCTTTAAAAAAAAGTCTTGAACTTGTAAGGTCACCCTCCTTTAAAAAAAAATTAAACCTGATGTTAAAAGTCGAGAATTCTCATAATGATCATCATCAGCAACAGCAAAAAGTTCAAAAGTGCTGAAATAATCAAGATATCAAAGAGGCCAAAGGTACTAATATATGAGGCTGCAATGAAAGATTAATTTAATATGCACTTCTTCACTGATTGTATGTGTTCATGCATATTTAAAACTCCTTATTTAAAACATTCTCCTCATTAATTGTACAAGTATATATAATCAGAAGCAAACTCCTTTAACGTCTGAAATACTGGTTTTCATACATCGTGGCTTTCTATCACATCTGCATACATGTCAATGCTGAACTGTGATAAACAAAGGTCTGGTTGTTTTATGATTGTGCATCTAGCTTGTATCTGGAGGTTCCCCTTGTCAATTGCTAATAGGCTGCAGGGTTTCTCTTGCCTTAAAAAGGAAATGCCATTCCTTTATTTAATTGTGAAGCGCGTTTTTTCTAAATTTGTTTTATTTTGGAGCATAATCTCTAGATCTTGTTGAGGAAAGGAGCCAGTTGATTTTAAACTCAGTAGTAAATTGGTGCCACTGAGTACTCTAGCTAAAACTGTGTTTTGGAATTGTTTACTGTAACAGTAATTTATTTTCCCTGAAGGGACAGTTCTGTGGAAGAAAGAATCTCTCATTTAGCAGAAACTGGGAAGCTTCTAGTTTTTAAAACATAAACCAGTGGTCTAAAATTTGGGTGTGGAGAGCAAAGTTTAGGCTATTCGTTGTGACTAGCCTAATGAAGAGATGTAAGATTTGACTTGTGGATAAATAAATAAGGAATGAGGTTCTGTTGTTTGCATGAAGCATATTACTAGACATGTTTTATGCATCATGATGATAATGATAGTAGTGAGTGTTTAGTCTTTTAGTGTATGTGTTCTTTCCCATAATTTTTCACCCATACTGTACAGAAGAAAGAGACTGTAACCATGTTAACATTTGACTAAATTAGTGTTTGAACACCTAATTGTCTCTTCAATCCAGCAGTGTATCGGCCTGCTTTTAAAAAAACTGCTGGTGCTGCTCTTATTTTTGACAAGCGTGGGAGTTTTCTGGTATCCAGGATACTGGAACAAAGAACCCCGGACATTTTTTTTCCTTAGGACCCTCCTCCGTGAAGAAAAGAATCAGCTTCTTTGCCCTTTCTTTAGCAAGTTTGGATGCCTGTCTTGGCGATTTCCCATGGCACTTGCCTTGGTAAACTGGTAGAGATGAAAAATGTAAAGTATGGGGAGGGAATTCCTGAAACTGTGTCCTGATGAGTGTGTGATCATGAGCTGTTGGCTGAACTCCCAGTAAGTTACTGGGGGAAGCTGTGAGACCTTTTCCTGCTACATTTCCAGCTCTCCTGGTGTGTAAATTGTCAGGTCATTTATTCAGCAATATAGCTAAGTGAGCTGCAATAGAATGAGATACTGTACGTAATGGAATCAATTAATACAAAAACCAGAAGCGATCAGACCATCATCATTAATAAATTATAAAGATGTGAACTTTCGTTGATCGTCGCATGTCTCTGTTCTATTTCACTTGCTATTTTGATCTCTCTATATTCTTCCCTTAGTGTTTCCAGACACTGTGCTTCCCACAACAAAAGTCCTGGAGTGAAATCTCGGCTCTACTGAAGTCAATGAGAGTTTTGCCATTGACGTCAGTGGGGTAAGAATTTCACCCCTGGTACTTCAAACCTTAATTGCATGCTTTTATACTACTTTGTTTGGAAACTGCACATTCTACTATATATTTCTCTAGTGCAATAACTGACTTTATTGGGAGTTTTTATAAATAATAAATACAAGAAAAGCAAGAGTTCAATTTGCAATGGCTTGTGGAGGTCCTATTACTCCTTATGTGCAAGTACTTGGATAACTGCCAATTGTGCGTGGAAGTGTTCACAGATTCTGAAATGTTCACAAATTATAGCACAAATGTATGCCTGAAAAAATAAAATATCTGAGTATATTAATCATTGTTGTTTGTTGTTCTCCTGATTAAAAACGTTTGTCATCCAACTGCATAGCAGAAGTAACAACATGTGAATTAGGTGATCAACTACACCACATGAATGCCAAATAGATCACCAGCAATGCACGGGCTGCAAACTCTTTGTCTAAACTATATAGAGCAAGCTAATGAATATGTTTGAAGAGAATCAGGATTGAGTCTCAGCTGATTCGCTGATCAGAAAGAGGCTACATTTGTAATGAATAATTTGACTAACTCTAATCTTAAACTGTCGTCCACCTGAACATTCCAAATTAAGGTTTTGCTCCTTCGTGGCTTTGTACTGGTGAGCATAGTGAATGAAAGGGCTCTTCTGGTGCTCTTCTTCCCTGCCACCCCTATGCATGCAGCAGGGCAAGGTAGCACCACTGGTCATGATCCAGCGTGGCCTTCAATGGAACTTAAGCACAAGCTTAATGTTAAGCACATGCTTACGTGTGTTGCTAAATCAGGCCCATAATGCATAGAAGAGTATTGTATGAAGTGGGCTCAGCTAACATGCAGCCTGCCCCCCACATTCCTAAGGGGGAACCCATATTCAGTAGGTTGATGGCTAGCTACTAATACACCTACCCTGTAATACATTTCTGCTCTGGACAGAAAGCATAGTTACTCCCACAGCATGGTGCCCCAAACCTGCCAGCAGAAAACCACAAGGCAGTATCTTTGGTCCCCATCACTGTGCCTGTCAAGGGAGGGTTTGGTTCTAGGATTGGTAATCTGGCCTTTTAATTCACACTGTAAGGGCCCAGTAGTGTGAATTAAGGATGGATGGACACAACTGGTTTTATTGTCTTTACATCACTTTAACTCAGAAACTAATGTTATCTGAATGGACTCCGCCTCCCTCCCCCCCATGAATCTTTGTGGAAATAAGAATATTAGGAAAAGCTTAAGCAAAACCTGAACAAGTTGTATCTTTTCCCAGTGAGGGAATGGGACCCGGACTCCATCCCTGTGAAGTGTGTTAGAGAAATGTGCAGTATAGAAATGAATGATAGAAAAGATTTCTAGTGCAGGATTTCACAGCCTATGTGGAATACTGCAGAGAGCATCACTAGGGGGCATCCACCAGGACCCCCAAAACATTGTGGGATTGGTGGGTCCCAGCAAGAAACCATGGACAGTTCAGTTGCTAGGTTCCAGACAGGAAAAATGTTAATAACTGGTGATCCAGTCCTTCCTCCCTGCCAGTAAGCAGATTGTTCACAATAGTATATTTCTTCAAGTAATAAGTGATTGTGTGTGCTGACGGCGCCATCTGAATTTATTTCAACCAGACCAGGCATGGAAAAATTCCCTCCCTCCCCATAATCTGTCCCAACAAATCAAGTAATTTTTGTTTAAATTCAGTCCATGGTTTGGGAGTATAGATGCCAAGCGTAAACCTGGAGGCAATTTTACAAATACATTTAGAACCCCTTCTTCTCAGAGGCTCTAGATGGAAAAAATGACAAACATTTCCCATTAACAGTGAGAGAGGAGCCCACACAGAATTTCTACTCACAGAAACAAACCCAAAATAACTATATCCATGTATTTATTTCTTCTCTCTGTCTCTCTCCTTCTCCCCCCCTCTTTTTCTGACAATGTCTTTTTAATCTCTTACAGAAGTGGGTGATCAATTCTGGAAACTATCTGAAACCAGTATAGATCCTTCTCTAGCAACCTTCTCTAATGATTAACATGGCCGTGTCAGCTTGATCTAGCAGAAAGTTGATAAACTAAAACACTGGAAAAAATTTAAAAAGGTACATTGGCCTTTGGGATTGCACAGGGTGTAAATCAGAACAGAATATGGCCAAAAAATGAACGAACATATAAAATATTTAAACTTTATAAAATTTATAAACTTCCCACTCCATTTCCTACATTAAAGGTAGCAACAGACCTGGATGCTGATTTTTAGATCCACCCACTCTCAATCCCCAACACAGGCAAAATTTGGATTCACATACAGGTCCCAACTTTGCTGCTGGTTCTTGGCCCCTCTTTATATATTGAGCTGAACCAAGCAGCCCAAAACTTTGGGGAAGTTCACACCAGCCTGTCAGCTGTAATTCATATGCTCCTTGGGGCAGGAACTATCTCTCTGATGTCCTACAGTCCCAAGCACACTGTCTGCCCTGAATAGCAATCAAGTACTAGACTCTGCCAGGCCTCTACATGAGTGGGGGTTGGGAGAGAGGGTATAAAGAGCCTTCCCCTGCACTTTGCATAGCCTGGCTAAGAGCCAAGCGTAAGTACATTCCCTGAACTTTTGGAAGTAGAGGGATTGCTCCCTCGCTATTCTCTGGGGGTGCCCAGCATGCCAAAGTTGTGTGGGAGGAGGAGGAAGGGACATTCTCACCTTTGCCCTCCCACACAACCAGCCCATGGAACAGAAACAGCACTGCTGGGAGAGTTAGAAACATCCCCTGAAGAGGTACTGTATGCTCCCTGAGGCTCCCCCAGATGGTATCATAGATACATAGGCATGTAGGGCTGGAAGGGATGATTTCACACAGTCGCTAATGCTGTGCGGTGCCTAACTGGCAGATTTGAACCCAGAGTAGTTAAAACAAAAGCAGGTGCCCAAATCAGCAGTGTGCCCATTGCTTATCATACTGATCAGAATCATCTCATTGTTACCTTGTGCTCCCCCATCTTTTTATCACCTTCACCTGTTGACTCTCACCTTACACTTAGATTGTAAATGCTTCAAAGCAAGGGCTGTCTTCTTGTTATGTTTGTACAGCTCCTAGCACAGTGGGGCCCTGGTCCCCATCTGTGGTCCTGAAGCACTGCCACAAATTATACAATAAGTATAAGAGACACATTAAACAGAAGCTGTTTCCTGAGTGCGAGTGCCAGACAAAGTAAAGTTAAGGCTGTGGCAATAACAGGCTTGGTGTAAAAATTTCCACTGAAACCGGTCTTTGGTGGAAAACTGAGGTTTTGACTAAATGAATGTCATCATGGAAAGTGTCCGCTTTCCATGGACAATTTTGAGTTTTCGTCATAATCCCAAAAACGTTTTGGCTGAAAACGTTCCAGTTTTGGTTGGTTTGTTTTTTGACAAAAAGTTCTCCAAGCCGTTCTCGTCAGTAATGATTCGGACAGGGAGTTCCACTGCAAAGCAGGAGAGCAGCACAAGTGCAGTGTTTCTTGTGCAATATTTGGTATTTCAAAGGTGCTTGCATCCAGAGTTCACATTGCTCAGACAATCCAGATTCATACTTCCCACTGTTGGAGTAGCTTGCCAGTGACTCCCAGGAATCCTATGCTTTTGTGTTCTCTAAACCAACCCATTCCGAGGTTTCAGACCATGAATGGAATCTAGGAAGGTCCAAAATAAAAACAATTCCCTCCACCCTTCAACCTCTTTTTCTTAAAGTGTTTTTGCACAAGCTTGGTCTGGTTCTTTTGTGATCTTCTTGTACATTTTAAATGGGTTGGAAGCACAAATAATTCACAGCAGAAATTCTTCTCTGACTTCTGCTGCTGTGCTGATGGACGTGACATTATGATGTGGGTTTATACTATATTCTGGGGTTGTGTGTAATTGGATTGTACTGTTATTTTTCTAACTGAATTTCATCCCACATAATTAGGGCCCAACCAAATTCACGGCCATGAAAAAAGCATCACGGACCGTGAAATCTGGTCTCCCTCCATGAAGTCTGGTCTTTTGTGTGCTTTTACCCTATACTATATAGATTTCATGGGGGAGACCAGTGTTTCTCAATTTGGGGGTTCTGACACAAAAGGGAGTTTCAGGGGGGGTCACAAGATTATTTTAGGGGGGTCACGGTATTGCCACCCTTACCTCTGCACTGCTTTCAGAGCTGGGCAGCTGGAGAGCGGCGGCTGTTGACCGGACGCCCAGTTCTGAAGGCAGCGCCCCATCAGCAGCAGCACAGATGTAAGGGTGGCAATGCCATACCATTCCACCCTTCTGTGCTGCTGCTGGCGGTGGCTCTGCCTTCAGAGCTGGGCTCCCGGCCAGCAGCCGCCGCTCTCCAGCGGCCCAGCTCTGAAGGCAGCACCGCCACCAGCAGCAGTGCAGAAGTAAGGGTAGCAGTACCGTAACCCCCCTGCCCCCAATAACCTTGCAACCCCCCCACAGCTCCTTTTTTGGGTCAGGACCCCTACAATTACAACACTGTGAAATTTCAGATTTAAATAGCTGAAATAATGAAATTGACGATTTTTAAAAACCTATGACCATGAAATTGACCAAAATGGACCATGAATTTGGTAGGGCCCTACACATAATCCAACCAGTTGTGACAGATTTATAACTAAATCAAGAACTTCATTTGGGACTATATATATTATGTGATTAAATCCACTGGTGGTATATAGCAGGGGTCGGCAACGTTCGGCACGCGGCTCGCCAGGGTAAGCACCCTGGCGGGCCGGGCCAGTTTATTTACCTGCTGACGCAGCAGGTTCGGCCGATCGCGGCCCCCATTGGCCGCGGTTCGCCATCCCGGGCCAATGGGGGCGGCAGGAAGCGGCGCGGGCGAGGGATGTGCTGGCTGCGGCTTCCCGCCGCCCCCATTGGCCCGGGACGGCGAACCGCGGCCAGTGGGGGCCGCGATCGGCCGAACCTGCCACATCAGCAGGTAAATAAACTGGCCCGGCCCGCTAGGGTGCTTACCCTGGCGAGCTGCGTGCCGAACGTTGCCGACCCCTGGTATATAGTAGGTTAGCCTTGATGCACTGAGTGTAAAAAAGCCGAAGATGGCCAAACACAAGAATATCCTCTTCAGACTCAAAACAACTTCTCTCTCCTGCTGCTTTCACTCTAGGTGCCTTGTCTGATTTCTTTAAATTTTACTTTGCCACTGGGATGAGATCACTGGAGATGCAACTTCATGGGTATTTCCTTTATCACCATATTCCCTGCACTTTTCAGCTGCCCCTTGTTTAGGTTTTCCTGTTCATATCACCCCTCTGCACTCTACCTTTCATCTCTCCCTTCTCTCCGTACATTTGAGCCTTTATGACACAGCTCTGCCAACAGACCGGAGCTTGCCTTTCTTTGAACTGGGCTTGTTTCTGCAACCCTTACTCACACTGAGTAGTAATTACTCAAACAAATAATCTCATTGAACTCAACAGGATTATGCCCATGAGTAGTTTGATACTCAGCGTAAGGGCTGCGAAACTGGGTCAGTTATAAGTAACAGATAAAGAGAACCTCACCTGAGTTTTGGCATATAAAGCAATTAAGGTTATTTGGGACCTGGATCCACCCAAAACTTTGGGGGCCTCCAGGCTGACTTTTCCCCAGTGGCTCTCATTTTTCCTCCCACCTCTGAGGCCCTGCTGATAAAATCCATCCCACCTCATGTATCTGGCTGGCAACTGTCACAGCCTTGCCTGGCCACAGCCTGCTGCTCTGCTTCTCACTTGTTTCTTCTGATGGGCCGCTATGCCTCCAAGGCACAGATTTTATAGATTTTGCCTCTTAATCCAGCCCTACTGATGGATTTTATTTATAAACTGTCCTGCCCCCATTCCCAAAAGAGAGAGAGAAAATAAAAAGACAAGGCCTAATCAGTGGTGCATAGGATGCAAACAGGCTGTGCCTTGCACCGCTCCATTTTATCATGTGACCTCTTTCCCATGCTCTGTCCGGTTACCCCATATGCTATGCTGCGTTCTTCATAACTCTTGAGCTTGATTAACTGCTACATGGGCAGGTGAATGTGAATACAACAGCACAAGATGATCCTGGAGGGGAAAATAGCGGGCCCCGGTGGCAGCAGATTATCAGGCTTCCATTTCTGCTTACAGCGTAAGGAAAAGATGAGTCCAAATAACAAAGACGAGGAGCCTCTCTAGCTGCATTGGAGAGAACATTATTAGGTAGGTCCGGAATTGTGAAATGTTTCTGTGAGGAGTGGAGTGACCCTGGTATTCTTCATTCTCTTTCCCACCCCTCCATCCCTGAAATGTATCATACCAGCTTGAGGTGGAGCTCATCTCTACAGAGCTGCGCTCTGCTTTGTGGTTTACTTTCTTTTATTTTCCATAAGAACAGACAAGGGTCTGTTGCTATCCCAGGGTTCAGCCCCTTTGCTCTTTGCTCTGTCTGGGCGCTGGCTCAGATGGAATGGCGCTGGAAATGGGGCGGTCAGCTCAAGAGAACATCCAGTGTAGCTCAGTGACATCCCACGAGCAGAGCTGAGGTTGTTCCAGTGTGTGTTACATAGGAGACTAGGTACATTTTCACTGGTATGTAAAAGGCAGCATTTCCAAGCACCTGCTGCAGGGGACTGTCAAACAGGAGATCTGGGAAGGATAAATTAGAGAGCAAAAGGCCTGATTCTCATTTCTGCTACACCAGGGGTAAAGCTGGAGTAACTCCACTGCAGTAGGGATAGTCTAAGGTGTTGTTCATGACCTATTAAATCCTAAATGACATGGGACATGCCTATTCCCCACTGATGTACCACCGCAGTTGTGATCAATGAAATTCGTTGCGCCTTCTTATAAAAGAGAAGATGGGGACAGGGCATTACCAGCAGGGGGCCTCAGTCTCTGGGACTTGTTCCCGCTCACCACATGGTCCAAAACAGCCCGAACAGGACGACTAGTGCTGGTTGAAAATTTTCTGTCTAAATGTTTTTTGATAGAACACTGGTTATCGACAAAACGAAAATCTCCACAGAAATAGAGTGATCATATGGCCTGTTTTGGCCGGGACAGTCCCTTTTTAAAGCCCTGTCCCGGACATTCCAACTTTTTTGACAAAAACTGGCATTTGTCCTGTTTGCTCTTGCCAACAGATCAGTTGCCAAGATCAAACGAACTAATGCCCAGTTCACAAAAAATGTTGGGTGCGTCCCCCTAGGGGGGTGCAGAGGAATGTTGGAGGGGGGCAGTAACGCAAGGTGCCAGGCAGTGGGGCTCTGGGGTCAGCCCCAACCCCAGGTGGCACAGGGTTCAGCCCCAGCCATGAGCGGCACGGGGCTCAGGGGGGCACTCAGCCCCAGCAGGGGCTCGGGCACTCAGCCCAGCCCCAGCCGTGGGCGGCACAGGGCTCAGGCAATCAGGCCAAGTCGTGGGTGGGGGGTGGCTCTGGCGAGCCCTGTACGGGGTGGTGGTGGTGTGTGGCTTGGGCGAGCCCCGAACGTCCTGATTTTACTTTAGGAAATATAGTCACCTACATAGAAAGTCCCTGCTTTCCTCAAAAAATTTGGATTTTTTCTGTCTGGAACCCAAGCAACATTTCTGGCAAAAAAAAACACCAAAGGTTTGTCAGTATTCAGCAGCGCTTGTCCAAAATTGGTTGTCAAAACCTGCAATGTTTTCAGTTATCTTTTTTTAATGAAAATTTTAAAAATTTCACTACAATTTTTGACAAAAATGAAAAATGTTTTGGTGTTTGTCAAAATTTTCCATGAGAAACACCCCCCCGCCCTTTTCCATGCAGCTCTATTGTTAACCTTTTGGGCACTCTGCAAACCATTAATCTGATGGGCTTTTGCAAGAAGATTGAGGATATTTTCCTGCAGTGGAGAAAAGAAGGGAGAAATGAGCTGTTTCATTGCTTTGGTTAATCAGTTATCTGTATAGGAGTATTGAATGGGTTTTGGACATTTTTTTATTATTTAAATCTAAAAAAAATGAAATCAAAATCAATTTATGCAGTATCTTTAGTCTGAAGCATTCAAAAGTAATTATTCAGGCCCCCTAAAATCATGAAATTGGCTTAAAAATCATGAGATTTAAAAAATAATGAATTTGGGGTTGAGATTTATTTGGCCTTCTGGTTCTTGAGCATTTAGTGTTCACATTTTCAAGCTTTTCTTTGCAACCAAGAATCTTGCTCTAAAACAAAAAAACCAGAAACAAAAAAAGCTGAGATTCTCTGTGGATAACATGACTCCCAGAATTGGAGCTCTCTGAGAAAAAGCAGATTTTGTGAAATCCATGATAAAGCCATAAGAGTAGGCAGCACTGTTTCTCTGGATTTTCACTGGGACAGCTGCGATCAGAACGTGACCCTAAATGTCTATGTAAACCGATAGAGAACAGAAGTTTTATGTCAATTGCACTCTGAGTTTTACATATTTTAATTTGTCTCTTTAAGGGGGAAATCTAATAACAAAGGATCGCGTCCTCACCTGGGTGTAAATCAGCATAACCCCCCTGACTTCAATTATGCTGATTTATACCAGCTGAGGATCTGGCCCAAACTGCGTTTTCCAAGCAGTACTTTTGGCCTCATTTATAAAAGGGCATAATTGCGATTTCCCTCGTGTCTGTGGCGTCAGTACAGCTGCTTCGGTGTCAGGATGCTAGACATAAGTATGTTGGTTAGCAGAGAAACTGATGCCCCAGATTTTCATTATGTGGTGAGGACTCAATGCAGAAATAAAGACAGCAGCTTTTTATGATCCCTCTTGTCTATCACTTCCACTTCTCCCGCATGTTGTTTGGGTGAATCCAAGTTGAGTAATTTATGCATCAATTTCACTGCCACCTTTCTTCTGAAATTATGATATGTAAACTGTGGTCTCAAATGCCATCTGCCATGGCTTAATGAAAATATAATGTGAGAATCAATGCACCAGCTTGCCTCTGTCACCTGCTCATAGAAGGCAAACAATTGGCACTGTTGTGCCAGCTTCCTTTGCCACCTTTCAGTGACCGGCCGACTCAGCAGGAAAATGCACCAGCTGTTCTCAGATCCGGAGCTTGACTAATAAAGTTTTTTGCTTTCTCCCTCATTTTTCCCCCCCTCTAGGAATACATTCTGTTCCCAAATACTTGGAACTAATTGAAACCTGAACAGTCGTCATACTTTCTGTGCTGGTGAGGAGAGGATATACGCTCCACCCAGGTCCAGATTTGCTGAAAAATTGGGAGCACAGTTCTGTGGCTAACTTCTGCAGAGAGTGATCCGCTGAGACATGCAACAGGACTTGTGCATACAGACACCTGACTTGCATGCATGATTGTCACCTCGGGACAGATCCTCAGCCCCTGTCTACTCCCCTTTGTACTGCTCCAATAGAACAAAGGAGAGGTAGAGATTTCCCAAAGGCTGCTGGGGATTCCCCTGGCATAAGGGTATCCCCTGGTGACCTGCTTTACACTGCCTGTTCCCCCAGAAACTCCAAATAGGGGGTTCTGGTGCATGGGGGTGTAGCGATGCAGGACTCACCCCTGCAGCGCCTCCTGCTGGTCTCGCAGGGAATTAGCTTCCAGCCTCCAGAGCACCCTCTGTGGGCCAGTGTCTCGCTACCGCTGGGCCCCCGTGTCCCTCCCAGACCCTGGTGCCCCTTTCCACTGGGGTGCTGCCCCCTAGCAGTAACCCCACAGTCTCTGGGTCTCCCCCTTCCAGGGGAACCCCCACCCCCTATCCCCACCTCAGTATATGGCTACTGCCCAGTCCCCATCTAGCCCCCATTCACTGGGGCAGACTGCAATATATAAGCCACTCATCACCGGCAAGGGGGGTATAGACCTGCTGCCTCTGCCTACCTTTGGGCTGTCCTCTGCAATCCCAGTACCTATTTGGCCTTAGACTAGGCCAGCAACCTGGGGGGTTTCCAGCTCCTCTAGCCTTCCCCCAGCCCTGCTCTACCTCAGGTACCTTGGTACACTCCCCAGCAGCCATGTCCCTCCCTCTCCAAAGGCGAGAGAGAGTGTGTCTGTGTGTTCCTAGCCCACTGCCCTCTTATAAGGGCCAGCTGGGCCCTCATTGGGGTGTGGCCACAGCTGAGGCTGCTTCCCCAATCAACCTGGGCTGCTTGCCTCCAGCCACAGCCCTCTCCTGGGCTGTTTTAAGCCCTTTATGACAGGAACGGGTGACCACCCTGCTACAGGGGGTCAAGGAAAGGGCTGTGATTTGGTACTTTTGGGCTATTGAAAGGGTCCAATTCCAGTTGACATAAGCCAAGATCACCAACAGTGCTGTCAGTTTTAACTGTTTCTCTGTGACATGGACACCTCTCTCACCCCAGTTCCTGAGAAAAGTCATTTTGCTTTGGCTTTTACGGGTCCTCTGTCAGATAGTAATGACTTTGGGGTGTCACTCACTTGCAGAAGATCAGAGCTAGTACCCTTGAGGTGAGAGGCTCTGTACTTCATTGCCAATCCCATGTGCCAGCCAGACCCCGGCCATACAGATAAATGATGTAAGGATTCAGCGTTACTGAGGAGAGTTTGGTTAAACTTCCCATCAAGAGCAAAACATACTCAGTAAAAAGGGATCTTGGTACTTAAATGAATATGTATCTATTAGTGAATGTGTACAGTAAGCACACACAGCAAGGGAGATGTCCTCTTATCAAATGTTTCATATGACCCCTGCTTGGGTGATAATGCTGCATCTCCAATGGGAAAGATCATGGCAAGTGCCCTCACATGGAGACGGCGCTACCTGCTGAGCTTCCGGGGGGTGGGGGGGGGGCAAAGTTTTGTGTGAATAGTCTGGAATCAAACCCAATATGTTCCCAATATGGCCTGGCCAGGGAGAGAAAGCCATTTCGAATAGAACAGGCAATACAATTATTGTGGCATCACAGAAATGATGCCCAAGCATGGCAAGTAAGGACATAACCAAATAAGATGGTACTTAGGTTCTCACCGAGCTCCAGACTGGTCCATCTTCTTGGTGACAAGACTAGATTCTGAGTACTACAGACAAAGCTACAGGCAGACAATGACACGCTATTAATTGCAGTGAAACTGTTTATCCCTGAGGATGAACACACCAGAGACAGCACCCTATGCAAGGTTACACTCAATTTTATAAGTTCCTCATGGGTAATAAAATACCCTGTCCCCATCTTTAGTGTCCTCTATCACCTTCTTCTCTGTTCAGCTGACGCTGTGCTTATAGATGAACCATCTCAGACAGATAGTGCTTCCAGAAGTTAATTCAGCAGCAACCATTTTACTGGTTCTGGGCTGTGGCCAAGGTGTCACCCCACATCCAACCAAGCTCTCCACAGTAAGGCATAACCCTTACATCATTTAGCTGTCCGGCTAGGGAACTGGTTGGCACATGGGATTGGCAATGGAGTACAGAGCCTTTTACCTCCAGGGCACCAGCTCTGATCTGGCCTTCTGTAGGCACATGACATCACAAAGTCATTACTATCCGACAGATGATACATAAAAGCCAAAGTAAAATTTAAAAAAAGACTCAACATTTTTTGTTTGAATATTAACGTTAGTGATGGCCCTGAAGACTTAAGTCCTCTGTTTATCCATAGAACAGAGCAACTATTCTTGCAGTGTTTCTATTAGGGACTGGAAAGAGAACTTGTGGAAGTTCTGTGGAACTCCTTACCTGAGGAGGTTGTGAAGGCTAGGACTATAACAATGTTTAAAAGGGGACTGGATAAATTCATGGTGGCTAAGTCCATAAATGGCTATTAGCCAGGATGGGTAAGAATGGTGTCCCTAGCCTCTGTTCGTCAGAGGATGGAGATGGATGGCAGGAGAGAGATCACTTGATCATTGCCTGTTAGGTTCACTCCCTCTGGGGCACCTGGCATTGGCCACTGTCGGTAGACAGATACTGGGCTAGATGGACCTTTGGTCTGACCCAGTACGGCCTTTCTTATGTTCTTAACTTCCAGATCTTTGCCCAACTTTGCAGACTCAGCACATCTCAGTAGATTGAATGCGCATATGAACTCTTGGATGGTTATCCAAACCAAACCCAATTCCAAACTTTTTGGGATTCGCCCATAGTTCCAAATAAACTCTTTAGGCAATTGGTCCCATGTGTGAAGTTAAGAATTGGTGCACATGTGCAGTATATGTCTGCTAAGTACATACAGTAAACTGCATTTTGTGACATGATAGCAGGAAAGAAAATACACCCAATTATAGTTTGTACATATAAAATTACAGCAGAAATCTGATTATCCTAATTTCTTAGACACTCTAAATATGTTCAGATAACTGGGAGTCTGGATAATCAGACTGGGGGATATGCTGGCAGTTCACTAGAAAGGAAGGTTCAGATAGTGGGAGTACATATAACTGAGGTTTTACTGTATGTATTTTACTTACATTATCTGCATTTAAACATGCAGAGGAGAGTGAAAATTGGGGACCAGAGACACAGATAACAGGATTACGATGCTTAAAACAGACACTGTGAAATTAATTAAGGTATTTCCCATTCCACCTCTCCCCTGCCCCCACCTCATTCCTCGTTGTTAAGAAGGAAACATGTTTAAAGAAAGCCAGTGTCTGACTTGCTGTGAGGACAATTAGTATCTGCCTGCCCAGAATGTCCTTTCAGACACTCGCTTGCTACTCTGTATAGTGATTGAGCGGATGCTGACAAATAATACAGTTTGCTCAATTAGGATCCAAGACCCCAACTAGCCACTTATTAAAACACCCCCTTTTCCTCCAACATGCAGCATGAAAGGATGAGTAGCTGATCGGAGTGTTGAATAGCTGGTGGCTTATTCCCTAGACTGCAGATCGGTGTAATTTTATTTACCTCTGCATTAGGACTGGATGATACTAGAATGGCAGGGCAGGGGTGGGTGGGCAGAGCTGTCCAGCTGTGCTGGAGCAATACGTTCTGATTCACTGAATGTGCCTAGGTGGTTTATAGCAGGATTTCTTTCTTCTGAAAGGCCAGTCCTGTTGACATCAATGACTGAGTTGCAGATACTCAGCACCTCTTCAGTGGGCCTCCATTCTACTTCAGTCTGCTGCACTGACAGAACCCAAGTGAACCCCCACGTTTCCCTTCACCCTCAGCTACTGTGGTCAGTAGCTATTCATCTAACATTACAGTGAACACATGATCATTATACACTTGGGTGTTTCATGATTTGGGGAACATCTCTGCCCCCTAGACCCTGAATAAAATTAATCCATGGCAAAAGAACAGTGCAGTTCCTATTGGCGCCAAGGGGAGTCCTGACCACTCATGCCAGGGCTGAATTTGACTTTCTCTCTGCATTTCTCTTCTGTCAGGCTTCCAAAGGCTAAAACCATTTGCCCTTTACTCTAGGTGGCCTCCTGTTATGCTGCTAACACACAATTTGCCACACATACCTGCACTTTCTGTTTTCTTGTAATTAACCTTCAGGATTTGAGCCAGGAGCAAATATTAAATTTCAGCAGCTCCCAAACAGGGCATGTTGTGCCTCTTGGATTTCTGCTTCATGTGGCAGGTTTGATGGCAGGGGATAGCAGATCATGTTCTGTGCAAATACAGACAATTATAAGCACTTTGGGGGCAGGGACCACCTATTTATGCTGTATTTGTACAGCACCTAACACAATGGAGCCCTGATTCATGACTGGGGCCTCTAGATACTGCAGTAATACACCCCTGGCTAGATCAGACAGTAACTTTGTACTGGCTTTATAGGGGCATGTAGCTAACAATAATTTGTAAAAGGAAATCTTCCTGGGACAATACTGGAGGGAGGCTGGGTCTTTGGGTGGCCAGAGAAGGTGGAGGTTATATATATATATATATCCTGGGGATTTTTAGGGAGGAGAGAGGACCTGTAGACCTTTTCTCCTTTCTTCAGGGGGCATCTCCTGCACATTCTCCATCAGGAGAATCTCCAGACTTGTACTGTGTTGTGTCTCTCTCCTGGGAATTGAGAAGGTTTAATGTTTTTCCTCCATCTCTCTGTGTACCCCTGAGTGTCCCAGTCTGCAGTCTCACAGTGTGTTCTCCATCACTGAGAAGTCATTTCTCTCACACACACTTGCCCATTATTTCTCTCTCCCCCTACCAAAGCTCAGGGTTCACTCAGTGCAGTTACTGTCCTGCTGTTGGCAGGAATCCTGACCATCAGTAAGAGCTGCTACCCTGCAACTAGGTCTCCAGTTGGTCTCCCAGGATCCCACAATAGCTGCTGTGGAGAGCAGAACCTCTTCTGGTCTGTCTACACAGCAACCAAACAACCGCGGCTGGCCTGTGCCAGCCAACTTGGGCTCATGGGGCTTGGGCTGCGGGGCTGTTTCATTGCTGTACAGACTTCCAGGCATGGGCTGGAGTCCAAGCTCTAGGACCCTGCAAAGTAGGAGGGTCCCAGAGCTTGGGGTCCAGCCCAAGTCCAGAAGTCTATACAGCAATGAAACAGCCGTGCAGCCGGAGCCCCACGAACCCGAATTGGCTGGCACGGGTGAGCCGGGGGTTTTTCTTTGCTGTGTAGACATACCCTTCAAGGTATAATGACAAAGCCCCTTAAAGGTGCAGTTCTCCACAGCTGCCCTCCCATTACTAGCTCACCACTAATGACTGCAGAGGCACAGAACATTCACTCTCTTAATGTCCCACTACAGTGGCAGGGATAGCAGTTCACTAGGACCTTGTGTAGAAACTTGGGACTTTCCTGGCCGGACCCGGACTGCTGGCTGCTATGTGTGTGTGTTGCTTCCGTGTTTGGAGGGGATGGTTGAGGCACAAACCCCAGTCAGTCACTAGCTAGTACCACAGAAATCAGCCAACAAATGACTCCAATTGAATGAGAGAAAACGAGGTCTTTGCCCCTGTGTCACTGGAGCAGGCTTGAGTAAGGAGCCCTTTTCACCTAGAATGGGTTTGCATGCTGCTTCCCTCCACCAGAGCAAATGGATTGGATGTAATCAGGGCCGGCTCTAGATTTTCTGCCGCCCCAAGCGGTGGAAAAAAAAAAAAAAGCCGATCGTGCCGCTCCATTCTTTGGTGGCAGTTCGGTGGCGAGTCCTTCACTCCCTCTCTTCCTCTTCGGTGGCACTTCGGCGGCAGCTCAAAGAGGAAGAAAGGGACTGAGGGACCCGCCGCCGAATTCCCGCCGAATTCCCGCCGAAGACCCGGACGTGCCGCCCCAATAGCAGACGGAGTACCGCCCCTTTGTATTGGCCGCCCAAGCATCTGCTTCCTCAGGTGGTGCCTGGAGCTGGTCCTGGGTGTAATGATGACCCTGTTGCCCTGTGTACTCTTATCGGGCTTCTCTCCTTCAAGAGAAATTCTGTTTGTTGGATGGAGCAGGTGTTCTGCTGCATAAAAGTCTAATCAGTGCTACCTGTGCTGAGGTCACAGTCTTCTTAGCACTCAGTGGGTTGGATGCTTTAGCACTACTGCCCTGGCAATCACTATCCCATCCTCCCTGCAGCTGTGCATTGAGCCACTGTAGAACTATGGGCCTCTTTTCTGCAGTAACTCACCAGTCTACAGTTTGGTCTGTAATTGCTGCTGCTCTGTTAGCAGATATTTTTTCACAGACTGTCTATCCTGCCGTTGTGCTGAAAGCGATGGGTTTCTCACACACTCAGAGTCTGAGGAAAGGTGACAGTCCGTTTTTTTCTTTTAAACTTACTGTGAGCCAAACAGACCAAAGCCTCTTGCCTTTTAAGATATTCAGGAGTGGGTCTGTATGTGACTTGCAAAGATGCATGGCAGCTAATTGCTCACAACCCAGGGCAATGCATGAGCCTGTGGGCTTCAGATCAAAAGCAAGAGTCTGTGGGGTCAGTTTTAAACGGCACAAAGTGGGAAATTAGATGTGGGAAGTTACATGAGCCCTCAGACTTTCAGAGCCGCCAACAAAATAGCTTACAACTGAGGTGTATGGCAGCCAGAGAATAGGTAGGGTGGTATAAAGCCTTCCGCACTGCTTCAAACTATAAAGACTGCATCTCCCACCAGCTGACTAATGGTGCTTTGTTTTATTTCTTCGATGACCGGGCCTGTTACAACTGCTGTGAACTATTCTCCTGCTACATATACAGCTGTGAAATAAAAGATCTGCAATCTTATGCACTGGGATCGAATGGATACTTGAGTGAATCATTTCATAAACAATGAATTTCTGAAGAGGCTTATGGTGGCAGCAGGTGAGAGGGCGAGGGAATTTATCTGCAGATTGCTTAGCCACAGAATGCTTTCCTGGCATAAGAAGTAATCCCCAGTTTCATTTGTGCTAGGTTCTTTCATGAGGGGTGACCACAGCCATGTAAGCTGTGCCTCCCAACCTACGCGACAGGGCAATGCCCTACATATATAAGCCAAACCAGATGGAATTCATTTTTTGATGGTCAAATGCTAACTATATTTTCCTATATAAAAAGGGGGAAAATCCTGCTCATGTGGTTGCTAAAGGGATAAGGATCCTTTCCATGCTACAGCAGGTCATCACTTAAACTGTCACCCAGATTAAGACTGGCCAAAAATTACGACCTGATTGGATTTAGGTGGGGTAGATGAGAAAAGGTGGCGAGTAGGGCCTGTCGCCATTAAGGAATTTCACACTAATACAAGCAGCTGAGCGACATGCATGCACCAGCTCAAAGCGGGAGCTCCTTTCAGAGTGTTACTGGATTAAACTTCTCTAGAGTAAGAAGTTGATGTAGTTGGCCTCAGTCTAGTTCTGAGAAGACAGATGTCTGCACATTAGAAACCCACATCCACTAGGGCAAGCTTGTTGGCAAGTTTGGAATAGAGAGAGGCCAAGGCTGGAATAACTATGGAAACTGAGTGATCTTCTCACCCCTAGAAGTGAGCTTTATGGGCTAGCGAGGAGGTATGTTGGCAGTGCTCTGTGGAGGAAGCTATTGTAACCCATGCAAAATGTGGCTTTTTGTCCCCCTCTAGAGGGTAGGCCAGTTATAAAGGGTTTATGAGTCTGCTAAGTCCTTTGAACTAATAGATCTGGTCCTGCTTTTGCTGGCTCCTGTGTTTAGCTCCAGAAGTCCTGGGTTCAATCCCTGCCGTTGACCTATCCCAGCTCACCATTAGGTTTGCTCTGCTATTGCTTATGCTGGGCATGTTCTGTGGACAGAGAATTTAAGTCTCCAGAGCTGATGTGGTGGGACCTTTTCACAAGCCACTACATTTTAAAAAAAGAGAGAGAAATTCAGTTCTGCTCTTGCATAAAACATGAGCCGTAGAGGAACTGCCAGTTGGTGCGGGAGGAGGAGAAATAGAGGGGACACCATCTCACCCATAAAGTGAATATAAACACGATGTGAACGTTGTAGAGCAGGAGGGGCCTGATTATTGTGGGACATGCATGGAAACATAACGGGAGAGTCATTTGGTTGCCGGCCAAAAAAATATATACAATAAAACACTAGACTACACAGTAGACGGGCCACTGGAAATCAAAACAAATTGGGTAGCACTGCAGAAGAGATAAATTATGCTCATAAGATAAACAATGCTTGAGCGACACTGTATAAATAGTTACATATAATGGCACTACTGTGTGTCTCGGCTTCTCTAATTGGAAGGCTGGACAACATCCGATGGAAACTCTGAGTTGCACATTTTTTACCTATAATAAGTAAGATTTTTTTTTCATTTTTATTCTCCCCCTCCCATCACCCCTATTTAACACTGAGTGAAAAAAATCCCCCTCTATCCTATTTAATTGAGTTGTAGGGATGAGAGCAGAATGGATCTTTTCCATTGCAAACACATCACGGCAGGAACTGCATCCTAAGAAGAATGTGTAGCCAAAATGAGTGAAGAACTTGCTGCTTGCTCTTATTTTATGTTGAAGCTTATCTCCTTGCCAGAGGGTGTTGTGAAGGCCAATACTATAACGGGGTTCAAAAGGGAGCTAGATAGATTCATGGAGGATAGGTCCATCAATGGCTATTAGCCAGGATGGGCAGGAATGGTGGGATTGGGTGACAGGGCATGGATCACTTGATGATTACCTGTTCTGTTCATTCCCTCTGAAGCACCTGTTGTTGGCCACTGTCGGAAGACAGGATACTGGGCTGGATGGACCATTGGTTTGACCCAGTACGGCCGTTCTTATGTTCTAAGGCTCATATGCAGGTTTTGAACATTGGACTTTCAGCCCCAAAGCGCGGGCCCTTATTACTTAATAAAGTAACAAATCTAGTAGCTCACAGCAGTTAGTAGGCTGTTATCCTCTGTGGATTAGCCATAGCCTGTTATACTTTACAAACATTAAGTAAAATCCTATAAAAATATATAGGCTGAATTTCAACCCTAGCTGTATGTCTAAACTTACTATGGTACATTTATATATTTAATTTATTTCTGCAGTTAATAGTATCTGTATTTTTTGTTTTTATTAACTTATTTAAAACAAAACAAACACTAGACAGAACACCCCGTGTTCTACTGGAATGCTTCATCAGGAGGAAAACCAATGAACCAGTCAGGACCTCCAAACTTACAGAAAGCTTCTTGGGACAGCACACTTATAAGAGTGTTTCAAAACATTTAGGAATCCTGAACAGTGAATTGCTGGTGAGAACTCAGAGATAGTAATTCAGAATCAGTTGTACAGCTTTGTTCTCTCTCCAGCTCCTTAGAGATACAAAACTGGCTTTGAGCCCCAAATTGATCTGAAAACCTAAAAATCCTGAGTTTTATAAATATTGGTTCAAAAATAGAGATCCAGAGGGAATGGAAGGAGAGTTAGATTTGTTACCTGTAATTACTGAAGTAATTAATCAATCATTCAACTATGTTGGATTTTCTTACCTCAGTGCAATCAGGCGATGAAAATCAATAGTGATTGTTTAATTTTGTAGCCACTCTATAGAAGGGAAGTTGTTTGTGGGCATACTGGGACTGGACTGTAGTTATTGGAAAACCTTGGGAATGCTCTCTCTGTGAACATGCTGACAGTTGCCATTTTTAACAAAATATTTGTTTGCCTTCTTGACCTCCTCTAAAACTTTTCCTTGTTGAATGCACTTTATTGCATCTAAACATTGGATCTTCTGTTTTCTCCCCAAATATCTCCTTAAATCCTGTCCCTATTAAAGTCAATGGAAGTTTTACCATTGACTTGAGTGGGGCCAGGATTTTACCCCATCGATTTTAAATATCGATAGATAGGGATAAAGCATTTCCCTGAGTTCTTAGAATGTTGGGATTATACATCATATGAGTTAGACCCCCAGGGTGATTAGCAACATCAGAACGTAAAAATAGCTGTACTGGGTTAGACGAATGGTCCATCTAGCTTAGTATCCTGTCTCCGTCAGTGGCCAGCATCAGATGCTTCAGAGAGAATGAATAGAACAGGTCAATTATTGAGTGATCCATTCCCTGTCATCCACTCCCAACTTCTGGCAGTTGGAGGTTTTGTGACACCCAGAACACAGGATTGCATCCCTGACCTTCTTTGTTAATAGCCACTAATGGACCTATCTGCCATGAACTTATCTAATTCTTTTTTGAACCCAGATATACTTTTGGCCTTCACAACATCCACTGGCAACGAGTTCCACAGGTTGACTATGCGTTGTGTGAAGAAGTAATTCCTTATGTTTGTTTTAAGCCTGCTGTCTATTAATTTCATTGGGTGACCTGGTTCTTGTGTTATGTGAATGGGTAAATAGCACTTTTTAATTCACTTTCTCCATACCATTCATGATTTTATAGACCTCTCTCATATCCCTTAGTCATCTCTTTTCCAAGCTGAAAAGTCCCAGTCTTTTAAATCTCTCCTCATATGGAAGCTGTTCCATACTCCTAAATCATTTTTGTTGCCCTTCTTTGTACTTTTTCCAATTCTAATATTTTAATTCTTTTTCCAATTTTTTGTGATGGGGCAACCAGAACTGCATGCAGTATTTAAGGTGTGGGTGTATCACGGATTTATATAGTGGCATTACGATATAGTCTATCTTACTATCTATTCTTTTCCTAATGGTTCTTGATGTTCTGTTAGTTTTTTTTGACTGCTGCTGGAGGTTGTACAGAGGTTTTCAGAGAACTATCCATGATGGCTCCAAGTTCTCTTTTTTGAGTGGTAACAGCTAATTTAGACCCCATCATTTTGTATGCATAGTTGGGATTCTGTTTTCCAATGTGCCTTACTTTGAAATTATCAACATTGAAGTTCATCTGTCATTTTGTTGCCCAGTCACCCAGTTTTGTGAAATCCCTTTATAACTCTTCACAGTCAGTTTTGGACTTAACTAGCTTGAGTAATTTTGTATCATCTGCAAACTTTGCCTCCTCACTGTTTACCTTCTTTTCCAGATCATTTATGAATATGTGGAACAGAACTGGTCCCAGTACAGGTCCTTGGGGGACCCCGTTATTTATCTCGCTCCACTGTGAAAATTGATAGTTTATTCCTACCCCTTGTTTCCTATTTTTTAACCAGTTACTGATCCATGAGAGGACCTTCCCTCTTATCCCATGACAGCTTACTTTGTTTAGGAGCCTATGGTGTGGGACCTTGTCAAAAACAGGTGACCAATAATGTTATTATTTCTTCATTCTCCAGTTCTTAATCTATATTTCCCTTCACGTGAAAGGGCTACAACTGGAAGCTTAATAAACAGCTGGAAACTCAGTACAGAATAGATGAGCTACCAGAGCAGGAGTGTTCAGGTTTATTCACCAAATCTTACCAAGGGGATCTTCTCTTCCACATCCCTTAGCAATATATAGAATGTTTTCAGCTCACTTAGGAGCCTGAGATTTTCTAACAGTTCAGATACAAACTGGCCACCTGAATTTTTTGCATTCATAAGGGACACTGTGAGTGTAAAATGACATGAAATTGTGACTGCTCAATATTAACTGTAGGCTCTAGATTGAAGGTCACATTTTCAGCAGGACTTTGAAATTTGTGCACACAAAATCATGTGTACTTATTCACAGGCACAGAAATGGCAATTACCTAAGCCAGTGAGATAGAAACACAATTACCTGATCTGCATATGCAAATGCATGTTTTGTATAGGTAAAGTGGTGCACACTCACATTTTACAGGAGAAAAAGTCAGACCTTTTAAAAATGATTCATATGCATCTTGCATTAATTTGTTTGTATTTTATTTAAGTAAACTTGGAAAGGCAAATTTCTCACTGTTAATTACTAAATAGGATGTTACTTTAGCCGTGGCAGACACCACATCCCAAGGTGCAAAATATACTTAGCATTTATACTACATTAGTACCTAATGACCCCAACTGAATAGATTGTCCACTGTCTATATTCTGCATTCATGATATGTGACTATACTTCTTATTGGAGCTGATGCCAAAATGTCTGAGGATAGAATTTTTAGACCCGTATCTCCAGGTGCAGATGGAATCAGCTTGAAATAGCGTGTAAATGTTCACATCCTGGAACATGCAGTGTAGACAATCTGCTTTAAATGGAAGCTTCCCGCTTGAAATGGAACTTTTTTCTGTCCATAGCCCTAATAACTAATACTAATCAGAAATTTGGGGCAAAAATAAAATTTTGAGAAATTCACACACACACCCATTTTCTGACCAGCTGTTATAATAATACTTTGCACTTATATCCTTCAATTCAGAATCACAAAGTACCTTATCAGTATAAAGTGCCTTACAAAATCACACCTAAGTGATTTAGGAGTACAACTCCCAGTGGGTCTTGTGCTCCTAAGTCACTTGTGTGTTCATTATCGCCTTTTTACATGTGGGGAACCTGAGGTAGAAAGGGGGGAAGGTAAAATTTTCAGAAATGGCCTCAATTTTGAGGTGCTTGCCCAACTAGACATACCTGATTTTCAGAAATGTTGAAAACCAGCAACTCCGAATAAAATCGATGGGAACTGCTTAGTGTCTCTAAATATTGGGCACAAAGTGTCCCAAATTGGGCACTGGAAAACGGAGGCATCCCAAATCAGAGGTCACTTTTGAAAATTGCGCTCAATGGGGCAGATTTTCAAAGATATTTAGGCAGCCTAAAGATGCAGATGGGATTTTCCAAAGTGCTTAAGCAGGTTAGGCCCTTAATCCCATTGATTTCAATGGGTGTTAGGGCCTGGGCACTTTTGAAAATCCCACTAGGCATCTATCTGCATCTTTAGGCACCTAAATACTTTTGAAAATCTGCTTCTAAGGGCACATCTGCTCTGCAGTCGGAGGTGTGATTGCAGCACATGTACACATACCCGAGTTAGCTTTAATCAGGCTAGCTCAGGTGCCAACAGCAGTGAAGCCATGGCAACATGGGCTAACTTGGGTATGTCTGCATGCATCAGTCACACCTCTGATTGCTGTGTGGACACACCCTAGGTGACTTGCCCTAGGTAAGACAGGACGCATATGGCAGAACCAAGAACAGAGACCACATCTTCTCTCTGCCTTAACAGCAAACCCATGTCTCCTCTCCAGCAGTTACTTCTGAAGCTAGAAGGCAGCACACTGGCTAGGAGAGTAAGTTCTGGTGTTGGAGAAAAGAAAAGATCTGCTGAGATACACTGGAGGTCAGGACCACTAACAAAGTGACCTTCAAATCAGTTTTCATCTTGCTTTTTCTTTTCTCCTCTGCCCATATAGTCACATCCTTCATTCCCAGCCAGGGAAGTGCAAGTTATTGTTTTCCAGGGGAAATTAAGAATCTGACAGAGGTTTTTTTGTCTATTTTTTTTATTAGAGAACTGCAAAATATTAGGGTAGAAAGGAGTCTGAAAGGGAAAGGCCTAGACCAGGGGTAGGCAGCCTATGGCACGCGTGCCGAAGGCAGCACGCCAGCTGATTTTCAGTGGCACTCACACTGCCCTGGTCCTGGCCACCGGTCCAGGGGGCTCTGCATTTTAATTTACTTTTAAATGAAGCTTCTTAATCATTTTAAAAACCTTATTTACTTTACATACAACAATAGTTTAGTTCTATATTATAGACTTATAGAAAGAGACCTTCTAAAAAGGTTAAAATGTATTACTGGCACGCGAAACCTTACATTAGAGTGAATAAATGAAGACTCGGCAAACCACTTCTGGAAGGTTGCCAACCTTTGGCCTAGACTCTTCCTCAGTTAGAATAAACACAGATCGCTGTTTTGAGGGGGCGGTACCAGTGAGGACACAGTAACTCAAGCCAGGCTTTGCCTTGTGGATGCTCCCACCTGGCCTAGGCCAACACAGGTGTTCAGACCTGGGTGCTGATCACCTGGGCTTGCTCTGCAGTGAAGATGTACCCTGAGAAGACAGCCTTCACACCACACCGTTCCTTACAGGTTCTGATCACCACTGCTCCCTTAGGCCCTGACTCAGCAACGTACTTAAGCATTGGCTTCAATGGGACTTACACACGTGCTTAAGTGCTCTGCTAAATTAGGGTCTCTGTTGGTTTTAAGATGTTACTGATCATGACACCGCAAACGGGTGGAAGCACAGTGCTTAGCTGCTGCCTGGGGGTAAGAAAAGGAGGGTGAAATCAGTAAAACCCTGGTGAATTAGTCTCTTTGGCTTGCATTTTATTTTGCAGAGCGTCTCACCCACCCCAACCACCATCCAGCTGTGCAACACTAAATGCGGGAAAGCAGAAGTGCGGAGTGCACTTTCCGTATCCCGGTGGGGGAGATAAATTATTCTTTGCCCTTTTGTTTTCCTGGGGAAGCAGATGCTGGATTGAAAAGGGTTCATTTGTACAGCAATTGCCCACGGAAAATTCCAAACTGCTGCTCTGTCTTCCTCCACCTCAGGATGATTACAAAAGGGCTTTTATGCTCTGAGCAAAGCTGCATGGAGACTGTGGCAGATCCCAATTTCCTTTATGATTATTGTTAATAATCATCCTAATATCATTTTCCTTATCCACTATTTCTCTCCCACCCTGAGCTTTCTTTTAATGAATTCCCTTCTGTTACCGTGGACTCTGCAATGACACCGGGCTGATTTGTAATGTAAATTGGCACCCCAGTGTAAAGGAGACCTGCTAGAGCACCGCAGGGCTCTAATTATAATTTTCATTAAACTCCTTCTGTTGACGAATATCTGAGCAATCTGGAGCTGCAGCAGGAGCAAAAGGAAATTAAAGAGACACTACCACTTAGCTGCAATGTCAGTGTGAGGGTAACCCTCCCAGCTGTTTAAGAGAAGCTAAAACAGGGCTCTCCCCTTTCCTTATGGGTAATGTTTAGAAGCTTTGTTTTGTCTGTAACAACAGGTCCACACAGGGTCTAATCTTCCCTTCCCCCCACAACACGTCCCGCTAGCTTGGCAGGGGGAGAAATTGGCCTGTGTAAGTGTTTTACAAGTGATCCATTTGTGACCTAATTAGAGGGATCAGCTGCTAGAGCTCTGCCTAAAACTTAGGGGAATGATCCTGGTCCCATGGAGTCAGTAGTGGGGATGGTCATCGACTTCACTGGGAGCAGGATTAAGCCCTAAGCTTTGAAAACTGGATGGTGGGGGTTGGAAAAAGAGAGGAGGAAAGAATCACAGTCACACAGCCCAGCCCTAAAAGTGAGTGCTGTCGACCGGAGCTGGGGGACAGCTATGGCTGGGGTGGCTAGATCTGCATTGATCCACTTCATGCTTACTGCAGGCTTTCCTGGCAGGTCTCCTAGGTAGGACTGGGCATAACTTAAAGATGCTGCCCTCACGCTGATAGAGCTCCTGATGGAGGGCAGCATTGGCGACACTTTCCCCTGAGAGCCAATCTCATCCCACCTACGCTGGCAAACTGCCCCTTCCTGCATTACTGTGAGTGAATTTGATCCATTGTAAGGTGCTTTGAGGTTCTTGGATGGAGGATGCTAATAGGAGCTCAGAGGATTGTTAGTTGCTGTTGTGTGGGGGAGAAGGAGGGTAGATGGGGCCTGTAGAAGGAGAGACTTTAGGAGTTAGCAAGATCAACATGTTGTTCTGTTCATTTATTTTGTAATGTGTTTAGAGAAAAATGCTTTTGGCTCATCACTGTATTAGCCCCAGGGTCTAAACACATAACTTCTGGTTTTCTAGGATTTAGAACTTGGGTGTGTTAAATTAGTTCGAAATAAGTTTAGTTTTATAGATGTGCACGGTATCCTCGGCCTGACGTTTATCCAGAGCCTGTGACATGCACAGAGGACTGCATTAGTCTGAGTGTCAATCTCCCAATAGAATGCATGATTAAGGAGTGTTATAAGGGGATTATCACCTCTGTCATTTCTTGTTTATAAAGAATATTCAAGCAATGTGAAACTGCTAGCCAAGCAAAGTAACCCGTGTAGCCTGTAAGGGGTCAGGTGACAGGTTCCTGATGCCACTGACAGTCTGCCCCAGGGAACGGGGGCTAGGTGATGACTGGCAGAGGCCATAGACAGAGGTGAAGTGGGGATAGAGGGTGGGGGTTCCCTGGGGAGGAGAGACCCAGATCTGTGGGGCAGGGGGCAGTAACCTGGCCTGAAAGGGGCACCGGGGTCCAGGAGGGACTCGGGCCCAGCGGCAAGCGGGACACCGGCCTGCAGAGGGTGCTCCGGAAGCTGGAAACGCTAATTCCCTGGACGACCAGCAGGAGGCGCCGCAGGGGTGAGTCCCACACCGTTACAGTGTTCACAGATTGTGTCTCGGTATGGTAGGAAACTACTTAGAAGATACCATGGTGATACATTGCCACGATTCAAACTCTCAGGGATGATGTAAAAAGACAGAGTGGGAATCACTGCCCACAAAATGGGGTTTGTTCCGAAGGTTTCGTAAGTATATTTCAAATTTTTGCCTTTTTGTCTCTCTCAAATGAAGGATTTTTCTTGAGCTGTGTGTGGAAGGGACAAAGGAAGAATTGAGAGTCCTTTCAAGATTCAAGTCAGTTTCCTTATAGAGATTCTGCTGTTCCTTTAAGAAACCGAAGACTAAAATACACCTCTACCCCGATATAACGCTGTCCTTGGGAGCCAAAAAATCTTACCGCGTTATAGGTGAAACCGCGTTATATCGAACTTGCTTTGATCCGCCGGAGCTGCTTTACCGCGTTATATCCGAATTCGTGTTATATCGGGTCGCGTTATATCGGGGTAGAGGTGTGTTTAAGAACATTAGTTTAACCCTGGAGTAAACAGGTGCAAATGAAGTTTGTGGTCTTACTCCAGGGCTGAACCTGGCCCTTTACCTTATAATTCTGGACTCTTCCTGATGTTTATCCAGCTCATGAACCCAGTTCTAAGTTTATCCCAGGCAAATAGAGTTAGGGTCATTGTACATCACAGACAAACTATGTTATTAGTATTATTATTTGTATTGTTGTAGCATCTACGAGCCCCAGATGTGGACTAGAACCTTGCTGTCCTAGGTGCTGTACAAACATGAAAAAATAGTCCCCGCCCAAAGGGCTTATCTACACTTTAGTATCCATAGCTACGTTTCCTATTCGGTTGCACATGTAACTAGGAAGCCATAAGCCTGACTAAAATAAGCAGCACAGTGGTTGGGCTGCCGGAGTCTTGGTAGGAAATGCATGTAAGTGCTTAGTTATTTAAATAATGCTTAGCAATTTGGTTGAGAGTGAACGGTGTGAGGGTGACCAAGCAATATTCTAACTGAGCGTGTATTTAACAAGAGCTTAGTGCTTTTTTACTGTATTTGGATTTACAAATCCAGGTTGATCTCAGCTGGCAGACATGCAAAGCTCTCTGAATGAGCATGCAGCTGCCTTTTCACTTCTTCGGAGGGTAACCTGGTATGTACTATGGGGGATAAGACAGCCTCTACGCTGACAAAGTGGAACTTTTCAAAAACTTTTTGCTGAAAAGGTTGCCACGCCATCAGCAGAGTGGACTTTAATTGCAGTTAGTTGAATTTCCTGACTGGTCTTTTTTCGTTTGTGAATTTTTCAAGAACTGTAATGAGACCGTTTCTTGTTTCATGAGAGTAGTAGCTGGGGAAGCCCACACAATGTAGATTAGCTTTTGGTTTATTGCATTTGCTTTCAGCTAAGAACTTGAGGGCAAGACTTTGTGCACATGACGCATATCCACCAATAAATAGTACAAATGAAAACTCCACTCAGTTAACATGTATCACGCTGCCATCACTGTGTGAAGAGAGCTCTAGCTATCTATCCGAAGGGCCCAGTCCTGCTTTTAGTGAAGTCTGTGGCAAAACATCCACTTACTTCAATGTTTTCAGAATCTTATCACAATCGTTTTCAAAACTACCAAGAATTACAGTTAGCCCCAAACTGTTCCAGTTCCCAAAGGAACATATTTGAAGTTCCAGTTCCCAAAACATATTTGAAGACTATTGTAAGGCCCCCTATCAGTCTTCTTTTCTCAAGACTAAACATGCCCATTTTTTTAACCTTTCCTCGTAGGTCAGGTTTTCTAAATCTTCTGTCATTTTGGTTGCTCTCCTCAGCACTCTCTCCAGTTTGTCCACATCTTTCCTAAAGTGTGGTGCCCAAAACTGGATGCAGTACTCCAACTGAGGCCTCACCACTGCCGAGTCGAGTGGAACAATTAACACCTGTATCTTACAGACAGCACTCTTGTTATTACACCCTCGTGATATTAGCCTTTTTTGCATCCGCATCACATTGCTGTCTCCTGTTCGTTTTGTGATGCACTATAATTCTCTGATCCTTTTCTGTGGTATTACTGCCTACCTAGTTATCAAGACTGAGATTGGAATTATTTTTCATATTCTTTCATCCCTTCTCTTGCAAACAACATTGGCTAGCCTTTCTGGACTAGCAGTGGAACAGCTAGTGCAGGGATGCAATGCCATGTTTAGTGGGAATAAATCTTTCAATTAGAACATGTAATTCCTGCTGATATTGTAGCACTGCTCTGCCTCCTGGTCTTTATAATGTTCAGATGGCCTCATAAACAGTAGCAAATTGCCCTGTGCAAATGTCTGGCAAGGAACTAGCACATCCTTAACTCAACCCTCAATAAACTTGTGCTACTGCTGGCCTCCTGTGTTAGAGAATGCCCCTCGGATGCACACAGCTATCCAAGAAGGCCATGCATCGCAAATCTCGCCATGTGCCTGCAGGACGTAAACGTCAGGCACTTTCTGAATAAGAAAACTCTTATTTTTCTGCCAGGTACAAATCCAATCACATCCCATTAATTTCAATGGCCATTCTGTCTGTCACAAGGTTTTTCTAGGATGACCAAAGCTGGTACAATACATTAAATTAATTGGCTTTTAAGTTCTGGAGGCCTAGGTTCAGATGTTGGCTTAGGTCACAAATAAAATGAGTTCGGCAGCCTTATCATAGTGGGTGGAGGAGTGATGCTGTTTAACAAATGGAACCACAGTACTGGTATGTGTTGAATTGTCCCAGTGATGATGCACATGGGTAAGTGTAGTTCTGTGGCAACCAACCTGATGAGAGACGAAGAGAGCCAGACCGGAGCACAGCGTTCTGCTGTAGAGTCACAGAGGGCTAAACCAGATGATCGGAGAGTTTGAGCATTTGATCCCCATGAAGTGCCCACCAATTTGCTCTGAAGGTTGTTGTGCATCCTCACCTTAGCTGCAGTTATCCTGAGGTGGTTCAGATATGTGAAAGATCTATCTAGGGCAGGGATCAGCAGCCTTTGGCACGCGGCCCGTCAGGGAAATCTGCTGGCGGGCCGGGACGGTTTGTTTACCTGCAGCGTCTGCAGGTTCGGCCGATCGCAGCTCCCACTGGCCGCGGTTCTCTGTTCCAGGCCAATGGGGGCTGCAGGAAGTTGCAGTCAGCACATTCCTCGGCCCGCGCTGCTTCCCACAGCCCCTATTGGCCTGGAACAGAGAACCGCGGCCAGTGGGAGCTGTGATCGGCCGAACCTGCAGACGCTGCAGGTAAACAAACCGTCCCGGCCCGCCAGCAGATTTCCCTGATGGGCCACGTGCCAAAGGTTGTCGATCCCTGAACTAGGGTTATTCTGAGGTAGACTGGGTGGGATTCGTGTTTCAAGAGATATCCATTGAGAAAGATATTGAGTTCCTGGTCTGCTCTGGCATTGTAAAGATGGAACACACTCGAAATGTCAACGTGGTGTGAAGAATGGTCTGCAGTTGACATCAGAAACCAGTCTCTCATAACTGACCCGACTATGTATGTACCCGGCATTGATTTGCCACGCCACTTGTGGGCCCTTCTGACCTGATTTCAAATGGGCCAGGATCAATGTGCAGCCAGCCTGGGGCCAACAAGAGGATCCCACATGCATCTGTGGCCAAAGACAGACAATATCACACATCACTGATGACTGCCTCTGGCCAGATTTGCTGGTGGTCTGAGGGCTCTGCACTTCACTGAGGAGGGTGCCGCAAATTGGCTTGGCAAGCTCTGCATCCGATAAGAAGATCATAGTGGGTTTTTGTCTGCATGACAAAACCATCTGTTTATTAACGTTAGTCTCTGTTTCATAGAGATTAAGCACTGGTATAGCAGGGGGTCTTGCAATCCTGGGCTGAGGTACATTAATATATCTGTATGAGAGAAGTGTATGTAGTACCTGCCTACCGCTAGCTAATCCCGTTAGACCCATACTTTCTCGAAGACTAAATTCATCCTAAAATTTGTAATAGCTATCAAACCCCTCCCTCTTTAGCTGTACTATCTGTTCATCAGTGGTTGTGTAGCAAGTGTATTCCCATGGAGTAAATTCAGTATCATGACATGCAGAATCAGACCCTCTCAAGCAGGAGAAATTTATTGAGGAAAGTTTAGGCTTCCACACAGCTTGAGTCCCAGTTTTGTCTCCTATGTTTACCAAGGAACATACCCTGCCAGGAAGTCAATGATGGACACACACAGCTGATAACTGAATAATATAGTGCAAGTCAACATAGCCTTACATCCAGGATTTTTCTGAAAGGGCCCAGTGACACAGTACATGGGAAATGAGGCCGAAGGACTAGTGACAGCGTTGCTGTCAACTGAAAGAATGATCCTGTGGGTGGGAGATCTTAGCACACATATACCACACTAAAGGGAATGAAGGTGTCAAATATGTACATGGAGTTGTTTAATGGATGATTGCTTAGTTGGAGCTAGTTGTCCTTACAAGCCCCCAGAATGACCCAGGTTTATTTCTACAGCATTAATAATTAGAAGACTCAAAAGATGGCATCTGATTTGAACACCCTTCCGGCCACTTTAATGTCTGTGTGCTTCTGGATGTAATGAACCTGGGGAATACAAGCAGCTCCTTGGGAGCAAACAGACCAAACTTAATAGAGAACGGTGTTTATTTTATTAAATGGCAGTGCTGACCAAACATATCTCAGAGACAAGGCGACAAACAGAACCCTCCTGTTCAATTAGTCTCTTGACCTCTGTGGCTCAGCACAGGATGCTAGGAAGGGAGCTGTGGATCACGAGGCCCCGAAGAGGGTTTCCTTGACAACACTTATGGAAGAAAAATGAGATTTCCTGAACACAATTGCATATTCGGCCATGACGCTGACTTCAGGAGGAGCTGAGAGCACTCAGCACCCGGCAGAATCGGGCCCTGACAGTTTGAAGTGGTGGGTGGGACCAATTTTTTCCCCCCTAATAAACTTAATTAAAGAATTTCCTTTTTTGCTGCCTGGAGACAAATTCACTGTGGTAGAGAAGAGGTTTATTGTTTAAATGAATAACCTCATTACCCACAGAATTCACCTTGTCCACACTGCAGTTCACCCTGAGACAAATAGAAGATAATTTTCTGCTCAGCCATAAGGGTTTTTTCCCCCTACCCAGGCTTAGCATGAGTTATTGAGGCCTAGATATTTTCACCATTTTCAAAGATGAGAAGGCAAAATTGCAAGGCGGATAGGCATCATGTTGGCTGGCTAATGGATAGTCAGTATCATCAAACCCAAATCATGAGGCAGGCTCCAAAAAACATGAGATTGGCTTAAAAATCAGGAGATTTTTAAAATAAATTTGAGGTTTTCTAATTTCCTTCTAATGTATGAGCCTTTAAGACTCACAATTTCAAGCTAGTTTCTGCAACCATGAGGGTTAAGAACTTTTTACTTTTTAAGGACAGCTGAGAGTCTCTTGGACTCCAGGAACTGGGGGTTTAAGAAAAACACAAAATATTGTAAGAGTTGGCAACACTGTGAATGTGCACCGTGCTTGACCCTGCAGCCCTTGTACTCCAAAACACCCACTGAGGTCAATGGGAATCTTGCCTGAGTAAGATCTGCAATTTCAAACTCTTGCTGAAGGTTTATAACTATGGAAGTTCTTGCCACTTTAAAGTTGGCTGAGACTTTTAATAACTTGCGTGATGGAGTTTATCAAACAAAGACACATCTAAAAAACTCTGGCTTTGGCTGGATCGCTGTCCTGAGTTAGATCAAAGGGAGAGCAAATAAAATTAGGTCATAGAATTGGGCTATTTCTAAACTGTAGGCACACGTGTCCTCAGGATCCAAGGCCTCCATGTATATCCATCTAAAGGGGCATTGCAGAGTTCTCAGCAGTGCCTTGTGGCCATCAGTGCTTTGGGTGTCCAAGGAGATGGAAGCATGGAGGAGTAGGAGAGAAAAGATTTTAAAGCTGTGTCACTGTTAGGGCTAGTAGAAAATTTCCCATCAAAACTGTTTTTCGACAGAAAATTGGGATTTTGGACAGAAAGATGAGTGGTTTTGTTTGTTTGTTTGTTTGTTTGTTTGTTTGTTTGTTTGTTTGTTTGTTTGTTTGTTTGCAAAAAGTGTCTGCTTTCTATGGAAAATGTTGACTTTTTGTCCCAATTTCCCCCCTCACACACACACCCCCCCCCTGAAAATCTTTCATTTTTCAGATGAAAATGATATTTTGTTTTTTTTCAATAAAAAGGTTGTTTCCATGGAAAAACAAACCATTTTCTGGGAAGCTCTAGTCACTATGCTTAAGGGTCCGTTACAGAGTCAGACTGAAAAAAACTCCCAGAGTCAAACAGCCCTGAACTTTGGGAAGGTTTGGATCTAGACTTTTTTAAACTAGAGCCCATCTCTAGTAGGTTACTGGCAGAGTGGTTTAAAGAGGACTTAGTGTAAATAAGAACCGGACATACCGTTGTCATATTTCTTGCCTCTTTAAAATCCATCAGCCTGCTGTAAAGCCTGGATCCATTAACACATTGGGAAACTGTAGCGAGAGACCAATTTGCTTGGCTTGCTGGAGAAATCTTTCCACCTCCACAGTGATTCATAAAAAAGTGTACCTTTGACTCCATCTCTGACAGGACTCAAACCTACAACCTTCAAATATTCTTCCCAAGGAGACAGATCCTTGTAGGCTGCATACAGGGTTACTTCCTCCCAGCTGCTCCTCTGTTTCATGCTTGCACTCTCTATTTTGCTATTAAATTTTAAACAAAAATTTCTCTTTAATTATTAAAGCTGAACTTGGAAAGTGTCAAAGCAGCTTTATTGCTATTAGAACACAGAGGTGTGGATGTATGTGATATATGGTGTAGGCATAGCCAAGTCACAGGTCTGTTTCTCTCACACAGTTCATCATCATCCAAATGGTTATTATTTTTTTCCAAGTGACTCCAGAAAAGCAATAAAAGACACAGATCTGAAGCGAATAAGATTAGGGGGCTTAAAAACGTAATACATTAACAAGAACAAATCTAGTTGCTAACGTGGCCTGGATAGTGGGATAAAAATTATGTGGCATGAAAGGATTACAGGTGACCTCTAACTCATTCATTGGCTCCCCCCTACTCCCTCCTTATCCACACCAGTTAGGGTGACCAGACAGCAAGTGTGAAAAATCGGGACGGGGGTGGGGGGTAATAGGAGCCTATATAAGAAAAAGCCCCAAATACGGGACTGTCCCTATAAAATCAGGACATCTGGTCACCCTAACACCAGTGCACCTAGGGAATGGGAAGACTTCTGAGCTCATCAGGGTGACCAAATCCATACATGCCAAAGGGGAAACTGGCAGGAGCATATGGGATGTTAGGGAACCCCCTGCTGAAACAGGTCAGTGTTCTCCAGTCTGGTGGCCTTCAGAGAACCAAGTACAGAACCCACCTTTTCACAGGAGGCTCCCTGCAATTGCAGAAGCCAGGCAGAGCCCAGAGGAAGGGAAAATCTTAGAAAGAAGAAAAGTAGGAAGAGGAAAATAGAGGAGGGAAAGCCTCCAAAGGTAAGCACCAACCCCTAGAAGCATGGGATCAGAGCCCATTTTTGATATTCCTCCTCCACTTTATTCTACTGGGTTTTTTTTAGTACCTAGATACCTGGGTCAGATGGTGCCATGACTGTACTTTGGTTTCTCCATTATACAAATACCTCTCAGCCAATCGAAGCACAGATACACAAACAAGGGACAGTCACGTCTGAACAAACATTTACGTAAATCTCTGCTGTATGACTACTACCCTGAAAATGCCCGTCACAAATATGGCTGCCTTGTCTTCTCACCCCTTCCCCAATCTGCAATCACACTTAACCCTAGATATTAAATGTAATAGGAAACTACTCTTAGTGGGGTGGCAGAAGAGGTTAAGTGTCCCTCAAGGGACAAGAAGGAACAGTGGGAGATGGAGGATGGAAGGGGAGGTGAGTCTTTCATATGGATTCAGCTGTGGGAACCAGGTACTATGGCAAGTAGACGGGCCTCTTGGGTTATATACCAGCAAAGGTTAATACGTAGAGTTTGTCAGCATTTCTTGTTCAAAACTTCTTTAACAAACAAAAAATGGTCTGTTCTCTACATTGAAAACTTTAATGAAAAGCTTTTGTTTAGTTTTTTTTTAAATGTTCTGTGTCCCCTACCCCCCGTCCAAACCACAAATATTGAAATCTTGGAGCTTTTTAATTTTCTCCTCTTCCTCCCCCTTTCCACTTTTTCCCCCCTGAATGCAGCAGAGTGAATGATGTCCGGAGAGGGTGGGTTTTTTGGAAGGGTTGGGGAGGAAATCTATTTTTTTCCTTTTGCTACTTTGTCACTTTTTTCAAACTTCCTCAACTTTAGAACAGTTACAGAATAGCAACAAGAAAAAATGATGGTGATGGTGGTGTGGGTGTGGGTATGGGGGGGGGGAATGAAAAAATCCCCAAACTTTGGACTTCAGTCATTTTATTGCACTGGGTATTTTTTCTTGCCGCCAAAAATATTACATTGAAAATGTCCAAAAAATGGAAAATTGTTCCATTTGAACCCTGCACAATGAAAAGATATTCAAATGTTTTGCAAAATCATTTTCCAACTAGTTCTCTCAGTAAGGCTCATCCTCCATCATAGCTACAGCACCCTTTCCTGTTAAAACTTCAGTGCTGTCAGGGTATCAGGCACTCACCATATTATTGTCTGTGGAAGCCTTTGTTCCAACCTGTGAGGAGGAAATTGACTACCCATGAGTTGTGCGATTGACCTTAATTCATGTATTCTACAGAGGCATCTTGTACTGCCTTCCTTTCACTACCTGTTGTATAAATGCAGTAGAGCCCTAAAGACGGTTTAATAGGTTTTATCTGTCTAACAAAATACTTTGTATGATTATTGCTATTCCAGTTCCTTTCAGATCACCACAAACACAGCTTATTTCAGAAGAGAAAGGTTAATCACAATCATTTAGATTTTTGTTCTGTAACAAACTGGTTGAGGAAAACTGCTTTTTCCTTCATTTAATTTAAAAGGGGAACGATGCTGTATGGTCTGGAGCAGCAAGAAGAGAAAAAGAGACCACCTTATAATGAAAATAGTCGTAAAGGACAAGATTCCGCCCTCCCTAATGGAAAAGTGTTATATTAGTTGAATGGGATGAAACTGATAGGGATCGATCTTTAAAATCTGTACCTAGAATGTAATACAAGTTCCTCTCTATAGGCATTTTGAACCATCCTACAGAATTCTACTGCACTGCAGAGATATAATTTTCTATACCCCCAATAGGCTGGTTCAAAGTTGTATAGAAAGATTGCATTTCTCTCTTATTCCACAGCAGTTTTCCATAAGAGCTAATACCCACAGGCACATAGGATGGATGACTCCTGTCCAGAGGTAGAGAGGTGTGTGCATGTACACACTCATGCACATCTGTTTATGTCCAAAGCTCCTTGTCCCTTCCCCTCTGCCATCACTTTCCCATCATTCTGGCCAAATCAAGGAATCCAGTCTTGGGATTCTAGTGGCTGTAGTTCCATTCTCCTGGCTTCATGCTTTGTTGCCAACCTGAAATTCAGGCTGGGTTTGCACAAGAGTTACCCAGTTTACCTCCTAGCCTTGGCAGAGTTTAACAGTTATGTCCTTCACACGGAATTGTAGCCTAATGAATTACACGGTTGTTTATCGATTCTGCTTTAGCAAATGTTTTGTTAATTCCACCCAAGGAGCAGTGATAACTAACAGAGAGCCTTGATGCCGCTTGGGGATTCATTTCCGAAACCTGGATTGTGGCTTTAGCACTCATTGCTTGGGCAACATTAACAACCGCAGTAAATCTTTGCATTTACTGCACATAACATCTTTCATCTGAGGATCTTAAAGTGCCCTGTAGTGTCTTTATTTTACAGGTGGGGAAACAAAGCCATGAAGATGAATGACTTGCTGAGTTCACCTATTGCATTAGCAACGGTTTGGAACAGAACCCAAGTCTTCTGGCTCCCTTTCTCCTGCTCTAACCAGTCATGCTACAGGCAGGCTGTAGCAGTCTGCTATGTCCATTCATAAGGTCACAAAACATTGTTTAAAAATACAGGACCTAAAGAAAATGGCAAAGGCACCTAATGGTCGAGGATGGGGATGGGAAAAAGAGAGGAGAACTTTAAAAAATAAATAAATGGGGTGAAAATGGACTGAAAATTCCCAAAGATCTTTGGAGCAATGCAGATCACAGTGGAAGAAGTAGGGACAGAAGCAGCTAGGGGGACAAAGGAGGTGGCAGGTAGAAGAAAGGGAAGTATGAAGAGGAACATAGCTCCTAAAATAACAGGGCAAAATCCAGCCTGAATAAGGACTACAGAACCATCTGGGAATTTTGTCTGGAGTACAGACTGCATGAATTGACCCTGGGAGACAAATGGGGAATTCACACCTGCCACAGCGTGAGAGCCAGCACAGGAACCGAGAAGAGGAGCCTCTGCTATTTAGAGGCTGGTGGGGGCTAGTTCAACCTTTATGGGGCATTACAACAGCACACAATTGCCAATGCCTAAGACACCCACCCACCCCATCTCCCTCTATTACCAACCCTCTGTGCTAGTCTTCTTTGTCGGAGGCCATTCTGGCTCTGCATCTTACACCAGGGGTAGTCCCTGCAGGCCTGGGTGGCAGCTTTGCAGCTACAGAGCAATCATGAATCAGTCCCTAAGACTATTGGGATCATTCCATCTGACAGATGGCATGAGACCCATTTTGCCAGATTCCTGTGAATTAAACAACCCAACAGAGGTCACTGCTGGAAGGAGATGGTGATCGATGGCTGGTGCTAGCTATCCCCTCCAACAACCACACTGGCAAATGTTCTGTTGTAAAAAAAGGAAGACTTTTTTGGGCAGGCAAAGTATGACTTTTTTTGTAACGAATAAGAACAATTCTTAGTGGCAATAATGCACTGTTGGGTAGAATCTATATCTGTCCATTTCTTACAGTGGCTGAAGGCAAGAGGCAAAGCCGAATATTTCATCCTAATGCACCTAAGGCAGGGTGTTATCTCTTTACAACACACACCCCATTGTGTCCCCTTGTCTAACCGGCTAATTGACATACTGTGGTGCTGGCTCTATATGGTACATATTCCAGGGTTAATGTCACACACAAAGCCAATTAAATGCCTGATTGGATGAAGTGGTCAAAGTCAAGTGACCTGTTACCAGCCAATCAGGGTTCAGGAATTCTAAATGTCATTATAGTATGAACATTAATTCCCTACTAAAAAGATTAAGCATTTAACCTATGACTGCTGGTTCTGATGAGATATAGAAAATCTTTTGCACTCATGGGAGGATACCAAATTGAACTACTGTGAAATGCAGAGTATTCTCCCTGTTCCCATTTCAAAGGCACAGCCTGATAGCACAAAGGCAGCATTGCCGCGTTTCACAGCACCTTCCAGTTAGTTAAAAATGATCAAAATATGACAGCGTGCGTTACTTCAAAGGGGAGATTAATTTGTTTTGTAGAATACAGCCTGACTTTGAGCCAGCTCTCCCCACCCCCTGCTTCTCAGGCACCTCTTCTCCAATGCAGAGAGCTGTCATTGAGGAAAAACTGCTTAGCAGCCAGGCTTTTTGATCTCCTCCTGTAAGCAGCAACACTGTTTATTTACCCCTTTGAAACAGAGATACTTCTGAACTTTCCCCGCTGTCTTCCGGGCGAGTGGTTTCAGCAAAGAGAACTGTGTTCCTGTGTATCTACCTGCCGTTCCTTTGGGTGTAGTACCATTTTCTGCACATTCTGAGCCCCGGGGAGGCATATGAATGATTTCCCCACTGTGTCTCCCAGGGAGGAGGAGGAACCGTGGTCATTTGATAAGCGTGGCACACCTCTTCGTGCTGCTTCACTGGGGCATGCATAGCTCACGGGGATACAATGAGCATCCCCCCAATACTTTAAGCCATTGCAAAAGTTCCACTGCCCGGTGCCCAGCTGCGTGCAGAGTGCACCCAGGAAAAGATGCACTGCTTCAGATGTGACTACGAGGAGTAGACTAGGAGCATCCACTAAAAGAGTTCAGTATACAAAGCTAGTATAATATATCCGAATAGCTGGGGATGGCAAAGGCCCTTTGGATGCTCAAGGCTACCGCCTGCAAGTGAGGGAGTAAATACTGGATATTATACACTTAATCGTGGGCATTGCTGGTAAATTTTGGCAACTGGTTTGTGGGTAAAAAATAAATACCAATTGTACTCTGAATGCTGTTAAGCACCTTTGTTTTCCTATAGCTGATCCCACTGTCTAAGGATTTGGTACCAGTCACGGTATTGGACATAGCATGTTTGGGCTGGAGCAACGGGGGGAGGGATAGCTCAGTGGTTTGAGCGTTGGCCTACTAAACCCAGGGTTGTGAGTTCAATCCTTGAGGGGGCCATTTAGGGAACTGGGGTAAAAATCTGTCTGGGGATTGGTTCTGCTTTGAGCAGGGGGTTAGACTAGATGACCTCCTGAGGTCCCTTCTAACCCTGATATCCTATATAGGAGAGTGTATGTGCCAGAGGCATGGAGTTAAAGGGAGAGAGAGAGGGAGGCACTAGCCCATTCACCCCCACCTTGCTTGAGCTGTGAATGTATCAATGAAAAGACTTTGGGGGAGGAGGTTGTCTGTTTATTTTTGTGCAATTGCATGTCTAATTTGCACATATAGCTGCCTGCTCTATGTAGCAATTTGATGCACAGATGGCCAGCTATAAGTCTAGCTGGATACATTGACTGCTGTTATGTGCACAGTGCTGGTAAAAACATGTGCCCAAAATGCACATATTTTTGCATTGACTGTTCTGAAAATCTGGAAGTAAAGCGTTAACAATTTATGGATTTTACCTTAAACTAATATATTAGCATTGAAAAGATCTAAATATGTGGGGGGAGGGCAGTGCTTCTGACGGGGAGGGAATTCCTTCCTTCCCCATGCTATCCCTGTGGATGTACCCAGGTGAACCAATAAATGGAAAACACCAGAGGCAGCTGGGGTGATGAAGTGAATCTGAGATTGAACATTCAAAGCCTTGCAACAAGCCGTGAATTTGTAATTCATCTTTTGCTCCTTTTCTTCCAGCTTGCTGCATTAGAGAGACAAGTGTTTGATTTCTTGGGATATCAATGGGCTCCTATTCTAGCCAATTTCCTCCACATCATCATCGTTATCCTTGGCCTCTTCGGTACTATTCAGTATAGGCCACGCTACATAGTGGTGGTAAGTAGCATTTGCTTTCTTCTGTGCTACAATTACCCAGCCAAGTCCGTGATCAGGTCTAGTGGGCACTGGGTTAAGGCTGGAACCAATCCATTCATGCACAGATATTCAACCATTAGAGATTTTTATCCACACAGAATCATAGAATCGTATGACTCAAAGGAACCTCGAGAGGTCATCTAGTCCAGTCCCCAGCACTCATGACAGGACTAAGTATTATCTAGACCATCCCTGACAGGTGTTTGTTTAATCTGTACCTGCCTGTGCTGCTTTAAAGAGCACACCATTTATTCTACTCTTTGCTATATTTACTCAGCACTTTTGGAAGAGATTAAATCATATTTATTATTTGTATTACAGCAGCAGCTACAGGCCACAACTGAGACTGGAGCCCCATAATGTTGAGTGGTATACAGACACATAGTAAGAGATAGTCTCTTCCACTGAGAATTAACCATCTAAATAGACAAGGCAGACAAAGGGCTGGAGAAAGGAAGTGTTATTTTCTCCATTTTACAGATGGGAAAACTGAGGCACAGAGCGATTAAGTGACTTGTCCAAGCTCACACAGGGAGTCCACAGCAGAACTGGGTGCTGACCCAGATACAGAGCTGGGTACTGACTGTCTATAACTGGGGATGATCCCAGGTCTCCTGAGTCCCAATCTTGTGTCTTAATCACAAGATCATTGAGGACTTCACTAACGCAGCCAGAGGTTATGGATCTATTACATGAGTGGATGGGCGAGGCTGTGTGGCCTGCAATGTGCAGGTCTGACTAGATGCTCACGATGCTCCCTTCTGGCCTTAAAAGTCTATGAAATCATCCTTTCTTGATAAGTAGATGCTCAAGTTTGAGGCTCATGAGGATCTGCAATGCTGCCTTGGCTATGCTAGCCGGTCAGATTTCATGGTCAGTGACCACTGGATCTTTTCAGAAGCCTCCTGGAATGGAATGTTCATTTACTGGCTCTGCTCATTGTTGGTTAGAAACCATTTTTGACTGGAACGTGTTTTTTGAAAACCAACATTCAGAAATATTTTTTAGATACTTAGAATCACATTCTGATGCCAGCAAGCATCTCTCTTTACAGGATCTACTGCCTTATAATTGACCTAACCTCTATATGATTCATGTTCCCCTTCAGCTCCGCTTTATCACTGTCAGTTATTGGACAGATAAAATCCTCAATGACAGGGACAGGGACTTAAGTAATAAACTTCTGCCAGCTGGCAGGTTTTTTGGCAGGAGACAGTTTGCAGTCCCCTCTCTCTGTGGAAGCTGACAAGATGGAGATCAGGTTGTGACTCTCGGGCTGTCTGACAACCTCCTAGCCTCATACTGGGGCCCTCTAGCACAAGCGTACACTCTTGATGTGCGTGAAGTGTACCTGTTGATGTGGGTGGAAGACAATTAAGCATTGGAATAGAAAATGCCAGGGGAAGTTCATTTAAAGGGGTCTGAATAGTATTTTTCTGAGGAATTTGGGATTTTTCTACAGACATTGTCCTTATTCAGTTTCCCTACGTGTTGACAGCTTTCAGACTTCATTCAGAGTAAACCTAATCAACTAACAAACTTCTCGGAACACGAAAAATGCATTCTGGTCACACTTCATATGAAGAGTTACCAGCTGCATAGAAAGCTTAGCTGAAGGACATTTCTTGAGTCAGGATAAGTAGGAATCCAGCAGAGCAGGGCTTTCCAGCCACAGGTCAGTAAGACAGATAGCGTGGGTTCATTGAGTTCGCCTCAGTTTCTACTTCACACACCTGAGACCAGCTGTTCCTCTTCCCCTGGGATGCTAGGTTCTGCTGCACCATTTCCTCCAAGACTCTAATTGCTGATCCGGTGCCCAAGGGAAGGGACCCACAGACTGCTGGCTGGCAGAGTTTGTTTCTTTCATTTATGTATTTCTAAGCATGTTTATGGAGATGAGTGACATAACAACTGCACTCTTCAGAGGAGCAGGTCACAGGAATTAGAAATGGGGCCCATTTTGCACTTGCCCTTTGTTCTAAAAAATGCCAAGGTTATTTGTCTGCTGGTGTTTTGAAATTGAGAAGTCACCTGGAGCTCAGCTGGAGCCCTGAGGAGCCTCCCATTCCTCCTAACTTTTGGCCTTACTCTGCCCTGCGAGCCCCTGAACAGCAGCCACTATCTTCGAGCTGAGGACAGATGAATGTGACTCCCTCCAAAGTCTGTCATCGCTCCTTGGCAGGCTGCTGTAAGAGCAGCGTGAGGCACCTTAGCCCCTCCCGCCACTCACGATGTGAGTTCTGAACACCCCTGCCCTGCGAGGGGAGCCAGAGCCAGCCGGGGCCTGATGTTAAAATGTTATTGGGTCTGACAAACCTAGCTTAGCCAGCTGAAAGACTCAGGGCCAGATCCTCAGCTGGGGTTTATCAGCACAGCTCCACTGACACCAATGAGATACATAGATTGATCCCAGCGGAGGGAACTTTCACCGGGGAACGATGGGGGGATGTTGCATTAACATGCCATGCTGCAGAGTAGGACAGATGCAGCCTGCTGCCCATGAACCCTGCTTTTGGGAGCCAGATCAGAGCTCCATAACCACCCGAGAGCTAGAGCTTCATTGAAATGTAGTCAAATGCCAGAAGAGCAGAAAGCGGCTGTGAGGCTGATTTGGGACATTTGACTGTCTCCAGCTGTATCACATGCAAAGCATGCCAGCTTCCCAGAGCACCCCGCTGTTCATTAATTCTCTCCCCCCTGCCCTTTCCTTTCTAGTATGCCATCTGGACTGCCATTTGGGTCACCTGGAACATCTTCATCATCTGCTTTTACTTGGAGGTGGGAGGACTTTCAAAGGTGAGTAGGAAGGTGAGCCTGGCTGATTGGAGAACAGCCTGTGCATCAAAGGAAAGGGAAGGGAACCTGCTGGGGAACAATGTGGGGGGGAGGGGACTTGCCAGGAGAAAATGCTGCCTGCCCTCTTGATGATTAAAATTAAAGAGGAAAAAGGGGAAGAGTGCTGCCTTCTTGCATCGACTAATGCAGTCTGATGCTTAGGGGCTCTCTGGGGGAGAGAAACATGTTGCAAGAATTTTGTAAAAAGGTACATAATAAATAATAATAAAAACAAGGGCGAATTTCTTGGAGTCCCCTAGCAGAAGTGTCAATGGTGGCTTGATTTTCCCCCCATCAGTCCCTGCACACAATGGAATCAAATAATATTTCAAACTGAAGGTGGGAAAGAGTCCTTGTGGCAAGGTGTAGGGGGGGGACCATTGCATGAGAGGGGGTTAATTCCTAGCCAGAGTTCAAAGGCAACTATGGGAGTCTGAGCTAATTAGGTTGCAGCCCAGCCTATTGAGGGTTAATAACACTTTAGAAGAAGGGTGCATTGCTCTGAGGGGAGAGAAAGAAGGGTTTGTGCTGATCAGACTGCAAAGCAGGGAGTTCTGGGGAATCATTATCACTGCCTTGTACCATTTGCATTTTTGAGTTTGCTCTAGGGAAGGAATGCATTTAGGGACTTTAGCCCAGTTGGTGTTGAGCTGGGTTAAACCAAACTTCTTGCAATAACTCACTCAGGGGGTTTTCTCTCTTTTTATTCTACCCTTAGCCCTGCTAATGGCCCTCAGACAGTTTAGGAACAGGGACACCATGTTTCCAATTACACCTCTCTGGAGAGTTCAGTAAAACACCTTCTCTGTATCCTATATGAAGAGTAAAGCTGCGGGAAGCCAGGTAGATGCATTGTGGCATCTCCACAAATGTGGCAACATAGGTGACTGCTTATCATAGGCTAGGCACTTCCCTGCCTCAGGTTCTCCAACTACAAATAGAGATAATAATACGTGCCTACTGCAGGGATGTTGTGGGGATTAAATTAGTGAATATTTGCAAAGTTCTTTGAAGATGAAAGGTGCTAAATATTATTGTTTGCTGCATGAGGATGGAGTCAGAAATACTGGCAATTGGAGCCAGTTCCTAACCTAAGTCTGGGCTGTAAGCTGTGAATTGCTAATGAATATTGCTGTAGTTTAATTAGCTCAAAGTGGTTAGAGGAGCTTGGTTCACTTTAGAACACTTTACATTTGACCTGAATTCTCAGGTCATATGTCTAAATTACAGACATTAACTGGAACTGCTCTATGTTTTATCGGGTTTATGTTAACTCAGTGAGTGGTCACAAAAAGCCCATTGCAGATAGGAGAAACTTTAATTTCCTAATTCCCCAACTAATCTCTGTTTTCTGAAGTAGCCACAGAAACTCATTGAAAGAGAGCTCTCGCCTGGACCAGTGATTATCATTGGTCCAAAGTGTAACTTCAACACTAGCTGCAATCAGTTAGATAAAAGGATCTAGTTTTGGTTAGTAACAGTCTGAAAGCACCTTTCTGGAAACAGTAAAACTCAGATCAAACTGTCCCTTTGATGGTTCACTGACTGACACTCCTGTTTTCTAGCAGCCCATCTCTGATGTATGTTTGCTACCCTTGACCTGTTTTACATTATCTGAGTTTTACGGCTTGGAAAAAGACTCTGCAATTCAAACAGGATAATACAAACACCATTCTGCCACCTACCAATGAGCTTTAACCCACTACCTTTGTCTCATGGGACACTTTAGCAAAGCTCGCAACTTTATATGATTATGTTTCTACTGCTGCCAATCTTTATTTAGTCAATGGGACTACTCAGATGAGTGGGGGACTGTTTGTGTGAATAAGAGTTTATAGATTTGAGCTGCACTGTATAACACTTCTATTTTGTCTCCTAGTGGATTCTTCCTTGGAGCTGTAACAGAGTTCACACCATTGAGGGGGTGGCAACTGGCAAAAATAAATAATGTTGCTGGTTTCATGAAAGAGCACAATAATTTACAGCTGAGCTTTGATTTTTCACATATTGTTTTTGTTTGAAAAAATGCCATTTTGCTCTTTTTTTTTTAATTATGAGAAACTCCTTGCATCCTAAGAATGGCAAACTATGTCTATACACAAACAAACGAGAGATCTTGTCAGCGGGATGCTTGTGGAAATGAATTCCGGGATTTAAGGTAGAATTTTGGGTGTGCTTCGTGGTTTAAAGGAGGAAACTTTAAAGATGCATTGTCCCAGAATCTCTTTCTCTCCAAAGACCTCACTAAATGGGGACTCTACTATCCTGTGTGAACAAGATGGATAAGTGCACCTAGCGGTTGTCTACGCACACATTTTGCACTGGTTTAGGGTATGTCTACACTGGAGCTGGAGGTGTAATTTCCAGCTCAAGTAGACATACCCACACTAGCTCTGATTGGGCTAGCACACTAAAAATAGACATGTAGCTGCAGCAGTGCCAGGGTCTAGCCACTCAAGTACATACCTTGGGTCTCAAATGGGATTGTCGTTGGGGTAACTAGCCCCTCCCACAGCTTGTGCTGCCATAGCTACACTTCTGTTTTTAGCACTCTAGTTTGATCAGAGCTGGTACACGTATGTCTGCTCAAGCTGGAAATTACATCTTGCAGTTCCATTGTAGACAAACCCAAAGTTTAAACTGGTGCAAACCCCTGTGTGGACTCCCTTATTTCAGTATAGCTGAAACCTGTTCCAAAGGGCTTAACTGCACAGATAAACTTTAACGATATGTGAATATGAAACTATTTAGTTGAACTAGGGCAAATCCCTGTGTGGATGCTATTCTCTCTCTTTGAGTTGTTAGGGTTTTTTTGTTTTGTTTTGCTTTTAAGCTTATTGTAAATTGATTGTGAACAGATTTAAGTTAAACGCAAAGAACCCACTCTAAAACTGAAATCAGCATGTCCATACAGGACTTTACACTGATCTAATTAAACTGATACATGTTTGTATGTAGACAAGGTTAATCGACCTAAGTTAAACTGAAACAAGCCTAGTTTAAACTGAAATCAAAATGTCCACAAAGCCTTTTTGCATCAGTTTGACTCAGTCGGTTCAAAGTCACATCTAAACTGATGCAACTCTGCATGTGGACAGGTTTCTATCCTGGTCTATGTGAGAACCACCATGTCCTCCTGCACCTCCAGAGGCCTGACCCAAAGCTCACTGAAGTCTGTGGAAAAACTCCTATTGACTTAAATGGGCTTTAGCTCAGTCCCCATAAGAACTGTATTCAGGAGAGTACCCAGCCCGGTGAGCTCACTGGATGAACCACCTCTGGAAGATGGCAAGAGCATTGCAGTATCAGCCATTTGCTGAGGAGCATTGTATGGTGATGCCACAGTGGGGCAGGTATCCCTGCATGTGTGTACCTGAGGGGGATTCCTGTCCCTAGGTCTGTGTGTTGTATTGACTGTTCACCCATCTTTCCATGTGCACCTCTATAAGATAGATGGGGCAGGGTGGGGAAGCCATGTAGCATTTCTGACCACCCCAGTGCTTCTCCTTTTCATTTCTGGCAATGATGTATTGTCAGATGCCTGGCTGATATAGCTGTGTCAGCAGCTGGTTAATTTATAATGACAAAAATGCAGCAAGGGCAGTGAGCTAGAAAGAATGGAGTTTGTTAAAATGGCAGCTGGTAATGACAGCCCTGTCCAGCGCAGACAGGTGATGACTCCGGTGGGGAGACCAGGGGGGAAAGAACCCTGATTGTTTCTGCTTTAACAAGTTTAATATATGCCTGGTGAGGTGAAAATATGAGCAACGAGGAAACTGCTACATGTCATTGCTGTATATTCTTTATGTGGTCTGGTGAATAGCTCTGATTTCGGGAAGGTGCAGGGAGAGAGGATGATGGTTGAGAGGGTCAGGGAAACAGAGAAGAGAAATTACACAGCTGTTGTGCATTATTTGTAGAACACCAATAGGTTTTTAGGCGCCGGCTTGTTTCTTGTGAATTATGGGGGAAGGTCGTCTTCCTCTCAGGCTACATCTACACTATGAGCTAGGGGGGGGTGATTCTCTTGCATAGACACACTTGTACTAGCTCTCATCTGAGCTTGTGCACTAAAAATAGAAGTGTAGCCTTGCTCGCACAAGCAGTAGAAGGGCTGGCACAGGCTAGCCACCCTGAGTATGTACCCAGGGGGTTCAGTCATGTTTGTTCTCAGTGCAGCTAGCCCATGCCACTGCTGCCTATGCTACCACTACATGCTACTATTTTTAGTGTGCTAGCTCAAATGAGAGCTCGTGTGAGTATGTCTGTGGGAGCTGAGAATCACACCCCTAACTTGCCGAGTAGACGAAACCACAGTCTCTGGTAAGTGTTTTGACACCCAGATCTAGGTGTCTAGGTGTCTCCTCAACTCAAAGCAAGACTCTATCTCTTCTTCTCATTTTGTCTTTTACTCCCCTTTCGTGGAGCCTACTTCTAGAGTAGCCACTACATCCTGGTGTTGACCAAGAAAATGCTAAAATATCATCAGAACAGCCAGCCTCGCAATGTCTCCCGTTCAATTTTGCAAGCCACCCGAAAAAATGAGAAGCATCTGAAATGTCAGGTGTTAGCCCAAATGCAACCTCCAAGCTTTTTGAGGTTCTCTCTTTGATACTTTATGTACAAATGTTCAAAACATTAAAGAGAGAAAAGAGTGGTGGCTATAAATTGTAGCAAAAGTGCTGCTAATATTCCTGAGAAATTTAGGCCCAGATTTCCAAAACTATAGGCATAATTGTACATGCAAAAATCCATGCATATTTTTACCTAATTTGCATGTGCAGTTGCAGTAAACATGCATTTAACAAGTCATTTGGGCATGTGATTAGTGAATGGGTGCATGATGGCAGTAATCGTGTGTGCAAAAGCATACAGGCAGTTCCAAATATCTAGACCCAGATGTTGCATCTGGAGTTAAACTGAACCCTCTTCATTTCCCTTTTTCCTAGACTCATCTGACACCATATCAAGCTGAGTTAGGGTGACCAGACAGCAAGTGTGAAAAATCGGGACGGGGGTGGGGGGTAATAGGCACCTATATAAGAAAAAGACCCAAAAATCAGGACTGTCCCTATAAAATCGGGACATCTGGTCACCCTAAGCTGAGTTATTTTTACCCAAAAGGAAAATTCTCTCCTCTTCTGAGTACTTTACATTGGTTCCTTATTCCTTGAACAAGAAAATCAGTCTGACAATTGTGATTATTTTTTTACACCTTGTCATTTTTCATATTTCGATATCTTTCCTTCATAGAATAAAAGGAATGAAATATTGTCTGCCAGAACTTCATTAGGTGGACAGCAGACACATGGATTGGCAGACAAAGGTCTAATAAAGCATTTCCTGCTCCCTTGCAATGATCTTTTGAAAGGTCTTTGTAAAGCAGGTCTAGCTGTGCCAGTTTTTTTATGACCATGATTTGGTCAGACAAGAAACATGGAAGACCTGGAACTGAAATGTTGCTTTTCATCTTCAGCAATGTGACGCTGATGTGCTTCCTAGCAGGTCTGGTGCAGACCCCTGACTGTCTCTGCTCACTGTTCGGAGCACGCTCGCAGTATCATGGTGACATACTGCTTCTCTGAGCACTTTGTACAGCTGCTCTATATCACTGCAATTGATGCAACTCCTGAGATTCCACTTCCAGACTGCTGCTTCTCTTCCTCCTGCCTTTTCACATTCTCCCTCTTCTTTCTGTCTATGCATCCATCTAGCTAGCACGGTGGTATCTTGGATACAGATCCAAATATCACAATAAACTTCTCTAGATCCACTTGCTAAGCATGAAGACACAGCTCATTTACACAAACACACTTTTTAGGTTAGTGGGAAATGCCAATCTAAATTAATAATTAAAATCAGGCTGCTAAAATGTACATGTCTCTGTCTATTCAGCTGCCACATTGATTATTCATCATATGCTCAGGACACTGAAACATTTTTGAGAGGCCGTTTGTGTCTGGGCGTCACCTTTAAACCTGCCTCTGTTCATTCTTTTCATCTGGAAACTGTTCATCATGGAATGGTGATTTTTAAATTTTCCCACCCAGGCCTGATGCTCGGCCTTAACTCTCTACCAACACTATTCTGATCACTTATAGGAGCATAATTTTTGTTAGCCGTCATGGGAGTTATTTGCATTCAAGAAGAAAATAGGTAGAGCTTCTCTGGGATAGCTCTGGTACCTGAGCAAATGTTATCAGATGGAGGTGAGAGGAAACGCACTGATGATGATAATTACTCCCCCACTCCTCCTCCTGAATTCAGAGAATAGAAATCCATTACTTGGCCTTTAAGTACTACAGCATTGTGAACAGACAATGTGAGTCTAAGCAATGATAAAAGTAATTCCCTTGCTGCCTCAGTGAAATGCAGGCACTTAGCATGCACTGCTAGGAGATAAGAATTATTGTTTCCCTTTTTGATAATAAATTTTTCCAACTTAAAAGATGCAAAATTATTCTGCCATCAAGCTCTGAGGGCTTGCGTGGCTGGGCTGAACTTGCGTTGAGAGCCATTACTGCTGCCTTGCCTGAAAATGAATGAAAGGGGGAGCGGGCTTCAGAAGGCAGGTAGTGAACGAAGAAACACAGCCGTCTCTGATGATCTTTAAGCCTCATAGCACCAGCCTTTCTTAAGCTGATTCTGTGGGTGTTAGGGGTGGGGAATTGCCTCTAATATAAAGGTGTAGGAGATATAACAGGAAAAACTCTCATACTGTACTAGATTATAGGGTTTTTTCCTCCCCACAGCACCACCACAGTGCTGGAGAATTGCAAATAGGCATCAACAAGGTCCAGCGACAGTTTAAATTGAAATGTGAGCTTGGCTGGCCTTCAGCATGCTCTTGAGAGGGAGCTTGTATCACCACTTCTCTCATATTTCTTTTCAGATTGAAGGCTAAGGAGGTAGCAGTAACCCTTTAAATAGCCACCTGTCAAGAAATGGAGGGAGTGTAGAGATATACCGATCTCTGTTCCTCACTGAAATAACTGGGAACTGATAAGTATTTCCCAATGCATCTCCCACTTCTAGTTACCTTTTCTTGTGCATTTTAAGGAAAATTGCAAATGCTTCACGGAATATTTTTGTCTCTGTTTCTGAAATCATTTCCTGATTCCTGTTCTTTTGCCCTGTTTTTAATGAGCTGCTTCTGTGATTTTCATATAACACTAATTAACTGCCCCTTTGGTTTTTTTAGCGTTGCAATAAGGAAAACAAAATGTTAGCAGACTGCAGTAGGAGTCCAGAGATACTTCCCCTGGCCTCCCAACTAAAGCTTAGCAAACAGAGGTCAATAAAATGTTTGCCTTGAATGCCCTTTTACTATGCTTGATCACTGCAAGTGTCCCCCAAAGAGTGACTGCCAGGGGCACTAGTAAAAAATGGCATTGATCTCAGCGTGCTGAGAAAGCAACACCTCCATTCCTGTCCCTTACCCCAAAAATGCCTCATCACCTTTTCAGAATGATGTGTGCAAAAAGTCACTCGCATCTGCTTACACAAGACCACTCTCAAGCCCAGTATGTGCAAGCATAATGGTCAGTTAGACTGATCATTTGTGTGTGTGTGTGACTGCCTGCTCCACGTTTTTCCAAGCAACTCTTAAAAACTGGGGGGGGGGGGTGTCTCTCTAGGAACCACTCAACTTTGGCACTGTTGTTTCTGCTTTCTGATAGCATCAACTCTGCTTGTGCTTGCAGCTGAAGCTATTTGTATGCCATAGCACTGAGCACTTTGACTTTGTATTTAGCATTCTTCTACCTGCCTAATTCCTTGCCATATCTGACATCTGTTCTGCAGCTTATCTAGGCTCAGCTCAAAATGAGGCTTGCTGATGTCTGGTGACTAAAAGTCCATCTTCTGCAGCAGAGGGAAGCAAGAGCTGACTCTGTGAGGATTTCCAAAGGGAAGGAAAGCTGTCCCATTGTTTTTTCTCTTGCCAGCTCTCTGTAGAAGCAGTCTACCTTCCGTGGAATCCGGGGACGGGGACGGAGCTGGAAGGGGCTCTTCACATCAGTCAGGCAAAAGGCTGATGGAGACCCCTGCAAGGAGCAGGTGCCAGCTGGGGGCAGACTCAGCTGGGGAATGGGGGGCTAGTGACACCCTGGAGACAAGACCCTGTGGGGCAGTGAGGCTGTTTGAATCGTTTTGTATCTGTGGTAATAAAGGAAAGACCTGAGCAGAGCTGGAGCTGAGTCCTCGTCTGGAGCGTGGTTTTGCCTTTTCCAGATGGTGGATCTGCTCACTGGCTCATGGGGTCGGGGAAGAGAGGGTTGAGGGGAAGCACAGCAGCGGCTTGGGCAGGCTGGCTGGCTCTCACTGAAGGGGGAACTTGTACGGGGCATAATCATGTGTCCCAGGGACTGTATAAGTTAGGAGGCGAGTGCGGGGGAGCAGCAAACTTGAGGAAAAACTGCATGACTCTAAGGAGGGGGAGAACGTATGTGTACAATCTGTGAGGGAACAACACTCGCATTGGAGAGAGCAGGCCAGTGACTTTCCCGCCAAAATCCGGCAGCTTCCAGAGGCTGCAGGGGAGGGAAATTGGTCACTAGAAGCTTCTCCCCAGGTGTCCCTCAGCACAGAACCTGTGGCACCCAGCACCTTACATTAGCTTTGTTACCCCACAGCTGGCAATCTGATTACTCCCCCCCTCTTCCAAAATGCAGAGGATTCTGTGTAAGCTCTACACTGTTAATGGAGTTTTCTCTGTTGTCTTTCCTTTAATATTGGGGCTGCTTCGGCATGGGTAGCACACCACCGCTTCGCACCCTCCTCCGTCCCCTGCAAAGCACATCCCATCTTTTGCTGTGCTCATGTCAGGAATTTGACAGCTGTCTTTTTCTAACTTCATTGTTCATGTCTCCCAAGATGTGCTTCCCAGAACACTTAATAACTGCTCCAAAACTTGTTACTGAGTGCTAGCTTGTCGTGGGCTTGCAGGCTAGTCTACATAGGATTCATACTGGGGTGGTTGGCTTCTTGGGACTTTGGAAGTAGGAATTATTGCTATACATGAGCTTCAGCTTAGGAAAATTAAAGTCTATGTCAGGTAGCCTATCAAAATCTGTCTTGGTTAAGAATTAGCTGAGTTCAGATCAGCTCCACTTGCAAGCCCAGTTTGCTACTTGGGATGTGCCTGGATCCAGACTCTGATTTTTGCTATTTCCCCCACCCCATCCCCTGTCTCAGTCTAAGAACAATGGCCCATCCAGTCCAGTATCTTAAATGAGAGCAGCCAGTACCAGGTGCTTTAGAGGAAAGTACAAGAAGCCCTGTAGTTATTGTTGGACTTGCATTGTAAATTCTGTGTTTATTCCTATAGTGAAGAGGTATTTAGATTCTAGGACAGGCGCATATAAATCCTTCCATCCCTCTCCTATCTGCTGCTAGAGCCAAAAGGTATTGTTGAGTCTACATCAAAGTGACATGCAAGGTCTGTTGGGGTCCCAGTGGCACTGGGCACTTAGCACTTCCCCGCTAAGTATTGCTACTATTATCTTTTCAGCCCCTGCTCTCCCCACAATGCTAAATTTGTCTTTCATCAGTTGCAGGGAAATTTAAGCTAGAAGCCCCAAAGCAATATCCCAGGGGTTGCAGCTGTGATTCCAAGTTACTCAGGTATCATTTTTCCCAAAGGAAGGGGGATTTGTTATTGTTGGAAGTGCTACCTCCTCATTGCCTGTCAAACCCTTGGACTACCCATGCTGTGTTTCACCGTGTGACACCCAGCACTGCATGCTTTAGTGCACTGAACCAGCGAAGCTGTGGGAAGTAAAGTAAAAGGTAGCTTGTGAGGCAGAGATGATGTGGAGTTCTTGAGCAAGTGTTAATTACGAAGCTATCGATCACAGTGGAGGTCAGTTCGTCAGAGTAATTTGACCCAAGAGGTTGATAGTAGGTCAGTTTGTCAGAGTAATTTGACCCAAGAGGTTGATAGTGACTAAGGTCAATAGAAGAACCAGAAATGCAATAAATCTGAATACTGAGATGGAGATGGGAGGGGAATTCATTAGATACATTTACAGTTAGAGGCAAAGAGGAAATTAAAGTGTTAGTTCAAAAATGTTTTTCATTATTACTCCAGCTGTAGATCCTAATTCTAATCTTGTCAGATGGATATGTTCAGACATGATTCTGTGAGTAGACTCAGTGCTCCATATTTATTCTCCTTCTGTGGCTTCTATGGCAAATGACCTCTTGGCGTAAACCATTGTCAGGAACTTTTCCCTTGAACCAACCTTGGAAATAGTTTAATTGTTAGTGTGGATGATCTATTTTTTTCACACACAAAGAACAAAAGAATGGTCATGCTGGGTCAGACCAAAGATCCATCTAGCCCAGTATCCTGTCTTCCGACAGTGGCCAATGCCAGGTGTCCCAGAGGGAATGAACAGAACAGGTAATCACCAAGTGACCAATCCTCTGTCGCCCATTCCTAGCTTCTGGCAAATAGAGGCTAGCGACACTATCCCTGCCCATCCTGGCTAATAGCCATTGATGGACCTATCCTCCATGAACTTATCTAGTTCTTTTTTGAACTCTGTTGTAGTCTTGGTCTTCACAAAATCCTCTGGTAAGGAGTTCCACAGGTGGACTGTGCATTGTGCATTGTGTGAAAAAATACTTGCTTTTGTCTGTTTTAAACCTGCTGCTTATTAATTTTATTTGGTGATCCCTAGTTCTTGTGTTATATAAGGAGTAAATAACACTTCCTTATTTATTTTCTCCACACCAGCCATGATTTTATAGACCTCAATCATATCCCCCCTTAGTCGTCTCTTTTCCAAGCAGAAAAGTCCCAGTCTTATTAATCTTTCCTCATACGGAAGTCGTTCCATACCCCTAATCATTTTTGTTGCCCTCTTCTGAAACTTTTCCAATTCCAGTATATCTTTTTTGAGATGGGGCAAGCACATCTGCACGCAGTATTCAAGATGTGGGCATACCATGGATTTATATAGAGGCAATATGATATTTTCTGTCTTATTATCTATCCCTTTCTTAATGATTCCCAACATTCTGTTTGCTTTTTTGATCTCCGCTGCACATTGAGTGGATATTTTCAGAGAAATATCCACACTGACTTCAAGATCTCTTTCTTGAGTGGTAACAGCTAATTTAGACCCCATCATTTATATGCATTTATATGCATAATTGGGATTATGTATTCCAATGTGCATTACTTTGCATTTATCAACATTGAATTTCATCTGCCATTTTGTTGCCCAGTCACACAGTTTTGAGAGATCCTTTTTTAGCTCTTCGCAGTCTGCCTGGGATTTAACTATCTTGAGTAGTTTTGTATCATCTGCAAATTTTGCCACCTCATTGTTTACCCCTTTCCCCAGATTATATATGAATATGTTGAATAGGACTGGGCCCAGTACAGACCCCTGAGGGACACCACTATTTAACTCTTTCCACTCTGAAAACTGACCATTTATTCCTATCCTTTGTTTCCTATCTTTTAACCAGTTACCAATCCATGGGAGGACCTTCCCTCTTATCCCATGACAGCTTATTTTGCTTAAGAGCCTTTGGTGAGGGACCTTGTCAAAGGCTTTCTGAAAATCTAAGTACACTGTATCCACTGGATCCCCCTTGTCCATATGCTTGTTGACCCCCTCAAAGAATTCTAGTAGATTGGTGAGGCATTTCCCTTTACAAAAACCACGTTGACTCTTCCCCCCAACAAATTATGTTCCACTATGTGTCTGACAATTTTGTTCTTTACTATAGTTTCAACCAGTTGTCCCAGTACTGAAGTCAGACTTACCAGCCTGTAATTGCCGGGATCAACTCTGGAGGCCTTTTTAAAAATTGGCATCACATTAGCTATCCTCCAGTCTTTTGGTACAGAAGCTGATTTAAATGATAGGTTACAAACTACAGTTAGTAGTTCTGCAATTTCACATTTGAGTTCCTTCAGAACTCTTGGGTGAATACCATCTGGTCCTGGTTACTTATTACCGTTTAGTTTATCAATTTGTTCCAAAACCTCCTCTGATGACACCTCAATCTGGGACAGTTCCTCAGATTTGTCACCTAAAAAGAATGGCTCAGGTTTGGGAATCTCCCTCACATCCGAAGCGTGAAGACTGATGCAAAGAATTCATTTAGTGCAGTGGTTCTCAAACTGGGGCCGCCGCTTGTGTAGGGAAAGCCCCTGGCAGGCCGGGCCAGTTTGTTTACCTGCCGGGTCCGCAGGTTGAGACGATCATGGCTCCCACTGGCCGCAGTTCGCTGCTCCAGGCCAATGGGGGCTGCGGGAAGCGGCGCGGGACAAGGGATTTGCTGGTCGCCGCTTCCCGCAGCCCCCATTGGCCTGGAGCGCCAGGGGCTTTCCCTACACAAGCGGTGGCCCCAGTTTGAGAACCACTGATTTAGTTTCTCCGCAATGGCCTTATCATCCTTGAGTGCTCCTTTAGCATCTTGATCGTCCAGTGGCCCCACTGATTGTTTCGCAGGCTTCCTGCTTCTGATGTACTTAAAAACAGTTTTTGCTATTACTTTTTGAGTCTTTTGCTAGCTGTTCTTCAAAATTTTTTGGCCTTCCTAATTATATTTTTATACTTCATTTACCAGAGTTTATGTTCCTTTCTATTTTCCTCACTAGGATATAACTTCCACGTTTTAAAGGATGCCTTTCTGTCTCTCACTGCTTCTTTTACTTTGTTTAGCCACGGTGGAACCTTTTTTGTTCTCTTATTATTATTTTTTTAATTTGGGGTATGCATTTAAGTTGAGCCTCTATTATGGTGTCTTTAAAAAGTTTCCATGCAGCTTGTAGGGATTTCTCTTTTGGTGCTGTACCTTTTAATTTCTGTTTCACTAACCTCCTCATTTTTGTGTAGTCCCCCTTTCTGAAATTAAATGCTAGTGTTGAGCCGCTGTGGTGTTTTCCTCACCACAGGGATGTTAAATTTAATTTTATTATGGTCACTATTACCAAGCGGTCCAGCTATATTCACCTCTTGGACCAGATCCTGTGCGCCACTTAGGACTAAATCAAGAATTGCCTCTCCTCTTGTGGGTCCCAGGACTAGCTGCTCCAAGAATCAGTCATTTAAGGTGTCAGGAAACTTTATCTCTGCATCCCATCCTGAGGTGACATGTACCCAGTCAATATGGGGATGGTTGAAATCCCCCATTATTATTGAGGGTTTTTTTAATTTTTATAGCCTCTCTAATCTCCCTGAGCAACCATTTACCTCCAGCATATCGTAGTTTAAAGGAAAGCAGCAAGAAAGAACAAACATGGAATCTGTCTCCATAAGAGAGTAGTATGTGAGTGTGTCCTTGTGTGTCCATGACAAACTGCAGCAGCTCTGGGAACAAAACGGCTGCTGTCTCTGACTACTGTCGTAGTTCTTAGCAAAGTAAAGATGTTGTATGCACAGGAGCAGCGCCAGGGTTTTTGGCGCCCTAGGCGGGTCCTTCCGCACTCCCGGTCATCGTCGGCAATTCTGCGGTGGGGGGGTCCTTCCGCGCTCCCGGTCTTCGGGGCACTTCGGCGGCGGGTCCCGGAGCGAGTGAAGGACCCACTGCAGAATTGCCGCCGAAGACCTGGAGCGTGGAAGGACCCCCCGCTGCTGAATTGCCGCCAAGGGCGGCAAAATGCCGCCCCCCCAAATCCTGGCGCCCTAGGCAATCGCCTAGGTCACCTAAATGGAAGTGCCGGCCCTGTGTATGCAGTAGACAAAGTCATCATAATTTGGTATTCATGTAAACCACTGCAGACAAGATGAACCATTTCCAGCATCATTCCAGAAAGTGTTCTTGGGACTTGTTGCTGACAATAATTTTCAACAATGGATCAATTTCCTAATGTGGATGGAACTTTAAGAGCGCTCATTCTGGTCCAGGTGCAATGAAGGTGCACTAGCTCTGTGTTGAGAATGTGTTTTGTTCCTAACGCAACCACATCTGTAATAGTCAATAACAAAGTATGATTAGAGAGATTAGAATAAACAGAGTGGTATATCAAATATGAAAAAAAATCTCCAGGATGCCTTGCTCTGAAAATTTATAACCTACTCCAAGAACCCGTCATGTTTTGACATGTTATATTTGTATGAATCTAAGATAACTTGTGAATCGGTGTTGCCTCTATCCTGATATTTGCAGATATTCCAAATTTCTTGACAGCTCTTTTCTCCTCCAGGCACCACTAGCCACATGCTCTTGGGTCCCCAAACTAGTCTGGGTGTCTATAAAGTGTCTTTCTGTTGTGGCCTTGCAATATGGTGTATTGAAGCTACCTCATGCTCACGACTACATCCAGACATCACCATGTTAAGGTGGGACTGATTGACACAATGTTACAGCACTGTGTCCCATTGACAGGCCTTAGTCCAGTTCATACTGATTTATCAGCTTGTTTGAAAAATGCTTCTAAACATCTTTTGAGCCTCTTAGCGCTCACTGAGGGTGGGTTTTTCAGAAGCTGTCAGCGCTAGCCTAGGAAGGCTCCCATTGACTTTCGTGGTCAATTTTTTTTTAATGGACAATTTTTAAGGCAACACTAAGCATTTTTGCAACTCTTCCCCCTAAATGGGACTAGTGAGTTAATTCCTCTGTAAATGAAGATGTTTTGCATCTTTTTTTTCTCCCCAGGACAGCGAACTTTTGACCTTTAATATCTCCCAGCATCAGTCATGGTGGAGTGAAAATGGCCCTGGCTGCGTAAGGAAGGAGGCTTCCATGGCTGGCATAAAGGGATTGGACAGCCATTCTTACATCTCTGTGATTGGCTGTGCTCTAGAGTATCGGTACATTGAGGTCATGCACAGCTCGGTCCAGATTCTGGTAGCGGTGAGTACTTCCTAGTGGGTCTGGTCTCCAACAAAGTAAAACCGTCCAAGTAGAATGTTAATGGGTAGCATAAAGGGAGTGGTTGTTTTTTTAACTCTGTGTTCTTTCTTAAATATCTACAAGCCATTTTTTTAAAAATAGAAATCGACACCAGCAGCCTAGCACTTACCATAACAAGCCACATGTACCTCTACAATAACAAATCAATGACTGGGGAAGGGAAACACATTTCAGTAAGGAAAGAGACCTAGCTTTTTGTATTTCCGATAGTCGCTGTGTGATATTTGAAGGTTATGTGTGAGTGTGAACTGATAGAAAGGATTTGGGGAGGGGAGATCATGAAGATAATATCCTCCTTCAGAAAACAAAACAACTTTTGATAGATCCAGAAAGCGGCATGTTTTATTCCTGCTGACACCAGTGATTTGTATTAAGTTTCCATCAAACATTGCCTCATTGGAGTCTTTCACAGACATTTTTTAAATATACTGCAGTAATGTGTTGTCCTTAATGTTCCCCATTAATTAATTGTTTCTCATTTGCATGTGAAATTAATTGAAACAAAAGGTCCATTGTCTTCTTTATTTCCACTGGTGCTCATGCATTTTGTAGTTGCATCACATCTTTTTAATCTGCTTTGCTTTGTTAGTCTGGCGGCTTTAAATACATACACGTTCTACTAGAGCTGGGAACTGTGCTTTAACCCATTGGGGTGCTTCAAATGACAGGTTTGGCTGCACCTGACATTGGCTTGTATGCATGAGAAAGGAGGACGTGAGAAATGTAACCCCATGCGTGCTGGAACACAGTGCATATTTCAAGGGAATATGCCCTTTTTATGAAGGACTGTTAGTCTGAATGTTACTCACGGATGTTTTACTGACCAGTGTTCTCCTGGTAGTTCCCAGCACTGCCATAAAGAAAACCAAAGCTTTGTTTCTTAGTTCATTGGTTTCCGGGCCAACCAATGATAGGTGTGCTCTGGAGGCTGAACGTTGAACCCATGAGAGAGCAGAAGTGTCATACCTCACTTAATAGCATTCCCTCTGGCTGACTTAAGAAACATCAAAGTCCTCCCAGGGGCAGACTTAAGGAGAAGGGCTCAGTCAACAAATGGCAGGACCTATGTTATGCTTAGGATTGGCTCTGGTTTTATAGGATCTTGATAACTTAGGGCTGAGGCCCCAAGATAGATTGCCACAACAAAACACAGCAGGCAGAGTTACAGCCCCTGCCTCTGAGCTAGGTATACTGATACTACTTAACTTTTTTTTACAGAGCACTGTAAGTTCATGTAGTGATTTGCAAATGCGTAAGGGAGCATGAGTTCAGAGTGAGTGTTCTCAGCTTGCCAGATGGAGAGAGGAAATTGATTGAGGTTGGGCAAGAAATTAATGGGTTTGGGGCAAATATTTATAAGTTGTTTCCCCCCATTCCGTAAACCTTAGAGGATTCCTATCCTACTTTTGTGCATCCTGAGCCCCGAAACTGGGATACAAGCTCAAGCACCTTTGTGTGCAGAAGTCCCTACAGCTCCTGCTAGGGATTTCCTGACGTACATGGTGAGTTTCTGTAAAAGGGACATACCTTTCCTGTAGTAAAGGTGGAATATTAAAGCCCCAGGCCTGTATCTCCTGGGGACCCTGAAGTGCTCATATAATCTTACTGGACACTAGATAGCTTTCCCTTGAAGAGAGAGCAGAAAGGAAACCTTAAAGGGCTTTTCATTATTTCAATCAGGCACTGCCTGAAAATAGCCGACTACTGCTAGTCCTTTCCCTGTTTAGTCTCTGAGAACCAAACTCTTTGAACCTTGCCAATAGTTTTGCTATTCTCTTTATCTCATTTTCAGGCAGATTTTATTATAGGCTGCTGTCCCTCCCAGAATGCTTTGCAGGCCTCAGTGCTGCAGACAGAAAGTAAATATATATATATATATTTGTATTATTGATCATGTCTCCCTAAGAACTGAAGAACGGGGAGATGCAGCAAAGGCTCTGACCTTGTTCCCTCCTTGTCTGTCAGGCATCTATGAGAACTGAATGCTCAGTACCTCACAGCGGTGGGGTGGGGGACCCAAAGCCTCCTCTCCTGTGTTTGTGGGGTTTGTTCAGCAGCTTTAGAAATATCTGTTTCAGCTTCAGTGATATGAAATTCATATTCGTTAACAAATAAGACGTGACCACGTGTCCAATCCTCGGGAGATAATTATTCCTCAGGAGCACTGAGGCACAGTAACATTGCTGTGTACTCCCCCTGAGGGAAGGTTGATTCATCCCAGAAAACATCCCCCCCTCATTAAATTTGACCTTATTATGGAAAAAAAATGTTCCATGCAAACCAGTGGGCTGAAATAGCAGTTGTGGAACTGCCCTGAGCCCTGCTCACAGGATAAAAAGGTCAAATCCCCTGTGTAGCTGCTCTTCATGAACCCCATCTTTACTCAGGATGAATTTCACCCAGGGTGAGTGAGTGCCATAGAAGCGTTCCTGTATAGCTCTGCTAATGCACTATGTTCCTGACTATGTCACCCAGCTCTTCCAATCCTGGGCCTCTGTTGGAAGAAAACAGACACTAAAGACCTGATTCTGATCTCACTTGTGGCAAATTCTACTGGGCGAACTCCATGATGTTAATGGAGTTGCTTCCAACTTTATCCGGAGTGAATGAGGTCAGCATCCAGGCCAAAGACTGTCAGTTGTGATGAGATGTGATTGTTTCTTGATCTGCACAAATATCTGTTAGGGCCTAATTTAAGAATTCATCAGACTCCTTTCCAAATGTCATTCAGTCAGGATTTGACGCCATGTCTCGAAAGTGAAAAGGGCATAGATACTATCATGACAGAATGAATACTGCGTTATGTGACAGAAAAGTGGGGCTATACCTCTAATCCCAACCAACCCACTGAAATATACCAGAACAAAGGACATTGTGAAGGGACATAGTGGAGAGAGATGCTTAATGGAAACATACATCTTAAGCAGTGACTTTATACTAGCATATGCAGGTTAGTTCATTTACTGTCAGTGTGCCGCCTGCCCATACCAAAGCCATAAAAATGCAGCAGAAATAATATTTGTCCTAGTCATCTGCAAAAAAAAAAAAAAAAAAAAAAGTTGCTTTGTTTTCCAATTTAGCAAATGTCCACCGTACAACTCCCCAACTTGCCAGGCAGCAGTTGGAGGTTCATTTTCTGTTTTAAATACCTGGCCTACTTTTGGTCTGTCCATATGGCAGCTCTGGGAGTGGGGAGGGATGGGCTTTTTCCAAAGGTCCATGGCATGGGATGGAGGTTGGAAATGTCTCCCCAACAGGGAGAATTTTCTGCCTGCCTGTCTGCTGCTTTCATTCAAAATGACAGCTTGGAAGGTTCCCAAGAAAATGGCAACGCAAAGGTTGACAGCAGATGTTACAGTGGAAAGCAAGTCAAGACATGTTTTGCTGATGGCAAGTGTTACATTTTCACTGATAATAATTGCATCCTGAGAGCAAAAAAGGTCAGGAAATCAAACGCTGTGGGTTGTAGCTTTGGATATCTGATCACAATCCCTTTTTCTCCAGCCAGCAAGAGCTTTCCAGAAACTCAAGAATGATCGAGAAATTAATGTCTTCCCCTCTTCCCTCCTACGTCCCCCATCCCATGTTTGTGAGAGGGCAAACATGATCAACTGACTCTCAAGCTAGAAATGAAACCTACAGTACTTCTGTCTCATGGAGAAAAGAGATGGGGTCTTGGCAGAGACTCTCTGCTCTGCTGCTCTTGTCACAAGCAAGAATGAAAGGGAGGGTTTGAATGTAGCTTTGAATAGTTCATGCCCACAGGGCAGAACTTTGCAAAAGGGGGGTGGGGTGGGACCGGCTCTAGTTTTCCAGCTTCATTGGGCATTCTACCCTCCCTTGTCTTTCCTCTTGCTCCTTGTAGTCAATGATAAATCTGAGTTACTACTTTTACAAATAACAGGTTCAACACTCAAATGGCTACTTAAGAAAATTTTATTCAGGTTGAATTTTGAGATTGGTTGGATACACAGGGAGACCTAACAATTTGAATCAAGAACCATGCTCATCCACAAGTGAAAAATACTGAGCAAATAAATGGATATAAAGAAGAGAGCAATCCACAAAGCTGACGTATTCAGAACATCATGGACTGATGAAAACAAAGACCAAATTGATCAGTAAGTGCATGTCACCCTAAGTGGTAATGACAGTGGTGGCTGTTGCTTACTACAACATTCTGATGAACCACTGGTCAGCATCCATGCATCAGTTTTTAGACCCTTTGTTTACACATCAGCATATCTATTACCATATTTAATTAGGTCTCAGTCCTCTCTCCATATGTGGCTATCCAGGTAACCATAACTGGGTTTCTGAATGTTGATATAGCTATTTGCATCAGTATTTTGATCAGTATTTCCAGTGTGTCAGTGTGGATAGCTGCAAGGGTACATGTTACTCAAAAAACCCCTAAAATTCCATTAAGCCTGCATTATTTTGTTCCTTGCAATTGTTTATGAAAACGCTCTTATTGCCAAAGGTTATAACCCTAGGTCACTTACTTATGCTAAGTTTTATGCTAGCAAACTCTTAACTGCTAGGCTTCTGTGAGAGGGTGTATCAACCCCACACCCACGAAGGAGGAGTTAAAGAGCGGCTGTTGGCAACCCTGGCCCCATCCCTCCAGCCCTGTCAATCATATCAGGGTGGAATAAGGGCTGAAAAGCAGGAAGGTCCTAGCACAGGGGTCGGCAACCTCTGGCACGCGGCTCGCCAGGGTAAGCATCCTGGCGGGCCGGGCCAGTTTGTTTACCTGCCGCGTCGGCAGGTTCAGCCGATTGTGGCTCCCACTGGCCGCGGTTCACCGCTCTGGCCCAATGGGGGTGGCGGGAAGCCGCGGCCAGCACATCCCTCGGCCCGCACCGCTTCCCGCCACCCCCATTGGCCCGGAGCGGCGAACCGCAGCCAGTGGGAGCCGCGATCGGCCGAACCTGCTGACGCAGCAGGTAAACAAACTGGCCCGGCCCGCCAGGGTGCTTACCCTGGCGAGCCGCGTACCAGAGGTTGCCGACCCCTGTCCTAGCAGTTGCTGGGCAGCTTTGGAAGAGAACAGAGGGTGGCTGTCCTGCTCCCAAGGTAGTCTCCTGGAAGCCTTCAGGGGAGCCACACTCAGGAGGGTCATTTACCATCCCCCTCTCCTCTCCTCCCCATGCCTACAAGGAGATAATAAGCCTGGTACGCTGGCCAGGTCGAATAGGTTTGGCAAGCCCCAAAGAGAGCCATCAGGCAGTTGGTGCCACTACCCTCAACCCCTTTGGGGAATACAGAATCTGAGCATATATAAAAGAGACTAGGGGAGTGGGAGCCAAGAGTCCCATCCCCTTCAAACACAGGTGGGCTATTTAACTCAATTGGTATCACAAAGACCCGTACTTAGGCAGATGGGGATGGCCTGTGGATTTTTCAGTGCTTGTACAGTAGGAGGCACCCAAAAGCAGCCCAAGACTGGTGACAGCCTTGTTTAGGCCTTGGTCTATTGCCAAGCCTACCTTAATGATCCCCTACTTGTGTTTCGGCTATACTGGCATCACTCAAAGCAAACTGCACGCTATGTATAAAATAAGCGTGTCTTCTAACCGCCACAGGATTAGGTTAGGGGTCCCAGCTCAGCGTCCTCCTCCATCCATTTGTCTGTGATAACAGACTTTCATAATAAAAGAAGCTGATGTGTGGGACAACCGAGATGCATCATTTCTTCTGTTCTGCAGCCTGTTGTTTCCCAGGCTGTTTGACTGGCTGATTGAACCCACCTGGCTATGACATGTGTTCCTAATAAAAGGCTTAATTGGATACTTGCATGCCTTGGAGGAAGCTGGTGCTGAGGTTATCTGGGGAAACAGCAGCAGAGGCTAAAGCACAAGAGCATTCTTGGAGGACTTAGAGCAATAGCTTAGTGTCATTTTACATCACTGACCTTCCCCCTCCCCCCCCCCCGGGTAACTTGCAAAAAAACTCTGGGATTTTATTTTTATAGGGTTCTTGTGCAACCAAAAAGCACCGCCAAAGTGCTCTTGCTCTCTGGACATGTTCCCTTCATGCAACTTAAAGCATTAATGCCAAAGAGCAGAATTGTTTAAAAGCACAAAGCAACAGAAGTAGGACTTCTGTCTTCAGAGCTTTCTAGCTGAATTGCAGCTTCTCTCTTTCTCCTCTGAAGCTAGCCCTAAAAAGCTCCACAGCTGACTAGGTTTAGCTGGACAGGAACACTTTCTGTTTCAGCCCATCTGTCATGCTTCCACCTTCTCCTCTTTCAAGTTTCTCCTCAATCAATACACATCAACCGTGAGGCTTACAAACCTCAAAATAATAGTATCTAAAACCAAAACAATACTTTGGATCTCTTAAGACAGTGTGCATCACCAGCCTAAGCGACCATGTGATGTCATTGTAGCCTCTCCTTTTATTGTGTTCGTATCCATGGTATGTTAACATCTTGTCTTCCCTAGGTTGTATTTAGAGTTGAGTGAAAATGCGAATTTCTGTCCCAGGGGGAATTTGGATGGTCTAACATTTGTTTTCATTCCAAATTAGGACAAAAAGTTGAAAGACTGAAATTTTTCACAGAATGAAAAACTTTGGTTTGTAAATGGCAAAATGTTTTGTTCATGCTTTTTTGATCAAAATTAAAAATTTCAATATTCCCAAACTGAACCTTTCATTTCGCTTTGCTGAACTGACTCAAAATGTTTCATTTCAAGTCATTTCAACATTAAACTATTTTACCATGGCTGGACTATATCTCTTATGATACATTTGTGGCCATGTGACTCCCATGATGCACCACACTGCTTGGTCAAAGGGGAGATTCTGTAGCATCATAGAACATGTAGTCCGGCCAGTTAGAGAGCCTGGCCCATTAGAGAGAATGGGGGCATCAGGCATCTAAACTACAATTCCTGTGAGACAAGGCACTACCATAGGAAAATGCAGTTTAATGTTGAACTGACTCAAAACTAAATGTTGTGTGACAGTATCAGCAAACCCAAGTATTTGGAACTGACCTGAAACAAAATATTTTGTTTTGATTTTCCTGGAGGACATTTGAAAAAATTTAGCAAAATCTTAATTTTTGCAAAAAAAAAAAAAAAGATTTTGCTGAAACTGCATTTTTCATCAAAAATAATTCAGAAGGAAAATTCCCAACATGCTCAAATTGTAACCATTCTGGGGAAGGAACAGGATTCTAGGTTCTGCTCTCAATTACACTAGTGTGAATCCAGATTATACCAGAGAAATTAAGAGCAATATTTGACCCATTGTCTTTTATTTATCAGTCAAAGATGCACATCTGTGATGTTGTATTAATAAAGGTAAATGGGGCTGTGACACAGCATGTGCTGGGAGGAAGTTAATAAAGGGGGATCGCCCCCTATGCATTTTATGGAGAAAACTACTTTCAATCCATTGCTGCTTGGCCATCTGCAATGCTTTTTCTGTTCACTTCCTTTAGGTTTTAGAGGTGGTGAAAATGGGGCTCTTCTGCCACAACTGGTTCTAATTTGAAGTGTGGCACCTGTAAGCTTTCTATCACTCTGTCATTCCTGAGGCCATAATGAATCCTTTGCCTTGCTCCTCTCTTACACTTCTGCAGCTGCCAATCAGATGGGGGAGGAGGGATAAATGCCCAGCTGCTGCTGCTTCTACTGGCAGCACTTTTGAATGAGCATTGTGAGAGGAATCATCCTCCAGAGACCTTGGGCCTGATGCTCTTCTCACTTACATTGGTATAAATCAGGAATTGCTGCATTTAAGTTACACCATTGTAAAACTGGTGCAAGTGGAGAATGAGATTCTGTGATTGCATCCTCTCTAGACATCTTTGTGTACGATGCCTAGCACAGTGGGGTCCTAGTCAATGACTAGGACTTGTAGGTGCTATGCTAATACAGATAATAATAAATCCAAGATTTCCTGGAACTCAATTGCTTAATCTAGTTGGAAACAAGTGAGGTACTAAATTTTAGCATAAATAATTAACTTACCCCAAAAGCTGTTACAACTGGTGGGGAGTCCAACCTAACCCCATTAAAGGCCACAGTCTCTCATGTGCCACTAAAATCACCATTGATTCTTGATTATTTTCATATTTCTTCCTCCCTCTGTCCTGAGTCTGCTCTTGATATTTCCCTGTATACATCAACCTTGGAACATTTTCTCATGTAGGCAAACACCTTGATGGATGATGCTATAAAAGAAGCTAATAGATCAAAATGGTGTAAATTCTCTTCCTGCCTCTCCCTCCCCTCCCTGCTGAGGCAAAAATTAAATTTCAGCAAATCAGATCTATCCCAGTTGTAGCTGGAGGATGTTTTTGTTAGAGCCTTTACATGTTTAACAGCAACTGAATAGTTTTTCTATTCTGCACCAAAGAAACATACAAACCCTTCCCCCTGTCCTTTTGTCCTGGTGCCTATTCACCATTCTCCTTGAATTTCTCTAGCATCAAAAATGTGTGGTGGGGCTTTGTGTGCAAAGCTGCTCTATGGAATGTGTTCTCACAAAAGTGTCCCTTTCCATTATTGTTACCATCCAGTGGGCCTTCTTGCTTTCTCCCCTGTTCGTCTTGAGGTGGCTTCAGTAGTGTTTAATCCACTGCTTTCCTTGGTTTTTCAGATTGAAGAGTGTACCCTGAAGGGCAAGGAACAATGTCTAATGGGAGAGTATAATCTTGCATCTCTTTCTCTGTCACAGTCTAATGTGACTGTAGGGCTTGCGATAGGTCTCACTTCAGCCCAGTCTAAGTGGCAGGTGAGCCTTGAGCTAGCATCCTACACAGGAGTGAAATACAGCCATGATCTTTGACTTCTCTCCTGAGGCTTCTGTGATGTAAATGAACAACTGCTATCCATGGTGGGTCTCCTGATGCAGTGGCTTGCCCGCTGAATTCCCTCCCATCCTACTTATTCCACCCAACATTGTAAAGAGCCATGAGGTGAAATCTGGTGTCTTTGAGGCTTTGTTCAGAGTGCCACACACACGTCTTTCTCCTAATTCGGAAATCCCAGAATTCCAGTGATGTTCCTCCTAACAGCCTGGGTATCTTAAAAGAACATGAACCCCTGGCAGTCCAGTTAAGCACATTATTAAAAACAGGGCTGTTTGTCACACTACGATTTTAATTCTTTCGAAGGATTTGTATTCATTACACGTGAAATGGAATAAACCCATCCCCTAATTCTCAAGTTCGGTGAAGAAACAATTAGCAATGAATCCACTTTAAAAGCTTTGAGCCTTTTGGAGTTAACTCAGCCCACAGTCAAGCAGACTCTCTCGCTGAAAGCAGACTTGGTGATGGGAATTTTTATTTCATCTCTATTGGCTTTATTTCATTCATAATTCATGCATGAGGCAAGACATAGTGTAGATCCCAGGAGTTCACTTTATCCCTGAAGTGAAAGGTTTAATTATAGCTTAGTTCAGGCAACATGAAAATGCAGTACACATTTATATTGTATGTCCCTCCTCCCTCCGCTCCAGAAACTTCCCCCTTCCGGCTAAGCAGGGAGGCTAATGTAACCTTTTTAGAGAAAACGGAAATAAGTCATTGAATAAACAGTAATTTATAATTGATGAAATCCATGCCACAAAGTCATGGGTTATAAGGTCAAAACAGAGTAAATTTGAAACACAAAGCAGGCTATGTTGAAATAATGTCGAGGGAAAAACAGAAATAGAAAGACGACTCAGGCTTCCAAGGATTTGGGATTAGGAGATCTGGTAAAGTTCATTTTGTCCACTGTTTTGTTTGTTTGTTTTTTCCTGCTATATGGAGAAGGGGTGTTTTAGTGGGAGGGGGGAGGTAAATTTTTTTGCAAAGAAAACTTCCTAGCCGCCTTTATTGCTAGCTCAATACCTCTTAATTGTGGAACAAGTTTTTAGGAGGTTTAACAGGTTGACTCTAGTGGCATGACTGATATAAGCATTTATGTGAATTCTACCTTCATTGTGCGAGATAATTCATTCTCGTTCTTAATGCTGCCCTGGACCTCTCTGACGCAGATGACAGAAGTAACAACTTGAGATCAGGTTTATCTGTGTATTATATGGAGTACGCACCATTAGGAACCAAGTTTGGCATGACTGTTAATCCAAAATTCACAGTTGGACAAGACCATGACAAGAGAAGACTGAGGGGGGACATGATAACCGTTTTCAAGTACATAAAAGGTTGTTACAAGGAGACAGGAGAAAAATTGTTCTTCTTAACCTCTGAGGATAGGACAAGAAGCAATGGGCTTAAATTGCAGCATGGGAGGTTTAGGCTGAACAGTAGGAAAAACTTCCTGTCAGGGTGGTTAAGCACTTGAATAAATTGCCTAGGGAGGTTGTGGAATCTCCATCATTGGAGATTTTTAAGAGCAGGTTGGACAAACACCTGTCAGGGATGGTCTAGATAATACTTAGTCCTGCCATGAGTGCAGGGGACTGGACTAGATGACCTCTCAAGGTCCCTTCCAGTCCTATGATTCTATGATGGCAACGTATGAGGATACAAGAAGGCCTACCTGGAATCTCCTGTGAATCAGGATAAGCAGTAGATATGCAATACCCATTCCTGGATGTTTTAGTGAGTGTCCAATGCGTTGGCTTTATCATTATTATTTTATACTGATCCCTATAAAATACTAAAGGCAGGATTTTCAAAGCCCACTAAGGTCAGGCCCTGTATGGGGGTTTGTGTGTGTGTGTATTTGTGCTCTGAATCTGAACCTGGAATTACATGAATGCACACACATCAGAGTTCTGTATGTGCAAACAGCCAGAGAGACCTCTATCAAAGGTCAAATTTGCACACAGGCATACAATATGAAGTGGGGGTGGGATTCCCAGTTCATGTAGATATACTCATGCTAGCTCTCACTGAGCTAACACACTAAAAATAGTCGTGTAGCCATGATACACAGCAAGCGATGATATGGGCTAGCGACCCCAGGTACAAATGTGCCGGAACCCCATGGGTATGTACTCAGCACAGCTAGCCCATGCTGGTGCTTGCCACTGCCCGTGCAGTTGTGGCTACACCATATTTTTAGCACAGTAGCTCAATACCAGCTAGCATGAGCATGTCTGTGTGAGCTAGGAATTGTACCCCTAGCTCCATGTGTAGACATATCCACAGAGATGGTAATAGCATGTGCAGATTAGAAATGCTCACACACTTGTGCATGCAGTCCTAGACTTTTTGTGCTTTGAAAAATCAGGTCCTAAATAATAATGCCTCATATGTACCTCTTATTATGGGATTTCAAAGAGCATCATACATCTATTAGTCAAGTCTCACATCACTCATGTGAAATAGATGGTTTTCATTTGACTCCAGGTAATCGTGTGACATATGTGACTTACTTATTATGTACATTCTACAGATTGATAAACTTACACCAACTGTGATTGTCCACAGCCACACAGTGAGTCAATGTTACATCTAGGAATAAAACCCAGGGGTCCTGGCTCGCTGCTGTAACCAAAAGCCAAAACTCACCTCTAACATACTAAGAAATTAATAAATAGAAGTCTCCAGGTTCTTACCATCATTTCAAAGACACAGGAAGTTATAAAAATTTGCATCAAAGATGCTTATCTTTGTAACGGTGATTAAATTTTAAATACCTGTCCTTGCCCAATTGTATTGTGATGTTCAACTTTAAGTCTCATGGATCAAGCGAACAATGGATGTTGGTGCAAACCAGAAAACAGTGGGACATTTTGTCATCCTGATATTAACTGGCCCTACTTCCTATCATTCCAGTTCTCTTTAGATCCTCAGTAGACAACAGATTGTAGGTCACTAATGCCTAGGACTGGAGATCAGAGATGCTGGAATGAAAGAGGGAAGACATGAGAAATTAACAGACATAGCATGCTAAAGATAAGAGCATATTTTTTGTAAAAGGAGCTATTTCAATTAATCTAAATATGTTTCTTCAAAGTATTTATCTTTAATTTGATGATCTCTTAATTTACTTATAAATGTTTGCTTTGCTTAGACACTTTAGAATCTTAGCTCCTGGATAATTCACTGAAGTTCAGCCCGAGAAGAGGTAAATGACCTTTGGACCTTTGAGGAGAAGTAACAAAGGAGGATCTGCACCTTAATCACACCTGAATTCTCCATTCTAGGGATTGATCAAGAGATCCTATCCATAAGATGGTGCCAGCACTCTGACTTCAGTCACCCCAAACTTGAAAAGCATGGATCAGTGACACACTAGAGGGACCAATGGGAGAGTCTTGCATGGAGAAATGCTCATAAGCCATTTGGAGTGTAGTCGCACAAATAGCTTTTATTTGTCCCTTATCTAATAGCCATATATATTGCCTAATTTAATAAAGGAGTATGACTTGCTGCCTTTATTCAGCACCATGGTCAGTTCCAGGTACATTTCTCTCCTTCAACAAACGCAAATTTAAACAAGCAAAACAAAACAAACACCCCAAAACCAAAAAAAAAAGATACGTCTTTTTTCCCTGTTAACATAATACAAACAAAGAAAAGCAATCAGAAGAAAACTCTTATTCATTCTTCTTTTCTCATATGCCTGTAGAGAGCAGTGGCGCCACTTAAACAGGTAACTCTCTGAAAGCTCCCCAGGCATAATTAGTTTTGTATGTCATGTGGTTTTCTGATTGCCATTGCAACTGGTTGGCTTCTTTTCTGAGTTAAGTAAACTGTAGTTAATGGAGACTAAGGGGTAAAGTAGCCCTCTCTTGGAAACTATGCAGCAAGAAAATAAGTGAGTGATGCAAGCTGTCTCTCCATCACGACAGTTCTGGACTGTACCTCCATGGAACGAGACAAGGCTCAAGAGAGCAAACTGATGGTTCTGTTGTTGCTTTTAACTTTTAATAGGAAGTTTAAAAGAAATAGAAGGTGTCAAGGCTGTATCCCTACTTTGAACTTTAGGGTACAAATGTAGGGGCCTGCATGAAAACTGCTAAGCTTATCTACCAGCTTAGCTCTGGTCCCGCTGCCACCATTCTCGATGGATTCCCTCCCTGGGAAGCCTTGAGAAACCTTTCACCAATTCCCTGGTGAATACAGATCCAAACTGCTTGGATCTTAAACAAGGAGAGATTGACCCTTCCCCCCTCCTTCCTTTCACCAACTCCTGGTGAATACAGATCCAAACCCCCTTTGGATCTTAAAACAAGGAGAAATCAATCAGGTTTTAAAAAAGAAGGCTTTTAATTAAAGCAAAAGGTAAAAATCATCTCTGCAAAATCAGTATGGAAAATAACTTTACAGGGTAATCAAACTTAAAGAGCTCAGAGGAATCCCCTCTGTCTTAGGTTCAAAGTATAGCAAACAAGATAAGCACTTTAGTAAAAGGTACATTTACAAGTTGAGAAAACAAAGTAAATCTAAGACGCCTTGCCTGGCTTTTACTTACAATTTTGAAATAAGAGAGACTTGTTTAGAAAGATGGGGAGAACCTGGATTGATGTCTGGTCCCTCTCAGTCCCAAGAGCGAACAACCCCTCAAACAAAGGACACACACAAAAGCCTTTCCCCCCCCAAGATTTGAAAGTATCTTGTCCCCTTATTGGTCCTCTGGGTCAGGTGTCAGCCAGGTTACCCGAGCTTCTTAACCCTTTACAGGTAAAAGGATTTTAGAGTCTCTGACCAGGAGGGATTTTAGTACTGTACACAGAGAGCTGTTACCCTTCCTTTTATAGTTATGACACGCCCCCCAAATCACAGATAGTGTTGGACGTTTGGTTCCACACTGGCTGTGATTTCTTTCCTGGAGCTCTAGGAGAAAACAGAGTTAATAAGACACACGTACCTTTAGACATACTACTGATTATATAAAAACTAACAATATGTTTCATTCCAAAAACAATTGTTAACCAGTTAACTCTGGGAAACTTTCCCGGGAGAGTGCATCAGCCACTTTGTTAGAAGCTCCCGAAATGTGTTGTATTTCAAAATCAAAATCTTGGAGAGCTAAACTCCACCGAAGAAGTTTTTTGTTATTTCCCTTGGCGGTATGAAGCCACTGTAGCGCAGCATGGTCTGTTTGTAGTTGGAACCGCCGTCCCCAAACATATGGGCGTAGCTTTTCCAGCGCGTACACAATGGCGTAGCATTCCTTTTCGCTGATTGACCAGTGGCTTTCCCTCTCAGACAGTTTCTTGCTGAGAAACACGACAGGATGGAATTCTTGATCCGGTCCTTCCTGCATTAAAACTGCTCCCACGCCTCGCTCGGAAGCATCTGTGGTTACTAGGAACGGTTTGTCAAAGTCTGGGGCCCTTAGCACAGGGTCAGACATGAGTGTTGCCTTAAGCTGGTTAAAGGCCTTTTGACACTTATCAGTCCACTGAACTGCATTTGGCTGTTTTTTTCTGGTTAGGTCTGTCAGCGGGGCGGCGATTTGGCTGTAGTGTGGTACAAATCGCCTATAATATCCGGCCAAGCCTAAGAAGGATTGGACCTGTTTCTTTGACTTTGGAACCGGCCACTTTTGGATAGCATCCACTTTGGCCTGTAGGGGATTTATAGTTCCTTGACCCACCTGGTGCCCCAGGTACGTCACTCTGTTTTGGCCTATTTGACACTTTTTAGCCTTAACAGTTAGTCCTGCCTGCCGGATGCGCTCGAAGACTTTTTTCAGGTGCTCCAGGTGTTTTGTCCATGAATCAGAAAAAATGGCCACATCATCGAGGTAGGCAACTGCAGATTCTCCCAATCCTGCTAGGAGACCATCTACAAGTCTTTGGAAGGTGGCGGGTGCATTTCGCAACCCGAAAGGGAGTACATTGAATTCATACACCCCTGCCTGGGTGACGAAGGCTGACCTTTCCTTAGCGGGTTCATCTAGTGGTACTTGCCAGTACCCTTTGGTTAAGTCTAAAGTAGAGATGAATTGGGCATGTCCCAATTTTTCCAATAGCTCATCTGTGCGTGGCATTGGATAGTTGTCAGGACGAGTTACAGCATTTAGCTTACGGTAGTCCACGCAAAAGCGTATTTCCCCATCTGGTTTGGGAACTAGAACCACTGGAGATGCCCATGCACCGGTAGAGGGGCGGATTATACCCATCTGTAGCATGTCCTGGATCTCCCTTTGTATAGCCGCTTGGGCATGAGGTGACTCCCGGTAGGGTGGGGTTCTAATTGGGTGAGCATTACCTGTGTCAATGGAGTGGTATGCCCGTTCGGTCCGTCCTGGAGTGGCTGAGAAAATCGGTGCAAAGCTTGTGCACATCTCCTTTATCTGCTGTCGCTGCAGACGTCCCAGGGTCGTGGAGAGGTTCACCTCTTCCACGCCACCATTCCTTTTTCCTTCATAGTAGACACCTGCAGGCCACTCCGCGTCATTAGTTTCCTGGGCTGTAAACTGGCAAACGTTTAATTTTCTAGAATAAAAGGGCTTAAGAGAATTAACATGGTATACCTTAGGCTTTATGTTGGAGGTGGGGGAGGCTATGAGATAGTTAACAGCTCCTAGGCGCTCCTGGACCGTGAATGGTCCTTCCCACGACGCTTCCATTTTATGGGCCTGGAGCGCCTTTAAGACCATGACTTGGTCTCCTACTTTGAAGGACCGTTCTCTGGAATGTTTATCATACCAGGCCTTTTGCTCTTCCTGAGCATCCTTTAGGTTTTCTTTAGCAAGGGCTAAAGAGTGTCGGAGGGTGTTTTGTAGGTTGCTTACAAAGTCTAGAATGTTAGTTCCTGGAGAAGGCGTAAACCCCTCCCATTGCTGCTTCACCAACTGTAATGGCCCCTTAACCTCGCGGCCATACACAAGTTCAAATGGTGAAAACCCTAAACTGGGATGTGGTACAGCCCTGTAGGCAAAAAGCAACTGCTGCAACACTAGGTCCCAATCATTGGAGTGTTCATTTACGAATTTACGTATCATGGCCCCCAAAGTTCCATTAAACCTCTCCACCAGACCATTGGTTTGATGGTGATGAGGGGTGGCAACCAAGTGATTCACCCCATGAGCTTTCCACAGGTTTTTCATGTTCCCTGCCAGGAAATTAGTTCCCGAATCTGTAAGTATGTCGGAGGGCCACCCTACCCTGGCAAAAATGTCTGCTAATGCCTGGCACACACTTTTAGTCTTGGTGTTGCTTAAGGGTACAGCTTCCGGCCATCGGGTAGCAAAATCCATGAAAGTCAGTACGTACTGCTTTCCTCTGGGTGTCTTCTTTGGGAAAGGACCCAGAATATCCACAGCTACTCGCTGAAATGGGACCTCAATTATGGGTAGTGGCTGGAGAGGGGCTTTAACCTGGTCTTGGGGCTTTCCCACTCGTTGGCACACCTCACAAGACCGGACATAATTAGCAACGTCCTTGCCCATTCCCTCCCAGTGGAAGGACTTCCCCAACCGGTCTTTGGTTCTGTTCTCCCCAGAATGGCCACTGGGATGATCATGGGCTAAGCTCAAGAGCTTTACCCGATACTTAGTGGGAACTACCAACTGTCTTTGAGGATGCCAGTCTTCCTGGTGCCCACCAGAAAGAGTCTCCTTGTATAAAAGTCCTTTTTCTACAACAAACCGGGATCGGTTAGAAGAGCTGAGAGGCGGTGGGGTGCTCCGTGCCGCCTCCCAAGCTTTTTGAAGGCTGTCATCTGCTTCCTGCTCGGCCTGGAACTGTTCCCTTGATGCTGGAGACATCAGTTCCTCCTTGGACTGTGGACTGGGGCTTGGTCCCTCTGGAAGCGATGCAGGTGCTGGGGCTTTTTCCATTGACTGTGAACCGCTGTCCGCTGGTGCACTATGTGGTATTTCAGGCTCTGGCTGAGCCTCTTGGGTAGGGTTATCTGCTGCTTCCGCCAGTTTAGGCTCGCTGGTGTCCTCTGGCATTGGAGTTGTAGACGGGGTTGCAAGCGCTGGACTCAGTGCTGGCAATGGTTTTGGTGCTGGTTGCGTTGCCAGTTCCGGTTCTGGGACTGGCTTTGGCTGGGTCTCTGGGATTGGATCCACTACGGCTGTTGCAGTCGTTGGCAGGGGATCCGGTTCCACCACCTGTGTTTGGGTCTCCGGTAACACAGACGGGGTCCTGGTGGACGGCTCAGGAACAGGGATGGTGAAAGCTTGCTTAGCCTGGCTGCGGGTGACTATTCCCACCCTCTTGGCTAGCTTCACATGGTAGGCCAAGTCTTCCCCCAGCAGGATGGGAATGGGATAATTGTCATAGACTGCAAAAGTCCACATTCCTGACCAGCCCTTGTACTGGACATGCAACTTGGCTGTAGGCAAGGTTACAGACTGTGACACGAAGGGTTGAATTGTCACTGTAGCCTCTGGGTTGATGAGTTTGGGGTCCACTAGGGATTGGTGAATAGTTGACACTTGTGCCCCAGTGTCCCTCCAAGCGATAACCTTCTTTCCACCCACTCTCAAGGTTTCCCTTCGCTCCGAGGGTATGAGAGAGGCATCTGGGTCTGGGGTTCTTTGGTGTGATTGGGGTGTAATGAACTGTAATCGGTTGGGGTTCTTGGGGCAGTGAGCCTTTATGTGCCCCAGTTCATTACATTTAAAACATCGCCCTGCTAAGGTATTACCGGGGCGATGTTGGTTGCTGGAGACTGGTGTGGTGGGGTGAGAAGGCATCTGGGGTTTCCCTTGGGATGTGGGTGGGGTCTTGGGTTGTCCCCGGTGATAAGGTTTTGTTTCGGCTTGCCCCTTCTGATATTCGCTCCAACTGCTACTAGCTTTTTTCTTTTCTGTCACCTCCACCCATTTGGCTCCAATCTCCCCCGCCTCGGTTACAGTTTTGGGCTTTCCATCTAGGATGTACCTTTCTATTTCCTCAGGAACACCCTCTAAAAACTGCTCCATTTGCAATAGGAAGGGCAACTCTTCCGTAGATTTAACATTTGCTCCTGATATCCAGGCATCCCAATTTTTCCCAATGTGGTAGGCATGTCGGGTAAATGACACATCAGGTTTCCACCTTAGGGCTCTGAACCGCCGACGGGCATGCTCAGGTGTTAGCCCCATTCTGATTCTGGCCTTGTTTTTAAAAAGTTCATAACTGTTCATGTGTTCCTTAGGCATTTCAGCCGCCACCTCTGCTAAGGGTCCACTGAGCTGCGGCCTCAGCTCTACCATGTACTGGGTTGAAGGGATGTTGTATCCAAGGCAGGCCCTTTCAAAATTTTCTAAGAAGGCCTCAGTATCATCGCCTGCCTTGTAGGTGGGGAATTTCCTGGGATGGGAAGTGGTACCTGGAGAGGAGTTGTTAGGATGGTCTGATGCACCCTGCCTAGTCCTTGCTGCTTCCAGTTCCATCTCTTTTTCTTTCAGCTCCATCTCTCTTTTATGGGCCTTCTGTTTGGCTTTTTCTTCTCTTTCTCTCAGCTCCATCTCTCTTTTATGGGCCTCCTCTTGGGCTTTCTCTTCTCTGTCTCTCAGCTCCATCTCTCTCTTGTGGGCCCCCTCTTTGGCTTTCTCTTCTCTGTCTCTCAGCTCTATCTCTTTTTCTTTCAGCTCCATAGCTTTCTTGTGGGCCTCCTCTTTAGCTTTTTCTTCTTTGGTAGTCATTTTCCTGGTTTTCTTGTGCTGGGTCACACCCCTCTGCAGTTGACTGAAACTGGGATGTACTTAGCTCAGGCTCCTGCTGAGTGCTGCTGAGTTAACAGAGACTTTCTAACAAGCTACTCCCGAGGATGTAAAAAGAAAAAAAAAAACAATTCAGCTTGTAAATTATCTTTACTAGATCAAAGTTTGCTCACTGATTGAACCGTTCTCTTAACAAAGGACCTTGTTAAAAAAAAACTTAACACCTCTGCCTTCAGGCAAGGAGAGATAAGATATGCATCTACCTTCAGCTCTGCTTTCCAAGCAGCTAGAAGGAAAAAAAAATCTTACCGGCTTTTGGGTTTAAAACGATCCCACCGCTGCCACCATGTCAAGGCTGTATCCCTACTTTGAACTTTAGGGTACAAATGTAGGGGCCTGCATGAAAACTGCTAAGCTTATCTACCAGCTTAGCTCTGGTCCCGCTGCCACCATTCTCGATGGATTCCCTCCCTGGGAAGCCTTGAGAAACCTTTCACCAATTCCCTGGTGAATACAGATCCAAACTGCTTGGATCTTAAACAAGGAGAGATTGACCCTTCCCCCCTCCTTCCTTTCACCAACTCCTGGTGAATACAGATCCAAACCCCCTTTGGATCTTAAAACAAGGAGAAATCAATCAGGTTTTAAAAAAGAAGGCTTTTAATTAAAGCAAAAGGTAAAAATCATCTCTGCAAAATCAGTATGGAAAATAACTTTACAGGGTAATCAAACTTAAAGAGCTCAGAGGAATCCCCTCTGTCTTAGGTTCAAAGTATAGCAAACAAGATAAGCACTTTAGTAAAAGGTACATTTACAAGTTGAGAAAACAAAGTAAATCTAAGACGCCTTGCCTGGCTTTTACTTACAATTTTGAAATAAGAGAGACTTGTTTAGAAAGATGGGGAGAACCTGGATTGATGTCTGGTCCCTCTCAGTCCCAAGAGCGAACAACCCCTCAAACAAAGGACACACACAAAAGCCTTTCCCCCCCCAAGATTTGAAAGTATCTTGTCCCCTTATTGGTCCTCTGGGTCAGGTGTCAGCCAGGTTACCCGAGCTTCTTAACCCTTTACAGGTAAAAGGATTTTAGAGTCTCTGACCAGGAGGGATTTTAGTACTGTACACAGAGAGCTGTTACCCTTCCTTTTATAGTTATGACAGAAGGTTTGGTGGTGCTGTAAAAATAATTACTTAGTTTCCTCCAGCTAAGGTGTTTCTTGTCTTCAGAGAGCTGCAGCACACAAGCAAGTCTTATAATCCCTCAATAGAAATCTCATTATTCTGCCTTTGTTTTCTGGTGTGATGTATTTTTCTGTCATATTAAAAATGAATGGACTCCACTTTCTGAGTCCTTCCATGCATCATTCTGTCTTCCCTTGGAGTGAGACATTGTTTGCCACATTCTAACTCTTGTTAAAGAGCATTGAGTTCACGGTGGAAAACAAATAATTGTGGCTCACAATAACTTTAATAATATGGTTAGTGTCAACCAAGATCTTGCTAACTGGAGTGTTATGTAAGGACACAATACTAGGCGCGGAGGAGATATTTGATCAACAGAAAACAGAGCAAAATACAAATCTGCTGAACCAGGATCATTCTGTTAGGGCCAGATTCTTCCTTCCTTACTCAAGCTGGGTATTTCCTTGCTGCTGAACATGAGGACAACAGGGTCTGGCACATTTTAGAGCTTCTATGAACTGTCCCCAAAGTGGTGAGCCTCTGTGTGGGTTTTTTAAAATTGTTTTGAGGTTCTGAGGTGATGGTCCACTTTAGTTTTGAAATTTCAAGTCTGTTTTCTTACTTTAGGCCTGACTCTGGGCAATGAGCAATGTGTAAACAGCACCAAGTCAGGAGCAGCTTCAGGAGGCATTGTGACTCCAGAGACACCCCACTGAGTCATTCTTCCTTCCCTGCTTCCTCACAGGAGATAGTAATTTAAAGCTGGCCTATACTACCCCATGAATTATGAAGCACCACCCACTGGTTCAGCTCCTCTGGCCAGTGAGTAGAGGAGGTGGAGTCAAGATCCTGCCCATTTCCCACCCAACCTGCTTCTGGGAGGGAGTAAACAACCCCAGATTCTGCTGTGCACCTGGACCCAAGGTCTGGGAGCCCCAGCAGGGCTTTAAGAAGTGTGGGGTTTCTTCTTACTCCCTTGTATGGACATGGAGTCTGACTCTGCATCTTGCCCTACGTTTCCTCACTGTTCCTTCCAATCATTTCTCCATTTCCAAGTCTAAGGGTAGGTCTACACTTACCCGGTAGTTCGGCGGCGAGCGATCGAACTTCTGGGTTTGACTTATCGCGTCTTGTCTGGACGCGATAAGTCGAACCCGGAAGTGCTCGCCGTCGACTGCGGTACTCTTGCTTGGCGAGAGGAGTACCGCGGAGTCGACGGGGGAGCCTGCCTGCCGCGTGTGGACCGAGGTAAGTTCGAACTAAGGTACTTCGAACTTCAGCTACGTTATTCACGTAGCTGAAGTTGCGTACCTTAGTTCGAATTAGGGGGTTAGTGTAGACCTGCCCTAAGAGAGTTCAGTGTCACTACATTAAACAGCCAAAGTAGTCCCACATTTATGGTTCATTTCAAAAGTAATTGTCCATCTCCTCTACCTACAAAGGGGGGGAGGGATAGCCCAGTGGTTTGAGCATTGGCCTGCTAAACCCAGGGTTATGAGTTCAATCCCTGAGGGGGCCATTTAGGGATCTGGGGCAAAAATCTGTCTGGGGATTGGTCCTGCTTTGAGCAGGGGGTTGGACTAGTTGACCTCCTGAGGTCCCGTCCAACCCTGATATTCTATGAAAGCAAAACAGAACTTGGTCCCATTCTCTTGATGGATAATACCAAGGTAGTTATCTCTTAACTTACCCCCTAAAGGCTTGACCATATCTATAGGATGATTTAGCCAATGAGTTCTCCTCCCCTTGCATCCTGTTCAATAGTGAAATCCGTATTCTTCCATGTGTCTATTTGACTGCTATTGTAGAAGGGGTTGTATGAAGTGGATACTGTCTGGCACATTGTACCAGTACTTCTTTGGCATCGGCATCAAAAAGAAATGTTTCCAGTCCTTATGGGGAAGAAAACCTAAATGTGACCTAAGCAGTGCTGTCTGCAGACAGAGAACCTGAAACAATAGCTCTCAGAGTGGGGTGAACATAAGGTGTGAATGACTCATCTCAGTCAGGTGTTAACTCTGAAGCTCAGTGATAACATAGATTCAATGTTGCCATTTAAACTGTCATTTCAGTACTGATTATGTTAGCAGAAGTATCCTGCTGCTCTGGGATTGTGAGTGGTGCTTGTGATTTTTTTTGGAAAGAATTTAGGGAGAAATATGCCCTCACAGTCTGACTCCTGCACTGCATACCTTGCGGCAAATTTTACTTGGTTTCACCATTCCAGTGGTGGCTGCTGAAGTCTGGCTGTAAAAGTGCTGAATGATTTCTTCTCTCTGTTTTCCAGCTGGTGGGCTTTGTCTATGCCTGTTACGTTGTCAGTGTTTTTACAGAAGAAGAGGACAGCTGTAAGTATTCATCAACAGATTCCTGGGCAACCGTTTTTGTAAAAAAACCACTCTCTCTCTTTCTCTCTCTCTCAAGGATGTTGTCTCGTGAGCTAGTGCTATAGGCCTTCAGCCAGTGAATGAAGGGGAGGAAGGTCAGGGGAAGTGAGATGACATTTTCTTATCAATCTTTCCATCTCACCACATAAATGGCATCACTGTAACATCTGCCTGACAAGGACAAATTTACCGTGAGATCCTCTCCTCTGTCTTGAACTCCCATATCGTCTTCTCTGATTATTTTAGCACAAAGGTTTGGCTTTGTCCACTGATCATGTCTGGGTATTAGAGACAGAAACAGGGGAACTGATTCTCCTTTTACACTGGTGTTGATTAGGAATAATGCCATTGAGATCAGTGGAGTATCAACAGTGTAAACTTGGTTGTAAGTGAATGGAGAATCAGGTCCAGTATGTTCAACTGAGCAGGAAGGCCATGCCCTGTGCACTTCATGATATAAGCTCAGGATAAAATAGAGGGCAAGAATATTGACAAATAACTGAACTGAGCATTTAACTTGCAAAACAGAGGTGGTCCTGTACCTGGACTGTAGAGAAGATGAATGAACTAATTCTCCTTATGCTTGATCTGCAATTCTCTTAGGTACTTAGGGTTCAATTTTACAGTGCCAAAGGAAAGCAGAGAGCCAAAGGAAAGCCACTTTGATTATAGGTCAGCTGGATTTACCCACCTACATGTAGCCTTTTCCTGCATTTCCAAAACTCCCATTGAACCACATGATTTTAGGCGCACAAAGATTGGGTCCATTGATTCTAAATAGCAATATAGGATGTTCTCTTTAGAAGTGTGTTTCTTTGGGTTAGATCCTCAGCTGGTGTGAGTCAGCATAGTGCTGTTCAAATCAATGGACTTACACCAATTTACTTCAACCGAGGAACTGACCCAAAGGCTTTATATACCAGTGTTACTTCTTTGAGGCTTCTAGCCCTTCACATTAATGTGAGAAGCTTTATCCTATAAAGATTCGCTGCCAAGGGTGTTTGCTGAAAAATAATGGGTTTGAATTAGATGTTAGAAGGTAAGTGAGAAAGTTTATTTCAAATGGGTTTAATGAGATATACTACTAGTCTGGCTTGTCCTCTCTATTTCTCTCTTGCTTCCTGTGTGGCTGTATCGACCACAGTGGCTTTACTGATTACTTGCTTAAAGCTAGCTAGCTGTTTAACAAAGGCCTGTATTATAAGTAATGAAAAACAAGGTTTGCTCCATCATCTTTTCCCCTCTCTCACTAAGAATGTCATCTGTATGTTTTACCCAAAGGGCTTTAGATTCAATGTTACTTTAAATACTATTTTTAAAAACATGGTTTAAATACAATGGTTTCATCACCAGAAGCCATTACAAGTAGAATGAATTATTTAGAAACATACTGCTGTTAATTTCAGAATTTTTAAAATTCTGCTCCATCCCAGTTTCTCAGGCTCAGCGTTGAAATGCCAGCTTGAATAATTAACAATGACACACCATCAATATTTCACAGTCACAGCAGTAGATCCTTCCAGTGACCTGAACAAATTTGAACTGCGTTTTAATTTTCTCTTCCATTTGTAGTTTCTTTTAAATGTTCCTTTGATGTGCAGCATGAAGTAATTATGAGTGCTGAGACACATTAATCAGGAGGCCAGTGCTAACGTGATTTTCATGAGAAAAAACAGCAATGGGATCCACTAACCCTGGATTGTGGGCAAGAGTGTTTTAGATGTGCAATCTATGGATGGTATCACCAGTGAATTACGATCAGGATTTTATAAAATGATTAGGATTTTGGGTGCCTCAGTTGTTAGATGCCAAACTTGAGAAAACGTATTTTCAGGGAGCAGGTGATAGGCATTTTCAGAAAGACAGGCCTCTTTAATATCTCTGGTGTTGGATACACAAAAACAGAGGCAACCAAAACTTTAGAAAATCACTTTTGAAAATCTTGGCCAATTTTTATTTTTGAAGTTATCAGGGAACATTTTGAAAAGCACCTAACTGACTTGAGTGCCTACATCTTATTTTTCAAAAGTGACTTAGGCAGGTAGAGGCCAGTTTTTTTAAAGGTATTTTGAAATCAGTGAGAGTTAGGCATCTGAATTCCTTTAAAATCTGGCCCTAGGAACCTATGTATCATTGAAAGTCATTGGGATTAGGGTCCTATGTCGCTTATGTGTTTTTGAAAATGTTACCTATATTCTAGTCATTCCAATGTCACAACAGCAGTGTCCTGCTGTCTGTCAGAACAAAGATTTGGGTGGCTGCTGAGGAATTCAATTTCTAAATATTTTTAAACATTTTTGTAATGTTTTTCATGCTTCTCTTTCTATTTTAGGTTGTGTGTTGACAAAATATTTAATAAAATTACCATACCAAATTTACATATTAAAAATATGTAACTGAAGCTTAAAAGAACAGTGCCACCTTCAGGAAAGAAAAATGGAATGGTTATATGGTTAATGAGAATATCTAGAGTTATATTTTTAAAAAATGTGTTTGGAAGGGATATAAACTTTCTTACTTCAGGGCGTAAACCACATTCTAACTGATGGGATTTAAGAAGAAACTTTCCCTATGGAGAGAATATTCCATAACTTCCTATACTACTTGGTATTATAGTCGCTGTAGGAGATCAGATACTTGGACTGGGTGGAGCATGTCTGATCCAGTCTGGCATTCTCTATGAGAATCTTCCTTAAGTTGAACATCTACAAAATGTTCTAGGTAGAATTGTCAAAGGAGCCCAAGAGAGTTAGATAACCAAGCCCCACTGAAATTTAACTCCCATATTTTCCTTTGAAAATCCCAACCTTAATCTTTAAATATATTGTTGGAGCCACATAGTCTAAAAATATGATTAATTTTAGAAGAACCCTGAGAAATTTTCCCAGTCAGGTCATCTGGAAAACTCTGATAATGGGCAGCAGGGAAATTGTGTCGTAAAAAGTCCTTTGACCAGTTCCATTGTCATTATTTGAGCATTGGGAAAAGGAAGCATTTTAAATATTTTTATGGATTTAAAAGAAATCAAATTGAAGAAATCTGAAAACCATCAAGTTCGTGGGCACTAGGGTGGTTTATAATAAACCAGTTGCTGCTGTCACTGTCTTGTTTTCCTACAAGCAAGCAAATCACCCGTGGGGAGACAACCTTCAGAGATATTGCTTGCTACCTGCTTTCATGCAGACATCCACTCCCTTATCATCGCTCAGAGTCTTTCTGTTAGCACATTTCTGAAAGGCCACGGTCTGCTTTGTCCACTCATGGCTGATGCGCTGTGACACAACGTGATGATGATTTGAAGTGGGGAGGGGTGACTCAGGTGTTCCCCACCCCCATGTTTGAAAATTCTGCAGTAGCTGGAGTTCACACACTGAACAAAGCAACAGAGGGTCCTGTGGCACCTTTAAGACTAACAGAAGTATTGGAGCATAAGCTTTCGTGGGTAAAAACCTCACTTCTTCAGATCAGATGTTCTGAAGAAGTGAGGTTTTTACCCACGAAAGCTTATGCTCCAATACTTCTGTTAGTCTTAAAGGTGCCACAGGACCCTCTGTTGCTTTTTACAGATTCAGACTAACACGGCTACCCCTCTGATACTTGACACACTGAACAGTTTCCTTTCCCAAGAGGTCTAGGTTGAGTGGTCTTTATAGCCAGTCTGTATTAGGTCCCATGTACATAGATAAGTGCCAAACGAAGGGCTGTTGGTAATCATCTTTCTGTTCTTTGCACCATTTTCTGTTAAGTCATGCCATGCACCAGCTTTCCTGTCGCCATCCCTGCCATATGTTTTTTTTTATTTATTTATTATTATTTGGGTTTTGATTTCTTTCAGTTGATTTCATTGGTGGATTTGATCCATTTCCTCTCTACCATGTCAATGAAAAACCCACCAACCTTTTGTGCAAGCAGACGTACCTGTAAGTATTGGCTACCATGCTAAGAAGCATGTGGTGCCTCTCAGCTCAGTGGCTCAAGGTTGCTCCGTTGACTCTCTAATAGGCGGATTTCTCTAGCAGGTGTTCCCTTGTCAGGGTTTGACACTTGACGGGGGCAGATCACTGGGAGGGGTGAAGTCAACTCCTTTCAACCTCAGGGTGTGGTTGGGCTCAAGCTGTGAATGCTAGTGCGGCCATCCTTGGTTTCTAACATGGCATCATTACGGCCTCTCACGATGGAGTAAATTCTAGTCCCCGGTGCTAAGATTCGGTAAGAGAGCCTTGTGCAAGGTAACTGTATGCATGCTGGGGAAGGGTGGCAGCGAATCCTCCCCTCCCTTGCCCAGCTATTAAAACTACATCGCAGCTCTGCGCCCAGCCAATCATAACACAGAGTTTTAGTCCATTATATCTGTGCAGTTCCAGTCGAGGCCTTTGCCAGTGCCCCTCCCACAAGCCCTCTGCTCTCCCATGGAGTGACCACCTAAAGACTTGGCTCCATGACATGCAGAGGCTGGCATGGTCTCCCTGTATAGATTCTCCACTTCTCAGCCACCCTGTGCAGTGGAAAGTGGGCATTTCCCCCATGTTTGGGTGTTTTATGGTTTACATGCAGGATCATACAGGTTTGGCTTTATGAGTTCATTTTGCTGGAATTCTGTTTCCCATGGAAACAGTGGTTTATACAGACAGTCCTTGTAGTAGAGCTCAGGTGAAAGGCAGTCACTTCACAACCATCCCCCTCACACTCCTACCATAGATCCCAGGGCCGGCTCCAGGTTTTTTGCCGCCCTAAGCAAAAAAAAAAAAAAAAAGCTGGAGTGCTGCTGCCGAAGCAAAAACAAAAACAAAAACAAAAAAAAATGGCGTGCTGCCCCCAAAGGGCCAAAATGCCGCCCCTTGAAAAGTGCCACCCCAAGCACATGCTTGGAACGCTGGTGCCTAGAGCCGGCCCTGATAGATCCGTCACTGAATTCTAACTCCTGCCCTCTGATAATCCCCATTTTGTTATTCATTGCACAAGAGCTATTGTGCGGTCCACTTGAGAGCTGCTTCTTAATTAGATACTTACATTTAAAGGCTCGTATTATCTGTGCTTAGCAGCTATAGACATTGAATTTCTGTTACTCTCGGCACGGAATCTTCAGGAGAGCACCTCAGTGTGTGGAATCTCTTAAGGGAGGATGATTTTAAGTCTGATGCTATAGCAGAATTCTCCCAAAAAGCAAAAGATGGCGGAGAGGTGGGGCTGAAAGGAGGAAATTGACCTTAAAATAGATCTGGGCAAATGCTCCCAAAATGCATATGCACAGGCACACTCAAACGCACTATGTCACTGCAGGCGAACAGGTGAGTTTTGAAAAGAAGTTCAGTTTCTCATAACTGAGGGGCTTAGTGGCCTTATTAGGAGGGACGGGGCTGGAGATTAAATATCGATTTTTCCCTCTCATTTTGTCATTGTGGGATGGGATTTTCCTGCGTCTGTGGAAGCTGCAGGGTTCCTGGGCAGCTCCTTGATTTACTGACCTGGTGCAGTGGAGAAAAACTGCACTTTTGCAAAAAAAAAAAAAAAAAAAAAAAAAAGAGATTAGGTTGCTTTTCTCTTAAAAATAGTTGTATGTTATATGGATATAAGACTTCACTTATCAGTGTCAGCTTCTTTCACAAGCTGGAGCAGCATGGAGAGTGCCAGTGTAAGTTTCCTTACAAAACCCCACAGTCTTCATTCAATTTCCAATCCATGATCCTCCTGCTGAGACTGTACCCGGTGGTACTGTACTGTTTAATTTGGGGTGTGCAGTTAGCTACCAAGCACTGGATAGACAGCACCCATATATTTCACAATAGCCACCAGATTGTAATGACTTTTGCTTACTACCAGTCTGGGATCTTACCCCTCCTCCACACACACCTAGCAGGAGGAGGAGCAGAAGGAGCTGGACACAAAGAAGGAACAATTTCTATATATTGATGCCAGAGCATCCTGTAATCTGGGAGCAATAGGATCCCAGGCCTCGTTATTGGGTTCTTTTCCTGGGAGAGCCATATCTTTATAATAGTTCTGTAATGTACCTGTCCTTTTCCTGATGGGCTCACATACCATTCTATCCTCCCAATGCTCCCTTTCTTGGAGCCTGTTTTCTGTTGTCTCCTCTCTCTTCCCCACCTCCTTGAATATGCTTCTGAATTCTCAGACTCTTAAGGCCAGAAGGGACCATTAGATCATCTTACACAACACAGGCTAGAGAACCTCACCCACTGAATTCTGCATCAAGCCCGTAGTGTCTTTTTAAGCTATAGCGTGTCTTTTAGAAAAGGATCCCAAGCCTTGATTTAAAAACTTCAAACGATGGAGAATCCATCATGACCCTAGGTAACTTGCTCCAATGATTAATTGCCCTCTTTGTTAAAAATGTGTCCCTCATTTCTAGTCTGAATTGGTCTAGCTTCAACTTCCAATCATTGGATTTCATTATGTCTTCGCTATGTTAAAGAGCCACCTACTATACAATCTCTTCCCCACGTAGATACCCGCAGACCTTGATCAAGTCCCCTTTTAACCTTCTCTTGGATAAAATAAATAGATTGAGCTGCTTTGAATTGTGATTGTAGGCTTCCAATTAGCAGAGAACATTCTTACAAACAACCACTAGCTGTTTGTTAGTTCTCTGCTTAAAAACCCCACTGGCATGCTGCATTGTTGCTTACAATTGCAATATTTAAATATGTTTAGTTAGCACCCCTTTGCCACACATACACAGCAACAAGTCTTTATAAATACATGCAGGTTACAATTATTTCTATTTCAATCTGTACTGGCCGTAAGGATTATTTTGGGGGGTGTTTTTTATTAAACTGCTTTTGAATGCAACAGAGTCAACAGAGTGTGGGAAAAAAATTGTAAAGGTTTACGGTGAAAGTTAGTTGCCCTTAATCAATCTAATTGCTGCTTGCCCATCAAAGGACTGCACTAATTGTTAACTTTAATACTAATATTTTAAGGAATGTGGATACAAAGTAAGTTAGGACTGGAGGGTGTTCAGTGCATGAGCATCTGGGTCAAAATATTAAAGAGCAGGATAACAATGGAGTTATTGAAAACTAAAAGCAACCCTCTCCCCAGGCTGAGTCAGAGAGCATTCCCAGCCTAATAAGTTTTCATGAATGAGGGACAGAAGGCCCAACATTTTTATCCTTCATTAGCTATGCTGAAATTCAGCCCATGTCTCTTTGCGACACTGTCTTCTTTGGGGCTTGTGTGGAGAGGCTACTCCACACTGGGTGTCAGCTCAGGGCCATTTTACAGTACTTAAAACTACTACTCAACAAGGTCTGTAACCTGAAACAATTCTTGCCATGTGGAGCATGCAGAGTGCTCTTGTGATGATGTTGAACAAGCGTCTATGACTAACGCTAATGCACACTTAATACCATTAAGAACTCAAGAAGCAATGCTGCCCTCTCAGACACGTGGAGCTTTAGACCCATCATGACCCATTGCCATCACTTCAAACCTGTTGTGTCAGAGCCAGTCCATTTTTGTTTGTTCGAGAGAGACCATCCTTATCCTTTGAGTTTGTGAAAAGATCTCGAAGTGGAACTGTGCTTGAGCACCTCATTTTCGATCAAAACTGTCTCCAACTTATTTCACATCATTTTGATGCTAGAAACTGCTCCCACAGTGGCCTGGAACTGGCCCTGGGTTTCCACAAGAGGTTCACAAGTGCTGGAGAACCTATCTACAAACCTGGTCTGGTTCTGTTACAACTGCACATTTCCACCAGCTTTTGGGTTTCAATTGTGAGCATCTAGCCCAGTTTTACTGACAGTTACTGCAGCATAAAAAAAATAAATACATTAGGATTCTATATTTATCAGCTGTTTTGTTGCTAAACGTTAACGTCTTCATATCGAACACAGTGGAGCAGTCCCTGCTATGTAAGTGTGGTTGTTAGGCAGCAGCTGGTTGCCTGTGAGTGAGGCAGCCTGTCCTTTCACAGCTGGAGGGACATCTCCGGGTCACCACTCTCCTTAATGTGCTTCAGCCAGTTCTCGAATATTGAGCATGGCCACACGAACACTGACACCCAGGTGCAGCATTTGAGGACTGGCTAATGGGAATAGAACCCATGACATGCAGGTGTACTCCCTGAGTTAAGGCAGCACTGTACTAGGTCACCTAGTACCTGATAGACACATGAGCAGTTCTGCCTTATCACAGCTACACAAAAAAGCAGTCATCACAACCTCAGAGGCCATTTTATATTAGAGATAGGCCCAAGGTACAAACTCAGATCCAGCTTCTAAAAAACCCCAAAATATATAAGTGCTGCCAGGAGTATTTGGATCCACCACTTTGGTTCAGGCCTATCTTTAGTTTAAGTGCATTGTGGAAGTAGATCTGGACACATCAGGTGAGCAGCTCTTAGCGCCCTTTACCATACTGGGATCCAAGGGGAGTGCAATCATCCTCAGCTCTGGTCTGAAGCATTCAAAAAATCAAGTTAGGAATTGTCTACTGATTTTTTAAAAAATCATTGTACCACAGCTGCTGGTTGTTGCCTCTACAGTGAGTTTAGTGAATTGCAGGTTTCATCTGGCTTAATTATTGCATTTTCTACTATATATATATATACACACACACACACACACACACAGTTTTTTTCCCCTTGCTGTACCAACGTAACCTTAACATTTCACAACTGTGGGGCATTTCACGACATTAAATTGTCAGGTGAGCTTGTAAGAGCCTAGCTCCAGAAGGAATAATACTAGAGTTTTCATGCCAAGTCCTAGGGCGAGATTTTCAAAAGTATTTAGGCACCTAAAGATGCACATAGCCATGGAGTGGGATTTTTAAAAGTGCTTAGGAGCCTAATGCCCCACACTAGGAGTTGGGATTTTCAAAAGCACTTTGGCACCTATTAGGTGCCTCTATGTGTCTAAATCTCTCTTAAAATCTGGCCCCTAGTGGTGGAGATACATAGTTGATTTTCAAAGCTTGCAAGTTTCATAGATGGACCATCCAGTGTGCATTCAACTGTCCTGCAGAACACATGTATATAGGGTGCACTACTGGAGGACAAAAGGTATTTTGCTCTTACTGATTCAATACTGTTTAAACTGTCTCATGCAGAAAATTTCACCTTTGCCTTCTGAGTTGATAGATTTCCCCCTCCCCTCCCCCCAGGCCTGCGTAAGTGAGGAAGATCCACAAGCTTGATAAACCTTTTGCACCCAGCAATCAAAGGCGCTGCAAGAAATGAAGCCATCCTTGGTCTGGATCTGTAGCAGAGGAAACGCTAGGATAATGAAATCCATTCCACTTCAGTTTTTTTACACAATGAATGTACATTTTTTACACAATGAATGGCCTCTAGGTTTGTTTTCAGTTTGTGAGTGTCTGGATGAACCGTTAGTCCATGGCCTGGCCTTGCTGACCCATGGAGGGGACAGGCTTGGCTGAGATGAACAAGTCCAACAGGAACCCTTCACGATCTCTTGAGCATCAGAGTTGAACAGCTAGGAACTTCTTCCTTCCACCATGGATCTATAAAGAATAAAGTCCTGCCAATCCCAGTGGTTCCGGCTTCAACAGTTTTGTAGTTTACTTTTTTTTAAATGGACAAAAAGCCCCCAACCCAATCTCATCCCTCCCTACCTCTGGGGGACAGGGAGGAGGCTATTAGCATTTACTGAGAATTCTCCACTCCCTTATAACCTAAGGATTTGTTCACGTGGGAAGTGTGGCCTGATTTCAGCCACCAGGGCAGCTATGTTGGTGAAAAAGTCCTAATTGTAGACAGGCAAAGCCATGATTTGCTCCTGGTACAGCTTAGCCCAATTTCAAGGCAGGGTGAGCCACACCAGTGCACACTGTAGCTTACAGCAACTTTGTCTGTGTACACTAAACTTACACTGCTGCTCCTGCTGTAGACAGGCTAAGGCCAAATTCTTGATGCATTAGAGACCTCTTGTATAGACCCACAAGGCAGTCAAATTTACTCCAGAAGTGGCTTGAGCCATGTGGGAATTTGTGGAGAAGAAGAATTTTATTTTACGGGGGTGGTGGTGGGGGAAATAGAGGGGATACACATCACTGTAATTAAATTGCATTGTTGGCCACAGTAATTAAAAAAATACAATAACCACCTACTGGAAAAGGTTTGTTTGTTTTTTTAAAGCAGTTGCCCCTCCTAACCATGTAAGGATCAAGGCCTGAGAAGAAATCCTGCTGTGGAGCAATGTAGTCCTCTACTACCGTGATCACCACCTGAGCCATCAACTTGTCTCACTAGAATGACCTGAGTGCAATTATATTGCTCATTATTTTAGATCAGTTCAGCAAGACAATCTGCTTTTTTGTACAAAAAGGAAACATGAGTTTTAAGAGTCTTTAAACACATGAAGCCTGAAGCCACATTTGGCATGACGGAGAGTTCCTTGTTTCTATTTCACTGAATTAGAACGTTCCTTGTTAATGTCCAAGGAAGAAGATATGTAGAGTTAGGGTGGACCTTCTTCCCCTCCCACAAAGCAAGTATGCTGCAGGTGTGGTGTGAATAGGAGGATGAATGCTAACAGGAAGTACAGTGAGTCTCCGCTAATCCCCACCTAGGGTGCGTCTACACTGCAGCTGGGAGCCAACTTCCCATGCCAGGTAGACAGACTTGGGTTGCAACACTAAATGTAGCAATGTGGATGTTGTGGCTCAGGCTCTTCAGCCCACCCAACGCCCTACATCTGAGATCGAGGGGCTAGGCTGAGTATCCGACGGAGCTGGAATGCCCACACTGCTATTTTTCACACTACAGCTTGAGCCCTAGTGGGGTGAGTCCCTCTACCTGGGCCAGGAGGCTCCCTCCCAGCTGCAGTATAGACCGAACCTTAGCTATCCATTGGAATTTAAAGACTAGACTAGACTGAGTAGGTGCCACCTTTTAAGTCCATGGCAATAGTGTCCCTGGAATTAAGGACGGCCTGGAGGACCTTCCTCATCCCACTCCGTGCAAGATCAGGTTCTACGACAAAGGGAGGTGTTGTGCCGAGAGCGCTAAATGGGGCAGATGCTCCTGAAATAGATCAGGACAAGCTACTAGGGGCTTTATTTTACAACTTATAACCTCCTTTTCCCTCCATTGATTTCTATCATTAGCAAGGGCACAAAATCACTTCCAGTTTCTGGTGCACTAATTCCATTCATTGTATGCCCGTGCAATACTCTATCTTGCTAACATGGGAAACTACATTTCATTCACATCTGTTGTGTTATAGGAATGAAGAGCAATTGAAGGTTTCAAGCCTCTGGCTCCTGTTATAGTTAGGTTAATGGTGCCCTCTGCTGGCTAAAAGCATAATTTAACAGACTAAAATCCACACTAGTCTCTTGCATGGCATTGTAAAGGGACATATACTGGTGTGAACAATGCGTGAACCTAGGCAGCCTTTCACAGCTGAAAGAAATGGCCTACACTGGATTAACTTTACAAGAAGATTTCTTTCAGGATCTCAGTTTCTATCCTAATTATATCCATCATCAACACTGTGATCCTCCTGCTAATAATACAATAAAGTGAGCCAAGTTCTGAATTGAAGCTGGTTCTTACTCTTGAACAGCCTTTTAAATCAGTTTCGAGATTTAAAATATTCCTTTTCAGATTAATACAACTATTTAAACAAAGCACAACCCCCAGATTAGTTAGCAATGCATATTAGAGCCATTGTGGGTTTGTAATGGATGCAAACAGCCTTGTAAGTACAAAAATTCACTTCTATTCTATGGTAGTGCTGAAATCTATGAACACCCCACTCATCTCCACTGATTAGCTTCCACGGAAAGATTTTAGTAGTTCAAATATCAATTCCTCTTGCCTCTGCATATTATGTGGAATAATCTCCCCTGCCTCTGCAGGAGGTGGTGTGATGGAGCATGTCCTCCATCTGGGCTCTGGGAAGAGACTAGCCAGCTTAACTGGGGTCACCTAGATATAGCCAAGGCGTGCAGTCCTGTTAGGTGTGTAGGCGCATGGAACCAGACAAAGGCTGTAAGCAACTGCATCTTCTCCCCAGTCAATCCTCAGTCTCAGCTGATATGCATAAAAGAAAGACAAGGCTTGACTCAAGGGATACAAAAGACTGTGGTCCTGCTTACACCTTAGAAGAGGCAGGATGTTTTGTTGGAGTCTGGTTCATGCCCCAGACAGGGGAAGAGCTCTGTTTACTCTGAAAGGTAGGTAGGGACACCATTCCATTCCCCCACAACAATCTGGTACTGGAGGATATGGGCTAGCAGACTAAGTAACCCTACAATCTGATGCAGTAGGCAAGCCCTCGGATCCCAACCTTGATGGAATGTTGTACTAAAGCATTTTATAGGCCAGACTACACGAGAGACCAGTCTAAAAAGGTAACACAAGATGCTTTTATTCCAAAATGTGAAGTATAAATCTACAGACTTAGCAAATCATTTTTTCAAACCCATCAATAAGTTACTCTGCAGGCAAACTTTCCTTTATCTGCTCCAAGATCTAACAATTTCTTAAAAATAAAATCACAATTCCAGACAAGAATCATCAGATTTAAACTAAAAGAAGTTACCACTCATCCTGTAAATGGAAAAATTTAGGACTGAACTTTTCCATGGTCATCTTCCAGCAAAGGGATGGTTCCTATCAGGCATGGAAGAAGGTCTGCAGGACACTTCTGGGAGGTTGTTCAGTACCCCAGACTGCTAGTAATAGACTAGGAACATCATTTCTAGTGAGATATCCTTGTGGAGCACCTTCTGTGTTGGAAAAGGGGCTGCCATCAGTGGAAGTCAGAGACTGGAGATTCTGCAAAGACAGAAGGAGTTTTCACAGTATTCAAGTTCTGTGAGGAACGCCTCATTCACACAATTTAACTTCTCTAGTCCTTTCCCTTCCTCCGTGCAGTTAATGAAGGACCTGTTCGTAATAGAACGTTGCTTCTTCAGTGGAGTCCTGAGCTTATTTAGGACATCACTGCTGCTAGATACATCTCTAAGAGACAAGTTATATGACAAATCAAGGTCTGAACAAAGATTAGATTCTTTGTAGCTTTTCCTTCAATGTAGGATTTGTGCCAGAACACCGTTTCTAGCCAGCTTTCCAATCCCCAAACACAGCTACTCAGTGAAAACACGCAAGGCCTCAGATTGTTGAGGAAATCCAGTGCTCTTTTCACAAAAGCAGGGATTCCCATCCTTGTTAACAGTGATGAAGCAGGAGAATTTCCCCTTCCAAAAAAACAAAAGCCTTCCAAGTTTAGAGGAGACAGACACTCTCCTCCACCCCCTTTTGGAGCTCAGGTTCTCCTGCAAAATCAGAGGGCTACAGCTCAGTGGCAAGTCTTGAAGGAAGTGGTTGTTAGCTGGAGCACAAGGTAGATGTCTAAATTCAGACCATCTACCCTGTTAGAGAAAATAACTACATTGCTTTTACAAAGCACAAGCAAGACCCTTCCAATCCATCTGAACTATACACAAGGCGTTTGAACAAAATGTTTCTATAAAACCCACCCAGTACCCCCCCACCCATGTTCCCCCTTACTCACCCCATGGTTCAGGACATGAAAGTCCTCACACTTCCCCTGATGACCGCTCTGCAGATGGGACATCGTCTCAGGCTGGGGGCACATTCCGCACACACCACCAAGTGGCCACAAGGAACGAAGACAATGGACACATCTTTGTCCATGCACACTTTGCACATCCTCTCCTCCTGCAACCGTCGCAGCTGCTCCTCCGTACTCAGTGGAGGCTCTGCTGAAAGAGACATACCGAAGTTTTATTACAGAGCAGTGTTACCTGAAATTTTTGAAAGGATCTATCTGTTCCATAGTTCAAGAGCTGGATTTAGGGCCATAGTTTTCCCTCCTTGTTTTGTTCAAGATTGTGACCATGACAATGACCAGGACAAACCCCTGCTATTCCAGTCCTGGGCCCCTCAGAGTTTGTCCACAGGTGGTGGGTTTGAGATTTGAACAGTGGGGAAGAGAGGATACAGTTAGTGAACTGTGATGTATGGGGAATCCATGGTAACTCTTTTGGGTGTATTAATCTTGCCTAACACAATAGACCCTGAATGGGGCCTGGAGGTGCTACCACATTCTGAATAAGAGGAAATTATTTTGCAATTTAACTGTTACATGGGAGGTAATGAGCCTTGGTATTTCCTGCTGTAGAGATGGTTGTGGTCCAGCCCAGGCAGATTTTATTACCTCACCTGATTCTTTTGAGCACTCAGCCTGTGTGTCTCGTCTCTGTCCTGGCAAACCTGTCTCCCTCTCCGTACGCTCTATAGAAATCAGAAGGAATGAAGATGGCATTAATGCTCCCAATGCTTAAAAAAAAAATATTTAAAAAAAAAAAAAAAAACCACAAGAAAAAAAACCACACACACACACACAAAGTGGGGTCCTTTGCTGGGATTTCAGTGATGTCCGTTCAAGTGTGCTGTGTTGCTAAATGAAAATGGTTCTCTTTAGGAGGCGGCTAACCCTGCACGCTCAGCCTGGAATCGGACAGCAAAGCTGGGTTCTCAGATTCTCATAGCAACACCAAGACTTGTTGAGGAACCATAAATCAGATAATCCAACTCCGATGAGTCCCATCCCCCCAAACAAGTGCACACAAAATTCTGATTTGGGGGGTTTTCTAAACAGAAAGATTTGTATTTTATAAAAAGGCTATTTTTGGTCAGAAAGATTGCAGCCAGCGTTGTAGCATGTTAGAGATGGAAAGGAGTGATGTAGAGCAGCATTTGTTCTTTCCTATGTAGAACTGCAGTTATACGGTGGTTGGGGGTACTAACCCTAGAAATCTTCCTTTAACAATTGCCTGTGTCCTCACAGTTGAAGCTATAAGTCATGTTATTAGCACATTTCTACCCCCCCACCAACTGCGCCTCGAATCAGACAGAGATGGAATGGCCCTCTTGAATCATCCAGTTTAAATAGCAGGCACAAAAGGAATCCATTTCTGGATTTGCTGCAATGTCAGCACTGGGTGTACACCTAAGTCTTAATGTAGTACCACAGCTTTTAAAGCAAGACGTAATAGAGAAATATTGAAAAGCAGCGAGACTCCAGGTTGCTGGGAGACCGCTAATGTAACAAATGTTCCAGTAACTAGGCACTCTGCAGACCCTTCTACAACTGAACCACTTTCCTCAGTATCACAGGGCTAAGAAGCTAAAGAAGTATTATTACATTTCATTCTAGTCTAGGAAGAGACAGTGTAGACCCAAGAGATAGGGTCACTGAAGTGCTAAAACTTCAGCGACCATCAGAGGAGGAGGTGGGATGTGATTAGATTGATCAGTGAGATTTCAGAGGCTAAACTGCCATACCTCTTTCTTCTGCACTGCTGCTCTCTTCCCCATCTACCTGAAGCAGATCCAAGACCAGTTCGGACACAGATAAGTAGCAGGTGCCAGTCAGCAGGTGTCTACTCTGGACCAAGCTCATCACCAAGCTGTGGTCAAAGCCCATCTGCAGGACGTTCTGCACTACGGAAGACTGATCCAGAGGAGATGACAATTCCCGATTCCCCACAGAATCTGTAAAGCACAGGGAGGAGACACTTTACAAAAGAGGGGGAGCTTAACAGGCTACAAAGTAGCCAACTCCATACATGGCAGGATATGGCCAGGGACTCTAATCTAATGGAGTTCTCTTTTTCAGTGTAGAATATTCTAACTATCCAACGGCCAATTTTGTATGATAGCGTTAGATAGGCAAGATGTAGTTCCACATTTCATGAGGCCATTTATGAAATTTAAACTAATCCCATAGGTCATGCCATATTCCGTCATAGTAACAGATTTAAAACAAATATTGGTCTATGGCCATTAGAATGCTACAATCTGTATATTGAATACCTCATTCCTTCTCCCATCCAGTACTGCAGGGACTCAAACGACCCTGGAATAAAGGGTGAAATTCTGGCCCTGCTGAAGTCAGTGGGAGAATTGCAGTTAACTTCAGTGAGGTCAGGATTTTACCCTCAGCATCTGAGGTGCTCAGAGGCAGAACTTTCACCCAAAGTTCCATTAAACAGAATTTAAAGAAAAAACATAGAAGGGATATCAACCTGCATGCTTCACAACATGCACCAACGGACAGTGGTAAGGAACAAAAAGCAGTCCTCCCCTCCCCGGATTGCCCAGTTCAAGTAGGTTCTTACAGCTTCTTCTAAAGCAGCTGGTATAGTTCAGTGTCAGAGAGAGAAAACTGCACTAGCGGCACCAGCTCTGGCAAGACAGTCGCTATGTTTCAGACAGTTATTCTTTCTGCACTACTCATGCCATTAAGTAAGAGCTCTGGTTTCACTGGCGTTTAAAAAAAAAAAAGGCCCCTTTTAATCACAGTTTTCACATCCCAAAACAGAGGACTCAGAACTAAAAGGCAGGGGGAGGGGGAATGCAACTATAAATCTCTCCCCTCTGATCCAATCCGTCCCATTCAAGGAAAGGCCTTTCCATGAGAATCTGAAATAAAATACCTAAGGCCTGGTCTACACTACGAGTTTAGGTCAACTTTAGCTGCGTTAAATCGAATTAAGCCTGGACACGTTCACACGACGAAGCCCTTTCTTTCGACTTAAAGGGCCCTTTAAACCGGTTTCTTTACTCCACCTCCGACGAGGGGATTAGCGATAAAATCGGCCTTAGTGGGTCAGAATTGGGTTAGTGTGGACGGAATTCGACGTTATTGGCCTCCGGGAGCTATCCCACAGTGCTTCATTGTGACCACTCTGGACAGCACTCTCAACTCAGATGCACTGGCCAGGTAGACAGGAAAAGTCCCGCGAATGTTTGAATTTCATTTCCTGTTTGCTGAGCGTGGAGAGCACAGGTGACCACGCAGAGCTCATCAGCACAGGTAACCGTGATGGAGTCCCAGGATCGCAAAAGAGCTCCAGCATGGACAGAACAGGAGGTACGGGATCTGCTCGCCATATGGGGAGATGAATCAGTGCTGGCTGAACTCCGAAGCAGTAAACGAAATGGCAAAATATTAGAAAAGGTCTCCAAGGCCATGAAGGACAGAGGCCATAACAGGGACGCACAGCAGTGCCGCTTGAAAATTAAGGAGCTAAGGCAAGCCTACCACAAAGCCAGAGAAGCAAACGGAAGGTCCGGGGCTGAGCCGCAAACATGCCACTTCTACGCGGAGGTGCATGCCATTCTAGGGGGTGCAGCCACCACTACCCCAACCGTGTGCTATGAGTCCCTCACTGGAGAAACACACAGGGAAGCGGGTTCGGGGTACGAGGAAGATGAGGATGAAGATAATGTAAATAGCTCACAGCAGCAAGGAAGCGGAGAAACCGGTTTCCCCAACAGCCAGGATATGTTTATCACCCTGGACCTGGAACCAGTAACCCCCGAACTCACCCAAGACCCTGGGGGCACACAGGGGACCTCTGGTGAGTGTACCTTTGTAAATATTACACATGGTTTAAAAGCAAGCGTGTTTAATGATTAATGATTAATTTGCCCTGGCAATCGCGGCCAGTACAGCTACTGGAAAAGTCTGTTAACGTGTATGGGGATGGAGCGGAAATCCTCCAGGGACATCTCCAGAAAGCTCTCCTTCATGTACTCCCAAAGCCTTTGCAAAAGGTTTCTGGGGAGGGCTGCCTTATCCCGTCCGCCATGGTAGGACACTTTACCACGCCAGGCCAGTAGCACGTAGTCTGGAATCATTGCATAACAAAGCATGGCAGCGTATGGTCCCGGTGTTTGCTGGCATGCAGACAACATCCATTCCTTATTGCTCTTTGTTATCCTCAGGAGAGTGATATTCACGGTCACCTGGTTGAAATGGGGCAATTTTATTAAGGGGACATTCAGAGGTGCCCCTTCCTGCTCTGCTGAACAGAAATATTCCCCGCTGTTAGCCACGCGGTGGGGGGGAGGGGTGAAGTGATCATCCCAGAGAATTGGGTGTGTGGGGGAGGGGAATTAGTTGGGTTTGTGCTGCATGTTAACCCTGAAACCGCAGCCCCTCCTTTTACATTGCAAACCCATTTTAAATGGCCAACCCAACGGGTGCTTGGTATGGTTAATGAGAGCAGTACTGTTTGAAACCATCCCCACATGTTAAGAAGGTTAAAAAAGCCAAAACACTGTGTCTTACCATGGCTGCCTGCAAGCTGAAATCTGTGGCCTGGCAGTGCGTGAGTTATCTCTCACACCAAACCGGCAGGCCCTCAATATAAGAGGAAAAATGCGACCTTGTAACGAAAGCACATGTGCTGTGTAATGTGAACAGCAAAATTTAACGTGAAAGAGTGTACCCACTGTTCTCTAAAATGTGTCTTTTAACCACCTCTCCCTTCTCCTCCACCAGCTGCAAATCTTTCTCCTTCACAGAGGCTAGTGAAGATTCGAAAGCGAAAGCGAAGGACGCGTGATGAAATGTTTACAGAACTACAGACTGCCTCCCACGCTGACAGAGCACAGCAGAATGCGTGGAGGCAGTCAATGACTGATTATAGAAAAGCCCAATATGAGCGAGAGGAGAGGTGGCGTGCTCAATCGCGGGCTGAAGATGAGAGGTGGCGTCAGCTTGCACACAGAAGGCAAGAGTCGATGCTCCAGCTGCTGGAGCATCAAACTGATATGCTCCAGCGTATGGTTGAGCTGCAGGAAAGGCAGCAGGAGCAGAGACCGCCGCTACAGCCCCTGTGTAACCAACAGCCCTCCTCCCCAAGTCCCATTGCCTCCTCACCCAGACGCCCAAGAACACGGTGGGGGGGGCCTCCGGCCACCCAGTCACTCCACCCCAGATGATTTCCCGAGCAATAAGTGTTAAAGTTTTAAAGTTTTAAACTGCAGTGTGTCCTTTTCCTTCCCTCCTCCCCCACCTATCCCGGGCTACCTTTGCAATTATCCCCCTAGTTGTGTGATGAATTAATAAAGAATGCATGAATGTGAAGTAACAATGACTTTATTGCCTCTGCAAGTGGTGCTTGAAGGGGGGAGGGTAGGGGAGGGTGGGGTGGTTGGTTTACAGGGAAGTAGAGTTAACCGGGTGGGTGGGGGGGCGGAGATTTCATCAAGGAGAAACAAACAGAAGTTTCACACCGTAGCCTGGCCAGTCACAAAACTCGTTTTCAAAGCTTCTCTGATGCGCACCGCGCCATGCTGTGCTCCTCTAACCGCCCTGGTGTCTGGCTGCGCGTAATCAGCGGCCAGGTGATTTGCCTCAACCTCCCACCCCGCCATAAATGTCTCCCCCTTACTCTCACAGATATTGTGGAGCGCACAGCAAGCAGCAATAACAATGGGGATATTCTTTTCGCTAAGGTCTGAGCGAGTCAGTAAGCTGCACCAGCGCGCTTTTAAACGTCCAAATGCACATTCTACCACCATTCGGCACTTGCTCAGCCTGTAGTTGAACAGGTCCTGACTCCTGTCCAGGCTGCCTGTGTACGGCTTCATGAGCCATGGCATTAAGAGGTAGGCTGGGTCCCCAAGGATCACGATAGGCATTTCAACATCCCCAACGGTTATTTTCTGGTCCGGGAAGAAAGTCCCTTCCTCCAGCTTTCGAAACAGAACAGAGTGCCTGAAGACGCGAGCATCATGTACACTTCCCGGCCAGCCCACATTGATGTTGGTGAAACGTCCCTTGTGATCCACCAGGGCTTGCAGCAGCATTGAGAAGTACCCCTTGCGGTTTACGTACTCGGTGGCTTGGTGCTCCGGTGCCAAGATAGGGATATGGGTTCCGTCTATCGCCCCACCACAGTTTGGGAATCCCATTGCAGCAAAGCCATCCACTATGGCCTGCACGTTTCCCAGAGTCACTACCCTTGATATCACCAGGTCTCTCATTGCCCTGGCAACTTGGATCACAGCAGCCCCCACAGTAGATTTGCCCACTCCAAATTGATTCCCGACTGACCGGTAGCTGTCTGGCGTTGCAAGCTTCCACAGGGCTATCGCCACTCGCTTCTCAACTGTGAGGGCTGCTCTCATCCTGGTATTCTGGTGCTTCAGGGCAGGGGAAAGCAAGTCACAAAGTTCCATGAAAGTGCCCTTACGCATGCGAAAGTTTCGCAGCCACTGGGAATCGTCCCACACCTGCAGCATGATGCGGTCCCACCAGTCTGTGCTTGTTTCCCGGGCCCAGAATCGGCGTTCCACGGCATCAACCTGCCCCAGGAACACCATGATTTCCACATTGCTGGGGCCTGTGCCTTGTGAGAGGTCTAGGTCCATGTCCATTTCCTCATCACTCTCGTCGCCGCGCTGCAATCGCCTCCTCCTCGGCTGGTCCTGGTTTTGCTTTGGCATGTCCTGGCTCTGCATATACTCCAGGACAATGCGCGTGGTGTTCATAGTGCTCATAATTGCCGCGGTGATCTGAGCGGGCTCCATGATCCCAGTGCTAGCTATGGCGTCTGGTCTGAAAAAAGGCGCGAAACTAGTATCCGACGGACCAGGGGAAGGAGGGAGGGAGGGGCGAGTGACGACATGGCGTACAGGTACAGGGAATTAAAATCAAGAAAGGTGGCTGTGCATCAGGGAGAAACACAAACAACTGTCACACAGAATGGCCCCCCCCAGAGATTTAACTCAAAAGCCTGGGTTTAGCAGGCCGTTGATTTGACGGAGGGAGGGGGGAAGGAAATGAATACAGAACAAATCTATTTTTTACATCTTAAGACGACGGTGCAGCATGACTGATAGCCCTCGGCATTTTCTGGGTGCTTGGCAGCAAATACTGGGCGCTTGGCAGTTAGCCTTCAGGCCTATTGCACGATCTGCTGCTCAGGGAAGACTCTGCTAACGTGCGATGAGCCAACAGGGCGCTTGGCAGAAAATGGCATACTACGACTGATAACCATCATCATCAAGACAGTTCCATAGGACTGAGCAGGTCTGCCCAGGTGCCCATGATCGACAGCCACTGCTGTACGACGAGGACGGTTACCAGTTGTAATAAACCATCTAATGCCAAAAGGCAAAAGGCAAGGGGCTGGTGCAATGCAGCCCCACGGCTGCCGGCACCCAGATCGCCAATGAAGGCTACCAGTCATGCTGCACCGTCTACCGCCAAAAGGCAGTTAGCTGCTGCTGCGTAGCAATGCAGTCCCACGTCTGCCGGCACCCAGATGACATATGGTGACGGTGAGCTGAGCTGAGCGGGCTCCATGCTTGCCGTGGTATGTTGTCTGCACAGGTAACCCAGGTAAAAAGGCACGAATCTATTGTCTGCCGTTGCTCTGACGGAGGGGGAGGGGCCTGACGACATGTACCCCGAACCCCCCGCGACACTGTTTTGCATCATTCGGGCATTGGGATCTCAACCCAGAATTCCAATGGGCGGCAGAGATTGCGGGAACTGTGGGATAGCTACCCATAGTGCAATGCTCCGGAAGTCGACGCTAGCCTCGGTACTGTGGACGCGGTCCGCCGACTAGAGCACTTAGAGCATTTTATGTGGGGGGACACAAAATCGGCTGTATACAACCGATTTCTATAAAACCGGCTTCTATTAATTCGATCTAATTTCGTAGTGTAGACATACCCTCAGTACCATAGTGGTGGTCATTCCATAGCCCGCGATAGGTTGAGGAGGAAGCTATGTCTACACAACAAGCCAGGACTGCAATTCCCCTTCCAGTGTACATATACTCATGATAGCTCAATGAAAGCTAGTGCAAATATAAGTGATAGTACAGCTGCAGGAGCCTGGGCAGCAGCAACAGAGGAACAGCGGAGCAGTGCTAAGTGTGCACCCACCTGTTTTAGATGGGATTGTACTCAGCGTGTCTCATCCATGCCTCTGCTGCCCTAATGACCGTGGCTATACTACTATTTGCTCACACTAGTTCTCACTGAGCTAGTGAAACTATGTGCACACGAGCAGGGCAATCCCCCTCCTAGCTCGGAGATGTAGATCATTTGAAGATTCATGGCGAAACTGGAAAGATCTTATTCTATATCACTTAGCAGTCCCTTGGCAGACACCTCAGACAACCCCAGCAGAGGCTTTGGAACAGCCTGAATTTGTTCACTTTTCCTTCCTAAGCGTGAGCTTTTGAAATGCTTCTGGGTTGGCCTTAGCCACCACCTGCCACCATTTTCCTCTCTGCAGAGATTCAGAGTGTTACAAAGACAGACCTGCAGAAAATCCTGTCTGCTTAGTGCACCCATGGCAAAGTTCATAGGACTGAGGCAAGCAGTGGAAAATTCTCTCAGAAAGACAAGATGGGCGCCAAGAAGAAACTGTTTTCCTAGCCTAGTCTCATGTTTACATGCTGCTTCCACAAGGCTGCCACCACTCCCCAAGCCTGTAAAGGGTAGCTTTCTTCCCTTACTCCTCAAACTTAGAATGCAGTGGCTTTTGTATCCAACTTCCAAAGGTCTCTGTGTGTTGAAGATCTAGCCCCCCCAACCACCATTTCCAGAAACAGCTGGCTTTAAACTCTCCTCCATATCAACCTCAAAAAGGCACCCAAGAACCACTCGCAAGCTCTTCTACTGGCAGATTTACTTTTAAAATACCTTCATTGTGGGTTCTGAGGACACAGGCAATATTATCACTAGCAATGGAGGAGCCTACAGAAATTGAGATGAGCACCCAAGATTCTGAATGCTAACCGTGTGTCTTGTACCGCAAAATTGGTCGCTCAAGAAACTAGACTTAACTGATTTTAGTTCACTGGCCATTCTGAGAAGTTAAAAAAAAAAAAAAATTTGGAATGAGATGAAACATTTTGTAGGAAACAAAATTTAATCAGTTTAAATAATTGGAAAGTCGTTTGAATAAAAAAATGGACACTCAATTTAATAGCGTCAAAATGAAGTGTTCTGATTTTTTCAAAAGTTGAGGGCTTCCCACGCCCCAACCAAGACAATTTGGTACATTCAACACAAGTTTGCTGAATGTTTTCACCAACCTGAATCTGCATTTTTTGGCAAAAAAAAAAGCTTTGGCTGAAAAGTAACATCCAGCTTTAGCAGGCACTTTCAACAGCAGAGCTCACCTGGGTTTCAGGTCCCAGAGGAAGTATCTTAGTAATAATTCTGGAAGCTATTTCACATCAAAATGCAAGCCTCTCAGAAAGGGATTCTGCCTGCAAACTCTAGAATATGTGGAAGCCAGAGCAATAGATCTGCAGCACTTTCATCAAAAAGGCAAGACAATATGCATTTCCACACAAACCTTGGGGTACAGGGGGATCTTGTTCAGCCCGTTGCCAGGAGCCTCCCTGAAAACATCACAAGACACAAAACAGTCACAGGAGGGAAGTGTCTCCTCAAACCTTCCCCCCCTCCACTGCACAAAAAACGCATTTAAAACTCACTGGAGCGTTGAAGTCAGAGTCCTGAACACTGCTAACAAAGTCTCTGCCCCTTGACTGCAGCAAAAACTCACACCTGCGGAGAAAAAGGCAAATACCCAGTGAAGGACAGCAGACCTTGTCTGAAATTCAACATCATGAGGGTGGTACTAAGCTCCCTAATGAAACAGGGTGTATATAGCAACATCTTTACGTACAAAGCGCAAATGTCATTCTTGCCACAGTGGACAGGCCCTCCCTGCTGTAAAAAAATCTTCCTGGTCAAGCAGAAAGACTGGTGGTTTGAGGCTCCTGATCTCCCCAGAACAGGTCAGACTTCATTTTAGGGCTGTGAGATTGGCTTTTGCAATTGAGCCTTTCAGACAGACTGGATCACGGGGAAAACGGGTTTGTGGCCTCACCTGTAAGAGCCACCACACCAGGACTAGGTGTATGACATCTTGCCATTTACACATGAAGGCCAATACAAGTGGAATAGAAGGGCTGCTCTGATGCCAGTAAGAGACAAGGGCAGTGTTAAAGTTACCATGAAGCAGTGGTAATAGAGATTGACCCACAGATCACGGTCCATAAACTCTATAGACGTTGGGGTCTGAACTCGGCAGCTCAGGCGGAGTTCTAGTGTGTGATTTTGATTGAAAAGCATTAGACTTGTAGACGCAGGTCGTGTAGATTTGTACAATGCCTAACCCAACAGCTCTCCACTTGGTTATGGCCTTGAGGGGCTACAATGATAGACGTGTACAATGATTATCATCACCACCACCTGAATGAGGGAGAGAAAAGGTTGCAACAGTAACAATGCAGCTTATTAGGATGGGAGCTTCCGGGGTAGTTCTCAGGAACTACCAAGAGACTGACCTCACTAAAATTCCTGCTTTGACCACAAGCTGTTCCAGGATATATAGTTTTTATGATGCAAATCGGACATAAGCCACCAGATTCATTTCACGTAGGCTTATCAGCTAGCAGCACTATTTGTTCACTATTGAGCTGGTTGGATTTGAACTGATAACAGAGATAGACGGCTCTACATACTAATAATCCAGTTAAATCTCACCTGGGGCACGAGGTTTGACTGTGGAGCAAGGTCCATTCAGTATAAAGCTGACTAATGTGTAGTTCAGCCCCAACAAGCATTAGTATACCATGAATTACCTTGGAAACCATTTGGCATGTTCCCTCCAGGGGTCATCTCCAAGCTCCCAGTTCCTCAAGCTGCCATCACAGTAAAAACACCTCACAGTGTCACCTTGACCTGAAAGGAGCATTAAGAGAAGATCGGATGTCAGGTACATGAGCAGCTAGTTACACTAACCCACAGGCAATTTGATGTTGCTACCAGGAGAGCTGGGGGGAGGTACAGTATGTTTAATTGTTACCATAACAGGCTACCAGACCAAACTGTTGAGCACACATCACAACTGTCCCAGGACTCTGGCTCACTACTTCTGCAGCTTGCCCCTGTTCAGAGACAGGGAGTCAAGTCAGAGCACTGGTTCAAAATTTGAGTTCTAGCTGGCTTGCCTAAGTTGCACCAATCAATTATTGGGATTCCAGTGTTGGGTCAATGAACATTTTGGGTGGAAACTTCATGGATTCTCTGTACATCCCCTTTGTGGGCGCATGTCCACTCCCACTGCACACAGCTACCCCCTCCTGTTTCTTCATCCAGCAAACTGCTCCCCCATGAAGGCTGCCAACTAGGGGTCCATGAAATTGGTTTACACCACTCCCCCTAGTAATAGGAGTCCTCATTATAAAGATCCCAAGCCATCCAGCCCAGGGAGGAAACTGGGCAAGAGATTCAGTTGCTTTAACAATATCAGCATGCTTGCTACAGGGCATGATTTTGAATAAAGCAATATATAAAGTTACACCTTCCCACTCAGCGAGTTATACTTGGGTCCCACTAAAAAGAGAATTTCTGGGAGTGGATAGGCCTTCCAGTCATAAGCTGGACCCCTTAAGGAGTTTCAATACAGCTGTTCCAAAACACTGGGCATTCAGAAGTCCTTGAATGCTCTAAAACAAGGGACCTATGTGGATCAGATGACTGGCAATGCTCTGGAATTGCCCAGTCTAAGTGACCTCTGGGTTTGCCATGTTGTTGGATTGTTTCCCGATGGATCCCCATTCTCAGTATTATGTTTTCAACAGCCGGTCTGCAGGTAGAAAATAAATTCCAAAGCAAATCTGACAAAGGGTTCCAACTACAACCTCTGCCTTCTGGTTTATTCTGTTTTCCTGAGCTGGTTGTTCTTTTGTCAGTAGTGTTTGGCTCTAGAGCATACATAACTATAATTCCAGAAAAGCTATGAGCTAGTACACAGTGGAGATTTCACATCTGGTTGCTCAGATCAGGACTAGTAATAAGAGGTACCTCCTCACACCATTTCTTGTGAAGTACACTGCAAAGCCTTCTCAAGGAACTCAATGAGAGTCATTTAGGCTACGTTAGTATTCATGTGCATTTAATATATAGTAAACAAATACTGTGCACGTAGTTAGACTATAGAAGGGAATAACGTGTCTAGTGCTACATTAAGAATTTTAGTTCCACAGAGGGATTCTATCAATGCGATAAACCAGAACAGCAGCTCACTGGGTCAACCCCTACAGAACTATAGGTGAAATACAGGTTGTGGAAGGCATGGAGGTACAAATGCAGTGCTTGCATGTGTAGAGAGATTAGATAAACTGTCACAGAACAAACCAAGGAATTTTAGACACCGTCTCCGTAAGCATGTGGGGCTATAGTTCGTGGATGTTGGGGGGGGGGGAGGGGGAGAGCTCACACACTTCAGCCAGAAAAACCCGAGGCTTTACACTGGTGATGCCCCGTGAGTAGGAGTTTTCAGACCAAGACAGGAATAGCATTCAAAGACAATGAAGATTTAAAATTTTAGCGTTAGAGTTAAAAATTGAGCAGTTTTCAAAGTGATTCCTCAGATGAAAAGCCCCAAACTCAAATTTCCATTCATGACTCAGAATTACAGGTAGTTAGAGAGCTAGACAGAGCCTAAGAGAGACTTCTCTATCCAAGAGCATGAAACTAGCTGGGATCCATGGAGCCCAAAACAACTTCTGAAGAGGGGACACCTACAGACAGATGAGTCTTCCTTTTTAAGGAATAAATATAAAAACTCCACGCTGTCCCCTCCATAACACATTCTACTTAGCTTCTACTTGAACTGTTTGAAGGTCATAACTCACGTTAGACTTCACATTTAGCCAAGTGCTCAGATACGAAAGAGTGTGGTACAAATGAGGCACATAGCAAGTCAACAGTTATGTCCCCTCATTGCTGTTACCATTATCCTCATTTGTCTGTCACACCCCTTGTTGCGCTTAGTCTTAAACTTAAAATAAGCTCCTCAGAGCAGAGACTTTCCACTATAGGTTTGTGCCAAACCTGACCCAACAGTGGGGAAGTGAGAGGTCTTTTTGATCTGTGTTTACACAGCACAATGGGGTCATAGATCCATGCCCAGCGCTCCTACGCAATACCACATTACCAAGAAGAGGAGACTCCGAATCCCAACTGAGACTGCTACATTAAAAATAAGTGTAAATGCAATTGGAAAGCCCCAAAGCCAAGTTACCAAAGGATGGAGTTTGACCTCACAGGGCACTGTCGTAAGAAAGGGGTGTGCTCTAACTAGGTTCCCCACGGTGGTGGCATTTGCAGCCTAGGCCTTAATTCTGTCCCAGTGCTGTGAGAATGTTGTGCAGGGGATAAGCTGTGTCTGAATCTCATGTCTCTGCTGTTCAGGAGGGTCCAGCTAAGGAGAATTCTGTGGCCCCTCACACCTAGAAGAGGAGAGTCAAGTTGTGGCTCTACTGGAGAGGGCTTCATGATATGGCTGGCACCAACCCCCCCCTGCTTATGTACCACAGTATATGGGTGCAGTATAAACCCCCCCCCCTAAATAGAGCTTGTCTAACAGGACACATCATGCAGATCTACTGTTGCACACAGAGGGAGGCTTTCCCTACCCTAGGTACCTGTATATAGCCTTGGCAGAATTAAATGTTTTTATATAATTTTGATAGCTAATAAGCTTTATTTTTTTAAATTAAAATTCGAGGTTTTCAAACTGTGGGGTGTGCCCCCCCAGGAGGGCAGAGGAACATTCAGGGGCGGGGGAGACAAATGGTGCCACTAGCCCCACATGGCAGGGGTCAGGGAGGGCGCACCACCTCCACCCCCGACTCACCTCAGCGGGCCACCTAGCCCGTGGATCAGTGTCAACATGCACCATGGCCCCGTGCTGATTTCTGCTCCCGGCAGCCTCCACACCCAGCGCTGGCTCCACCCCCAGAGACCGTTACACACACCTTCCCCCACCCTGTAAACCTGAGGGGGGGGGGGATGGACCAAAAATTGTAACTCGAAGGAGGGGCTCAGCTCAAAAAGTTGAAAACCGCTGATTTAATTTTTCACTGAGAGGGATATCTTGGGGGGGGGGGGAGGAGGGAGGAGAAAGGATGTCAGAATTATTTAAACAGTAGATGTTGAGATTCAAAAACGTTAAAGCTTTATAACTATTAAAAGGCAAGTTGTCAACGTCACGTGTCAAAATACAGAGTAAAATATCCTTAAAAATCAAACTCTAATAAGTCTCAAGCAACTATTTGCCTCTCTGTAAATTATCATCATCAATGGAAATATTTGTCAATTTCACTGCACGTGCACAAACTGATGTGTATCGACATTTATCGATAAAGCTCTAGTCCTGCCATGCCTACCTGTATAGAAGAACCCTGCTCTGGCCAGTTGCTCAGGATACAGCTCTGTGTACGGTGGCCAGCTCTGGAAAGTGGCTAGTCGCATCGCCTCGGTTTCCATCTCCGGGTATTCTGGTTGACTGGGTAGGGCTGCCTCTTCCACATCCATCCTCTGTAGAAGGCTGAGGATCTGCCCATCCACATAGTCCAAGATCTCCAGAAAGGGGAGCATTTGCTGGTTGCCAACATCTTCACCACAGATAAACTTACAGGTAGGAAAAAATTTTTGGTGCTCTCGCATGGGTTGATCCTCAGCCTCCCAGCTCCTCAAGATACCGCCACAGCAGAAGCACTGCACTCGGTCGCCAGGACCCAGGAAGAAAAAGCCAGCCTTAGCCAGGTCTGTGGCAGAGACAGGTGAGCTCTCTGGCCACTGCCGGAAAGTCCTCAGTCTCTTCTCCTCGCTCCGCATGCTGGTCTTAGACAGCCGAAAATGCCTTTGCCCAGACCTGATCTCCTCTGGGGGAAAGCTGTCCTCCATGTCCCAGCACTGACAGAGGGGAAAAAAATATATATAAGACAATCCCTCAGTGACCAGCTGTATTCCCCATGTCAGGCAGCACTCAGACTGCCAGTCTGCATTCACATCCCCACAGCTCATCCTGCTACATGTTCTAGAAAGCTCGTGGTCTCAACAAAGCCAAGCATGTTCCTGAATTGCAGCCAAACCACAGATCCAGATTGTCTATGCCCTGCTGCTGCTTTTTCCTACCCCTTTACATCTGTCCCCACTAGTGTCTGGAGGGAAGAGACCAGCAGTTTTTCTCTTCCAGTCTCTCAAGTCACAGGGAAGCTGAAGCGGTTTGCAAGAAAAGCAAAAACAAGGCAAGGCCTATTCAATGTACTTGGACAACGTCACTCCAGCTTTCAGTCTCTGATCTGAGCAGTGAATACTCAGTCACCTCTCTAGCCTTTAACAGAAGTATAAAAAGGATTTAAATTCCTCGGTTTGCTTTTCTAGAGAGACGTGTTCAACAAGCCAGAAGCCTACACAGAATAGCTAAGATCCAAGCAAATGTTTCCTCAGATTATCCCTTTTATAACCAAACAAGCCTCCAGTTACACAGGTCGCATATTCCATTAGCAGGCTTCTCTTCTCCTGATGTGTATACATTTAGTATTTGTTAGTATGGCAGTCTGTGGCCTGAAGCTGAGTCAGCAGCTTGTGACTGATCATTCCTACCCATCCCATTTCACAGTACACCCCACCACTGCAGCAGAACCACTACAGAAGTAGCCTAAAATGTTGAGGCCTACTTTCCTATATTGGTTTCCCAATGTCACAGTTAATGGTGGTAGTGGTTTGCTGCCTTCACTAGTCCTATATCAAAGGAAGGCTGAAATTAAAGAAAATATATTACTTGATTATCCAAGCCTCCCCCCCTACTCAAACTGAAGTAATATTCCCCAGATATCTGTAAGCAGCTCTGCAGGGCTACCACCACTTCTGTATTGCCAGCAAAAGTAGACACAAAAAGGCTCTGGGCCTAAATCGTCTCTCGCTCACACAGGAGCTATTATTTAACAAGAGTCAGAGCATTCTAAAGACATTTACTATCAAGATGTGGCCAACTATCACCTTGCCCACTTTACTGCATGGTGCACCCCTTTCCTTTACCCTTTGGGAGCTTTTGGTAGCCTGAGGGGAATTATATAGCACCTAACACAGTGGTTCTCAAACTTTTGTGCTGGTGACCCCGTTCACATAGCAAGCCTCTGAGTGCGACCCCCCCTTATAAATTAAAAACACTTTTTATATATTTAACACCATTATAAATGCTGGAGACAAAGCAGGGTTTGGGGTGGAGGCTGACAGCTCACAACGCCCCCATGTAATAACCTCGTGACCCCCTGAGAGGTCCCGACCCCCAGTTTGAGAGCCCCTGACCTAGCACATTGTAGGCCCATTCTTTACGATTAGTACCTTGTTCACAGAGAGGCCAATGACAGAGGTGATATGGAGTCCTAGCTACCCTAGTAAAAGTCCCTCCAGAAAAGGGTGGCAGTACATTGGTGGGTGGGTGTGGAGAAGCTTACTCTGGCATTGCCTGTGAGATACATGTCCCACGAGTGACAGACTGAAATCACCATTAGTCGGAGTCCAGCATTTCATGGGCACTCACCATTCACTGACAGACAGTCCCAGCTGCTCAATGGAGCCTGCTCACCCGCACCTCTCCCCCACAGAAAGCAAGGCAGAAAAAAAAACCCATTATTAGCAGGACAGCTGGAATTTCCTTCCATAGCCAGAGCTGGACAAACCTAAGTGGAGGAGAGAAAGGCCCTGAATGCCCATGCTAAAAAGAAAGGGGGTTTGTGCTTAATACACTGAAGTAATTGTTTGAGAACTGGTGTAAAAGAAATCCATGTAAAATTGCTAGAGTCAGTGAGACCAGGGGATTTGCAGAGCAGTGAAGGTAAAGGTACTTGGAGGCTGCTTTAACCTACATACCAGATTTGGCTCTCAGATCTCCGAAGAGCTTCTGAGCTACTTCCTTGTTTGGGGCAGTTCTGCAACTCCAGCACTATTGCAGTCCTGGGCTCTGCCAAAGCAAAAGTCAGAGTTAATGTCAAACTGTAGCAGGCACTGTTCTCTGCAGGGAGCCATCACCAGGGATTGTCACTTACTGAACCATACATTGGAGCACGTTTCCCCAGTTGGGGCAGGGGTGGAGGGAGAAAGAGGAGGGTTACCTCATCCAACACTCAATAGCAGAGCTAGACTTCGTCAGTGAGGGGGGAGCACCAGGCAGTTAGTATGCTGCACTGGTTTTCTTGGGGGAGGTGGGGTTGAGTTGGTTTTAAACTAGGACAAGTAGGAGATACCATCCAGTTTATGCCCCTCAGTCATAAATCACAGCCACTCACCCCTTCCTCCTTCCCTCCCCCAAAGGAAGCCCCCATTTATTTGCTTATGTTGAAATAATCTATTGATCCTGCCAGGGACCCCTTTAGACAGGAGATTTCATAGCAGCTGAATTCCCCAAGACCAGACTGAGATGGCAAGTCACAGAAGGGAAAGCCAGTATTTCCACCACCCAATGCACACTTTCCTGGGGCATCAGAAACATAGATTAAGCCCCCCGCATCATCTTCCTCAAAGTACTTACTCAACTCTGGGCCATTAAAAGCTAACGCTAGACACCCATTCATTAGCAGTCCCATTTCAAAGGGGGGATCTAGCCAGAATCCAAATGCCTCCCTCCAATTCTACTCAGCAGACTATTGACCAAACAAAACCATAACTAACCAGCTACTAATCCACATCCTATGGAGCACTTCTAACATCCAAGACCCTCCTAGAAAAGCTAGTTTGTCTCCCCAACCCTATTTAAAGCTTCCAGGGCCCATTGCCTTGTGTTGTGACTGAGACAGGTCAGCTTTGTTTCTTTTTTTTCTAGCTCATTGTAGCTGCCCGTCTGGAGGGTGTGGTACACCTTGCAAGACCTGAGTGATTTCACCTGCTGGGGAAGTGCCTATTGCTGCTTTCCTCTGATTGGCTGGTCTACCTTTCATCTCCATTCACTCTGCCTGTGAGGGCAAGGGCCCATGTGAACATTCAGCCATGTCTCCTACTAGTCTTTCAGTAAGTAACTGTTCAGGCAGCCAGAGCAGACCTTACCCTCCATATTGCTGTTTGGGATACTCCCTATACATACCCACAGTTGTCATCCCTCCCTCCTCCCCCCCCCCCCTGAAATCCCCCACTAAAAGTAGTAGCTGAACAGCAGGCTCAGAGATTCTCTGTGCAGAAGGATGTAGTGAGGGATGCTTAACTTTGTGTGCTGGAGGATTTCTTGGAGATTCACTCTTAGCCCCCGCAGCACCCTGGAGACCAGTTAAGGGCTAGCAGATCTGCTACAGCTCTAGATCCCGTACTATATATTTCTGTATAAAAATTCAAAAAGCCACTGAAAAATTTAGAAAAGCACAAATAATTACCCAAATAATTATAAATTGATTAGCAGCAGCAAATATTTATATTGTGGTTGCACCCCAGGGTCCCCAGCATGACTTGGGCCACGTTGTGCTGGGAGCTGTACCTACACCTTGATTATGGCCCTGATCCTGCACACACTAAAGCACATGCTTCGATGGGACTACTTGTATATGTAAAGTTAGGTAAGGATTTGCAAGATGCCATAACCACTCTGTGCCTCCATCTGTAAAATGGGAATAATAACATTTTCCTTCATCGTAGGAGGTGTTGTGAGGATAAATTCATTGGGACATAATAAGCCCCCTGTGGACTGCTCTGGGGCCCTAAAGTGGATGTAAATTACATTTACATTCATTTTAAGGCCACTTCACGCTGCCAAAGAGACCGGCCCATTAATATCTGTGAGTAGCTCACATGCTTCAGTGATTGGGGTAGAACTTGTATTTCAAAACCATTTTGTCAGGAGATTCTGGACTGCTACCTGCTGGGTCAGTGTGAGAGATTTTGGAACGCCAAACCTTGGTGGCAGTGTAACTGCGTAGCTTCATACACTGTGTATGTGCAGTTCACTTTGTAGTGTTACTCCTTCTTTGGATTGCCATGATTCTGAAATTAATAGTTTCTCTTTCTTTTAATATCAGCTCATATTTTGCACTTTTCTGTAGCATCCTCATCTGTTTTGTGCCGTCTTCTCATTTTCAACAAAATGTATTGGAAAATAAACACATGCTGGGAGCCATAAAGGGAGGAGGACTTGCTCAAAGAGGTTTGAATTGTTTGCTTCAGCTATGTTTTTGCAGAAGAGAATGAACTTTAGTTTCCACAGCATCCCTGAAGTTTGAACACTCCCTCTATCTTTCTTTGTCCTGTGGTCATGGAATGATTTTAAGGTGGGTCTTGAATGGAACAGGGATTTGAAAACTTGTATCTCCCCTGCCACATTTTCCATTTGAGAAAACAGAATGTGCTACCACTCATCTTAAAGAAGAAACCTGTTGGATCATGCACTGCCCCTAATTAACCAAAATCCCCTTCTCCAAACAAGACTATAAAACAATTGTGTGTTTTTAAAATTAAAATGTCAGCATAACCATCTGAAGTGGTAACTTTGTCTTATTTTTTTAAAATGTGTTTTAATTAAAATCTTGAAGGTGAAACCTAAGACATGCTACAAACAGTAGAGGGCAGTGCTTATTTACAATATTGTTCTGAGAATGCTGTTGTGGATGGATGTGGGTTTTTTTTTTAAAATCCTTCCTGAGTACATACACAATTGCCCATTAGCTTCTGTTCCTCTGGTCCTATCCCTTACAAGTATATATGGATTTTGCAGAACATACATTCAAAACCTAAGACACCTGCAAAAGCCACTCGGACAAATTCCCAATTACAAGGGATATTTTGGTGAGTTATAGCAAGGTGCCTGTTAATAAATAATAATAGCGATGAATAATGGCTTGCTTTTATGAAGCATCTTTCAGTCAAGGATCTTAAAGTGCCTGGGGAGAGTTGGTAAATATTATTATCTCTATTTTGCAGATGGGGAAGTTGCAGAACAGTAAAGTTAAGTAACTTAACCCAAGCTCATGCAGCAGTTTGGGCAGAGTCAAGCGCAGGCCCAGGTCTCCTGATGTTTAGGCCTTGGCTTTAATTATCAGGCCTGTTAAAAAGGAGGGAGCTGTAGAAGGCTTCAAAGGAACCAAGAGTTGGAATGTAAGGGCCATAAGATGAGGTAGCTTTTAATGCTAATGCTTGCTGTAATAGAACCTCCTTAATTCTGTCTTAGCAATGTAAACACCCAATGATTTCCTTATCCCAAACCTGACAGTCAAGATTTAATCACAGAGAAGTCTCATATTATTGAGACTTCGTTACTTTTACAAAATAAGTTGCAGTGCATTTATCAGTCGTCTAAAAAGTATTAATAGTAATAATTAAAACTAAATCCCAATTGCCCTAATATGGAGGAAAAGGCATGCAATTTCCTCTTTTTTTTTTTTTTTTTTTTTTAAAACTATTGTGCATGTTCACTTGATGATTCAGGATGATTCAGCCATGATTCGGGAAGGCTCTTTCTCATCGGGCCATAGAGTCAACCTCTCCTCTTGGAGCTGTTCCACTTTGTGCAAATAATTAAATAATCACTATGCCAGAGAGAGAGAGACTATGGGTATGTCTACACTGCAATAAAACACCTGGGACTGACCTGGGTCAACTGATTTGGGCTCACGGGGCTATACAATTGCTCCGGGACCCTCCCCCTTTGTGGGGTCTCAAAGCCTGGGCCCAAATGTCTGCACTGCAGTTTTATTGCTTTTATTGACCCAGTCTGAGTCAGCTTAGCTGGGCCAGCCACAGGTGTTTTACTGCAGCGTAGACATACCCTGACTCTGTAGCTGAATAAGTAGGGCACCTGGGAGATACAGCTTTGAGTCCCTACTTCGAATCAGGCAGAACAGGGGCTTGAAGCTGGGTCTCTCACATGCCAGGTGAGTGCCCCAACCACTGGGATATTCTGGGGTCTCACTTACCCTTTCCCCTCCCCCACCCAAAAAAATCAAAAGGTTTCGTTTTTGTTCCTATGTGGAAAGAAAACCAATGTTGAAATCTCAAGCGAACCCCCTAAACATTGGACTATCGGCAATTCTGTCTCTGTCTCGTTTTGACCAGAAGTTCTGACCTGGTCCTGAGAAACCTTCCTGACGAGATTTTTGTTGAAACTGAGACATTTTTGGAAAACCAAGTTTTGATTTTGACAAATAGAATTTTCCAGCGGAAAAGCGTCCCACTGAAAAATGCCTGACCAGCTCTATTCATGAGGGTAAAGATCTGTGGTTGGGGAGGGGACATGATGGAAGGAGATATGGGGAGGCCTTTTTGTACAACTCCCAACTAGGCTGGGACAATGTGGTAGGGTCATGAAATCTGGGGTCTTAGAAGCAGGAGCACTGGTTATATCTGCTTCATGAAGGCTTCCCCCTCCCCCCGCCCCATTTACGACTGTCACTTTCCTGCCCATTGTCCTCATCCACATTAATGTCCTTAAGCTCCCTTCAGTTCTGAATGACCAGCTGGTTGTCATCCTGGAGCAGAACAATACCCAGGCTCCCCGTGCCCTTGGGAGCTGATGACACCACCTCTCCCTCATCAGTAAAATCTTTGATGGTGCCTGTCTGTTGCAGCTCCCATCGGAGCCTGCCAGCCATCGCTGATGGACCAAAGAGCATCGCTGTCTGACAGGAAATTCCAAGGCATTCATGCAAGAGTCCACTGTGAAAAGACAGTGCCTTCCAACCCAATGAATAGTAACAAGGTGTGTTGAGAAATGACTGTACATACAGACAGTGGCCACAGAATCACTTCTTCAGGCTGGGGGCAAAAATGTCTAGCTTTGATTTCTATTCAGCCTGCCAAAGATTTTTTTTTTGTTTGGGTCCCATCACAATGCATGTTGCTACATGTGCAGAGCACTTCTCCTTCCCCATCAGCATTTACCAGTCAGGGCTTTCCACCTGCTCAAGGTCTTCCCACAGTCTGATCATTCATCATTATTTTTAATTCATCACTGGATTTTTCAATAATAAAAAATAAGCAAAGCCAACACATACCCAGCAATTAATAATAAATCAATTTCCCATCCAAAGATCTCAAAGAAGATTACAAACATTAACTAATTAAGCCTGCCAAGCACCACTGTGAGCGGGGTATATATTATTATAACCATTGTATAGATGGGTAAGCTAAAGTACAGAGGTGTGGTTATGTGACTTACCAAAGAGTCCTGACTCTCAGGCTAGGTCTACACTACCCGCCTGAATCGGCGGGTAGAAATCGATCTCTTGGGGATCGACTTATCGCGTCTCGTCAGGACGCGACAATCGATCCCCGAATCGACGCGCTTACTCCACCAGCGGAGGTGGGAGTAAGCGCCGTCGACTGGGAGCCGCGGCAGTCGATTTTGCCGCCGTCCTCACAACAGGGTAAGTCGGATCTGATACGTCGAATTCAGCTACGCTATTCGCGTAGCTGAATTTGCGTATCTTAAATCGACCCCCCCCCCCTGTAGTGTAGATGTAGCCTCAGTCCCTTACCATAAGACTGCCTCGTGAATATTCTATCAAACTTAGGTGGTTTTATAACCTAACCACTATAGTACTAACTGAACACCTCACAGTCTGTAAAGTATTTTATCTGTTGTAATATTTACAATAGCATTGCTGCGGCATGCAGTGTTAGCAAAGGGAGTAGACTCCACTCTGATTAGCTGTTAGGCCACACCTGGGGAAGAGAGTCTCTATCAAAGGAGAAGTTTGAAAAGCTCGGCAGATATCTGAACTCCTTTGATACAGGAAATGCCTTCAGAATCCTATTGTGATTTTGAAGAACAGGAAACTAACATGCTTAGTCCCGATGAATAGTGTAGACCCAATAATAATAATATTCAAAAAGCTTGCAATCACCAAACATGCTTAGAATTCAAATGGAAGAGGAAGTGTGGCCGGATGCCTATCCGATTGCAATTGCAGACAGCATCTTGTTGAACTGTTAAGAATTATAGTATGAGTCCTGGCCTTCCACTTCATTTTATGGGAAGAAAGCTAGTCAAATCCCTCACAAGGAGTGGAGAGAAATTTGGGGCATGAAGGGACTCTGGAAATTTCTATACTTGCTTAATTTTTCTACTGTGAGAAAACTACTCATGATAGTAAAGTTAATTACGTACATAAGTGTTTGCAGGTTGGGTCCTTATTTGTTAAAAGAACCTTTTCATAAGAACGGCCGTACTGGGTCAGACCAAAGGTCCATCTAGCCCAATATCCTGTCTTCTGACAGTGGCCAATGCCAGGTGCCCCAGAGGGAATGCACAGAACAGGTAATCATCAAGTGATCCATCCCCTGTCGCCCATTCCCAGCTTCTGGCAAACAGAGGCTAGGGCAGGGGTGGGCAAACTTTTTGGCCCGAGGACCACATCTGGGTGGGGAAATTGCATGCAGGGCCATGAATGTAGGGCTGGGGCAGGGGGTTGGGGTGCAGGGAGGGGTGTGGGGTGCATCAGGGGGCTCAGAGCAGGGGGTTGGGGTGCGGGGTGCTGGAGGGAGCTCAGGGCAGGGGGTTGGGGTTCAAGAGGGGTGTGCCAGGGGGCTCAAGGCAGGGGTTTGGGGTGCAGGAGGGGGTGTGGTGTGCAGGAGGGGGCTCAGGGCAAGGGGTTGGGGTGCCGGAGGGGAGTGGGGTGCAGGAGGGAGCTCAGGGCAGGGGGCCGGGGAGCAGGAGGGGGCTCAGGGCAGGGGGTTGGAGTGTGGGGTGTGGGAGGGGGTGCGGTGTGCAAGAGAGGGCTCAGGGCAAAGGGTTGGGCTGCAGGAGGGGTGCAGGGTTCTGGGGGGGCTCAGGGCAGGGTTGGGGTGCAGAAGGGGCACGGGGAGCAGGAGGGAGCTCAGGGCAGGGGGTTGGGATGTGGGGTGCAGGCTCTGGCCCAGCACCGCTTACCTTGAGTGGCTCCAGGGTGGCAGCGACGCACAGCGAGGCTAAGGCAGGCTCCCTGCCTACCCTGGCCCCGTGCCGCTCCTGGAAGCAGCCGGCACCACATCCCTGCAGCCCCTGGGGGGGGGCAGAGGGCTCCACGTGCTGCCCTTGCCTGTGGGTACCTCCCCCGAAGTTCCCATTGGCCGCGGTTCCTCGTTCCCAGCCAATGGGCGCTGCCGGGGACGGTGCCTGCAGGTGAGGGCAGCGCACGAAGCCCTCTGCCCCTCCCCCCCCGCCCCCCCCGGGGCCACAGGGACGTGGTGCTGGCCTGCCCGCCACTTCCAGCAGCTCCCATTGGCTCGGAGCAGCGATCCACGGCCAGTGGGAGCCGCGATCGGCCGGACCTGCGGACAGGGCAGGTAAACAAAGTGGCCCGGCCCGCCAGGGGCTTTCCCTACCCAAGCGGCAACCCCTGTTTGAGAAACCCTGCTGTAGTATATTCCCCGCTTGGGTTTATTAATGTCAATTTGTGACATCCTAAATGTTACACTGCACCCAACTGTGAGGTTTCATCCTAAGGTTCAGAACTTGATAAGCAGCAATGACTACAGGAACCAGTGAGTTGTAAAGAATAGCTTTTCAATATGTAGCAGAGCAGCTCAATTATTTTTGTATGAAACTATAATGAAAAATGGTCCTTTTTTAAAAAATGAAAAATTTCATTGAAAAATTTGTTTTTATTTTCTGATTTTTTCCCCCAAAAAGCAAAAATTATTTGGTTTTCAAAACTGAAAAAATGTTTTTTTGTTTTTGTTTTTTCTTCTTTCTTGCCCCCCCCCTCCATTTTGCCACTGAAAATGGGGAGAAGGAAAAGGGGAGAAAAATCAAAAATTGACCATTATTTGGGTGTTTCACCACCATTTTGAAATTTTTCATGAAAAATTTCAACCCTCTCTCCCCCCAAAATTCAGGTTTATTTCCATAAAATATACTTACCACTTTACAACCAGCTCTAAAATAATGAGAGAAACAACACACAGAAAAGACATGTTATAGAAGAGATACTGAAAGTTATCAAAAAAATTCCATTAGGTGCCAGGTACTATCCTAACACCAAAAAGCCTTTAGGAGATAAGGAGTGACAGAATGTTGGACACATTTAGTTCCAGAAGGTTTCACGGCAGTTGAGACTTGGGCAACTGGGAATGGTAGTTAGGAATAGCAATTGGGACTGGCATTTGGGAATGACAGTTGGACAGGGAAGTTGGGAATTGGGCAGCTGGGAATGACCCTCTCCCTCGCTGCCCCCTCTGAGCTGGATCATGCTGACTGCAAGGAGAAAATTAACAAAACCCCTTGTGATCTCACTCCTTCCCCCTTATTTCCTCCTCTTTGTCTTTCCCCTCCTAACAATCGCTTACTTCTCTCTGCCTTTGACGCTGGGGTTTCTCACCTGCTGTGTTTCTCCCCCATCAGTCCCTTGGGCTGGTAGAGGGATTGGAGGAATAGGAGTGGAAATTGTGTCTTTAAAAATCATTTAATACGGACCCACAAATATTAGAATGTCTTAATCATAAATGTATAGTTATCATATGGTGTCACCACTTTTGAATAATTACAACATCCCTGGAAAGTTTCGCATCCTTCACTCCATCTTGATGCAGTTTTTGTTTGGGGCTATTTAATCATAGTTGCAGAACTGGGCATTTTTGAAAAGGGCAACTTGGGGAACTCTGGAACTGGGGTGTCAGTTAAAACTGGGCAGTTGGTGAGGAAAAGAAGAAAACTGCAGAGAGTGTAGTGAAAGCAGCAGAACTCCCTAGGCAGCTGGAGACAGGGAAGAGTCAGGGCTGAGAAGTTAACAAGGAGAGCATGTAGACTGTATGAGAAAAATGTAGTGTGTGTGAGAAAAAAACTATCTTGGGGAAGCAAATGAGAGAGGAAGTGGGGCGGGGGGGAAAGAACCTAAACAAAAAACTAAAGCCAAAGGAGAAACCAACTGCAGCAGGGAGCAAGTGAGAGCACAGAAAGAAAATTACAGACTGAGAAATCCACCAAAATGGATGAAAGAGTTCCTGGCTACCTCTTCTCACTTAAAGTGGAGGGGACATGATGACATGTCTTTTCTTTCAATACAGAGATAAAGGGCTGGATTGCATCTGCACAGGGCTGGCTGCACAAAGAAGAAGACAGCAAGGGTGAAATCCTGGCCAAATTGATGTTAGAAATTGACGCCAACAGGGCCAGGAGTTCACCCACTGAATCTTCCCCGCTCCCCTGCTGAGTTTAGTTATCAACAGCGATCTTTGACCCTGAGGGATGGTGACCTTCACTGCTGTCTCTTGGGCTGCAGTTAACTTTGGTGGTTCCTCCAGAAAGGCCCTCACTGACTTCAATGGACCTTAGAATAGTGTGTGTGGAGAGTGATTTTTCATAGAATCATAGAAGATTAGGATTGGAAGAGACCTCAGGAGGTCATCTAGTCCAACCCCCTGCTCAAAGCAGGACCAACACCAATTAAATCATCCCAGCCAGGGCTTTGTCAAGCCGGGCCTTAAAAACCTCTAAGGATGGAGATTCCACCACCTCTCTAGGTAACCCATTCCAGTGCTTCACCACCCTCCTAGTGAAATAGCTCGTGTTTTTCTAATGTGAACGAAGCAGTTTTATTTTGCTTTTCTTAATTTTCCATAGTTATGTAACCCCCAAGGAGATTACCAAGATTCCTGGGGCTCTGTCTGCTGACAGCTCAGGGAGAGGCGCACTCTCCCTGGTAGAAAGGGGAAGCCAAGGCAAACTCAGAGTCTGCCCGGCAACCAATAGGGAGTGAGATGCCCCTCCCAGGGAGTTCAGGAAAGGGGAGAAGCCACTTTGGAGGCAGTCTGGAGCCAGCCAGGAAAAGGGCAGGACTGGCTATGTGGGGAGCTGGTGAGTCCCAGGCCTGCAGGCGGGGTTCCCCCTGAGAACAGGCCTCTAGGGACCTGAAAGCCAGATCCCTCAGCTGGGCTTTTCCCTCTCCACTGATAATTCCCAGTTTGTAGAGTTTTGCTGGGAAACTTCCCCAGCCAGGCTGAGTTCGTCCTCCAGCTCCCTAGGTGAGACCAGTCACCACATGGTCAGCTCTGCTCTGGCTGCTAGTGCAGGGCTGCTGCCTGCTGTGTGTGTGTGTCTGGATGCTGGGCTAGGAGACGACAGTTTGGATCTTAGTACAGTTGTGTAACCTGCACCTTGAGCCCTGCACCCCTTTGTGATTAGGGAAAATCCTGGGACCAAAGCAGCCTGATTCCTGCTTGAAGAAGATCCCTGCCAGCAGAGATCAGCCCCTCTGCAGTGACTGAGAAGTCCAGAGTCCACTCTGAACCTGAGGATAATTCATGGAGTTTGTAAGTGCACCATCTTTTAGTTAGTCAGGGAATTTGTTTTGGGGACCCCCTACTCCCTGAACTGTGTCCCCAAGCCAGGGAGTGAGGGTTTGGGGATTTTACAACCTGCTGCATATTAAACCTGTGGAGGGATTTACCACCTTCTCTCACTTGTGAGTCCTTTGGGCTGTAACCAAGTCAGCCACACTGCTAAACCCCTGCAGAGAAGAATTTTGTGATCATAGATCATCAAGGGCCCCAACAAAGTACGCGTACCAACGGGACACTGATCTTACATTCGCTACATCAAGTCACATAACTGGGGAAAGTCACAGGTATTAGCAGCGTGGGCACTGGTGACCCTAACAACAGTGTTTTACCCTGTTATGTTATATTTGTCTCCTGTTTAATATAGTTATTGTGCTGAATATATTGCATGTGTTTGTGTTATTTCTTGGAAGTCTCCAACTATCTGGCAAATAAGTTGGGATTACCCCATGGTTAGAATTTTCCTCCCAAGCTGCCCTGGTGACCATGCCAGGAAGGAGCGAGGGGGGTGGAGGCACTGCCAAATAAACTCATAGGAAAAAATAAAGAAGATACACCCTGCTGAGTGGGTGGCGGGATCCAGAAGAACTCAGACCTGTCCATCAAAACCTGTAAGCAGATTGGCATTAAAGAAGGTAACCAGGTGGAGAGGGAGCGCTACAGTTAGGTTTCCTCTCCAACCCGACCCTGCTAGTAGTAACAGTAGTAGCAGCTTCTTCTTACAATTCTGTCTCTGTGACTCTGTTCTTATGAGTCAAACCCCTTCTGACTCATTCCCGGACCTCTCCAGAGCCTAGACTGCCAACTATGCCAAACTATATACTGGTTTAGAGATGTGGACAAAAATACCCACAAGAGACAGAGATTGGCCAAACCAATTATCACTTGCAAACTAAGCCAGAATCAGAACTCAGACATCCAGAGGTGAAAGACTATTGCACCATTTCCCTGGACTCTTTGTCTCTCAGGGTACGTCCAGACTACCCGCCGATTCGGCGGGTAGTAATCGATCTATCGGGGATCAATATATCACGTCTCGTCTAGATGCGATATATCGATCCCGGAACGCGCTCCCGTCGACTCCGGAACTCCACCAGGGTGAGCGGTGTTAGCGGAGTCGACAGGGGAGCCGCGGCCGTCGATCTCGCGCCGTGAGGATCCAAGGTAAGTCAAAATAAGATACGTCGACTTCAGCTACGCTATTCCCGTAGCTGAAGTTGCATATCTTACATCGACCCCTCCCCGCCAGTGTAGACCAGCCCTCAGTTGATGAGTTGTTGTAAAGAGGACATGAAGAAACCAGACCATTCATCTGGGGGTGGGTGAGGGAGGGGAAATCCATTCTGAACGGTAACAGCAGACAGGAACTCCAGATTAGGCTCCTTGAGCACATGCCTAAACATAAGAATTTTGGAACCTTTAACAGAAGGAAAGCTTCCACTACTGCTGCCTGTCTTGTACCTGTAACTAAAGAAAACATTGAGTTCTCTAGTCAGGCACCTTTCATGAGCACTAGAATACACTTCTTTTTAACCATCTAACAATGTGGAGGTTGCAGATAGGACTACCTGCTGGTACATAGGTCTTGACCAATTTTACCAGAGTTCTGGACATCTGTGTTCCACAACTATGCTATTAGATACTAACAACATGCAATTTGGATCGTGGCCCAGCTCAGGCATATCCCAAAATGCAGACGACTTCCAACAGCCATCTGCTACAGTTAGTAAAATATCCTGTTGCTAGAAACTAGAAATCAGCTTCTTTGAGTGGATTCTTGGCTGAAGCAGGATTGGGACATGAAAACTTTGATATGTCAAGCCACCAATAGCAGCTCTAATTTGAAGAAATACACAACAACATGGCATCTATTTCTTTTTATTTTTTATCAATAAAACTATGGGTTAAAAAACCCTCAGTAATATGTAGCAGATTATATGTCATCACTTAGCTCCAACAATTAGACAGTATGTTATACATACCTCAGTGGTTTGATCTTGATTTCTTTCTTAGGTGCATTGTTATTGTCCGTGTCCAGATGCTGCATGTGTATGTTAGGGAATCTACCAAAAGAAGGTATCTTCAGGCTTAAAAAGAGGCTATGATCAAAGCAAATTCCTGCATGTTGTATGATACCTTCATGAGAAGCCAGATTTCTGGGCATAAACAGCAGTGCATCTTAAAGCTGCTCCTGTCAGGTGTAAACCTCCTTTATTCCCATTCTCCAGCCAGATGACAAGCACATGTGTAAAATATTACATGGCATGAAGTTAGCTACCAGGTCATTCATGCTGCCTATTCTGCAGCCACATGTGCCTCACGCAAGATGAGAATGGTGAACTAATAATTTGATTATTATCAAATAATTTGATTATTATTGATTATTAAAAGCAAGCCCTTTGTGGTTCTCTCTCAACATCACTATTAGTTGGGCATGGAGGATGAAAGTTTTTGATACAGTGTTACAGATTCTTTACCAATTAGAGGAGGAATCCTATATTTGGGCATTAGGGGGATTGTGTGACCTACAGGTAATGCCTCTGTTTGAAGCGCCACGTGATTTTAGATCATAGCTCCTCTGGGCAAGGACTGTCATTGTTCAGTGATTAGCACAAGGGGGCCCCAACCCAGCTGAGTCCTCTGACCACTACTGCAATACTAATAACACCATAATGATAACACATGCAGATTTTTCAGTGTCCTTTTCCCCATCTTGCTATTATGGTATCAAATATATTACCTTAGACCTTTCACATTATAGCAATACAGCAGTTTAAAAGATTGTAAGCCTCTGAGGCAGGGATTATTTTTCTGTTCTAGCACAATGGGTTCGTGGTCCATGACTAGGGTTCCTAAGCAGTACCACAGTTCAAAGAAGAAACAATAATAATAATTAATAACAATTCTAGCTACTAAACATCCCACCCATCTCTGAAATACCATATCATTATCTACGAAGAGAAGCAGACAGCTCATACGAGTGGGGACAGCGCTCTCTCAGCTGTTTGCTAGGACTACAGAACATCTTTTTGGTGGAGGATGGAGGCAAGACTGGCCACAGACCTCATTTCTTTCAGAGAAAATTGTAAACTTCACTTTGTTAGTTTAGCCTTTCCAAAGCAACAATAACCTCAAAAGAAAACAGAAGAAAAAAGACAGAAGGGGGACAGAGAAAAGAAGAGAGAGAAAGGAAGCTGCTACGTATAGATTAAAAGGTCCCAATTTGAGGCTTGACTGTAGTAGGTAAAATGTATGACAAAAAAAGACATAAGAGAGACAAGGTAGGTGAGATAATATGTTGGACCAATTTCTGCTGGTGAAAGGTAAAAGCTTTTGAGCGTTGTAACTTCCACCAACAGAAGTTGGTTCAATAAAAGATATTATCTCACCTATCTTGTCTCTCATGTCCTGCAAGCAAAAAGGCTACACCACTGCAAGAAACAGACATGAACACAGCAAACCAGCTGATCTGATCCCACGCTCAGGGCCAGTGGTACAGACTGTGCTGGCTGCATTTGACTCCAAGCGTAGGGGCTGCGGAGTAGAATCCCATAGATTGCAGCGGTGTGTGGTGGGGGAGGGGGGGAAAACAGTTTAAAACTGCCCATTTGCCCCAGAGCAGAACAGTGCGGGTTGTACCTAGGGCTGCCAATTTTGGTTGGACTTCTTCCTGGAGGTTTCATCACATGACATAATCTTTAATTAAAGATTAATCTTTAATTCCTGGCGACTCCAGGAATATCCTGGAGGGGTTGGCAATCCTAAATTGTACCCCACATCCCCACCCCATGTGACAGCCATGGCATAGAACCATGCAGGCTGCATTTGAATCCAGACCCTAGGTCTGCAGTGTAGAATGATGCAGGCTGCCTTTAAGCCTCAGCACAGGGACTGCGATAGAGGACAAGCGGGGCTAGACATGTCCCCAAGCATACAGATACAAGCTGCCTCCGACAGCCACCTAGGCTAACAGTGACCAGCTAGCAAGTGTGAAAAATCGGGACAGGGTGGGGGAGTAATAGGTGCCTGTATAAGAAAAAGCCCCCCAAATCAGGACTGTCCCTATAAAATCAGGCCATCTGGTCACGCTACCTAGGCTTCATTGAACGGCATGTTCAGAGGGGGGAGGGATAGCTCAGTGGTTCGAGCATTGGCCTGCTAAACCCAGGGTTGTGAGCTCAATCCTTGAGGGGGCCACCTAGGGATCTGGGGCAAAATCAGTACTTGGTCCTGCTAGTGAAGGCAGGGGGCTGGACTCAATGACCTTTCAAGGTCCCTTCCAGTTCTAGGAGATAGGATATCTCCATTAATTTATTTAATAAATTAATTTATTTAGGTGCCCAGCATAGACCAGTGCAAGCTGCCCCTAAAGGCCACCACCCAGAACCTAATTATGGGACGCTGTGGCGTGGAACTGCACGAGCTACCCTGGACCCCAGGTAGCATCACATGGGCTTCAGCTGATCTCCTGTGTGGGGGCCACAGCCCAGGGTCTGGGGGCAGTGTCTGACCCAGCGGGGGGGAGGTGGGGAGTTGCAATGCAGAGCCAGGAGCCCTGCTCTCTGGCCATGTCTTGGAGTGGGGAGAGCCCATGTAAAGCCCCCCTCCCCGCAGAGCCTGGGGAAGGACAGCCCCTGCTGCTCCCCACTCCCCCCAAGCCACGAGAGAAGGGAGGACTGGCAGCAGAGCCGCATCGCGCATGCGCGGCAGGTGCTGCCTTCCCTCTACTCCTCCCTGCCCCCACCCTCACCCCGCCGCCTCGTCGTGTCTTCCCGGCGTGCCCCGCGCGCGGTGGCGTTGACGTCACCGCCGCCCGGTCCCCGCCGCCATTGGAGTTGGAGGGTCTCTCGCTCCATCCCGGCTCGGGGCCAGCGCGGGGACAGGCCGCGGAGCGAGGGCGAGCGGGGATGTGAGGAGAAGGGCCGGCAGGGCGAGAAGCGACCGGACCGACCCCCCTTCCCCGGGGGGCCTAGCCTGAGGAGAGACCCCCCCCCACGCCCCGGCCGGGCGGGCCACACGGGGACCCGCCCCTGCACGTTGAGCCGGCCCCTCCCCCAGGCCCAGGCCGGAGCGCCCCTCGCAGGCCCAGGGGACAGGAGCTCCCTCCCCCGCGCCCAGGAGGGGCCCCGCGTTCTCCCCGTGCTCCTCCCCTCTGCGCGGAGGGGCCCGGGCCCTGCCCCTCCCCCGCTCCCTGCTAACCACGGGGGCCCCGTACATGAATTATGTCGGCCACAAGCGTTGACCCTCAGGTAAGTGCGGAAGCCCAGCTGGGCCTGGGGCCGAGGGCTTCTCCCCCCGTCCCTCCACCCCCACCCCGTGTGCCTGCCCCGAGAGGTCCCTCTCGGCTTCCTTGGGCCTTAGGCACTCCCTTTAACTTATCCCTCCTCTTCCCTCTCCTGATCCGTGGCCATTTCCAGTGAGGGCCAGCCCCTAATAATAAATAAACCTGTCAGCCCTCCTCCTCTCCCCCCCCCCCGCACTAACTCTCCCCCCCCCCATGGTTATATCTCCCCCACAACCCTGTCTGCCGTGAGACAAGAGCATTTTCCAAAACTAACTTTCTCCTCTGTCTTTGTTTTCCTCTTTGCAATCATGTGCATGGCATCACAGCGACCGAAAGGACAAGATAATAAAGGTAAGGCAAATGCTGGGATTTTTCCACTTGAGTTGTTATTGCTGAAGGTAGATAAAGCAGGCAGGCAGTGATGGGTGAGCCAATAGGTATTAGTCTAAACTCTGTGGTGAAATATGGAGCAAAGTGGTTTTTTTTTTAAAGGAACCTGGTTCCTAAGGGTTTTTTTGCATACCACTAGTGCCACTGTATTTGTGAGGTTGTACAGTACTAAGCATGCTTTCAGTATTTAATAATAATAAACATTTTAAGAAAAGAACATTGTTACAGTTACAAATAGAGATACAAATACAGTTTAGGAGATTCATTTACTTAAGTGACAGATTTAAAAAGTATCCAAACTTGCTTTTCAGTATTATTCTGCTATATAATTATTGTTCTGTTACTGGACTGGTATTGGCAAATGAGAGTTTATAGATTATGACAGGTGGTACATCAGTACAAGTTTTTTCATGAAATTTCAGTCTGAAGCAAAAAAAGTTCTTTGATAATGTGACATACTTTTGTGTGACCTCTAGCACATTGTCACAAATGAAACTTCAAAAGCAAGTTCTCTTTCAAGTAAATGGCCTGCTTTATAAACTGTTATGTATAGTACTATGACTGCTACCAAATACATAACTGTTTAAGAATAGAAAGGAAACAGATACTTCCATCAGTTTACGTAGGCACATCTTTTCAGTGTTAAGGTTCTTTGAATTTCACTTTATCAGTGTTTCAAACAGCTGTAGTCCCAACAAGCTCATATTTTCCCCCAGTTTATCAATAAACCCTTCTGATTATGAATCCATTTTCTCTGAAGAGTCTTCCTAACATTATTTTACACTTGCAGACCTCTTTGAAATCCCCACTTTAGTTTTATTTTTTAGCATTGTATTTCTTTTTCCTGTAGCAATATTTTTAGTTTAGCCTTCCTGTGAAACTCTTGAACTACTTTCCAAAGGCTTAATGCATACAGTGTGACTTATGCTTTGAAACAAATGATGGAAATTAAGAACGAAGTGACTTTAATAATTTGTTTATGTAGCATCTTCCAGCTGTGGATTTCAGTGTGATTTACAGATATTAATAATAATTGAGTCTCAAATATCTCTGATTTAGTGAAGTTTTATCTCCCTTTTACAGACAAGAAAACCAAGGCTTGAATTTAAAGCTTGTAAATATTATTAGGATGTCAAACACTCAACAGCCAGTATTTTACTGTTCCATCTCTGATATGATTTAACATTACTTTTTAAAGAGGCTGCTCAGATATTGCTATGTCCTCCAGTTCTTCTCTCAGGTTCATGTCAAAAGTTGTCTATTTGGTTTTAAGATATTTTATGGCAAAAGTATAAATACTTACATTTACTAAAATTGCAAGTTCCTCTGACTCTCTGTAACTCATTCAGATCAGTTTTGTAAGCAATAGTGACATTTAGAGTGCATGTGGAAGTTCTCATTCTGATGAAATCTGACCCCTTTGCCTTCCAGAGGTTATCAACAATGCCACAAGAAGGAAGGGAGCTAACTTATTTTTGTCAAGTTACTCTAGGGTGAGTTTCTTTACTGAAACATTGTCAGGCAATGTTATAATATGTTGCAACTTTTTGTTTTAGTACAAAATGGTTCATTGCATCAGAAGGACACAGTTCATGACAACGATTTTGAACCTTACCTTTCTGGACAGTCAAATCAGGTTAGTGCATCTCTGTTAATTTTGGTGGGTTTTTTTAGGGATGTGGAGGGTAGTGTTGCTTGTACAGCAAACACCAATATGACTTGTTTATGCTTGGGGGATCATAGCTTTAAAGTGAAGTAGAAAAAGCTATAGTGCCTGAAGTGTTACTGAGTAATGGCATTAGCATTTTAGGTCAGAATACTGGTATTATTATTATTTATTATTTATATCTAGTTTGTTCACATGTGGAAATGAAGTTGCTTAGAAATCCTAGTTTCTGCTGGGCACTTACCAAATGACACAATTCCTGTAAAATCTGACATAGTTGGCAGCCTGCCAAGGGCCCTCGACTTTCAGTTCTTTAATAAACAAATCACCCATTATTGCAGTCATTGGGGTTCTGCTTCTGTATGACTGGCGGACTGAACCCTTGTGCTCTAAGTGGAAATAAATAGTAAGTGACCACAGCATCATTTGAAACTCTTAAAGATGCCATGACAGGACTGATAGACTTTAAGGCCAGAAGGCACCATCATGATCATCTAATCTGACTTCCTGCACATCACAGGCCACAGATCCTCACCCACCAATTCTTGCAGTAGGTCCATAATCTCTGGCTGAGTTACTGAAGTTCTCAAATCTTACCTCTTTGCAGAGGCATATTATCTAGAGATGATTAACGAAAGATGAGCTGCTTGAGGGCATTGTAAAAATAGTGTAAATTATACATTCATATGTGACTCAAACCAAGAGTACAAATTAAATTTTGTTAAAAATCCTGAATAACTAAAATTTACTGTGTGGAAAAAAATGTTGGAAATTTAAAAACAATGTAAATAAAGAGTAAATTCTTACTCACGTTAATAAATGTGCAAACTTATTTTAAGAAATGTAAATCAAGCTCCAAAAAATGATGCTTAAAAGTTTAAATGCCCACAAATGTAAGAAACTAGCTTTCTCCTATCCTCACTTCTGTGTCACAGAACTCCATGCAATTATGCACACTTTTCTTTGTAAAATAGGGGGTCAGATTTGGAATAGTAGTGGCTATTCCATGTGGAAATTGAGCTAAAATATCAGATTGTACTACTTGTAATTTCAGGTGCCTGGGAATACTAGCTAAAATGTATTAGCCCTTTATTGGTAGGTATTGCTGTTGTATAGCACTCCAACACAAAAATGAAGAAATCAGTCCAAATATACAGCCAGCCAGAACATCTGTCATAAGTGATAGACCAAGAAAAATATCTACAGATACATAATCTGTTCCCAATTAATACAAAGGGTTAGCAAAGAGAACTGGGGGAGGGGCTCAAAAAGGTCAAGAATAAGTATGTTGAAATAAATGTATCACTACTGACTTCCTTCAGGGTTTCTCTTACACCCTGTGGCATAAAGCCAAACAAAATAGACTGAATGCTTTGTTAAGATGTCTGGTGAAATTCTTTATTCTGCTAGGATTCATGTGGAAACTTTCCACACTGGGTGCTTAGATGGTGACAGTCCAAGGAATTTGGTTAGGATGGCTCGGAGAACATGCATATTTCTGGAACAAAACACCTGTTGATTTCAATCACTTATGGTCAAAGACCCTTCTAGCTAGAGCTATAAAAGATCTAAGCTGTCACGGAGTGTATGGAGATGGTGCAGATTAGCTAAGAATGAGAGTTAAGTCTACAGAATTTGAAGTGTTGGTGGTAAAAAACCACTTCCATTTTTGTATTATTGGTGCTTACATTTTTGAAGACATCAAGAATACTGTGGCATAAAATAAGACATTGATGTCAGTGTCAGACAAAATAATGGGTCTCAGAAAATGTCTTCATGTGCTGAGTATTATTCCTTTAGTCCAAGAGGTTTTGAAAATCCAGGCACAAGAAACACTACTGCAGAAAACACAAAACCAGAATTGAATGTTATGTCTTTTAGTGAATGTTCTCAATAGTAAAAAGGCTTAGTGTATCTCTTAGTGTTAGAACTGTATGGATTAATTCTTTACATGGTGATTCACTATGTTGATTTCACCATACTTAGGGGTGCTGTGGAAGGGAGTCACTGGAAGGATGAGTTGTACAGATTACTCCGTTCACTGAATCAGATTTGGTATTCAGCACTAGTCTTTTTAGCAAGAAATTTCTGCATAGGTTTCAGAATGAGTTTAGAAAGAGTAATGTTATGGGTGAAGAACTAGAAAATAAGCTTCTACTGGAATCTTAGTAAAGACAACTGTTATTCTGTGAAGCCATGGTTAGATTCCAAACTTGGAGTCTGTCAGTCTCCTTTCAAGAATCTTATAATGGTCTGATCATGAGTAAGAAAGGTGTAGCTGCTATTTGATTCTTGCTTATTTGTGACAGTTCACACTGTATGCATCACTGTTTTTTTTAATTCTCATGATTTTCCTTAGAATAAATTAGGAAAAATGCTAACCATTATACTTGTCTTGCATTGAAGTATTCTTAGTGTCTTATAGTAACTAAAGCCATCAGATTTCAAAAACAATGCATAGAAGCATCTGCCATTAAGATTGACATTTTTTTTCCACCTAAGAAATACCCCCTTTTCTTCCTCCCTCTCTCTTTTAATGACTTAGAGCCATTTTAAAGGGGTAATGTTATCTTAAGTCACATTTGTCCACTCTTTTTTACTTGTAATATCTAAGCTTGCTATAACTGAAGTAGACCAGAGGGAAGGAAATTTCTTTTCAGTTGTGCTTTGTGCATCTGATGTCACTCCATGTGTAGACATTACTCTTTCCAATGCATACTCAGTTTCCCCTTTTTTATTTGGTTCTTGGAGCAATTCCAGAAAGAAAAACAAAATTTTGCTTTTTTTTGGTTATAAAACTGTAAAAACTGACAAGGGAACTCTGAGGAAGGTGCAGTACTTAAAACTATTCGACTTAATCTATGCGGGGGGGGTTAATTTTTTTAAGTTAACCTTAAATTTTAGTGTAAATGTAAAATACACATACTTGTAAAATCTCAGTCTATCAAAATAGAAGTGACAAATCAGAAGCAACCCTTTCTTCTCTGATCTTGTGTAATTTTTTTTTTTAACGTTCCATTTACTGACATCTAATATTGTGCTCAGGGTAATTTGTAGTGAATGTGAAAGGCCATAGAAATACTTATCCTAAGAATGTCTTCATTCTTTTTGGGGAGAGGAATCAATCTCAATCCTTACTTACTTTTGTCGCACTAAGTAATTTTCTTAGTGTTTTCAAGGCATACCTTGAAGCAAATAGACTAGGTTACTTGTGAAAGCCAATTTTAACAAGTAATCACGCCCTTTGCTCTATAGTGTATGGAATCTGCTTCCTTATGAAATCAGCCTCAGCTCATCCTAACCCCCTCATCCCCACCCCCCAAAATTCATGTTGTGAAATTCCTGAAATATCAGTTTCTTAACATTTTTGTATGGTTGCAGAAATGAACTTGGATTTGGTTTCCTTTTTGGGGGGTGATGTTCTTTCATTTTTTTAAACAGATGTTTGTCTCAAATGAACTTACTAAGGGTCAAAGGTTCAAGGAAATAATGTTTTTGCTAAAAGTTTAAAAAAAAAAAAAACCAACGTTCTTAACCTTCATAAATGAAGGATCTGTTTGGTGTCTGGGAATGCTAATTGCTGCACAACTTGGCTGAGCCCCTTGGCAAGAAATGCTAATACAGTATTTTGCAGTCTAATGCTTCTCTTGTCTCCAGTATGTAAAGCATCAGGTACAGAAAAATGTACCTGATTTGAAGAACTTAAGTTTTTGTATGCATTGTCTGGGGGAGGAGAAAGGAGGGAGAATATTCTCTTCTTTGAGTTTTAAGCAGTACCTTACCTTCTCAAGCTGCCTCTTCACCTTTCTCTGATCTGCCTTCTTTCTTGCCATCATTTTACATTGGCAGATTTTTGCTTGACATATTGTTAAATAAGATGGGTGGCCTCCATTGTCCATTATTTCTATTAAGTGCTGCTTCTACTTTTTTTTTTCTATTAACTTTTAATTTGCTGCAGTTGAAGCCCCATCACTGACTTTCAGACCCAAGTGGCTAGGACATGCTATAGCCTGTTACCATGCCTAGACTTATTTGCAGGAGAGGTAGGTCCACAGGAGGCAACTTCTGGACAAGAGACAAGATAAGACTTTCATCATCTTGAATAGTGTTAATTTTAAGCTTTGTTTCTATGTAATTTTTACTAGTAACTTAATCTTAAATTTACTACAGAATATTTTTAATCTCTATTTGTACTTCTGCATTATTATGTGATGGGGAGTGAAGAAAGTGGAAGAAACCAAGAGTCAATTGAACACTTGGTAAGAGAATAGAGGGGAAAACGTGAATGCCTGATCCTAAAAAGCAGCTAAGAGGTAGGGGGAAGGGGACACACATGATGAACTTGTCCCTGGAGCAGCTTTAAGGCAAAATCTCCGTGCTGCTACAAGCCAGCTGATTTTTTTTCATAGGGTTCTAAAAGATGGTCAGACAGATTTGGGAAAAGCTGGCGGGAGGAGCTCCAAGCTTCTGTAACTGGACTGCTGCGTGGGGCAATGAGACCTTGGTGGAAAAGAGTAACCAGGGACTGTCTTGAACAAAACCTGAGTGATTTACATGCATATGTTAGATGCAGAATTTGTGTCTGTATGTTTATATCCCTGGCATACTAATAAACTCTGTAAACTGAAATGCCTTGACACCAGGACTTATTTAAGCAAACCCCCATTCTTATCTGACTCAGCTTTGCTTATGACCTCCATCTGGTCTCTGACCTAAGTCTTCAGAGGTAGAAGTCCAGTGGACTAATCATTACATCTGTTACCACTTCACTTATGTTTTACTACTTGTTTACAAATACAGAAAAATTACACTCCCAAACTACTTGTCTGTTAGGAATTATGAAGCCATGGTAGCAACTCCATAGTTAAGATTGTAACCAGCTTTTTATTATATTCTTCACCTTAACAAAATAAAATCACTGTACTTAAAATTTCTTCTATATAGACTTCTTCCAGAAGATCTTTCTATAATATTTGGCAATCAGGAAAAGGAATTAATGAGGTGACTCTGAAAAATCAGAGGTATTAATGTACTGTACCAGTTTCGTAGCATCTCTAATGTTCTCTATACCTGCTTGGTCTACAAACTCCATATTAACTTATTAGCCTGCTGTGAGGATTGTGGAAACTATAAGCTGAGTTGTCACTTAAATTGCATTCTAACTAACGTTCTGCAGCTGTGCTTGGGGCAGACACCCATGTGGAGCCTCATTGGCTCTAGTCTCTGTAGTTAGTTGTGCAACACAACAAGGTAGATGGAAAAAATCTTATTACTCGATGCTTTTACAGATACAAATCCTTGATTTTCAATATTAACCACTTTGACTCCAGACTTTCTCTTTCCAGTTGCCATATAGGGGTCAAGAAGGGATTTTCCAGAACTATTTTTTCCCCAGTACACAGCTATTTTTTTTAAAATCTACTCTCATTTTGTAACTCCTGAGGAAGTTACATATATCGTATGCATTTTTAAATGCTCATGCCGACATATTCAGTCTCATTTACAGTCAAGCTTGAATATTGTCATGTTTTGAAGTCAAGCATTTGTCTTTACACCCCAAGTTTCAGTTACTTTAATATCCTCTACATACAGCCCCAAATACTCCATTATTAGTGCATTATTCACGCACTATTTAAAATTATAGTACAAACCACAGTCAAATTGGGTCAAGCCAAATGATTTATTCTCCCCCTCTGTGGGTCTGGCATTCAGCCAGTAACACAGCCATTGTGACTCCAATGCAGTCACAAATACTAGTCAGATCTTCCTTTTTCCAAAACAAATTTGGAGCTTTAGATACTGCGCATAATTGCAAAAGGTGAGTTGACAAATTAAAAATGTACTTAACATAGATCATGCATATAGTGCACAGTATGAGGACAGTGTTCTATTTCCTAGCACTTCCCTAGATAAACATAATATTTCTTAAGTTGTACATTAAAAAAAAATTCTGAAAAGGATGAAGGCTGCACATCATGCAACATATGCAGAGCAATTTTTCACATTCTATAAAATATTTTATGCTATTTTCACATGAACATTTGGTAGTATGTACTACATTTTTGTGTAACTTAATAGACTTAAAGACTATATAATGTATGAATTATATAATACAAATCACATATATTATTTCTTGGATGTGTTACGCAGCAAAACCTGCTTATCTGTTCATCTTGCTCTTGATTTTGGAGTTAAAATCACTAATTTTGTATTTTTCAGAATGTTATGTTAGTACAAACTTGTGTAAATCTTAATATTCAAATAGAATTATCTTCAATCTTGTGCAATTTCTAGATCCTATTAATTTCTGAGAGTTGGTCTTGCTGCATTTTTTAAATTGTTTTTTAATAATCATTGCATACTGCTGATTAAACACAATATCTTAAACTTTTAGTACAATATGAAAGTATTTGGTCGTATACTCATAGAACAAATATATTTCTCAATTACAAGTCTCGAATTTTCATGACTTAGATGAATTATCTGCAGTGTAGTAAAAGTGAGTTTGAGGTCATGGGGTCAACTAGCATTCATCTGAGAGTGGTGGTCACTGTTTAAAAATCTACAGGAAGTGGAGAAGGAGAATGCATCTCTGGTATAGGACTATACAAGATGCAATGACATTAACTTAGACTAAACAGGCCATGGAATAATAAGTTGTGTAACTTGGAGTTTGGAACAATGGTTACTACTTATCATCTTTTCTATTTAGTAGTATGCAAATGTTGTAGTCATTTATGAAAAAGTGCATACATCTGAAATTACTTTTCTTTTCTTTAACAGAATAATAGCTATCCATCAATGACTGATCCCTATTTGTCCAATTATTATCCACCATCTATTGGGTTTCCCTATTCTCTCAGTGAAGCACCGTGGTCTACTGGAGGAGATCCTCCTATCCCATACCTCACCACCTATGGACAGCTCAGTAATGGAGACCATCATTTTATGCATGATGCTGTTTTTGGACAGCCTGGGGGTCTGGGAAATAACATCTACCAACACAGATTTAATTTTTTCCCTGAAAATCCTGCTTTCTCAGCTTGGGGAACAAGTGGATCCCAAGGACAGCAGACTCAAAGTTCAGCTTATGGGAGCAGTTACAGCTACCCACCTAGTTCACTGGGTGGTACTATTGTGGATGGACAAACAGGATTTCATAATGATACTTTGAATAAAGCACCTGGAATGAATAGTATTGAACAGGGAATGGTTGGACTTAAGATTGGTGGAGATGTAACAACTTCTGCTGTGAAAACAGTAGGTTCTGTTGTCAACAATGCCGGAATGACAGGTGCTCTTCCTGGTAATGGTGGATCCAGTGTAAACTTGCCAGTATCTAAACCAACCTCTTGGGCTGCTATTGCCAGCAAGCCTGCAAAACCACAACCTAAAATGAAAACAAAAACTGGGCCGGTAATTGGAGGAGCTTTACCTCCACCACCTATAAAACATAATATGGACATAGGTACTTGGGATAATAAGGGTCCTGTGGCAAAAGTTCCTGCTCCCCAGCAGATCCCATCTCCTCAGTCTGTCCCACAGCAACAAATGGTTCAGCCTATTCCAGCTCAACCTCCTCCATTGACCCAGCCACAGTATCAAAGTCCTCAGCAACCACCCCAAAACCGCTGGGTGGCTCCCCGCAACAGAAATGCAGCTTTTGGCCAAAGTGGAGGAACTGGTAATGATAGCAACTCAACTGGCAGTACCCAGCCTAACTCTGTCCCAAGTGGCGAATCCCATCCCGTTCTTGAAAAACTGAAAGCTGCTCATAGCTATAACCCGAAAGATTTTGAATGGAATCTTAAAAATGGACGTGTGTTCATAATAAAGAGCTATTCTGAGGATGATATTCATCGTTCCATTAAATATTCTATTTGGTGTAGCACAGAACATGGCAACAAACGCTTGGACAGCGCTTTCCGATCCATGAATAGTAAGGGCCCGGTCTACTTACTATTCAGTGTTAATGGTAGTGGACATTTCTGTGGAGTAGCAGAAATGAAATCACCTGTGGACTATGGCACTAGTGCTGGCGTCTGGTCTCAGGACAAATGGAAGGGGAAATTTGATGTCAAATGGATCTTTGTGAAGGACGTGCCCAACAACCAGCTCCGACACATCAGGCTGGAGAACAATGACAACAAACCAGTTACAAACTCCCGTGACACACAGGAGGTGCCCTTAGAAAAAGCAAAACAAGTGCTTAAAATTATTGCTACTTACAAGCACACAACCTCCATCTTTGATGACTTTTCCCATTATGAAAAGCGCCAAGAAGAGGAGGAGGTGGTGCGGAAGGTAAACTTGCTTTTTTTAGAAAAAAATTAAAGATATACTTGGAAAAATGTGAATGCTGCCGTGAGAGAGTGTGTGTATGTGTGGGAGGGAAAGCTAAGTAGAGATTCTAAAATATTTGTAATGTGTTCAAACATGGTTGTCCTAAGAGTGTTTAATACTAAAACAAAAACCTGTGCTTCAGTTCTGTTTGTGGTTTTCATAGTCTCAGGTAAAGTTTGTTTTTTTAAGCCAAGTTAAATATACAAGTAAAGTATGTTACATCCAATTCTACTGGAGCTCGAAATTTTATTTTGGGATTGTTAATGGGATACAGAGCCTATGACTGTTTCAAAGTTGGCCTAGGTCAGTGGTTGCCTTGTAAAAGCTCATTGGCTTCTGTGAATGAATAGGTATCAGTCCAGTTCGTAGTCAAATATTCTGTCACAACTGGCACCTTTGGTTGTATCTTCAGCAGTGAGGCCAAGGTTTGAATAGTCACTGAACTATTTTCATCCCATTACCTGGCTTCTCCGGAACAAGAGTTGAGGAAAATTACAGTGTGAGGAAGCTTGTATTGCTGCTGCTGTTTGTTGTATCTATTCTGTGGATAAATGAAGGATTTGAGTCCTCCTTCCAACACTAAAAATCACTGGAATTTTTAGAGTAGGGTGTGGGAAGGTGGGGGGAACCTCCAGACAAGGAGTTCCACATTAAGTAGCCTATTTTTATATGAAAGTGTGATTATGAAAAGATTTAGCTACCTCCTTGACCCTTGCCTCAAGTCCTATGCCAAGTGCAGCTCAGCCAGGCCTAAGAATGGGACCCAAATGTCTAACATCAGTGACTCTCTATATACACTATGGGCTGACTAAGTAGGATCTGTTAGAATGTAATGGCTAGCTGACACTTACAATGGTTTGATACTGATGTTAGTGTTTCAGTGTATAGTTTTTTCTATAGTTCCTCGGAAGTGTAGAAGTTTGCCAATTCAGCTTAGTGCATTTACATGCGCTTCAAAACATTTTTTAAGCACAGACTTAGATGAAGTGTCCTAAAGTAAAATGGAAGTTGTAGTAATATGGGGCTTTCCCTTTACCACCTTTTAAATTGCTTTAAACCAGTGGTGGGCAACTTGTGGGCCGCATGCGGCCAGTCAGGGTAATGTGCTGGCGGGCCGCGAGACAGTTTGTTTACATTGACCGTCCGCATGCACGGCTGCCCACAGCTCCCAGTGGCCGTGGTTCGCTGTTCCTGGATAATGGGAGCTGTGGGAAGCGGCAGCCAGCACATCCCTGTGGCCCGTGCCGCTTCCCGCCGCTCCCATTGGCTGGGAATGGTGAACCACGGCCACTGGGAGCTGCAGGCAGTGGACGGTCAATGCAAACAAACTGTCTCGCGGCCCACCAGCACATTACCCTGACAGGCCGTAAGTTGCCTACCACTGCTTTATACTGTTTGGTTAGGACCTACTCTTACAAATTCAGGGAAATTCAGTTTTAAGGCTTTCATTCAAATTTTAGCACCACTTTTTCAGTCTAGCCATCTTACAGTATATACACATGCAAATTTCAGGCCAATGGTAACTAGTTTTGATGGAGAAGACCTTCAATTCTCTGAATTAGCTTTTTATGTCCTCTGTGGGATTTTTGGAGCAAAAGCTTTATCCATATCCTTGCAAACTTTCTGCCTGCTGAGAATTGTTTCTTCTCACTTTTCCCCAACCACGGCCTTGAGAAGGAGCAGTTTGAAACAGTGGGACAGAACACTGGGCTAGGAGTCGGGAGATCTGCATTGTGTTCCTTTACCACAGATGAGATGTGAGATGGCTAAGGCAAATCACTTAGCCTCTCCATGATAATACTAAGATTTAACACACACACACAAAAACAACCCACCACCGGGAGTGCCTCTTGTGTCAACCACTGAAAGTGGTTTCAGGCCTCTCTTCTTCTCAGTTCAAGAGAAAATATTTAATTCTATGTCCATCCTTGCTAGCTTTATGAATGGGATCATATACTATCACCTCTCTTTTATAATCGCTCTCTTTATAATATTTAGCTCTCTTTTATAATGGCTCAGTGTACTGACACCAGACCATTGAGCTGACCCCACCTCTGCATTACTTTAACGTGGACTTTCATTTTCTGCTTCTATTTAAAATTAAATATATAAACAAAATGTGCCTATCCAGAGTACTACTTTCTAATAGGATCAGTTTCTCAACAATTAATGCATGTTTTCTGCCTCACTTAATATTGAGGGAACATTGGGATTCAGTTTAATTACAGATATATTAGATTTATATTTTCTAAAGGTATCATTTCTTATATCTGAATAGCTTTCAAAACTGAGCTGTGTATAAACAATAGGAATAGGCTGAGAAAGATGACAGATGATATAGTGAAAAATAATCCAACTATGGCAGTCAATGTAAATTATATTCTGAGAGGAAAGCATCTGTTTTTAACCTAGGTGTAAACAAATTTTGGCAGTGCAGTAGCTTGCTGTAAAAGTTTCCTTCTAAAGCATATGAAGAAGTCAAAGCACCTGCTATTGAAATTTAACATACTTGAGAACTCTGTCTTAAACAGACCTTCCATTAAAAAGCAAATATTATATACAGGAATTTTTTGCCAATTAAAGTTAATACGTATGTGTGTGTCAGACTTAACTGTAAAGGGTTTTCAGATTAATGTATCCTTCTATTCATCGTATTTGGTTTAGCGGTCAAATCATTTGTTTAAAAAAGGTCCCTTCCAGTCCTAGACTCTATGAATCTATATTGTCGTCATAATTACATAAAGATAGCTTTTTAAAATCTTATACTATTCAAATATGTATTTTTCCTATTTTGCTGAGAAAATCAATAATTGTATGTAATAAAGCCACTGATATCTTAAGAAATATTAAAAATCCCTTTTAGACAGTTTTGCCTACAAATATGAGCAGTGCTGCTTTAACAGTTTAATCACCAAGGGCATGTGCAGAACATGTTCCTTAGAAGTTAATCACCCCCTTGCTGCTTATTCTCCAACTAAAGTCAATCTAAAGTGATACTAGATCTTACTTTTGTGGTAACTATAACTTGTCAAATGAAGATTATGACCTCAGATGAGGACTAAGTAGCTGTGTAGCATAATCTAGTTGGGTAACATTTACCAGAGTGCAGAAGATTCATCCAGGGTCCTCTGCATCACTTAAGACCTGCATTGCCCTCGGTGGATGAAGGAAAGATGTAATCACACTTGTAGCCCTGTATGCTGCTAAGGCAAGATGAGAGGGAATAATAGAATTGTACTAGTGCAGCTCCAATGGCCTAAAACACTCCATACGGCAGAGGAGGGGCATTGGCGGCTATTTCACCCTATATAACAAAATAGCCAGGGAAGGTTGGACATGGATTCACTCCGGCTTACAACCTCTGAGTTTTCTGTTGATAGCCAGTTTACTCTGTTTTTTGTGCCAAGGGAGGGTTCTAATTTCACCCCATGCAATCCAACATCGTGCACTTAAAAATTAAAAAGATTGAAACTTCATAACGTGGGCAAATTTCTCTAAATAGAAGCTTTTGTAAATTTACCATGAGGCATTAATAGTTTATGAATCATCCCCAGTAAATAAGCTTATTTTAAACTACAAAATCTTTCTTCAAAATAAAAAAGCTTGATGTGACATTAGCAAACAAAACAAACTTGTTGTGTATTATGGTTTTTTGGGTGTATTTTGTTTGGAACAAATTTGGGGCAGAGGTTGGAGGGGCATTTATGTTCTAGGAGATGAAAATGAAACCTTTACAGATATCGTCTTATATTGATGATAGTAGCTGGCTTGGCAGTCTAGTAACAACACAGTATGCCAGTATCTTGGGGATCTGAGTTCAGGGGCTCTTATACTTCAGAAGGAGAAGGTCTGAAGTGTGTGGCAGAGGATGTGCATTCCACCCCAAGAAGGCAAGGTCATTGTGTGTCTCTTAGCTTCCCAGGTGTCCACTTTGGCCTTGTCTAGGCTAGGATTTGGCAGATGTTAGCTGGCACGTGATAACAGCCTAGTGTAGACCAGTTAGTGTGACTATCACATATGTTTAACTGGTAACAAGTTAAAGGCACACTGAGTTGCCTACAATAGGGTGTTAACATGTGCCAGTTAACATCTTCCAAATCCTAGTCTGGACTTGTTGGATTTACTGAAGGAGCAACAAAGACGGGCTCTGGGGGAGCTGCATGCCCTGTTTCTTGTCGGAAGGCTCACCGGTATGGAGGTTTTCAGGATGGAAAGTGCATGGCATTGGAGTACATCCTGCTCTCCCCCACCCCCAAATGCTGATAATTACAGTTGCATTTTTAAGACCAGTGCTTATAACATTACATTTCTTAATTTTAATTGTGCTCTGGTAGAGGCTTTTTTTCCTTCTTCTTTTTTGTGTGTGTGTGTAGTCTACATTTTAGTGGTAGGGAAGAGGAATGCCAATTAAGATTTAATGGGCTCTCTTTTATTGGCTGTTTGTTCCAACTCTGTCCTTCTCTCCTTTTTCTGTCCTTTCATCTCAACTTAACCTCACTCCTGCCCCCTCCCTTCACTTGTGTTTTCATCCAGCCTGTCCCCTCCTAACTAAACTTATCCCCCCAAAAAACCAAACAAAAAATAGTGAAACTAACATGCTGTTTGGTGCCATCTTATTTCTTCACTTTACTTGTGAGTTATACCCCTGCCCCCACCTTGTGTCTGTCTTGTCTGTTTAGATCAGGGGTTCTCAATCTTTTTCTTTCTGAGGCCCCCCCCAACATGCTATAAAAACTCCATGGACCAGCTGTGCCACAACAACTGTTTTTCTGCATATAAAAGCCAGGGCCGGTGTTGGGGGAGTAGCAAGGAGGGCAATTGCCTGGGGCCCCATGCCACAGAGGACACCACGAAGCTAAGTTGCTCAGGCTTTGGCTTCAGCCCTGGGTGGTGAGCTTGAGGGTCCGGGCTGCAGTCCCATGTGGCAGGGCTTCAGCTTTCTGTCCTGGGCCCTAGCGAGTCTAATGCCAGCTGTGCTTGACTGACCTCCTGAAACCTACTTGTGTCCCCCCCAGGGGGCCCAGGACCCCTGGTTGAGAACCACTAATTTAGATTATAAAGTCTTCAGGGCAGAAAGTGTCTGCTGCTCTCTGTTTGGACAGTTCTGAGCACAGTGGGGCCCATTCTTGGTTGGTTGTGATTAATAATAATCATAATTAATAATCCCACTGACCCTGGCTTGGTAGAAGGGTTGACTGTTCTGCCTGGGAACAATAAGTTCAAAACTATATCTAGTTCTTGTAAGGAATTGGAGGCCTTTTCTTCATCCCTTTCTGCAATTTTCACTGTCTCTGGCTGGGAAGATAGTTGTCTTTGTTCCCCCAAATTATCCAGCTGAGGAACTTTTCTCTCTCAGCTTCTCTGCTTTCATTAATAAGTCACCTCCACATTTTTCACATTTTCAGTCAGGCCAAAGAACAATAGACTTGTGAGAACTTGTAACTAGCAGCATGGTTCACTGAGAGATCTGTTGCATAAGCTGTGACGCATCAGTGTGCCTCAACCTGGGCTACAGTCCCCCTCCCTAAAAAGAGGCTCCAGATTAGTCCAGGGGACAGGAAAGGAGTGGTGGGGGCAGGGAAATATACACAACAGATCTGTCCTGTTTCACATCACCTTTTGACTACTGGCAAAATCTAAAATGGCTCTTTGAAAACCATCTGTCTTCCTTCTCTGCTTTGAAATGTAGGGCTGGAAGCTCAGGGAGTAGCCCATTCTCTGCTCCTGTGGTACTTGACCTCAAGAACGTAGGCAGCCTCATCCTGCTAAACCACCAATGGATGCCTTAAGGAGTTTGTAGCTTTTTGAAGGAAACAGGGATGTGGGAGCGGGATGGATTGATTTTAAAATCACCAATTTTAGTAGTTATTCAAATTTGCAAACAGGAAACTTTGATTTAAATAGACTGTTTTAATCCTCTATTGCATTTGTACTTTTTAAGTTATTTTCATTAGTTGATAATCATAAAAACATGTAGATTTTCAATTAAATATGTCCTCTACCCCAGTGGTTCTCAAACTAGGGCCGCCGCTTGTTCAGGGAAAGCCCCGGCGGGCCAGGCCAGTTTGTTTACCTGCCGTGTCTGCAGGTTCGACCGATCGCAGCTCCCACTGGCTGCGGGCTGAGGGACGTGCTGGCCGCCCTTCCTGCAGCCCCCATTGGCCTGGAGCGGTGAACCGCGGCCAGTGGGAGCCACGATCGGCTGAACCTGCGGACGCGTCAGGTAAACAAACTGGCCCGGCCCGCCAGGGGCTTTCCCCGAACAAGTGGCGGCCCTAGTTTAAGAACCACTGCTTTACACTATATTTGGTACTACTGTCTGTTAAGGAGGAGGATACACTACATTTATGTAAACAGTTATGTAGTTTAGCAGATGTTTATTCAGATTCCTAACTTTTACATTTGTTAGAAAATATTGAATGACACCATTTCTTAGTTAGTAGATAATTAATATTTTACTCATTATTTATGTCAAGCTACATTTGGGTGGGAAATGTATTTGTGTATTTTGAATTGAATTCCAAATTGTTTTTATTAGTTAAACTAACTACCTTACATGTGATGGAAATCTAAGAAAAAAGTTTAAATGCAAAACATGCTGATAAAACAAATGTATTATACAAAGGAAGGAATATCTGTAGTTTCTGGTCACCATGTCACTCAAGATTTTAGACCTAGTAGATCTCATCCTCTTACATCTCTGCTTTTTCAGCTCCCAGTCAGTTTCTCAACTTTGAATGAGCTAATAATTGAATTGATCTAGTTTAAAAACAAATGAAGAAAATACTCTCTCCGCACCTCCAGATGAGACTGCTGTTGTCAAAAGCTGGTTTAGCACTTTAAGAAACTCTGGTTCCGGGTGCTCAGCTTGTGGCTTCCAGTTCAGTGGTTTGACTTCATTTAAAACTTTGGCAATAGTAAACACGTACTTCATGAATATTTTTTGTAATTTAAATGATTTTAATAAACTATAGTAAATGTAGGCCTTTAATATAGGTTGTCATAATTTAAATTTTAAGTTAATTTTTTTAAAAAAATACGTACTTTAACTATCCAATTTTATTTTTATCCACCTTGTGTGGGAAGCCAGCAGATGACTAAAACAAACAAAAAAGAAACCTAATTTATTTTCTTCCCTTAGAAGAGAGAATAGATTGGAGACATGGTAATAAATGTCAGAACAGTGAAGTGGAGAAGGGCATCTGCCATCAAAAGATTGGAGCTTAAAACCACTGTCTTGACTTAAGCAGTTCAAGTATAGGTTGGAAAACTTAATAACAATATATAATTATGCCAATAATGCTAGCCCCAGGTCTGAGCCCCCTGATTTAAGAACATATCACTTTTGTTAAAATTATTATAATTAAGAAACAAACCTCACTTCATTGGCAATTGATAATTCAGCCAATGAGAGCCTGCCCTCTACACTGTTCTAGTTTTAAAAAAAATTATCTGCTTTACAAATCCTACAGACTACTTGAATTTTCAATTTTCATTTAATTTAGTCCTTATCAGTTTGTTGTATTTGTATTTTCCACAGCAAAAAATAATCATCATAAACGTTCAGGTCTTGTTCAGAAGCAGGTTGTAGCCTGAAGACTAAAACCCAGTTACAAATGCATTTTGGTTTCATTCTCTCTAGTTATCACAAGTTTAAGATTAGAATAGTTCAACATGGTAGGAAGCTCTGTGTAAATAGCCCTTTACCACCCTGTTTGGAGAAAATGTGGATGGGATCTATGTGAAAAGGCTTTAAATTGAAAAGTGTGATTTGAGGTAATTAGTCTGAGTAATTTATGCTAAGGTTACTTGCATTCATCTTAAGCTTATTTTGAAATGGAAGGATCTAATTTTTTAAAAGTAAAAAAAAACAAAACAAAAACACTCTGCATCCTTCTTGGGAGCTCCATCTTTCATGTTTGTCTGTAGCTAATATAAATGCTGATCATAGATGCTACTAAACTCAATTTAGTCTATCCAATAGGACTTTTTAACTTCTAAGCCACTTGTTGGACATGGTGGTTGGGCTACTGTTCATCTGAACCAGTGCCTTATCAATAGTCACTCAAAATGTAAAGTCTTATTAAACTATGGTTCTTAATGCCTTGTATTTTACATTATGCAAATGGTTTGCTTTAAGGAATATTAATGGGTACAGAGGGAAAAAGTTACGAAGATGCACCCCTCATATTAACAGCTCTTAACATTTTAAACCTGCCTTGTATTTTTGTTTTCGTCTAAGTAGAAAATGACACCAGTCCAAGAAAAAAAAAAAAGTTAAAATATTTGTCACTACAATTTTTCTGAATTTGTAAAAACAGGGAAAATATAGTAATCTCAACTAACTAGGAAACTAAAGGAAAAAGTCATAAACTAGCAATGTTTAGCTGTTAAGACCCCTAGCTTCTTGGGAAGGTAAAATGGCATTTTGGGCTTCTCATAGTAGATATCCACTGCTCTTCTCTCTGGAGTTCTGAATTTGCACCCACATAAGTTTTTGCTGGGATATTCTGACAATTTCTTTGTTCCAGAGGCAGTTACTGAACAGTCCCTCTGTTTTTCTTGCTTGTTACCATTTTCCCCTGTTTTTGCCTGAATTTCCCTGCTTGATCCATTGTTCACTACCTCCACTGAAGAGTGGAGAGCACAGCTGCTCCTCTTGCTCTCTGAGAGACATTCTCACAGACTTGTTGAGACCCTTTGTCTCCACATTTACTGCATTTGGGGCACAAATTAAGTAGACTGCCCTTTCTACAGTTGAGCCCTGTCTGGAGTTTTCCTTTAATGTCCCTTGCTCTTTCCTGTTGGTGGTGGTTATCAGAAGCTCAGTGAGACTTCAGTGAGCCCCTGGCTTCTACTTACAGAAGAATCATAGAAGATTAGGGTCGGAAGAGACCTCAGGAGGTCATCTAGTCCAACCCCCTGCTCAAAGCAGGACCAACACCAGCTAAATCATCCCAGCCAGGGTTTTGTCAAGCCAGGCCTTAAAAACCTCTAAGGATGGAGATTCCACCACCTCCCTAAGTAACCCATTCCAGTGCTTCACCACCCTCCTAGTGAAATAGTGTTTCCTAATATCCAACCTAGACCTCCCCCACTGCAACTTAAGACCATTGCTCCTTGTTCTGTCATCTGCCATCACTGAGAACAGTCGAGCTCCATCCTCTTTGGAACCCCTCTTCAGTTAGTTGAAGGCAAATCCCCCCTCACTCTTCTCTTCTGCAGACTAAACAAGCCCAGTTTCCTCAGCCTCTCCTCATAAGTCATGTGCCCCAGCCTCCTGATCATTTTCGTTGCCCTCAGCTGGACTCTCTCCAATTTGTCCACATCCTTTCCATAGTGGGGGGCTGAAAACTGGACGCAATACTCCAGATGTGGCCTCACCAGTGCCGAATAGAGGAGAATAATCACTTCCCTTGATCTGCTGGCAATGCTCCTACTAATGAAGCCCAATATGCCGTTAGCCTTCTTGGCAACAAGGGCAACACTGCTGACTCATATCCAGCTTCTCATCCACTGTAATCCCCAGGTCCTTTTCTACAGAACTGCTGCTTAGCCAGTCGGTCCCCAGCCTGTAGCGGTGCATGGGATTCTTCCGTCCTAAGTGCAGGACTCTGCACTTGTCCTTGTTCAACCTCATCAGATTTCTTTTGGCCCAATCCTCCAATTTGTCACGGTAACTCTGGACCCTGTCCCAACCCTCCAGCATATCTACCTCTCCCCCCAGCTTAGTGTCATCAGCGGACTTGCTGAGGGTGCAATCCATCCCATCATCCAGATCATTAATAAAGATGTTGAACATCTTTCATCTTACTTCATTCAGCATCATAGCATCTTACAAGTCTTGCTTGCTTCATCCAGCAGCACTTTCTCTACCAGACTCGTGAAGTCTCCCAGAATGTCTTCCAAGCAGAGTAGTAAGGTAGCAGAGGGAAAAAAGGTTTGGGGCAAGTTTCAAAAGTGACAAGCACTTAAGAGCCAAAGTTCTATTGCCTTTCAATGAGACCTAAGGTCCTATCACAAGGGCACTTTTGAAAATGTTGCACTTATTCTGTGAATCCCTTCAGTCTGTTCCTACCCTTGTACCAATCCAGCTGCTGTTGCAGTAGTTAACTTGATCTAGAGATCAAAATATTGCAGATCTTCTCTTCAGTTATGAATTTTAGTTTTCCATACTTACTCTCTCTGCTGTAGCCCTCACCTGTTACCATTTTGGGGCCTGAGTGACTGCTCTAGCTGCATGTACATTTGCTCTGCATGCATTCAGCCACTCCACTTGAAATTTCATGTATTCATTTGATTCCCGTATCCTTGTATGTGTCAAATATATACTATATATGATAAATAATTGCTCTTGTAATTTTAAAATGACATGTAAAACATAATTTTGGGCTGCACCAGTAATTGCATTTATGAAAAAAAAAAAATCTTCACCTTTTTTAGCTATTGTCATGAACAAACTTTTAGTGTTATTAAATAGCTGTTTTTTCCTGACTTTTTTTAAACTTTGTTTTTTCTTTTTACAGGAACGGCAGAATCGAAACAAACAATAAGAATAAACGTATACAATTTGCTATATATAATAGAACTGATATTAAATTCGACTATGAAAAACAAATCTTAAAACGTAATCTGGTGCTATATCCTGGCATCAGGACAAACTAAAGCTTTCAGCTCCAATATTTCTTCTCGTGCAGGGGGAATTAAGTTGTTGCATCTTTAAGTACATTGTAGTTTGTTTTTGCCCAGGTGGATCTGCATTAATTTGTATCTTTTCTATGTAAAATGCTATAGAATCCATTAATAAAGGTGTATCTGTTTTTATTTTTTAAGTTAGTAAACAATTATACTGACCTAATATGGAACTATAAATGAGCATCCTAAAAATGTCAGTGTTTCCCAAAGACTTTATTTTGGCACAAATTATGTTCCTATTCTGATATTCACCATAATTTTGTATATGACAGAATTTCTCTCCTCTTCATCCCAAACCCTGTTTCTTCATCGCACTCATAAGAAACCATTGAGTTTTGTCACTTTAAGAATGTTGTTTAAGAGAAATACTGCATTCAGAATATTGAAATAAATTCAATTTAAGATCACTTTTTAATTTAATTATACAATTATACTTTAAAAAATGCGAACATGCCACTTCGATTTTTTCTGTCTCAAAGAAAATCAAATTGTCAGTGAAATTGTTTAACTCTGAAAATATTTCCCTTTCACATTCTGTTAGCCAGTGCTTCAGTGTGCATTTGTTATACCCATATCCTGAAGAGAGTTAGTGAGATGCTTTCTCTCAGCCATAATTCTGCTTTATTGTTTTTGTAGCTTAATAATTAAATAATAATGTAAATGCTATCAACATTGCAGGGTTTTTGGACAGTGTGTTTAAACCTGTTTCAGCTTTCAGGTGTTTAGTTAATTGCAGATCATTTTTAATCTTTCCCTTTCTTTTCCCCCCAAAATCCCAATGCCATTTAAAGTTTTTATACCAATAATGCTGAGCTTTAACGTAGAAACTAATAGTATGGACAATATGATGGATTATGCCTCAGATGTTTAAAATTGACTGTGTATGTCTAATTTTTTTTCTGTTGGATGAGTAAAAAAAAATGTTTTAAGAAACTGAATTTGCTGTCATGTTTTTGTGGAATAAGGGAACCGTTGAAGAACTCGTCACCAACTGGAGTTTCAATTAAGCATGAAAATTGTGCTCATGCCTGTTGCTCTAGCACACTGAATCTGCACGTGTTTATTGTAGAGGATCTTTTACTATATTAGAAAGCAAATATCGTCTTCTGAAAACTATTTACTCCAAAAGGACCTCTGATTTAAATAAAGTTTAAGCTGTATCATTTAGACTTGTATTTAGAACGTATAACTTTGTCTCTGGACTGTCACTGCCTGTAAGGACTCATGGACAGCATCAGATTAACTTTTTTCCTCTAGGAGAATACAAGCCTTAATAAACAATACATATTTAGCAAGTATGATGTCATTTTCATTTTTTCCCTACACTCAAACACCTGCATATATTGTAGCCATGTAACACAAACTCATGAGCACAAGACCAATTAGAGTAGTTAGTATGCTGATAGAATTACAAACATCTGAGTTGGTCAACACACATTCTCTCTGGCAGGGATCTTTCTTGGGAATTGTTTTAAGAATATGTCTAAGCTACTTGCAGTATTTCCTCTAGTGTGGGGTTCTTGTGCATTTATTAACTGACAACTGTTATACTTTTTATTCTGCTTGTATGGCTGAGAAGCTTAATAAGGAATTGAAAGCTGGTCTGCAGGATTCACAATCCATACAAGGACATTACAAATATGGATCAGTGTGATGAGGAAAGAACTTTCAAAATTAGGAATAAACCAAGTAAAACTCTTTTATGTAACCTTCTGGCTTTTGACAATGTTGCACTGCTCCTTATGTTCTAGGATTTAACCTGGTGGATTTTAAAAAGCTGCCTTTTTCTTCAAAGTCCGTTGCCCTGTTGACATCCTGATAGGGCACAACTCTGGCCCTCTCTTTTCCATCAGTTGGGCTCATGCAGCCAAGCATTCCACCGCCAAAAGAAATGCAGTTCTCTTTAGTCCCCAAACAGCAGTCGGACACTGGTAGCACACATTTTTAGTTTCCAACCAAAAATATGAAAGTATCACTGCTTTGCTGCTGCTAACCTAGAAAATAAAGGTTTAGTCTCTTAAGGAATAGAACCATTGTAGTTAGGTTGGTTTCAATGACAAGTGGGAAAGCTGATTCCGTGTGTGTCAGCCTACTGTCCCTTTTGTGGGCATCACAAAACTACCATAAGCTGCTATGATAGGCTTCTCTCCCAGACATTGCAAAGGGGTGCAGGTATAAATGTGGTACTATACAGTCCCAGGAGTAGCTGGCTCAGAGAGGAAGCTTGAATAGCATCTGCCTCAAATTGTTGTTTGCCATGACCAGCACTAAATTAGCAATACATTCTAAAAATCGAGTAGAATAAATCCGTAAGTAGGTGTTGTAGAATAAATACGCAGCAATATTTCTCCTGTCCTGTAGAATGTGTGATGTTAAAGTTGAATCACTTGCTGTGCTTCTACTTGGTCTGATATTTTAGTAATGCTTGAAAGTATTTTCTCTCGAAGAATGAGAGAGTTTTGTTTACTTGTATTTCTCTGATGCAACAGACAGGCAACCAGAGCAGCACATCTTGCATGTCCTAAAGCTGTGGTTATAATTATAGACATCACAGCATTATCAAAAAATGATTCATGACTGCAAGTACAACTGTATCAGACGGTAACATTACCAGCCTTTCAGTTGCTTAACTTTCATGGTGGTTACACTTGCTACTGATTAATGAGGGCTTGATACAACTTGGACTTGTATGAGAAATGACAAGGAACAAACAAAACTAACTGATGTTACATTAAGATTGAAACAAGCTGACAGAAGTAGGGAAATAAAGGATAAAAGCTGTCACTGCGACCTTAACTTAGTGCGTTTGTAAAATATGGTGGCTTTTTTTTTTTTTAAACCTGTGAGGTCTTAGGGAAGGGGTACATGTGTGAAGTGCAAGTCCCAAGTTTTTTCTCTCCTCACACCCCAATAGTCTGACTTTAAAAGCTTGCAAGTGTAGTTTTACAGCAAACCCAACAAACTTTTATCTAAAGCATTTTTAAAGTAGCTTTATTATTAGATTTAATTCTGTCTGGCACTTCTTTTCTGTCTCTAGATTTCCTATGCATTAGCCATAGATTTACTCATAGATGTGCTACAGGACTTAAGCTAAAAGGAACAGTGTACGTTTCTTTGTATTAAACTGACGACAACACACTAGGGAGGTGGTAACTTACGTGAAGCAGCATGTGTCGTCTTTTCCAATCTAATAATGCGTAGGGGTTACTTTCCAGCCTAACCTTATGCAGGGGGAAAAGAGAATCTCAGCTACAGTAGGCACTAGAACAGTTTTAGCTCTCTGAGTCAGTATATGAAACGGCAAGGAAGTGTCAGCCTTTCTTGCTCTATCATAAAAAAACCAACAAAAAATGCAACCCCAACCCTCTTCCCCCCCCCCCAAAAAAAAGCAAACCCTGCTGTACAGCAGTTGTGCTGTTTGCTTCTTGTGCAGATATTCCTATAAGAAATGGGGTGGGATTTTATTTAAAATGAAATAAACATGAAAGTAAAGCAAGAAAATGGAAGACAAAGCAGTCCCTCTTAACTCTCACAACGGGTCTCCCGGCTGAGCTGGTGTTCCTTGTGTTGCATAATCCGTTAAGCTTGGGAAACCTCTGGCTTCCAAGAATATCTGCAGTTGTGAACTGTATACAGTCTATTTAGCAGAAAGGTACTTGCAATTTTTAAAGAAATACTGCCTGCAAATCAGAATTCAGCTCCAGTGCCACTGTCAAGTAATGAAGACTCAGTCCCCTGTTCCAAAGCTATATTGTTCTGTGGAGCTTGATACGGTGATAGTACATAAACTTGCCTCTTGACATATTATTGTCCTTCATGATAATACTTAGCTCTTGCATAGCACTTCTCATGAATAGATCTCATTACAAAGGTTAAGTGTTGCCTCCTTTATAGATGGGGAAAACTAAGCACAGAGACGTGAAGTGACTTGACCAAGTTGGTGACTCAGCCAGGACTGAGGCAGGGGTGGAACACCATTTTCCTGCCCTGTGATGCTCTGTCCTATCCACTGAACCATGCTGCGGCTGCTGTCTATTTCATGAGATTCCACAGTTTATATTTCTTGGCACCTCCCTCTGAATTTGATTTTCCTGCTTGCATTTGGATATCTTACTGACTTCACCTCCTTCCTCCCTTCAAAACTCCCCGACTGGAAAAATCCATAACAAAAATGGAAAATATTACTATTGGGTCCCCTCCCAGGAGTGTTGACTTCAGTGTTTTTAATTCCTGGTATGGGCTAGAGGCTAGAGCAGGGGTCTGGGAGTTGAGCGGATGGGTTCTATTCCCAGCAGGGTTGTTGTGTGATTTAAGTCACTCATCTTTTTATGTTTGAGGCTACTCCTAGTGATCCTTTACTAACCTCTTTTGGGAGACTCAGGAAAGTCCTATGTACGTGCAAAGGGGCACCACCTCCTATTCTATCTCTTTCTTGTTCGCCCTTTATAATTTTCCCTACTCTTCCTCCATATACAAATACCTGACGCGAGTGTTTGATGACATGAAGCAGACCTTGATGTTTTAGTGCGTTCAGTTTGTTCAGCAAATAGAAGCTTGAAGAGCTGATGTTTGAATTACTGTTTGCCACATCTTGTTTAATTGTTTTAAATCCATTTTATTGCTGTCTGTCATCTTACCGTTACTTGGCTTATAACATGTCAAAGGAACTCTTTTTACCTGGAATGTTACCATGGCAATAGACTGTTTGGCAATGTCTTCACCAACTAGATTCCTAATTCAATGGCAAAATAATTATGAATGTAGAGTTGAGGGTACTCGGTTGTATATTGTTCCCTGGCAGAATACTGGGTTGAGAAAAATACAAATTTCCAAAAACCAGGAACTATAGAGGTAGAGGTGCCCTCTTCACCCTTCCCTCTTTCCGCTATGCCCTGTTTAACACACACACCTTTATCAACCCTACAGTTGCTGAACTGTACACATGCAGGTGCACAGTCCTTTGTCTCCGGCTTCTGCTCCACACACTATAACAATTTTGGTTAGATCGGCTGCTGACTATTCTGTTATGCTCACAGTAAAAATAAAAATAGGTTCTATTATAACACAGACAACTTGTAGCAATCAACTTTTTGAGTTTATTAAATCTTTATTTGAACTACCCAGGGTGGCATAAAGTAACCCTCTTGATATTTTTCTTAATGGGTGCATGCGTTCTGTAATCCTTCCAGACTGCACATATATGCAGATGAAGAAGTGAACATGTTCCTAAATACTGCTCAGAATTCAGCTCCTCCAAAAACTTAGTGGGTGCCATGGACTAGATTGACTAAAAAATGACCATTTGAGACCATTTTGACCGTGTTGTAGCAAGGAATATGAGTTCCTAAATCTCTATTGCACAGGTGTACAAAGATTCAGATTAGAAACAGCTGTGGACAGGTGTTCACTACTGGTAGAGCTGTGAATGCAGAGTTGAGATGCACTGGCAGAGCTCTGGGGTGCAGGCAGACTTGGGGTGCAGAGGCGTTGGGGTCACTGACACCTGGAGAATTCTATGCCTCTCTTACCTGAAGCTCCAGCTTCTTGGCCGTCTCCTACTACCCACCTATCCCCATTTATCCTCTACTCATAACCCTCATTGCCTTGCAGTCCACTCTCCTCCCAGCCCCCCACTCCTCCTCCTGCAATGCCTCTTCTGTTCCAGAAAGCATTCACAGGTCTAATTTTTAATCTAAATACTTTGATTACATTCCCCCAAACTAAAATTGCTCCCCATGACACAAATTGTAACAAACTCCAGCAACTCCGTTCAAAACTCCTTTTGTCTTTCTTAGGTGAGGGCTTGTGATTAGCTTGTCTTTAAATATATTAATGGCAGGGCGAGTTCACAGCAATCAAGATCTGTGATTCATCCAGTCATTAGTAAATACCTCTCAATTTAACAGTACAAGGTAGCAGAAGGAACCCATGGGGGGGGCTGTTATTCAAGTACCCCTTGCACCCCAAATTTGGATCACTAATGCTACCCCGCACTGCCATGAGGCACACCACATTTCAAAGCAATCCAATTAACCGTTTGGATCTTAGAGCACTTACAAGAGTTGAGCTTTAAAGCATATAAAATGGTGGGAACGGAAATTCTAGCCACTGTCCTGCCTTAGCATATGTGCAGTGTAAAATGTACATTTTCAAAAGTACCATCCCCAATTTGGGGCCTCCACAGATTTGGCAAGTGCCTTGCGTTATCTTGGGTAACACTCAACAGCTTGACACCGTGTTGATCCATAGCTCATCAACGGTTTGATCTCTACGTCGGGGAGGTGGGTGGGGGAAGGAACCAATCTAGCAACTTTTGTTTTAAATGACTATTTCTTTCGAGGCTTATATCTCCAGAACATAGGGCTTGTCTTTGTGTCTTCTGGTGCAGCTGCGCCACTGTAGCACTTCGTAGCTGGATCCATCACCGTAGTTAATCCACCTCCCTGAGAGGCGGCTAGGTTGATGGGAGAGCTTCTCCCACTGACATAGTGCTGTCTACACAGGGGATTACGTTGGTATATGGATTATTCGCACCCCTGAGTGATGTCGTTATACTAACAGAGGTCTGGTGTAGACCTGGCCTTAGTGGTGCTCCTGCACCACCATAATTTACTGTGCAATGGATAGGCTTTGATAATGTTACACAATGGTTACAGTCATGAAGACAGCCCTGATGGGAGGCAAATATTTGTCTTGCCAAATATAGTCTCCCCAAGTACTGTTACAATACCAGTTGCCTTGCACCGGCAAGAAGAGTACCCTGTTACCAGCACCACCTATTTTTGCTTTTTTTATTGAAAAATAATTACAAACCAGGAGGAAAATAAATAGGTTCAAGATAAGAATTAAATATTTGTATTGAAATTGGTAAGGAGCGTTTCCAAGTTAATTTGTCTATTCTGCTGGACCACCCCTCAGTGCTTTATCACGCTGCTGAGGTAAATATGTACTTTCAATGTAACAGAATTGCTGGTGCGATTTAGTGTAGCTAGTATTCTTGCTGTTCTCAGCTTTGCATCTCTTCTGTCATCTACTCTCTTCATGCAGCATCACAAGACAGAGCTAAGGTGAACTAAACACCTTCTGTGCCACCAGAATTATTGATCCTAATTGTATTGTTCCACAGAACATGCTCTGCAGAAACTATATTTAACCCAATACTAGTTATAAATAAATATATTTGGGGTAATGGAATGAGTAAATAGATGTATATATATGCCCCACTGGAAACTTACCCATACTAAGTTCAGTATTAGAGAGCTAAGAGAGTAAACAAGCAGCCAGTACACATTGAGCTGTATAGACTTGCAATGTGCCAAAGTTTGCAAAACGAGGAGTCTAAAGTTAAGCTCCTAATCTCTGTTAAGGCACCTGCCTGATTTTCAAAAATGCTGCTTACCCTGAGGGGACTACTGGGTGCTCCGCACTTTTGAAAATCAGGCAGGCATCTCGGTGTGAATTGAAGACACTAATGTTAGATTCCTAGTTTTGCAAATTTTGGCCCAGGATATGGTGTTTCTAATTGAAATCTGTCCCATGTAACTATGAAAGTGACTTCAAATTTCTAGTGCCTCCACTCCGGCACCTTTCATCAGAAATAAACTCTAAGAGACAAGAATAGCTGTTGCTGTGTGGGCAAAAATTTCGGCAGACACTTTTTTCAGACAAAAAATATAGATTTGGGTAGACCAAAATATTTCACGAATTTGTGTTGAATTTGCTGACCAAAAAAAAACCCACCCCAAAAACACCCAACAAAATGCTGAAAAAAATCAAAATGTGTTTGGCTTTTGCAGTTTGAAATGACTTTTTGGTTCACATTTTACCTCAGTTGTATTTTCTAATAAAAGGTTTTAAAAAACTCAAACAAAATGTTTTGTTCAACCCAAAACTAAATTGAATTTTCAATTTTTTGGTTCAGCCAGCGAATCAAATAATCAGTTATTTTACATAGCATTGTTCTGGAGCTCTGCTGGTTTTGAACTCTAGAATAGTTTGGAGCTTAGAACCTTTTAATGCCTCCTGTTCATAGTAGCACATCCTGAGACACGGCAAACTCTGGAAAGCAATCATGGATTATTCCTAGGACAAATGTGGAAAAGCATAGTGATGAAGATGCTGTAATCACAGATTTCTTTTTTATAGTGACTCAGCTATAGGTAGAGCTTGATCCCTCAATAAGCTGTTCTGTGCTCTACCTCCAGGTGCTTAAAGATTGCATAGAGAACAGAGGTATCAAATAGCCTGTCTTGACCATGCTGCAGCTTCCTCAAATCCACAAGTGTGAACACTGACAGTGGGATTTAAGAATTGCTGACGTTGAGTGAGATGTTACAATGGCAGCAAGAGGTTTAATAATTTGTGGGTAGAAGTCACCAGTGAATCATGAATTCTAGAATTATATTAGATCGTGAGATACTGTAGCAGCTTTGCTCGCTCAACCCAATGATAAATATATTTAACCTTTTTCCTCTTCCCAAAATATGAGAGGTGCTTGCTTAACTATTATACAAAGTTCACTTTAACGCACATTATTTAATGGCAGTTTCCGATTAAAGTGAACTCTGTGTGGCAATAAAGCAAGCACGTGCAAAATGTCATCAAATTAAATCACTTGCATTGATTTTTTAAACAATATTTATTGTTTTCTGTATAGCATGCAGCAAGCTGAGCTGGCTTGCCGTGCATCATATGCAAGCTTTGGAAACATCCTGGTGTAGTGATTTGTTTTTCATTGACAGTGCATTAGCCACGAGAAACCCAGATTGAAAGAAATAATTAAGGAAACATATCAATGTGTTGGAAATGTGCAGTGTTTAAAGAAGTGGGAGGGGGGAATAAGATTTCCTGTCCTCTAGTTTTATACATTTGACCCGTAAAATGTGAAGTGTGACTATGACACAGAAATAGTAATGATTCTTTGTTTGATCTGACAGGTAATGAAAAAAGAGCTCCTGGTTTTAACCTTTCAGTCAAATAAGTGCATCCTTCATTGTCCCATTGGTGCACATTCAGTTCGTATAACACTCAATCTTTAAAATTATCTCCAAGGTCACAGACATTGGGTTTTGTGTCCATAAAAGCTCTTTCTAATGATGCTGTTTCAAAATTAATGCGGGGGAGGGGGAAGTAAGGTGGGCGGGGGGGGAGGGGAGGACAGGGAGAAATCTGTATTTTACCAGCTGGGATTAACGAGCAGCTCCAAAACATTTCCTGGTGTAAAATCAGGAAGATACATAATGAGCTCCTATGGGAGATTTTATCTACCAGTGATGAGTAAAGAACTTGATGGGTGATGAATAGTGACTCCATGAGTGAATTATCAAAATGTTTTCATTCATGAGCAAGACATTTTCAAATTCCTCCTTGACATATTGAGTCTGCTGGGGGGGAATCTACCAGATATTTGCAAGCTGAACAGTTTTAAAGTGTGTGAGAATTGGAGACCAGTCCTGGAAGAAGTGGATTGGTAAGGAGAGGTGGATAAGAAGAGCCTTTAGATTGGTTTTTAATTAATCTTTGTGGGTTTGTTTTAAATAATCAATATAATCAACTGAAAGTTTAAAGTCACAGTAGAGACAATCACATGGATACTCCTTTCTTTTGTTACATTTCAAACACGTCCTGATACTAATGCAATGGCTGTGGATTGTGTTGCAGTGAGAAGTCCAGGTTCACAAACATATACAAAAACCTCTCCTGCTATGGTGGAAATGACTTATTCGAGCACTGCTGGGCAATGTGCTAAGCACACTGCTCTTAATCACCTCCCACTAGCTGGCTAGTATTTTTATAGAAGAATAAGTGGTCCACTGTAATAATGGAGAGGAATGAGATTGACAGGATGGAAGTATTGATGATCAGATATTTACCGGTGAATATCTACTTTTGGTAATGGTAAGTAACCAAATATAAGGCATTTACTGGGAGGGATTTATGGGCTTTTCGGCTATTGAACCTGTATAGTTGTTAATTCATAAATGCTGTAGGCTGAGGTCATTATTTGTTAAAATCCCAGAGCAGGGGCATTTTGCAAGCATAAAGAGTAAGAGAGAATCCCTGCCCCAAAGAGTTTACAAAGTAATTACACTAGACAAACAGCGTCGGGAGAAGGGGTATAACACACAAGCAAAGCGAACAGTGTGATAGAGTCGTTGCCATGGAGTTTAAGGCCAAAAGGGATCTCCAAACATGTGATCACAGACCACCAACACCACCCAGCGTCCACACACTAAACCCAACAACCAAAATTAGAGCTAAATATTACAGCCCACCGGAGACTAGACTATGATGTGCCACAGGCAGAGAATAGGCAGGACAGAGGTGCACCAGTGCCCGTGGCCCTGCAGTAGCAGGGAATCGATTAAGTGAGATAGGCCCAGGTAATCCCAGCAAGTGACTCCACACGCCCTGCGGCAGAGGAAGGTGATGACAGCAAATAACATGTTAGTGTCATGATTTTGACTTTGATGTTGTGGTTTGTGTGAGGGCACGTTAGGTGTGGCCTAGTGAAAGACAGGAAGGGAAGGGAGACTTGGAAGGGGATTGGAGATTGGGAAGGAGGGGGTGGTGAAGTTGAAGTGAATGTCTCAAACCTTTTGTGCCATATATAATGAAATCTCCATGTAAATACTTCTGTGCCTGGATAGGATCATAAGAGTTAGACACAAAAAAAGTCGTATTAGTTCATGCAGCCCAACCCTACTAAGGGAAGGATGGAATCACAGTGGAGATCTGAGGCAAAAGGATAAGAAGTGAGACCACTGTCCAAAGAGGTCCTTCTGAAATACTCACCTATACTGACCTCCCTCTGTACTGAAAGACTTTGCAACTCCATGGAACAGGAAATGGATTAAAACTAACCCAGTATTGTGACATTTCCCTGGGACTTCAGATCCATGCATTTTTTTGGACAGTTAACCATATTTTGGCTCACAGATTCATGACATTTGAACCCAATCCAAAAGACCCTTAACTGGGGGACAACGGGGCACACTGCAAATCATTGGTGTGAAATGTCAGTGGTTGAGGTGTGAGGAATTCTCGTCCTTTGTGCAGTGTTATTGCATGGCTTGTAAAAGACAAACATACCAGCAGTGTAAACCCAGGCACGCCATCCTGACTGCCTAGTGGTTATAAAAGAAGAAGGATGGCTGCAGCTGCAGCTCATGTACGGATAAGGAAATCATCAAAGTTATTCCAAGGTGACCAAGTGTTCCATTAGTCACGTTGGTACAGTTTGTCCAGAGGCAGAGGGCCCCTGTAGTATAGTAACTACAACAGACCTTAAATCAGTTTAAAAATGCCTTACAAGGACTAGCAAGTCACAAAGAAGGTGGGATTTATAGGCTGTACCTCGGCCTGTGCTGTTCTATGGCTCATGGAGGTCTGCGAGCAAAATATATTGTACAAAGAAAGAAGGGAAGACACAGCCCTGTCAATTAAAATGTCCTTGATGATCTAATTGCCTCACTTCTAATGCAGTTAAACTTGCAGCCTGCTCAGACTGAATGATGCTACATAGACTCTATCCTTAGTAGAACAGGACATGCTGCCTCCTGTGAATTATTCCTTTCATCAAAGAGATCTTATTAAACCCAGGATATAAAAACCAGGCATATTTTTAATTTTTTGGTTTGGTTTGCATTTTGAAGAGCCAAATACAGTGACAAATAGCACCAGCTTTCGCTCTATACAGATAGGTGAGTGATTTTATCGCCCTGTTCACTAGGGGTCAGTTCTTGATCTGATGTAAATTGACATCACTCAGTGAACTATCCTGATTTATACCAGCTGAGGATCTGGCCTTACCGCACTGGAGGAACCTTGAGACCAGCTTGGAGAACTAAAACAATGTGATGAAAAGTGGGAATGTAGAAAAAAGACAAAGTGTGGAGGAGGAGGAAGAGGTCTGAACGGTTCACCATAAATAAAATAAAATAGAACCCGGCAAGAAAATCTTTTCACATTTTGTAAAGCCTTAATCAGAGGAGCATAAGAAGATGAGCAGCTGGTTATGCTGTAAAAGTAAATCAAACAATGCCTGTCTGGAAGCCATCCATAAAAGGGTAGATCTGCAAGAATGGGTTTTGTCATATGCAGGAATTTGCAGAAGGCCAAAAAGAAGCTGAGATGGCGGGCACCTGTGGTTCTTCTGTTGCTTAAAACCGTTGAGAAAAGTGGTGGCACACCATCAAATCTGCACCCACAATCACAGTCGCCAGATGTTTCTGCTGAATTGATCATCATTGAAACAGTTAACATTGACAGTTAAGTGGTCATGGGCAGACTTCAGATTCATCGTCCTGCTGAGTTGAATGGGAGCAGTTCATGCCTCTCCAAACCATCGTTTCAGTGTGTCTAGTCAGCGACTCAGTACAATGATATTGCATCAAGTGGCATTCTGAAGTTTACCTCCACAATGCTAGAAGCATAAGACTTCATGTCCATTAACCTCTATGGGAGCTGTGCGTTCTCACAACAGTTTTGAAAATCAAGCCACACACACACACACACCCCTCTCTCTCTCTGTGTGTGTGTGTATATATATATATATATATATATATATATATATATATATATATATATATATGAAAGCTTACAGTCTGCAGCAGTTGATAAGGACAATAAAGCCAACAAAAATCAACATTAAGATGCTCTGGTTTTGTATTTATGTGAGGATTTTTGCCTTCTCCCAGAGACAGGGTGAGGTACTTTACAGCATGCTTTGTATTAAGATGAAAGTGAGAGATGCAGTCAAATGTCAAGTGGGCAGGAAGAGAAATCCCTGGACATCTTTTACAGGTAGCCACAGCATTTCATGTTTGTAACTTTCCAGCAGAGTTTCTAATGATATCAGCATAGCAATAGACATTACAATGGGATGTTGGATTTGATAAAAGGATAGCGAGTTTGGACAGGCAGTGCTGACTGTATTATAGAAATCCTACTTCAAGCACTAGCAATTCTGTTTACCACAAAACCCAACCCTACATGCACACCCCCTTTTATTTTCTTCCTCTAACAAAAGTTACCCTGGCATTAAAGCTCGGGTTCAGGTGGCTGTCCTTACCATTGCATTATGACCTGTTGATGCCTTTTGTATGTGGATAATAATGTAATCTGATAAAGACCATGCTGCATCTTGGAGAATTCCCTAAGAAAGCAATTATCTTGCATTTCATTCCCGTTAGACAGTTTTGATTTGGGTTTTTGGAGATTACATTCAGATACCAAGTTCTAACCCCTTATTCGTGACTCATTACATGTCCTTGAAAATGTTTCAAGTTCAATTGCTGGGGTTGGGGAGGATTCTTTTTACTAGCCTGTTGATGTCCATCATATTGTTTGTTATTGCATGAGCTCTCTGGCCAAGGTTTTCTATATTAACTAGTGATTTTAGTGGTATCAATTTTGGGTTGATGCCTTAAAAGGGAACTGATTTTCAGAAAGTGCCGAGCACCCACCTTCTGAGAATCAGGCCTCTTTTATTGATTCATAGATTCCAAGGCAGAAGGAACCATTGTGATCATCCAGTCTGACCTTCTGTATAGCACAGCTCATAGAATCGCCCCAAAATAATTCCTAGAGCAGAGCTTTTAGCAAAACATCCAAACTTGATTTAAAAAATTTCAGTGATAGAGAATCCACCACAACCCTTAGTAAATTGTTCCAGTGGTTAATTACCCTCACTGTTAAATATGTACACCTTATTTCCAGTCTGAATGCATCTAGCTTCAACTTCCAGCCATTGGATTGTGTTAAGCCTTTCTCTGCTAGATTGAAAAGCCCATTATTAAATATTTTTCCCCATGTAGATACTTACAGATTGTAATCATGTCATGCCTTACCATTCTCTTTATTAAGCTAAATAGATTGAGCACTTTGAGTTTGTCACTATAAGGCAAGTTTTCTAAGCCTTTAATCATTCTTGTGGCTTGTAACCGGGTGCTGGCTAGGAGAAACAAGCCAGGCCCCTGTTAGCCCTGGTCCAGAGGAAGAAGGGTATTAGTTGGGCTGGCTGAAGGGCCACGCCCTAATTACTGGAGTGGATCCACCTGCAGGCCTGGGTAGCCAGCCTGCCCTATAAAGCTGGCTAAGAGACAGGAAGCAGGGGGAGACAGGAAAGGGAGGAGTGTGGGCTCTAGATCCCTGCTGGCTGGGAAGCTAGTAGTCTCTCAGAGTGTTGGTCCAGGTAAATATCTGTAAATAATAGGTGGTGGGAACGGACACAAACAATAAAAGGACACGGGTGCTGCACTTCAGTTGGTCTCTGACTGCGTTTGTGGAGGGGCCAGGAGCAGGCATTGCTACATGGCTCTTCTCTGAGCCCTCTCCAATTTACAACATTCTCTTCACCGTGACTTATGTTGGGCATCCCATTGCTTTTGAAAATGTTAGCCTATAGGTATGTATAGAGATCAGAAGGTCCACTATTTGTATCATAATGTCTCAGGAATATGGCTCTGCAGCTAGATCATGGGCTCAAAGAGCAACACGGAGTGTTCCTGGTCCTAGTAAGTGAAATAAATGCATGTATTCCAGGATATGTGCCTAATTTATGCATGCAATTGCAGTATGTGCACAAATGGAACAGTTGCAAGTGGCCCGATCTAGTCAATGGCTACCTGCTTTATGCTCAGTCCTAGTAACTGCATGTGCAAATTAGGCATGCATTGGCACCTACATGTGTGTACCAGTTTGATTAGCTCGAGTTTATGAAAATCAGGTTCAATGATAATAAAATGAACATTATTTCAAACGTCTCCTGCCCACACCCTGTTGTTGTACCCTTAATGTAAAACTATCCAGCCATTAAACATAACAGGCAGCACCATCAACACTGAGTAGGGGACTGGGGGCTCTGATTCGCTTAGAAAAATCTCAGCCTCAATTCCCAGTGTGATGCACACACTCTGCAACCCTGGCAATCTAGGCGTGTTCAGCCAGCCTTACCATCTGACAGCCTTGAATCTGTCCCCATTGAAGCCAGTGGCAAAATGATCGTGGAAGTGACTGGGAACAGGATCGAGCCCTCTGTCACTCATGTGCAGTTGCCTTTGTTTGTACTTCTGTTAGTTCTGAAAAGCGCTTTAAAAAAATCCATTAGGACAGAACAATGGGGGAGAGACAGTGCAAAACAAACGCAAAAATCCAACAGCTGTGCATGAAACTGTTGAGAGCCATGTTTATACAAGGTCATGGTGCTTCAGCCCTAAAGTGACTGCTCCCTGCCCTAGGGAGCTCAGTCACTCACAATCTAGCCCTGCAGGGTTTTGTTCTGCGCCAGGTGAGCTGGCTGTGTTGGTCCATTACAGGAACCCTGGTAACAATCCCCTCCTGACATAGAAAGGTTCCATTAAGACCTTCCCACTTGTTCCTTTGCTTTTGGCCAATTTCCCGTGCATTAAGCCATTCATTTATTCTGGGACTCCCCACCTAGATCATTAACCTTCTCTGAGGAGCCTTGTCCAGTGTTCTCGCCACCTCTAAATAGGCGATGCCCGTTTTGCTCACTCGGACTGCTCTAGCAGTAATATCCTGAGAGAGCTCCGTCAAATTAGCCACACAGCCTTCCTTCCCCCAAACCACATTGGCCCTCCTTACTCAAGCTGTGCTTTCCCATTTGATTCCTTAAACGCTCTCTAACACTTCCCCCACGGATGACGTTGAAACTAATTGGCCGGTAATTTCCTATGGCATCTCTAGAACCTTTTCAGTCATTTCTATGTCAGTGACTTTCCTGTCTTCAAGGACTTCACCTGAATTTAGTGGCAAGGGGATTCAGTTTAATGAAGCAAAGTTTTGCATTTGGGCTCTGACATAGGGTGACCAGATGTCCCGATTTTATAGGGACAGTCCCGATATTTGGGGCTTTTTCTTATATAGGCTCCTATTATCCCCCACCCCCTGTCCCGATGTTTCACACTTGCTGTCTGGTCACCCTACTCTGACAGTTTAAGCCCACTGCCTTAGTTGCTTGTTTCTAGCTGTTAGCGGGGAGGGGATCCACAAAGGGACTTTGGCGTTGCAACACTGAGCATCATAGCACCTAACTTTTAGGCAGCTAGGAAATCACAGGAACAGCACGGCGATCCACAAAGCCAAGTTAGACATCCAGGCTCCCTATACAATGAATGTGGAGAGACAGGCATCTTAGAATGCCTCCTGGAGTCGGGGAGAGGAAGAGGTGGGTTATAACTTTTATCCCAGTGGTTAGAGCACTCAGCTGGGATGCGGGAAACCCAGGCTCAATGCCCCCTTCTCTGCCCAAGAGGGAGAAATGATTTGAACACTTCTCAGGAGAGTGAGCTTTGGGATATTCTGATGGGGGATGCCCTCAATCGCTCCTGTGGAAGCTGTTCCGCTAGGGATAAATAATGAAACCCCTGGACTGAGTCTCTCTCACCCAATGACTGTTCCTCTGTGTTGCTGGACCTGAGACAGAGGGAGAGAGAATGTGAACGATTCTGTAGTCCAGTGCTTAGGGCACACACCCGAGAGGTGGAAGACCCTGAGTCCGCTCCCCCTGCTCCAATAACTCTTTTATTAGTTATTCACAGTGGAACAGCAACAGAGAGATTGAGGGACTGCCACATCAGACTATCCCATAGCTCAGTGGTAAGAGGGTTCTTCTGGGAGGTGGGGGGTCCCCTGGTCAAATCCTTTCTCCCGCTCTGGCAGAGAGGGTGGGGCAATTGAATCTTGGTCTTTGGCATCCCAGGCCAGTGCACTAACCACAGAACTATGGGATAGTCTACAGGTAGCTATCTAAATCAATAGCTTAAATCAAGCTTGACTCAGTGGTTATACACTAGACCTTGGCCTCGTCTTTGCACAAGAGATGTACATCTCTAATGACATCAGTATTCCTGTATGGGACGGGGGAAATGCTACACATAAGACACATTTATATCAGTATAACTGCATCCACTCTAGGGGTTGTACTATGACTATGTGGCTATGTCTACACATGAGCTAGAGGTGTGATTCCCAGCTGGCATATAGGCATACTTTGAGCTAGCTGTGGTAGGATGGGCAGTGGCAGTACTGTGGTCGCCTCCCTGAGTACAAACCCACCTGAACTCCACGGGCACGTACCCAAGGCCGTTAGCACATGCTGCAGCTGCCCCAGCTACCACACCTATGCTACTACTTTAGCGTGAGTTTGTCTATGCGAGCTGGGAATCACTCCCCGAGCTCATCACGTAGACATAGCCAATATGGCTAAAAAAAAAAAAATCACATCTCTATTCGAAATACTTATACTAGAACAAAGCTCTACCATCTGTCCATTCCCTGGTCTGCATGAATGAGCTTGGAAATCTCAGGTCACTTTCTCTTAGGCAGATATCCATGTCACAGCTAGCCTTAGGCCTTGTCTTCACTGCTAACAAAGGTGTGTTTTTATGTTTGGCTAACTAACGCATATGAACAATCCTGAGGTAAAAACACAGTGAATACATGTTTACCGTGAGGTAAACTAAGTGAGGTCAGCACTATCCCCTCACTCCTGGTTCACCTGGCCTAATTTACCCTATGGTAAACTTGTCATCACTGTGTTTTACCTCAGGATTGTTCATATGTGTTAGTTACCCCAACATAAAAACACACCTTTGTTAGCAGTGAAGACAAAGCCTTACTTAGCTTCTAAGAACTAACCAGGCACAGAGAATGAACTATCCACTGACTTGCGCTGATCAAAACATTTTTAATTGAAAAGTAATTTTGATCAAAAATGGCATTTCATCAAAAATGAAACATTTTATGGAAAAATATAATTTTCAACAAAATTCTGATTTTTTGGACAAAAAACGTGAAAGTTTTCATCGATTTTGTTTAACCAAAACCAGTTTTTGGAGACCAAAAATTGAACGGGAGAAATGTCATTAGTTGGGGGGCAGGGGGCATTTTTTTTTTAAATATTTTCATTTGAAATTTGGACAAATTTTTTTAAAAATGGAAATTTCTTGTGGAAAAATAATTGCCGTTTTCCAACCAGCACTAGCTCTAGAGACTTGAAATGGCCCCTCCAATTCAGGGTTGGGCCTGTTGGCAGGCTGCGGTGGGAAGTGAGGGCTGTGCTGTTCTCATAAAGTACCTTCTCCGAAGACAGAAGGCTTCAAGCTCTCAGGTCAGAACATTTCATTATTTTTTTAAAAAATAAAACAGAGCTACATTTTTCTTTCTCTTTTTGCTTTGGTAACTATTTATTCCTGTGTTTCTTTAAGCACTGAGACTCTCCACTTTTACGACTGGAACATTTATTATAGACCAGTGAAATCCCATTTGGAAAAACTCTCCAACTTGCCTGGGGTAACGTGCCCTTTCTTCTTGTCCCATGGTACTTCGTTTGTCACTCGCTGTTCTAGTGTCACCCCGTCTCAGAACCTGCAGAGAGCTGATGTCAACAATAAGAGCAGCAGAAGGTGCTGAGTTGACATTGGGTGAGAGACTGTGACAGCAGCTCTGCCAAAAAGGATAGAAAGAACACGGAAATAAATGTCATAGCATAGCTAGGACAAATGCTTTTATGTAAGAAGGCATGGTACCTGGTACTTGTTTGCATACATACAAAATGCAGCTAATGGCTGATGTAAGCTGATGGTTAGAAAGAACTGTATTCAGATGTTACTGCCCGAAGCGAATGACAGAGTCTTTAACATTTAAACACAGTGATGAAAAAAAATATTTTTTATCTGCAAAGTCTTGGCAATTTTAGGTGCATATTCAGTTTTCTGGGAATGTCAGAGATGTTTCAAAGGAGCTTTCCCTTCTGGAGGTTTCTTCTCCAGTTGGTCTTTATGTGTTACCTATCTGAGTCTTGTGTATATTAAAATAGAGACGGATAGATAAATTCTGAGTGCATGGTCTGATAAATGTAGCCCTGTTTTTCAGCTCCGGAATCATTTGTGATCCCTGCAAATGTGTCTCTTGTTTGTAGGGGTTTGGCAAACAGATTTGAGAACAACTTTCATTCTGAGTGGTGTTCATGACCTATTCAACTTCCACTTTTTGCTGTTTGTGGGATGGGATGGCCAATGGGAGTTGGCAATCTGAGTCCCAAGATGCTGTTTCTTCTCCTTGATTGGAGGATCTAAACTTTTTAAACCTCAGGACAAAAAGTAACAAAAAATAAGTACTGAATAATGCACCAAACCACCATCTGGAATCTGAATAATTTATGAACATTGTCTCTCTTCTTCAACCCCCATTAATCAGTCAGCGCTAATATTCATTAAATATTAGAGTCAAGTTTTTTTCAAAATTGCACACCACCCAACAGTTCCCACTAAGGAAAATGAGTACTCCCCTGTAGAGAACAATGGGAACTTCTGGGTGTGTGATCTTTTGAAAATCCATCCCTAGATAAGCAATTTCTAATGGGAATGTCTTACTAGACACTCCCTTTTGCAGCCATTCAGCAACTCATTCAGTTCTGCCCCTCTGTTGTCATTTGTCACTGAGTGATCTCACAGGGGTAGGCAACCTATGACATGCATGCCGAAGACAGCACGCGAGCTGATTTTCAGCGGCACTCACACTGCCCTGGTCCTGGCCACCAGTCCGGGGGGCTCTGCATTTTAATTTAATTTTAAATGAAGCTTCTTAAACATTTTAAAAACCTTATTTACTTTACATACAACAATAGTTTAGTTATATATTATAGACTTATAGAAAGAGACCTTCAAAAAACGTTAAAATGTATTACTGGCACGCAAAACCTTAAATTAGAGTGAATAAATGAAGCCTCGGCACACCACTTCTGAAAGGTTGCCGACCCCTGCAATAGACTTAGCTCATAGGGCTGTTGTGAAGTTCAGTTAATGTTTGTACACAACAAAGTTCTCCATAAATTCTCAATATTATCATAATAAAATCTAATCCAGCCAATCAGCTTTCTAGGTAGAGAGTTATTACTCGCTGAAAACAGTTAAAACCTAAAACTTCAGCCAATCAAAAACCAATTTTCCGATTAGCTGAAGGGGCGGTTAGGGCACTAACCTGCGACTTGGAAACTTGAGTTCATTTCCTTGTTCACGTCAAGTCTGACCTTGGGCAACTCACTCAGGCCCAGATCCTCCAAGGTATTTTGAAGCCTAGCTCCCATTGAAATAACTCAAGTGCTGTGTTAAAATCTTGTGTGGTAAACAAGAGAAGTGTAACACTGGAAATCAATGAACTAAAATTGGTGTGTTGGAAATTCTACCCAACACTCCCTTTTGGAGTTCTTGAAAAAAAGACTTTCTTTTTTTGGGGGGGGGAGGGAGGGGATCGCCAGAGGTGGGTTCGGGAGGGGGGGGGGGAGACTGCCTGCAGGCTGACAGTGACTGCCAGGTCTCTGAGTGGCTAGTATGAAATCAATAGGAGCCTGAATACCTTTGAGGATCTGGGCCGGAATCTCACTGTATTTCAGCTCCCGCTCTGTACAACGGGGATAGTACTAGTTCCTTACCACAGGGGCGTGGTGAGAATAAACACATTCAAGTTTGTGGCGTGCCCAGATACTGTGGTACTGAGGGTCATTGAAGGGCCCTAAATAGGACTTTATTAATAAAAACCTCTTTCCAAAAATTGTATTTGAATAGCTGCACTGCTCTTCTTCCAATTGGCCACAGTTGGGGTCATTTCCTAAAGTGGATCAGCATGTGTAAGTTGACATGGCTCCACTGAAATCAGTTGGTGCAAATCAAGGTAGCTCCTTTGAAATTGATGGAACTCTGGACTCTGATGTACACCAGCCAAGGATCTGGATCCTAGTGTCTACAGCCAGTCTATAATGCTACAATGAGCCACCATACATTGTAGCTGCAGCAGCATGAATCAGATCAGATGATTACATCTACATCAGTCATCTGGCCTAATATAAATGAAATCATTGTGAGAGAACATTATCGCTGGATCAATGTCTGTTTTTTTGCCTCAGCAGGGGACCTGTGGCAACAGCCTATTCCATGCAATTCAAATTAAGAGAAAATGTCATTCTGCTCTTTGTGTATTAGAATAATTTTTTTAAGTATTGGTGCATTTAAAAAAAAAAGTTCAATTATCCTATCATTGCAGACATTACTGCCTGGTGGTTTCCCTTGACATCCATTACATTCATTATGTTTTTGACTATCAATTATCCAGTGGTAGATCCTAATGAAGGGGACTGTTCCTTGGGTAACTGACAGAGTTTATTGCTGAGAGTATTTCAGTAAATTAGAAATCAGCAACACAAGCTGCCATTGCAAAGCTTTTGTTTTAACAGTGTGAGCAGTTTTACATATCTTGCTTTCCTCCTTTTCATTAGACATTTGAGAGCCAAGCTTGTTCTAGGGAAGTGGGCATTAAAGAGGGCAATTATAATGGACATGAGCAGAATGCAGGGAGCCCAAGGTAAAGTCAATTTGCAGCTGCAAAGAGGGAGATCTTTACCTCTGTGCAAAGAGCTTCTTGTCTCAGAGTTGTTCAGACACTGATTTGTTTTCTTCTACTACACAGTTAAGCTTGTGATCAAATATGGCCGCACCTGGGTGCTTAAAAGTTAGTCAACTAGATCTATATTTAGGCCCCTAAATAAATGGTTTACAGAGCTGCTGAACACCTGTCAGAAGGAGACATGGGAGCTTAGGGCATTTGAAAATCAAGCAGCATGTGTAGGGGCTTAAATATGGATTCAGGTGCCTAAGTTTCATCACTGGGGTGTGAAAGTGCCTGTCTCTGTTTTTCCATTATACCAGTCTGCAAACAGATGGGAAGGGCATGTGGCTTGGGTTAAAATTCCCATTGTGCTGCTGTGATTTCAAGACATGTTTCCTTGACTATTCTTTAGTGGCTCCATGGAGCTTGGCACACAGCATTACCATCTGTAAGACATATCGCATGGGCATGGCATCCTACAGAAGACTCAGATCCTTGAAGTTATTTAGACACTTAACTTCCATTGCAATGGATAGGAGTTAAGCGCCTACATATCTTTGAGGATCTGGGCCTTGGTCTCTTGTCCTGAGCTGCTTTCTGGGTACCTTATGTGTTTGTTTTATTTTTGCATGGCTGGATCATAAACACAAAACAAAGGATCACATCACCAGGCTCAAGCAAAGTATCTTTGCATCTTGTTCAAGTAGCTCCTTTCTCTGCCGAAAGCTCAGGCTGCTCCCCAATCAAATGGAGAATGGGCGCCACCTTATGGACAGCACAAGGAGTTTCTCTAGCTAAAGATTTATGCTGGTTCCTTCCTGGGGCCTGATTCTCCAGGCCCTTGCTGCTTGTGTAGTCATTTACACCTGTGTAAAGCACTGCGAGTCAACGGAGAATCGGGCTGATAAGGTGTTTGTTCTGTGATGAAGGAAGAATGGAGTGAAATGAAATCTCTAGCTTTCTTGCTGTATCAATAAATACCTTGTTAGTAGCTCACAGGGAGGCAGTGGCTACTTGTCCTCCCAAACTCCAAAGGGTTTCCAAAGTAAAGTCAGACTGGAATAGAAGACAGGAAAATCATGGAAACAAGTGCTGAGGAGGAAAGAATCCTGCATTACGTGCCATTCCCAGGCTTCATTCTGTGAACACTACAGATAAATAGCAAGAGAGGAGATTTACTCCACAGAGAGAGTGAAACTGGACTAGGGAAAGGAGGCAGCATTAGGTCACTTCTGACCGCGTCCCCAACTCAGAGTGAAATCCAATTCAAGCCACCGTCTCAAAACCAAGTCCATGGCTCAGCATCTGAATAGGTCAAGGGTACTGAATCATTCACTGGCGGCTAAGTGACATACACCACCTGGGAGCTTTAAACAATGTCTCCTCTGCATTTTCTTTCAAACCCCAGCAATAATGTATCAGCACCCAAAGCACTGTCTGCAGCAGAGCCCTCTTGATAGGTCTGTTTCCAGTTTCTGGCATAGGCTATAAAATAAAACTCCAGGAGATGTAACAGATACGGAGTAGTGCCCTCGTGTGGTCATCTGTGGCTCCTTCCAGGGACTGATCTCTTGCTCTGTTTTCCTTCTTAGTGATTTGGTGTGTGAGTCCCCTCCATGTATGAGTCAGTTTTATAATTGTCCCTTCTTTCCATTTTATTTTAAAACTGTATTGACCCTCTTTACACAGCATGCTCCCACTAAACAATTGACACTGTAGGGACTAACTACAGGGTTCTGAGCAGTCTTGTGAAAATTATTCTTGCATTAAACATTTCATCCTAGTCCTCACACAATAGCTAGCGAAACAACACAAGATCTACTTTCAAATACAGAGCCGTTCTTTAGTTACTGATGCTATATTCCCAAAAGTGACATAATGTCATAAAAATCTACTCCCCTCCCACCGTAAAACTTCTGCCAGCCCAGTTTAAACAAACTACAGATTCTACAGGGTGAATTCCCTTGAACACCGGTGATTTCCTGTAAAAGACTTTTTCCCTCTCTGTAGGGCAGGTGGAATGCTAATGTCCAGGCCTTTTGACTGGAACAGAGCTACCTGCTGAACTTCTTCCATCCCTGGTTTCTCCCAGACCACTTGACCACCTCCTTGGGGGAAGAGAAGGGAGAAGAGAAGGGGCTGTTACACCTTCCTTCTCTGCACACTTTTGACCATGTGCACAATGGGACGACTAAGCCAACATGCTTTCCTTTATAGCTTATGTTCTTAAATAATACAAACCAGGCATGCGAGAATATCTATTGGGAGGTTAAGACAAATGGCAGTCTGGTAGTGCAGAAGGTGCAGGGACACTGCTGTGGTAGAGCCTTGATGTCCTCCTGGTAATGCACTTGAATCTTCATTCTGGGGCTTGTTTAAGAGAAATGTGTTCTCTTTCTCTTCTCTTTCTTGGTTTGGGCCTATGACTAAATAGACTGAGAAGTTCAAAGGGACAGTGAGTGAAGCAAGCAGAGTTTGACCTTCAGTTTGTACTAATGCCAGGGTGCTCAGGCTTTTCAAAATATGTTGACTGAACCTCAATTAAGAGATGGTCTTGTGGACTACTCTGCCCCATGCCCATTCCCCATGCAAGCTGCCACCTCCCATTCACAAACTTTTTTTGGTCAATAAAGGAATAATTGGCCTATATGGGAAGTTTATTCATCACCCTCATCAGTTAGAGGCATGTGTGTACATATGTAGGCTTCTGTCTCTAGACAGATGGCCCATTTCCTAAGAGAGAAGAGAAGTTATTAAAATGGATTAATATCCCATCCTCTCCTATTTCAGAAAATGCCTGAAAAAGGTCTTGTGGACAAATATTACTGGTGATGACTTCATGGTTAAATGTCCTAAACTACCCCTTGTCCTGTTTCTTGCTTGTTTTACACTGTGTGGGCCTTATTCTCCTCCCACACGCATCAGGTTCACATGGATGTAACTCCATTGGTATCAGCGGAGTAACTCCTGATTTACATCAGCATAGGTTAGAAGACATTCAAGCCCTATGTATAGACCTTGTCTCTCCCTTCTCAGCTACTATTTTGGACTAGGGCATGGGCATGAAACATTTACTTGTGGTTGTGAAGAGCCCAGCAAATCAGAGTAAAGAGATGGCCCAGTGCTTAGGGTGCTAGCCAGAAATGAGGGTTCAGTTTCCTGCTCTGCTACAGACTTCCTGTGAGACGTTGGGTGAGAAACTTAGTCTGTCTAGGCCCCAGTTCCCCATCTGATAAACAGGAATAACAGCACTTTCCTACCTCACAGGGGATTTTGTGTGTAAATGTATTGAAGATTATAAGGTGCTCAGATCTTGTGGTAATGGGGGTCAATATGTCCCCTTGATAAGTAAGGACCCTTGCTCTCTTCTAGGCACCAAGTAACTCCAAAGTTTGCTTGGGATGTGCAATGCTTAGATGAGGTTTATTTGCTGCCAATGCATTAGAATATCTCTGTGTCCTCCAGTCAGGAGGCAGGAGTCTCGGGCCATATGGGGAAAAATTGATACATGAACTACAAAGTCAGCTCACATTCCAGCTAGAGTAACAAGTGTGTGTCTGAAGAAGAGGGTTTTTTTACCCACGAAAGCTTATGCCCAAATAAATCTGTTAGTCTTTAAGGTGCCACCGGACTCCTTGTTGTTTTTGTGGATACAGACTAACGCAGCTACCCCTCTGATAAGAGTGTGTTTATTCTCCCCCACCCCCGCCAATGCTGGTCCTCTGTTGTTGGCCTACACAAACTTTCCCTGGCCCCCGGGGAGTTACCTGCTTCTCTGGAGAGGGCTCTCTTGGGCATTCAACCAAAACACTGTGCAGCAGTTTGAGAAGGGGACAGCTCCGTGAATATTGCTTTGATGTCTCTCCTCTGTCGGGTTAGTGGGTGAGGTCTTTTTCTTCCCTCATTACAGACTGAGCCAAGGAATTATCCCCACTGGTGAGAAGGTTGGACATGTAGTTAAGGCACTGGAGTTGAATGTGGGTTCAATTCCCTGGTTTGCTAGACAGCCTTAACCCTCCCCATCTTTAAAAATGGTACGTCCCTTGTCTTTGCAGAGCATGAACTACTCTGTTTCTTACTATGCATCTGTGCAGCAGCCAGTACAATGGGTCTTGATCTCAGCTGGAGTCTCTAGGTTCTACTTGGACAACAAATAAATAATATTAATACAGTAGTGGCTGATTGTGCCTCCTCCCCTCAAAATATGACGTTCTGGAGAAATAAAGCAAGGCTGGAAATGTTGGGGGGAAAGGATTCTCTGTCATAAATTCTCCTCTTTTTACATGTCATCTGTATTATCATCAGCATATTAGGGCAGTGCTGGGTTGTGTATTTTCTGTATGGAGCATGAAACCAGCTGAAGGTGAATGTAATAAACAATGACCCGGATTTCCAAAGCTCTCTTTCTACGCATGAACTGTGTGTGTATAGATAGAAACCTAGAAGTGCAATAGAAAAACTTTAGCACTCCAACAGCTTGAGTGTGACCTCTATATACCGGTTGCAATTGGGAATCCCTTGAGTGTGCTGTAGCACCCTTCTCTATCTCATTAACATTACCATTGGGGATGCATCAGAAACTTCCAGGCCTCTTCCCCGTCTCACACCAGTGTGAATGGCCATCCTTGGAGCTTTAGCTCCTGCTTTTATAGACATAACCAGCTTTTCTGTCCACTGCTGTCATTTTTAACCCCCGGCCACGGTCTTGGTTCAGGTTTGGACACAAGAGGGAGTTATGGAGCTATTGCAGGAGCGGGGCAGCTTATGGAAAAGAAATGGCAGTTGAGACAAAGAGTTCCCTAGCTGGTGCAGGAGGAGGCGAGAAGATGTTCGGAAGCCTCTGTCCACTTTGTGTGAGGAATCAGGTACTAAACACTAAATCAGTGGGCCTCCTTTGTATTGACAGAAGGGCTTCAGGTAAAGCAGATCCACACCAGGGAGAAGGAATTGTGTAGATTCCTGTGTCCACTTTCACGTGAGTGTTTGACTGTGAAGACTTTTAACCTTCCCCCACCCCCAAGGATTTGCAAACAGGCGAATGTTTGTTTAGGGTGAAGGGGTAAATCAGAGAGGACTGATTCTCTGTGCAATAGCAGTGGGTCACTGGGAACAAAGAACTTGCTGTGATGCACAAAAGAAATGGGCCTCTGGCTCTGGGCGACTGGGACAGACTCAGGGAGGGGAAATAAGAAGCTATCATGCCCTTTGTAGGGATTTCAACATGCGGGGCCCAATCCTGTGCTATTGAATCAAGTGCCAGGTTTGCTACTGCTTCAGTCAAACCAAGCCCTAGCAGCAGAGAGCTATGTGTTTAGCTAAGGGCTAGAAGTTCTTCTCTGGCACTGGCTTGCCCTGTGATCTTGGGTAAATCCTTTTGGCCCAGCTCCTAAAAAGTATTCAGTTACCTAACTCCCACCGTCAGGCACCTAAATACCTTTGAGGACCTGAGCCTTTGCCTCCTTCTGGATGTACCCATCTGTAAAATGGAACCAAGGCTCAGGGGGTTGGAATAAATCAGTGTCAACCTCAGCTTCTTCTTCCTCTATGAACAATATCTGCTTGGGGGATTGCTTTAAGTGACCTGCAACGCCTAACCTGCTGGGGCAACTGACTCCCAGCCCTTGGGAAACCGACAAGCTAGGGGAGAGGAAAGGGCTTTAATGGTTGCTCCTCGGTCCATAGGGCCCCACATCCTCAGCTGCTGTAAATCGTCTCCAGTGATGTCCAGGCTGATGGGTTTTGAAGAATAGCTGCTGGGCTTGGGAGCAAGGCTGGGTGGGGACCAGCAGCTAGAGCGTCGGGGTGAAATGAGGTGATCCCAGGTGTAAAAGCAGAGGCCCCACTCCCAAGACAAAACGCGACCTCTGCAGTGCACAGCTGTGACAGCCGCTTCTGATTAACTCACGGGGGCAAAGGGGATTCAGGTGAGAGGCTCACAGGTTCTCGGCTAATCCTCGCCAGGCGGGAGGCTCTAATCAAGGGGAAACCCCTGGTATGGGAGAGTGGCCTCTGGCTCTGAACCAGCTGTGGGGCCTTGGGCGGTATTTGAGTGTGGGGAAGATACAGCTTCTGCCTCTTTGGGCTGGTGGTACCTCTTTGACATAACTCCTCTCTCTGCCAGGGAGTGGGACAATCTCGCCTTCAGGGAGACAGCTGGGGCCTCCCAGGAGGACTTACTATCGGTGAGTTGGTCAAGGCTTCCGGGCGGCGTTAGACATGCTCGGGGCTGGGCTGGGGTAGGGAGGTCCGGCAGCTTTGGACCCTTTTCTGTTTGAGTGGGTTTGGATCGGGCGTTTTGGGAGCAGGAGCCACTGGCGTGTGTGTGGTGCAGGTGTTCACGTGATTTCTGTATTGTGGGTCTCTCGGGACTGCCGGGGGCTCTCCGTCCCTCTGCTGTTGGAGTCCAGCAGGCACCAATACCACCCGGCTCTTCTGCAAGTGGCAAAGGCCAGCAAAGAATGGGGTATTTTCGTTCTCCGTTGTCCACGGGAGTAGCTAACGGGCCCTGGAAAGCACTCCAGACGCTTGTCCCAGAGCCTGTGGTGTCACTTGATGGCATTTCCAGGCCCCGCTTTCTTTGACCTGCTGTCGCCATCGGCTTTTAGGAAAGAACAGGAGCGAATAAGCGAAGCGAGCTCCAGGCTAGCCGGGCAACCCCCGCGCGCGCTTGGGGGCGCTGTTGCTGTGGTGTGAACGTGCTACCCTGAGGGGTGTGTGTGTATATCACACCTGGTCTTTGCTTAACTGCATCAAGGATGTTGTCCGAGCAGTGTTGGTGGTTGCTGCAAATCCGGCCGGGCTCTGGTGGTGAGGATCCCTTGGAGTTCTGGGAACCTGCCTAGGGGAGAGGACAGGAGCGTCCCCTGCGCTCTCCGGGCAGGTAACCGGCCCCTTGCACCCCAGCTAGTACCGCCCTGTCACTCGGCCGCTCCAGCCAGCTGCCCAGGGGATCCGGGAGCAGGGCGGGCCCGACGCCGTCTGACCCCTCTCCGCCCCTGCTCTGGGAACGAAAACGGCCCCGTGGAGGGACCCGCAGCAGGGGCGGCCCAGTGGGTCTAGCCGGGCCAGAGCGCTGGCTGCCCGAGCCTGTCCATAGACCGGCGAACCCGCCTTCCCTGACCCGGGCCTGTTCTGAGCTCGCACATGCGGGCCTTGCCCCGCGGTGACTCCATAGACTTGGGGGGGGGGGGGCGGGCGCGATCCAGATCTGCCCAAACCCCAGTTTTGCAGCGCCTGAAGGAGCGGCGGCGGCAGCTGGGGGGGGGGGGGGGGGGCAAGGCTCGGCTCTCCAGGCCTGATCTGGTGGGGTGGGGGGGAATCCACGGGTGTCAGTTTGTCCTGGTGGTTTCTGTCCCTCTCCCCAGCCCCCTACTTAGCCAGGCGCCCCTCCTTGAGCACAGATTGCGCGGAGCGCAGTTGATATGCGCGGCAATTCACAGCGTCTGGGGGCGCAGTGCTAGAGGAACCCACCAAGCTCCGCATGCACGGGGATGGGGGGCGGGGGGTTGAGGCGAGGCTGGCTGGTCTTGGTGCTGCTGAGTGTAGACAGGTGAGCAATGGCATCGCACAGGGACCGTCTCCTCGGTCTTTCCCCAGCGTCGGAGACTCCTGCTGGGGGAACAGCCCCAGAGACAACGACCTGCCAAACGCCAAGCCGCTGGGGACTTCCGCGAGGCGGGGGGCGGACACTCGCTCTCCCGGAGGGAACGTGGCATTAAACAAAACAATGCAATGTAACTTGGGCCGGGGTCGACCCCTAAACCAGGCAAATAGCCTCCTGCCACTCCCCCCGTTGTGTTTCTTTACAGCGGGCCCAGACCCAGACCCAACCCTCCACGCGCTGGGTCCCAAGTTACACCTTTGGGGGATGCCTCTGCCCCCCGTGTCTTCGTGTGTCTGTCTCTTCCTCCACGCACGTGTCTGGGGCCAGCTCAGAGCAAGCTCCCGTAGGGTTGGGAGTTGGCCTACGCAAGTCGGGATGCGGTCCGCTGTGTCTTGATGATCTGAGACCCTGCGGCACAAAGTTAATCTGAACCTAGAAAACCAACCGGCGTGGCCGCTGCCTCCAGCGTGGCCCACAGCCCTGCGGATCACGCATCTCGCTTTGCAAACGGCAGCGACCTACAGCCCGGTTGGACCGCGGACATTACTTGCCATACAGCAGAGGGAGCAGCAGATGGCGCTATGCGAGGGCTCTTCTGCAGCCGCTGGAAATGCAATTTTTCTGCTAGGTTTTTAGAACAGCAATTTAATTTACTTTTTAAAATTAAGGGGGAGTATTAGGAGAATCCTTTTTAAATGTCTTTACACAGATTGGGGGGGGGGGATAGATAAACGAGAAACTTCAGCTTTTTTTTTTTTTTTACATTCTCACAATCCTATTGATCTAAATTGCATAGATACCTATATCAACACCTTTGTATGCATGGTTATATAGGCACACTGTATATAAACGTAATGAAACTTACATGCACATATCTATAAGTACAGAATTACTCGTTTATTTATTTATATATACACACACACATTAATTTTAGAATGGCCATGTTAGAGATACATTAATACCTAGAAACTTTCTGCATAACTAAACTGCATTCGTAACTATTTTTGGTTCTTAAAATCTAAACTCTTTAAAATAACACCCCACATCCTCTTACTCTAACTGTATTACAGCAATAGCTGTATTCTAAACTTAACAAAAATAATAGACACAGAAGCACGAATTTTATTTAAAAAAACTAAGCAATGTGCATTTCAATACTGTTGTCTATAAACGATTAAAGAAGCCACCAAAAGGGTGGTGGTTTCAAAATATTTAAATAAACTCTGTAACATCTTTAAATCGCAGCACGACTTTGGACCTGCTGCATAATGAAAAAGAAGTGACGTTAAACAACAACAAAAAAGGAAGAACAAAATTCTTTCGGCTGCCATTTGAAAAAAAGTTTATTAGTGTTATTGCAACGATTAATCCAGGAACCAGGAGAGAAGCTGAACTCTTTATTCCAACACATTTTGCCACTGTTCTTAGATTTGAAACATGATTCGCTTAACCACAGAAACTGGCATTAAAGTGCTTTGGACATATGTATTTCCCTTCCTCCCCAGTTGGAAGTAGAGGGATGTGTGTGTTACATATATAGCAAACAAGCGACGCTTTTCGGACACGAAGTCCAAGCTGAGGGCTTTGCCTCTGACAGAGCTAAATCTTTCTCCTCTTATTAAGTGCAAACCTTGGTTCAAGCGACATTGAGCAATGGACAGCACAGCTTCCCTGAACCTTTGGCGGGTTTCTGTCTTACTCATAGCTCTTGCAATCCCCTTTCTGTGCCCCCTCGGATCTCTCCATTCATTGCAAACGTCTAGAGCGAGGCAAAGTTACCACCGTGGGGGTTGCAAGGACATCTTAACCCCCCCCCCCCGCCCCCAATAATAGCCACCCTACCGCATTGTCTTCCCGGCTGTCCCTGCATTGTCCTGCCCTTTCCCTTTGTGAGCCAGGAGCCCCTAAACCTCTGCATATTCAGAAGGGGCCTGCTTCGCCCCCCTGCCACTCTTAATGTAAAGAGACAGCTGCCCTGCAAGACGTTGGAGCCATTGTTGCGCCTATTTGTCAAAAGGCCGAGGATGCTCCATAGATCGCTCCGTGGCTGCTAAGTGTAATTAGAGGGTTTATGTCCCCAATTTCCATTAAAATGAAGCTGTGAGGCTCCTCTCTTGGCATTCACCGCGTGCCTTAATTGTATGGACATTAAATCAAGGTCCGCTGTGAACACGCAGAGAGGGGCTCGTCGGCAGCAGGGCAGGGAGAGAACAAGGCACCGGCGCGTCTTCCGCGGAGCGATGCTGTCCGTGGGGGCACCGCTCGTGTGCCCCCCTCTCTCGCCAACACGCGCCCAGGGCTTAGCCCGGGCCAGCCAAGGGCTCGGCTCCCCTGCGGAGCGGGAGAGAACAGGGGTTCTCTGAGCCTCCGAGAGGAGAGAGAACCCCCCACACCCACTCCTCAATACGGTATAAAATCCTTGTCATGTAAAAACAAACCCTAGGTAAGAACCTCCCCCCCCCCCCCCAGTGTAAAATATCTCTGCGCTCTACCCGCTAGAATAAACCTCTATACAATGACAAACCCTACAGATCAGACGCCTATACCGTAAACCCATATACAAACCTATACAACAAACCCTATCCTATACACCGCCTACACGCGCAAAAAACTTTGCCATAAACCCCTATATAATACCCACATAAACGACTTATATAATGCAAACCCACTGTACAGTGTAACTTATATAACCGTCTATACAGTATTTAAAGGGATACGTTCTTAACACATAACAGTCACCCCAGAGCTGTTAGCCACCTTCTAATAGTAAGACAGACCTGAATTAAGCGTAACAAATCCATCATGTCAAGGGATAGGTCAATTTCTCTAGAGTTACAGGTCTAGTCAAAATGCTGGGCATCTTTTTTTCCTCTCTTCTACTTTTTAATAATAATAATTAATAATATAATCCTCGTGTTTCTTTTAAACAGCTCAAAATGCAAATGAGCTGATTTCTCTTCTTTAGAAGGGAAACCGAAATAGCTTAGAGGTGCCCTTGGCAATCCGCAGCGGCTAGGCACAAGAATAGCTCCACGGTTTGGGTTTTTTTTGGGGGGGTGGGGGAGGTGTTTGTTTTTTTGCTTTTCTTTCTTAAATAAGGATCGAAAGAGAGTGACCATGATTAAAACGATTGCGTTGCTGGCCATCGGAGTTAAAGGCACTTTATTAATTTAGGACGATTTCTTTCTATAGATCTTGCCGCTGAATTCCCCCACCCCACCCCCTCCTTGTCGTTTCCCCCACTCCCCCCAAAAAACCCTAATAATAATGATAAAGCCCATTAAGGACGCTTGCAAAAGAGGAAGGGGGGGAAAAATCCTGACGCTCTTCCAAGTTAGCAATCGAGCTGGGATGTTCTCCCACCATTGTCGCCTAAACCCCATAATTACGGCACCGGCAAGACTAGCTCTTAGCAGATTTACCCATTCCAATGGAAGCAGCCCTCTGTGGCTGGGCGGCAGAAACTCCGCGTCCTTTCAGATCCAGTGCGGACGCCCTCCCGTGGTTCAGCATGCTTGTTTTGTGTATGCGGGCTAGAGATGAATAAGAAAAGCGCCTAGTCTCTCATTATCTTTTGAATTTTAGACCTTTCTCTCTCTCTCTCTCTCTCTCTCTCTCTTCCTCCCCCTGGAACAATGAAGAAAGACCTCATCAGAGTGAAAACCAGGCTCCCGCTCGGCGTGGAAAAAGCCAGCTGAACTTGTATGGGTGCACCACGCATCTTTCCATTCTCCTGCTCTTCTCTTCTCCAAAGCTCTTTCAAGGGGTTATGAGGCGTCTCTCTCAATTTATCCCTTTTCTCTTGATCTTCCTAGCAGAGGGGTTTTTGGGTCTAGTCCTGGCTGTTTCAGCTGATCTCATCCAGTCTAAAGGATTAGCGCTTCTTCCCTCCGTCCAGGCTCTCAGCACATCTGCTGATTGGGTTCAGCACAAGAGGATTACATTGGGACCCAATGACGTCACCGCTAGGACATAAGTTCTCCTCCATTAACCAAATCCTCATCAGCAAGATGTCCTTGAAACTATAGGAGTAACATTCGAGAGACTCTATCCCCAGCCCATCCCCACCTTCCTCTCAGGCTGGGGGCTCGGGCTTTCGGAAAATATTGTTTAAGCTTTGAGCACTTGCAGCTGCATCTATAATGTATGGCTGCACTACAGGGCTAGAGAATCTAGTCATTATAGGAACACACAGACGCTATAAATTGGGATCTGCACCTAAACTGTTAATCAGAGAAGCTTTATATTTTCTGTTGCGGTTTTTTTTTTAAAAAAAAAAAAACAGAGGCAGGAGGGGGAGGACTGTATATCCTTCAATTATATTCCCTACCTCAAAAAACATCAGCAATAATTTTCCTTAAAGCTGACATAGATGTAATTAAAAAAAAAAAAAACAGATTTGAGAAAATTGTAAAGGAATTCTTCCCTTCCCCCTCCCCCCTTCCAGGAAGAGAATGTGTTTAAAGTCACACTTTTAAAATAAAGGGGTTCCCTATTTACATGTGTTTTTGTTCCTTGTGATCAAGCTTCTTAAAGTTACATAATCACGGAAGCCACAGGAGCTAGGAATTGCTTAGTTTGGAAGGAAAGGAGTTCCTTCTAGATCATTTCTAAATAATAAACCGAAAGAGTATTCTTGTTTTTAAAAGCCCACCGAGAGGGACAATGTAGCAATGCCATCAAATAGTCTTGATCTATTTCACGGAATACAATATGCTGGTTCTTCTTTAAACTATCCCCAGCAAATAGGGCTCTGCTTGTATTTATAGCTGGCGTTTCATTATATGATTTAAACCGATTTATTTTATGGTTTGGTTTTTTTTTTAAGTCGTGAATGAATGCATGATGCCTAGAGACCTCTTTCATCAGGCTGTGCTTGCCTACTCCCAGGGTCATGCCATTTAAGAGTCAGTGTCCTTTCGCTCAGGGGAGATTGGTTTTATTTTTATGAAATAATTCTATATACAGATCAGAGATGAGTATTTTAGAACTGTTCTAACACGTCCTATTATACTTTAGTCTTATCCTTAGAAAATATGGCGAACCACTTCTACATCTCCTCCCCCCCCCCCCCCCGTAAGGATTTTTAGGTGGAAAGTGCAGATTTGTGGGTTATCTTCCGCTATAATCACCTTCTGTGGCTAGCAAAACGCTGTATTCTATTATTAGAATGATTTAAGACTATGATTTGATTTGATTCTAGTAGGATTTATATGGACAGAGATATTTTACATGCTTATGTGGGAGTTGGACTCTGATTATGATGGAAATCATTTTTGTTCCAGTTCTGAAAGTCTCCACTTTGCCATTGCTGTGTGTGCAATTACATGATGGGTGTGTTAGTAGAACTGTAAACTATATATACATTTTGTTCCCACTAGATCAAACCAATTGTTCGGGGATTTTGTTGTTGTTTCTGATAGTTTGTTTATATTGGATAGAGGGTCTCTGAAACGCAAACCCAGAGACACAATTGAGGAAAAAATCGGTTCAAGGCAGTTTAAAATAGAATCTCACGACAGAGTATCTACTAGAGGTATATAATAAAGTAGCCATCAGAAATGCTCCGCAGCTATGTGAAATATCGCCTTCAAGGCTTAAGGCCCATTGGACAAACACTCGCACACCTTAATATTGTGTGTGTGTGTGTGACTTCCTTTCTTTTGTATAGTGCTACAGTGCATGGCATGTATATTAGATAGGCGAAAATGCATTGTTACGCTGCAAGAGGAAATTTGCTATTTAAGCATCATTTTACCATCTTCTGAAGCTACTTTTTTCACCTGGTTCATTTTAGTTTATTGTTTATCGACTTATTTATGTCCACAAGAAGCTACATGAACGCGAATCTGTACCTTGTGGACCTAAGTTAAAAATCTAAATTAACGTGAGCGAGGGAGCGCTTTTCTCCAGCATTTGATATCAACATGATGCCCATCTTCAGCCAAATTCAGAATTAATTTTCTTTTCACACCAAATCCAAGATTTGCGTTCTTGAAGGGGGGAAATTATTATTATTATTATTATATTATTTACTATTACTTTGCCTGATCTAGGCTTATTTCATTGGACAATATTAAAGCTCTCAGTCTTTGTGCATTGGGTTTCAACCAACAGCATGGCTTTCAAATAGAATGACATTTCTATTTAGCTAGAGCTGTCCCTTTAGTTCCCAGTTGGCATTCCAGAAATACCTGTCTCCGATGCCTACACCTTGCTGTGCTCTTAATACAGAGCAGCTAATGGCAGCGGAGTGAAAAAAAAAACAGGGAGATCTATTTCAGTCTGGGAAACAATGATCATATTCTCAAACTCTCGGTCTTCCATGTTTGTTGTGCATTCCCCTTCACCTGGGTTTGAGGCCCCACATTTATTCCTTTCCCCTCCCTTGTCTCACGTTCGAATAAGGAATTCGAGTACAGAGACCAGGTCCTGCTCTGCAGGGGAAAGGTGCTGAAAAGAAAGGTAAGCTACAGGCCTCTGGTTCCATTGCCGGCTAAGGGTTCGCTGTCCATGGTGTTGAATGAAATAGGGTTTCTCTTCCCCCACCCCCCCCTTCACATCAGTCACCTCCCTGGTATTCAGAATCGGTGCCCCCTCTTCCTGCCCTCCCCTCCTATATCTCCCCCCCCCCCCCCCAGTGCCAGTTTGACTTAAAACGTATCATTTAACTCCAGGTGTATTTGAATAGTACAGTCAGGAATAATTAAGAGCATTTTTTTCCCCGTACTGAACAGAGATTTCTTTCCTTTCCTTCGAATCCTGATCAGCGAAATCTTGTACGTCCGGATTGACTTAAAAATAAACTTTCTTAAGAAGCGAAGTGACCATCCCTATATCTGTTCGGGTGGGGGAGGGTCGGCCTGTCATCCATGCACAGACTGTGCTGTTTAATATTCGTGCTGCCTTTCTAAATGGTCCTAGCGACTCTGGAGTTGTAAGCCTGGTGGCCCCAGCATGGATGTGATATTTTTAACCTCCTACTAAGGCAAAGAGAGCTTCTGTTGTAACTGAGCAGTGTCAGGCTGCAGAGAGGAAAAACGTTCCTATTTGGCATGCTGGTGGCATGATTTTACTTCGCTTTTGGCCATACCAATGGTTTAGCCCCTCTTAAGTTTGCTATTAAATCGACTCTCTCCCCCACCCCCTTTTTCCACCTTCTGTGTGAAAGGCTTTAAAGATGTGTAGGGTTTGGGGCTATTTCAGTAGCACCTCCATGTAGACATTTTGTTTTAAGAACATCCCTTCCCTAATCTCTAATGCAGCATTTCTGTGTTCCGGAAGAAAATAGTCAGATGACTTGCAAAGGGCCATTTTCTTTCTTTCTTTCCCTCTGTCTCTCTTTAAACATACCACCTACTGTTCCCCGAACAAAGAGATCCTAGAGACAAGAAACATGCTATCACTTTCCTTCCCTTTCCAGACCTTAACTCTGCAATGCATAGCTGACCATGTTAAACATGTACCCCGAAATCCATAGTAGCCCTCTCACAACATACGATCACCCCTAAACCAGGCAGCAAAATGTGTATGTGTGTATATACACATGCACGCACGCACACACACTGCAGTGAAATCAGGCGATGCAAGTGATCAGAGAAGCGCGTTGCTTTCAGAAAGTCTTCCTATTCCCCCCCCTTCTGCTGATTAAGTAACTAGCAAACATCTCTTTTGCCATCGGAACTGGGCACAGGTATCGAATACAACGTTTCGACCCTCCACCCCCAGAATCAGTAGCTCGGAACCGACCCACAAGTCAAACAATAATATATTTTGAAACGAGGCCTTGCTCTGTTTCAAAAAGTAAAGGAAATAGAGGGGTGGATTATAGATCCCTGGCGCCTAGTTTAGGCACAAACAATCTAGCGGCATAGAAAAGAGATTTCAGTAGAGATTGGTCTTTTCTGTGGTTAATTTAAAAGAATAACTTAAAGCTTGCTTAGAAAGTAATTACACTTACAAGAGGTTTGGGATTCAGACTTCTCTACCAAGTGTGTCCTCTCTGTCTTTTTGGTCGCCTTGGTTGCTGATTTTTTTTTTTTCAGATCTGGAATAACAACAACAATAATAAAAATATTAACCCGCCCCCTCGAAATATACAATTCACTGATTTGCAAAGCATCTTCCTTCGCGTAAGAAAGCTGCTTGCTCTCCTCCCGGCTGCTTTCCTGGCCTCACAGCTCCTTGAGAAAGGAGGAGGGCCTTGTGCATTACAATCGCGTTCAATTCAATTCATTCTGCCTGTTTCTAACGGTCTCTGGACAGCAAATCCACACCAACAGGGGGTCAAAGTCCCCTCCTCACCCCCCCCCCAGTCTTAAACACACACAATAGCCGTCAGCTAACAGCACAGCAGCAACTTTGAAACATTCAAGCATCTGAAGTGAAGAATGCCAGAAGCTCGCCTTTCCCCCCCTCCCTCCCTTCCACTTGTTCCTTGATTTACAAATTTAAAATATAATCATCATAAAAAAACCTCACTTTGATCCGTACGTTATTTCACGGACCCAGGCAGAATTCTCATGTCAAGAATTTCCTCTTTAGGAAAAGATTAGTCCATCAAATAGCTGGGTAATTTTCCAATTACCTAATATTCTTTCTCATTTCACCATGCTTCTGCACTGGAGCAAGGTTTTTCTGTAGATATTTATGTGGTACTATCAATAAATAGAGTGCATTGTAGTTTGATTTCCCCCCCCACCCCCCAGCCACATTGGCAAGGCACAACTAGCATCATGAGCTGCTGATTGGATTTCGGGGTTATTGTTTTTATAAAATGTAGATAAAATATTGCACTTATGTATCTCAGGCTTTGAATTAAAAACAATGTTTAGACATTTTCAAGAACTCTCGAGTCACTCACGCTCAATCACTCTGGAAGAAAGTTACATGCACGGATTTGGAAAGGAATTAAAATTGTGTTTAGCATGCAAAAAGGTCCAATTAATACCTGGGAAATCGTGGGGGATGTTAGCGGTTATATCACAGGTTTAGAGACTAGATTTTTTTTGTTTGGTTGTTTATAGCCTAGGACAGAACCGCTTCTTCCGTTCTTCAACATAGTGCCTTAGGATTTCCTATTCAACTCTGCTAGCATACCCTGTACAACCCCACTCTTTGCTTATGCCAGTCACTAGTCCAGAAATAGTTTCTTTTTGCCCTATAATATCGTTGGCACCTGTATCTTCAGTAGGAAGGCTTGCTAAATTGCCTTTAAACGTTAGTTTCATATTTGAGGCTTTTAAAAATGATTTTCTGCCGCCTCTTTCTGAAACACCCATTGTTATCCAGTTCTAGAAACTGATTTTTTTTTAAAAAGGTGACCCTTGAAACTGCTAAATAGAAACTGTATCTATCGTATTCAGACGAAAATATTTGACACATAGGCAGATACTAACACAAGTGAAGAGAGAGATGCCGGTCTGTAAGAGTCAAATGCATAATTCAAATGCATGGTTCTTCAAAGTATCCTCTTCCATTTATTGAGACAGGCCGGTATGTCCAGTTAACTGACTGGTCTGATACCACCTGGGTGGCATGTGATCTTTGGAGGCCACCATCTTTCCTTTTGAAACAGTGGCCGAGTCCAGTTGTGCCGCAGACAAACCGCTAGGAAAGAAAGTTAGGTCCATAAAACCATTTGTAAATAATGCCATAATTTCCCCTTAGATCTCTTTCTGCAGCAAGGATGTCTCTTATTGAAACCCAGGTACACACTTGTAGGTAGTCTAATTGGGTAAAGCTCCTCATTGAGATGGCAAAATAAAGGGGAAGAAGAGAGAGACCAGCAGTCCTTGCTCGGGCAAATGTTCCATTGAGGCCAACTATACAATACCAGTAATGAAAGCCATGAATTTGCATACAAATGGGAACTGATCACTGGCCACCGTTCAGTTTCCCGCTGTAAAGAGAGAGGAATCTGTATACCAAATACAAGCCTGACACGTCGCTGGTGATGGGAAGAGAGTGTAGCCCATACATGTATTGTTCTTTTCTGGCATAATATCTGGAAGGACCAGGGTGTGACTTCAGAGCCGTGACAAAGCTATTGGGGAAGTGGTGTTAGCGCAAATCTTCAATGCGTGTTTTCATGCGTAAGAGTGAAGTGTCGCAGTAAACAAAGAACCCGGCCTCCTTCCTTTGGAAATGTATTTCCACTGGGTTTACCTAACCGTAAGTAGAGATCATCATCCATCCATGCCAGGCTCTGTTGACACCACCCAGAGCGGTATTGGTAGGCGTTGCTGCCACGTGAAGCAGAAGGTCGTGATTTAGTGGGAAGGAAAATGTGTGGATCTCTTCTTAGAAAACACGCGTGGCCCTTCCACGCCGCACAAGCATTGCAGGCTGTCCTGTCTCAGACCAATGACATTCTTGTCCAGTGAGGCGAACAATAGACCAAACAACTAAATAACAACAGGAGGGACCTAGTGGGCCTCTTGGAAGACTGCACAGTTCTTGGAGGCATGCTGCTGGTTTCGGGAGGCACGTGTCTACGAAACAAGGCGCAAAGGGAATTGTGACAGGTCAACAGCCTAAACTCTGCCTTGCTGTAACAGGGCTGGATACCTGCAAAGGGGAAAGCTTTAGGGGTGTGTCTCTCAAACACCCCCCGCTTCTTTCAATGGAAGGAGGCCCTGGCCCCATCTTTTCCTTTTGCAAAGCGCAGCATCTTGCGGCCTGCATGTCGGGGTTTTGTGCAGACTTGTCACGTGGCAGCAGCTGGGCTTTGTCCTGCCTCGAGCTGGGGCTGTGTGCGCGCACCCTGGACCTCATCACTCCGCTTTGTCTTGCAGCTGCATTTTACCTGAGTTCTAGTCTTTTCAAGAAAAGTCTCTCGCAAAAGAATTTTCCCTTCTGTAATTCCCCTGGTGTTACAAATACAGAGCAATGCCCATCGACCTGCTGCTCTCCTGCCCCTCTCCTTCCCTCCCCAAATGTGTAAGGTGAGGCTGACCACGTGGCAAGGGTGAATAAGAAGCCAGGGTGGAATGCAATGCCCTGCCCCCTCCCCGGACCCGATCCTGAATCCGCTGGACTCCAGGGGCGCTGGCCCATTGCTCCAGCAGGAGGAGCGAGCAAGCGAGCATGGATCCTGAGCGCAGGCCGGGCTCCGGCTGCTTGCTGGTCACGGCGGGGAGTGCTGGCCTTTTGTTCCTCGGGATTTTGGAAGGAGCTTTATTCTTACTGCCCAGCAGGCTCGACTTGCCCCTGCTTCGCATCGCGGAGAGCTCCCCGCGCCATGGCGCTTCGAGCGAGGCGCAGTGTGAGCACGAATCACCCCGGGGCCTGCGGGCTGTCCCCACATTGTTCTCCTGCTTCTGAGGCAGGACCCTGAACCAGCCTCACGAGGAGACGGGGGGGCTCGTGGGGGTTCCCATTGCACTAGCAACCCGGGGGTGGGGGCTGTCCGCCTTGGTGGCCCCTTCAGGTGGCCCAGGTTGGAGAAGAGGGACTGAAAGGGCCTAGCCTGGTCCTGGGGGAGGGGGTCTTTCTCTCTCCTCCTTGGAGCTGTGCCCTGCTCTTTAGGGTGCTGGTGTGGGGGGGTCCCGCTTCGCTGTCCTCGCGCCGCGGCACAGGCCACCCATTTGTACAGCTCCTAGCACCACGGGGGCCCGTGAGTGCTGGTAATATAAATAACAATGGGGGCCTCAGGAGTGACTCCAGGGCTTTAAAACTTCCGGGGGGAGGGGCAACCCGCGCGGCAGCCCATTGCTACTGCAATTATTTTAACACCCAATTTAAAAACCAGTGATACTCTGTATGCACGGAAATAACCCCCCACCCCGCACAGTAGCCAGAGCCACACAGAGCCCGTTCGTTATTGTTCTGCTTAGGTGGGGAATCGCTTCCCCACTATCTCTCCAGTAAATCATCTTAACTCCTCGCACAGTTATTTATAAATGTTCCGCCGCCCATCAGCGTGATTTCAAGATCACTTGAAGAAATTTGGGCTATTAGGCGTGCATAATCCAACTCCACGCCAGCCTTCAGCAAGTCATTCGTTGACATTAAAGAAATCCCCATCTTTAGCGGAAGCCCATCCTCCTGCACTGGCCCCAGCCAGGAAAAAGGAAATACCCCTTGCTAGGCAGAACTCTGGGGGGGCTCCTGATGCTGGGGGAAAAGGAGCCCGACGTGGTTTAAACGACAACCCCCTTTCCTTTCGGCCCTAAAGAGATCACCTAGGAATGCTCCTCTCCGGGGTTGGCTGGGATATATACCCCCCCCCCCGACCCATTAAACGTCTTCTATACATTGCCTCTTCATCTTGTCAAGGCCAGTTGGTCGATGGCTGCTGGTTTCCCAGGCAAATCACACCAATTTCTGAGCTGCTGCTGAAGGTCCACATTGGCACAGCAGGGGTCCGACAGAAGCACTCATCCATGGAGCCGGGGGTCAGGCTCTGTCCTGCTTCTCCAGCTGAATTATTATGTTGTTTTTTTTTTTAAATCGTGTTGCTCTTTGAACATTTCCAGAGCTCTTGGCTACGGGAATAATAACGACAGTCACATAGTGCTAAGCAAACCAACCACATTCTGCATTTCGGAGGCGCTGGGAATAATCTGTAGAGGGGTCCCAACGTTTAGGGGGTCCTGGAAATGAACGGCGGCCAAATGGGGCACATTGCATCCACCTTCATTATTTTTTTTTTAATTATTTGAGACTAATTTCTTAATCCTAGTTGGGTTTGGTGGTGGGTGTTTTGTTTGTTTGTTTTCCCTTAGGGGAAAGGGATTGTTAAATGCGTTTTTCTTTAAACCAAGTTTAGGGCTGTGTGTGTACATAACATTATACACACACACACACACACACACACACACATATCTAATATAGGTGTGTATGTCTCTATATCTATATATAGTGTGCAACACACAGGCCGAGCACATATAAGGTGTATAAACTGTATGTTTACACACAAATAGATATCATGGCAGATGTGTGTGTAACTTCATATACACTTTCCATCCACGTATGTATCTGTACAATGTGTGGGATATAGTGTCTAACACAAGAGGCAGACAATAGATGCGTCTGAATATATATAATAAAGGGTATAATATTTCCACACTTATATACATCTATAACACCCCAAATCAGTGTTTTATTTATAGCCACGACTGGTCAGAGATTTAGCAGCTTGCTGATCAGTGTTGGAGAAAGTGTTTCTAATTTTTAAAATAGCATGAGTGGAGCCCCGATTTTCCCCTTTCCCACTGCCTCCCTTCCCCCCCACCCCCACGCCTCAGCATTTTTAATTAAATTACAAGCCTCAATAATGTTTTCCTAACTACAGCTGCCCGCTGCCTTGTGGAGTAGCCCGCGGAAAGGTATAATTTTGCAAACAGTTTCTTTAAGAGCTGGGCCTGAAGTGCCATCAGCACTGTGTGTGAATAGAAAAAGAAACACCTCCACAAAAGAAGGGATTGTTAATGGAGGACAATCCAGAGGGGCCCGCGAAGGCCTGTCCTTTACACTCACGGTGGAAGGCGCTGATGTGAATGCAGGGGGCCCTACTTTCAAATCTGGACAAAAACAAAATGGTAATCAGGGTTGAATCCCCTTACTGGTCAAAGCAGTGGGCAGCAACTGGTCTCTTTCACTCCCCTCCCCCCCGTAAACCAGACCCCAAACAAGAGGAACTCTCCTCCTCTTTAACTTTATTTCCTTGATTAGCTCTCCAAAATAATAATAATAAAAGCCGGGGTGGACTTAGGGGAAGTTTTAGGGTTGCTGGAAAGGAGATTTCTCCTCTTCTGCAGGTTGTGAGGGGGACGCTGCTTGCGGCTGGCAGGTAAGCACAAACCGCTTCCCACGCTCGGACTCTGCTGGGAAATCTTATTTGGGATCTGGGTGGATTTCGAGTTAGCACTTGTAGTGGGTGTGGGCGCGCGGGCGTGTGTGTACACAGCCATTGTGTATATCCCCTCGGAGGGTCCTGCTTCCAGATGTTGCCTCGTTTGGTAGGGCCGGTTCATGTAAACAACTGCTTGTGATTTGCTTGTTTCCAAACCGGTTGAAACGTCTCCACGCAGGGAGATTAAGAATCATAACAAGAACGGGATGTTTCTACCCCGATCGCCATGTGTTGATTTCAGCGAAATGTGCTTGTTAACTGGCTCTGGTAACCCGAATCAGCTTTGCCTATTCGGGGAGACCTTGGAGCTGGATTTACCGTGTACTGGATTTGCATGGCAGGGCTGCACTCTGCTAAAGAATGCGATTTCCCACGTGTTGGTGGCTTTCCTGAAACCCCCATCCCTTTGTTAGGGTTTCTCTCCTTCCAGGGGAGAAATTTGGATTTCCCGAATGCTGCACTTTCCAAACGGGCAGTTCTGCTGGCTTTACTGCCTCTTGGAATGAAATTAGGTGTCCCTTAAGCCCGTCTTTCAGAGCCCCCCAGTTTCTGCCTGAGTTCTTCGTTCTTAAGCGATTGTCTTGCTTCGGATACTGCACTTCGCGCAGTTGCATCGCTCCCCAGTGGGAGGAAAAATGTTTCATTCCCCGAAACTCTCAACAATCCTCCTGACCCTTTAATTAAACCATGGAGAACCGGGCCCTTAACGCCTGAGTTCTGGATGCTGTGTTACCCTGGTCTCCGCGCATCCCCTGCCTGCAACTGCTTCCTGCTCAGAAGGAAATTAGACCTAGGGACGTGTTATTTACACGTATGTACATTTTGCATATAGGCAACGTTACATGCTTGTCAGCATATTTCTTTATTTTTCCACAAACAGAACTACACGATATAGTATGTGTGTAACACGGATACACCCACTGCAGATGACTTTGGCTGCACGTTTATACTGTGTGTAAAGACACTATTCCTATTATATTCGTGTGTGTACATGCAAGTGTGTGTGCCTATGTGTATCTGTTTCTGTGTACATAAACTGCTAGCTACAGTCGTTGTTTGTTGAGGAAAGGGATTCCTCTCAGGGATTTTAAAGAGAATTCTATTTCCGTATTTGACATATATTAATATTATTTCACTGTCGTATGTAGCACATGCCTTTACTGCTCTTGTTAACTGCAGAAGCTAAGAATCAACTCCCACTACATGCATTCATTCGGATTTGGTCAGCCTTGGAAATTGAATATTTTATTTTAACTAAATGTGATTACTCCACTAACTCCCCTCCCCCATTTTTGCAAGTGTCAAATGAATCAGTAATGATCAGAGAGACGAGGTGGGGGAGGTAATATTTTTTTATTGGACCAACTTCTGTTGGGGAGAGAGACGAGCTTATACAAAGCTCTTCTTCAGGTCTCTGTGTAAACTTGAAACTTTCGCTCTCTCACCAACAGTAGTTGGTCCAATAAAAGATATTACCCACCCCATCTTGTCCATAATATCCTGGGACCAACACGGCTACAACACCACTGCATGGAATAATTATTGGCATATATGCCCAGTAGTGTGGGTTGGAAAGGCTGATTTCCGGGAGGTGGCCAACTACTTAACAACAATATGAAACGTAAACCAGCGAGCAGTTCTCTTTTCATGGGAACTATATTGGATTAAAAATTCCCACAAATTAGACAACGCCAAGAGCTCCCTTCTTTACCAGGCATAATTTCCTATGCTGCTAATGTAGGCACATTTATTTCGAGACCATTCCTAAGAACGTATTTCTATCTTTTAGTGACTTGTAGAACGATTTTTATTTTACCAAAAATGTATTGTTTTAAGACCTTCTCATCATGAGAAAAGTTGTTACAAGTCATTTAACAGCCCCTCTCTTGTAGGAAGGTTCCAACCGCCAGTATAAAGAGAAACGCATACTTACTGTCTGTGCTATCCCTTTATACTTCAGTCACTAACAATGCAACTGTTGGGGGAACAAATACCCTTTGCCTTTCATTGGCTGATAGAACCGTCTCCTCCTGTTCCTTTATTTCCCACGAAATTCATTTTATAGATAGATATAAACCTCTTACAAGAGATGTCTCTTAAATATTTGCCCTTAAAATACTGGATTCTAACTTAACAAGAAGCCTATTTGATTAAAGGGAGCGTTACAACCAGTTACAGTATCATGTAAACAAACATTCAGTGTCTAGTATTCAAACACAGTCTAGAAAGACGGATGCATCCACAAAATATTTGCTGCATTCTATGCAGGACCTTTATTCTGCGGCTTTAATAGAAAGAAATCAAGTGTAAATACCTGAAAATATCACTCTAGGAGACATTCTCTCCCTTTGATTTCTCTGTGACAGGCATGACAATCCACTGAAATGAATGTACCTCAGAGTTCATTATGAGAGAGGACACTACTGTATCTTTTCTGCTTAGCTGCTGCAGCATCAGTCTCAGATCCATATTTTCTAAGAATGACTCTTAGGGAAAAACATGCATACCTTTTGGTATGCATTCAACTTCTTCTTCAGTGTGACCCAGTGCTATTCCCTGTCAAATAATCAGCCCCATCTATTTGGGATTTTACGTATAGGTTTCTGTCTTGGTTTTTATGCTAATCTGATGCAGTAGTTTCTATAGGGAAGTGTGTGTTTGTAAACACATCCTCTGATATATAGGGCTAGTTGGCGTAATAATGTGTGATGTATGGCTATAGAATTTTACCAGACCTGCATATCTCAGGGAAGTTAACGGATAATCTTGATCTAACTTTCAGGCTTGACGTAAAAAAGAAAATAAATCTCAATGTCTGTATCTGTTTTCATAGGAAAACGTGCTACAACGAAAAAACCCAAGTATTGATAGTTAGACATAGTTAAAGTGCTCTAATCTTGTCATTTTTTCAAAAGGATGAAGAAACTTGTATTTATTGGTAGTAATAACTCCCGTTACTATTACAAGCCTCAAAACGACCTGATGCTTTCAGGTAACATTTTGTTCTTGGTAGGTAACTTAAAAAAATCCGCCATATAAAAGATTCCTTTTCCATCTTGCTGAAACATAAATACTGCCATTTCACTCATTCATTCGGTAATTAATCAATTAATGTTTTTGTCTCATTGGACTAAAGTGAGGGGAAATTTCATTCCTACCAACTTAATTCTTATATATTATTGTGAATTTGCTATTTTCAACGTCCTATTTATTTGATTTGTCCATTTTTCTCCCCTTTCAAAGCTAAGCTGCCTGTTGAGGTCAACTGAGCATTGCAGGGTTATGCAGCCCGCTTCCCCCGTTTGACTTACAGCAACATTTTCCAGCAACTTCTTGCCAGTTTGAAATTAACGTTCCAGGCGGCTTTCCCAAATGAAGTTCAAACAGTGCTTTGTGCTGGGCTCAGGGAGGTATGTCACCAAACCAGCGAGCCGCCGCGGATGCCCTGAGAGATTAAAAATCCATAACAATAGATCGGTGTCATCCAACTTTTGTTAATGCAGTTTCCTGATGACACTTATTAGCTCTTCCGGATCCAATCCACGCTGCGAGCGACCCAAACAGCTGGAAAATGACGCCTCATTCTTCCCTTCTTTACATTTTGTGAACAGTGGTAAAGGGAAAAGCGCACACACATGCTAAAGCCTTTTTCTCTCCCTCACCATTACTACACCTTTCTAACTGTCCAGAGTCAACTTTTAGCATGGTCTGCAGTGATCTATACAAGGAAGAATTTACACCTAAATAATGCCACTTCCAAGACAGTTGTGGATTTCCCTCCCCCCTTTCCCTGTCGTTTAATCCAATACAATGTCACTTTCCCAAAATACAGGTCGAAAGAAGTTCAAGAACTCTAATAGCTTTGTGAAGCTGGAAGCCTGCTGCAGGGAGAGCTGGAGTTTATACAGTCCAGCAAGTGTGTGTGTGTGATTTTTTTTTTTTTAATTAACAAGAACATCAACCCCAAATCGTGACGCGTTGTCCCGAAGCTGATGTCTCTCACCAAGTTGCAAAGGAGTATTTACTCCTGCGAGTAGCCCCGAAAGCAACAGAGGGGGACCATTTATAAACCCTTGCTTTACTTTGCCCACCATGCTAAAGGGAAAAGGTGGCATGATCAGTACCTCTCCCCTGTTTTCCCCATTCTAGTCTCCATTGAAATCAACACACATGGTCCTGGAGGGGTGGGGTGTGGTAACTGCTAGTGCTAACGAGATTTGATTGGCCTCTTCCATCCAAGCAGCCATGATGACCGACAAGGAGTCTGGTGGCACCTTAAAGACTAACAGATTTATTTGGGCATAAGCTTTCGTGGGTAAAAACGTGCATAGCATCTGAAGAAGTGAGGTTTTTACCCACGAAAGCTTATGCCCAAATAAATCTGTTAGTCTTTAAGGTGCCACCAGACTCCTTGTTGTTTTTGTAGACACAGACTAACACGGCTACCCCCTGATACATGATGACCCAGAGAGAATTCAGTCGCTGTGTACACTGGCTCTTAACACAAAGTTACCATGTTTGGGGCCATGTCCCCTCCGCACCATGTGTTGGAGTGAAGACATGACCCAGCTACTTAGTGGCGAGGAATTTAGGGCATGTGCAAAACTGAGCCGTAGATTTTTATTTTTTTACTTTACGTTAGAAACGTGCTTATAATTTTGAAACACTAACCTACCAAGCGAAGCAGTCATTGTAGCACCTAATGAAAGAACGTCTATTTGTTAATTTGCCTCGATGAATTCTAAAAACAGACCTAAGGGCGCTCCCTATTTGTATGATTTTGCAGGACTGCTGGAAGTAACCAGTTTATCCAGGCGTTAGCATTTTAAGGGTTATTGGAAGGAGTGAATGTTTGACTAAGCTTCCAGATGGAGCGCAATATTACTTCTTCTTTTCTGTAGAGAAATCATTACGTATTTCTCTTCCCCCCCCCTCCCCCCATCCTTTATTTCAAGCTGTTATTTCTGGTAATGTTTCGAGATTGTTTGTCTATCTCTGACCACTTCAAGTGTCCTAGAGAAACAATTCGAGGTTTGGACCGTGAAGAATCTTCATCCCAGCCTATGCAGGGTGGTGATTAGTTTTGAGTGTTTCTGCAAAGGGACAGCAGGCTGAGGTGTCATAATGAGAGCCCGAAAGAATGTCAAAACCGAATCTGACGTCTTCAAAAACAAGCCTCCATGTTTCTCCTTAAAGAACGCTTCCTTGGTTGATTTCATTTTGTCCTTCTGCTGAGACCTGCAATCTTGTATTTTCTTACAAGAGACCGTGTTTCAGGAAATCTGTAGAATTCAAATGTAGCTATTTATACAGCTTCATATACATTGAAGACAGAAACCCAGTGGAAAAACAAGAGATTATTTTGTTACAACATATGACTTGCAATTAGACACGTCCAATGGATTTCCCCCCCCCTGCTTCAACCTTTGAGCTTTTGCAAACTTGACGGTGTATAAATAGTTTCTTTACTTCCAGCCATTTTGCATTAGCTCTAACAATTAATGAAGAGCAAAGGTCCAGTTTCATTTTTTTTTAATGACCGATTCATTCCTGCAGAGAAGTCACATTATCCAAATTGTATCCTTTAAATTTCTTTCTTAACTGTCACCGCAGACGTTAACAGAGCAAAAAATACCCCCATGACTTATCCGTTGTAAGGAAACCGTGGAATAGGTGTAATACACGTCGGTGAGAAAAACAGTACGTGTAATAGGTGTGTACTATTTATTTGTACAAGTGAAACTTTTAAAAAGAAATGAATGCCGCATGCTAATGATTTTCTACAGATTTGTGTTGATAAGGAATGCAGCAAATCTCTTGAGTTTCCCAATTGTTCTGTACGTAGAAGAACTTTGGGATCAGTAGAATTAGCATATATTAAAATATAGGCTTTGATTAGATGACAGAAAGGCAAGAAAAACGAACATATGCACCAACAATCCAAATCTCACGTCAGAGATGGCCTTGGAAAGGATGGCGCAGACAAATGTCTTCATTCACACTTTTTAAAAAGTAATGTGCATTTGTGTACAGGGTGAGACCACTATGAAAAGACTGAAGAAATTAGGATTTGTAAAAGCACGTGACGGTAATAAGTGCACCTACGTGGACATCTGTATAAGGCACGCACTCTAGAGTTGGCTGGTAAATTACAAAAGAAGAATGGCTGTCTAGCACTGATGGAAGACGCAAACTGAGCTGAGACTATGAGTTCTTAGTGGGTGGGTGGGTCGTCTCTTGTGGGTCGGGGACCATTGAAAGGGAATTGTGGGAGGGAGGTGGAGTATTGGAATTTGGGCCCTTAATCGTGGCCAATGCAATCACAGCAGAAAAAGCCTCTTCATTTCCTCCCTCAGATAGTCCCTCCTTCTCTTTCCCTGATGGGTTTCTCCTCCTTTTCCTCCCTCCCCATTCATTCTCTTCTGCATGCTTTGCCCCTCCTCTCCGCTTCCCCATTCCCTCTTTGCTTTAACTTTGCTCTCCCTCTCATTTGGCCTTATACTCTTCCTTCACTGATCCCCTTTCCCAAAGGAAACACATCAGGACCTCCTCTCTCATTCTCCCCCCTGCAAAAAAATCTTTCATGCTTCACTCTTCCTCCTTCTAAGTCCCCATATTTTATCTCTTCCCCTTATAGCTCCCCGTCCCTCCTTTTCTCTCATGAGTTCCCACTTCTTCCTGCCCCCCTTGGTCATCTCCAGCAGCTCCACCTCTTCCCCACCAACCCCTTCACCAAAGCAAACATTTGGATGGAGATCATGAAATCCACTGGTGTCTCTGGTTCTGCCCCTAGAGAATTTCCCTCAATATGAGACAGGGCTTGGAGTCAGAACAAGACCATAAAACAAGCCACAGGGCATGGTGTTCCATGATTGCAAACTCTTTGGGGTGTGGTCAGTGTGTGCTGTATTTGTACAGCACCTAGCAGAATGGGGCAATAGCCCATGCTTGGGCTTTCCTTCACACCTGTGCAATAGTCTGGCAGTTCCCCGCATACCAATAAGCACTCTGTAGAAAGATTCCTTTTCCTGCGCCATGAACTGTCCTCTTCCCATGATAGCTCATCAGTGGTTAACATGAATTAAAACCGGAGAATAGCTTGGCTTGTAGCCGGTTTGAAGGAGCTGATCTCCACTCTCACCTCTCCAACACCCCCACTTTAAAATTGATCAGCAGGAAATGTCTCTGCCAGAGACCTACATTTGGGGGGAGTTGACAGCAGCTTCTGTGATTCACTGTTGATCCAATCTCTTAGAAAAGTCCTCGCTGGATCAGTATGTCTTACAGGTCTGTGATTTTTGACTCCCCAAAATTGGATGGATTTAGCAAAATGCCTGAGGGTGTTTGTGTGTGTGTGTGTGTGTGTGTTTGTTTTTATGCTGCTTTTGAATGCAGGTGACCCTTGATGCAACTTATTTCAGTTTGGCTGAACCAACCTGCAGCTAAGCGACCTTGGGTGAAATCCTTGCCTCACTGAAGCTGACTGGAATTTTGCCTCACTGGGCCCAGGACTTCACCCCGTGTCTTGTGCCTCCAGCATTGTGTAACCAACAGAGAAGTGCATAGCTAAAATCTGCCATCTAATCCGGGCAATCCTGTTGGAGAACTTGGCCTATATAAACTAATAGTCTGATCACAATAAGTGCTTAGACACTAGCTGCTAGATATCCTAGCAATACCAAAGGTAGGTGAAAAGCACTAAGAATGTCCATTGGTTTCTGCCTGAAGAGCTCAACACACTTTAAATAGCATTACTATCCCCATTTTACAGAGAGAAAATTTGAGGTATACAGAAATTAAGTGACTTACCCAAGGCTTAGAAGTCAACTGGCAGAGGCCTGAATAGAGCCCGGGTCTCCTGATTCTTATCTCGTCAAATCACTGCTGGCCTGTTTCACCTTTGACTATGACAACTGGCATATAGGAATTGGGGATGAACATTGTATACCTTTGCATCATTTATTTTTTCTGATTATACATCTGTTTGATTAGCTATCTATGCCCTATGGTATCGCATACATTGTTTGTTATTCTTGGTGTTAATTACAGTTGTCATAGTGGTATGCTAATTAATTAAGAAAACCATTCTAGCTTGGACAGTCAGAATGGGACACATGGCGGAAATGCAAGATTTAAGTGGAAAGCCTATGGGGGCATAGGTGTGGGTAAACGCTCAGCTAGCTATCCAGAAGTTTTAGATGCACAAATCTCTTCCACAGCCAGATCCTCCACATATCCATAAAATAACTTGTATCATCTTCTGCTCTAAAGTTGCCCTGAGAACCTAGAGCACTCTGCCAGGAGTTCCCACCTAAAAGCTCTTGTCACCATGAATCAACTATGAAATGGATTTATTTTTACATCTGGTTCCTATTGGCCTTTCTGAGCCTAGTGCTAGATTTTGCTGAAAAATGACACCGTTTGTTTTGTGAAAGGCCTTTGGGGGAGGCTAGTCTCCACCCTAATTCAATAATGGTTTATCAATTGCATAACAATCATCTAGCTACCATGATCCACATACCTGTTTCTTCAGGACTGAGCTGCTGTAATTCTCTATCTGAGGCAGACGATCTGACTAACACACACTCCAGATGGTGCAGCATGTGGATACCTACTTCCTGACAAGTGCAACCCACCAAGAGCACACCAAGTCTATGTACCTACCCTCCATTAATTTCTTGGCCCAAATCAAAGTCTTGGTCATGATCTTTCAAGCTCTAATGGCTGGGTCCAGCCTACCTCAGAGAAAACCTCCCTACTCATAACTCTGAGACAGTTGCATTCTTTAAGGAATGTGGAGTTCTCAAAGCCCAGGGTCAGACTTCCAGGAGCTGGTGGAGGTGTGTTCTCTGAGGAAGGCCACCATCGGTGGAGCTGCTGACTGGATGAGATAAGAATAAGCACAACTCTAACCTTCAGATCCCATTGCAAAACTCATCTTTCCACCATCCTTCCTGCAAGGACAGAAGCTGAAGAACAATGAGGAGTGAGGAAAGGGTTTGAGTGGGAATGTATCATTTATATATAAATTTCAAGTCCAAATGGCTAAACTGAGGGGGAAAAAGGGATCCATTAAGGATTAAGCTCTGATGTATGCCCTCACCTGAATGCTATGGTGATGGACACACTCTCAATACCTCTGCTAGAAAAATTAATCTAGTTAATCTAACTCTACTGTGCACACTTTTCCTGGGAGAAGATGAGAGAACAAAAATGTGATAGATTTGCAATCATGTTGCTTGATGCACTACTGGAAGGTGCTCAGATATTATGGTGATGAGTGTGGTATAAGAACGGATATAGAATAATACTAGAAACCAAATCTGAGGGCTCAATTGTGCAAAGTTACTCGTCTTAGTGATCCTCTGCTACTGACATTGAAGAAAGGGCTATTGTCTTGGGACACCTTTGTAACAGTGTCATTCTTTTATTATGGAAGAAAGAGGGGAAAATAACATCAATATCTTAAGATGAGGTAGTTGGAGGGTGAGAAAAAGAGGCAAATTCAAGTTATACTAGCTGATCTTTCAGTTCCATTCTCAAAATGTTGGAAACTTCCAGTTTGAGCCAGATGAAACAATAATAGATTGGCAAACAAATTAATGTATCTAATTTTAAGAAGTAAAAGGTTAAATAAAATAGAACAGGCTCATTGTCTCTTGACAACTCTTTTTCTTTTTTTAATGCAAAGCATCTAAGAGACACAAAGGATTCCTGCCACACAGTTTAGCACCTAGTCTCTTTCTTACAAGACGCTATATTGCTTTCAATGATGGTAATATTTTACTTGGGAATTAGCAGCGCTGTATCCTGAGAAGAGCGGAGTTGGATATGGTAGGTGCTTAGTAACTCTCAGGATTAGGGGCCTGATCCAATGCCTATTGAAGTCAATAGGTGTCTTTCCATCGACTTCAGTGAAATTTGGATCAGGTTGTAAGTCTACAATTACTGGAAATGTAAGGCCAGATTCTGAGACTGGTGTAAATCAGTGTAGCTCTATTGGAGTCTATGGATCTATGCCAATTTGCACCAACTGAGGATCTGATCTGTAACATCCAGTCAGATTGATCCGGGACCAGATGATTCTAAAAGGAAGCAAACAGTAAATTGCCAGTTTTCAATACTTACAATAGTTTCCCTTATTTTTGATGATATAGAGGTTAAACAATACCGGATTGCTTGAAGTTGAAGTAAATGGCAAAGGAAAATAAAGTTCACTAGTGAACAAGTTAAGTAGTGAAGAAAATAAATAGCTTATTTAAAAGGGCAATACCTGGTCCAACGTGGCCATAGGGGTAGGTTTTGTAAGGATAAGCCTCAGACCAATAGAAATGCTTCCATGAAATTAAAATATATCAGTGGACAGGCCAAATGTTTGACAAATAGTCCCTTGTATCCCCTGGGGACCATAGAAGATCAGGCTGACAGAATGTAAGAAAATTCTCTGTGTAAATATATTTCTTAGCTAAATAGTTTTAAAAGCCAGTGTTAGGTGACCAAGGTGATCTCTGTGCAGGAGGTGTGAAACCCACTGCGTTCACATAATTGGAGGCCCACTGACCATACCCCTTGTCCTTTCCCTAGCCTGCTCCAGCTACCCCTATGCGTGAGTTCAGGTACTGAGTAGAATCCCAGTTTTGCTATCTTTTAGGGTATACCCCATCTCCACTGCATACTATCCACTGCATTTTGGAACCAGAGCAGATCTATAGCCCTTGTTGTGAGGGGGGCAATTTCACTCTGTGTATATAACAGGGAAAGTGCACGTAGGTTGTATACTGAAATACCGAATGTGCATTTTAAGTGCTAGATTTCTGTCTATCCTCCAGTTTTTGAGGAAGGCTAAGCTAAGGGAGGTTTTTAGCACAGAAACAAAACTCATTTGCCTTTTCCAGGTAATGTGCGCACAAGAAAACTCAAGTGTTGGTTGTTTCCATCTAAGGATTAATAGCTACAGCATAAGCAGAAGTAGAAGCCCATCTCTAAAAAGTTTCCTTTGAAAATTTCTTATGCCATTTGCATATACTACACCGATCTAGATTTAACTAGTGGAGTGAGCATGAAGCCTGGGACACCAGCTCTAAGCTTAGTTCTGCTATTGCCTTGCTATCTGGCATTGGGTCGCTTAACCTCCCTGAGTCTGTTTCTCCATCTCTTGGATGGTCATGGTGAATGGTATGTGCTCACCTATCTTACAGAAGGAACAATTTGTACAGTGCTTCAATAGGATTGACCCTGCGTTCCTGGAACACCCCAAATTCCCTTTGACCTTAGTGGGAGTTTAAGGTTTGCAAGGAATAAAGGCTTGGTCCTTGAAACAATCAAATGAGCAAAAACCCAGTGCACCTAATACCGGTGTAAATAGGCCACCAGAATCAAGTAGTTGTTGGGAGTTTAACCTCAGTAAGGAGGATAAGGTAGGTGCTCAAAGGTTTTGGTCAGATAATCTTGGAGTAGAAATGAAAGCATCATTAAACAAAAAAACTTTGTGATATTTGTAAGAAAGTGACACTGATTCTTAGCCAGTAAGAATAACTAACCAGGGTCCAGCCATGCTAGGTCTTGGTCTGAATGACTGGATTGACTGAATCTTTTACAAATGTAAAACAAATATGAGACAAATGGCCCTGGCATTGCCAGCTTCTAACTTTCACATTGAATCCGTTCTGCAAACAATGCAGGGGAATGATTTGATCTGCTTTCCCAACGTCTCCCTTCATCTAAAACCAAAAATGTACACTTTTGCCTTTGTGCGTGGGTGGGTGGCCCGGTTTGTTAGTTTTTTGTGGGCCTGATTTGAATATAAAGGAACATGAACCAGCTCTACAGAGAGACTACAACCTTCCTTTCATTAGTAACTGCAAGCAGAGTGTTCTCAAGATGACCACATACGGCAAATAACCTTTTCCTTGCACTTTTCATTGAAATCTATAGGAGATCTGAGTGTAAAGAAGGCAGGGTTGGGCTCTTCTTTCATATTTACCTTCAGTATTCTTTTTTTTTTTCTCCTCCTAAAAGATGAACATTTCTGTAGAACAGGGCTATAGCACAGATATTTTCCAGCAGCCAGAAGGTTCACATCTTTAAGGGCCATTTTAAAATCCACCCTACCCCACAAAAAGAAGTGAATCTTAGAGTTCAGAACACTGACAGTCCTCTGGGATGTTTAGAAAATATTTCTTATTAGGATGTGAAAACAGTGCAACAGTTTTGATTTCTTCCCAAACTCCTGGGGGCATCACAGTATTTTATGAGTCCACCTTTTTTTTTTTTTTTTTTTTTTTTTAGGCATCTCTCTCTGAGAGTATTCCTTTTGTGCACTTTCACTGCAAAAATGGTTCATTGTGATCTCAGTTACAAATGGCCCTGCATTGCCAATTTCTCTCATATTTGTTTAAATTTGTAAAAGATTCTTGTCTCTCTCTTTTGGGGAGGGGGATTTCAATTTGATTTCCCTCGCAGCCTGTCTTGGATATGCCAAGACACGTCACATTGATTTCCCAGCCCTTCCTTAGCATTTTTGATTTAGTTTTGTTGAACGATAAATGCATTCTTTCTAGCAATACACTCGGAAGGCTTGTGGGTTTTGTTTTGTTTTGTTTTTTAATCCAGCTCTTCACTGGAGAAAATGTTTGTAAGTGGACTGTGTAGTCTGGAAGCATGGGGGCTGGAACTAGGAGTGCTGCAGCACCCCCTGGCTTGAAGTGGTTTCCATTATATACAGGATTTACAGTTTGGTTCAATGGCTCTCAGCACCCCCGTACAAGTTGTTCCAACACCCCTGTTTGGAAGGCAGCATTGTCGTCAAACCAATGTTTACACCCTTCTCTATTTAGGAAACTTTAACTTCCCCAATCTTTCATGGAGTATAGAATTAATCAGAATATGTTGGGGAGAGAGTTTTTTTTTTTTTAAACAACCTTTCTTTGGAAAAGAGGATGCTTCATTGATGAGATTTAAGCTGAGATCTCTGTGTAAAAAATCAACTGTGGCCGAGCAGTGTTTTGTGCTTGCATGTAACGTTGGCAGAACGTTCCAATGGCTTTTCTTCCATAAAACAATCTGGGTTCGATCCTGCTCCTGTTGAAATCAATAGAGGTTTTGCTGATTGTCTCAATGGGAGGATGATCTAGCCCCTTTCGGCTTGTCTTTTTGGGGGCACGAACACCAAAGCCAAATTGTTAGAGAGAAGCTGTAGAGTCCTCTGCAAATCAGAAAAGATATTAGTCAGCCCAATACCGCTCATGGATTGCTATAGAAATAACAAATCCCTATCTCCAATGCATGCGCAAGATCCTTGTTGACACCCGGCAGTCAAACGGTACAGAAATGTGACCACACATACCGCAGCCGTGCGCTCAGGTTGTGTGTTTTGCTATACTTATGTTTTCAATACACAGGGCTACAAAATCGGTTTGAAGTTTTCCTGTAAGTCACTTTGAGCTGCTTCAAAGAATTCCCAGGTTCCCGCAGAATGTGATGGTTTGATCGTTTTCTTTGGCATGAAAAAGTGGCAAATGAAAGGCAAAGGGCAAGGGAAGTTTTGTATCAATAACACGCGCAACTTCCAGAGGCTTTTCTCTTCTGTTTTTCTTTTATTGGATTCACGTCTATTTTCTGCAGAACATAATTAAAATTTCCCCTCACCCCCTCCCGGAAACACACAACAAACTAAAGCAAATAAAGAGAGATTTTAAAACTCAGCTGAGTTTGTCCATTTCCCCCCACCCAATATTATTTAATAATAAGTAGGATCCATTCCCCCCCCCCTCACTGAAATCAGTTTTGGGGAGAAACTTCTATTAACTTCAATGGGAATAGGTTTGGATACGTTGTTTAAATATTCGAATCATCATTTGTTATGAAGGGACCTCGGTCTGTCTTACTATTTCTCCGTTTTTAAGCATTAGCAGGATTAAAGGACATGTTGTTCATATCTGATGTGCCTCTAATACTTCACACGTGCATTAATTGTGTGTGTAAATGATAAAGATGATTTTTTTTTAAATCTACTTTGAGTCAGGCTACATATTGCATCCTGGTGCGGGGAGAAATGATCTTTCTGTCAGGAAAACAAACATTTTTCTTTGCAGATTAAAAATAAATTCCACCAAAATAATTTAGTTCAATATTGTTCTTTCTTTAAGATCCTTCTTCTCTTTACTATTCTCATGCCAGGTCTTGGGATAAACTGTAAGAAGAAAAAGAGGGTATGTCAGCCAGCCTAGGGCAAAATCAGTGACCTATATTTTTAGGATGGGCTGATACTTTTCTATAAAAAAAGGATTGCCACTTTCTAATACGTTGGGGCTGTGGACAGGATCGTGTGTGTGTGAGAGAGCGAGAACTTCCCGGGAAGGGTTAATTTGTTATCTTTAATTTGGTTCCGATGAAGCGTGTGTGTGTGTGTGTGGTGGTGGGGGGGGACCACACCCCACCCCACCCCTTCACAGTGCCGAAATGCACAAACTAGCCACACACGGCTGCAAGGAAACAGAACCAAAGAAGAGACCAAATCCAGATGTAAAGAAAAGATGATCTATAATGTCCACACCATTAAGACAGTGTCCCCCTGCTCCATGCACACCTCTGGGATGTTTTCAACTAGACCCCCCAGCTTTAAAGACCCCCCACTCTTCCCTCCGCCCCCATATTTGGGCTGATTCGACAGTAAACGCGGTGGTTCTCCTTTCTGAACGACGGGGGCTCGGCTCTGCTCTCCGCGGGGGTGGGGGGGCTCCCGAGGAGGGAGCCTGCGTTGACAGCACACGCATCTGCTGAGTCAGGTTCTGCTGCACCCTCCACCAGGCAGCCCGGAGCGTCTGCTTGAAAAAGTGCATTTGAACTCTGCAATGCATGAGCTCATGCTGCAGCTGCCTGGCCTCTCCGCAAAGCAGCCCCGAACTGACTCTCCCCAGCAGCGCATTTCCTTTCCTGTCTTTGCACCAGGGTTGTTCCTGGGGAGAAGGGCGGCGCAGGGGGGGAGTTACTGCAGGAATCTGCCTTTCTGCTCCAACCCCCGACTAACCCTTTCTGCCTCTTGGCAGCGGAATAAATAAGCAAACAAGGGCTGGGCTGGATCGAGTCCTTTCCGGAGCCTGAGTTAGAGAATCTAAACGCGAAACACCCCTGTAATGTTATGTCCCATGTCTCCTTGAAGGACTCTTCCCCCCCCCCCCCCATAGGTGCCAGCCATATTTGGCTAGAATTTTCCATATCTCCATCCTAAAGCAACCCCCCCCCCCACCCCAAGTCTTATTAAAACTGCATCAAGTCACCCTGCTGAACTTCCAATCCCTGCATTCCCCCCCCCCTTCAATCATCAGCTAGGATAACAATTAGATGTGATGGCTGTTTTACTAGGCAGCATTAGAGCTTCCTGCTCCTGCGTTTGTAAAATGAGCCTCAAATCAGCATCTCTCAAGCAGGGTAGGAATGGAGGGTTTTCCCCCTTCTCTCTCTGATACCTCTGGTCACCTCTGTCCAGCTGTGGGTGGCATTGGCTCGCCCTGCCCCGGCCCAGCTGCTGGGGCTGTAGCCTATAAGGCTGTAGTTGAAATTCCTGGCCCTTAGGCCTGTTGGCTGGAGACTTTTGGCCAGGGCTGCAATAATGCTCAGCTTCACTCAGCCAGAAAATTTGGTATTAGGACTAGGAGAAAAGGTTACCTTGGAGGTTCAGAGAGAGAGTTGAAAGGAGAGAGCGGGGAGAGAGAGAGAGAGAACGTAGGATTTCTAAACAGGCCTGACCCGGGAGGATCAAATATCCTGTTTTCACTGGTTCAAATGAACCATTAGGGGGAGAGTAATTTGTTGACCTTTTTGCTGCCTTATCGTGGGGCAAGCAGCCTTAATATGGGCCTCATGTTTGCCTTAACCCTACCGTAAATCATAGAGAAATTGATTTTTTTGTAAGGGAAAAACAATGTAGGAAACCAGATTGTATTTTTGAGATGATTTAGCAAGCTGGTATGGCTGGCATTCACTGCCTTTCCTGGTGGTTTTTATTTCTTTATAAATAAATGTTTTAGGTGAGTGATTTGAAAAGGGGAAATAGGGCTTTGCAAAGATTATAGGGGTAGTTTCGGGTTCCCAAGGGAACTATAGACACCCGTGGCCTAATCCTCCTCTTGCTTCTGCTCATGTAAATCAGGGGGTAACTCTGAAGTCATTGGCGTTTCTGGTCTTGTAAAACCAGCCCCAGCCCCTGCCCCTGCAGAAGTATCGTGGGGGGGTTAGGTCCAAGAAAGGACTGCAGGACATGAGCCCATGTTTGGATGGAGTGATTGTTTGTAGAGTTTGTTGTGGTTTTATGAATGGACATTTCCATATCAGATTACCATCACTGCAAAAAATATTAATTGAGGATGTAACATTGAAAGTGTGTCAACACATGGCAAGGTGAGGTGTGCATTTAGGGCAGTTTATAAACTGTGTTCTGGGACTGGCATTAAGTGTAAACCTGAATTTTTAGAAACACTTGGAGACTTCAGAAGACACTGCCCAGTGGAAGGGAGGAGCTCTAGAAGGAAATCAGGGACGCCGGTCCTTACACAAAAGCCTGTTTTCCATTAAGTTTTTCCTGTTATCCTTTCTACTACAGGGGCTACCACAGAAGATGCAGGAATAAAATGCCTAGTGATAATCGGCCTGATCCTAAGACCACTGAAGAAGACTCCCATTGGAGTTTGGATTAGGCTTCACCTGCTTATTGATGGTGTTTACTCCAAACTGTCTTCTCGAGTTTTGAGTTGACAGCAAATAAACAAGGCAAAAGCTCTTCAAAACAAGCAAAGGGTTAAAGATACTGGGATGAGCCCATCCCATTGACTTCAGTGGGGCAAAATTCATCCCACTGCTGTTAGTATAGACACAGATTCAGTTGGTTTAGTACTTTTCATTTTCAGCCTCTTAAGTGACGCCACCTTTGTCATTATGTCATCTCTCTACAACTGTTTATAATAACAGTAGCAGAGCTACTATATTGATGTAGTTAAACTCTTTGCGTAAGGAAGGAAGTAGATCTAAGTTAGAAATCCCAGATCAGCATTCCCCATACTTTGGCCTGTGGAACTCATTGCTACATGATTGAGGCCAAGAGCTTTTCAGGATTCAAAAAAGGTTTGGACATCTATGTAGATAATATATCCAGAGTTGCATATGTTTTAATCCTTACTACTATAAGAGTTTTGGAAGGGATATAAATCCTCCTGCTTCAGGGCATACACCAAACTCTAATGGAAGTCAGGAAGGAGCTTTCCCTGGGAGCAGGTTGTTCCTTACTTGTCTACTGTAGGATTTCTTCCAGTTTCCTGTGAAGTAGCTTGTATTGGCCACTTTCAGAGACAGGATACTGGAGGAGATGGACCCAATCTGGTAAATTCCTATGTTCTTAATAAGGTCAGATTCAGTTTTGTAGCTGTGGCTTGTGTCTATCCCATTGTATTAATGTATCTCTATGGTATCTCATCCAACTTCATCAGCAACATCTCTGTCTAGTGTGCTGGGCAAATTCTTTCACACTGAGGAATTTGACCAAACCCAAATAGGGAGTCACTTTAAACTGTAAGATGTCCATGGTTTATTTGTTTTTGATTAGCAATACAGGTATGTTTTATGCCTCAAAATGGTCTCTTGTTCTATGAAATTTAGATATGGAACAGAAGCATTTAGTGTTCAAAGTACTCAGAAATTGCCATGGGATGTCATGATAATGTAGCTTGTATGTGTCTGATCTTTTCCATTTGTCCTTTGCTCTCTAGGTAAGAGCTTGAAAATGTCAACTTTTTTTAGGTAAAGAGAATGATATTCTGTATGGGGTTTATGATATGAACTTCTATTATAATCATTTTACATGAGACATCGATCTCCAAAGAGTCAATGCACTCCTATCAAATGAGCCCACATCAGGAAGGTCAGAAGTCCTCATGGAGAAATGTGAGATAAAATTGACTTCTGTGCTTGTACTTGAACATTGCACCTTCTTTGATTGTTCAGAAAGATATTTCAAATGACTTATTATAGCAGAATGGGTAATTGGATGTGTGTTGAGCTAAAAATAACCACTGGAAGTAAATTCGTAATATACAAAAAAGAATAAGCTTTTCAGGAGAGATTTCAAACTGCTTAGTTGCCTGATTTACACTCATTACTTTTTAATTATAATTTTGTATGTATCTTTAATGTGGAAGATGTAACTACCCCCCTCCCCCATCTCTTCTTAGTTTTTGAAAAGTCTTTGAATAAGTTTGTATACAGCAAAAGTTTTGAAAGAAGATCCTCTCGGGGTTAATTTAGGATCAAAATGTAGAGTGAGTTTAAAAGCGCCCATGGATTAACAAAACCCCATATCAATGGCATTGTTTCTAACAGATTTAAAAACAAGAGAGAGAGAGAAATCCACAAAACAGTTTAGTTATAAAGGTAAAATTATTCTCATCCAGTGCTTGTGCTACAAACATTGCAACACCCTATTATAAGAAACTAGATAACTGATTAGTTATCCGACTTAAACATTAAAATGAGTTTGTTTATTGTCCTTACACAAAGCGAACAATTTTTTTTAAAGTAAATTAGACTTTCAAATCTCTCTTAATAATCTAAGCTGGTGTTAGTAACAAAAAACATACGGTTTTTAACCTGTTAGTTTCCCTTTATAACAAAGTTAAGGTAGAGTTGTGTGTGAAAAAGGATCACATACAAACTCCGTTTACTAAAGACAGCTCAGTTTGGAAGCAGTTTCCGTTTTTCAGTGATGTTCTGCATTTTACTCTATTTTTTTCCAGCTGTGTTATCCGAAGCACAAACTAGGCCAAGTGATTTGTCCAAGGTCAGACGAGTCAGTGTTTTAGCTAGGATGGGAACACAGGCTGTTCCTTCTGTCCAATGCTTCTCACCTCCATTCATTTGTGCTAACGATCACACCATACGTTCTTCATTTGGGGTTAATATCTGTCTCCGATTATTCCCCACGGAGTCCTAGCACCTTCCACATTCTATTATAAATAGCCAAGCAGGTGGAGTTAGGGAAGTACTTATTGCATTCATGATCTGTATAATTTGAAGGAGGCTATATCTAAAGTACTTATCTGGCTTTGTTATCGTAGTACCTCACAATCTTGAATAGATTCCCTACCCTGGGATGTACGGAAGGTCTATTATCTCCCCTTTCCAGATGGGGAACGGAGACACAGAGGGGCTTAGTGTCACATGGGGATGTCTGTAGCAGGGCAGGGAATTGAACACCTGTCTCTGGCTTGCACCCTGACAACTGGACCATCCTTCCTGTCTAACCACTCCTTGCCCAACACAGGCATCCAAGAATGCCGGTTGGTGTTTAGTAAGGGTGAGATTGTCACTGTTGAAAGTCAGTGGTAGTTGGGAGCCTAATGACCCTTCGTGCCTTTGAAAATTTTCCCCTAAAAATCTTTCTTGTCCATGTCCACTGACTAAATTGGCCCTTCATGATCCCTCGTTATCGGGGTGTTTTTCTTCCACGCCTCTTGAAAGAAAATGTCTCATTCCCATGCAAATAGATACAGAACACAGCTTCCAGGCTGTCATAAAATATAACCTGGAATTTAGTATGAAAGACCTGAGATTTATATAACAAGTAAATAGTATTTGACTGCAATAAAAATAATACTTAGCTTTTATGTCGCTTTTGTTACCATAGAGCAAGGAGTGCTTTACAAAGGAAGGATCCATATCCCCAATCTACAGATGGGGAAACTGAAGCTTAAAATGATGCGGTGGCTTGGTCTAAGTCACAAAGCAGATGAATGGCTGAGACGGGACTCGAATCCAGGCAGCAGACCCTCAGCTGGTGCAAATTGTCATAGATCCATTGAAGTCTCTTGATGCCAGTCTTGCCTGCTGAACCACACTCGCTCATCAAGGCGCCAACCCTCAGTAGGCCTGGGGTAGACTTTGGCTGTGATTGGCTTTAATCAGGGCACCTAAATTTTCTGGCATCTGAAGAGAGAATTTCTCCTTTATCATTGCACCTTAAGAAATGCGAAGTCTTTAGGACAGCACTGTTTACACCTTCTTGCCAAGTGGGGACATTTCAGATTAATTCAAGGTTTTATAACAATCCAAATTAGATCGGAAATAGGCAATCTCTCTCCTCACCCCCTCATTTATCTACCTGAGAAGGGACTTGGAAGTGGGTGGCAAAGGCTATATTTCGATAACAAGAATGAAACGAGCATGTGTACACAGTTGTTTTCAGTGACTGGGGCCTGTGTAGTTCTTTTGGGAGGTTAATAAATAGTATGCAAATCCTCTTAAACGGCCATGTTGACACCAGAGCTTAGTGGTTCTAGCCACGTCCTCTACCTTTTTAACTCCATAAGTTTTAGTGCCCCAAGAATTCTTTCTTTGAACGTTACAGCTTTCGCGTGTTTTATTTGTGCCTGTTGTCAGAATCTGTCCTTGCAACTGTAAAGGAACCTTATCAGGAGAGAAACCTGAATTTGCTTTGCTTTTAAGATTTGTTTAAGGACAGGAGGCTGCCATGGTGCAAAATGAATGATTAATAAGGAGACGAAAAACCCAGTTCAACAGGGTAAATGCTCAGTAACAGCTCATTTAATCACTGGCAGATTAGCTGCAAATGCAAAGTGTCGACTGCAATGTCGTGTTAACGCGTTGTACGGAGTTTCAGATATTTCTTTAATGACTGCATAGCGTTGCATTGTGTGTTTATTTTAAAATGCAGCTGTTAAAGGTTTTGGCTTTGTCGCAAGAAAGGATGGGCCGTGACAGCCTAGCAAATGGTGCAGGGATGGAATTGTTTCTTCGGAGAATCAGATTTTGTAAGATGCTGCTGGAGCAGCTTTGCCAGTCACGGACTAGTCTCCGTCATGACTTTATTGGCAGGCCAGCATTACAACTGTCCTTTGTCCTATTGTAAATATGAGGACGGGGTAGGCTACTCCATGTGCATCCACTCACTACAGTAGAGACTGCTCTATAGATTGGCATTGCTGTAACATCTCTTTTGAGTCATAATAGAGCTGATTCAGATTCCTTTTTTTTCCTGTTAAATTATCCATGAGAAAGTTGAGATTTTTATTTATTTAGGATAGTTATTCTTTGCAGTGCAGTAATTCCCGGAAGCCCCCATTAAGAATCAGGGCCCTATTGTGCTAGACGCTGTGTACAGATGTGCAACGAGTTAGATTGTAAGGTCTTTTGGGGCAGGGACCTTCTTTCTTTGTTCTGTGTTTCCACGGCATGTAACCTGATGGGGTCGTGGTCTGTGACTTCAATACAAGGAATTAATCATGACAACAATTGCAAAAAGGCTATTCCTGCCCCCAGTAACTGAAAGTGGATCCGATAAGCAGGGGGAAGGCAGAGCAACTCTCCTATGAAAAAGCAGCAATCTGAACACCTCCACTGCCCAGCTATAGTTCAAGAGGGCGTGAAACCGTTAAGAGGTGCCCGTGGACGGTGTGAGGCCGGTAGCAGCCCCCGGCGCACCAGGACCGGGTCTTCTTGGAGTCGGGTTGCTTGGGAATGCAGCCCAAAGCTGGTGGTAAACTCCATCTAAGGCTAAATACTGGCACAAGACCGATAGTCAACAAGTACCGTAATGGAAAGTTGAAAAGAACAGCTATAGTTTGCATCTTTGCAAGGATGAGTTTTAAGGATGGGGGTCAGGAGGCTAGCACTCCTACAATGGAAATATTGTGGGGGCTGAGCTAGGTTTCTGCCCCAGCCCAGTGTTCCCTGTAAACCAGGGGTAGTCAACAGGCCGAATCCGGACCACCGGACACTTTTGAGCGGACCCGAACATCTTTTTAGTTACTTATTATCATTATTGGGTTTTTTTATTATTATTTTCTCTGGAGTCTGGACCTCGACTATGCCTTGACCAAGAAATTTGGACCTTGACAAATAATAATTGATTTCCCCTGCAGTAAACTGTGGGCAAGCACAGTGGGGGTGTGGAGTAGGGGCAGAGACAAATGCATGACCTGGAGGGCCTGGAGCAGCTGCTATGGTGCCCAGGATCAGGTAGGAAACAATCCCCACCCTGCCACGTCTCATTGATTCCCCTCACTGAGTTGCTCCCCAGCATCCACCCTGACTTCCCCCCTCTGCCCCTGACTTCTCCCTGTTCCCCATGCAGATCACCTCCCTGCCCCCATTCACAGTGAGCTTCTGTCGCCTCTGAGGGATGATGTGGTGGCTCTACAGATTTTTACAAGGAGATCCTCTCTCCTCTGCATAAGAGGTAGCATGGGAGAAAAAACAAAGATGCTTGAAGAAAAATTGGACTGATGGGTTAAACAGACTGGTCTCTTTGGCCTAGTGGAGGTTGTGGTTAATAGCTGGATAAACCATTGGATGGACAAGGTGGGGCAAAGCCATGAAGGAATTTGTTCATTAATCACAATAGCTCCTGAACAAATTTTAATATATGGTTTCTATTCATTACTCGTCGTTTCTGCTGGATGATTGGGCACCTAAGCACATGGTATTGCTTCTGTTTCCCTGCTTGAATGACCTAAGCTTCCTAAACAGAAGGAATCCACTTTTCTGGTCACAAGTTGTCCACGCACCTTTAGTTAGTGTTCAATCAGTCTGTAGTGCAAAGTTCTTTTTAGAACTTTTGAAAATGGCAAAGAAAGCAGTGCAGGTATGGATACTGTTGTGAATTCACGGTCGCCTTCATGATGATTTTGTTTTCCATGCACATTCTTGCATGTCAAAACTTGTCCTCCCAAATGTTTGCATAGAAAAGAGGTTGTGTTTGCCAGTCAAGTGAATCAATGGGTTTTATTCACAAATATACATCCAAATACTCCCTCTTCGCCTCCACCCTCGCAATCATCCAGATCTATTGGTAATAATACTATCCCATGTATTTTAATCCTGCCAATCAAGTACTGTGCTCTTGAAGAGAGATGAACAAGGTAGTGTGTGTAGGAATTTTGATCCTTTCTGGTTTTAAGCTCATTTCAATTAACTTTTTGTAAACTACAAGATAAACTGCCTCTGCTTAGAGTCACCTTCACCGAATGTCAGTAATGGAAGTGAGATACGTGGTTAGCCACAGACTCAAAATTATCCTTGATAATTGAATGGGAGTTGCATGCACTCCCATCATTTTAGAACTAGAGTTGGTCAGGAACTTTTTGATGGGGAAAAAAGCCCATATGTTGGAACTGAAGCTTTGCACAGAAATGTATCCACTTTTGAAGAAAGTTTCATCCAACATGGAGGAGAGGAGAGCAAGATCCACCCCAGAATAGCCAATAGCCCAGTGACAGCAGCGGCACTCTAGGATGTGCGAAACTCCAGTTCAAGTCCCTGGTTTAGACCCAGGTACCTCAATTTGGGTCTCCTACATCCCAGGTGAGTGCTCTAACCACTGTGCTATAGAAGCAGTGTCTGTCTCTTTCTCTCGGACCAATGAATATTTAATTATGAAGACAAAGTGGAAGAGTTCCAACTGGAGACACTGAGGTTCAGAAACTCTGTTGAAACCTACACCTGGATCCCTTATTCTCAATCCCTTAAAACAAGGGTACAGGTTGTGATGGACTCCTGCAGGTGGGGTGAAGGCAAAGGGGAACATGAGAGAAGCAAAGTGGATAGCAGATAGTCTTAAGCAAATTAGAAGCTCAGGAGCTTTTGTGGTCTCCCTTTGACCATGGGACTGTATCTCAAAATGTGCTTGTACGTTTGCCACAGAGAACTGTACGCTGGCAGGGTGGGATCTTCAAAAGCACTAAGTGACTTAAGACTATAAGTCTCACGCTTAATTTATAGAACTGAAGAAACTGCTTGGGGCCATTTCATGCCAGTCTTCCTCATGTTGAAGAGGGCCCTACTGCATAAGTGGTTCCATTGAAATCAGTGGGGCTTCTCGCTGAGTAAAGTGCTGTCCAATGTGAATGAAGGCGACGGAACCTTAATAGATCTGCTGTGTCAGACTGGTTCATTACAAGTCCCAAATAAACGTTTGAATTGCCTTTTAGACCCATTGTTTGCCTTGTTAAACAGAGCTGAAATGGAAGATCTGATATGGGGTGATTTGGTTAGGCAAAGTTCTAGTCCAGTGGTTTTCAACCTTTTTTCATTTGCGGCTCTCTGAACAATTTCAAATGGAGGTGCGGACCCCTTTGGAAATCTTAGACATAGTCTATGGACTCCCAGGGGTCCACGGACCACAGGTTGAAAACCATTGCTCTAGTCTCTTGAGAAATGCTAAGGAGCTATTTCTTCCATGCTGGAAGCTCACAGAAGGATGTCTGGATATTTAGAAGGCAGGAGATGATGGAGAAAAGCTTGGAATTTGGAGAGTCCATTACCAGAAGTACTAACGGTGAGGTCTCCTCTCCTGGTCATTGCAAAGTAAAAAGAGTCACATTATTCTATTAGCAAAACCTTGTGAGAGGAAATGCTCTGATGAGTTTGCACAGGAATTAAGATGATGGCTTGTGGTATTACCAAGATTTATAAACTGTTTTTAGGATTAGGTTTGGTGATAAAACCAGTTGAGGTTTGTGTAGTTTTTCAGCCTATGCTTTGTGGCCCGTTTGAATTCACAGACAATAGGTTGCCTACAGCTTGCTTTACTTCATTGAAGTGGAGCATTGGAAAGAGGGGTCCTTCTCAAGAAATATTCTTGGATTTCTCTCTCCCTCCCTCCCCCAGTTCCCCAGTGATTCTAGGAGAAAAGCACTGGCTCATTGGCATCTGGTGTCAGAGTGGGAAGTATAGGGGGCTCCCTAAAGGGGATTTCTTAGATCGTTCCTTGGAGATAGTGCAGTAGTGTAGTGTAGTGTAGAATCAAGACATTCTTAACCATCCAGATTGAGTCTCTATAAGGTCTTCTGCAGAAGAGGACTTCTCTGCCTCCTCTAAAATGATGTTTGTGTTCTATTAGTCATGGCAGTGACAGAACTACTGAAAACACGATCAAGATGATCTTTTTCCTCAATAAGTGCAAAAAACCACATGGAATGGTGGAGCCATGATTCTTTGTCCCAAGAAGTGAAATCTTCTTGCAGATATTGCTTTGTCGGCTTTCACAGGTTTTTCCCTAGTAGTTCCCTGTGCTCCTGTTATCTGAATGTGAATCTTGCCATTTCATTCTTATATAACCTTTACACCAATTGTTGTATTATCCTATTAATAGGAAGAACGTTGATCTTTGCAACCTCTTTTATAATAAACAACTTTGATTGTGTTTAACTTGAAATTCGCACAAACTCACTGAATTAACAAAATATATAAAATATTGTTTTCTTTTATCCATGTACGAGGTTAAAGGAATGCTGCTTTATTATTGGCTAGCATTCTGTGCATCACTTAAAGCTGTTGTTTTATATTTATTTATCTCTTTCCTTTGCAGATTGCAAATCTGGAACCTAGATTTCTTTTGTTATTTAGCTTTTATGTTTTACAGTCCTAATATTTTTAAAAAAACCTTAATCTTTTCAGCGTTTGTAATATCATTAACATATCCAGTATTTTTCATCAAAAGCTTATTTCCATTGCTAATAAAATCAAGAGGCATAGACCTCAGACCCGGCTTCCCGCTTAGTACTAACTTAAAATTATCCTGAATGATGAGATGGCAAATTCTTCTTTCACATTTGGGGACTGATGATAGTGACTGACTTCCTGCATGTCAATTTCCACATTTGTGAGCTGGGCTGAACACACAGAATTTTTTTTGTGGTTCCCCAATGCCGGAGGTTATAAAATACGTCCTCCATGGGCTAAAGAGCAATGCTTTTCTGAGCTGAAACTGACTAGCAAATTTGGCAAAAAAGAGTAGTAGAAAAACAAAGCAAAACGCTTTGGCCAAAAATCTTGGTTCCCTTTGGCATGCCGGTCCTTCGCTAACATTATTGAGGAACTCCGTTGTTGTTTGGGTATAAGGTCTCATAGAATCTTGCCTTCAGCAAAGCTTCAAATCAATATCAATAAGGCAGGATGCAGAGAAATTCGGCCCAGAAGTCAAGTAGTCTCGTTCCTTCTCCACACTGGATTACAAGACAATTGTATGATACTTGTGCTGCATTCCCTTCTGTGGTTGACGGCTCCCTTGTTTCTCTGGCACTGGGGACCTGTATCTATTCACTGTTAGTTGGTTCTTTCCAATGGGGAACATCTAGTGTGATTAATATCAAATACATACGCTGTAAACTTGGGTCATGTTCAGCAAAGTGGACACAGGGAAGGGCAAAGAGCACCCTTCTGCACTAGTTAAGCCAGTTATATCCTAGGGGATATTAATCTATGTAGGGTGAAGGTGGTGGTTCTGCTTCTCCGGTGAGGTTCAGCTGGGTTCCCGTAGGGTCCCTGTAGAATACTTCCTGGCCTCAAAGTCTTCCTGGCCACACCTTTTGTCAGCTGGCATTGCCCACTTTTGGGGCTGTGCTGACCCCTTATGCTTATTCATTGCTCCAAAGTAAAGCTGAGGATACTTTGCAGTTCTGGGCCCCTTCCCCTCGTTGCCCCTCCCCTCCGTCCCCCCCCAGCCCTACCATTTAAAGTGGTGCAGTGAATCTGGCCCATCTTCTATTTAATGCTTACAGCTTGTCTATGCACAAGTTTTGGACTTAATCCGTAGAAAAAACAGCGCATTTAAATGAGTACAGCCTGCTAGTGTGGATGCCATGACACTGATACCAAGATGATGATGTTTCTACAACTGTATCTGCACTGAGGGCTGCACAAATTTAGCTAAAACCGTTTTTCCATTCATGTAGTTCAATCTGTGCAAACCGTGACTGCTGACCAGCCCTTAGAATGCGCCATCTCCTTTGTAAAGATGGGGCAACAGTGAGGTTATGTGACTTGCCTGAGGCCACAAAGCAAATCAGGGCCAGAGTTGGCATTAGAACACAGCCCACTATTCAGTTTCCCAACTCACACTGCCTCTTTAAGCCTTGCATCTCAGTTATCCATATTGGGCTACCCGCTGAATTCTTCTTCTTTAAAGGGGCAGGGAGCAATAATGCTATCCAGTATTCTTTCTATTAAACCATTTTTGGGGGGAGGTGAGTGATGGTGATGGTGGGGAAGGGGGGGGGGAATTTGGAGCTGTTCTTCATAACCAAGCACAAATATTGGAGAAGCCAAAATACAGATTAAATATATTGGTTAGGCACTGCAAGAAGTTACGGTCCTGATTAAGAGAAAATGTGTTAGTGAGCAGATCTCCAATTCCACGGTGCTCACATTAAAAGGCCAGTTTCTTTGCCTGTCAGACATTGTAAAGAAGTAACTTCATCTCTGTAAACCATCCAGTTTAAGCATTTGAACACTAAGTGGAAGTTTCTAGTGATCAAAGTAATTTTCTTAAATAATGTATTCATACATAAACCTGAAAGAAATGCCATAATTGCAATGAGGTGTCACTGGGGAGTGTGGTTATCATGGTATAATCACATCCATGGAGAATAGGTGGCACGAGGCATAGCCTGGTGCTTAATCACACCCTGGGGGTGTGATTATCTCCTGGCCATCACACCCTCATTGTGCCAGGTTGCCTAAATAATTGCAGTAGAAATTGAAATATACAAAATTTGAGAGGAGGAAATACAAACATGAAAACCTTGGATTTTTGGATGGTGGCAATATAGGCATTTTAGAGTGTTTAAAAACTAGAGAGCAGGGTGGTGAACCATGGTGAGTTAAACAGTTTTATTGCACGGTATGAGAGAATGGGATACTGTATCTGTCCTCTGCCATCTGGTATGCTTTGCCCTGTCTCTCTCTCCGCCCCCCCACCCCCCTTTTAACTACCAACTTGAATTAATGTGGTGGGGCTCAGACGTGGGCATAAGATCTGACAGAGCATAGGAATATTTAGGCTACTGGTGAAGTGGCCCGTTTCCTGAGGTACTGAGCTCACGCCCTGGATGGCAGATTGCTGCCTCCTATGGAAAAACACACAGGGAGGGGCTGGGAGTAGGAGCAGGAAAAGCTCAGCAAGACTTCCCCCACCGCACGATTCCTGTGGCTCATTCCATGCAGGGCAGTGGAGGATGGGTGGGTGTAATGGAGTTTGTGCCTCTGTCAGATGGGCAAGGGGTTAATACCATTACAGGCCCGAGCCTCTTTGGGGACCCGGTGTTCCACAGCCTCGGGGCTCTCTGTGGTTCCCCCACTATCCTGTCTCAGCACAGGTATACTGGCCACTGTTTTTGGTACCTCCATAAAGGGGCTGAGATGCCGAATGCCATGGAGAAGTTCCATGAGAAAATTAATACAGCTTGAAGTTTCATTCTCTTTTGAGCAGATCCCCTGCTGGTTTCTGGGGTGGGAAGGAATGATGTGATTAGTGTGTATTCATCCCTCCTTCTCCTGGGGCTCCTTCACTTCCTGGGCATAGATTCCAGAAGCTGGGGAGCACCTACAATGGGACCCATAGATGCTGTTGTAGAGATGGCTGATACCATCTCCTATTCGGGGGGACGGGGGACGGACAGAGACTGGTTGTAGGAGAGTCTCCTCCTTTTTGTGGATGCAGGTGGGACAATACCTCCTGTTTTGGTTTGGCTATCACAAAACAGGAAATACTCGAGTCACATTCGTTAAGCAAGTCTACTAGTAAGAGGCTAGATCTGGAAATCCTAATTCAGTCCTTGCTCAGGCAACTTTGCCTGTGCAAGGATTCAGGCTCTCACCCTTAGATGACGCCTTCCATCCAGAGTGCTTCACAGATATTCAGCACCCCTTTGGGGGAGTATAATATAGTTGATTATCCTGATTTTCCAAAGAGCTCCGCTTCCATAAAAGCCAGAATTTTTCAGAAGTGCTCAGGACCCTTAGTTCCCACTGTGACACGTATGGCCAGATTTTCAAAAAGGCCCAAAGTGCTATGCTGTTTGGAAAATCTCACCACTTATTTTAATGCCTAAATGGAAGCAGGATATCTGAAAACCTGGCACCTACTTGGGGTGCCTAGCAATTTAGGAAATATGCCCCTTTAGTATGGAGCACTGTGCATGTCACCTGTGTGGTGTGCGTGGGACTTGCAGTCCAGGAGACACACATTTTTGGAGAGTTCTAAATACATGTCTGAAATTGGGCACTCTTCTCCCAGATCAGCACTTGATGTGAGGGTGCAAATTCAAAGGCTGCTTTGGAAATGTTGACCCAAATAGGAAATACTGAAACTAGTGGCAAATGGTACCCACATATTTGTTAGGAGGCAGAAGGGGCAGAATGTTCTATGTGCAAAAATTTAAATTTTGTTATTAATCTTCCTTCTATTCCCCAGATGTTGCCCATTTATAGAACATACACATGGGCCTAATCTTGTAGAACTCAATGGAAGTTTTGCCATTCATTTAACCGGGATCGGGTCAATATCTAGAACTTCCGAGGCCTTTTAGTTCCAGTGATTACTAAGAGCCATCATTTGGTTCTATTCTTCCAGAGCAGGACTGCAATGGTTAAGAACAAAAGAATGGCCATACTGGGTCAGACCAAAGATCCATCTAGCCCAATATCCTGTCTTCTGACAGTGGCCAATGCCAGGTGCCCCAGAGGGAATGAACAGAACAGGTAATCATCAAGTGATCCATTCCTTGTCGCCCATTCCCAGCTTCTGGCAAACAGAGGGTAGGAACACCATCCCTGCCCATCCTGGCTAATAGTCATTGATGGACCTATCCTCCATGAATTTATCTAGTTCTTTTTTGAACCCCGTTATAGTCTTGGCCTTCACAACATCCTCTGGCAGGGAGTTCCACAAGTTGACTGTGCGTTGTGTGAAAAAATACTTCCTTTTGTTTGTTTTAAACCTGCTGCCTATTAATTTCATTTGGTGACCCCTAGTTCTTGTGTTATGAGAAGGAGTAAATAACATTTCCTTATTTTCTCCACAGCAGTCATGATTTTATAGACCTCAATCATATCCCCTTAGTCGTCTCTTTTCAAAGCTGAAAAGTCCCACTCTTATTAATCTCTCCTCATACGGCAGCTGTTCCACATCCCTAATCATTTTTGTTGCCCTTTTCTGAACCTTCTCCAATTCCAATATATCTTTTTTGAGATGGGGCGACCACATCTGCACGCAGTATTCAAGATGTGAGCGTACCGTGGATTTATATAGAGGCAATATGATATTTTCTGTCTTATTATCTATCCCTTTCTTAATGATGCCCAACATTCTGTTTGCTTTTTTGACTGTCGCTGCACATTGAGTGGATGTTTTCAGACCATCCACAGTGACTCCAAGATCTCTTTCTTGAGCGGTAACAGCTAATTTAGACCCCATCATTTTATATGTATTGTTGGGATTGTGTTTTCCAATGTGCATTACTCTGCATTTATCAACATTGAATTTTATCTGCAATTTTGTTGCCCAGTCACCCAGTTTTGAGAGATCCTTTTGTAGCTCTTCGCACTCTGCCTGGGACTTAACTATCTTGAGTAGTTTTGTATCATCTGCAAATTTTGCCACCTCACTGTTTACCCCTTTTTCCAGATCATTTATGAATATGTTGAATAGGACTGGTCCCAGTACCAGACCCCTGGGGGACACCACTATTTACCCCTCTCCATTCTGAGAACTGACCATTTATTCCTACCCGTTGTTCCCTATCTCGTAACCAGTTACCAGTCCATGAGAGGACCTTCCCTCTTATCCCATGGTTGCTTACTTTGCTTAAGAGTCTTTGGTGAGGGACCCTGTCAAAGGCTTTCTGGAAATCTAAATACACAATATCCACTGGATCCCCCTTGTCCACATGCTTGTTGACCCCCTCAAAGAATTCTAGTAGATTGGTGAGGTATGATTTCCCTTTACAAAAACCATGTTGACTCTTCCCCAACAAATTATGTTCATCAGTGTCTGACAATTTTGTTCTTTATAGTTTCAACCAGTTTGCCTGGTACTGAAGTCAGGCTTACCAGCCTGTAATTTCCAGGATCACCTCTGGAGCCCTTTTTAAAAATTGGCGTCACATTAGCTATCCTCCAGTCATTTGGTACAGAAGCTGATTTAAATGATAAGATACAGACAGACATATATACGTTCCTCTGTGTGGAGAAATAATGCATTTTCTATATGATTTCTATAGTCATATAAAGTGCAAAAAGTATTTCATGCTTATAGCTATCAAAAGGGGGATTAAATTGTTTAAATCTATCACATACTATCAAGGACTGCATATTAGGAGTTGTTTTGGGGAGAATTCATTGTTTTTCTTTTTTTCCCCCTTTTTGCATTGAAAATTGGCTAATGGTTACACAGATGCAAAAAGATTTAAATTTCACCAGTTTATTTTGTAATTCTTAACAATGACTTGCATCAGGCTGTTGATTTCCCCCCCCCCTCCAGTTGTACTACAGTGTGGCAGTATTTACAGACCAATTTCTCGTTTTGTCCTTAAGGGTTCTCATAATAAGACCATCATTTTCTGTAGAACAATCACTGGCTGATTTACTTTTGTGTCCTGTCTTTGCTTTACTCTCATTTGATGGCTCTGCCTGATAGACTATGATTCTTTCTGTGTTAATTAAGTGTACTCAGACTATTCGTGGATGGTCATTTTGTGTTTTCTAAACCTTGTTGGAAAAGTCTCTCTCTTTTTTTTTTTTTTGCCTGGTTGTGGTTAAGATCAGTTAACATTTATTTCAAGACATCCTCGCCGTATATTTAATTGAACATAAAAATAGTCCAGTTTCATGGAATCCTGAGAGGTGTATTTCTAGATTGGCAAAGAAAGAAGATGTTTTCTGCAGAGCTTGGTTTGATATCGTGCCTTTTATACACATGGATTCTCAAAGTGATTTACAAGGTAATACGTTAGAAATTGAGGGCTAGATCCTCAACTGTATAAACCAGCATACTGCTGTTGACTCTAAGGAAGCTATGCTGATCTACATTAGTTGAAGGATTGGCCCTCTGATATCTATGCTGCAATAAAAGACCCATGGCATAGCTGCAGCTGGCCCAGGTCAGCAGATGTGGGCTGTGGGGCTATAACATTGCAGTGTAGACATTCAGCCAAGAGCCTGGGCTTTGAGACCCTACTAGTGGGGAGTGTCTCAGAGCATGATCCCTGGCACCTCTTTCATTAAAATTAAGCACTGCTTCTCCACTACTGGCGATGGTTGCTTAGTCACTCGCTGCCTCAGTTTCCCATCTGGAAGGTGAGAGTAATAATCCTTCCCTACTTCAGAGGGGTGTTGTGAGGATAAATACAGTGGAGACTGAGATTCTCTCATACCCCAGTAATGGGGGCAGTAGATTGAGGGTCTTTGCATTAATCTGTGTCTTCAATGAGTATTGGATCAGATCCTGTGTGGGTGGAGAGAGCATATCTTTATTCTTCCATCGGGCTAATGTTCTACGTAAGCATATTTTGTATCTGGGCCTCGTTATAGATGATGTTTTATCTTTTACGAGAAACCATTATTTTTAAGTATCAGAGGGGTAGCCATGTTAGTCTGGATCTGTAAAAAGCAACAGAGAGTCTGTAAATCAATCTAAAGAAAAACATTGGAAAGGATTAGAACAGGGCTGGCCAACCTGTGGCTCCGGATCCACATGCAGCTCTTCAGAAGTTAATATGCGGCTCCTTGTATAGGAACCAACTCTGGGGCTGGAGCTTCAGGCACCAACTTTCCAATGTGCCAGGGGTGCGGCGGGGGGGATCACTGCTCAACCCCTGGCTCTGCCACAGGCCCCCACTCCACTCCTTCCTGCCCCCTCCCCTGAGCCTGCCGTGCCCTTGCTCCTCCCCCCTAGAGCCTCCTGCACGCCATGAAACAGCTGATTGGGAGGTGCGGGGAGGGAGGGGGAGGCGCTGATCGGTGGGACTGCTGGTGGGTGGGAGGCGCTGGGAGCGGGCGGCAGCTGATGGGGGGTGGGTGGGGGGGCTGCTGACATATTACTGTGGCTCTTTGGCAATGTACATTGGTAAATTCTGGCTCCTTCTCAGGCTCAGGTTGGCCACCCCTGGATTAGAATAAATCAAAACAGTTATAAATTATCATAAATATGGGAACCTGACTGCTTATGGCCATGCCTACTGATTAGATTTCTTTTTAAACAGTTTTTTAAAAGTCTAAAAGCCCTCCCGCCCCCCTCCCCCCCCGGTGTAATTAGCATGCTTTGTGTTTTACAGAGTAGAAGCAATTATCACAAATTTAAAAAATATTTTAAACTTAGTTATTTTTAAGAACATGTTGGGACGATGAAATGGATACATTCTTCTTTACACGCAAGTTTTCCTTCATTGTCACATAGTCTATGAATAGTGAGACTGCTGGCTGGTCATTGTTAGAAAAACAAGCATTTGGTTTGGAAATATAAAACACAGGAAGTATTATACATGCCTGGTAAGCAGACAGTGGAAGTGGGAGAAAAGATAGTTAAAATATTAGGATTCCCATTTCTGACAATGTCTCTTTAAGACAGCTTTGTACTCTCCTGCAATGTTAAAGTTGCTAAGGAAACTATGCATTTTTTAACGCACAGCAAAGTAAATAGGTACATGACCTATATAAATTCTCAGCACATAAATTGCTACAGCCCTGGGGCTACAGTAACTTATGCAACCTCTTGTTTCCAAATGACGTTCACTTCTCTGCATATCAAATGCATCAGAATTTGTTCCATATGGTTTTAGCTGATGGTTTCAAGCACCCCATAGCGCAAAACACACTCTAGAAAATAACTTGAGACCCCATATTCCCCTGTGTTCCTTGGCACAAAGGGGAGTAAACATGCCCTAATGGTCTGTAATGGACCCATACGGAGAGGCAGAGTGGCTAGGTTATGTATGCCCCTGTAACCGCATAGCTACTGAAAGCCCCTCCATACTAATTCCATGTGTCGGGGCCATGGTGTGAATTAGAAAGTATGTCCCGTTGCAGGGGAGGCGTGAGGGGAAAGATGCTCTGCTCAGTTTGCTCTCACTGGGAAATCTGAGACTGATTCAGCTTGCCCTGTGTGAATGGCCTAGTGTGCAGCTCCAGAATCGAAGAGTTCTCTGGCACACACGTTGTGTTCTGTCAGCCTGTGCGGCTGGGACTGCAAGAGGCCAAGGCACCGTAGTAAAAATGGTAGGTTCACTGGCCTCCAGCCCGACAGCAAGCCTGCCATTCTGTTGTATCACACTGTGGGCTCCTAACCAGCACCTCCATGCTCTTGCCTTTTGTCCTATCCTCTTTAATGACTATACTCCTCCAGCATCCCACGATGCACAGTTGCTAGAGGGGATAATGCAGCACAATTACCATTTGTTCATTACCATGACTGTACATGCCGTTGTGGTCATTCTGCCTGCAAAAATGCATGCACATTCTTTTTCCATGTGCAGTGCTGAACATTTGGGCGCTACCATTTGGTAACCGATATGAGGCTGGCTGGAGAGCAATACTATTTTCAGAACTCTGTGGGGGTTCGTACCTCAGGCCCTATGTGTGCTTGGCAATATCCAGAATTGAATTCTTTGGTGAAGGCGTGAGCCGCCACAGAGAAAAGTAAACGGGCGTTGCCAGTTCTATGAGCTCGTTCCCAGCAGTGCCATCTGGAGGGTCTACTTCTTGGAAAGAGATAGGAAAGCAAGTCCTCTCACCCTTGGGAATATGAAAATACTTGCTCTTGCCTGTGGATTGAGAGGGATCTCCGTGTTCACATATGCCAACATTTTGGCAAGGGAGGCCATTTTTAATTCACCTCAGCGCTCTCGGTTGCTTAGTACCTGGGCTGTGTCTGTGGATCCGGTTGTTCTGATTTGAGCTCTGTGAAGCGGAGGGAATTTGGGTTAAGGCAGTTGCAATGAAGGTTGTGCTGGAGAGAGAACTCTTTTGTTCCTACCTCCTTTTCTGGCTCTCTGTCTCTCCCTCTCCCGTGCAGCGAGAGGAACCAAACGCATCTTTGATCTCTCTCACCAGGTGGGAATGGAGAGCCTAGCAATCAAACCTCAGCAGGGCTTATCCATTTCTGAACAAGGCCGATTTACCTGGCGCTCCACTCTGTGTGCTCAGCAACAGAGACCATGATCCGCTAAAACAGGGCAGTCTGCGGGCTTTTCTTTTCTTGAGGATGCCACCACTAGTGAATCCAATGGAACATTCAGGGAATCTGTCTCCAAAAACCATAAAAAACTCATCATGACTTGGGTTCTAGGTCTGGGTAAATGCTGAGACCTGATCATTAGCACTGTTTTATTTTAGTCCTGTGAATGAATTTGCTGCTTATGAAAGTGAAGGAGTATTACTCCTGCCTCGACTGGGCACAGTGAGGAGAAGCACTGTCATTCCAGCTAGCGCATAGACTCAACCCTGCTAATGCACACTGATGCTGACCTAAAATAGCCCTTGCTACTCCAGACCTGGACCCATGTGCAGCCCTGCAAATACTTTGATCTCTCACACTCTGCTATCCCAGTCCTGGATCACCACTCCCAACTCTGTCAGCTCAACTCAGTCCTTGATCCTTCACATAGCTTTGCTACTAACAAATTTATTAGAGCATAAGCTTTCGTGGGCTACAACCCACTTAGTCTCTAAGGTGCCACAAGTACTCCTGTTATTTTTGCGGATACAGACTAACACGGCTGCTACTCTGAAACATAGCTTTGCTAGTGCACATTAATTCTGGCTTTCAGCACCCTGTGCTTAACCAGAGACTGCCAATTGTGCCTTACAGCATTATGGTTTTATGAAGTTAATAAACCTGCACCAGAGACTAGAATGAGAGACCTGCAAACTCATTCAAGCAGATAAGTTATATTTTTAATGTTGAGACTCAAATAGCAACCAGATCCTAGTGTAGAGGAGGTTGAGAGATCTGCTTATAGGAAGGAATGTCACTGAATGTACCATCATTTAGACCAAAATCAAACTATTTTGGGATTCTTCCTTCATGTTTTAAATTATTTTATTTTAAACAGGAGCCAGTTCAGCCTTATGGGAAAGTCCTACAGAATCTCATAGGGATGAAACCAATAGGGCTCTATAGAAATGTAATAAGAGTACAGATGCTCCCCGGGTTATGCAAGACCCTACTTATGCAAATTTGCACTTACGGAAAAAGTTCCATAAGCCAGAAATGCGATTTTTGAGTTGTGGAAATTTTTGCGTAATGTACGGGTATACGTTTCTGACTTACCCAAAGTTCGAGTTACGCAAGGCTTTCCGGAACGGAACGATTGCATAAGTTGGGGGGCGTCTGTAGATAGGAAAGACTTTTAAACACCTGTGAGGAGATTTTAAAGCCCCAAAGGGATTCAGGAACACAAATCCCATTGACTTTCAATGGGAGTTGTGCTCCTAAATCTGTTTGGTGTTTTTAAGAGTCTTCTCTCTGCTCTGCCCCCTCCCTAGAATGAACTCTCTGTAGAATTATTTTAAAGCATGCTGTAGTTAGTGATCTCATCCTCTATTAAATTCTGTTGGATGGTTCAGAATGGGTAGCATTGTCCACAGAACTTTTCTGTCAGGGTGCAATTAACCAGAAGAGAAATATCCTTCTAGGTTTTTTTTTCTTTTCTTTTTTAATGGTATGCTATTTTCAGGAAGAGATGGACTGGGCTGGCTTGATGCCAGAGGCAGCACTCTCCTTGCCAGAAAGCCAGATGTATGGTCACATTGCCTGGCTCTCTCTGGCAAGACTGGGGAAGCTTCAGCAGGTGTGATTAAACAGCATGCAGGAGCCTCAGCTTCGCATAACATGCTGCCTCCAAGGTACTACTAGATCTGTCGTCATGCTGCAAAAGCCCCTCTGATAGCAAATGCACCCGCTGCGTCACTGCATTAAAATAAAAATCTCTTCTTCCCCAGAGGGTCTAGTATATTCTCCTTGAAACTCGGTACGCTGCAGCTTTAAGGACGGGCTGTGGAGCAAGGAGCAGGCAGCAGGATAATAAGATTCTTCTCCCTCCTCCTCCTCCAAAACGCCTTCCTCCTCCTCAGCAATGTTGCACAGTGAGCGGAGACTCACAGTCAGCAGACTGCCGTGACAGATGGCGGGTCAGAAGCCCTCTCACTAATCTAACACTGCAAAAGAAAATAGGGCTGGGGGTGATTCAGCTGCTAGGCCTCAAAGCAAGAGCATGATGGGATAGATTGCTACTGTGACATGTCCTTGAAGGATGCTGCATCCCAGAGGACGGTGTGGACAAAATTAATATGATGATGAAGCAAAAAAATCTGTTTGCAGAAGAAGATGAATCCACTAAAATAGATCATGTGCTCACAGTCTTTCTGAGTAACTGGATTTCTATTAGCATTCTGTAAATATTACTAATAGATCCCTTTGCGAAGAATAATTTGTGCTCTCTCTATCCAAAATGACCCAGGCACATTAGGCTTCCCATCCTCTTAATTGCCTGCTGACCAGAGCTGTCTGCACCTGTAAATGTGTTTATCCATCAAGCTGTCTCCTTGCATGTGCAGATCTGAAAACGCTGAACCTATTTAATTGAGCACAGCATTCTGGAAACATTCATGTGGCAAGAAGTTGTTCTTGGCATCTATAAGCTGCGGCTTGCATTTAAAATGAACTATTTTTTTTTTAAAAGAATACAGGCTGCATTTCTGAGCCTCCTGCTGCTGCTGCTGGCAAGTCACCATCTTGCTGAAAAGTGACACAGATTGGGACACCGACTGTACTGGAGGCCAGTGTCAGATTGTAAATCGCCTCTGTCCTGCTGCGAAATGGGTTTAAGATCAGAAGAAGAATGTTCCTGTTTCATGTTTAAAACACGGCAGGGTCACTGAAGGGGCACTTTCTAGAAGCACTTTGTATTGTGCATGGTGCTTGCTTTGGTGGATGGTCCCAGTTCAATCCAGTAGGAAGTGCTTAGCTTGGTAGTAACTGACTGCAGGACCAAGTCCTTTGACTGTAAACATCTTGGGGTAGGGACTGTGGACTAGATCCTCTGCTGGTGTAAATCAATCTGTCTCCACTGAAATCAACAAAGCCACACAAATTTATACCAGCTCTGTGTCATCTTCTGTGACACGTTGCAGTGTGCTCCTCAACCTGAAACAGTGAAAACAGATATCTGGTCACAGCACTTGATGCTTTACACGTAATCAACTGCAGTCCCAGTTATATGTGCACAACCTCTCCTGAAGTCACGATGACCCCTAATACTCAAATAGAAAAATTCTGCTTCTGATGATCAGACTCAATTACTGAATTGCCGGATAGAGACTGACTGACCAGTTCTGATGCAGGGTCTCTGCTCTGATGTCACAGGGGCAAAGGCAGTTATAACAACTGAGTGCAATCAATTGTTCCTTCTTCTGTTTGCATCGTGTGTGTGTGTGTGTGTGTGTTCATGAATTTGGCATATCTATCAATTTCCTCCACTGATTTCTCTGCATCTCCTCATGTGCACACAACTGCATCTCTCTTGCTTCATGATGGGGGAAGATACAAAAAAGCCCATATCAAGACTATCCTGTATTTTTTTTTTTTTTAAGAAAAGGGGGGAGTAGTAGGAGAGGAAATAACTGGAATAATTGCGTCATAATGTGTCCGACTGATAGTAAAATGTCATTACTACTTAATACTGTAGGTGTTTTAAGTAACATCATTTAGAAACTATAGACCTGATCCCACAAACACTTACACACGTGGTTGAATGTAAACGCCTGAGCAGTGCCATTGATTTAAATGGAACTACTCACATACTTCAAATTCAGCACATATGTAAGTGTTCACAAGAAAGGAGCCCCAAACAGCTAAACTGAAGCCTATCTGAGCTGCTGTTCCAACCCCTCTAGCTGAGTACAACTTATCTCTCAGACATCTCAAAGCCCTCCACTTCCCTGCACCCCTAGCACTAGGGATGGATGAACACAGAAACAAACTGTTCACAAATATTTTTGAGAACAAGTCCTTCCAGTTCACTAAATTAGGAGTCACAAATTCCATGAATATTTAGGGAGCAAATTATTTATTCCTTGTCAATGCTTCCGATGGGTGGCGGTAGGGCTGTGTGGATAGTCTCGGCTCTTCTGTATCTGGAGTGTTGTTAGCAGATTTATCTAGAACCTGATCCCACCTGATTTTCAGGGGTCTAGCCAAATCTTTTGTGCCATCCAACCTTAAATTCCATGTCCCACTTCTATAGATCTGAGGGGAGAATTCAATCAAATGTCCCGTCACTTTGTGGGTCATGGTATCATGACCATCTGGATGGGCCTGTCTCTTGATTAGAGCTCGATGCCATTTTTTTGCTAGAAATATTTTTTTAATGGAAAATGGCTTTTTCAACAAAATGGCTATTTCAGTTTTTAAAAATCCAGGTTTTCATTGAAACATGGAAAACCAAGCAGCTTTTGGCAACAGAAACCAGAACTTGAATTAATGGGGGGTAGTGGGTGTTGGATGAAATTTTTCAATAGGCAAAAACAAAAATGTTTTGGTGGTTTTTTGTTTTTTTTTGTTTTTTCCAGGTTTTCAACAAAAAAACCAAAAACTTTAGAAGAAAAATTTAGATGAAAACAAAAACTTTTTTTTGATAGAATATTTCCGCTGGAACAAAACATTTTGCTGACCAGCGCAGATCATGATGTTGCCCACACTTGTTTGTAACCTTGCTGGAAATTTGACCCTGTGCAGTGCTGAATGCCTGCTGTGGCATGCTCTCAGCTCCCATTGAATTCCTTACCCGCGCGAGCAGAAGCGTGTATCATTAGAAAAGAGAGCGCTTCTATTAATACACCCCATTACTCGATAGTAAGTGTGGTGGGGGGTGGAATGTAACGATGTAAAACAGTCATGACAGTGTGGTGAGGATTTAGCAAAATATTTTATTTTAAAAATGTGGGTTCTTTAAATGTTTAAAATAATTTGACCCACTGTGTTAAAAATCTGACCTCCGTTTTGAATGCCGCTCTCAGGATCAAACCAATTTTAAATCAAGTTGTGATTTTTTTTTTTTAAGCCAGTACAGTAAACTCTGTTGACACTCTTATTTCAGTTTAAGGTAAATCAGAATAAATCACCCTTAACCCAAAATAAAAATGTCCATGCAGCGGTTTGCACTCAGTGTAACTAAGCCCATGCAAGTTTCTATGTAGACAACTCATCAGAGGGGTTTAAATGGAGAGAAGCGTTCACGAAAAGTTATTGACATCCTTGGAAAGCAAAAGCTATTGAAAGAGATACACGCACCAGGGACCTGAGTCTCTACTGCTCTGCACTGTGGTGTAAAATGCTCACATGCTGACTCAATAGCATTTTACACTTGCCTTTGCACAGGTGTAAATTACTACCCAAGGTTAGGGTGACCATACGTCCCATTTTGGCCAGGACAATTTCCCCCCCCCCCTTTTTTAAGCCCTGTCCTGGATGTCCTGAGTTTTTTCCAAAAGGAGGCATTTGTCAAAAAAGTGGGGTGCGGTGTGAAGGAACGTGTGGGGGGAAGGAGCGGAGATGCCAGCCCCGCATGGGGAAGGAGGCAGGGCTGGGGTGGGAGACGGTGTTCCAGCATGGGGGGCAGCAGGGTTCCAGCGACAGACAACAGCCTCGCCCATGGCGGATGAGGGAGAGCCCCAGGCAAGCGGCTGGGAGTGTCGCATTTTCTCTTTGGGCAATATGGTCACCCTATCAAGGTGCAGGACAGTGGAGAAACAGGCCCATGGTATCTAGAAATGCAGAGGAGGAATGGGCTTGTATAGCAGCTGCAAGATGCTCTGGGTAGTTACGCAATCCTATTTCTCAATCAAGATCAAGCCCATCTGAGAATCCTTCGCTCTATTAATGACCTTGAAGGGAAAGGTCCATTTAAAGGTGCAAACCCCTCAACAGATGACTGACTAAACGTAATGATCCTCAGCGAAGATTTAGCCTTTCCAAAATCCAATAGAGTTCAACCTTTTGTGCTTGAGAGCTATAGAAACGCAGCCCTTTTCTAAATGCACTGGCCTTTGTGTTGTAGCTGGATCCTGGGAGAGCGATCTTAGGGAAGGTTTTTCACTTTTCTATCTAGACAGATAGATGGCAACAAACCTGGCTGAGAGTCTGAGAGAGAGAGAGACAGAGATTTTGGTTTGTTTAGTAAAGATATCTCTTGTAATAAGAAATAATCCCAAGGGGGAACATATCCATAAATCCAATCAGGGAACACAGATTTATTTAATGCTATAGGCACATATGACCTGCCTCTCCAATGCCTTCTACCTGGACAAAGGTTGCCATTCTGATCCAGTAGCACTTTACTCCTGCTGTTCACTGGTGGAAATGATGACACAGGGTGCAAGGCACTGGAGAATCAGACCTTCAGGTTTTAGCTGAGGCGTAGATAGTCTCTTTAAAAGGTAAAGAAGTGCCAGAAATGTAACTGTATGCCTAACATGTGGGGGCTCTTCCATGTTTAGGCCCTTTTACCCGGAGGGCCCTTTTACAACATTCTGGAAGTGAGAAGGGGCTTTAAGGTGGGTGCAGATTATCTTGATCAATTTAGGCACTGAAACGAGACTTGTTCAAGTGTGGGCTCCGTCTATTCCTGGGAAATCCGGCGGTGCGCCTTCTGTTTCATGCACCGTCACCACCAGCAGCAGCACAAATTTGGGATTTAGAACATAAATGAGGATTTTTGTTCTGATGCACAAGGCAGAAAGCAACTTGCTCTTCCATCCCTTCTTTGCCTGTGTAGAGCTGATGGCAGTGTCAATATGCTTTTGCCAGCAAGCTAAGCATCTAAGACTCGGAAGACAGACAAAGAGCACAAGGCACCATTGTCCAAGTCCCCATGTGTCCAGCTTTGGAGGTGCAAGAGGTGGTGGCTTCAGGTATGGGACAATAATAAACGGCAAAGCTGATGATAAAATTAAAAGAACAAGTCTGGACTGTGGAACTATCCCCATGTAAGTGAGTTTAAGCAATTCCCTCAGCTCTGCTTATCTCACTGTGCCTTTGGTTGGCATATCAGCCAGACAAAGGGCTTAACATAACTTGGCATGGCAGCTGGGGAAATGGTTAAAAATTTTCAGCAGCTGGAACAATTAAGGAAGCTTCAGAATGAGTGAGACTAGGTGTCCCCTCAGGATTCCTATCGCCCAAGGATAACATTTGCAGGCTTTGTCCAGCATGGCTTGTTGCTTCATTTAACAGCGATGTTCACAATGTTGAGGAATATCGGATATTCATTGTTATACTAGAAAGAGTATCGGGGCATCATCGCCATTAGATTAATTGTTCACTTGCTGGGATTGGTAGAATTTTAATTTAGGTGGCAGGCAGCTGCCAGAGAACTGTGACAGAATTATTTTAAAGTTCTTGAATACCCTATTTAAAAATGGCTTCCCAGGAAGTTGGGGATATGTAGGCCAGGAAAGTACTTCAGCATGTGCATAGGGATTTAAGCATGTTCTTAAAGTTAGGCATGTGCTTAAATGCCTCCCTGAATAGGGATGTCTTCCTGCACTCTGGCCTTATTGCAAACAATTGTATTCTGGGCGGGGGGGAACCCTACCATCTCCTACAGGGAATGACTTTCAGCAGGGCATGCTTCGCTGACAGCCATGTTGACATTATCACATTCTTCGGTGTTTATTTTATAGTTGAAAACAATTGTCGCCTTAGTTTGTGTCACCGGTGATCTTACATTCTTTCTAGGGTGTTTTTTTCTTTTTCTTTTCCTTTCCATTTCTTTTTCTTTATTAAAGCTATGCTGAGGATATGTCATACCTTCAAAGCTCACTTCCTTCGAAAAATCAATGAAAAAAGAAAGGGGGGCTGAGGGGACCAGCCGAGAAATGACTCTGTGGCACTGTATAAATAGTAGCTTTATTATCATAAAAAAATTGCACTCTAAAGATTTTTTGGGATCAAAACATACCAAAGAAAATGTAAAACAAAATTAAAATGAAGTCAGTATTCACACTGTCAGCAGTTATTTTGTCATTGCAAAGCATCTCCTCAAAGGAATATTGTGGCGCACAGCAGCAACTGAACGAAGCCAGCTGCTCTAGCATTCACTTTAAAGGGAGGTGCAGGGACATCTTCAAACTGCAGTAATGGATCCCTGGGGTTTCTCTAAAGTCGGATAGTGGCACTGACATTTCCTGTGAAGTTAGAGGCTGGCAGGTTGTTAAAACTTCCCATTTTAACTGCAGTGAGTGTCATAGTTTGTGGAATGTATGAAATCTCTCCTCCACCTTCCTCTCCCCTCTTTTAAAAAAAAAAAAAAAAATCCCAGATATCAATAAAGACCTTGAGAGGGGGAAATACTAATTATAGCCAATGAGCTGGCACAAGTCCCTGCTATATAAACGCCCTATTTTGGGAGCATAGAATTTGGTATCCAAATAACTCTCTGGATGGAAACTTGGCAAATGTAGTTTCTGCCTGTGAGCTAATTCTCCCCCCCCCCCCCACAACCCTTACAAATAAAATTACAGATTAAGCCATTTTAAGATTGTGCATCCTATTACTGAGACTGCGTAGGCACAAATGACCTATGTTATGGGTCTCTAGGGTGTTGTGAGTGTACAAAAGAGATCTGGATGTTAGATTAAAGCCCCGGCATTGGAAAATCAGTGTCCTGTATATGTACATACAATTAGCTTTGATCCTTAGCTCTCACCATGATGGGAGTCAGGAATGGCTTGGGATTAAGGCAAAAGATTGGGTTTCAGGACACCGAGGTTCTTTTCTTGGATCAGCCCCTTGATTTGGGGTGTGAGGTTGGGCAACTCACTGAGCACTTCTATCTGTGGCCTCACCAATAAAATGGAGATGACAATACGCACCCAGCTTTGCAAAGTGCTTCGAGAGGGGAGATGGAGCCTCACCAAAACCTTCCATCCAAACTCTACAGAGCTCAAAACAGGGATCCAGTAACAAGTTCTGCAGCTCTGACCCAGCTTTAATTTCAAACAATGGTATCAGGCTTCAGAGCGGTAGCCGTGTGAGTCTGTATCAGCAAAAAGAACGAGGCGTCCTTGTGGCACCTTAGATACTAACAAACTTATCTGGGCATAAGCTTTCGTGGGTTGATGAAGTGGGTTCTAGCCCACGAAAGCTTAAGTCCAAATAAATTTGTTAGTTTCTAAGGTGCCACAAGTACTTCTCGTTCTTTAAACAATGGTATGTTTGCCTCCATCGGGCGGTGCTGATTGCTGCATGTGCAGCAAGGAGAGGGATAGGCTTGCATTGAATTTCACGTCAGTTTTGCACAACCATTTAAAAAAAATGAATTTAATATAATCAGGCCTGATTCTACCGCCCTTCCTCCCACTGAGCAACACCTTCCTCCTCCAGCAGTGCCAATGGGACTGCTCAACATGTGAAGTGCTTCTCAATGGGACCCTGGGTGGCAGAATCGAGCCCATGGTGCTTAAACTGCAGTGTAATTAGTTCCACTTCTCTGCAGCTGGGAGGGGAAATGCCAGCTCGTTTTGAAATCCTAGTAACAGAGCAGTGTGCTCCGCAATTCGCTGATGATCTAATTTTCTGAGAAATCAATCTCTTAATGAAGGATTTTGAGTTTGGGGGCTTGGAGAAAGAGCCCATAGAGATGAGGCAAACTGAAAACAGAGGCAATCTGGGTTATTTTTATTTACTCTGAGTGGTCAGCAAACTTGCCTGTAGCCTTCATCCTTATATTGTGGCTGGGGAAGGGAAAAAACACTTTCTTCCAAGCACACATGTAATTTTTGAACTCCCCTGGCTCCAGGTGGTGTTGAAAGCAGGGAAGCTGTAGCAGCCTGCACTCAGTGAGGTAGCTCTGTAGATATGTGCAAGAGGGGTTGGCGTTGGGTCACAAACACTCATTTATTAATCTGCTACTTATTATTAAAGCAAAGTGAATAATTTGTAATGAATATTATAGCTGGTAAATGTATCCCTTTTGTCTGCTCAGAGGGTAGCTGGAAAAGATGTTATGATTTCCCCAGGTTTCTTTGGTATTCTAAATAATTTGATTTTTTCCCCCAGTTTTGTTTTCACACTGTGGAGTGACCGTGAATAGCTGCTGGGGATACACTAAAGTTGGCACTCAGGATGCCTTGGTTGGTTGTATTTGGTCAGACAGGTCACTGTGGGGACAGATTCTCAGCTTGTGTAAATTGTTGTAGCCCCGCTGAAATCAATGGAGCTGTGACCATTCACACCAGCTGAGAATTTGCCCCATACTACACAGTGGTCAGCCTTTGAAATCTTGCCAATTCCTCTAGATAATTCCTCAGACACTGGTGATGAAGTCAGCAGACAATCGAGGAGGAAAGGTCTGCTGTAGAGAAGCGTTTCTCAACCTGTAGGTCTGGACCCCAAATTGTGTCGCCGGAATGTTTCAAAGGGTCGCGTGGCAGCTCCTGTCCCACGGGGCTGGCTGGGCTCGACTGCCTGCTCCCGGCACTGCAGCCTCTGCTGTAGAGGATCCTGACACAGGAACAAAGCTTCAGTTAACTACATCATTTTGCCTTTGTATTTGCACGGCTCTGGGCATTCCTGGGTGCCAGGGAAAATGGAATGATGTGGAAATGGAAGAAGGACCGTGTTGGATAATGAGAGACGATTTATAGGCCCGATCCAAGGCTCGCTGAAGTCAGGAGAAAGACTCCCATTGATTTCAATGCACTTTGGGTCAAGCTCTCTGAGCAGTGCCAGCTTTGAGGATTTTGCTGTCCTAGACAAACGTGGAAATGTCCTTCCCTGCAGTGGCTCCACTCTCCCATAGGGCTGTGTGCCTCAAGGAGGCTGAAGTGGTGGGTGGCTGGCGCACAACTGAGCACTGATGTGAGCAATTGCCCATTTCTGTGTTTTCCTATAGTCATTTGTCCCTGAGAATACTGGCCTTTGCAGCCCCACTTTGTTTTTCAGCATTCTGTGCTGTGCCTGCCTTTGAAAGCTTGACCCTGTATATTTGCGGCCCACGGTATTTTTGTTTTGTTTTGTTTTGTTTTGGTACTGAACTGTCTGTGTGAAAGAACTGTGTCTGTTTGTGTGGGAGAGGGAAAGACATTGTCTAACAGGGGGGGGGAAAGTCCTAAATGAAGGTGTAATTCTTCAGCAAGTGGAATGTAGGTGTCAGTTTTACGTAGCTCTTTCCAGCTGCTAATAGCCATCTCTTGGTAAAATGAGGAATGTTTCTCTGAGTGCAGGACTAGTGTAAAGAACAGTGCACAATGAGCTTGTTCCAGTGTAGGATGGGATGCTGCAGCAGTTCCGGAGAGGTACCGATAACCCCCTCAGTCAGGACCCAGATATAATCATTGACTGTGATGCCAAGGCTCAAACTGGGGGATCCCACAGGGATCTGGGTATGGTGCACAAGAGCATTAAGGTGATCAGCTTTTCTATAGGACACCCAGGTTGAGAGCCCCATGTTGTCCTTCACGAATCACATCAGTAACCAAAAGCACTCCAAACAGAACTGTTTAAAATAATCAGCTGGGCAAAGTCTCCATGTGTTTCTGTTGTTGCCTTCCCACCATTTCCCCCGCCACTTTTGGAGAAGCTCTGTTCATGCTGTGAAATTCCTTGGGAACAGAGCTTGGGGAGGAGAAAAAAGAAAAGCAGCATAGAAATCAAACCTGGTTATTAACTCCCCTCTGCAAATCCTGTCGCTTGACAGAGGGAAAGCACAATCTCTGTGAAATGGATTTGCATCTCTCATCTCCACTACCCCTGTGGAAAAAAAATCTAATATTTTATCTTATTCCACAGGACCCTAGCAGATCTCTCCCCGAGGACCATAAATTGTTTCCTGACTACCATTGCTGCTCCTGAACTCTGCTGCAGCGCCTTGAGAGAGTGAGCTTTGTTCCTCCATAGCACAGAGGACATGCCACAAATAATTTAAGGGGCCGTTTTTCTCTGTGTATGACGTTAAATATTCTTTACTTTAAAAAAAAATTGTCCCCACCACTTGGCATCAAGTAATATATCCAGAAGAAAGGCAGCCGCTGTTTAATAAAAGACTCTGCTATGAGTCTAACCTCCTGAATCTTCTCTTCTGCTGAGGAGCTGTGCCAGCCCACCTGTATCTTTGTCTCTTGTGGATCTATTGGGCCAAATTCTCCTAAGGGAGGCATCCCTTTAATGAGCATAGTTTGCACCCATGATCCAATTGCAGGTACAAATTTGAGGGTGAAATCCTGGCCCTGCTGAAGTTGATGAGAATTTTACCATTGTTTTCAATGGAGCCAGGATTTTCACATGGAGTGTGTATGCTTCTGTCTACCAGAAGTGTAAATTAGGTAGTTAGTAATCAGATTTGAGCCCCTAAATTCATACTGTAAGTGCAAAGTGTGAGGGGCATGGCCGCGGCCCTTCTAAGAATAGACCCCACTGTATTTATTCTTGTGTGTGAGGACAGGGTCTGGCCTGTAGAATCTTTATGATCTACAAGGAGGGAACCCAGCCTGACTCTTCGGTCCCAGATGAAGTTTTCAAAGTTGGCAGTTAAGAAAAAAGTCCTTTTGTTTAAAAAATTAAATATATTTCGCCATGAAAACCACGAGAGGCAACAAATATATATGTGTGTGTTTGTCTCTTGCTCATAAATTACAGAGTCCCTTTTCAGAGCAGAACTGCATCTTAAAGAACCTCTGAATCGCAAAAATGTAGGGTGGATCTAGTCTATCCCCCTGCACTAAGGCATATGAAATACACCTAGAATAATAATTATTCAGTCTGGTTGAATGATGGTAAATATGTCTAATGAAAAATTTCAGTTTTCCAATTTCTTGACCAAAAAAAATATTTTCCAGAGTTTTTGGATCTTTATTTTCCCCCTCTCTTTTCCCTTTTTCCTTACCCCATCCCCCAATGGCAGCAGGAAACTGGCAGTAGCAAAAGGGGAAAGAGGAGAATGGGGCTAGAGAGGAGAAAAAATGGGAAACAAAAGAGGGGGTGGACAAAAACAAAAAAAACCACAGATGTTTTTGTCAAAAACTCACAAAATTAGAAAGAAAGAGGCGCTTCCTGTGAAAATTTTCGTTTCTGAAAAAGGCCATTTTCAATGCAAGTAAACTATTTCCATTTGATTTTTTTTTTAACTGTAATAACTATCCTAGAACTGGTCAGAAAATAGATGTTTTTGCAAATGAAAATCTTGTCTTTTTTTGACACCCCTCTTACCTCACCTCTCCCTCAAAAAATTAACATTTGAACATTTTCAACCACATCTAAATTAATCGCATTCCAAAAAGCCTAAAGACGATTACCTTCAAATGGGACAGCGGAGCCATCAGTTTGTGCATGTCCTGGAGTTGTAGTGGTAAAACATGAACTAAAAGGTACTGGAATGCTCAGAGAGTGAGCCTGACTGTGTATTGATCAGTGTTCGTACACTATGAAGCAAAAGTGAATTTGAATCTGAAGTAAATATTGCAATATAGGTGTAAAGGAAAAACGTTTGTCAGCAAAATACATGGCAATTAAGTATTTATTTCTCTCTTGCTATAGCTGCCATCCAGCAAAGCATTTACTTACACCTGCTCAACTTTAAACATGTGCATAATGCTTAAAATTAAGCCTCAGCTTAAAGTTGAGCAAGTGTGTGAGTGCTTTGAGAGATACAGAACCAATATGTCCAGTAAACAGATACTAAATTATAGTTAACAGAACCTTTTATTCATAGAACAAATAACAGGCAGGTGTGAATTGTAGGGTTGCCATTCCATTCAAAGCGGTGGAGGCTGCAAATTAGAAGCAGTTGAAGAATTCATTTGAATATTTCAGTTATTAATGTAATACATTATTCCTTTAATATTTCTGCAGTATAAAACTGTTCTATAACTAGTCAACAAGTACTTGTTCAATAGTTTGTTTGCTGAGTAATGAAATAGTATTTGTTAAATGAAACTATTTGAAATTATTCTTTAATTAATTTATTTTGGTACTATTCAATCTGTCCTTTCATAGTCAGACATTTGAGCAGCTCAATAGTTTTACCTTTGGGGGTTATGCAGTTTTGAGATGGATTGATTTTGTAGCCTCCTTAGTTCCTCTTTGAGTTTTGGGGTCAAGATCACTTTTAACTTGAGGCATACAGCTATCTGAAACTTCTGGGTTTGCCTTGTTTTACATGAGAAGTGTGTGCAGGGCTGACGAGGGGGGTGGAGGGGAGGAAGCCGGTACAAATTACTGGGGCCCGGCAGCCCAGAAGGGGGCCCGGCTTTCCCCCCCCCCCCCTCGTTGGCCCTGTTTAGCCGGTCTGCCCTTGCTGGGAGGCCCGAAAAAAAAATTTCACCGGGGCCCGAACCCGCTCTTGTAAATTTTGTTTGTTTTTAGATGCAACATCATAAACTAGCTCCCTGGTTTGTTCAAATCTTGGCTCAGGTTTGTGAACCCTTAGCAAATGTTTCCATGAACTTAGTCTGAATTTTGTTTTCCTAATAAAATCGGACACCAGTCAAATTTCTTGTGGTTTTGGAGTTTGTTAGGAGCATTCCCTCAGCTCCCATCATAAATGGGAGGGGGTTCTCTAGACACCTCGGCCCCAGAAGGAAATATAGCCCCAGAATTAAAAAATACTATTAATTATTTAATGGTGTTCAAGATCACAGAAAAACCCTGGATGATATTTTAGCTTTACCTTCATCTCCCCTCTTTATCCTCCCCTCACTTCATATGCTTTCTCTTTCCCCCTTTCCCCTGCATACAGCAGGCCATAGAATGGTTTGTTTGCTTTCCCTGTCCGCCCCCTCCACAAAAAAAAAAATCTATGAAAATATTTTCTGTGGGAAATTTACTTTTCATTTTAAAAAAAAAATGGAGGGGAGGGGTTGGCAACCAAAACTGAAATTTTTCAGCCAAAAACTCGTAAAACTTTTCAGCTGAAAAAAATAAAATAAAAAAAAGTTCAAGAATAGCAGACATTTTCCTCAACAATTTTCATTTAGACTAAAAAAAAAATCTTGATGGAAAACTTTCAAACTACCTTACCCCAACCATTCTTCAGACTGTCAGTGAAGCCTTCACTGATCCTGATAGATGTATTTTCGTGGTATGGCATAAACCTCCTACTTATTGATCACAGTAAGTTCTGATGGGTCAAACTTGGTGATTCCTGGGTAGAACTGGATATAATTTATTTTATTAATTTAATTTTTCTTTGCTCAGATTTTCTGAAAATAGGTCTTTTTAAAAAAAAAAATATTCATTAGAATGTTTTTTGTCATTTATTTTGCGAGTAATCCTTGATTTGTAAATTGTGAGTAGTTCATTGAGAACATGTGATATGACAAAGTTGGGCTGGTTTGGTTGGCCGTGTAAGTCAAATGATCAATTTTTCTTCCTTGATTGGATGAGCATCATGTGTAGACTCAGACTTCTAGTATGAATAATCCCATTTCCAAATTCAACAGACACTTCCATGAAAGATTCTGCAATACTTGTTGTTTTGTCTAATGCTTCTGATAGTAAATGCTTTTGCGGGAACACTCACAGTGAGAACATAGAAACTGGCATGAACTCAGTCAGCACAAAATCATATATGTGCCAGTACTGTGAATACTAAACCACAGGCATAACTTTCCACATGAGTAACCTCAGTGGGTGCATGTGCTTAAGTGTTTAAAGCTTTTATCATACAAACATTTGGAAGAATAATTGCGGGGGGTTTTTTCTCCCAGCATTTGCGCATCCTCATACGTGCAACTGTTGGATTTTTATGAATGATGAACTACGTTTGTTTATTTTTTTTATACATGTGCCACAATGCATTTGATCCAGGGAGTATAACCCATCTATACAGTGTTAATTACATTGCTTTGGTGACATAATAAACGCTGAGAGCGAATCGTGAATGGATTATTTACGATGCCACCTGAACTCAACGTAATTATAGCTGTGTAATTTAGCTTCCCCCTATTTCGTTTTATATATGATGTCATATTTCAAAATAAGCCAGCACACATCTATCTCTGGCTTTATGTATGAACTAATAAATTGTGATTCTCTTTCAAAGGTAATATATCAGCAATGGCCTAAAGGGAGGTTGCTGTAGTTCTGTCAGAACAATCCATAAAGTAATTCATATATAAACAGAGACAATGGATACTTATAACTGATGCACACCTTCATTCACAGAAAATAATACTTACCTACATCAATACTCTGCATGTCTCCTTGTTCCTTTGACAATAGAATGTGATAGGCATACTACCTGTCTCAGGCCAATGGCGTTCATCGAAGTCTTCTCCAGTAAATGTTGATATGCTGTTGTATGCTACTGGGCCCAAATTGGTGTCATTGGTAAATGTTCTGCAATGAATGGAAAAAGGGCATTAAGATGTGCAGATTGGGTACATGAAATGAATTATTTCTTTTGAGCAGAAGTGTTTGTGTCTGATAGTTGGTATTTGTGTATATATAATGCAAGGATTTAACTTCAATGTCTAAAAGAAAATCAACTTTACATACTGTACCACAAAAATAGCACTTTGGAAATCAGACTTTCACACCTATCGTAGGCTTATTTAACAAAGCAGTGTCACAGCTGTTAGAACACAAGACTGTGACTCAGACTCCCCGGAGTTCTATTTCCGGCACTGACCTACCATGTGACTCTGGGCAAACAACTTATTCTCTCTGCCTTAGTTTCTCCAGCTGTAAACTCTGGATAGTATTTGTCTATGTCACTGAAGTTATGAGGTTTGGCTGATTAATGTTTAAATCCATACTGGCTATCTTTGTAAAAGACATGCTGTAGTTTAGCCAGAGGTTATGGGTTTGATCCAGGAATTACTGGGTGAAGTTCTATGCCCTGCATAATGAAAGAAGTTTGACTAGATATGGCACATAGAGTACAGATAAAGTACACTTATAAAGTTTGCGGGCGATGCAAAGCACTATCCTCCCAGCTTGGTAAGTGCTTTGGAGGATAGAATTAAAATTCAAAATGATCTGGACAAACGGGAGAAATGGTCTGAAGTAAATAGGATGAAATTCAATAAGGGCAAATGCAAAGTACTCCAGTTAGGAAGGAACAATCAGTTGCACACAAACAAAATGGGAAATGGCTGCCTAGGAAGGAGTATTGCGGAAAGGGATCTGGGGGTCATAGTGGATCACAAGCTAAATATGAGTCAACAGTGTAAGCGAACATCATTCTGGGATGTATTAGCAGGAGTGTTGTAAGCAAGACACGAGAAGTAATTCTGCCACTCTACTCTGCGCTGATTAGGCCTCAACTGGAGTATTGTGTCCAGTTCTGGGCGCCACATTTCAGGAAAGATGTGGACAAGTTGGAGAGATTACAGAGAAGAGTGACAAAAATGATTAAAGGTCTAGAAAAGACCTTTGAGGCAAGATTGAAAAAATTGGGTTTGTTTAGTCTGGAAAAGAGAAGACTGAGAGGGGACATAACAGTTTTCAAGTATGTAAAAGGTTGTTACAAGGAGAGGGAAGAAAAATTGTTTTTCTTAACCTCTGAAGATAGGATAAGAAGCAATGGGCTTAAATTGCAGCAAGGGAGGTTTAGGTTGGACATTGGGAAATACTTCCAAACTGTCAGGGTGGTTAAGCACTGGAATAAATTGCCTAGGAAGTTTGTGGCATCTCCATCATTGGAGATTTTTAAGAGCAGGTTGGACAAACACCTGTCAGGAATGGTCTAGATAATATTAGTCATGCCACGAGTGTAGGGGACTAGACTAGATGACCTCTCGAGGTCCCTTCCAGTTCTACGATTCTATGATATATTAATGATCCCTTCTGGCCTTAAAATCTATTAATGTTTGTAATGTGCTTTGAGATCCTTAGATCAAAGGCAGTGTATAAATGCAAAGTATTATTATGTTACGGTCTAACAAGCTAGTTCCTAATGATTTTTTGAATCTTGTTTCCTAGAGCTTTGTGGGCTATTTCTTTAACTTTCTGAACAAAGAGTCTTAGCTACTCACAGTGGCCCTGAATGAGTGAATAATGCACCTGGCCTCCATGCTGCAAAAGGCACCAAACCAAGGCTCTGGCAGCACTAAAGGCTAAAGATTTATGTTAGTGGAAAAGATACTTGGGAGAGTCAGAATATTTTTTCAGATCGAAAGTTTGAATCCTGACTTCTTTTAATTAAAAATAAATGTGATGGTTAAAATTCCCAGTTGGTGTCTGTGATGTTACACCCAAGAGTGCCAAGGTTTCCATGACATCATACAGTAACCGTGGAGCCTATCAGTTAATTAAATACTATATCCATGTATTCTAGTTAATTGATGCTTCCTTTACATGGTTTATTGTGCTGCAAACTGGTATTGCTTCTGTCTCACTGAGCAAACACACAGAGAGAGAGAGAGAGAGTGAGGGGGAGAGACATTGTGGGATGTTGCAGTTCCTGGCTAAGGGAGAGGGAGTTGCTGGCACTGATCACTCGCTGGTGTGGTGTGCACTGGGGACTCCTCCAGGAGAGCTCGTTTTGTGTGTGACCTAAACTCCAGGGGGGTTTCTGCTACTGTGAAGGTCAGGAAGGGAATTTTTTATTAATGAACTGATCTGAACGCTGGGCACGAATCATAGGCTAAACCGAGCCATGCCTTCTAAGGGCCCAGCTCTATAACAGGCTTCAGTGAGCCTACCTACATGAGTAAGAATGACTAGCATGGGCGAGGAATGCAGGATTGGGGCCAGCATGCTCTGTTAGGTTGGCTGATTATGATTGCATAACTCAGTTGCGGTGCTACCAGTTGTATGCAGGGTCTGCAGTGCCCGGCCATGACTCCACTACTATTGCCATCACTTGGGAGTATCTGGGAAAATCTTGATTACCTGCTGCAAATGCTGACCTGAAACAAATTGTTATGAAGTGTTCTTTATGCATTTCCAGGACCTAAATTATTTTGAAAGTCAAGAACTCGAACTAGGCTATGTGCGCTAATATATCACAAGCCAGCATCAGGTTTTGAACTCAAGAGCTTCGGCTCTACAACACAGACAACTGCCACTTGAGCTAAAGGACTAAATTCTTTAGCTGAGGGCAACCGCAGGCAACTATCCTCTGAAGATCAGCCATAGGGGTAGAGGCACATAATGCACCCTGAACAGTGGGTTACACTAATCAATGCTAGTCACCTTGACTATGGTATTGAATGCAATGGTACATGACGAGTCCAAAATGAATATATGACCTTATCAGCTGGCAGTGCATTTGTCTTAAAGAATGGAAACCTGATAACAGTCCACTCTTTTTATGAAAACTCTACCTGATCTGCATATCCTGTTCAACCTCTGCTTTCTATCGCTTAGCAAACTTAGAACTTGTAAGAGGTTGTTGTGGTCAAATCAGTCCCATGTGATTTTGATGACTTATGACTTTTGAAATATAGCTGTTGCAACACTTACTACTGGTAAAACATAAAGGTCACCCTGTCTCATTTGTCTAGTTTAGGTCATGCTTTACTCTCTTTTCTTGTCTTTATTAAAATCAAGACTAACTTGCAAATGGGAAAAGCAGTGACTATTTTGTTTCGCTGTAACTAATTAATCCAAGGGTTCCAATAAATCCTTGGTGTAAACACTTTATCAGTGGATTTGCAGTCGGGATATATTTGACCCACCCTCTTGACACTGTGACTAGTTCTGTCCTTCTTGTGAAGAGATTTCCAACTCTGCTGAAATGGGTGGTCGGTCTGGGATATGGACAAATGGTCACTAGGGAATGAGACTGAGACCACTAAATTTACCGAGCTTGTGACCAAATCAAGTTCTTAACACAGGCATTCAGATTGGAAAAGTGAGGCCATTTCTTTGCTCTGCAACCTACTGTTCTGTGCCAGGCTACTGCATTCTTTCTTAAATCAAGACGCTGAGCTTTTTTATCATGTCTGCACCGTATGACTCTGCTTAAACTCCCAACATCCTACCCTGGGATATGCGGGGTTGAGTTGAAACCAAGGAAGGACTCTGGATGGAATGTTGTCTCTGGTTTCCCCAGGTCCTGGGAGATCTCAATTTCATTCCAGATGTATGGAAGGAGTGAGGCTAATCAATGTAATGAACCCTACCCAAGCCAGATGACAACAAAGTGTAATTGAGTGACTGGTTACATTACAGTATAACTGAATATTTCATTTGTATCAGCATAACTAGTTAGCTCCCCTTCTAATTGTTAAACATCAATATTGAGATGCACTATAAGGGCAATGGAGGATGAGTTTACACAGCACTTGCCCACAATAGGCCTGGCTTAAGCCAGTGCTAGTGGACCCTTAATTCTCTGATCACTCACACTAACATGTGCTGCATCTCCATAGAATTTGAAGCTAGATGGTTAATCTCTCTGTGATAAAAGAGGCTTATTCAGTTGCTTCAGACCCTACCTAAATGTTTATTTTATTTGGTTTACATCCATCCATGCTGTTAGGGATCCCAACAGGACCCCTCAGTGTTTTAAGATTTCATGTTCTGTAGAAAAGTTCTGTCAAAAGTCAATAAGCATTTTATTTGCTCTTGCGGTGTCCAGTCTTCTTTGAGCTAATTACTGCAGAGATTTCAGCACTGCTTGCTTCTCTCCCCCACACCCCCTTGCTCCCCCCCCAAACATTTCCCTTCTTCCAGAGTCAACATTGAACAAATGCAGAACTCTTGCACACTGAGACTGGTCAAATTAAAAGAGAGCCATCTGCTCTGAAAAGTGACTCTAAGAATGATATTATGAGGTTCCCTGTTTACTCTCACTCAGTAGTTTAAGTTCTCTCAGGCTTACAATCAAAATATGATGGACCAGATCCTCATTTGATGTAAATCAATGTAGTTCCACTGACTCTGTGATGCTAAGATGACTGACAGCGGTGGCCGATCTGGCCTAATACTTTTGCCGGTGCTGCAAATTCACCCTGGGATCTGAAAGTCAAGCTGGGTTCCTTCTGCCTTTCACTGTAAAGCAAATAAAACTCCCTGTCCCCTAATCTGCAGCTGGTCTCTGCAGCTGACATTCTATTTTCCTGCTCCTCTCTAACCAGACTCAGGAATGCAACCCACTTACCATAAGTAAGTGGGGGAAGGAGGGATGATGTAGGAGGGTGAAATTACCTCTTGGAGGATTGAGTTCAACCCTCCCCACAAAACCTGCAGGGCTTGATTCAGTTCATGATCTCCTTTGCGGACTGAACACTGCAGGGGATGTGTAGCTCTAGCCTGCTAGCAGCTCAATTTGATTTCCGCTTGGTGATGGGGGGGAATAGCCCAATCCAATAAATCAAGAGTTGACTTTTTCTCATTTTTAATTTTCATTTGAGGACACTGCCCAGCCTCATTCCCGAATGCAAAGTGTCCCTGTCTATTGAAACGTCCACTGCAGATAATGCACAATCCATAGGGAGCAAAACACAACAAATTTACATGTCATTTCCCTAATACCCACCAAACTATTGCTGCTCTGATCCTGCTACCATGCTAAGTTCTACAACAGCAGTGCACTTTGGAAATGATGCTGCCTTCTATTAAAGGCAGGTATTTTTTTTAATGTAAGTCTCTTTAGTATTGCCGTTAGAGGCCCCTCTACGTGGCTCCTTTCACTTCTAATTACTGCACTAGGAGATTACAGTGTGGGATTGGCGACAGGGAAAGGGAGAGGGAAAGATTTTCTGAGGTAATTTGCATTTAAAGCTGGCACTCAGCATTATATCTCCCTGTTCACCCATTGTCTATAAACATTTTAGCTCTTCCTTCTGCCTCATCAGAATGAATTAAGCATTTTCATTGCACCACCAGCCTAATTAGAGTCATTTACTATGTTGACACAAAGGGTTTTTTTTATGAGCATCTCAGCTTTAATACATGGCGGCAACATTGGAAACCTCCGATCAAAAGGTAAACGTTTGGGGGTCAGGGATATTTTTCAACATTCTTGCCTGAGTGCAAACACGTTCCTCAAGAGGTGACATGGCTCCTGGCTCCACCAATGGCAGCAGACATTTGCCCCCTGCACGCGGTGCACAGGCTTGTTCTATTGGTTTTCAATGGCACTTGTTGAAAGGGGTTGGACTCAGCACAAAGGGTGTCTTTGTGCTTTGCGAGCGGCGAGTGGGCACAAAGGGAGGGTTTGTTTGGGAGGGTGAAATCGGAGGGCAAAGGGAGATATTTAACATGGCTAATGGGGCTGGGAAGATGGCATTGAGTGTGTTAGCGCAAGAAAGGGGCCAGCCTGATTCAGAAAAAAATGGAGGGTTTCTGAACAAATAGGTGTATGTGCCAACTGCGGCCATCAGAGCAGGGTTACCCTGTTATTGGAGCCCCGCCTTCCCTCTTCAGCACCGGTGGACTTTCTACACAGACAACCTGCAAACTCCTACGGTAAAAGTTTAAAATGAGACCCTCATGGCTTTCAGGGAGCAAGGCTATCAGCTATCAGGAGAGTTAAGGGTTTATCTGTCTCTCTCTTGCCCAGATAATTGGAGACGAGGTCTTCTTCTCAGCTGGAATGTCCTCATCCAGAACTATAGGGAAGCCATACTCCTTTGTTAACCACAATCACTCTTTTTACTTCTTTATAGCTTGCTTTTCAAATGTCAAGCCTCATATTAGCATGCCTGCTTTGCATCGCTCCCAGACCAATCCCAGAAGCGTGGAAATTGGTTGGGGTCAATTTCATAGAGCTTTTTAATTTTCTTTCCAAATGCATATTCTACCACTACTCTCACCCAGGGAAGGATCCTTTAGCTACCTTCTTGTCTGGCTTTAAGGGGGTTAGCAACTGAGAATAAGTTCTCTAAGACTGGCCTTTTGCAGACTGGTCTGTGGTGATCCTCTCCAGACCACTGGTAAACAACCAGCTTGGATGCTCCTTTACCCTCAGGAGCTAACAGTGTTTGCTTACAGAAATCATGTGGATTTAAAGATGAAACTGACTTGCAGGTGTAGTACACCATCATATTTTCAAACATAGTCATCCATCACAAGAATGAGGGTGTACAAAGGCATGGTGGTCCTGGGACTACCATGAAAATCGTGTAGTTTCTCACATTTTCACCTGCTTATGACTTATCCGTAATGTGTTTGATGGCTTTGTAGGAGACCTTCCAAGTCAAAGGCTGGTTTTACACTTCTGTTCTCTCCTGAGGTTTCTCATCCATTCGTTATGCTATAGGGGCACTGATCTGCCATATAAAGATCAGTCCAGAGATCTCCAGAAGCCCTGACTCAGAATCTTCGAGAACACAATGAGCTCTAAAATGTAAAGTCTTGTAGGAATTTTGAATGTTCAGTTCAGTTTCCAGGTGGTGAGTCTGGTTCTCTATTGCACTGTGGCCTTTTTATGCTGCTCTAGCAGTGTAACCGGGCTGGAAACAGCCCTGCTGGAATACCTGGAATAAGACAGGGACTCCCTGGCCACTGTAGAGATGCCAGAATGGTCCTATTCTGGACTCCCCTAAACTCCTACCAGAAGAGGTGTGCCAGTGGGTGGGGAGGGGGAAAGAAGGTCACGGCCAAAGTGCGCCGCGCTTATTATTCTCACCTGATGGGCAGTCACTGCAGTCAGAATGTAACTTACAGGAGCCCTGCTGCTGCTCTGATTGGTGTTTTGATGAGAGCCATCCCCTAGCTGCCCTGAGAATACGAGAAGCACAGAAGTTGTTTAAAGCAATAGCGCCTCAGGGCTGATATGGGTCTGTTTGCCTGTGTGTGTGTGTGTGTGTGTGTGTGTGTGTGGCTTTAAGGAGATTCTTTCTTACTTTTTTAAAGATCTGTTTGCCAAATCCACCTGTTTTTTTTTTTCTTTTGAATTCAGTGTCTTGCAAACCAAGGTTTCGGTGCTTTTTCTCTTCTGTTAAAATAGATGTAAAATGTTTATATTTCACCCACAGACAGAGATGGATGCGGGCCAGCACCCCTAATAGGTAACCAGTATGTCCAGATAATGAAGTGGGAGGGATCTTTATGGAGATGAGAACAGATTTTCCAAGCTTTGATGGGCTTATGAGCAGGAAAAATTATTTTAACCATTATGAGAACTACTCGAGTGTCCTCCTACATAAGCGAAACAGAAAGGACGATCTCTCTCCTGCGTGCGTCTGGCATCTGCAGAGCAACGTTCTGTAGATGCAGCTGTAAGTCCATAAGCCATTTCAAGGCCTCTTCTGGGATATTGTGGATATTATCCATTTCACCCTTGAATCCAGATGTGGGGCATTGTGTTACAATGTGTTCGACGGTTTGGATGTTCTCACCACAGTCACACAAAGAGGAGTCTTTGATTTTTCCACTTGTGCATCAAGGAGCTGCCTCTTCCATGATTTGTTCAGATGCCGTTCAATGTGGTCCAAAGTCTGTGAGGCAGGTCAAAACTTGAAGAGCGGCTTGCTTGGTCGGGGGGAATGTGCTTTTTTCGGATGGTGGATGAGGTCCAAACACTTTGTCAATCCCTGGCTGGATGCAGAGACATGAGGTGGTTGCATGTGATCCATAGTGGTTTTCACAATTTCAGGCATTGTTGAGGAATGTTGTCCATAACCTGCCAGGTGGGAAGTTCCTGGTAGTCTTCAGGACATTTAAGTTCTCGTGCTGTGGCTATATCTTGATAGATAGCTGGAGGTTCGATGTTCGCTAATAGAGGAACACGGTAGAGGTGTTGATTTTAAAGTTTCTTTGATTTGGATGGTCGGATTCACGTGGACCATAAGTAAAGAGCAGTATATAGCTGCACCACCCCAAAGAGCATCCAGGGAAGAAATTATGACTTCCTTGCTCCCAGGGGGAAGTAATTTGCTGATACACTTGACAAGCTAAAAGTCACTTCCCCTTCCATGTTAGCTGGGCTCTTCTGGCTGGTGAATTGGGGGCAGAGTCTATTCACTACCCCTTTCTGCCTACTCCTCATCCACCCAGTTGGGTGGGGGAAAGTAGAAAACGTGTGTGGGCCATGTAAAAGTCTGAGGTTGCCTTATGCTCTTACTCCCTTGAATGGACTCAGCGTGTAAGCCACAATCTGGCCCAAACAAAGCAGGGCATGCTGCTCAGTAAAGAAACCCAGGTATACTGAGGCAGGCTCAGTAATAGCGAAGGTCCATTAGGTCTTGAGCAGTCAGTCACCCACACATGAATTAGCCCTTCAGGATCCCAGCCCATCACTGGCTAGCCGAGCTGTGCAGGAACCAAAATTTCCATTTAGTGGAAAATTCTGCAATTTTGAAATTTGTTTTCATTCCGAATTGGAACAAAGAATTTTTAAATTTCTCACGAAATGAGTCAAACAATCAGCAGGCCTTTTTATGTGTTTAGCATCTCATGAGTCTTGTGGTATCTGGTGCTTTTCCTTAAAGGCCCCAGCACCTAGCATTGGGTGAATACACCAGAACCTAAGCTTTCATTTTTAAAAAAGCGTAAGTTTCTAGCCCTCATGGTTGTGGAGAAAAGCTTGATATATGAACCTGAAATGATCAAAACCCAGAAAGCCAATAGAAATAACACAATAAATATGACCTTTTAAAAAATCTCATGGTTTTTTTAGGGATCTGACTCATGATTTTTGAGCCCTGGGGGTTGGCCATACTGTGTATGGGATATACATTTCTGTTCAGTGGCTGAATATTAAGTTGCTTATTTGTCTTGAGGGATGCTTTTTAACATCAATGGGAGATTTGCCTGAGTTGGGACTGGATCCATTATTTGGTTCCGTGTGTGATGAGGTTGGGTGTGGGAGCCCGCAACATCTTACAAACTGCACTCTGGCAAGTCACAGGCCAGATTTAAAACAATCTTGCTAGTTTGTGCAGGTGAACACTTATAGGATGTATAAAGACACCATAATAGAGGCTCAATTTAAATGTATACCCCAAATTAAAAAACATAAGAGAACCAAAAAAGTGTCACAGTGGCTAACCAACAAAGTAAAAGAAGCAGTGAGAGGCAAAAAGGCATCCTTTAAAAAGTGGAAGTTAAATCCTAGTGAGAAAATAGAAAGGAGCATAAACTCTGGCAAATGAAATGTAAAAATATAATTAAGAAGGCCAAAAAAGAATTTGAAGAACGGCTAGCTAAAGACTCAAAAAGTAATAGCAAACATTTTAAGTACATCAGAAGCAGGAAGCCTGCGAAACAACCAGTGGGACCACTGGACTATCGAGATGCTAAAGGAGCACTCAAGGACGATAAGGCCATTGCGGAGAAACAAAATCAATTCTTTGCTTCGGTCTTCACAGCTGAGGATGTGAGGGAGATTCCCAAACATGAGCCATTCTTTTTAGGTGACATGACTTTGGTGTCTTCTGGTGAGAGAGAGTGGTCTGCAAGGTTTGGATCCAGATCCTGGGGTTTTTGTTTGGGATCAATCTCTAGCTCTTCATATAAATTTCTATTATTTTTAACCCTTTGAAATGTTTTTATCTTTTAAAAAGATCCTAGAATTTCAGTTAGCGAGATTCAGATGGGAGCCATTTCACTAACTTCTGTAGTAATTTTCCATCACGCGTTTCCTAAGGAATGTTAATTGGCAGGTGAGCAGATTTAGTCATCAGGGTTCCCTGAGGTAAGTATTGTCATGAGGGGCACATCCCAGATCATAGATAATGAAATCGGGGGGAGATTTCTGAATAATGTTTTTCGAACAGCACCTGGCTATTCTGTCAAGCAGGCATGTGTCAGACTGAAGGCAATTGCTCTGTCCTTGACTTGTACCATCATGTATAAATACTGTTCTCAGTGGTAGCAGATGACAGAACAAGGAGTAATGGTCTCAAGTTGCAGTGGGGGAGGTTTGGGTTGGATATTAGGAAAAACTTTTTCACTAGGAGGGTGGTGAAGCACTGGAATGTGTTACCTAAGGAGGTGGTGGAATCTTCTTCCTTAGAGGTTTTTAAGGTCAGGCTGGACAAATCCCTGGCTGGGATGATTTAGTTGGGGATTGGTCCTGCTTTAGCAGGGGGTTGGACTAGATGACCTCCTGAGGTCCCTTCCAACCCTGATATTCTATGATTCTATGACTACAGAGGTCTTGCAACAGGACATGATACCATGTACCATATGTTCTGCAGTATCTAAGCGTAATGAGGAAGAGAGGTGAATTAAGAGGAGTGTGGCAATCTTAGCTTTCTTTTCTGGTTTTTTTATTCTTATTATTTATCATTCTAATGTTTATATGACACACTTTACCCAGGTGTTTGCATGTGTACAGAAGCGGCATTGTCTTCATACCAACATTAGCTTTTCTGCCTATAATGATGCTCATTTCGCCAGATTTGGGTGCTTTTATCTTGAGAGCATGGGGAGCAAACGTTGCATAATCCTCGCTCAGTCTCACACCACTAGATCTGAAATTGGCCCTCACGCTGCTTCATTGTTCCGGGGAGGCTGCCACCAGATGCCTGCAGTTGTGTCTGCCACCCCCACTCCTTCAGCATCTGTAATGCTACTTTCCCTGACTCCTGCCAGCAGCTGAGAGTTTTCTGAGTGATCTTTGTTCTGCTGAGATCTGCCTCTAGGGCAGTGGTTCTCAACCTCTTTATCACTGTGGGCCCCATATGCAGCTCTCTATGTGTTATGTGGGCCACATAGCTATACTACCTGTATGACCCTGAGGATGTCACGTGGGTCGGAGCTGCAGGCTGATTGGTCTGTGGGTTGACAACCACTACTTTAGGGCTATGCGTTCCCCACCTCACTTTAATGAGCTGAAATCTGGTTCATTTTTGTCTCCTCACCACCCCCCCATACTAGATCTTGGTAGAGTACATGCCCCAAGACCTCCCAGTTCCCCACCATCCCGCCAAACCTACTGACTAAGGCTAAAGGATTACACAAAGAGGGACTGTGCTGATGTTACTTCCCTATTCATCAGAGCCATTATTGTTTCATGCACTGAGATCCCATTTCTTCCTCCTCACACATGCTCCTACGGTGGTACCTGCGACATCCTCCTGCAGTGGGGATGTGACTGAGTATGCTTCAAGTTCCCTCTCTTTTGAGAAACTAAAGGAGAAACTTAACTCCATAACCCTTCAAGGTCTGGATAAAGTCTTAGGCTGACCCTTCCACTGAACTCCCTACACCAAATGCTAATCTTTAGTGTGATGTGATATTACGGTATGGTGACTTTTGAGCTATTAGACTGTCTAGGGCTGATTTACTCCTGGCAGCCGGAGAACATGGTTTTTGCAATGCAGAAAATAGGCAGGACAACCTGGAGAATAATACACCATGTATAAATTGGGATGGCATATACCTGGGGCACCTCTAGCTACCAGCCGGTGAGTGGCAGGCTATGCAGTAACATACTTCATTATATACCTTATTGGCTACAAGAGAAGAGGTGTTGCTCAAATCCTCAAGTTTTCTGGCCTTTGTGTGTCTCTTCCAGCCAGAAACTGGTGAATAGAGCATTGGACTGGGACTTGAGGAAACTGGATTCTACTCCTGACTCTGCCACTGGTCTGCTGGGTGACCTGGGCAAGTCCCTTCCCCTCCCTGTGCCTCAGTTTTCCATCTTTAGAATGGGACTAATGAAACTGACCTTTGTAAAGCACTTTGTGATCTACTGATGAAAAGCCACTATATAAGAGCTAGGTATTTATTATTATTATAATCTAACAACTTCAAGGAATTGACTTCAGGGGCCGGATATACTAACCCCAGATTATTAGCTGAATGGGTTACTCAACATGATATTTTGGTGCTCGTAGTTTTTCATTAGTGTGTTTCGCCTAATTACTAACTGGTTTGAACCTCCGCACATTAGAAAATTTGACTCCAACTAGAAAATGCTTGGTCTTATGTTCCACATAGAAAAGACTGGGAAAAGGGGCAGAAAGGGGAAAAAATCTGTTGTGGGGAGGAATGGGATGGAAAAAAGCAGAGTGGGCAAATCAGAAAACAGACTGTGAAAGCAGAAAAAAAGAGGGAGAAGCAAATTCTGAAGAGGGAACAAAGTGAGTTTGTATCTATATATCCATGTGTGCCTGCCTGCCTGCCTGCCCCACCTCTCTCTCTCTCTCTCTCTCTCTCTCTCTCTCTCTAGCTATATAAAAATATGGGGAGAGGAAGAGGAAAACACAACACACTATATTATGGAAGCACCAGGATATACCATATATAAGGCAGCCATTCCTGCCAGACTAGTTTTGCAAGAGGGATGTCTGGGGAGGGGTGGGGGGGCGTGTTTTTGTTTGGTTGGTTTTGTTATCCTTGAAACATTAAATGGGCTTCTTTTTAGCTATGTGGGTTGTATTTGATTTGTTTTTAAATGACAGCAACAAAAATAGTTGAGGAACTCAAATTAGTTTTGCAATGACACCCTTCCCCCCACCAGTTGGAGATGTTGATCAAATATCCAACTCATTGACTTTTGACCTGCTGTAGCTCTTATATTATCCATCCACCTCTGCCTGTTAAAGCGATTGCTGTCTTGACACACCTAGTGTATGGAGAGAGACGGGATTTCAAGTGGAAATATTTTCCCTGCAAATCAGTGAGATTTAAAAAATGAATTTGAAAGATTTTTTTCCCACTGAAAACGACATTCAAGCACAATTAAAGCGTCTGAATTATATGATCAAAAGCTAGAAAATTCAGAAACATGGCTCAAAACTGTACTGACGCCACCAGCCTTAACTCACCCCAGTGTGCGGGAATAAAAATACATAGTGACAGGAGGTAAGGCTGGGAGCATCAGACAAGATCCTGAGACTTAACCCTGTATGCACTGTTCTTTCTGTAGGTTTCCAAATGGAAACCTAGATTCCGAGTTTGGATTTTCACTATAAAAGTTGCGTTTTATCTAAAAACAAAATAAATCCCCTCCTGATTCCATGTCTATCTAATGTGTATATACTGTCTTTTGGGAATATTTTAACCTTCGGATCATGGGCAATAAAAACTACAGTTTTGAGTTTGGGGTTTAGTGCAAGTGCTGTTCCTAAAAGGGAAATTTCTGAGCTAACTAATTTTTGTCATTGACATGTTCAAAATGCGGGCATCTAGGATACCCCTTCTCTCACTAAATGGAAAACAGAATTTGATGCACATGGAACTGAGGGACTGATAAAATTGGCAAATCGTAGGCAGGTGCTGGGCAAGCTTCTGCCACATGAATTTGTTAATGCATCTTAATCCTGACCTGAAACACCCCGGCTTGCTAGTGCTATGTCCTCTCATGACCAGACCCTGCAAAGATTGAAGAGATGTAATGCACTGTATTATATTTTATTGTAGGCAAACATCAGTGACACCACCGACTTCATTTCACTTGTGACCTAATTAGAATTTGAACTCAGTTCCCTAGATGGACTTTCTCTTTTTAAAGAAGGAAATTATTCTATAGCATTTGTGGGGGTTTTCCTCTGTTAAACTACAAAGAGGCATTATTCCACGTGAATGAAAAATTCAGTTTTAAAAAAACATCCAGACACATTTTATTAGCTCTTAGATAGAGGAGACAGCATAAACTACCCCCTTCCATTTCTTTTGCCATCCTTCCATTTGCAAATGGCTGAATTATTGTTTCTCTTCACATTTTGCTAAATAAATACAAGTGCCCCCATTGAGCTGAGCGTTTGTATATCACGGTTCCGATTTTGATGACTGAAATTCAAACCTCTCCAAATAGGGCAGTATGATGGAAATATTAACTCATACTCAAGTGTGATAGCAACAGCACCCTGATAATTTGATGCTTTCTGCAACATCATCCATGGCATGTTGAACCCTAAGTAATTTATAGATTCATGCCAGGTGTTAAATATTTGGTAGCAATAAAATAGATTAAAAGTTGGAACTACATTAATAGAAAGTTGAAATATACTGTATGTTTGCCTAGGGAATGGCTGTAGTGTTCATAGAGTACAACTTCCATAGCAAAACAAAAATGCCAAGCTAATTCCTTTTCTTTATTTTTTATTTTAGTGATGTTGGACAAGCAACTAATTATTTATAGCAATCCAGTGTGTGTACACATGACAGAAAGATGTATGTGACCATGGATTTTTTTTTTAACAAGGAAAATTGGTTATTCATTTTTAACATGCAGTTAAACAATAATGCAACCTTTGTGCATTGGGGGGAATATCTCATTCAGCTAAGCTTCACACTTTCTTCCCTCCCCCACCTGCTACTTAATTTTAAATTTGATCTGGTTTAAATTTTCCTTTTCCCCTTACCACTGTAACCTGTAATCTGGATTGCCATTCTTGAATCTGAATGGCGACTTTTTTATTCTGAAGGGGAAGGAACAGAAAAAGGAAGTAAACCTTTTTTTTTTTTTTTTTTTTTTTTTATGCATCTGAAATTTACAGACACGCACACATTGCTGGATCAGTCGACATCACCTAGAAACCCCTACTGTACTGTAAAGCCTTTTAAACTCTGAACCTTTTAAATTCAGTAACTGACAAAGACAAGAGTCCAAATGCTAGAGGACTACATTCATGTTTTCACCACTACCCATCAGAGGTATTAATTGCTGCTATTAATATCCCTCAGTACAGAAGGAGATTCATAGCTGTGTGTCCTGTAGACTCATCTCTCTGTGAAATGGTTGTGTATATAATACAAAGAATCTGAGAGAGAGTTTTCAAAATAAATCATCAGGGATTGGGAAGGTAATGCAAGAGAACGTCTTGTCCCAGATTTTTGAACAGAATGGTGCTTTGAGGCTGCTGACTTCACACATTTTGATTTCTGGCAAATAATGTTGTTGTATTTCATTTTAATTTAATAGAATATTTTAGAGTTTGCAGGCACATTTTGAAAAATGATAATTATCAAATATGCAGTCCTCTTCATAATCATACTACATTACTAGTACATGGGTAGGGAACGGCACCTCTCAAAACTGAAAAAGCTTTTTAATGAATCATTGTTCTTGAACATTATTTTAAAATCACATTAGATTTGCCACAAGACTCAGTTTTGGAAGTCCGTATAGTCTGGACCCTGTTTTAACAACAAAATAAAAATTCTCTATCCCTTGACTTCCATTACAGCAGAATCCTCAGTGCTATTAAACTGGGAATGGTGTGGGGGATCCCATTGTGTAGTTTAAAATCAGTATTATTATTTAGCTATGTATTTGGAATTAAATCTTGTGGCATGTTTAAAAACTTGATGGAAAAATGTGACCTTCTAGCTTACCTACAACTGTACTGGAAGACAGTGACCCTAGAAGAACGTCATTTACTGGTGAAATAAAGTAAGCCGTAAAACCTGGAATAGGATGTATTATTGTCAGTAAAAAACATAAAGGAAAAAAAACCCCACACAATCACCATCATAAGAAGATTCAGAGAAGGACAGAGGGAGGCGGAGGAGAGAACAAGAGCAGCCCCTGTGGCAAAATGGTTAAGAGAGAAGAAGAATAAAATCCAGTAAAAAAAAATCAAGCAGTCAAGTAGTTAATTGACTTTGCTTTAATCAGCCCAATGAATATTCATTAGTGTGCTGGTCCTAATCATGGGGGCCATGTTGTCCGCATTTAGTAAGCGCACGCTCAGCATCATGCATGCCTCAACAGCTTCCCTTCCTGTCTGCACTGACATTAAATTTAGAGGCTTTACGCCTTCACTAGCTTGCAGTTAGCACTGATTGGCCCAGCTGCTCAACTTGAAAATGCCATAGCAACCCCTGGCTGGTTGCCTAGCAACATTTTTTTTTCCGCAAAGGCCGAGCCAGTAATCCATAGGCTTAGTGTAGATAAAATGCTTTTGTGTGTGTGTGTGTGTGTGTGTTAGTATAGATATATATGTCTGAGAGAGAGATTGAATGGGAGGAAAGCACTCCTGTCTTCTCCTGTGCAACTCTGGCTACTGCAGCGAGTGCCTGATCGTCTTCCAGTAGAATCAGGTGTTTACGTTGTTGTTGTTTTTTTTAACTTTTTCAGAGAGGTGTAAAACTACACCAGTTCTCTAGCTATGTGGCTCCTTTCCAGAACCTCATCCAATAGGGAGAAGAATGTACTTCCATCTGCATAATCCCCGATGGGGATCTACTGCTTTAAGAAATACAGGGGCTGATTTGGAGGAGGAACTTAATTCCTATCTGCATAAAGGAGGAGGTTCTGGCAATGAGCTACATGACAAATCAATGGAGTTACACAGATGTGAAACTGGAGTAACGCAGTGGTGAGTCAGGCCTCTAGACCTCAGAGTCGTTGCTGCTTTTCCCTGCTTGCAAATAGGGTACGAGTCCGAAGAGAGATGGGCTCAACTAGCAAAACTCTGACCCCTGTCCAGATTTCGAACACTGAAAAGGCAGCGAAGGGGGCATCCCGAACCAGGGTTTTGGTTCAGACCATTATAGAGATAAGGGCTATTTGTAAGACTCAGACCCAGATCGCAGTTCTGATTTAAAACACCCTCTCGTGGTCCAGGGATGGTAGGATCCAGAGTTGTGGTTCAGGCCTAGTTCTATTTTCTAATTCTCACTTGAAGCCTCACCCAGACATTTCAGGGCTGCAGGAGCCCTTAACTGGTTATGATGACTTTCAAAGTCTTTTAAGTAACCTTAAACCCTTTTACAAACGAAGGGCCTCACCCTGTGTAGTGCTGACTTCAATGGGAGCTGGGGGCTGCAGAAAGAAACGCACAAAAAATAGTCCAGTCCCTTCGGACTGAAGGGTGTGTGTGTGTGTGTGATGCACATTGTGAGGCACTGACATTGTTAGTGTTTTCCCCCTTTCTTATGGGCCTTTAGTGGTTACAAGTCCAAGATTAGTTCAGAAGCTTAGAGAGGAGCTGGGCTCGATCACTGCCCTCTGCTTATTAAGAGTATTTAAATAATTCTATTATTATCATGAATGATAAAAGTGGCATTCCCAGCTCAGGGTGTATGCACATGATTTAATAAAAGCAAATAGACAAAATCTACCTGCGTTCAAAGGGGAAAGAGAAAGGAGCTAATGTCTCCCACCCCAGACTGATAAACACCCTCTGTTCCACCCACCGTGTTACCACACGGGGAAATGTGAGAGATGAGATGAGTCTGTCTCTATGCTCTGAAGGTCAGACTGTCAGAGCAGGTGCAAGAATGAATTGCAGATGCTTTCTGGGAGAATGCCCTGCCACTAATGTTTACATCTAGAGATGTTTGGCTCAAATGCTTCAATTGACTTCAAGAACCATGGCAGAGCCAGCTTTCTGACATCCAGGTCCCAACATATGGAATTGCACCTGGAAAAAAATTGCAAAGCAATGCAGACTATGGAGCACTAGTGAAATAACACTAAGTACTTAGCCAATGCATGATGTGGCTTCCTAATGGTCCAGAGGGTAATTCTGGCCAGAGCAAATGGAAGAACAACAATCCAACCTGGGGGGTGATAAATTTGTTCTTCCCCATCTGGATCATCATTATGCCAGGATCAGGTTAATCAGCCTCAAAATCCGTATCCAATGGAACTACCGTGGTTTGAATATTTGAGGGTGAAAGGGAGAATTTCCCTCCGTTCCCAACACCCACCATCACCAATGTCAAAAATGCAGAATGAAGGCCTGCTCCTCTGTGCCCAGAGCTCCCATATGGCTCATGCAATCCATACTACATCCTGACTCTAGGTAGTAGTGGGGAGCCTTTATTTATTTATTTATTTATTTATTTTTATTTTTATTTTAAACAAACTTAACAATCATTGTGGTTGTAAAGAGAAATAAATGAGGAACGATCGGTTGTGGGACACGTTCATTAGGAGAGTCCAATTTTTATCTAATTTATTGGAGAATATTTTATCCCTGTGAAAATAGTCCTGTAATGCTACCAAGATCAATTTGAGCCATAGGGACTTGTAGGATGAGGGCAGGCCAGACACATCTATAGCTGAATGCCAGTTTAAAACTTTGGCTTCAAATCCTGAATCATGAGCATGGTTTATAATTTATCATGGGTCAAGCGAAGTACATACAAAGGTATATGTCTGCCTCTGTATCAAAATAACGTGCCATGTTCTCCAACCGAAAGGCTTGACCTTAGGAGGTACTGGGCCTCTCCTGAGTTAATGGTTGCTCATCCCTCCGTTCATTATAGCACGGTCTGAAGGCACTTGGTACTGCACAATGGGACCCTGGTGGTTTTAGTCAGGCAAAGCTCTCAGTAAAATTAATGGGCATTTTCCCTGTGTAAGGCTACCAGGGTCAGATCAAGATACTGTTTCCAAGCTGCTGTGTCCTCATCAGCAAGTTTGTGAAAGAAATTCCTGGGTGATGCCAATGGGGAGGGTCGGGGGCAAGAGTCTCTGGAAGGTTTTGTCCTTGGTGTGAAAGATCTGATGGCCTTAGGTCAAACTGGTCAAGTTCCCAGCCAGCCTCTGTGGGATATGAAAGAACCATTAAAGAGGCTCTCTCCCTAAAGTGGCCTGTGATTGGCTGCTATGGATAAGGAGACTTTTCCAAGAAAATTTCAAATGAAAAGAAAAATGTTCATCTTGTTCAGAATTTTTTTTTTTTTTTTTTTTAGTTAAACGAAAACCAAAAAGTGTTCTAGATGTTTTTTTGGGGGGGGAAAGGGGAGAGGGGGCATTTGTTTGTTTCCCCACTTTGATTCTCTCCCTTTTCCCCGCTGCAAAAGGGAGCAGAGAGAAATCAGGAATAAAGGGGGCGAAATCAGTTTCCATCAAAAAGTGGAAAATTTTGATCAAGACAAAAAATTGTCACAAAAAATTAATTTTGGTTTAAAAAAACCCATTATTTTGTTGCAAAAACATTTTGATGAAGATCATTCAAGCAGCTCTGCTCACCACCATTCACTTTAAAAACGGAAAAGCCTAGTGTGAATTACTTGTTCTTGCGATCATATTTGGTTGATAACATCTGTGAATAGGATCCGTCCACTTCCATCTGAGTGCACTTTGAAAACTGGAGGGGTCTGTTCAGCAGATAGGATCCATTCATTTTGTATAGGGTATGTCTTGTCAAATATCAATCCTGAGGATAACGTTACTATCCTCAGAAGTTGAGTTTCCATGGCCTTGTTGCTTATGTAGTCATTTTGTGCCAGTAACATTTTTCACCCTTTGTGCTTGTATAAATGACTACACAAGGTGCAGTGCAATGAAGGGTTGGACCTTCTGTCTTCTAAATCAGTACAGGGCCAAAAAGAGCTGGCTGAAGAATAAAAATTTAAAATGAGATTTGTGAATATGCTCACAAAGGAAACCACCAAGTTTAGTTCATGGGATCCAACTGTTCGTTCTTCAGAAGCGTTGGGCCAACAGTTGAGTATTTTGTTGTAATGATCATGAATTGTGAAAATGTCACAAATGTTATTGTGATTGGAAGTGTTATTTACTTGTTACAGGAAATTTTGTTATTGTTTCAATCATCCAATCAGGGAGTAGAAAACACACCTTGTGATTTGGGTGATAAACCAAACAAGGCAAACTACTAACAAAAAGGCTATGTCTACGCTACAGTTTATGTCAGCATAACTTACGTCGCTCAGGAGAGTGAATAAACTCCCCACCTCCACCCCCAGTGACATAAGTTACACTGATATAAGCTCTGGCAATGACAGCGCTATATCCGCAGGAGAGCTTCTCCCACCGACATAGCTCTCCTGTCCGCTTAACTACTCCAGCCCCCATGAGCGGAGGTAGCTCTCTCCCTACATTAGTGTAGCTCTGCCCTGACAGTAAATAGCAGAGTCAAAGTGAATAATTCAGAGACAACCCCAGTCACAAAATAATTCATCAAAACTATATGGTGAAGGGTTCTGAATGAAAGATAACGTTTAAAAATTCAAGATTGTCTGGCGAAAGTTTTTCTAACCAAAAATGAAGATATGCTCATCCTGAATGTTTTTCATAACAAACCAGCTCAAGTACTAAACAAAACAAACAGGGCCGGCTCCAGGCACCAGCACAGGAAGCAGGTGCTTGGGGCGGCCAACGGAAAGGGGCGGCACGTCCCGGTCTTCGGCGGCAATTCGGCGGCGGGTCCCTCAGTCCCTCTCAGAGGGAACAACCGGCCTTCAAATTGCCGCCGAAGAATGAAGTGGCGTGGTAGAGCAGCCGCCGAAATGCCACCGATCGCGGCTTTTTTTTTTTTTTTTCTCTCTCTCTCTCTTCGCTGCTTGGGGCGGCAAAAAAGCTGGAGCCGGCCCTGAAAACAAAACAACCAATCCAAGCATTTATACAAATGAGTGGGATTTTTTTTATAGTAGTGAATTTAATGTAATTTCCTATTTTGGTTTGCTCTTACAGATTTGTTGCTGGATACCAAAACTTCCGTGAAACAGTCCCTGCGGCCCATGATGGAGAGAAGGAGACAGGTAAGCTTTCGGAGAAACTCGTGTCCCTTAAACAAGCTCTAGACTTGGAATACGCCAGCACTGTATTTGCTGCTCAACGGAGTCAGCATTTGCACGAATGTGTGTTTTTTCCCTCTCAAGACATAGAACTATGGAAATATTCTCCTACCCAAATACTGTTACTTAAGGTAGAGTTGCCAAGCTGAGTGCAAGTTTGGCATTCTTACTACTTTCACGCAAAGGTTGCTTAGAACCATTGCGTGGTACCATTTCATGGCTTATTCCTCCAGTGAAGCTGAAAGTGGTGCATACAGGGAGCTGGAGGTCAAGGAGTAGATTTGGCTGGAAAGATGCATTGCAAGGTCTCCATCTGAATCTTACCTGTGTGATTGGGAGCATTCATGCCCCGAGGCAGGAAGATCTGAGGGTACCAGGGAGTCATGGGAGGATAAGAAGGAAAAACAAAACAACTATAAATAGTTCTACACTGAAAGATAACAAAAAATACCTTTTTTTAAATGTCATTTCTGCTTAGAAATAGATGCATGAAGGCTGTTTTTCTGTTCTCCTGTCTTTTTGTCCCTGGCTGAAGTTATGAGACAAAGAGAAGGAAAATGTAGGGGAAGTCAGGAGAGAGAAATCATGCAAACAAATGAAAAGGGCCAAACTGGGGAGGGGAGAAACAGATGATTTCTGAAACTACCTCTACAACCAGCTACTGAGATTCAAAACATGCCACAGGAGCAAGGTCATCAAACCCAGAAACGAGGCAGTCTTCCCTTGAAGATGCTCCAGCCACATGCTGTAGCCACATCCCCATCACCTACCGGCACCTCGGTAGTGTCATACGAACATGCAATATACCTTCAATACAGCAGCACCCATATGGCTCAGCAGAAGGCTGTTGTAAGTTCTGATTTTTACACCGAACTAGTGGGGCTGTGAGTGACATGACGCCACTCATGATGCCCAAGGTTGGGTAGAGATGCTGCTGTTGTAGTAGTGGCCGTGATGATGTTGATGACAATTAGCCAAGGGAGTTCAGGCTGGGAACGAGGAATGGATGCATCTGTCACATTATCCGTTCTATCAGCCATATGATGCCTTAAGCAAGAAGGCAAAGGGAAGGCATTCTGTGTTGTTGTTTGCTCATTCGGCTGAGTGTGGGGGTTATTTGGGGATTTTGTATTTTATGGCTGCTCATGGGGAGGGACTTTGCTGTTCTGTTCCTATCATATTTATTCATTTAGAAAAGAGTGGCATTTTTATATTTGTTTAACCACAACCAAGTCTTCTGTTTCATGGCTGACTTAAAATTCATAAAATGGAGCTGACTATATTCTGTAGAGCTTAATCTGCAAAACTATGACTTTGTAAAACAAAACAACAAAAGCAAAACCCACCAAACAAAACTGATATTTATTTCTGCCCCGAAAGCCCTTTGAAACAAAAAATGGACATTTTGATTAGCTGGGCTCGTGGGCAGAATGCCACAGTATCCAGTTATTGACAAAAGTACTTTTGGGCCCAGGAGGGGGAAGAGGAGGAGAGGAAGATCTGTGTCTACAGAACCACTGATGCAGCAAGATGTAAGTGCTGTGTTGTGTCTAGTTACATCATGTGTGAATCCATCAGTGACTTAAAGACACAGCAAGCTCAATGCAGCCTCCCTTTGCTGCCTTCTCATCTACCGCTGCTGATCCACTGGTGATGAATGTTCAGGTTTACCACTTCATGCGTTCAGGAAACTTTTTATGGGAGCTCTAAATGAATTTCTTTGCTGGAAAAGAGCAGGAACTTCTTCAAACTTTGGTGAAGAGCCACCATCAAATCATTATACTGGTTACACCACACTATTATTATTATTTTACAATAAAATGCAACATTTTGGTAGATGGTAATCTTTGAGTGCCTTTTTATACTCTGGTTATATTCCAATTAACTTTACAGAGCAATGAGTTAGATCCTGGTTGTGGAGTAACTTAGCAGGCAAGTGTGCAGATATTATATGTTTAGCAGTATCTTTGTACACAACCTTGTATTGTTGTTATTATTTGTATGACAGTTGTTCCAAGACTATAATAGGGTTCAAAAAAGAACTAGATAAGTTCATGGAGGATAGGTCCATCAATGGCTATTAGCCAGGATGGGCAGGGATGGTGTCCCTAGCCTCTGTTTGCCGGAAGCTGGGAATGGGTGACAGGGGATGAATCACTTGATGATAACCTGTTCTGTTCATTCCCTCTGGGGCACCTGGCATTGGCCACTATCGGAAGACCGGATACTGGGCTAGATGGACCTTTGGTCTGACCCAGTATGGCTGTTCTTATGTTCTTATGACTTATTAGATAAATAGACCTTCCTCTCCTCCTTTTCACAAGACTAGTCAAGGACAGAGTAAGGGATAGAACCCAGGTTGCCCGACTCCCAAGTCCATTGGACCATATTGCCTCTTCATTAGTGGCTTCTTTTCTTCATAGGAAATGTTGGCTACTATACAGGGATTCATTTCAAAAGTGTTACGATGGGGCCTTTAGCTTTCCTGTGAACATCTATAAGAGAAGGAATCTTGTTTTACCATCTCATCTGAATGGCTGTGATGCTGTCAGTGCAGCACCATTTTATATCGCAATGTATTTAATGTAATCCCAAGTCCTTGTATCGGACTTGAACCCACAACTTTCTGACTTAGAGGTGAGAGTGTTGCCAGCTAGACAGGACTGACACTAAGGAAAGTTGTGCTGGATTTTAGTTTCAGTAGTAATTGTACACCTAGGCTCCAGTGCACTAATTGAACAATTTACCCCTATCCCTTCCTCTTTTCTGCTTGGTAATCTCATCTCATTAGAGATGTGTTTAACTCCACAAAGAGTCTCTTAGCCCATGGCCAAAGTGTCTGAGATCCATGCCTTGACCTACTCATGAAAGCACCACCATCTTTGTAATTTAGCCCTGGAATGATGACCTCCCAAAGATGATGCATCTGGGAAGCTTTGTCTTGCTCATATTGCAATGCTGTTCTTGGCAGTCGTGCCTTCTAGAGGGTATGTGTGGAAATTATATAAAATTGCAGTTGGCATCTGTTCCCAGCTTTCAATATCCGTGGATCTTGGATAATCTAATGCCCATCCATCTCTGCTTGTAGTGTACTAGTTAGTGCAAAATTCCCTCTTTGCCTCTGAGACATGGTGCGATTTGAATTAGTTTTGGGTGGCTTCAGCATTAACCACATTGGTAACGAATCCGTTTCAAATGTTACATTGGAAAGCCTATGATTTCAATGATGTGATGGCTGGCACTATGCTCTTGATGAACAGAGTCTGCAGAAATGTTTAGCAACAACAACTGAGGCCAGCATGCCTTTCCCCATAACAATAGTTGGAGCAGTACATTAACAATAGCGTTGCAATGATATTAGGCATGCTTTGCATCACTGAACTTTATACTAATGCTTGAACAGCTAACAACTCTGGTAAGACAAAAATGAAACTGAAAAGCTGTGCACCACTACCACAGAGATCCTACAGTGGTTACACATCCATTTCATTGTGTTATCATTTGTGCACACTAGTATATTACTATAGAGAGACTGTTGTATTAGGAAAGTCTACCATCAATGGTGGGAGTTTGGTTTTGTCATGGTAATACTTTTGTGTCTGCAGTGTATTGGCATTGTAAGTTCTGCATGGCTTGGCAAAGAGATTTTCACATAGCTGCAGGCTGAATCTATCAGTTTCTCAAGGTTCTTAAACAGGAATGGGTCAAAGATAATTTTTAGGAAGGCAGATGCCCCTTGCTAGGTTTCTTGCACTATAAAGCATTGCACAAGACATGCAATGTGCATACCATCATCAGGCTGTCTGTATAGCTTGCAGATTCTTAAAATCACGCAGCAGGAAAGGGAACTCTCTTAATCCTCTGTATTTGTTGTTTAGCATGACCGGAATAACCTGCTAGTGCTAACATGATCTTCAACACTTGGACACAATCATCTATTATCCTACATAAAGTTGCAGGATGTCAAAATTATCCAATTGTTTGGAGCAAACAAAACAGCTCTGATGCTGCCTATGTATATAATTTTGCTAAAATTTGTTTTTAGTGACATCGTTCTGGGGCTATGCCTCCCCGATCCTACTAAAATTCAGACTTTGCATGAAATCTCATATATGGTATCAAACACTGCTCCTTCTGTTGACCAAAGCTGGTGGTTCATCTTTACTTTCTTTACATTTTCTTTTCTGTGGGAAGTGAAAAGTAAAGAGAGAGAGAGAGAGAGAGAGAGAGAGCGACAGATAAGAAAGGTTTGGAACATGATGGTTTGGGTTGGCATCTCCTCTATACTGTCTACTAACACTGTGGGGCAGGTCCTCAGCTGGTTTTAAGTTGTCTTAGTTGAGGATCTGCTTCTATCTGTTCAAACCTACCCTAAGGAAGTAACATGAGGGTGTGGGAAGAGTGGGCCTTTACAAATCCTTCCTGTTACCCCACAAGTCATTCTTTCTAACATATGATCTTTTTAGCCGTCTCTAGCATCAATAGTAGCAGTTTTGTCCCAGATGACAAGAATGGCAAGATCATATCTGTCATATCGGGGGACAAAAGAAGTAGATAAGCCAAACTTTCAAACATGAAGGCCTTAACAGGGCATCTAAATTCTGCATTCTAAAAAAGAATCGATTAGTTGTAAATCCAGCCCCATTGACTTTAACTGCTTTAAGAAAAAAGGAAAAGATCTGTGAAGGATATATTTCATGCAAACTCATTTTTGTGATCTATCTCTGCACATACTAATATCTAATAAAATCACTATTGTCAATGGTATGATAATATTTTCTGATATAGGTATTGCAACCTTTTCATTTCCTATTACCCTGTCTCTCTGCTGCTCCTGGTGGTGGTGGTGTAGAACTGTAGGCTCAGTTACTGGGTGAGCATTCATCTAGCCATCAAGAGAAAAAGCCTGGGGAAAGAATTTGATGATGGCACTGACCTTCAGCTCCTAAACATGCAGATAATAAAGTTAAAAGGAGAAACACAAAAGTGAGAGGGGAAGTAAATGAAAATAAGCCCTGTGTGGTCTAGGGAACAGTGCACCACCTCTTTCTGGATTTCTCAATGGAACAAATCTGTTGTAAAGGGTGCAAGCTTGAAGGGCTCACGAAGCTTTTCAGCGCATTGCCGGATTCTCTGAAACCCTCAGCATCGTTCTCCTTTTTGGCCAGCGGAGTCGATAAAATCAGATCAAGGCTTAGCATTTCTAAACAAAGGGGAGTGGTAAATGGGTTTTTAAACACTGGAACCTGTCCAGCTCATTGGGAGGCAGGGAAGGGGAGGAGAAGGGAGGGTCGCGCGGAGACAGCACGAGGTGCCAAACTTTGAGCGGAGTGGCACTTGTGAGCAAAGTTGTTGGAAAGTCATTTAGTTGGCCTTGGCATAGCATCCCTTGCTTGTGTTGTGCGGGGAGGGGGTGCGTGTGGAACAGATTGCCAGACGCCTGTGCCCATGAAGGGTGGGGAAAGAAGGCTGCCCTGGAAAGATGCCAATGTTCCCTAGGCTTTGTGCCATGCGGATTTTTTCCCTCCTTTCCCCCTCCCACAAACACACGCTCACAGGCTGGCAGGAAGAGCATGCTGAAAAGGATCTGACAGTTTGAACAACACTCGATGACTTCGTTTGTTTTCCCTGACTTCCTGCCAGCAAGCAGGTCTATGGATGAGAGGCTTTATTAGGCTTTTAAAGCCACTGACATTGGTCTTTCTTTGACCTGAGGTACTTGAGAAGAAATGAAAACAATGTGTAACTTTCATGAAGTTGAAAGAATGCCCAAATAGAAGAATACGGTTTACAAGAGATACAAAGTATCCAAAAATGCTTCCCAGGGTGAAGTGGAATAGAACGGGGGGGGGGGGGGAGAGTAACGGGGGACCTTTTTCTGGGCAACGGAAGAATGCTTTCAGTCTGGGATCCCAATGAGGAGGCAAGCTGATCCAGCTAATTAGGATATGACAAGATGATCACGTCCTAAGTATTGAGTCCTAACTAGTCATCGATTATCTATCTAGGCACCTAACATTGCTGCCAGTGGGAAAAATACTGGAAATTAATACTTCCCACCAGAAGCCAGTAAACAGCCATTCAGTTGCTAGTCTCATGTCGGTACTGATGGAGAACAGATTTTCTAATATGCTCCAGTTTCTTCTCTTCCAATATACTGCATATACCTGTCACAAGAGCTTTGAAAGCTATGCTATAAAACATGTATTAGTGGAGGTAATAGGGAAGGACTGTTATAAGGCCACTGGAGATGAGGGCATCTCAAAAAAGTCAGATTTGGTTCTGTATATTCTCCAAACTAGCCAGGCCTCTTGAATCCTCGTATGTGAACTTTGTGTGAACCATGCCTTTATTGTGCACAGAAGTTTGGATCAGGGATATTGGCAGGAAACAAAGATTTAGTCCTTGCTTCTGAAAAATCTTTTTGGGGGTTGAAGGGAGAAGGAGCCATGGAAGCTAGAAGAGATGAAGAAAAAGATGTGAACCCCCTTGAGCGGAAAAAATGGTTTGAAATAGGCTTTGTCTACACACACACATACACATTACACTGATTTAACTAAATCCATTTTGAAACTCATCTAGGGTATGTCTACACTTAGAGCTGAAGGTGTAAATTCCAGCTGATCAAGCTAACATGCTAAAAACAGAGGGTAGTCATGGCAGTGCGAGTGGTGGGAGGGGCTAGCTACCCCAAGTACATAACTAGCCTCTCGGACAGGCTTGTACTTGGGGCAGCTAGCCTCTCCAATTGTTTATGTCTCCATGGCTACCTGCTATTTTTATGCACTAGCTCAGTCCAAGCTAGTGTGGATTATCTCCTCGAGCTGGAATTTACACCTCCAGTTTGAAATGTAGACTCCCCTTAGTTAAATTGGTACAACTGTATTGTACAGAAACTCTTTAAAAAGTTTGAGTGCCTTATTTCAATATGGCTTATGGAACTGACTTAAGCTGATATTTATATTTCTGTAGTTTCTATGGTCCTCAACCAGGTTGGGACCCGTTGTGTTCTAGAAATATATAGAAAATGGGCTAGTAAACAAGCTACATTGATATAAAGCACTCTTAAACTGATTTAAGAACATCTACATGAAGGGCTTTCACCAGTTTAACTAAATCAGTTTCTAAACAAACTTAGTGAAATCAGTGCAACCTTTGAATGTAGACGAGGCCTCAGTGGATCAGGATGTAAGATTCTTGGATGTTGAAAATAGGTTTCATTATGTTGGAAGGAATCTTCATTGGGAGAAAGAATAAATATGAGTTCATTTTATTTGTTTTTTTCCCCCCAGCCACAAAGAGGGGAAATGATACTCATTCAAGCTTATGGGACTGAAGGAATTTTTAATTATAAATAGAGAGAAGATGCCTTAACAAACCGTATGGTTTCCTGCCTATCGATCTTTGTGGAAAATGGTGGAAAATGAAATGAATCTATTTAGGTCCAAGCAGACTAGCGGAACAGTTTGCATTATTACTAGACATGAATGATGAATGGTGGTGGAAACTCACTGAGGGCCAGATCCAAAAAAAACCCTTTGAAGTCAATGGGATTCTCTTCATTGACTTAAATGGGCTTTGGATCAGACCATGACTACCTAGTGAACACAGAAGGAACAAAGATGTGGTTATAAGAGTAGGGCTAGCTAATACTTTCTGCCACCTGGAGACCTCACAGTGTTGTGACCCAAAGGAATTCCAATGGTGGTCCAAAAAGATTTGAGCATTGGCCCAATCCTGTTCCCACTGGAGTCAATGACACAACGCATACTCCTGTAGAGAAGGAGGCCTCCAGTTTTTAATATTCTCGCTATTCATTGCAGTATCTTTGCTTATAGGATTGTTCTGTGTTCATTTGTGCAAATTAATTCTGGAAGGGTAATGTTAAAAAGGGCATTGCAGTGGTGTTCTGGAGGGGTCTAGCTCTTTTCCTTGTAATAATATCTTCTGTTGTGCTAAATAATACTTCAGAAGGCTCACATATTGATTAGCAACATAGATATTCAAAGTCTACCCAGTGAGCTCAGGTCAGCATGACATCTTTGTTTCCTAGTACTCAGATGGACTGCTTGCCGGGTCCTTAAATGGTTCATCTAGCTAGCCATGCATCACTGGAGGGACTGATTGCTTCTACACTAGTCCATGAACTTAATGAGCAATGTATGAAAAATCTCTCCAAAGGTTTGATGTTTTGCTGTGAACTTCTGTTGCTGTGAAACAGGGAGAGGATTGACTTGGAAATAGGACTCACTACTGCGCCTTTTGCTTAGGCTCTTAAGCTATTCTGGTTGTGAGATTTTTTTCTTCTTCTTGTCTTTATGTAGGACTGAACGTTCTGAATGATCATGTTATTGAATGTGTCCAATGAGCCATATGGAAGCTGTGAGGCTTCAGGAGTGTTTTGGGAATGTAATGTCTGAAATTGATCAGCTCAGCATTCTTATTACTGCATTACATTCACAGCCATATCCACTTGTTCCCTTTAATTTACATTTTTTATAAGAAGCCTTGGTGATGACATGAGAGATTCTTACCCCCCTGCTCCCACATACACACACCTGAAATAAGACAAATGAAGACCAAAAACACACAATGAGGGGGAAAGGCTTTTGGAAGTGCCATTTGGGATTCACCTTGACTAAATGATGGGCAATGTTTTGTAAAAGGTGCTTTGTCTTCGAGTTGCCTTGTAGAGTGTGTAGCTTTAGATAACTCAAAGTTTCTGACTTGGAAGATTCAGCTCTTGTGGCAACATCAAACAGCCAAAGACAAATTATACGGGCTCCATGAAACGCCCCTGAAGTAGGGCTACGTTTTATTTTGCTTCCAGCAAGAAGCTATAAAATATACAGAAAGTAGAATTTTACCTCCTGGCAACATCCTGTATTCTTTTTCTCTGAGGCATCTGTAGCTACTGTTTCCACACACCTTCCTGTATTTGGCTTTCCTGTCCTGCTTCCAAAAAACCTACTGTCAGTTGTTTAACAGTTTTGCTAGCAAATCGGGCAGTGGGAACTTTTTCTTGCTGTGCCTCTTTGTTCTCCTGTGTTTGAAGAGTCTGTTATTTTCCTGCACCTGCAGAGCCTGTTAATATCCTCAGACGGTTCAGTTCCTTGACTACATAGCAAACCCACACTGACTGAAATGCCGTCGGATGCATCTTCCTTCCTCTTTTTTAAAATGATCCCTATCATACTCTTCAGTCTTGATTGCCATCCCATAAGCAGCGAAGGCTGAACAATGGAGGAACAGAATTTGATTCAATTCAGTGGAACTGGTCCCACTATGAAGAGGTTAACCTTAAAAAAGAGACCAACTCAGAGTATTCATTAGGGGCATGTTGTTGGCCACAGTAGCTGGTATCTAATAAACACAAGGGCATAGGAAATGACAGCAGCAAAGGCTGGTGATATCTGAAAGCAAGAGTGCTAAATTAACAAGTCAAGGCGCATTCAGACCCATTTTACTGCAGCAGGTAATCACACTACTCAAACTAGGGGAGACAAAGCTTTACCCAAAGGAACTTCCATTGAATTATGGGATGGAATAAGACTAGAACACAACCTGGTTCTGTTTGTCTAGTTGGTTCAAACAGTGGGAGATTGTTAAAGAGCTGAACCCCGGAATGATTTCCTCATTATGCACTTCTACATCAAAATGTTATACATCATTTTAAATAGATAGAATAAAATAGATTATCCCCCCCTTAAATCAATACACAAAGGGGTCCATGAGTGAGAAGGTGGAGGCTGAGTAAGGCTTGCTAGGATCCAAATTGTTCTCCTCCCGGTTCCGTTGAAATCACAGACTGGGGCAGTATTATCGTCTCTGTGGCGTTCCCACAAGGTCCAAGGCTGGGGAAGAAGCCCTGATAGTGCTTCTCCAATGGAGCTGTTGGGGTATGCCAGGGCTAAAGCCAGTGTAGAGGCACAAAGCATCCATGCAGGTGGTCCTGGCCTTCCAGGGATCCATTAGGAACAGCTGAGTTAGAGGACTGGCTCTATGGTCATATCTGGTTTTGCTGTTCTAATGGAACAATGAGATTTCCTCCCTCAGAGACACCTCTCTTTTGATGCGATGTGATGATCCTGGGCCCTTACCTTTTATGCCTTGTTCCAGCAATTCAGTCTAGCCTCATCCTGATGCCACAAATCAAGGGAACTTTGTTACATGTCTTAACAAATAGCCATAGATCAGGGCTTCATTGTGTTAAGGCCCCTGGATGCTACCATGATACAAATAATGAAAAAGAATAATAAGGCACTTGTCACCTTTCATAAAAACTTGAAACATTGTCCTTGACACTTACTATTCCATGGTCACGAATTCATGCTTCATTGGGATCCTGATGGTATTATGTATCACATCTGTATGAATCCCCAAAATATTAAACATTTTAACAAGGAATAGCAAATAACAGGAATGCACAGTACAGCTATTGGGCTGACTTCTCTACATCAAAGCAAACCACATGTAACCCATGACTAGCACCTCTAATTTTCATTTTCATGGAAGAAGGTAGAAAATGTAACATGCCTCCTTGGAAGATACAGGGAAATTGTTCTGTACCTGAGTGAGCCAAGATGAAAGAATGGCCAGAGAGGGGAGCTTTGTTTCATGAGATTATGCCTCTGTGTAGATATAATGCTTGAGAGCTATATAAGCTATAAACTCCGCTCAACATCTCGATCTGTAATTGTACATCAGTCATAAATGTTACATTTTCAACCTGGGTTGGATTTCAAATGAATGGCTTTTTATTTATTTTTTTCATGAGAGAACTGGGTAATTGGCAGAGCTGTGCAAAATGACGACCCAAAAATGCATCATTTCAGTCTGAGCCTTTTGCAACGCAGAAATGTTTGGGTGCAGGTCATTTGCAAATCAAAAGCACGAGAAATGCCAAGTGTTGCATGGCCATCACCCAAGAGATATTTTGAAATTTAAATATGAAAATAGGAAATTACTAAATATTCATGATTTCTTTCAATTTTGCTTGAAAATTTTTGAGTGAAAATTGGTGCATTTTTCACTCCAGTAATGCCTTATTTCTTTACCAAGACCCACATAGCTGGATGAGGTTTGGTATGGGAAAAGGTGAAAAATCAATTTTTTAGGTTTGTTGAAAACTTTGCTCTTGTTTAATAAGAGGGAACATTGATTTACAACAGGTTAAATAAATATAGTAAATGCTCTGTATAAATCGGGCCTGATTCTCCTCTCACATTTGGCGTAAATCAGGAATAGCGCCATTAAAAACCAGGGAGTTCTGCTGCTATGAAGCCAGTTAAGTTAGAGGACAATCGGGATCCTTATGCAATAGTTCTACCCACTACAAACATACCTCAGCCCAAGAACACTTATACTTCCGCTATGTTTACACTACGAGCTAGAGGAGTGATTCCCCTGTTGGCGTACACACACTCACGCTAGCTCTCGTCAAGCTAGTGCGACTGTCAATAGCACTGTAGCCATGGTAGCACAGGTAGTAGTGGCAGTGGAGGCGTGGCTTAGTCTGAAACCCATGTGTATGTATTTCACATGGCTTAGCCGTGGCCTCCACTGCTACTACACATGCAGCCACAGCTACGCTGCTATTTGTACTCACTAGCTCCGAGTGTGCGCACACTCACAGGGGAATCACATCCTTCGCTTGTAGTGTCAATGTAGCCTTCATCTGGCAGTTCTACTGAGCCCCTAAAGCATGGATCGGAGGAAACATCCCCTGTCTGCTAAAAACTCCAGGACTAGCTCTCCACTTTTTTTTTAAACTTTGTGCTGTCATTAACCAACTGGATGTAAAATGCAACCCTTAAGGTGTGAGTGGCTTACACTTTGCACAGGTGTGACAACACCAGGTGCAAGACAGGTCCATCATGTTTCCTGTGTTGTGAGCACAGATTTTAAAATCTCTGCTTTAAAAGTTCAATGAGGATGACGAGTGACTTGGAGAGTCGCAATCTGCCTTGCAGTTTACCCGAGGCAGAGGGCAGTTCGGGGGACATGGACCCTGTACCAGCTCAATGCCTGGCATGGTATGTGTCTCAGCCAGTGTGCAGGCAGACTGGGCTCCACCCACTCCTTGCCCACTTGCTCAGGAGAGGGAATAGCAGCCCTGTGGAGACTCCATGCCATCCTGGCAAAGCCAGTACATGGTGCAAGGAAGTATGGGGGTAGGTGCACAGGAGAGGCCATAATCTGGCCTGGCATAAGATTTGTGAACTTTGTGTACTGATCTGTATTTCTTATGTCAATCAAAGCCCAGCAGAGAATGCGACTCCATCCTATGTCACTTGGTACAGAACCCTGGGCTTATTTTATTTTTAAGCGACAGCTGAATTTTCAGGAAGAGCCATGTGTGTTTCATTTCCCCATCTGTGGCATCCTTTCTAGGAATCAAAGACATGTAGGGCTGGAGGGGACCTCAAGAGGTCATCTAGTCTATCCCCCTCCACTGAGACAGTATTACATTATAAAATCACATGATGAAACAAAACATCTAGTGTATTTATTATAACCAAATACCCAAAAGTTTTAAACCTGTGTTGGAAAATCTGGCCCAGTGCCATAGTTTCCTGATCTGCAAAATGGGGATGATAATATTTATCCAACTTGTAAAGTGCTGTGATATGCTCAGGTGAGAAGGTCTAAGGAGGAGATGTCATGCTTAATACTTAGTCCTACCATGAGTGCAGGGGACTGGACAAGATGACCTCTCGAGGTCCCTTCAGGTCCTATCATTCTATGCCTTCTCTGGCTGATAAACCAGAATCTCTCTAAGGGCAACATAAAGTAGAAAAAAATTAAAAATGGAAAATGTTTATTTCAAAAATGAGATCACATAAATGGTATGAAACAGTAAAATGGAGATTTCATTTCTTTGTGTCTAATGAACACTTTTATTTTCTTTTCGTACCACCAAAAGGATTTTTTTTTTTAAATAAGCAGGTTTACAAAGAAATAGATTTGTTCTTGCAATAGTGCCTTTTGAATTACGTTCCCCTGCCGCCCTTTAAACAGTACATGCACATCCCCCCTCTCAGTGCTCTCTTATTTTATTTTTTAATTTAAATTTCCTTTATGAGAAATCAGATATATGCCTGGTTCATTTCTGAATAGCATTTCTTTTAGTCCCTGTAAAGTTGTCCATGTTTCCTCCCTCCCCCCCAAAATGTATGTGCTGATCTTCTGTGTTCTTTAATACCTTTCAGGAGATTTCCATTTTCTGCATCAAGTCTTCCTAAATTGTCTCTTTAATCCCCAGGTTCTTAGTGCTTGGCAATGCTACTTGTTCTGAAGTGCTGCGATCGGAAGGTGGAGTTTTCTTCTCATTAGCTGCTTTTAACATTCACCTCCTTTGTTTGTGTATCTTCTTTAGATCCCTTCCCTTTGTGGGCATGGCTTTGCTGTTGCGAAGTGTTAATGAGCCTGTGGCAGGGATGACATCTGTGACAGAGGACATTAGGTTTTGAAAATGTACTTCTTGTGTTATGAGGCCTGTTACCTCATTTGAGCAGCAACTGAAGCTTTTAAAGAGCAAAGACAAAGGAAACACTAGCTTAGGGCTGCTACTTTTTGTCATGACGGAAGTCCAAGGAAGGGAATCCGGGAGGGGGAAGGGGGAGATATGGAACAACATTTGTAAGGGGGGAGGAGAAAGAGAGGGATATGGTGAATTGATTTGAAAATACTGTGAGTCACTTAAACAAATATCTGGCATAGGAATAAAGTGGTATAGAATACATCAATGGCACATCCATCTGTTCAGATCCTTTATATTCGATTCCATAGTCACGGCTATCGGAGGAAGCCGTGTTAAAGCCGTGCAATCATAGGCACATAGGCTGCATCTTACCGAGCAGATTAAACTAGTGATTTGCAGCCTCTGGGCTGCAAATAGATGTCAGGGGGTCACGACCATCATGACCTTCCTGTGTTGTCAAAGGAAAGGGGGGTAGATCCCGGCTAGATGGGATGGTGGATCCCAGTATGGGAAGGGTTGATTCACCCCTGCATTACTGCAGGGTGACACCAGCGTGACCCAATTGGAATCTTGTGGATCAAGGCCTTAGTCTTAATTCCAGCAGTGAACACCTGTTATTTCAGCGGAAAGTGAATGTACCTGGATAACTGTTCAATGCTTTATAAATCTGGAGGAACGGAGCTGGTTCTAGACCGATCTGACTTTGCTGCTCTTGCCCCGTCAGAGAGCCTGGGCTTCTTTGGCCACATGCATTACACCTCTCTTGGAAGAACCATCCTGATAAAGTAGCACTTCCAGATATGAGTCTCCGTTAAAGTTTTCCTAATAAAATAACGTGTAGTGCCCAGGGGCTTTGACATATGTTTGAGAAATCTGTAAGCAAACTATTTATCAGAATGTAGATATTTGTGGAAAAGTAAAAAGCCACCTTTACTGGAGGGGGAAGCGGAGGGGAATCATGTGAATTTGGAAGCTATAATAGCAGCTGCCAGATGGCCTAAGGGATTAATCCAGTGGTTCTTAAACTGGGGCCGCTGCTTGTGTAGGGAAAGGACCAGGCTGGTTTGTTTACCTGCCGGGTCCACAGGTTCAGCCAATTGCGGGTCCTACTGGCTGCGGTTCGCCGCTCCAGGCCAATGGGGGCTGCAGGAAACGGCGGCCAGCAAATCCCTTGTCCCACGCCGCTTCCCGCAGCCCCCATTGGCCTGGAGCAGCGAACCGCGGCCAGTGGGAGCCACAATCGGTCGAACCTGCAGACCCGGCAGGCAGGGCCGGCTCTGGATTTTTTGCCACCCCAAAAAAATATCTGTGGGGCGGCCAGAGCACCGGTGCAGGGGGACTCCCGGCACTGCAGATGTGCCCCTGGCAGCGGGGGGGAGAGAGAGAAGGGGGGCCAGGGCTTCCTTCAGCGGGGCGCTCACCACGTGGCCCCTCCCGCCGCACCGCTCCGGTTGGCGGGCAGGGAAGGACGCGGGCTGCTCTGCCAGGCTTGCTACAGACCTGGCACCAGCTGGGGCAGATGGAGTGTGCAGCCCGCTCCCAGCAGGGCACTCCCCTCCTCCGCGCCACTGCCCCCTACAGGGTGGCCAGAGCGGCAAACCAAAAAGAAAAAAGAAAAAAACCTGCAGGGCGACCAAAGCGGCGAAGCAAAAAAAAAGGATTCGAGGGAATGCCGCCCCTTAGAATCTGCCGCCCCAAGCACAAGCTTGTTTGGCTGGTGCCTGGAGCTGGCCCTGCTGGCAGGTATAAAAAACCAGCCCAGCCCGCCAGGGGCTTTCCCTACACAAGCAGCGGCCCCAGTTTGAGAACCACTGGATTAATCCCTGGTCTAGGAGCAAAGAAGTCCTGCATACTAATCCCACCTATGCCACTGACTGATTAGCTGTTCATTACATAGGTAAATATCACTATCCTCATTTTACATAAAGGGAAACTAAAGTTCAGAGAAGTTAAGGGTCATACAGCCCAAGGTCATACAGTAAGTTAGTGTCAGAACAATTATTATAACTTATAGCGCAAAATTGGATGCACAGGTCTGAAAATTTAGGCCTAGATCTCCCAACCACTAGGCCACAGTGCCTTCTGGCAAGTTCCTTACACTTTCTGAGCCTTCAAGTCTTAGTCTGTAGTTGTTGTTTTTGGATTATTTGTATGACTGTAGCACCTAAAGGGCCCCATCACGTACAAACACCGCTCAAAAACACAGTTCCTAGCTGAGCAGAGTGGTCTGGTGAATTACACATAAACGATTAGCCAGGAGACCGGTGTTTCAGTCCCAGTTTTGACACTCACTTGCTATGGAAGTGGGAAGTGCCCCTTGCCAGGAAGAAGCATGCGCTTTGATAGCTACACAGAGACATTCCCAGTGTTGCCCTGGATTTGAGGGGTGTGTATACCCCAGAATGTGATCAGGCTAATTGCAACCAAATTATGTGCATTCAGTCCCCATGAATTAATGCTCTAGAACACCACATAGTTAAGGGTTAATTTGGAGACAGGCTTTTAGAAACAAGATCAAATCTAGCTGGCAGTTTCTGCTAGTCAGAATGGGAGGAGGGGACAGACAAGTAAACAACTGAGTCTGAAAACCTTGGTGGTTGGGAAACCTTGAGTCTAGACGCCTCGGAGATTAAAAGTTTATTGAAAGTTAGAAAAGTGGTGATCTAGTAGGGTTCATTATGACCTATGTGTTTTGTAAAAGTTAGTTATAAAAGGTGGGCTAATAGAGTATACTTGGGAGCAGTCCTCTGAAGCCATCTTAAGAGACATTTTTCCTGACACCCTTTCTCCCCGGTGGGTGAGCAACTGGCCACAGCGGTGCGAACCTGCTGTTTATTACTCAGTACTGTTCCGGATGTTAGGTAAATATCTGGGATGTTCTAAACCTATTGCTTATGTTGGTGTGTGCTTCAATCTAATAAACTGCAGTGTTCGACAAGAGCACGCTGACTTGCATTACTCCTTGATCAGACAGAATCGCTGAGTTCCTATTGCCCCTGTACACCACCTGGAGTGAAATCGTTAAGTTGCCCTTCTTGGGAGTTCTGCAAACCCCGGATAACACCAGGGTGACAGAAGGAAGATGGAGCAACATTGGTGCTGCTGGAAATTGACATCATTGCTTTGGCTGAAGTAGCCTTACAAACGTTTACCACGGTTCCTCCACTAAAAAGGGCGGGCTGGAAATTCCATTCAGCAGTGGATCTTCTGGCCTCGGCCTCTGCAATATCCATCCCCCTGTCCCAACCCATCATCAATGCAGAGATTCTGCCCATAACCTCCTGGAATCCAGACCAACACCACTTCCATCGCCTGTCTGATCTCCAGGGCTGTTGTCTAGCCCCTAGGGGTTTAAAACTCCAGTCCCAAACGTAGAAGTTCCATGGAGTTTCTTTTCCCAGCTTCCGAAAGGCATCCAAATCCCTGTCTGAAAAGTGAAATGAAAAATTGGATGGCGCGTGTTTCTGTCATGGAACCAGGTGACTTCAGCGCCTGGAAATATATGGTATCCATGCTGTTTGCATGACAGGTCTCTGCATGTTATAACCCTGGCAACAATCAGTGCCATGGAAGCGAGCTAGCCTCTCTTTCGTTCCTCTCAACAGCTCTTGCTCCCTTCCCTGATTAAGAAAAAGAGCTATTTATGGGAATAAACAAGGTGACCTCTATATGGCTGATTCAGAGTCATAGTAGGCTCATACCTCCTCAGAAAAGAGAAAAACTCTTAAACATCCATCATGTGCATTTGTAACTTACATTTAAAATGGAAGAAAATTGTTTAAACAAAAGAGGTGCTAAAATAAAACAATTAACTGGAATTCAAAGATTTCTGCATTCCCAATTACTTCACCTGCACAGTCTGGGGAAAATAGCCAGCATTTCCAGAGGAAGCATTTTTTGTAGCTTTTAAACTCTAAAAAAATATTTTCAATCAACTTTTTTTTTTCCCTTTAAAAATCAGTGCCCAATGACCTGCAGGCAGGAGACAGCTGAGGATAGTGTTGCTGGCTGCAGAGTGAATGTTATGATCCAACTGTCCCTCTGTGATATGGACGTCGCTGAATCTCTAGTCTCTCTAGAGTAACGTACACAAAAATGTGCTCCATTGAGGATGGGGAGGCAGGTAAAAAAGGGTGACCTGTGCCCTTAAAGAAAAGGGGTGAGAGTGGAAGGATGATGCAGGAAGAGGAACAAGAAGGGAAGGTGCAGTGTGATAAACTCAGGAGCTGTAGATGCTGATAAAGGACTGTGGCAGTAAGAAGTTGTGTTGTGCTCAATTACTGTGACTGGTTGAACAGAATTAAACTCTGGTTACACATGAAAGGAACTTGGTTCGGATCAGTTTAATGTGACTGGGCATTAGTAAAGTTATATAGTGATTGTCTGAGCCAAAGTTATAAAGAGAAAAGACGTGTGTACATTCTCTCTGTGTCTTTCTATCTTCCACAGTTCCAAACCAGTGAAATAATACAATGTGACTGTCCTTTGAACTGGTTCCTGGAAAATGCAGAAGAGGTTCAGTGATGCTGGTTCTGTGCCAAATTCTGCAATCTAACATGCATGGTGAAATTCCATTGACCTCTGGAATTGCACAGGTGTAACCAAGACCAAATTTTTTCCAGTGCCTCTGTATAATAATTGTGTCATTTTATGCAATAACAAAATGAATGAAGCTGTTTACATTACAATTTTGCCCACCTAGCATTCCTAATTATTCTAGTGCTCTGTGGGATTCTGTGCTCCACCATCCCCAGATTCTCACCTTGGGATCTAAATTTCCCATAAGTTGCAGTGTTTGTTTCCAGAACAGCAGCGATCCTGTGAAACCGACTCTACTGGGGGGTGTTTCAAAAGGGGCTTTATGTGTGGGAAGATCAAAATTGCTCCAAAAATATGCAAAGTCTGTACAATGAAGGGGACTAAATTCTGCCCTTCTGTGCCAGTAGCTCCAATTTGATTTTATGAGCGCAGCATGGGAATCCAAGCACAAATTCAAAATGGCAGAATATACCTTCTAGCTGATCACAGGATACATGCCACACACAATGATACAAGCTCCTCTTTTCCCACAATTTGTGGTCACTTATGGTTATTATTGCTTGAATAATTCATTGCTATATTTTTATGACTTCTTTTCATCCGATCCTCATTTACATTTTTTTCTCATTACCTGACCAGCTCTGCGTACATTTTTGTTTAGGAGACAAATGGGGAAAACTCACAGGAAGAGCCACCTTCTTCTAACACTGAGCAAGGAACTTTACTAGAATGCGGAAAACAATAGTAGGCCTAAAATGTCTCTCACTGATTCACTGCGGATCTCCTTCCTAGAATATTCTCTAGACCATTTCTGCTTGGCATCTATTTAAAAAGTAAAAGTAATCCTCACATTCCTTCCCTTGTTAAGATACTCGTTGAAAGAAAACAAAATGTTTGTGTAGTTTAAAGTCAAAATTTGGCCTGAGATGCATAAGCTAAAGAAGATAAAATATTTTAAGGCAAATTTTAAAAGGTGCATATATATTCTCTTCTTTTCATTAACAATAATTTATTTCCCCTCAATTTTCAAAAGTGGCTGGCTACCTTAACAGAACATGTAAATCCTTCCTGTGCAGGTAGATGTGCAACCCCCTCTTTATCATTATCATTATTATTTTACCAGTCATTGCATCCGATTGCACCTAGCACATTGTAGGTGCGATAAGATTATAAAAGCAGCATGGTCTCTGCACCAAAGACCTTGCAATGAGTGTGATTTGGGGGGGTTTTGAGCATCCAAAAGTGGGTTCTCGATGTTTCATTAGAGCATCCACTTCTGGAAACTGGTCGCTAAGGGCCCATTCTAAAGCTTACTGAAGTCGATGGGAGGTTTTTTCCATTAATTGCAGGGCTTTGGATCAGCGCTTAAGTGTCACACCACTCAGGATATTTTTATTTCCCTCTTTTAATGATTCTCTCTCTCTCTCTCTCTCTTTATTCCCTTCATTTCAAAATCAAAGCTACTGTGTTCTCATGTAACTCTGCTCTCCATGCTGGGCAGGCTTGATCTCCTATGGGTATTTCTTAGGCCCAGAGAAATGTCCAGATGTCTCCGCAAGCTCATAACTGCCTTGCATGACCTGCAGGGTGTTAGTTGCTTACATAATTTATTTTAGTTATTATATTCCTTGGGATTTATATCCAGAAGCACCTCCCATAAGCTGTCTAACCCCACACAGCAGGCTGCCTGTTCCAACTGGCCACAAATATATCACCTTACTTGGGTTGGGGCATTTTTATATCTTTAAAAGTTAATCCAGCTCTGAGCTGGATTAAGGATGGAACATCCCCTTAACCAAAGGCACATAAGGTCAGGGCAGACAGCCATGTGGATGTTCCAGGCTAAGAACCGGAGCCATCAAATTTTGCCCTAGATCAGGCCTGGTACATTTTCTTTTGAGGGTCTTTTAAATCTTGAATGTAGGTGTTCCCAGGAGAGGGAAGGCAGATGAGAATTAGACTAGCCCCAAGTAGAAAAAGCTGCCTGGGAACTAGGTGGAGACAGGCTATCAGGGAAGCAGAGACTACCTGGAAAGGAGCAGGAATAGTCTTTCAGTGTGGGGAGTTGGAGGGCAAGGTGAATTCATTGCAAAGAATTAATAGACAGGCAAACTGAAACAAGATGCTAGTGACAGCACGATGCACTTAAGCTTTGTTCTTGTGGTTCGTGTCGTCACCACAGTACTTTGATGCGTTTCCCTTATATCTCACAGCTGTCTATCACTTATTCCACAGTGTTATATAATACACTAAGATCACTGACTGTACGCCCTCTGAACAACAAAATGCTTTTCACTGTTACCCCTTGAATAAATAAAATGCAACGATCTGCTGATTACACTTTCTATTGCTTTCGATTAGGATCTATTTAAAGGAGGAGTTCTTGGCGTGATCTCTCACTTAGCACAGTGTCAATCAGGAGGAATCTGACTGGACTCAATAGAGTTACATGGAGGCAAAACCAGCATAAAAGCAGAATTGGGCCCTTTGCCTTTAATTGTCAACCCTGCAGCCATAGCATGCTGGAAAGACGAGTGTTCTTGTAACAGGACTGTCCCTTACCAGGGACTCCTGTTTTGGTTTGATCCAGAACATCTGTCCACTTCATTTAACCTACAAAGGCCCAATCCTCCAGTGCTAAAGTCAGTGGGGAATTTTAGGTGGATAAAGTCTGCAGTCTGGGGCTCCTCCTTTTCTATCAGGTCATTTTTCTGTTGCATTTTACCTCTCAATGCAGTCGAAATAAATGCTCTTAGCAGGTTTCTTTGTCCTCCATATTTTCATTCCTTAACTGTTTTATGGTTTGTTTTTATCTAATAGGTTTTGGTTTGCTGCCCTGACTGGTAGGGTAAAGGGGAATTAGTCACCTGGGCCCAGATCCTCTGAAAACAATGGAAGATAGGAGCATAAATATCATTTAGGCTCTGGGTCCTAGCCCCTTTGTTTGCCCTTTGCAGATCCTGGATCTGGATCAGAGCATAGCCATTCTTCTCTCAACACTCCCCACTGTCAGCAAGTGGGCGGGGAGGGAATGGGAATTGGCAGGGAATCATAGGAACTTTGGTTCTGCCTCCTCCTCCATTCTCTGATCAGACTATATGGCCAATCCTGAGTGGGAAAGATAAGCTTCCTCCTTTCAAGTGCTACCATAACTTACGCACGCTGGAAGAAGAAGGGACCCGGGGAGGAACTGTGATTTTTCTAGGAATCTCAATTCCTTTCTGCTGCTCCAGGCTGCTCCTGGAGTGGAACAGAAGTTACACACTGACACTTAGTGAGGTTTGAGGCTAAAGGCTCAGTCAGTCCCCACGGTGATAGGAGCTTAAGGGTACATCTACCTGGAGGTGTGATTGGAGCTTGGGTGGGCATACCGTGCTAGCTTTAATTTGGCTAATGTGGCTCAGACTTGCAGTGCAGACCATGGCAGCATGGGCTAGCAGCATGGGCATGTTCCCAAGGTCCCGGGCGGGTTGGTTCAGGCTGCACCAAAACCCATACCACTGTGTCTTCATGGCTATTTTTCACTGTGCTAGCTAGATTAAAGCTAGCATGGGCATGCCTACCTGAGCTGCAATCACACCTTCAATTGCAGTATAGACATACCCTTAGAAATGTGGATGGAATAGTAATCCCACCTAGTTCTTTTCATCTGCATGTCTCAAAGCACTTTACAAAGGAGGTCAGTAGCATTATGCCCAATTTCCAGAAGGGTAAAGGCAAACACAAGGAGATGAAGTGACTTGCCCAAGCTCAACCAAGCAGGCCAGTGGCAGAACGCGGAATATAATCCAGGTCTCCCATGTCCCAGGCCAGTGCTCTGTCCTGTAGGCCTCACTGCCTCCTGTAAAGTCTGAACCAGACATACTGATGTGAATTAGAACATGGCTGGACTTAGCCTGGGAAGAAAATGACTTTGGTTGTCCATTTTCTCCACTGTTGCTGATTTCATTCATTCACTTTGATGGTTGAGTCTCCCCAGCAGAGTCCTCTAGCCATTCTGTATTTTAATAAGGCCATAAAAGGCAAAGAATACAACAGAAATCACAGGATCACGAAGGCCGCACTTTAAGGTTTCTTAAATTTCCTAGATTGGGAGATGTATACGTCTCTTTTTAATGCTTCCTGAATCATAGGGTATGTCTACACTGCAATAAAACCCCCACGGCTGGGCCATGTCAGCTGAATGAGGCTCTTGGGGCTCTAAAATTGCAGTATAGATGTTTCGGCTCAGGGACCCCAGAGCCCGAGCTCCGGCCTGAGCCGGAACATCTACACTGCAGTTTTATAACCTCACAGCCCGAGCCCCATGAGCCCAAGTCAACTGACACGAGCCGGCTGTGGGTGTTTTATTGCAGTGTAGACATACCCATAGCCTTCAGTGGCTTGCTGAATGATCTAATCCTACCTTCAAACCCTTATCAGTCACTAGGAGATTTTATTTTTGGTGCGATACTGACCCTTTTCTGGAGGGGGAGCTGTTTCGAAATGTTTAGACATTGATTTTAACAAATGATATTACAAATTGTGATATAAAATGTTGGATTTGGGTCTAGATGTCTGTGAATACTTGGGAGTGTCTGCTGGATGGGAGTTGGGGGAGAGGACGGGTTAGTATGACCTCATGAGAGAGAGAAACAACACCCTACAAAAAGAGAGCGAGTGAGTGTATGTGTGTGTGAGAGAGAGAGAGATATGGACAGTCAATATTCTTATTTAAATAAATATAAATGATTAAAAAATAGAATACTAAAATGATTCACTAGCAAAGCTCATGGTGAGATCTAACCAGGCCAAATGTTCCTTGGGTACCTTATAAACCATGTTAAAAGATACATTGATCATAACTTCTTAACAGATGGGGCTATAACAAGTAGAGAGCATCTCCATGTAGTGTGGTGGATACACTCTTAAACTAATGAACGTGCCTGTTTGAGTCTGATTAAACTGAGAGGAACTGGCAGAGAAAGTTGTTTATATCATGCTCATCACTGGGAGATCTGGTGCTACAATCTACCTTGTGTTAAAATCACTCACCTACTCTCCTCATATATGGAGAAAGGACAGCAGTGAAGAGCGTTTTCTCCTGTTAAAAGTTCACTGTATTAAGTCATATGTTTAAAATGTGATTTTTTAAGGCGTTAGAGAGAGTGCCATATAGATCTTCAGCCAGGCCAAATGCTTCCTTGGTATGTTAACAAACCATGTCAAATAGTACTGTTTTAATGTGGAGGGGTCCTTTTTAGATTGAGTTAGATTTCATACATATTATGGCCATGACTTCATTTAGAGTTAAGTTTGAGTCACGCATTTGAAAGAGTTATATGTACACATTCAAATACATACAAATGTACATATACATGAGTATGTGTAAAAGAAAATGTGCAAGCGCACACGAGAGCGGATTAACAGCAAACCTATTCAAATAGGAAGATGGAATGGCACATTGTGGCTAATACTGGGAATGAGAGAGATCCACAAGGACGTTGTTTTAACAGTACAAAATATACTTAAAATAACCCAAAGCAGAACTATTTTTACAGTGGCATGCTAGAGACAATGACACCCTCTTCCCCCCCAAATCTAATAACATTTGAGTGACCCTTCCATATTAAAATAGCATTACCGTACTCCAGGGCGTGTTTTAGTGGACTATAAATACATTTCTCAGGTGGCGAAAGGCAGTCGGCCTTCACCCCATGCCTCCCAGCACACCCGAGGCCCCTGCTAATGGCCCTGTAAATCATTGCCCTGTCATGTTTTTAATCCCGTATTGAACACCAGGGTTATCTCTGATGTAAAACCTACCAGCACATATCTGTGCCTGAGCTCTGATGCTGGTACCGCTATTTTGTATGAAAAATTCCACTGTCTTTCTCCTAGCAGAGGAACACAGGCCGCGTTCTTGTCACAAAATTTAAACAGCTCCTTGTTCCATCTCAGTTTTGGTTCTCATTTCCTTCATTTCGAGGTTAGACTGCTGGTATGCTGAGGTGGCGGATTATCATGCTGACCAATCTTGTCTCATTGCTTCCTTGCACTTCCCTGTCTGTCTGTATCCAACTGTTGTCTTATGCTTAGAGCTGGTGTACGCTAGAAAATTGGATCGACCCAGCTATGTCGCTGACAGAAGTGAAAAATCCACACCCCTGAGGGATGTAGTTAAGGTAACCCAAATCCCTGTGTAGACAGCGCTCGGTCGATGGAAGAATTCTTCTGTCAACCTAGCTATTGCCTGTTGGGGAGATGGGCTGCTTGTGCTGACAGGAGAACCCTTCCCATCAGCACAGGTAATGTCTACACTGAAGTGCTACAGAAGTGCAGGTGCAGTGCGGCAGTTGTGCCACTGTAGCATTTCAAGTATAGACAAGCCTTGAGACTGTAAGCTCTTTGGGGCAGGAACCGTTTTTGTTTTGTGTTTGTACAGAGCCTAGCACAATGGGGACCTGGTCCATCGAGAGGGCTCCTATGCACTATTGTAATGCAAATAATAATTAATAAAGCACCCAAATTATTTAATTAAATAAATGCACCAAGTTTCTTTGCTGTAGTTTTCAACTCTCCAGCATACAGAATCAGCAATTCAACTTTTGTAATAAAATGGGACCTATAAAAAGGTAAGACGTTTCTTTTTTCTAAATAAACAATGATCCTTCCTATAAATGATTTGCTTCTCGGTGCACAGGGACATTGTATGACTCTAGTTGAAAAATAACAACAAAAACTTCACTTGAAGTCTATCTCAGCCTGCCTCTCAAAGAATGACTTGATTTCATAAATACTATCTGCAACAAGTCATGGGCGTCACAGTTTTTCTTTAAACATGAATTCACTGAAAAGGCGATAGGAGTTTTGTTTCAGGCAAGGGTATACGTTACTGGCAAGCAGAAAAGTGCACCTGGATCCAAATGTCGCTAACAGTTCCAGAGGGGTGTTTCAAAACTGAAAGCCAGCTCTGAAGTTGGGAAATGGGCCCTATGTCAATACTGGAGTGAATGAGATCAGAGTTGAGCCCAGAATCCCAATGGAGGAGTGGCAGGAGCCGGAAATAATAGTTTCTCTAGGCCACTTGAGAATGATTCTGCTGTCCCACGGTCATAGGGAATGCATTTTACGCCACCCACCGTTGGAATATGATGCCACTAGAGCTTAGGATAATTCAAAAAAGGACCAATACAGAGCAGTTTCTGGTTGGACCTCTGTGTGTGGGGGTGCGTGCTTGCACGGTATAGTTGGGGGAAGTTGTCTTTATAAAGAATGGGGTTTTTTTAAGAGAAACAGAGTTCAAATAAATTCAGAGTGACTGAACTGAGCCATTTTTTATAGTGATCTTCTGGATCGTCAAGATGTCCTTGTTTATTTTCTTTGATTCTGCTTTGATTTAAAATTCTAGGCTCATTAAATGCCATAAAAAGAAACATTTACATAATTTACAAGACCTTTATATGAACATTTTAATAAAAGAATACACCTTTAAATCAAATCACAAAAGCATATGTCATCTTTGAAGGAGAAACTTATATTCCCAAACACAATAAACATTGTTCTATTACTATGTTAATTTGGAAAGCAGGTCATGGGAAATTAAATTGCTTAAAATAGGTCACCAATTATAACTCTGCATTCTATTAAAATAAGTGCATCTCTGAAATCTTTATTAGTTTATTTTAATTAAAGGCACAAAAATATTCAGCGTTAAATTATTGCCATTTGTATGTTTTACATTGATACGGGCACACATTCCTTTTATTATGCAGTGTAAAATGCTGCAGCTCATATTCATTATGATGCATGTACTGTCCTTAGTTATTTTACCTGTAATGTGAGTCTATGATAAATAATGTTTCATTTTAAACAAAAAAGGAGAACCTAAATAATGATGCAATTTTAAATTGTTCATTTATAACAGGAAGCACAGAAGAAATCTTGTGTCTATTTGAAAAAATACCATTGACCTTGGATATAATTTACAAAAGGCCTGAATTTAATTTTTATCATCTGGATACAATGCTATATTTCACATTATCACTGGGATAAATACAAATGAGGGGCCATATGCCTCTCAGAGTTCTCATATAACATTCATTAATACTAATGGTAATTATTGCACATGTGTTTACTGAGCAGTGACTATTAGCCACTGGAATCTGATTTAAAGATCATTGTTAGGGTTCATATTAGTATATGCAAAAGTTGTGTGAAGCTTTCCTCTGAAATGCTCACAATCAGTGGGTCAGGAATATTCGTGATCTTCTGGTAAGATATTCAAAGCTGCCTAGGAGATTGAATTGCCCAACTTCCATTGAAATTAGTGTGTTGTGTATCCAAATCCTTTAGCTTTGGCTGCTTTGAAAACTAACCATGTTGTTTGTGTGCGCATGCATACATACATATACACACAGCTACTTTATGCTGCACTAGTCAGGTAAAGGGCTATTAAAGTGGGTGCAAATATAATTTACAATTTACTCCCACTTTGAAGGTTCCTTTGCATTGCAAAAGGGGTCTAAGATGACCTTAGTGAAAATGAGAATGAGACCTGTATAATGCAACTTAAATGAACCACCACGAAATGCAAATGCTTAAACTGAGTAATGGTGTGATTCTATTGCTCTCTCCCCATCTGCTCCCTACTATCTGTCATCCCCCACACATGGTGTCAAGTATAAAATTTAGAGTAAGCCCTTTGAGGCACAGGACCATATCTTTCTTTCATGAAGCATCCAATACACCTTTAGGTGCTATAAAGCAATTACTACTACAAATAATTAATAAGTTGATCTTCTGAAAACAGAAGAGAGCTCAGTCCACGCTACACTGACATTTCAGGTAAAGCCACAAACCATCCAAAGTCAGGAAAGTCAACATAGAGGTGAAGGACTGGACAGTCCTCCGGATCAGAAAGGGGATCTAAACTGCCTTTTATCTCTATGCCACTAGTTCAAATGCAGCCTACTGGCCAACTTCGGCTTCCAGTTGTACCTGTGCAAGTCCACTGATCTCTGTATATGAGAAGTTTACACTTGATATGGCAGGTAATGAATTGCTTGGATGTTTTCAAGAGCTGAATTTGATCCTACAGCAGAAGTGACGTGGAATCAGGTGTGTTTTTGCCTTCAGTAGGAGCCAGAGCAGTCACTTTGGATCAGGTTCTAAAAGTTGTTCGGTAGCGCATGTGAAAAGAGTTGGTGGTCTCAGTCCACATCAGAGTAAATGGTGTCCACAGCCCCCAGACTTGCCACGCAAAGCTCCATATTTAGCTCAGGTTCTTGCAAATGGCAAATAAAAAGGGCAACTCCGAGGCATGCTGATTTGAACGTTAGCCCTCAGCTGAAGGCACTTTGGATTTACTCAGCTTAGCTTTCAAAATATTCACACAGTAAGCAACACGTCTTGCCTTTCCTGAGCTCTGAATTGCTTTTATGTTTGGGATTCCATATTTTACTTAAAAGCTGAGTTTCTCAGCATCCTAATGGTAGCCCTTGTGCCAATAAGAAGTATATTTTCATGTCTCTCTTTTAAACAACCATACAGTATTTCTGACAGTATATAGAGCCTTTCAACCATGGATCCTAAAGAACTTCTTCAAGGAAAAATCATAGTCAAATATCATTATCCCCTTTGACAGAAGGCAAAAGGGGGAACAGAAAAAGGAAGTGACTTACTTAGAGTCACTCGGCAAGTTAATGGCAGAATGGGGAACAGAATGCAAGTCTCCTGGCTTCCTGTCCAGTGCCCGATCCACTAGACTACTCTACCTCTATAATAGAGCTGGAGTCAGCACTTTATCATTTGCAGAATAGAGCATCCATGGAAAATCTAGCTTTTTCTTAGGAGCTCAGTTGATAATGATGTTGCATTTGAGACAAATAATTTTGCCATTGATTTTAAATAAAAGACATGTTTCAAAATGGGCTATTTGCCTCCAGTATTACCTATTTTTCTAACTGCACTTACCTTAATCAAAAGCAATAATGAAACGCTGACATAAAATCACACGTTAAACAGGTGACTTTGAAAAAGAAAACCAAAAATACTATTCTCAAAATAAAATTCTTCTATAGGAATAATATATTTGTTAGTGACTATATGGCTGTTATATTAGCAAGCACTAAAACAAAAACAAAACTGGAATCTAAAGCAATGAAGGTGACATAATTTATAATTATTTACTAAATTAAATAAATTATTTTCTTGATGCTGTTGCCAAATAAAATTTGCTGAAAATACATGAAAATGTATTATTAGTTGTGCAGAGTCGAATGTGTAATTCTTAATACATTTCTCTGTCCTGGAAGAATGTTCTTATTGGCATAAATACTTAATTTAATCATTTAACTCTTCTTTATTGTTTACATTTATATATGTGAACTTGCTATTTCTCCTATTTAAGCCAATGAACATTTTGGATTTAGTACATAGCTTTGATTCTGGTATCTTCAATATTTACTTGTACAAATAGTCCTTACTCATTACATAAGGATTACTCATGTGAGTAAGTATTTGCAGGATTGGGCCCAAAGAACAAAACAATTCTCTAGAGCCCTGAAACAAGAAAGCATCTCTTTTCAGGGAAGTACAATAGAGATGGACTTCAGTGGATGTGTAAATGCTTTCTCAAATTGGGGTCTAGATCAGCAAAATCTTACACTAACCGCTTTTTAGGAAAAATTAGTTAGCATACGTTTAAAGTAAAACATGGTCAGCTACATTTAGTTTAAACCCTTAGGTTTATATTCAGTTCCATATTTGTGTGTGGAGGATATTCGTTTTGTTTTCATTTCTGGGGTGGGTTTTTTTTTTTTTCCTATTTTTAATCTTGGTGCTTCAAAATGAGAGAGTTCAAATTATACAACTGTGCAAATAGCATTACTAAAATATGCATAAAGATGGGTCCGGAAGAGCTGTGATATTAGCAATTCATTAATATGCAACGAAAAGCTTATTTGCACTTTGTCTGAAAGTAACAGTAACTTCAGTTTTTCTCTCATCTGCCTAAATGATACAGCACACGCCTAAACCATTTCAATGATAGCCCTTAATAGGATAATCATTTAAAGATTTTATGTATAGGCTACTGAACTGTCCATTTAGGCACATTTAAGTTAATATACAGTATACAACTAGAATGATCATGTTAAGAAATGTGCTAATTTACTGCATCTAGTTTCCCAGGCAGCATTTACTGGGGTCATTTTTCATGAACTACTATAGTCACTTAAATCATATTATTTCATAATAAACATCAAGAGATACTGTACATTCATAATCATAAAAAAGGCGACAAAGCTGCCCTGAGTTTTCACTAGGCTTCGTCTTACATGACTCCAGGGGAGATAAGCCTAGGTGGAGGAATGCTGTTCCTAGGGTGACCAGATGTCCCGATTTTATAAGGACAGTCCCGATTTTTGGGTCTTTTTCTTATATAGGTTTCTATTACACCCCCACCCCCTGTCCCGATTTTTCACATTTGCTGTCTGGTCACCTAGCTGTTCCTATTTTTTATCACCGGAATTTTAAACATGATGACAACTTAGCCCAGTTGTACTTTGGTTTACATCCACACTTGTTAAAGCCATCTTTACAATCTAAGACTTTGCTGGAGGGGTTATCTATAGCATGCCCTCCCCTCCAAACAATGAACTCCAATCTACAGTAGAGAGGGAAACCTTGGTAGATCTTTGCTTGCAACAATCGTGCTTGATAAGGGTTGCAAGCACAGTTCTGGAGGAATCAAGCTTGACCGACAGTTTTCAACATGGTGGTTACAAATGGATTTGTTTTTAACTTTTGCTGAGTTATCCTGACTGAGGTCTTAGGAGTCGTATGCATCGGGGTGCGAAAGCATGCTAATGCAGAACATGATTGAGCAAAGCACATGCTTAATTTTAATTTTAAACATGTGCTTAAGTCCCATTGACTTGGACTACATATTTGCTTAAAAGTAAACACACTTTACATGCTATACTGAACACGGCCAGGATTATTCACATGGTTAAATAAATTCATGCTTAAGTGCTTTGCTGAATCAGGACTTCAGACAATAAGGATGAAATTCATCCTATGCATGGGGCCAACATAAGGGTCGTCGTCTATTCTCTTTTGTTTTTAGGAGGAATGCAAACCTTCATGCTTTAGGCATAAACCAACCACTCACCGAAGGAGATTAAGAAGAAACTTCCTCCTAGGCAGTTAATTCTATAATTGTCCACTACAGAGTTTCTTGCACCTTCCTCTGAAGCATCTGCAGCTGGCCACCGTCAGAGTCAAGCTACTGGACTAGGTGGACCACCCTTCTGCTCCTCTGTGCCTTTGTTCTTATTAGAGTGGAAACGAAGCTCATCTTACGTAAAACTGCAATAACAAAAAATAACAATATGATCTGATGACAAATAATTTCCCATGTGTATTTAAATGCCTAAACCTCAAGCAAATCCCGAATGTGTTTCCTGTTGCAATTGCAAGGAAGTCGTGAAAAGCATATACCAAAAGCCTCAATGTGGCAGCTCCATTTTTTCCTGGTACCCTCCGGCAGTGTTTCTCTTTTCAAATCTAATCCTGAACGGGGCTCAGCACCCACTGCTCTTGGAGACACTAACAGAAGTGACCGGGACTAAGCACCTGGTAGGATCATATCTTATGGGAAAGATTCTACTGTCACTCACACTGGTTTTACACTGATGAAACTCCATTGACTTCAGTGTAATTCCCCACTGACTTAAGTGTAAATGAGAGAATAATCAGGCCTAATGGCTCTAACTTTTATAATACCAGTAACCTCTCCGCAGATTAACTCTGATCTGAAATACTCAGTTTGGTGGCACATCTTAATTGCATTTCAATTATTATTGAAGTTACTCTGAGTGCTTTTACTTTGCTTCCTTCTACATTTTCCATAGACTTTTATAGCATTCTTTAAATCAAATTGCGCTCAGATACCATGGTGATGGGTGACCTTATTATTATGGGTGACCTCTTTCTTTTGGCCTAAGACAGAAATGGCTGAGTACAGGGGACAGCACCAGCTGTTTCTGCAGCACAATATATTTTATGTTTTGAAGATGAAGTATTAGGTTTGGCTTAAACTGTGAATTTTAAATCCTAATGCACAAAAGAACAAAAAAAAAAAAAGCGTCAAACATGTAAACTCCATTATCACAGGCTCAGCTGATTTCTTGACACTGCCAGCAGCATCCCGACATCATGAAGTCTAGTTACAGGAAAAACAGATTACACCATTTTTGCAGGGGTGAAGTATATATTTGCTGGCAAGGCACTCTGATTTTCACCCTTTTGCTGTTCATGTGCGTGCAAGCACGTACTGGATGGAGAAGGGTTGGGTATTCAAATCTTTTGCCTCCCTAACACAAATGTCTCAATTCAACCTGGTGGAGGAAAAAAATTCTTGATATGAAATTCAGGCTGCAAGCACGATCTCATAGGAGTGTCTGTCAACTCATTTACCAAAATTTGGGGGGGGGGGGGTGTGTGCGCACACAGGTAGATGCTTCCTTTTGGATCAGAAGACTTCCATTCATTTATGCACAGCAAGATATCAGCCTAGGTCCAGCTCAGGAGAATAAAATGTGGAACACTACAATGCAAATTGATCTGCAAATTGAAAAATCAATATTAGAAACAAAGCAAAAAAAATCCACTGATTTTATTTGACCGTAAATACGATATGGAATCTGCAACCTGAGTCTTGCAGCTACTGTGCTAGAGAGCAACAGGGAAACTGTTAAACTGGTTACGCAGCAGCCAGTTATGCTCCTGCTTTGAATGTTTAAACATCCTCAAAACAGAATGAATTTTTTAATCTATCACTTCAGCAAACAATCTGGCTCCTGTGTGCTGAGGGGATGAATGGCCACGTGTGTGGGATCTTAATGGAAAAAGACAATAAGGCATGAAGTAATACTTAAAAACCAAAAAATCCCACCTCTCCTGCATTCTAGGAATTAGATGTCAAAAACTGTGTTTTGCAGCGGCATGGCTTAATACATTTTGCTGCCCTCTTCTGTGAGGTGCGGCTAAGGGGGTTTTCACTTGACATAGTTATATTTGCAGGCACAGGCTGAAGGATTTTTCTTTTAGTTTTGGCCATGTGGTTCTTTAAAGCTCACACCTTATTTAAAGAGGGCTGCACCAGAGCCTTTTGAACTATCACTTCTCTTGCCAATGCTTCCCTCTGTACAGAAAGCTCTGCTACAATGTGTCAGCTCACTTCTTCCTTTCTGTAGGGCTGCTACTGATGTGTCCAAAAGACAGACCATCTCCTAATCTCCCTTCTTTTACAAGAAAGCAAGTGAGAGAGATTCACGACCATTTTTACCCTATTTCTCTTTCCTTTCCATTTTCTCTATATTGGTGGCTGGGCAGTTGCTTGGAGAAATCTTCATATTGGTCATCTTGTTTTGTAAATATATTCAAGTCCTAGTTTATTTTTTTATTGTATTTTATTGGCCATAGAGCCAAACTTGTTTTGAATTGCAGCTTCTCCAGACAATGGACTCTTCTACAAATTAATTGCTTGGTAATGTGACTTTGCAAACACAGTCTCTTTCTTGAGATGATTCAAAGGTAAAGCTGTAGGTAAATTTTGCAAGCCTCAATCTTGCAATGAGCTCTGTACAAATTGGAGCTCATCCTTGGAGCGGGGCCTCTGATATGATTTCAGGGATGTAAATGGAAGAAACCAATTATTGAAAACCAAAATGAAAAATATCCTGAGGTTGGGCAGTTCCTTGTTTATTCTAACTTTCACTCTCATAACGGATTTCAGCTTGGCTTCGGGGTCAGACAAAATGTGCTGTTCAATCAAATCAAGCCATCCAGGGAAAAATACTCAGGTGAGAGCTGGTTGAAAATTGTCAATTTTTTACAAAGACAAGGTGGGAGAGGTAATATCTCTTGTTGGTCCAACTTCTGTTGGGAAGAAAGACAAGCTTGATAAAAAGCAACAGAGGGTCCTGTGGCACCTTTAAGACTAACAGAAGTATTGGTAGCATAAGCTTTCGTGGGTAAGAACCTCACTTCTTCAGATGCAAGTAATGGAAATTTCCAGAGGCAGGTATAAATCAGTATGGAGATAACGAGGTTAGTTCAATCAGGGAGGGTGAGGTGCTCTGCTAGCAGTTGAGGTGTGAACACCAAGGGAGGAGAAACTGCTTCTGTAGTTGGATAGCCATTCACAGTCTTTGTTTAATCCTGATCTGATGGTGTCAAATTTGCAAATGAACTGGAGCTCAGCAGTTTCTCTTTGGAGTCTGGTCCTGAAGATTTTTTGCTGTAAGATGGCTACCTTTACATCTGCTATTGTGTGGCCAGGGAGGTTGAAGTGTTCTCCTACAGGTTTTTGTAGATTGCCATTCCTGATATCTGACTTGTGTCCATTTATCCTCTTGCGTAGTGACTGTCCAGTTTGGCCAATGTACATAGCAGAGGGGCATTGCTGGCACATGATGGCATATATAACATTGGTGGACGTGCAGGTGAATGAGCCGGTGATGTTGTAGCTGATCTGGTTAGGTCCTGTGATGGTGTTGCTGGTGTAGATATGTGGGCAGAGTAGGCATCGAGCTTGATAAAAGATATTACTTCACCCGACATGTCTCTCTAATATCTTGGGATTGACACAGCTACAACACCAGATACAATTTTCTACGTCATTTTACCAAAAAAAATCATTTGTTTTTAAATTTCTCAAGAATTTTTTTTCAATTTTTTTCCTTTGCCCCCCTTTTTTCCAGTGGCAAAAAAATATATATCAAAAGGGGGTAAAAATAGGAAAAAACGAAGGGGGCAACAAGAACTGAAAAAGGGGGTAGAGGGTTTGAAAATCAAAAAAGTTTTTTTCATTGAAAAACAGAAACATTTTTGGAAGAAATTAAAATGTTCCACAAAAAAATTACTGGGGGGGGGGGGGGAACAGGTCATTTTCTGTCAAAATGTTTATGGTAGAAATTTTTTTGACCAACTCTAGTATAGATCCTGTTTAAAAGAGGGATTAGAATCATTCTGGCTACAACTCTGGTTAGACCTAGTTATAGCTATCAAAGATACAGCACAGATTCTCTAACTGGTGCATTGTGGGAATCCCCCCTTCCTGGATCTATGTTGTAACTAGAATGGGTCAAAATCAGTGATAGGTGTGTGTGTGTGTGTGTGTGTGTGTGTAAAATTTTACACTATAATGTTGTTTGTGATTGCGTACAAAGTCCTCAACATTGCATTATCCATAAAACTTTCAGGACCACACTTTTTTTTTTTTTTTTTTGCAAAATAGCTCGAAATATCATGATGTTTATAGTCTTGTGCATTGCAGTTTCATACAAATGCTTCACCCCAGCCTCCTCTTGCCATTTTGACTGGTGCAGGGAAGACAAGGAGGAATAGAAAAATACAGAGAAGGTCACATACACCTGTAAAATATTGTATATAGAGACAAACACTTACACAGACAAACATTCACTTGAGCACATACCAGGGAAGGCAAGGCCAAGAAGCTGTGTTTCCACCTCTAGAAGAGGCAGGAGGACATGTGCCCATTGTGGTGATACAGTATGTCTTCAGACCAGAATTTGGGGCAGCTAGAGATTGAGAAAAACTGGTTTGAGGCAGAGGGGATGTGTACTATAGCTGGTTATTTAGGTGTGGCAGGAGGTAAGTCAGCCTGCAGCCCACTAACCCACTAAAGTCACCCTGATTCTTATAATCAGTACCCTAATATCTATTCATGCCCTTCTGGCTCCAAGGAGTGAAAATTAAAGCATCAGCAGGGAAACCACGCCTGGGATAGAGCAAACGAATATTGTGAAACTTGCAATAAAATCACGAGAGTTGGCAACATTGCTGAGTGGCCCTATCTTTACCTTTACCCACAGAATGGCTAGGAAGCATGTGCTTGCTGCTAGGTGTATAAGAGTTTGACTGCTTTGGAATTAACTTGCTAACTTGGATACTAAGAACCACCAAATGCTTCTTTTAGTGGGGGAAATGAACACCGTCTCTACACCCATTGGTGTCTCGCTCTCGGTCTCTATCCCAGAGCCTTTTCTTTGAGGTCATCTTCCACACTATATGACTTCCCTTTGCAGTCACTCTACAGGGCCCCTTGGTTCTATCTCTCTTTATCCTATGAGGATTTTGTTTCTGTCTTCACCCTGGCATTGACTGTAGCATTACATTCAGAGAGGGCGGGTGCGAGGTTCGTGTTGTCTGGTGAAGCAGCTGGCTGATTGCTCCCTACTGGGAGTCTTGCCTGAGAAGGGGCAGCAGGACCAGACCTTCACAATAAGGGCATGCCAGGAGGCAGACTGGGAGTGTGTTGATAGTGGAAGGAAAGGGTGCCCAGAGCACTCTGTGATCTGGCCATTCAGGGCAGCTGCAAGGAGCCACTATAATTAACAACTACCTCTGGGGCTGCTCTGAATTATGGCAGGAGCCACATAGAGGTCGATGACGATTCACATGAGCAACGTTACTCGTGTGTAAGGTTTTGTAGAAGTGGGGCTTTAAAGCTCCAGAGGAAAGGGGTTTTTTGGAAAAACTTGCTTGGTGCAGCTTTTTCTATCCTTTAGGGCCACAGAGCTCTGGTGGTTGTTTTTTTCTGAAACCCCGTACTTTGGGAAAGGATATGTGACCTGACTCTACACTATAAAAGGACACCAGAAACATCAAGCGTATGGAATTGAGCTCTTGTAATGTCTTCCTCGTGTTTGAAGAACTACACGCTAGCCTTTAACTGTAAATGGCATTCTGAGAAGCAAACGGGAAAGCTACCCTTTGCATGTAATAGCTGGCCAAAATTAGGCAACAGCTCTGCCCCATCAGCAAAACCCTCAGTGATTTCTTACAGTACTCAGTACAGTCGTCGGTATGTGTGGTGCATTCGTTAAGTTAATTACAACAGCATGGAGATTCATTGCAAATTGTTTCTAGTTAAAACTGAAAATTCACTGGAACAAGGAGTGCTAATTATATTCCACTTGTTACTGCTGTGTCTAGTTAATATTCCAACAGCTGCTTTGGCAAGATAATGATGGCTCCAGCAGAAATTACTGAACAAATAGATTTTTAAATCAGTAACAACATATTTACCAGAATTTTTTTTTCTCTTCATACACAAATTTAAGCCCTGTCAGAGCTGAGCTTTCCTATTTGCTGAAAAGTAGAGATTAAAAAAAATCAACATTGCCATTCTTGTGTTAATTTGGCACACCTTAAAAAAAAAAAGGCAGCTAAGCAATAAAATATCATTGATAAATAAATGTGTCCATCTTCCGATATAGATACAGCCCTCGTCTCAGATTCTCTAAACACAGAGTATCCCGTCTCGTTTATTTTGGATTAATTCCATTGTATTATACAAGAGGACATCAAGAACATCATGGAACTCTACTGACTGGATTGCTTCAATGCTGCATGTTGGAAATTTTGCTGCCATCCTCCTTTCCCTGTCAAATCTGCTCCAATTGGCTGCTGTCGAGATGTGCAAATGGATTTTGAAATGACGGTTATGACAACGTGATCGTTAAGGCCCCGCACTAGGAATCTGGGATGTGGGTTCTGTTTCCCAACTCAGACAGCAGGGTTTCTGTGTGACAAGCTTTTTGTGTGATTTCAAAGGCTCAAATACCTTTGAGCGTCTGGGCCTTAGGCCTTGATCCAAAGCCTACTGGAAGTCAATGGAAAGGATGTGGTTTGGGTCAGATTCTTAATCTCTGTGACCAAATCCTGCCCTCCCTGCCCAGCCTGAGTAACACGATTGTGTGTTTGGGGTTTCTGGGGGAATGAAGTAATCCTTCTGCTAAGGCAGCAGAACCAAGAGTGCCCCCTTCATGGTGGGAGAGATGGATGGCAGATCTCCTGGCTCCAAATCTCCCCTGTGCACTGGGATGTGCTGAGTCTCTGCAGGTCTTTGCTTCACAGTGTACAGGGGATTTCACCCCGTGTGAGCTCCAGAAATCCTGCCCCTCCTGAGATCTGTGTAACTGATGCAGGGGCCTTCACCACCAGAGAAGGAGGATACAACCCCTGTGAGCCTCACTTTGTCATCTGCAAAATAGAGATGATCGTCTCTATCTATGTCACACACAGATGGAGAAGACCATCTTCATGCAAGTGTTTTAAGGCTACCCATGAAGGTGAACGCACATATCTTCCAAATTCACAAGTCTGAGTGACTAGCAGCAACTTCTGCATCCATCTGTTGTAGCAGGAGAAATGAGGACCTCTAACAGAGACATGCATGCCTGTGCAGAATCCTAGAACCTCCTGCATTTGTTCTTGAAAAATGCCCCAAAGCATGGATTTAAATCTAGAGCTGGGCCCAAGCAGTAGAGTATAGATTGGATTTCCTTTCAAATCTAAATTTTCCCAAAGTCCAAGGGCATTTGGCTCAGAGGGTTCAAGTTCAGGGTCGGCTCTGCTTCAAGCCAAGCACTATGTTAATTGTAGGAGCCACTAACAGCGTTTTGACATCCAGCTGACTGCACAAGTAAATCAGGTAGCTAACACTCAGATGACATTGTTTGTGTTCAGCAGTTAATTGTTTGACACAGTTATTTGTAGATGCAAAATAGGAGGATGTTTCTGAGATCAGACTCCGAATGTCTCCCTCCTTTTCTATTAAGGATTTTTTTTTTTATTGCAATAGCACCTGGGTGCCCCAGCCATGAACCAAGACCCCATTGTGCTAGGCGCTGTACAAATACAGAATATTCACTTGCACAATAAAGCAGTATGCATGTATGGACACAGGCATATAATGGGCCAACTTCTGTTCCTGGTTACACCCATGCAGCCTCACTGAATTCAATGGATTTACATGATGTATAATTTGCCTAGCAAAATAAAAATAAACTGATCCATGCTTTTCATCCATAGAACTCAATGTGTCTTACAAAGCAGGGGAAAGCATCATTATTCCCATTTTAATGACTGGGACAATGAGGCCCAGAGAGGCAAAGTGACTTGCTGAATGTGACACCATAAGTAAGTGGCAGAACCAGGAACAGAACCCAAGTCTCCTGATTCCCGGCCCTGTGCTCTCTTCACTGGACTGTATAAGTACAAGTATTGCATATGTATACACAAAGAAATGCAGGACATTTTTAATGAACTGTGAATAAGAAGTTCAGCCAGCACCCAGCGTTTAGAATCAGAGGCAAAACAGACGTGCGACAGTGTCTGGGGTTCGTTTTAATGGATAGCACTGCTTCTAGCTTATTATTACTGCTATTACACTTTGCAGCTGCAAAACGATCTGAAATTTAAATGGCAACATGTCTCTTCATGCTGCCACATGAATGTATATTGTCAGTAGTGTAAATCGACATGCGCCCAACAGCCAATCAGGCTGGAGCATTGGATCACACCATTTTATAATTCATCCTAAAAGAAGCGGGGGGAGATGCACTTTAACACCTAAGTTAGCAAGGAGGAATGTTTATCAGCATTACCACCGAGTGAGGCTGCGCTGTTCAATGGATAACATACGGCACTGGTGCCCTGCTGGACTACTTACATTTTCAATCAGTTTTCTTTGGAGAGAAGATTTCTTTCCCAAATAGGCACGATACTGGGATGTGTTAAATAAATTCACTCTGGGTTGTTCCCTGTCTGGCATATAATTTGTGTATCAAGGTGGGGGGGGGGGAAATCTAGTTAGTAGCAATTGAACATATGAATTGGTCGCTACTAGTAGCTCATTGGTGCTGAGCCAACATTGATATATGTCCTATGGTGTCTTATAGGCTCTTTTCTAATTACAATGAGTTTGGTGCAGTAACCCACTGGGAGAAGCAGGGAACTCAACTGCTTATCAGTTTATCATTACATCCTTTTATTAAATTTTTTTAATTAAAATGAAGAAACAAACCTACACTCTTACTCTATAAGTAATTGTATCTAGTGTGACTAGCGGTATTGTGGTGGACTAAATCCTCTTGATTACATTGGATGTGATCTTATGAAGTACGACAGTACGGCTGTGTATTTTCACTCGATTTATCTCAGTCCCTATAAGGTAGACATCATCATACTATTTGAGCACCTTCCAAATGTTTATGCATTTCACCTCAGCCATACCCCCGTGTCGTAGGGAAGGATCATTACCCCCATTTTACATATGGGGAGCTGAGGGACAGAGATATTAAGTGACTTGCCCAAGGTCACACAAGTAGCGCATGGCAGAGCTGAGAATTGAACCCAATGTCCTAAATCCCATTCTGGTGCCTTCCTGTAATCTCTGCTTCCTCATTCAAGCTAGGAGTGGATTATTTGAGGAATAGAAAACACAGAGCTATCTTATTTCCTTGATCTTGGCATAGAATCCCACTGCTGTTATTTAGGATCAAAATTTTCATCCAGCTGAGGCTGGCAATCAATTTTGCATGGCCACTTTTGCACCCACAAAAATGAGGCTCCCACCCTTTTATGCACAAGCAAGCCCTGCATTTGCTCAGGCAGTTCAAGCAGTTGGCTGCCCTGCTGCACAATTTGCATTGTGCAAATGAGTGTTTGCATGTGCAAAATGGATGTGCACCTGCTTTTGTGAGTGCCATTAGTTGCTTGTATAAAAATGTGTGAGCAAAACTAGAAGTTAGGGCCAAAATTGGACCCTGAGAGTTCTGCACAGACAGTAAGGGTAGACTCTGAGCCTGATGCCGTTCTCTCTATCAGGGGGTTTATACTGGTGCAACTACATTGCTTTAGTGGTGTTACTCCTGGTTTATGTTGGTGTAAGTGACTGGAGAATGAGGCCTTCTGTGTCATGTGACCATGGTTAAGAATCAAAGAAAGAGATTTTTTTTTTTCTTTCTAACAGTGAAGAATGTTCAGTCTTATCCCTGAAGCTACCTTGGGCCAGAGATCCTGGTGTAAATCACTATAGCTCCATTGATGTGAACACAGCTATACTGATTTACCCCAGTTTAGGATCTTGGCCTCACTATAGAGCTCTTCCCTGGGCCCCTTCCTGTTGCAGATTTAAAGGAACAGCACACATATCTTCACATTATTTCTTGCTTTCTAGTCAGTAGGATACATTTTGCTTCCTACCACATCAGTGTAACTCCATTGATATGGGTGCAGTTCCTCTGGATTTAGACCAGGGTATCAGAGAGCGATGTATTGCCAATGAGCATGCTCAGTACCTCACAGGAAGCTCTTAACGCCTCAGACAACTGTGCCTTTTATGGCAAAGCAATAAAATCCCTATAGAATCAGTGATTTACTTGTTTTTTAGCAGACAAAAGTCAACGTGCTCTCCATGGGTTAAAATTTAGAAAATCTGCAGACATAAATGAATGAAAGGGGTGCATTGGGATGCACTATGCCGTATAACTGTCATCATACCCTAGAATCATAGACCCATACAGTTGGAAGCAATCTCTTCAGTCACACAGACCTGCATCAGGCCAGAAAAAGAGTCCCCAGCACTATATTTTCCATAAATGTATCTAATTAAAGTCATCACTTCTGAGTTTATCTTAATGACCTTACTTTGCAAAACTCTTCTGTTAGCTCTTTGCCCTTCCACTCGGAAAGTTTTGGGGATACGTCTAAGTTAAATTTACCCCTTAATAACTGCAGCCCTTTCTGTACCTTGATTTAACCGTTAGTTACTTTCTTTTATTCAGTTTTTAAGAGGGCAGGTTTTTTAATTACATGTTTTGTTGTATTTTAATTTGGTTTTTATGATGTTGTTCTTCAACTCCCGCAAATGCCTCATCAGGAGGGAGCTGAATTCTTATTATCTGTTTGTTTACCAGTGCTCGATGCAAATAGCCCTTCCTCATCTACCACAATATTATCCTTTAAAGCATTTATATGCTTTATCATCCCCTCCTCGCTCCGTCCAATTGGACAAGTCATCATTCAGGACCTTCCCTCTGCTTTGGCAGGGAACATGAACATAAAAATGGCCATACTGGAGACCAATGGTCTATCTAGCTCAGGATCCTGTCTCTGACAGTGGTCAGTGCCAAAGGCTGCAGAGGGAATGAACAGAACAAGACAATTATTGAGTGATCCATCCCCTGTCATCCAGTCAGAGGTTTAGGGTCACCCAGAGCATGGGGATGCATCCCTGGCCATCTTGGCTAGTAGCCATTGATGGACCTATCCTCCATGAGCTTATCTAATTCTTTTTTAGACTCATTTATACTTTTGGCCTTCACAACATCCCCTGGCAATGAGTTCCACAGGTTGGTTCTGCATTGGGATATGGCCATAAAATAGAATCAGTACCACCCACTGGTATCAGCTGTTCTCCTGGTGATGCCCCCTGGTGAATACTGTATGTGTGGTGTCTCTGAGGCATGCCAGTCCAGATGACTTGCTGGGGTGCTGCCATTTCTTGACTGTGAAGGGAAAGATTTAGTAAGGGAAATTCATCAATGATCCCATGCCTCTGCATAAAGGTGCCCCTTCCCTCAAAGACCCAGTGACTCCTAATATGGGTTAAAGCCCCATCCTGGTGCCCTGCAAGAGTCCAAGTTCACTAGTGTAATGTTTAATAAACTTTTAGGAGCCCAACTTGTCAGGAGAGAAAGCACAACATTATTTGTTACATGCATGCAGCTAAGTCTGAGTCTGCTTGAGTTTCTAAAAACATCTAATCAATGCTGGGCATCTCAGAGGGTTAGCACATGCCACTCCAATTGCACCATCTCATTTGCATAGTTACTCCCACATTAGAAATGCCTCACACCAAGAATCCTCATTAAGTGCCTTGTGGTGGCTGTAGCAAAGTACACACAGTCATTACGCCCTCAGCCTCCCATGTCTGTATTTAGGGGCCTAAATCCATGGCCTGATTTTCAAAATTTCTTGTAACACAGCAACACCTGTTGGCTCAGATTAGAAGCTGCTGGCTCTTTGGCATTTTTGAAAATCAGGCCACTCATTTAGTTGCCTATCTTTAGGAATTCATTTTTAAAATACTGGCTGCCATTTGCACATAAAAATCAGGAAATTGCATGTGTAGATGGGTAATTGTGGGTGTAGATAATTAGGTCCCAGGCAGACTGCGAAGAGCTACAAAAGGATCTCTCAAAATGGGGTGACTGGGCAACAAAATGGCAGATGAAATTCAATGTTGATAAATGCAAAGGAATGCACATTGGAAAACATAATCCCAATTATACATATAAAATGGTGGGTTCTAAATTAGCTGTTACCACTCAAGAAAGAGATCTTGTAGTCACTGTGGATAGTCTGAAAACATCCACTCAATGTGCAGCGGCAGTCAAAAAAGCAAACAGCATGTTGGGAATCATAAAGAAAGGGATAGATAATAAGACAGAAAATATCATATTGCCTCTATATAAATCCATGGTATGCCCATATCTTGAATACTGCACGCAGATGTGGTTGCCCCATCTCAAAAAAGATATAATGGAATTGGAAAAGGTTCAGAAAAGGGCAACAAAATTGATTAGGGGTATGGAACGGCTCCGTATGAGGGGAGATTAATAAGACTGGGACTTTTCAGCTTGGAAAAGAGACAACTAAGGGGGGGATATGATTGAGGTCTATATAATCATGACTGGTGTGGAGAAAGTAAATAAGGAAGCTTCTCATAACACAAGAACTAGGGGTCACCAAATGAAATTAATAGGCAGCAGGTTTAAAACAAACCAAAGGAAGTATTTCTTCACAAAACGCACAGTCAACCTGTGGAACTCCTTGCCAGAGGATATTGTGAAGGCCAAGACTATAAAGGGTTCAAAAAAGAACTAGATAAATTAATGGAGGATAGCTCCATCAACGGCTATTAGCCAGGATGGGCAGGGATAGCGTCCCTAGCTTCTGTTTGCCAGAAGCTGGGAATGAGCGACAGGGAATGGATCACTTGATGATTACCTGTTCTGTTCATTCCCTCTGGGGCACCTGGCATTGGAAGACAGGATACTGGGCTAGATGGACCTTTGGTCTGACCCAATATGGACGTGCTTATGTTCTAATTAGATGTACGATGTGGCTTTTTGCAGTTGTGCCAGTTATGTTCAGGATTGAAAATATGTACCCATTTTGTTAAAGGCCATTTTCACAGAATAAAAAGGAATACATGCTATTTTAAGTAGCCAAGGATAATAGAAAATATGGCATAGTTCACCCCCATTTTATACACAGCTGGTTCAGGTATGTCCTCCTGTGATACTTCCCATGCTCTAACAAATAACAGACAAACCTATTAATATTCAGTCCCGCAGATGCCCCAGCCCAAGTGCTGAAGTGAATAATGGTTATGGCTATGTGCAATACACAAGGATCATAAACAGTTAATCTTCACCAAAAGGGAAAATGAAATATTGTTTATCATTTTTAATAAAGAGAATAAATTAGGCTTCAAATATCATAGTGCATCTTTAAATGCTGGTTACAGCTCGTGTACGCCGAGCGAATTAGCAACTGAATAAGTGAGTCAGGGGTTATCAACTGAATAATTACCTTACGATCCACTTTGCATTATACTGGGCACTGTGTCCATGGTAGCTAGCAATCTGGCCACCTGCTTATGATGGCTGTACAGATTACCAGCTTTGTCTGATGAACTAAAATGGGTGCTTTAATCTAGTCGTTAAGTCCTAACTCTGCTAGTAAAATCAGTCACGTGATGGAAAAATGCATTTTTCTGCCCCATTCATTTATTCATTTATTTTTTATGATGACCAATCTTTGCACAATGTCAAACATAACTCTTCAGACCCAGCCTGCAAATGCAACTTGGGTCTGCCGATGTGCTTTATTCTTCATCATAAATCCAGTTCTAGCAAATGATAAAGGAAAGAGTTAAAAAGAATTCCATCGCACGCATTCCTTCCCCCGGCTATGCATCACATTGTGGGATTTCTATCAAAGCTCAAGTGTAGGACTTACAAAATAATTGCAAGCACAACTGTTGTTATTAAAAACATATATAACAACACTATATAGGGCTCAGAAATACCTGTTATGAGAAGTAAATTAAATGTAAACACGTGGTTTGGTTTTATTAATCTAGTAATGCTCCATGTTTGTTATAACACCACCTCTGAGAGCCACGAAGTATAGGAATTGGAGCAGCTGTTGTAATGAGGTTGATTATAATGGGTTTTAAGGCAACTTGTTCCTCACAGCAGCAGGTATGTAAAGGGGGGCACCGTGGTCCTGTAGAATGGACACTGGACAAGAGTCAGGACCTATCTCGATTATTGCCACTGACTTGCTGACTAAAATTGGTAAAGTCACTTTAAGCTGTCTGTGCCTCGGTTTCCCTCTCTGTAAAACAAAGAGAACAATATTACCCTTGAGATCAGTGGCTGAAAAGCACTATATAAGCACAAGGATCATCCAAGAGACTGGAGTGTTATTTCTCAGGCTAATGATGTGGAAATTGACATAATCTTACATTTTCTGTAAAGACCGAGGGGGAGGTGCTGATCTCAGTTAGTCTGGTGTAAATGCAGAACATCCTCATTGAACACAATGGTGGGATGGCTTCTTGACACCATTGTAAGTGAGACCAGCATCCAGGTCAGCTTGTCTGCCTGAATCAACGCTAAGAGCCAGTTCTCCTCTCACGCATCAGTGCAAATCTCATGGAACTCCATTGATATGAGAGGAGAGTTGGGCTGGCATAGAAGGAGGCTTAGAAATAGGAAATACAGGGACTACTATTCACATACCGTATGAGTTATTCCAGCTAAAACATATTTCCAGGAATATACATATTTCTCTACTGAAAAGAAACGCTACATTTTGTTCTGCATAATAAAAAGGGATCGAGCTTGAAAAAATCAGGAGGGAAAAAATAGAACTGTAAGGTTTTTCTTTGTTGAGAGTTATTTGATTTTTTTTTTTTTTTTTTTTTGACGGGGTGGGGGGAATCCTAAACTTTGCATTTCAATGGGTTTTTTATTATTATTATAAATCCATCTGTGCACACACAAAAAAGTCTTTTCTGTGCTGTACAAGGCACAATTTAAGGCAGCTTTCAGAAATAAAAGGCAGAACAAATGTTATTGTTATTCCCAATATACAGATGTTTATTCTTATCTTTTTCCCCCCCTTTCTTTCTTTATTTCTACTACTGTCTTTTAGGTGACATCATAAGTAGGACTTGTCTCTTTACCGTCTTCCAAAGACTTTTGTTTTCTGGGACAGGAGCCTATTATGATGTCACACACTGAAACAGTAATAATCTCCCCCACTCTCGAAAGTCTTAATAGAAGACAATGAAAGGAACCATATTGTTTTCTGCTGGCACTAAATAAAGGAAGCAAGGAAATCTGAAGGGGGGAAAAATTGCACAAGAGAAAGCCAGTCAATGTGGCATATTGCTTCCTGAAGAAATGTTTCAGGAAAGGGAAGGGGGAGAGGGGCCTATACTTAATAGCTGATGAGTGACATTTTAATTGCTAGGTCACTCACCAGCCTATACAGCACGTGAAAGATTCAAGGGCCCAATTCTGTGAGATTCAAGGAGATACTGAATGCTCTCAAATTCTATTAGTCATTCATTACCTTGCAGTATCAAGCCTTTCAGACCTGCTTGCAGTGTGAGGTTCTGTTCATGAGCTGCACCATCACCATCACTGGGGCTGCCAGGGGCCAGTTTGGATTCAGTGCTGGTACCTCCTTAACTTCCATCATAGGTACTGATATGACCCCTATTATTGTGGGGCTGAGCTCATCCCAATTTCTAACGTATTTATCCCCACAGTGCCCCTGTGCAGCAGGGAAGCACTATCATCCTAATTTTACAGAGGGGAAACTGAGGCACAGAGCAGCTGGATGACTTGCCCAAGGTCCCATGGGAAGACTGTGGTAGAGCAGGGACTTGAAGTCTGGTCTCCTGAGTTCTAGGCTAGCGCTGTAACCACTGGAGCTAATGGTAGGCCAAAAAAAAAAAAAAAATCTTCTGCTCAGCTGCTAGTAATAAATCCCTTATAAAGTTTCTGTGCTCTAGTGAATAGAGATATTAAGAACATGCAATTTTTGCATCTGCCACACTTACAGCTCAGAGAGAATGTTGTGTGCTTTGGATCGGACTGCAGTGCACATTTCTAGCTAACAGAATATGGTCACAGATGCTTATCCGGAGGCAAAGTTGTATGGAGTAAGGCCTGTCTCTTTTCTCACAAATGATATTCCCCGAGCCAGGCAAAGTTGGTCTGCCTCTACAGTGCTATGCCTCCGGCCTGAATTCTAAACACATTGCTCAGGGGACTGACTTCCATATGTAGTTCTAGGAGTCCTTCCCTATCCTGTGATGCTATTGCTTCAGTCCTTCCCTTCCTTCCATGCTCAGCGCCTTCTCTTAGTGCTAGAGATGGTGTAAGGTAAGAGAACATCTCTTTGTTTTCCAAAAAGGCAAGTATCTTTCTACTAGAGTCTCAGGAAAACTCCTTAGCAGCAAATGTGGGAGTTAAAGCAAACTCTGCTAGTTCCGTCAGCTCACAAGCTGACAGGGCTTCTTAGCTGCATGGGAAAACATACTTAATATAGTCCTAAGTGTTCAGAGGGTGACAACATCCAATGAGTTGAAAATACAGCATGATTCAGTCATTTGTGTTTGACGGGTTTAACTGCATGACGACTATTTTCCCTCTCTGGTCAGCCATTTATATTGACATCCTACAAACACATACCAATATCATGTCCATGCCCATTTTACCATTATGCACATGCCCACATGCAAATTGTACACACCACTTGAAAGCATCACATGCAACTCCAGCAGAGGAGAACTACATTTTACTTAAAATAAGGCCTCTGTAGTTTTTACTGTGAAATACAGCAGTGTTTTGTTTGATTCATGGGCAGGTTCTCCCATGAAAGATACCCATGTGTCTGTCTGAATGCCACACTGCAGTAACCCTCCCACCACACACATGCACAATAAGGCTACATCTACATTTGAGCTGGGAGGTGTGATTCTCAGCTTGCATAGAGGTATCCACGCTAGCTCTGCTTAAGCTACTGGGCTAAAAATAGCAGAGTATTTGGGGTAGCACGTGCAGCCACTCAAGTATGTACGCACCCAAACCCACAGGGTACATACGTGGGCGGCTCTCTGAAGCCGCTAATCTGGCTACACTGCTATTTGTAGTGACCTAACTCAAGCAGAGCTAGCGTGGGTACGTCTATGCGAGCTGGGAATCACACCTCCCACCTCAAATGTGGGACTAGCCTGGATCAAGCACCCACAATCTGGGTAGGATTTTCAAAAAAGCTCAGCTCCAATTTAGACACCTAAATGAGGGCTAGCATTTCAGAAGGGCTCCCAGAGGGACACTTTAGGGACAGATTTTTCAGAAGAGCTCAACCTCTAACACGCACCCAAGGTGCTGAGCTCCTTTGAAAATCTGGCCCTGATTGCAGGTGTAAAGTTCATTTGAAGATCTGGTGGTAATTAAGTCCCAGTGTTTGCACAGTTTTTAAGTCATTTATTCTATCTGTGTCTTTCTTTTCAGTCTTTAGATTTTACTAAATATGAAACAAGCCCTTCATCACCTCCTGTCCAGAAAAAAAAAAACACCCAACAATCCACAGCCCAATATGATGTTCACACAAACAAAAAAGACCCTGAAACAAAACAGCCAGAAAAAAATATCACCTGTCTGGATACCAGAATAAAAGACTTTTGGGAATGAAAGTGGGAAGAAGGCATTTTACTATCCCAGGCCTTTTTTTAAGGGTTCACGTTTGCTTTGGTTTGAGATTTGGGCTGAGGATAAGGATACATTTTCTCTTTTCCAAAATATTTCAACCAACCATCCCTTGTATGTCTTTGATTTAACTGAAATAGCACTGCTGTTACTGGACCTGAATTTGGCCCTGTATCTTTACGGCCTGTAAATTAAATTCCTTCTATTATGAGAAAAGGTGGACAGCAGAAATCACCCTTCAGTGGTGCAGAGGTACAGTGATTAATGAGCATTTAAAATGACAGTAATTTTTCTCCACCCACACCCATCTTTTAACGCGGTGCTGATTTTCAAAAGGGCGATGTTTTAGGCTGAGGAAAATATTGACTAAGGTCTTAGTGTTGGCAGCGACATTAGCATGTTATTAAATCACCAATCACACTTCAAACAAACTGTGTCTTTAATTTACTTTTGGTCAGCAGAAAAATGACTACAGAAACAAGGCTTGGCTTAAGTAGCATTTGAGTATTGCCTGTTGGTTTTGGGTGGGTGTTTGTTGATATTTTCGTTTAAAAAATCTGATTCTGATTTACATTGAAATCAATAGAGATACTAATGTAAAATAGGTGTAAGTGAGATCAGAATCAGGCCCACTGCCTTATACTGATTCTCTAACTTAAGGCACAAAAGCCTTCCAGGATCTCCTCATGGTATGTTGCCACGGTATGCTGCCCCATACTCTGGCTGTGTTTACAGGCTCAATCTTACTTTAAATACAAGCTCTCAGCTCTAATGAACGTAATCCAGTAGAGATTCTGGCATTTAATTTCTTCTTATGATAGCTAAGGAAATTCCCATAAGCTGATGTCCTACACAGTTAGACAGCCCTCATCTCTATGACAAGAGTATTCCACCTTCAACTTCAGGGCCAGCATGGGTTGTTTCCACAACAGAGGTTTCCAGATTAGCCTGCTGTAGCAGGAACAGTCTGTGGAGGTTAAGACTTTATTTTAATTGTGGCTAAGTTTGGTGATTGGGGAAACAAGGGGCAGAAAGCACTTTCCAGAGCTAGGTTTGACATAGGCAGACACCATGCTCACTTCTCACACCTAGCTCTGTTTGCTGTGTTGTCTGCCTGAAATCGAGACAATCCATTGTCCCAGCTCTCAGCCTCTCCTCAGTGGAAACCGCCATTCGTACTAAAATTGTGGGTAAGCCCCAGGACCAGCACACACAAGCCTCATCTAACTTGCGACCTAAACTGCATTTGAAGCCAAGTCTCTCAAAATGAAAGGCTAGTGAATCAGCGAGAGGTGCTTAGAGGCACAGAGGCCAATTCTGATTTATGCTAAGGCCATTTGGAAATGTAAAATGACCTTAAAGTGAGTAGATGTGGCTTCCTGAGAGCATCCCCTCTCAAGATCACGTTTCCATTCCCTTTTCAGAGGTTGAGCTTGAGATCAGTGGGGGGCAACTTGAGAACAGCCTCTGACATGGTGAAATGAGGAGACCTCCCTTAGGCTGATTTCAAATGGAGAAAACTTTCCTAAGAATGCCGTTGCTTTAAAAAAAAGGCCGTTATTTTAGTGCTTGTTAATCCAGCTCTGCAGTGATGGACGGTAGTGGGCAGGGGGAAGCTATTCATGAAGATCAGGGACAGATGAAAGGTCTGAATATTAGTGCAAGGCCAGGAAAGAGAGAGAGAGAGAGAAATCAGGAGCTTAGAGAGGAAAATCTTTGTCATGGGCTGACATATGAGTCTGCAGACGAATGCTGGGTGCAGAGATAAATGTATTGGGGATTGATGTGGATTATCTAGGCCTGGGGAGAAATATCGAGAGAGATGGGAAAAGGCATTGTCAACTAATGGTATAGATTTGTGGATCTGTTATGAATCACACTGACCTTATGAACTGCCTCTCCCTCCTCCTTGCATCTCCCTTGCCTTCCGCCCCTCTGCACTCCCTGCCTCTCATTGTGAAAGATGCATCTTTCAGCTCCCAATTTCATACTTGGGAACACAATGACAATCAGTCCCATTAGCCTATGGAGCTCTGAAGACATACAGCAATGGACAGATGAGACCAAAATACCTTCTTTGTCTAGATTAGGGCATTAAGTGCAACACCAGAAAGATGTTCCTGATACGGGATACAGGTGAGTCCCGTCTGGGATCTGCTCAAGCACCTTGCATCCAAGCTAATCTCAATAACTCCATATATTAGCCATTCATCCTTCAGCCTTAATAAGAAGGGAGCTATATTTTTAATTCTCTTTTCCAGATCTCTCTCACACTCTTATTTTTTATGTATTTAACAATGGCACATAACAAATGAAGAGCCAGCCGCATTGTGCCGTATAGATCCAGATCAGGAGGGCAGTCCCTGCCCCCAAAATCTTACTCTCTAATTTGGGACAAGATGTAATAGTGCAGGGGTTCTCAAACTGGGAGTCGTCATCCTCTGCCCCCTCCCCAGCCTCAATCCCCAGACAGGATACTGCAACCACCTGTCATTCCCATATTGCTGCATAGGAAGGAATTCCTGGCTAGATGGGACAGAGATCCTGGAGGGGGCCAGGAGGTCGAGGTATGTTCCCACTTTGGAAACGTGGACTTGGTTTGGAAAATGTTGAGACCACTGCATTTGTGGATATAACAAACTGTCAGAGGGAATTGGGAAGGACACAGTAATGAGAACATGTTGAACATAGGCCAACTATCTGCATTGCTAAAATATTTAATATCAGGAGTCCAGTCCATCACTGTCTCTTGACATGGCTTTTTCCACTGGATCCTGCAATGGTCCATTCATTCAGCAGGAAGTTCCCACAGGTGCGCCATAGTACTGTACTCACCCATCTTGGAGTCATTAGGTTCACTCACTCAGGGCCGGCTCCAGCTTTTTTGCTGCCCCAAGCGGCGAAGTGGGGAAAAAAAAGATAAAGCCGCGATCAGCGGCACTTCGGCGGCTGCTCTACCACGCCGCTTCATTCTTCGGCGGCAATTCGGCGGCGGGTCCTTCCCTCCAAGAGGGACTGAGGGACCCGCTGCCGAATTGCCGCCGAAGACCCGGATTTGCCGCCCCTTTCCATTGGCTGCCCCAAGCACCTGCTTCCATCGCTGGTGCCTGGAGCCAGCCCTGCACTCACTCACATTTAAAGGCACAGTACACATCTCTATTTCTCAAAATGGGACCAGTCCTGCCTGCTTTAATCCTGGCAAGTAAAAACTGGGGAACCACCTCTCCGGCTCCTTTCCGTGGACTGGCCTTTGGGTAAATAGTAGTGTTCAGTTTCCAGCACGCTTTTGGTCTCTTATCATTCATAACACAAATATACAAAATAAATTGATTAAAAAAAAACTTGTAATGATTTTTCCCCTGCTTAAATTTTCAATTACATCAGCTATCTCATACTCATTAGGAAGACACAAGCCCATATTCATTAAATGCAAAACTAACTTTCTAACAGCAAAGAGGCCTGGGTGAAGAGGGTAATGATTTAATTTTCTTCGTTTCAGAGAATTACATCTCTTATCCTGGGGCAATATGTCTGTAAATGCAGACAAAGTGCTATTTCAGACTCCATTGAAATTACTAATTTGGTGGAGTTACTTGGTGGAGAAGCTTGAGGAAAGCAGAGTAGGCCTTTGCGCCGCCATTTTGTGCCACTCATGTTTTATCACTCAACCAAAGCTTTCCAGATGCTGACTATAGCGAAGACCGGGGTAACATTTACAAAAGCACGTAAGTGACTTGAGAGCCAGAGCCCCATTTTCAAAAGAGGCTTAGGCATATAGAGCCAGATTTTTAAAGATATTTAGGTGCCAAAAGATGCAGATAGGCCCCTCACCACCTAGGTGGCTATGGTGTTCAGTGATCACTCAGTGCTTGCGGTGCTTGTTAGAGATTTGTTTTATTCTGTTTGCTTCCAATTGGCTGCACAAAACAACAACTTCACAGCACCCAGCCCAGACTGTCTGGGAATTTCAGCCCGTAAAGGTACAGGCCCAGTTCCACAGTGATTGACTCCATTGAGTTAGGTGCCTAGATCCTTTTGAAAATCCTACTAGGCACTTATCTGCATCTTTAGACAGCGAAATACTTTGAAAATATAGCCCTTAGGCATCTTTGAAAAATTTATCCTAGAACCGAAAAGCTAAATACCCCCCTGTATGGGGGGTCTTAAACAGAGTGTTAACTTAGAGAGATTCTCATCAACCTATATTAATCCAGGGCCAGAATGGGAGCTGCTGGGTGCTTATTTGTATTACAGTAGTGCCTATGGACCAACCAAGAACTAGAGAGTAATAGATGGCTCCTGCCACAAAGACGTTACAAACTAAATGGACAAGTCATATAAAGGATAAGACAAAGGGATATAATGTACAGAATGAACAATGTGATGGCCTTCAAATGTTCTGTTAGTGTCACTTTTGAGGGGGTGGGGGGCGCGGCGGGGTGTTTTTTGGATGGGAGTAAAATCAGATCCCTACTATCTATTGAAGAAATGGCCAAAATAATTTCAGTTTCTCCTCCAGATAGGGTCCTCCCAGCTCTTTTTCTGTCCTAGGATTCTCAGCAAGTTGTTTCATTTCTTGGCACTCCTTGTCACAGAGACCAGCAGGTGAGAACAGGTGAATTGAGTTCTCTGTAGAACAAACCAACACTATTGCCATCAAAATTAGGCAGCTTGCTTCAAATCATGGAGCCTATCCTACAATATTATCTGCCTTTACTTGCCTGGGAGCAGTGGAAGGAAAGAGGACTGACAGCAAGTAAATATTTTTTTAATTATATGCTGGGATTCTCAAAAGTGCCTAAGGAAATTAGGCATCTAACGCTCTGACTTTTAATGGGAAGTGGGATAAAAATCCCATCCATGATGAACAAAGGGCAGGTGTCTGTTGAGTAAGGGACATGTCTTCAAAGGCACTCATCCAAATTGTATCCTAAGTTTTGTACATGCAAGCAATTGCACGGGCAGCTTTTCCCAAGCAAATTTTTGCACATGAAAACACCTGTATGCACCAGTCAGATTGCATGGTTAGACATCTCCTGGAGCTACACAATTCTGGTGTGCACATAAATGCAAAACTTATAAGAAAATGTATCTATATGAAATTTGCATATGCAAAATGAGTGCAGTGTTACAGGCACTTGAAAATTTGCCCATGAAACTGAATGGCATTTGAAAGTAAATTTCAAAATGTAACAAAGAATGGTAGTGATACTACATTTTTTACATTTGTAGAATAATGTTACTTCAAACTAAATAGCAAATATGGCTATTAACTGCATATATGATAATTTTACCTCAGATATATAAACAAGTATTCCCTGTATTTCCCTATTTCTTACTGTAGGAAATACACCTCTACCCTGATATAACGCGACCCGATATAACACAAATTTGGATATAACGCGGTAAAGCAGTGCTCCAGGGGGGCGGGGCTGCGCACTCCGGCGGATCAAAGCAAGTTCAATATAACGAGGTTTCACCAATAACGTGGTAAGATTTTTTGGCTCCCGAGGACAGCGTTATATTGGGGTAGAGGTGTACCTTCATTATTGCAAATACTGAAGTTACTAACTTCCAGTTCTATTAATAAGGCCATTTTGTAATTATCACTAGAATTGTCCATTAAAATATAAAAGTGGATATACAGTACACTGAATAGGAATGCAAAAAATATCTACTCAGTATCTCTTTGATAAATCTTGTCCCAAGTCTTAGAAATGAACTCACGTCTTTTGATGGTGGTAAAGCGAACTACCCCTCCACTGATGTGGGAAATTATATTTTTTTTAAAGAAAATTAATGAAAATGGAAATACACTTCTCTGATTCAGCTAATTTGTCGCAAGAAAAATGTTCCTTTTGTGAGTGGTGGACTAAAAAAAAAAATGGACCATGTTAATAATTGATAACTAGTGCCTTTTATTATATGTATCACTGTTCTTCGTCAAAGATACCCCAAATATTTCACCGACTGTAATGGACATTTTCAGTAAAGGAGGTCTAAGGTAAAGCTGATCAGGAATTTTTAGATTAAACAGTTTTTGCATTTAAAAAATGCTAATTCATTGAAAGTGAAACTTCTGATGGGCTTCAACGCATTTCTTGACTCAAAAAAATGTTAAAAGAAAGTTTCTAAATTGCCAAAATGTTCTATTTTGACATTTTTGAAACAAAAATGACTTTTTGTTTATAAATTTAATTTAACTATAAAGTACACTTTGAAAAAAATAAAAAAGGTCAGAATGAAAATGAAACATTTTGAAATTATTTAACCATAATGGTTAGATGGACCCGAGGAACCTTTTTTTTTTAATGGGACAGGACTGGAATACCGTTTCCTGCCCCGCTCTAGTCTGAGCTGTGTGTGCCATTGCAGGTCTATATTATCATGTACATTGAGTTTGCCATAAGCGCACATGACATTTTTTATTGAAATCACTATTGAAAATGTTATCAAAATGGTTACTGATACTTTTTGTTTACCAAATACCCCATTATAGGTAAATCAAACATTTCAATAACATTTTCAATAAAAAAAGTTTGATTGAAAAGTCACTTTAAAAAAAAAAAGAGAGAAAATGTTGACAGTCTAATTTTCACCCCCCAGAAAATATTTTTTAAACCTTTAATTTGAAAAATTTTGACTGGCTGTGTGGAAAATGACATTATCCCTACCTAACTTTCCCCTGCAGCTCTCTAGTCTTCTCCACTCCCTGTCCCAAACTGTTAAACAGCTGCTAATTCTACCATAGACATGACTACATTTCAGTGGTGGAAGTGATTTTTATGTACACTGCAGCCTGCAAAGCCTTTAAAGATCCTTTGAGATGAGAGGTACTATACGAATGCAGCTCATTACGGCCCCACAAACTATGAATTTACAAGGCTCTATATTGAAATAACTTACTGAACAATGCCTAAGTAGATATTTCATTCAAGCTAAGTTATTTATCTATTGAAGTCTTCCATTCTACTTAATAAAGGAGAAGCGTTAGGATTTATTATCTGTTTCCCTAGGGGACATTGGTGGTGACTGCAGGGCTCTGTAAGCTGAGAGATCTCTACAGAATAGAAGAGCAGAATGTTCTGAACAGCTCAAAGCCATTTGAATTGTCTGTTAAAAACTGGGCCCCCACTATTACGCAAAGATCAGCTTTCGTTCCAGAATAGCTACATAGAGCTTGATTAAAATCTACAAGCTCTGGTTATTAACTGAGCCACACAGCATGGGCAGAAGTTGGAGAAGTGCGTAACGTTCCCTTGATCATGCAATCCTTTCCTGACACTGTCGTTAAGAGAAACCAGCATGGTACCAAGTCCAATCTCAGTGCATTGCAAACTGACCAGTACCAGCTGAGGTGGTCTCTGCTATAGCTTCTAGAAACCTTCAACAACAATAGATTTTAACTTTGTTCCACATTTCCAGTGTGTGACCCCACCTCTATCCCTATGATGCAGTTAATTCTGCAGCCCAAATGATCAGCAGTGAAAACAAAGATGTTGCCATATAGAGATGACTCCCTCAAACTAGATCAGAGCTTTAGAGCTTGAGTCCATCTCTGTTACCATGAAAACAGTTTATTGTCACTCAACAGAAAGTTTTATACATAGATGTGTTTACACACACAGGGCTAGATCTGGTGTAAACTGGCATAGCTCCATTCACTTCAGTGGACCTAGGCTGATTTACGTCAGCTGCAGATCTTGTTCCAGAGGATCAAGGAGAGGAAGGATGGTCCAGTGGCAGTGGTTAGGTTGGTGACTTTGGATCTGAATTCAGTTCCCTACTCTGCCACAGACTTTCTGTGTGACCTTGGGCAAATCATTTGATCACTCTATGTCTCAATTCTCCAGCTGTAAAAAGAGGATGATAGTGTAAGAACTTAAGAACATAATAGTGGCCACTCTGGATCAGTCCAATGGTCCATCCACCCCAGTATCCTGTCTTCCAACAGTGGCTGGTGCCAGATGCTTCAGAGGAAATGAACAAAACAGAACAATTTATCAAGTGATCCATCCCCTGCCATACAGTTCCACTTCCTTACCTGGCACTTCCCTACCTCACAAGGGTGTTGTGAGGATAAACATATTAAAGACTGTGAGTTGCTCAGATACTGTGGTAATGGGAGCCATATAAGTACTTAAAATATCTAGGTAGAGGGTGAAATTCATCCAAGTGTGAAGGCCCATGAAAAGTATCTTATTGAGGAGGGGGCACTAACAGAGAGGCCACAATGATCTGCATGCTGTGAACGTGGGATTCTGTACTGCCCCCAAATAAGCTAGTGGGGTGGGGGGAGGGTTGAGGGACAGTTGACAGAGAAGTCAGAGGACCCACTTTTCGACGTCTTTACCCCATAAGGCAGCGCAAAGGGACAATCCATAAGATGTCAGATAGGTGAATTTCAGGTAAGTGAGTTTTGAGCAGGGAAGGGTAAAAAAAAAAAAAACCTTCTCAAGGCTGTAGTGCTTAGCGAAGAGGCTACCTGTGCCAATGGGAGAGCTTCTCCTCCGTGTAGATAGTCCACCTCCCCAAGAGGCGGTAGCTATGTTGACAGGAGAAGCCCTCCCATCGACACAGCGCTGTCTACAACAGGGATTAGGTCGGTATAACTACATCGCTCAGGGGAGTGGATTTTACCATGCCCCTGAACGAAAACATTATGCCGACCTAAGTTCCTAGTGTAGCCCGAGCCTCACACTCTGCTTGAGAATATAACAATACACTTCCAATAAAACCCTAGTCACAGCCAAAGCCAGGAGCAGGCCAGTCAATTCTGTCTTCTGTTAAGACAAGCCTCTATGCTACAAAACCGCACTTTTTGCTTTGCTATTTCACTTGCTGTAGCATTATGGTAAACTCATGCCTTGTAATTTCTTAAACTCTTCCCTTATTTTGGGCACTGGAAAGGGAAATAATCTGCTTTTAGGCTCCAGTTCAGCCAGGTACTTAAGCATGTGCTTAGCTTTAAGCATGTGAATAATATCAATAATACCTAGCTTTTAGATAGCACTTTTCATCAGGATTCTCAAAGCCCTTTGCAAAGGAGGTATCATTAACTCCATTTTACAGATGGGGAAACAGAGGCATAAAGCAGGGAAGTAACTTGCCCAAAGTCACCCAGCAAGCCAGTGGCAGAGATGGGAATAGATTCAGGTCTCCAGAGTTCCAGGCCAGTGCTCTATTCATTAGGCCATATTGCCTTTTCCCAATGGTACTAGGCATAAGCTTAAAGTTAGGCATGTGCTTAAGTACATGGCTGAATGGGGACCTTAGAAAATAAGTTAGACATCATTAAAAATAATGATTCAGTACTTTTTCATCAGTCAGTAGTCATTGCTGAAGCCTAAACCATAAAGCCATACCTCGGGGGAGAGGCTAATGGCTAGAGGGGCCCATTTTCTCCTTTTAGTGAAAATATAAGGCTTCTTTTCTAACATTTGCTTTTCCCCAAAAAGACCTAGTGCGGCTTCTTCTCTTGGTGTATGTAAATCCCATTCATGTCCGTGGGGTTGTGCAGGCACTTAGAAAGTAGTGGGTGTGTATTTGTTACTGCGATGTTTTGGGTTATTACTGCACAAACACAACAGTGGGGTTTGAGTTTGTTTGTTTTTTAAATAGATCCAGAGGTTCTAATCAGATCAGCATCCAAAATGCTGGGCCAGATTCTGAATTACAATAGTGTAATTCCAAAGTAACTCTATTTAATTCAGCAGAGTGCTTCCCAATATAACTTCTGATATATTCCTAGTATAATTAAGAGCAGATTTTGACCCACTGGCTGCTTACCCATAGTTATCTGCGCAACTGAGTTGAACATTGGCCTGGAACACTCAGGACATCAAGCTGTTCTTACAAGACTGACAAGTTTCAGTCCACCCAAAACTACTGCGGACTTGACACAAATAGTTTTGGCTGTTCATAAAATGGCCAGAGGAGGCAGTGCTGGTGATGTCTCCATTTATGCTGGCTCCTAACAGTGATTATGGCACTGACCTGGATCTATGGGAGACCGAGCTTTGAATTCCCGGTCCAGAACAAACCCAAACCTGATTCTTTCAATCCACAAAATATTGAAAATTCAGATTTTGTTTGACCTAAACCAAACTTTTTTTGGATCTGCTGCCAAACTGCAAAATCAGTTATTTACCCTTATTCTTTTTATACGGAAGAGTTTCAAGTCTCAGCTTAAACTCCTTAGCAATATCACAAGGTTTAATGCTGGTTTTGCTGTAGAAAACAATCAGTCCAGAAACGAGAGCTTGTTTTCTTGAGTTATTTAGACCAATCTCCCTCTCATGCACCTTGGACAAAACATAACATTCTTTTGGGGCAACCTACATGTATGGAACCTCGTACAGGACTGCATGCATTGTATAGTCCCCCCCCCTTTTTTTTAAAGGAAAGCATAAGTAAGATGGTATTAGATCAGGCCTTTTCTCCCCAATGAAGCCTGACCCTTTGTTTCAGCAGTGTCTCTGTTGGTGACAGATGGTGATGCAGTCCTGGTGAATTTTGTTACCTTCCCCATGACATGCAATATGTTTGCATCCTGACAGTGAGAGGAGAGACTCCAGCTGTCCCTCCAGTAATTGACAGCAAAGAGCTGTTTTCACTTTTGACAGAGCTAAGAAGCATTAGCATCATATTGGCTATTAGGGTTTTTTTTATTATTGTTATTATTATTATGATGTTTATCATCTGAGAAAAGCTTTTGTAATGGGAGACTTTGCTCCTGCACCCACCGCACCCTCCCCTTTTTTCAAGCCGTCATATGCTCCTGCAAAAAAAATCAAGTGCAGCTTTGAGCTGCTTCGTCCAGAACAAATCATGTTTCTCCCACGCTGATCACAATGACAAAATTCAACCCCCCTTTCATCACGAGCAATGGGGGAGGAAGGGTTATTTTAAGGTAACGAGAGTGCAAAAACTAGGTCATTGAGATCGATCAGAAGAAAATACTATATAACATTTCTTGCATTGGTCATAAGAATGTATCCAGACCCACGGAAGTATGCTGGGTGTTTATCCATCGACTCCGATAGACTTTAGATCATGCCCTGATCCACTCGCAAGGCAGAGAAAAAATAATAAATTTCTGTAGGTTTAAGACTGTTGTTGCTGACATTCTGGGTGATTTATGTCCATTTTATCCCTCTCTCCCCCTTTCTGTCTCTCACACATACCCCTCACTCAGCAATAAAGGTTGCCTCTCCCCTCAGCTTATATACTTTGCAGTAGTGTTCAGTCTGTAATAGGCTCTTAATAAGATTGGGGGAGTAAAGTCATCTCCAAGCACATAAGTCACAGAGACACACGTACAACAAAGACTCCATCCTAAATTAGATTCAAGCTGACCTAAAACAAAGGCTGGTTCCCCTTTTAAATCCATCAATAACAAAGCTACTGACACAAGCAGTTACTTAATAAAGAACTGAATATTTTAAGTGGGTCTTATGAATTATACTTTTCGATATGAAAAACACCTACCGTTCAGTGGCTGAAATGATGCCAAGGGAAACGGACAGGTCTGGATCATAAAACATATTCAGAGTATTTACCAGGTCGTATTTATTGTCCCCTTCTGAATCTTCAAACTGATCGGCTGTATAACTGTTATTAAGATAACATTTTACAGTGCTCTTTGGGGCAGCATCTGGGCCTTCCGATGTGTTTGTACAAGGCCTAGCACCATGAGACACGGGTCCTGATTTTATATTCACACGTACATGTGTGTGCACACACAAACAGTCTCTGCGTGCTTGGGTTCAAATCCTGTGTTAGAACAATAGCTTTACAGATCCATATTAAAGGCTAATCGAAGGATCTAGCCTGAGTAGGGGAAGGAAGAGGGGAATGAATCTTGTCCCCATCCAGTGAGGTGGCTCATCTGCTGGTCCATGTAGGGCTATTTAGCCCAATAGTCCTTTATGGTTCCAACATACCCTCACTGGTGCCGGACCAGAGGACCCATACAATGATGAGTTCTCTGGTCCCTGCCCATCCCTGCCAGGCCTTTACCTCTCCTCTCCAAGCTGCCTGGCAGAGAACCCACCCCCACTGAAAGGGTTGAGCTCATGTGTTATTTCCCAAGTCTATCCCATTGTGAAGGAGAACCAACTGCACCGATTTCACTGCTCTTTGGCCATGGAGGTAGAGCCTTAATTCAACTCTTAATGCAAAAAACTAATATTAATGAAACACTAAAGGTGAACAACCAAGCACTGTCAAGTCAGGCAATGCCAAAAGTTAAGGTTTCATCAGCCACATTAACTCAGCCATATTTTTATTTTATGGCCTAAACAGTTGCGCCATAAGCAATAATACACCCCTGGTTATATTTAGCAAGGAAGACAGGAACAGTGAATACTATGTCCTGCATGTGCAATGTAGTGGAGTTAACACTGAAGGAGAACCCTGAATTTCAGATTTTTCTGGTCTCTGAGTGCTTGATTACTCAAACTTAATGATGCTATTTTGTACATCCACGCTGAGATTTTCAAAGCCGCCCGTGGGATTTGGATGCCTAATTCCCATTAATTTGGGCATCTAAATTTGGAATTGGACATCTAAATTCCTAAGGAACTTTGAAAATCTCATGCTTAATTTCTGTAGATTTTTTTAATGAAAAATAAGAAAAGAAAAATAATCAAAATCTCTGCCAGCTTTGCCAGGGAAGCTCCAAAATTTCTTTAGTTATAGCTCTGGACCTATTTGCCTTTCAGCTAACAAATAGATCCTTGTCCTTAACTGAGGCTTCCTTAACTCCTCTGTCTTTAATTGGACCCTCTTTAACTCAGCTGTCATTAAAAACAAATCTCCAAACCCAGAAAACAAACGGAAGCATATTCTTTTAGTATATCTGCTATGCAGCTATGAGTTAAGTGATTTTAGGCAATCCATTGTTGTGACAATACTTGGCCAATTTTCTTCAACTGGGATTTTTTTTTTAAAGTCTCATTGATGAAAGATGTTGGAAGTTTTTCATATCAGACATTTCTGAACATGCAAGTGTAGTAGCTCCCCTGGACTAGTTGTCTCTGGGGAATGAACACTGGCTCTCTCGATCTAAAAGCATGCTACTACTTGAGGGTCCTTTAGCTTGGAGGCAGTAGCAGGCTCCTAAATCTCTATATGTTTGTGACCACTAGAGGGGGACAAAGAGACGGTGTGTTCATACCGGTTAAATAGGCACACAATTTTTTATCCAAACTTTTGGGCTTGGCCCTGAGTTTGGAGAGTGGTAAATTTCACTTTCTCACCCACTTCTTACTCTACAATCATATAGCCTGACATCTCAATCTTTATGCAAGAGAGGTAGATATCACCCTGTGTCGATGTGTCTGTGTCAATCCCTATCTTATCTATACATCTATGTTTCTGTACATTCATAGATGATCACACACACAAACAAATAAAAGTTTTAGATATAGACTTGTTTAAGCACATTGGGTGAAAATCACCCAGGGATGAAGGGCCTCTGGAAAGTTCACCCCATAGCTTAAAACACCGCCAGATATATATATATGTATTAATATCAACGAGATACATACATACATGCACATCTACCCCATCCCCACAACACACATGCCTTGTAAATGACACCCACAGCTACTCCCCCATGGCATACACCATCTTGCACCTTTCTGATTCAGTGTCTTAAAGCAATTCACATGCTTCCACCCCCCTCCTCCTGCTTTGAGCTCAGTCCAAAGCCATGTGAAGTCTGTTATGTGCCATTATAAGCCAGTATTAAATTATTCCAGTTCCTTCAAATAACTTGATATGTCCTGTATGGTCCTGATTCCAATTGTGAGAGGGAGGGAGGGAGAGGGCCCAAGACTGAGAACAAGAGAGGAATCTGCTGTGTATGTAGTATTTGTCAGAAACGGAAGTAATTGCTGCTCTTTGGTGTGATTTATTGAGGTAACAGAGGTTAATAACAATGCCACTCAGTCAGCTTATTCTATTCATTTTCATGTCATTACAATGTATCAGGCATGGTGCACGTGGCAGCTGGGGTACGTGCTCCAGGACTCACTGAGAGATTCTGGTTTCTTTTTTCCCGTTCGCCAGACTCCTGCGGAAGGGCTTGCTTGTGCATTCAGGACTCTCCTTGGTCGGTGATCTTATGACGACTGGAGAATGAGGCTGTCGGGTTCTCAAAGGACTGTCTCGTTGTTTGAAAGGGAGTGGCGTATCCCTCTGGACAAAAAGGAAATGGAGCTCACATGTAGGCGAGTGGGGTGTGCATGGGAGGGTGTTCATGTGAATGTTCAGGGGGCGGGGAGAAGTACATGGGTGGAAGCAAACACCAGTCCAGGACAAGGGCAGAGCAGGTGTGACAGAGCAGTCCGTGATTGTGGCTAGTTCCCTGGGGAATGCAGAATGGACCCACCAATGTATGGCAAGAGGTGGATAATGCAAAGAAGCCGTCTGTCCTGCAAATGTACTTGAGGGAGGAGGACGCTGAGTAAGCTCCCTGGTAAGGCTCCAAGAGCTAAGAAAGAACTTACAGTGCAGGGTTTCCCAACCTGTGGGAAATCAGGCCACCAGAATGTGTCCAAGGGCCACAGAGCTGGCTGGGCTTGGCTCCCCATTCTGGGTGTTGCAACCTGGTGCGTGGGGTCACAGGGCTGCTCAGGTTTGGCCTAGCCACCCTTCCATCATGATGATGAGAGGCCAGCCAGGCCAAATGTGAGTGAGTGGCACTACAGCCCCATGTGCCAGGTCGCACCACCACTCACACGAATTTGGCCCAGCCAGCTCCCCCTGAGGTGCTTGGCCAAACCCAAGCGGCGCTGGGACTCTGGAGGTCTCAGCTCCTAGAGTGGGGAGCTGAGCCCAGCCAGCCCCACAGGAGAGAGCAGGGAGGGAGCATTTGGTATCTGTTTGCGTTGAATCTGGCAGGTCATTCTGGGATTCAGCAGGGGAATTGCTGGGAAAGCAGAATTTTGAGGGGTTCTGGCTACTCCCCCTAACATGCCTCTTCTTCCCACAGGGATGGGGAAAAGCAGCCTCCTGCTTTGGTTCACAGATAACATTGTGTCTGATAAGTACAGGCCCCCCAATGTAGCCCCCCAACCGTTCAGCCAGGCAATACCCCATTTTCTATACCACCCATCCTGGCCCCCAGCCCCCAGATCTTCCCCCATGTCACCCCCGACATCTTCTGTCCCAAACTCTTTCTCCCCCAGTCCCCATCCACTTTACTGCATGGACCCAAATCCCCTCCATCCCTTTACCCTCTCCCCCTTCGAACCCCTCTTCCCCCATATCCTTCCCCCAACTACTCACTGCCTGGCCACACCCCTCTGCCCCCCAGTTCCTTCCCCAGTGCCCCCCAACTCCCAATTCCTTCCTCATTACAGTCCCAGGCCCCCTGATCTCCCGCTTCATCTCCACGCCTCCAAGTCTCCCTGCACCCTGTCTCATACTCTCTGCCTTCCATGGGCCATGTGGTGGGGGCTGTGTGTTTCTGGGAAGCGTCTCAGCTACAATTACACCAAACAGTGATGAACTCATCAAAGAGAAGCAAGCTAAGGTTTCTTGTTAAGTGGAACCTTGGATTTATACAACAAATACTGAAGTTCTTTATTTTCGTATGTGCTGCATTTAATACCTATTATGTTAACGTGTATAGTATATATTGTGGGTAAGAAATATTTAGTAAGGCAGATGTTTTTCACATTCAGGGTCATGACAGGCCATCAAGGCTTACAAATGTGTCCTTAGACCAAAAAGGTTGAGAACCACTGGTATAGTGCATTGCTGCTGGCTGGCCTCCTGGGGCCTCTTCAGAGGACAATTCCAGCAAGTGCAGGGCAAGTAGGGGGTGGGCAAGGATTTGTTTTTATTTTGTTTAGAATTTTGCAAAATTCAGAATCCACAACTGAACCTTCAGCACTACAAATTCAAGAAAGTCGTCTTCTGATGAGCCCCAGGTGCAGCAAGTGACCCACCTACTTATATCTGCCCTCCCAAAATAAAATCCCCCTAGCCATGTACATGAGCTTAAAATATACTCTCCAAATCCACCCAGACCTGCAGAAGAGCTCTGTGGAGCTTGTGTCTTGTCTCTTTCACCTTCAGAAATTGGTCCAATAAAAGATATTCCCTCCCCCATCTTGTCTCCTTCACTTAATGCCAGTTTCCATTAAAGGCTCCTTGCCCCACCCTCACCCTGGTCACTCTCTCTTTTAATACATGGTTACATTAGCAGGTCAGAAGATCTTTTCTGTGCTTACAGCTGGAAGGCAGTGAGGCTGGGAAACTCTGTGCCAGCAGCTGTCGGGATCCTTTTTAGCTGTTCTATAGCATGGACAGAACTGGCTGGATATTCATACCGGGGCTGATTTTCAGAGGTACTGAGCAACCACAGCTCCCATTGACTTCCTTTGGATTTGCAGGTGCCAAACACTTCTGGAAATGAAGTCCAGACTGTGTGAAAGGCTCTGAGCACTGCATGTCCATATCCCCACATGCTGCAGTCCTGTGTTACCATTCTGTTAACTAGCACCAAAATGTTTGGAGTCTTTACATCCCCTTGGCCTTGAAGTCCCTAGACGAATGGGTACACGGCTGCTCTCTGTGTGACAGAGGGTTAAAGAATACTTAACATCTTGCTACAGACCAGCCCTTCCCTCTGCCTGCTTTGACGTTGCCAATCTCACTCCTTTCTTTCATCCAAGTGGGCATCAGCACCAGCCCTGTATTCATAAGCGCCACGAGGTGTTGATGCACATTGCATACGGCAGTCAGCTGCTTTTGCCCACCCCGGAGACTAAATGCCTCACACCTCCACTCGGCTGCTGGGATTTGGCTGGCGTTCGTATTTTAATTTTTAGAAGGACTTTGAATGCTTTCCAGCTCCGTCTCTGCTATTTTCCACTCCTTGCTCAGTTACGTACCTGTGGGGTTCTATTTGCTGAAGCAAATCAACGAATTAATCAGCCATGAGATACAGCAGGCAGAGCATTCTGGGTGATTTAAGTCCACCTTGGCTCATGTTATCAGGCGTAAGTTGAACGCCAAAGTTTGGGATTTATAAACACGCTCCGTGGTGTTGGCCCAGTTCTGTTCCCAGTGAATTCAACGATAAGGCTCCTATTGACTTCAGTGGAAGCAGAGTTAGGCCAATGCTGAGTGCCCTGAAAATCCCACCCAAACCACTGGGGATGGCTAGTCAGTCCCACTGGCTGGAGTGTCTTATTGCTAGCACCCAAAATCCTCCACCAAGTCCACTCACTGCCACAAAACTGTGCTCCAGAATCTCAGTTTTCATTTAATAATCCAAGTTTCAGCCACTAGGGTTGCAAAGAAGCCTTTCAAGCCTAGCAGGTTGTTGGAAGCAAGGAAAGAACCCAGAACCGCTGCATCTAAAACCATGAACAGCTACCTCCTGATGTAAAAGATCCAGTTCTAAGTGTGTGAAGCAAGACACATGCTCATAAACCTCTATGGGTCAGTCTTCACCAATGTAAACCCAGGGTTAGCAGAACCCAAGTGAGCAGACCCTGGGTTTGTTAACCTAGGGCTTGAGCATCTACAATCATTTGTGAACCCTGGCTCCCCCACCTGGCACTCCAGCGTCTACGCTGCATTATGCAGGCCTGAGTCCAACCACCCATATCCCAGACTTCCTAGCGCCCTCCCAAAATGTGGACACTCTAGCCCTTTGTTTGTGGTCCAATATGGAAAAAATTGACTGTCCACCAAACTGTTCAGAAGACAAAGAAAGTCGGTCCATAGGATTGTGGGATACTTCTGGCGGCCTCCTAGAGCACGAGTCTAGTAGGGCTGCATCTACACTGCAGAGCAACAGGGCTTGAACTCTGGGTACCTGCTTGACTCAGGCTTGGATCCTCCACCTGAAATAAACTGGTGGCCCCAGCCAGGTTTCTAATGAAAAGGTGTCCACATCACAAAAACCACCAGCACAGTTGGCACTAAGTGGCACCTTTGTTGACATTCTCAGCAGAGAAGCCAAGGGCCAAGCAGGCTTGGCGATTAAGCTACCTTCTCATCTCCAGAGCACGTTTCTTTGGGTCCTGACTGTGGCACATTGAGGGCATGGTCTTGGGAAGCTGGCATTGTTGCTACCTTGCATGGCACCCGTGCTGTGGATAAATGCCTGATTTCATTTTCCAGCGCTGTCAATCTGTCACGGTTCAACAACTTAAACTTTCACTTTTTAAAGGGCACTGGCACATTCTTTGAAAGAAAAACATCAAAATGGGGGGCAAAGGGAGATGCGTATAGGCTCTCAAACTCAGGCCAGCACTGCTGCACCGTGCTGTTGCTCGTGGCTTATTTTGTATCTGCTCCCCCCAGCACTGCAGAATCTGTGTTTCTTCCTACATCAGCCAGCTTCTAGGGAAAGGAACCTCTTCTTTAACCTCATGGCAAGACATAGCCGTGGACATATGTTTTCCTTTTCTCTGGTAGGGAAATCAATCACTCTTCCCCTTTTTCATTTGAATTAGATCTTTAGACTAATCAGAATTACTCCCCCTGACCCAAACACTGATTGTGAATCACCAAATTCCCCTCCCCCCTCCCCATGTACCATCAAGGTCTTTCTTCTTTGTATCAAGGTTAGGCTCTATATGTCTTAACCATATGCCCCAAGTGAGGAATTCATTAGCATTCATTATGCATTCATAAGAAACAAATGGGCAAGGGAGTGGGAGGTTCTGCAATTCATCTCAGCTGCTCCTTGACACCAGGCCTGGCAGGAGGGGTAATCACCATGAGCAAGTGCTGGGACCTGGCCAGACACACCTGCTTCCACCAAGATCAAGACAGATCTGGGTCCCTCTCTCGCACGCTTGCTGTCTCTCTCGCACACACGCTTGTGCGTGCTTTTCACACTGATGGATGATTTACAAGTTTGCAGCTGACAAGACCGTCAGCCTGCATGAGTTCCCCATCGGTTCATTTAACTCTACAACATAAGCTGATTATTGAGGGAAATGGCTGGAGCATAAATCTGGGATTTTTTTTTTTTTGTAGCACCCTCCATCCCTCCCCCCACTTCACTTTGCATTTGTTACATGTGTAGCAAAGCGGAGAGTGATTGCTAGTGCTAACCAGAATAACAGTATCACCCAAGCCTGAGAGGGAAAGAAAAATACCCAAACCCTGACTGTTTAAATGGTATGTAGCGCTTTTAGTATTTCAGAGGCATAAAGAGCCAATCCTTAGGTGTAATTGGTACCTGACTGAGAGTTGTGGTCAAAATAAAGTCAAACAAATATCATGTTTTTAACACAGTAACATTGGTGAATGTTTCAAAGCATCACACAGGAGAATCTGCCTAGAAAAAGCCCAGCGCTCTGCTCTGGAAGCAGCAAACACAGTCGTGCCAAACACGGTACCATGAACAGCCACAAACAAGCTCTCATTTAAAAGGCAGTGATGCCGTTCTTATAGCAGCCATCATTGATTTGGGTTCTTTCCCCCCTTATGATTCTGCAGTGGGGTAGAAGGCTTAAGGCGATCACCTTCCAGCCCATCTAGAATTCATGGATAATTATGCTGATTTCAGCCAAGTTAGTTGTGATTTACACTGGGGTAAGTGAGCTCAGAATCAGCCCCATAGTCTCATTGCATAGAGACTTAAGGGTATAATTGATGGGAATTTCATGCATAATCCCATATACACACACATAGTGGAAGCAGAACAGTGTGTGAAGGGAGAGCGTTGTTTTTTTTCAAAAAATGTATAAGGGATTTAGAAGCACGTCTCATTGAGTTTCTATAGGACTTGTGCTCCTAAATCTGTCAGATGCTATTGAAAATCTATCCTGAAACCACTTCAGATCAGATGTGGTCTTGAATCATGTTTCAGACTCTCTGTTCTGAGCTACATAAAGGTTTGTAACTCCACTGCAAACCAAGGTCTGCATTTCACAGCTCACACTTAACTCTACAATGGGCTGGGTTTTTTGTGCGGGCATATTGTGGGTTTTGGGGAATGCCGTGTGCATGTGAATTTCACTGGGTACACCCTTTCAGCCTCCTTTTGAAAATATGACTTACATCCTGGAGCTGGTGGTGAATATTGTTAATATTGCTACATGTCAATAGGGTGACCAGATGTCCCGATTTTATAGGGACAGTCCCGATTTTGGGGTCTTTTTCTTATATAGGCTCCTGTTACTCCCCACCCCTTGTCCCGATTTTTCACACTTGCTGTCTGGTCACCCTACATGTCAAGCTATCTTCAGTTCAGCAGAACTACTTAGCAGATCCAGAAGCCAAAACTAGAGAAGCGTTTCTATCTTTAAATGTTAGGTGATAAATTCTAACCTTCTTGCCATCCAGCTAGCATCTGGGACTCTCCCAACATTCAGATGTGCTTTCATTTTCCTTGTGATTGTCATTTCTTTGCATCACTCTTACAACCTTTGGCTGGTGTGAAGGTCAGTTTGCCTCCTAGTGGACTGTCTCATTATAGCAGGAATGATTTCTCCTTTGAAAACCACGAGCAACACAACAAGAAAAGAAGAGAAGAATAACTGCAAATAATATATTGAAGTGACTTCGTAAATGATTCCGCACCTCACAGGCAGATAAGCGTGACCTTCATGTTGTGGTCAAGCAATGACCGCTATAATCCAAAAGACATAACACTATAACGACTAGGCTGTTATAGTGATAGTGGATTATATACTGTATGATAGATAGATAGATAGTAGTTAAGTGTTTGTGTAATTCAAGGCTATCATTCCATGGAGAGGCTGTCTTGACATTGTAAATCAAAAAAGCCATGATGACCAAAGGTGTTAATGTATGTCTAGTATCCCAGAGACAGTGTGGTATTCCTAAACGGCTAGCATTTTGGACTCCGCACCTAAAATTATTTTGTTAGTGTGTCATTGACCTCCTGGTGTATTTCTCCCATTGCTGGAATAAGAGTAGTAAGTAGCAGAACCTGCAGGTTTTGGCTAAGGCAGCCGCAGAGGAATTCACTGCCTATGACGTTGAACTTTCTTCTGCGGTGGGGAGGAAATAAACATTTCAGCCAGGTTAGAGGCCTTATATCTTTTTTGCTTTTGTAGGTCTGAGAATGGATTTTCCTTCATGACCCACATACTGACTGAGATACAGGAGTGGCCAAAGGCTATTCCTACATCGCTTTACTTCTTATTAGCATGATTATTTCCTGTTGCATCCCAATCTCTGAACATCTCTTTCTAGGTTAGCACTAAGGTCATGCAGACCAGCACCTTAGAGGTAGCTTAGATAGATAGATAGATAGATAGATAGATGAGGTATGCACAATGTGCCTGTGGCAATATGACATCCATGCTGCTCCACTGAGCAGCCACCTGGAAATACCTGTGTGATGAGCACCTCTCCTCAACCTAGGCTTGGGGCCAGATGTCCAAAAGTCTGTAGGTGCCGAAAGCTGGAGATATTTGCCTAGTGGGATTTTCAGAAGTGCTGAAATCAGTGGTACCTAGGTGCTTTTGAAAATCCCACTAGGCACCTATCTGCATCTTTAGGCATCTAATACCTTTGAAAATCTGGCCTCTAGAATCCAAACACACCAGCGATGTGCCCAGGAGCCTCTTGTCGAGGAATGGACAATTTGCAGCTGCTCCTGTAAATAGACAACCTGTGCTGTGTGCGGCTGCTGCCCTGCCCAGAGAGGGCTCGCTTGAGAAGTCATTTGTATAGCCTCCAGTATATTCAGCTGGAAATTCTTATTCTTTCTTTCAAGCACATGCCTAACTTTAAGCATGACTGGATCTACTGCTGCAGTGGAATCTCCGCAGACAGTGACCTGGAAATGGACTGTATCCAGTGTGCTGATTTCTTGCAGTTAGGCCCTTCCTCCTCTCGCCTTTCAGTGGTTTACTTGCTCAGAACCAAAGTCTCCCTGTTCTTTAGAGAACTTTCCAAGTTCGGGGAGGTTACCAGCCTTTGAAAGTTTTAATCAATACAACGTGCTAGAGCTGTTCAAGGACTCCCATATGTCCCTATTTTGCTTTGAGTCTCTGAAAGAGAAAAAAGAGAGAGAATTTCCTCTGCACTCGGCAAAGCAGCTCTCTAAACAAACATCAAATCATAGCTGTGTGGCCCTCTCATTAGCGGTCTAACATCAAGGACTTTCATGCAGCAAAATTAACTATTTCTTGCAGGATGTTCAACAAAAGAAGAGATATTAATGAGGTTAGTTAAAGGGTGGCCCCGTTTCGTTAGCTCTGCTGGGCTAAGTCTGCCTGTGAGGAACTATCAAGAAGATTGCTTTTTTTAATTACTCTGTTAATTGATATAAAACAAAAAGGACGCAGATTAGTTGCATGCAATTAGCAAATTAATTCTTGGCAATTACAGACTTAATAATGGAGTACTTTTGCTGTTGTGTGTTGGATTCTGTGGCCTATATTCATCGCCTTTATGAGCTGGGTAATTTCCTTTAAGAAAAAAAAAGAACAAGGGTTAAAAATATACCTGTACATATTTTGGGGTTTTTTTTTAATATAATAATGATAGAGCTGATGTGTGTGTTTCACCTTCCACACAAACCTGCGCAACATTGCCTATGAATTGTGTTATGAATGTCAGAGGCTAAGGTGATGAAAAACACAATGCTACAAGCTAATTAGATGTCTGTATACATAATTCTGGCCCTGAATCAGCAAGGTACTGAAGCACATGACTTCAATAAGACTACTGGCATGCTTAAAGTTAGGCATGTGCTTTAGTACCTTGCTGAATCAGGGTCTCGGACAGCAAGAGTGTAGGGACTCAGTAGGAAAATCAGGCCCCTAAGGCCTCTCTTCAGTATAGGTCTTTTCTTGGGCTGCAACACTCTGTCTTAGCAACTTGGCTGGAAACTGTTCTGATTCTCCTTGAAAACTAGCATGCACATGGGACAAGTGTTATTGAATGATTACAGCACATTAATGATGAAGTTGCAAATATAAATGACTGTGTGTGCTGCGTGGTTTTCTCCCTGGTAATCACCTAGACCAGTGGTTCCCAAACTTGTTCCGCCGCCTGTGTAGGGATAGCTCCTGGCGGGCCGGGCCGGTTTGTTTACCTGCCACGTCCGCAGGTTCGGCCGATCACGGCTCCCAGTGGCCGCGGTTTGCTGCTCCAGGCCAATGGGGGCTGCGGGAAGCGGCGCGGGCCGAGGGACGTACTGGCCGCCGCTTCCAGCAGCTCCCATTGGCCTGGAGCAGCGAACTGCGGCCACTGGGAGCCGCGATCGGCCGAACCTGCGGATCCTCATCCCAGGTAGAGGAAAGAAAGGCTGAGTCCACTGACTTTCACTTTTGCCAATTTCTATTTTTCTTGTTTTATTAGAGACCGAGTCTGAGTTCTGTTGAAGGCTGATACCCTTGTAGTAGTGAGCTGGGGAGAAAAGGCTGAACTGAGATGTGGAATACACACACACACACAAAGGAGACATGGAAAATGGTTGCCCAAGGTAGTTTGTTATTGGCAAGTGAATGGAGGGACTAATGTGCTTAAAAAGAAGTGTGCGTGTATGTGTAAGTGTGCCTGATACTCCTGATTTTCACCATCTTAAGAAGTAAAACTCCACTGAAGTCATCAGTATCACACTGAAGTGACTGACACCTATCCTTATGCCACCACTCATGGGGCAGATGTGAATCAGTTGCTTAACGGAGTTGGTCTCCTATTAAAGATGTAACAGAATTACACTCAGTCCATTAGCCATGTTTTGAGCTGTTCTCTTAAGATATCCGTTGTCTTGATATGGGTAGGGTTTTAATGAAAACAGTCTCACGGGCAGGTTTTGCAATGTTTCTCTTTTCCTTGGCATTAAGGATTTGTGACCCTGCAGTCCCCACTCCTTGTAACATTAGAGCGCAATGAAAATTAAATGTGCCTAATCTGTTTTGACATTCCTGGCATCGCGGTTACATAGTGCTCTGTACATTGACTCAGCCAGAAAGCTCAGCTCCAGTTCCCCACAGAAAAATTCCTGCCTCCGAGCCCTCCGAAATTTTCTTTATTGCACATTGGCATTATGGGAATTTATGATTAATGCAGATGCTGATGTTCTAGGACAACGAAATCTGAGCCCACACTGAAAAAAAACAAAAATTAACAAATAAATAAATTTCGTCTTAGACTATAAGCTTTTGGGACCATCTTTTTCTTCTGTGTTTGTACAGCACCTACCACAATGGGATCCTGGTCCATGACTAGAGCTCCTTGGTCAACTTTGATACAAATAATCATTCTTTATTTATTTTGTCTTAAAAATGTAGGTGGGGCTGGCAATGCAGTGGATGAGATAGGCGTGCAAAGAAAATGAATTTTTTTCTTGCTGCTCTTCAAATCCAAGATTTATTTCCAATGGTTCAGTTTCAAGCAACGGTTTGTCAAAGGGATGTTTAGCAACAAATTGCCAATTTAGCTCAGCCTTTGAATACTGGAAAACACTGACACTAGCAGTTCTAAAGTATTACGTAGACATGTTTGATGTAATCTAGCTAGTAAATAGAATGATCTTCCGAGGAAGTATGTGGATCATTCATGTCTTTTAAAAGAAACAAAAGCTGGAGCCTGAAGTGCCGGCTGTAAAATCCTGTCTGTGATTCAGTACACCAAGTGCTAAATTTTTGCATCATTGAATAACTAGCATTCCCTCTGCATTTATTTTAGTGACGTACTTTGTGTAGACTAGTGCAGTAACAGTGACTAACAGATTTGTATAGAGCCTTCCATTTAGGGATCCTAACACATTCAGCGGAGTTAATTGATTGAAAACTCAGGCTGAATCCTGCTTGACTTCCTAAAGCAAGCTGGTCCCACTGATTTTTGCACAGGTAAGATGAGTAGGAATTGGCTCCAGTTATAGACCAGCTGTCCTTTTACCCATCATTGAAATGGCGTCACCTCAGACACAGAAGGCCACAGCTGTTAAACTGCATGCTACACTCTGTATAGCAGTTCATGATAGGAAGTAAAAGAAGAATACAGCATACAGTTGGACGAATAGGGAACATTTAGACAAGCAGAATGTAATTACTAATTGTGATTGAATCATGATACTAGGACTAGTAAACTCTTTTTAAAATTGCCTGGGTTTCTACATCTGCACGAAAGCAAACCACACCCCTAGCACCATTCTCGGCTATTGCTTCTGTTCACACCCAGAAAGAAGGGTGCCTTTTACTAAGCCACCAGCACCACTCTGTTTTTTCCCACCTTGTTCTTCCACCAAGTTCTAACACTTATGGTCCTCCTTAGCTTATGAGACCTGACACGTTCAGAGTCGGAATGATTTTTACACTGATTCCAAATTTGTTCTCCCCACTAAATTGGGAAATTAGGACTTTGGGGACTTCTCAGTTATGTTTTCCAAACAAGTACCTGTGCAGAAGGGCTGTCTGCTAAATTCTACTTTGATTTTTGCTGCGGTTTCTCTTTCCTCCTCACTTGTCTCTAATACCCTGCAAAACAAGGCTATTGTTTAGCATATATTCCTTTCTCTTTCTATAAGCTTTTGAAGGTTAACAATCCCAGGTAACTGTTCCCTTTTCACCCACAATTCATTTCCTATCAAGATCTGTGCCTTGTTTTAAATTTTTTTTTAAATGAGACATCTTGTTTATTTCCCCCCCCCCCCTCGCTTTTCTCCCCCCCTTACTGCAGCTGCTTCTCCTGCTGGTACTATGTTCCTGGTTGCCAGAGAAATATTTTTCTTCCACTTCTTTGTAATTTATTGATTTTTTCCCCCTTATGGGCTCAAACCCTTTTGAGTCTACCAAATAAGGCAGCAGGCATTAATAAACATACCGTATAATGTATATTTAAATTAAAATAATTAGGGCAAGCTCATGTCAAACACAATTATTTAGAAAGTGAAAAGACCTGTAATACAGAACATAAGCCCACACAATTACCTAATCGAATCTATCTACCTATCTGTCCTCTCTTCCCACACTTCAATACATTTCTTCTCAGAGCACATTTGAAAGATTCTAAATTCCACAGGGTTCTACAGCTTGGAATCCTCGTTGTTCCCCTTCCTCATCTGTTAGATGCAGAGGATTGTTATTTTATTCATTTATTGGACCAGTTCTCTACCTCCTGTATTCAAACTCATAGGAGGAGGCTAACAAGAATGAAAACCCCACGAGACTCCTTTTGCAGAACACCCTCAGCTCCCTTGACTTCATCTGGGTGCTCAGCGCTTATGAAAATCAGGCCCTTTGTTTATTATTGATTATGTTTTACACTTTGGGGTGTGAATTTAGATGCGGAACTGGAAGTGTTAGCTACAGGAAAAGGCGATGCAAAGGTTTCCACACATAGCTCTGACTGCACACCTCATACCCAACTTGCAAATTCCCACTTTTCTCCCTGCTATTTCAGCTCTCAGCCTCTTGACATAGAGTTTCCTAATTATGTATGTGATGGCAGTGATTGTGGGATGGGAGCGGTATAGATAAATGCCCAGTAAGCATTAGGATGAAACCACTAAACAAACAATGATAAGCTCCTGGGGTCATGACCTTCTTTTGTTCAATGTGTGTACAGCACCTAGTACTATAGGGTCTTGGTCCATGACTGGGGCTCTGAAGTGCTACCAGAATTCGGCATTGGTGAGGCCTCATCTGGAGTATTGCGTCCAGTTTTGAGCCCCATACTACAAGAAGGATGTGGAAAAATTGAAAAGAGTCCAGCAAAGGGCAACAAAAATGATTAGGGGGCTGGAGCACATGACTTATGAGGAGAGGCTGAGGGAACTGGGATTATTTAGTCTGCAGAAGAGAAGAATGAGGGGGGATTTGATAGCTGCTTTCAACTACCTGAAAGGGGGTTCCAAAGAGGATGGATCTAGACTGTTCTCAGTGGTGGCAGATGACAGAACAAAGAGTAATGGTCTCAAGTTGCAGTGGGGGAGGTTTAGATTGGATATTAGGAAAAACATTTTCACTAGGAGGGTGGTGAAGCACTGGAATGGGTTACCTAGGGAGGTGGTGGAATCTCCTTAGAGGTTTTTAAGGTCAGGCTTGACAAAGCCCTGGCTGGGATGATTTTATTGGGGATTGGTCCTCCTTTGAGCAGGGGTTTGGACTAGATGACCTCCTGAGGTCCCTTCCAACCCTGATATTCCACTGCATGCATCTGATAAAGTGGGTTTTAGCTCACAAAAGCTTATGCTCAAATAAATTTGTTAGTCTCAAGGTGCCACAAGTACTCCTCGTTCCTTTTTCTATGATTCTATGATTCACAATAGCAGTAATTAAAAATAATTAGCAATCGCTACAACTGTTTTGAAAAAAATTAAAAATTAAAAATTTCAACTCAATTGTTTGTGAAAATGCTAAATAGCCACAAAAAAACCCCAAATTTTTCACAGACATTTATTTCTTTTTTCAATTAGCTATAGAACAGGTCAAAAAAATTGAAATTCAGAATTTCTACAGTTTTTTTTATCAATGTTCCAAATATGGACCAAATAACCTAACATTTTCATGAAAATTTCAGCTTGTTTTTCATTCAACTCTAGCACTCACTTCCAGGCAGGATTTGAATGCAGGTCTTCAGGGATGGAAAGATGTGCACTTCAGGTCATCAATATATATATATTAGCTTTTAAAAGAATACTATCAACAATCTGTTTGGATCTCCCAAAGGTCTTCATGTAAGATCATGTTTCATCAATAAGCACACTGTCCACTTATACAATGTGCAAAATTAAAATTGGACCAGTGACTGGTCCTCCAGGGATTGAATCAGGGATCTTCAGAGCTAAACACATGAACTGCTCTGGCTTCAGCTAAAGAACAATGGCTTCTTAGCTTGGACTGGAACTCATATTCTCTGTGGATGAGGTACAGAGGGGACCTGTGACCTGGCTTCCCTATGAACAACAGAGAATCATAGGGTATGTCTACACTACGAGAGTAGTTCGATTTTACTTAAATCGAATATGTGGAATCGATATTGCAAAGTCGAACGTGTGTGTCCACACTAAGGACAGTAATTCGACTTTGTGAGTCCACACTAACGGGGAAAGCGTCGACATTGGAAGCGGTGCACTGTGGGCAGCTATCCCACAGTTCCCGCAGTCCCCGCTGCCCATTGGAATTCTGGGTCGAGCCACCAATGCCTTCTGGGTAAAAAAATGTGTCGAGGGTGCTTTTGGGTAACTGTCGTCATCCGTCCGTCACTCCCACCCTCCCTCCCTGAAAGCGCCGGCGGGAAATCAGTTTGCGCACTTTTCTGGTCAGTGACAGCGCGGACGCCACAGCACTGCGAGCATGGAGCCCGCTGCGACCATCGCTGCAGTTGTGGCCGTTGTCAACGCCTCGCAGCTTATCATCCACCTTTCCCAGAGGCAGATGCAGATAAATCAGGCGAGGAGGCTACGGCACTGCGGTTAGGGCCTGAAGTCTGAGAGTAGCACAGGCCTGTCAGAAAGCACGGGACCCAGTGCCGAGGACATCACGGTGGCAATGGGTCATGTGGATGTTGTGGAACGGCGATTCTGGGCACGGGAAACAAGCATGGACTGGTGGGACCGCATAGTGCTGCAGGTCTGGGATGAATCCCAGTGGCTGCGAAACTTTCGCATGCGGAAGGGGACTTTCCTTGAACTTTGTGAGTTGCTGTCCCCTGCCCTGAAGCGCAATGACACCCGGATGCGAGCAGCCCTGACTGTCCAGAAGCGAGTGGCCATAGCCCTCTGGAAGCTTTCAACGCCAGACAGCTACCGGTCAGTCGCGAACCACTTTGGCGTGGGCAAATCTACCGTGGGGGTTGTTGTGATGCAAGTAGCCAACGCAATCGTTGAGGTACTGCTCTCAAAGGTAGTGACCCTGGGAAATGCGCAGGCCATCATAGATGGCTTCGCCGCGATGGGATTCCCAAACTGCGGTGGGGCTATAGATGGAACTCACATCTCTATCCTGGGACCGGACCACCAGGCCAGCCAGTACATCAACCGAAAGGGCTACTTTTCAATGGTGCTGCAAGCACTGGTGGACCATAGGGGACGTTTTACCAACATCAACGTCGGATGGCCGGGCAAGGTTCATGACGCTCGCGTTTTCAGGAACTCTGGTCTGTTTAGACGGCTGCAGGAAGGTATTTACTTCCCAGACCACAAAATAACTCTTGGGGATGTGGAGATGCCTATAGTCATCCTCGGGGACCCAGCCTACCCGCTAATGCCCTGGCTCATGAAGCCCTATACTGGCGCCCTGGACACTGAAAAAGAACTCTTCAACTACCGGCTGAGCAAGTGCAGAATGGTGGTGGAGTGTGCTTTTGGCCGTCTCAAGGGGAGATGGAGAAGCTTACTGACTTGCTGTGATCTCAGCGAAACCAATATCCCCATTGTTATAGCAGCTTGCTGTGTGCTCCACAATCTCTGTGAGAGCAAGGGGGAGACCTTTATGGCGGGGTGGGAGGTTGAGGCAAATAGCCTGGCTTCTGATTACGCCCAGCCAGACAGCCGGGCGATTAGAAGAGCCCAGCGGGACACGCTGTGCATCCGGGAGGCTTTGAAAGCTAGGTTCCTGAGTGAGCAGGGTAACCTGTGACTATTAAGTTTGTGTACAGAGAAGCTGAACCTGCCCCCGTTTCTTTACCCAGTTAATGTTGACTATCCTCTCCAGTTACATACCCCCTTCACCCCCTTCCAACATACGTTTAAAAATAAAATCACTTCTATTTTGTTAATGAACACCGTTTTCTTTATTACTGTTTTCGCGGGAATGTTTTAAACCTGGGACGCAGACTGTGGTGGGGAGCGGGTGTAGTGTAGTGATGCAAATGACGCTTCTAAACTCCAGGAATGACAGGCTCCGCAGTGGTGGACTGGTTGTTTCAACGGAGCCTGCCACCCCTCCTGATCGGGACTGTGTGTATGTGGGGGCTATGTGACTTTGTGGCAGGGGGAGGACGGTTACAGATCCCCTGCTGCGTGGCTCTGTGATCCAGGATAAGGACCGCTGCATAAGATCTGTAACTGCCCTCCCCCGCCACAAAGTCACAGAGCAACCCCCCCTCCCCCCAGAACATGAAAACCACCTCCCAGACTGACCAGGGTAACTAGTGACTGCACTGTGTATGTGCCCTGCTGCTGGACCTGCCCCTGCCTCTGTACCCTGGTAAAGGTGACTGTCCTGTCCAATTACCAACCCCCTTCCCCCCCTCCAGACAGACTCTCCTCCAAAAGAACATGATGGAAACAGTAATTAACAGAAATGTATTTTTTATTAGCAACTACACATGAAACTGGGGGGGTGAAACTTGGACGGGGGCTTGTGTGAGGCGGGAAGGAAAGGACTTGTCAAATTTTGGGGAATGAGAGCCTTCTAGTACTAGAGCAGTCTGCAGGGGTGGAGTGACAGTTTTCACGGACTCTGCCGCCCCTCCTTCTTTGGACTTTGGGTGAGGGGCGTATGGGACTTGGTGGCGGGGGAGGGCGGTTACAGATAGACTGCAGCAGAGCTCTGTCCTCCTGCCTCCGTTTCTGCAGAACATCCACAAGGCGCCGGAGCGTGTCCGTTTGCTCCCTCATTAGTCCAAGCAGCGTTTGAGTCGCCTGCTGGTCTTCCTGCCGCCACCTCTCCTCCCGTTCCATGTGTGAGCGGTGCATTTGGGACAAGTTCTCCCTCCACTGGGTCTGCTGTGCTGCCTGGGCTCAGGAGCAGCCCATAAGTTCCGAGAACATGTCCTCCCGTGTCCTCTTCTTCCTCCGCCTAATCTGCGCTAGCCTCTGGGAGTGTGATGCCAGGCTCGGTTGTGAGACAGTCGCAGCTGTGGCTGTGGGAATGGGAAAAAGGGAGTGAATTCCTCAGAAAGATAAATGTAGTTGTGAACAAAGAACATAGTCTTTCTCTGTGAACAAGACCATGCACAGCACCTATCACATGCGCACTCAGGACAAGGTCGAATTTTCGGCCCTCGCATTCAGTGCCTGGGGTCTTGCACTGCCGATCTGGGAAGCGGGGCAGGACACCGGAATTTGTGTAGCAGGCAGACATGGTAAGCCGTAGACTTGTGGCTGCTTAAAACTTTAATAGTATCACTGGCCTCCTTTCACATTGAAAGCAATGCCAGTCCCTGCTGCCAGCAATCCGGCAAGCATGAACTCTGCCCCTGTCCCACCCCCTCGCGGCTGTCCCAGGGAAAGATCCCTGTATGCTGCCCCTCTCCCGCCTCCACCGCGTGGCTGTAAACCGGCGGTTACAGTTCTGTAAAGGAACGGGCAAGCAGTCCCAATACTAACATTCCCCTACCTAATTCAAAGCAGGTCACCATGAGCGACATCACCCTGATGAGGATCTCAGACACTGATAAGGAAAGAATGCTTCGGGAAAGCCTGCAAAGACCAGGGCCGTATGCCGCCATGCTCTGCAGGGCAATGATCCCGGAGTACTTGATTGTCTCCTGGCGCGGAAACGTTTCATACCACGGAGGACCCAATAAGGCCGCTCTCCCCAGGAACCTGATGCAAAGGCTTTCCAATTACCTCCAGGAGAGCTTCGTCGAGATGTCCCAGGAGGATTTCTGCTCTATCCCCGGACATATAGACCGCATTTTACTGTAGCTGAACTGGCAGGGACTAAACAGTAGAGCGGCTTGGGCAGAACAATCATGCAAAACCGGACATTGGTAGATTTTTTTTCAATAGTTGCACTGCCCAGGACTGAAACGTTAAGCGCCTAGGGCAAACTAATCATGAAAAACCCATTGTTGTTATTGTTAATATTCCTGTTCTGTTAAAAATAAATGTTTAGATGTTTAAAACACTTACTGGCTGATCCTTCCCCTGATTCTGTGTCCGGGTTAACGGCTGGGGACGGTTGGTAGGGGATCTCTGTAAGGGTGATGAAGAGATCCTGGCTGTCGGGGAAATCAGCGTTGTAAGCGCTGTCGACTGCCTCGTCCTCCTCATCTCCTTCCTCATCTTCCCCGTCCGCTAACATGTCCGAGGAACCGGCCATGGACAATATCCCATCCTCAGAGTCCACGGTCAGTGGTGGGGTAGTGGTGGCGGCCGCACCTAGGATGGAATGCAGTGCCTCGTAGAAACAGGATGTCTGGGGCTGGGATCCGGAGCGTCCGTTTGCCTCTTTGGTCTTCTGGTAGCCTTGTCTCAGCTCCTTGATTTTCACGCGGCACTGCATTGCATCCCGGCTGTATCCTCTCTCTGCCATGGCTTTAGAGATCTTCTCGTAGATCTTTGCATTCCGTCTTTTGGAGCGCAGCTCGGAAAGCACGGACTCATCGCCCCACACAGCGATGAGATCCAAGACTTCCCGATCAGTCCATGCTGGGGCCCTCTTTCTATTAGATTGCATGGCCATCTCTGCTGGACAGCTCTGCATCGTTGCCAGTGCTGCTGAGCTCGCCACGATGTCCAAACAGGAAATGAGATTCAAACTGCCCAGACAGGAAAAGGAATTCAAATTTTCCCGGGGCTTTTCCTGTGTGGCTGGTCAGAGCATCCGAGCTTGGACTGCTGTCCAGAGCGTCAACAGAGTGGTGCACTGTGGGATAGCTCCCGGAGCTATTAGCGTCGATTTCCATCCACACCAAGCCTAATTCGATATGGCCATGTCGAATTTAGCGCTACTCCCCTCGTTGGGGAGGAGTACAGAAGTCGAATTTAAGAGACCTCTATGTCGAACTAAATAGCTTCGTGGTGTGGACGGGTGCAGGGTTAATTCGATGTAATGGCGCTAAATTTGACATAAACGCCTAGTGTAGCCCAGGCCATAGAAATATAGGGATGGAAGGAACCTCAGGAAATCATCAAGCCCAGCCCCCCCGTGCTGAGGCAAGACCAAGTAAACCTAGACCATTCCTGACAGGTGTTTGTCCAACCTGTTCTTAAAAGCCTCCAATGATGGAGATTCCACAACCTCCCTTGAAGCCTATTCCAGAACTTAACTACCCTTATAGTTAGAATGTTTTTCCTAATATCTAACCTAAGTCTCTCTTGCTGCAGATTAAGCCCATTATTTCTAGTCCTGCCTTCAACTGAGTGATTTAGATTCAAGGATCTTAAAGCTCTCACAGCCCAAACTTATTTGCTTCTTCACAGTCAATAGGCAATCGCACATGACAACAAAGTACTGTATTTCGCCTACAGGGCCATATAGCCTTTTTCTTTAATATGTCGGCACTGAAGAAGAAAGTTCTGCAAGTTGTGCAAATCATTATTGGTCAAACTAAAATTTCGCTGTAGCGTGAAATGTGAAGTGGCAACGTAGATGCAACTAATGGAGTTATTGTGGTCCTAAAAGTAACTCTTGGTGCACTTTAAAAGGATTTTTCTTCACATATTTTTTCACTGTCTTCCGGGGATATTTTGTATTGCTTGTCTTTTGTTCCCCATCTGGAATTGTTGTTAATCATTAGGAACCAGGACTTCCAGGCATATAAAAGCATACTTACCCAAGTAATGAACAGATTATTTCAGGTGAGGCTAATACATGGCTCTCTGTGGCCTTGTGTGCACTCTGCAACAGAATACTCTGGAAAAGAATTCACAGATGCACTCTGTCTCCACCATCTGCATCTTCAGAGCATGAGCTCCATCCACTCAGAGAAGAATATAATGAGGGATGTCAGGATGACTTTCCGCTATGTTGATGGTTCATGTGGATGAAGGAGAGAAGGAAATTGAGGGCTTGCAAGATCATTCTGATTAACGACAAAAAGAGGTGCAATTCCAATTTAGCCCAACCCATTCTTCGTGACCTAGCACTAAATTCTACTCTCAAATCTACAAAGTGAATTTTGACTCCAGTATTCAGCTCTCCAGGAAGTCTCATGCAAGTAGGAGGAGTAGAACAGTGAGTTGGAGAAGAGAATTTTACCCTACTTTTTAAAACCTAACTAAGCAAGCTCAATGTCTTGGAAACTTCTTTCTTTCAAGGCTTGTTATGATCTTGACTCAAAACGGGAAAGGACAGGGTATGGTAGAGATGGACTCAAGTCACAAAATTCAAATCCAGATCTGGATTTCAAACTCCCTCAAAGTGTGGTGGGGTGGTCAGCTCTTGGTTTAACTAGTTCATCTCTCATCTTTAAGGTATATGAAGAAATTGGTTTGATCATTTAAATAGTAAGTGTATTACACATGAGAGCCATATGTACTCATTTACAAAATAATGAGCTGGGCCCCAATCCTGGACACTAATCCATGCTGGTGGGACCAGTGTGGACTTTAGATATTGTAACAGCAAATGTTCTTTCCGTCTGGATAGCTTTTATTGTATGTTATTGAGAGAGAAAGAGAAAGACAGAAAGAGAATATGACTGAATGACTATAAAGTTTCCATGACACAGCACAGTGGTATGTGAGATTCACTCTGCAACAGCAGGAGCCATCTTGAACTTTATCACTGGGTGTGCTCCTACGGAGGGTTCTAGAGGCCAACTTTACTCTTAAGTAGACAGCAGCCTTACATTTTCATAGCTACATTCACCAAACATCAAGGTATTTCAATGCTTCAGCTTTTCAACTAGAACCAGGATGTGCAGAGTCTTCAAAAAAAACACAAACTAACAAGAAAAAGCAGTTAGCCAAATGTGTTTTGTTTTTTTAACCTCAAAAATGGTTCAATTCAATTTTGGATGAATTTTCTTGCTTCATCTAAACTGATTGTTCTTCCCATCCCCCAGCTGAGCCACATTAACACATAGGCTGAGATTTTCAAAGCCACACAGGGCTTGATTTCTCAGCCCCCCGCACCCTCCCCCCCACCGCCCGCCCACCCAAAGAGGTGGCAGGAGGTCACAACAACCACCCTGTGTGACGAACTGGGACTGTTCTTACTGTGATCTGTAAGTGCTGACAGGGGAGTGTGGCTAGGATGGTCTCCATTGGGGGATGGGAGAATGACTGAAGGGAAATACCTGAGCCTGTAACCTGAGAACCCAGGAGGGGGCTGGGGCGAGGTGACACCTTTGCCCGGGAAACTGAACAAAGGCTGTGGGAGGGGTCGCTGAAGGCAGAGTCTGAGGAGCTGGCTAGTGACCATGGCTGGGAGGCAGACGGGGCTCTGACCTCCCAGGGGGGCTAGGGTGCCCAAGGACCCCAAGATGGACCTAACTGAGGGGTATCCTGTTGTCTGTGCCTGCAAGACCTGTCTCGGACTGTATTCCCGTCGTCTAAATAAACCTTCTGCTTTACTGGCTGGCTGAGAGTCATGGTGAATCGCAGGACGCCGGGGGTGCAGGGCCCTGAGTCCCCCCATACTCCGTGACAACTGGTGGCAGCGGTGGGATCTACTGCACCCCGTGGACGGCGCTTCCTGCAGTAAGTGACTGGGGAGAAGTAAAACGAAGGGGGATTGACGGGGACCAGGCGTGCTGAGGAGTCAGAGAGAGACGGTTATCACCCCTGGGAGTGTGTGACCAGCGAGAAGGACTTTTGCAGTAACAGGGTCCCCCGGGGGATCGCAGCGAGTGGTCCCAGGGGCGGAGGAGTCTGCAGCTCGACCCTGGCAGAGAGGTGGTGACCTCGAGAAGGGCTGGCACACTAGGGGTCTCCCTGGAGACTGTGGGGCGCGGTGAGCAAACAGGCCTGTGAGTGGCCAGCAGGAAGATGTATGCCAAGCGGCTTAAGAGCGACCTGGTGGAGCTGTGCAAGCAGAGGGGGGTGCGCATTGGGAGGCTCACCAAAGAACAGCTCATTGCCCAGCTGGAGAAGGGAGATCGCGCGAATGAACTGATCCCTGTCTCTGAGGGAAGCAGCCTGGCAGATGCAGCGCAGGCCCCAGTGTCTGTCCCAGCTGGGAGTGGTCAGCCGGCTGCTGAGGGCTTCCCGAGACCCCTCCTTCCTATGCCTAGGGGAAGGGTGGGGAGGAGCCCAGCAAATACCGAGGGCGCAGGGTCCCCCCCGGCCAGCAGGGGATCCTCCCGGCGATGCTCGCCGGCCAGCAGGGGATCCTCCCGGCCACGCGCAGCATCCGTGGAGCGGAATGGGCTGGAGTGGGAGAAAGAGCTAAAACTGAGAGAGCTGGAGGATCGTGAACACCAGAGACAGCATGAAGAGCGACAGAGACAGCATGAAGAGAAACTGAGGCAGCATGAACGGGAGGAGAAAGAGAAACTGAGGCAGCATGAACGGGAGGAGAATGAGAGACAAAGGCATCATGAACTGGAACTGGCGAGGCTGAAGGGCCGCGAGACCCCGGCTGCGGTGAGTGAGGGGGGACCCAGGACTGCACGAAGCTTTGATAAGTGCATCATGGCCCCACGTAAGGAGGGGGAGGACATGGATGACTTCCTGGATGCCTTTGAGACGGCCTGCGAGCTGCACCAGGTTGATCCTGCAGACAAACTCCGGGCTCTCACCCCCTTACTGGACCCCAAAGCCTTGGCCTTGTACCGCCAACTGGAAGAGGCGGAAAAAAGGGACTATGAACTATTCAAAAAGGCCCTGCTACGTGAGTTTGGGCTGACTTCTGAGATGTACCGGGAAAGGTTCCGGAGTCAGGATAAAACCCCGGAGATCTCATATCTGCAACTAGCCGTCCGCATGGAAGGATACGCCAGCAAGTGGGCTGCTGGGGCCCAGACAAAGGAGGACCTGGTTAAACTGCTGGTACTGGAGCAACTGTATGAGCGGTGCCCATCCAACCTGAGGCTGTGGTTGGTGGACAAAAAGCCAGAGAACCCGCGACATGCAGGCCGGCTGGCCGATGAGTTTGTAAAGAGCCGGTCAGGGGCTGGCAGGGAGGAGTCCCAAAGGAACAGTCCCACCTCAACGCAGAGCGAGAGTCACCATGGGTCATCCCAGCGGGAAAATGCGGAGAAACCCCACCAAAGGGGAAGATCCAGCGTCAGGTCCATCCAACCCACTCGAGGGGACCCCTGGGACATGGTCTGCTATCACTGTGACCAAAGAGGTCACATACGGGCCCAGTGCCCCAGGCTCAGGGACAGACTGAGCAGACCAAACCCACAGAGGGTTGACTGGGTAGAGACCCAGCCGGGCGAGAGGCAGCACTCCCAGGGAAGGGGGGCTGGCAGAGTACCACCTGCTAAGGAGGGAGGAGAGCTCCAGGCCTGCTCCTCTGCGGGGCGGGATGCTCCAGACTCAGGGTTTTTGGTTTATACGGTGGGCGCGGGGCGGTCCCTCCGGAAAGAGTACCTCGTTCCCCTGGAGGTGGATGGGAGGAAGGTCGATGGATACTGGGATACGGGCGCAGAGGTGACGCTGGCCCGGCCCGAGGTGGTGCCCCCAGAGCAGGTGGTGCCCAACACCTACCTGACCCTGACGGGGGTGGGCGGGACACCAGTCAAAGTGCCCGTGGCGAGGGTACACCTGAAGTGGGGGGCCAAGGAGGGCCCCAAGGATGTGGGGGTGCACCCGCATTTGCCCACTGAGGTGTTGATGGGGGGGGACCTGGAGGACTGGTCAAGCAACCCACCAAGTGCACTGGTTGTGACCCGCCGTCAGAGCCGGCGAGGGGCACTGCGCCCTGGCCTTGGGGAGGGTGCCTTGCCCGAGGTGCAGGACCCTAACCTGGTGGGGAGGGAACGCCCAGGGACACGGCTCAGGGAGGCTGCGGCCTCAGACCCAGCCGGCAAGAGAGAGCAGGTGGCCATCCCTGTCCCAGCTGCTGAGTTCCAGGCCGAGGTGCAGAAAGACCCCTCCTTACGGAAGATAAGGGACCTGGCCGACCTCGGTGCGGTACAGGCCATGGGGAGAGGTGGCCGGAAAAGGTTCCTGTGGGAGAAGGGGTTCCTGTACCGAGAATGGGCTCCCCCAGGGAAAATGGAGTCAGGGGGGTTCAGGAGGCAGCTGGTGGTACCCCAGAAGTATCGCCGCCAGCTGCTGTACCGGGCCCATGACACCCCCCTCTCAGGGCACCAGGGAACCTGGCGTACCCAGCAGAGGCTGCTACGGAGCTTTTACTGGCCTGGGGTCTTTGTTACTGTCCGGCAGTACTGCCGATCCTGTGACCCCTGTCAGAGGGGAAGGAAGGCCCGGGACAAGGGGAAAACGGCTTTAGGACCCTTGCCCAGCATAGAGGAGCCTTTCCAGAGGGTGGCCAAGGTTAAAAGGGGGGCTCTGAACCAAGAGAGCCCGAAGCACAGACCTCCAGACTGGAGCGCTGGGAGAAGACCGCAGCCCAGTTGGAACCCCAGGGGTATTGGGGTGGGAAAAGGGCACAGGCCGCATAACCCTTCCCACATGCGAGCTGCAAATGCCCTCGAGCACCCCCGACCTAAGGGGGGGAGTGAAACTGGAGGGGCCTGGTGTAATTCTCACCCAGGAATGGGAGGGATGCTGGGGCATCCATGGGAACGGGGGTAGGTTCGAACTTCCCCGGGTCACTGGCTAAAGTGACCCCGCTCAGTTCGGTCTCGAAGGGGGGAGATGTGACGAACTGGGACTGTTCTTACTGTGATCTGTAAGTGCTGACAGGGGAGTGTGGCTAGGATGGTCTCCATTGGGGGATGGGAGAATGACTGAAGGGAAATACCTGAGCCTGTAACCTGAGAACCCAGGAGGGGGCTGGGGCGAGGTGACACCTTTGCCCGGGAAACTGAACAAAGGCTGTGGGAGGGGTCGCTGAAGGCAGAGTCTGAGGAGCTGGCTAGTGACCATGGCTGGGAGGCAGACGGGGCTCTGACCTCCCAGGGGGGCTAGGGTGCCCAAGGACCCCAAGATGGACCTAACTGAGGGGTATCCTGTTGTCTGTGCCTGCAAGACCTGTCTCGGACTGTATTCCCGTCGTCTAAATAAACCTTCTGCTTTACTGGCTGGCTGAGAGTCATGGTGAATCGCAGGACGCCGGGGGTGCAGGGCCCTGAGTCCCCCCATACTCCGTGACACCCTGCCCTTCCCATATTGCTAAATGGGTGACGTGTCCTGGGATTCCCTCAAGATGAGAAAGGGTTCCCAGAATGGAAAAGGTTGAGAACTACTGGGGTTGGATATTAATGGGAATTGAGTGTCCAAATCCCTTAGACAGCTTTGCAAATCTCAGTCCTGAAGCACAAGATGAAGCTTTTAAATTTTTTCCCGCCAGAAAATTCTGATTTTCTTTCCTGAGGATGCTTCATTCCCTTTGTAACTTGCAACATGGTGTTGTGGAAAATCACATCGCTGCAGAAGGCGGCAGTACCACCAAACAGGCAGATGCCATGTGTATAAATGGGGAGGAAGGGAGGGAGAGAGACAATTTTCAGAGAGCTTTTTTACAGAGAGGGATAAGTTCAAAGCACTAAACACACAAGCACATGCACACACTCATCCATCCCCATCTTCGATGTATGTGCTTACAAGGAGTTCAAATTAAACTCAAAACTGTGTGACCCTGATCTGTACAGATTAGAAACTGATTTAGATTGCAATTAAGTCAGGATGGAAGTCAAGAGCTTGGACAAGGATTATCATCTTCCTATTCAGAAGGCCCGAATGGCAAAAAAAGAAAATATGTAAGGATGTGTGAATCAGCACTAATAAATTGCCATTAAACAGTTCCATCCCTATTGTGCAAATTGAGATAATAAGAGATATTTGTAATTAGCAACACAATGTATTAAAGCTACCCTATCTTCGACTGGTGCTGTTTCACAATCAAATACAGTTGGGATTTTGTAGCAGACCCTTTTTTAATCACTGGAGTACTTCATTTTTAGTAAATCCAGCCCTAATTTTTGTTATCCCCTGCTGGGCTTTACTTGAAAAAGTTTAATTTGGTTGAGATCCCCTTAAAATCATCTCTGCTTAACGTTTTCCAGATTTCTGCAGCCCACCCGCCCGCCCAGCTTTGTACTAAATACGCAAGTCATAATCAGCAGCCATACCCAGTTCTTGTATTAAATGTCAGTTTTCTGCTTCAGGATTTTTCATGTGTTTTGAAAATACATGAAAGTAGGCAGCCCACATAGAAAGAGAGATATGGCAGAACAATAAAGTCCGCAACTGGAGAGTAATAAGCTAATTATATAGATGATTTAGAGATTGTGAATGCAGAACGTATGATATCACTGGGCAGAAATAAGCTGTTTCTAGACTATTAGGAGTTGAAGGTCACATCACATGTCATTGGAAAGGTAATTTTCTCTAGATTTGAAATAGGATCTCAGATTTGATCTATGACCTGAACATCTGCGCATTCTTAATACCTGAATCCCTTTGACCGTGTTTCTTTTTCTTTTCCCATTGCTCCCAATGTGATAGATTGGAGTCTGGTCTTGCAGAAAGAGTAGAAGGACTCCTGAATTCCAATTTCAGCCTTGCCACTGACTTGGTCCTGGACAAGTCACTTAAGTCCTCTTTGCCTCCATGTACCCAGAAAATGGGTATAATAGTTCTTAGATCATTCATACTTGGGTTTCAGTGCTTAATTAACTAATGCTTGAAAATTACTTTGAGATCCTCATATGAAATATACTACATGCAGTGGTCACACTTAAAAAGGAGCAACCAGTCTGAAAGTTTTTAGCATGAGATGTTTCCTATAAGTATAATGGGAATTTTTTTCAACCTGGGAAAAATTTAAGTGTGAGCACTGTACGTACAAAATAATAATAATATATTATTACTGCTGCCTGTATTGGATAATTTCCTCCCATTTGTACACTAAAACTAAAATGTCTTCCTTTTAAAACTGCCATTCCTGTTGATCTCAGCTGGAGATACAAATGCTCAGCACCTCGGAAGAGCAGGCCCTAGCTGTCTGAAGTCAGGCACCCCAAAAACAGAGAGACCCAAAATTAGAATCTTTGGAAAATGTGGGTCTTAACTTCTCTGTTCCCCATTTTGCTTAGCAGTAAGAATGAAGATCATGAAATTTATCTGTGGGATTGAATGGGGTGGGAGGGGTTTGTGCAAGGAAAGTAAAGTATTCTTCTAAGCTGGGCCTGCAAACCAGTCTTCATTCACTTGAGATGACAAAATGACGCACCACTCCTAGTAGATTTTGTTGAAGTTCCAAATATGATTGTGCATGCTCTGTTGGGCTACTTGGTATTGGCTCCCCTACAGTGGGCTTCAGATGCCCTGCTGGGGCCTTCTGGGCTCCTTGTGATGGTCGTCATCTCAACTGGAAAAAAAGAATAAGTAGTGATATTCTCGTAAGTGCCGTCTGCATGTGGGGGCAAATGGAGGTGTAACTCACAGAAGATTTTACAGATCTTAATGTGAGCGTCCCTCTCTGTTCTTTCTTACTTTGATCAGCAGTGAAATAGTTTAAAATGATGACATTTAAAGGATCATCCTTGGTAGAGCAGGCTGACATTTTTTCATCAAAACATTTATTCAGGACTGCTGGATCTAAAGGCACAAGCTCCTGCTTCTTGGGCTGATAGACCCAATCCATTAGCTTGGAGGCAGTAGCAAAGTCATAAACCTCTGTATGTTGTGGTCTAGCCATCAGAGGGGGACAAAGAGCCACACCAGTGTACAGCGGGTTACGCCGAGATGATGGAGCTATGCATGCATTTCAGTAGTCTTGCTTCAGGCAGACAACACTGCATTGGTTTTTGCTGGGGTTGGTTATATCATCTCCTTTTACATTTGGGTTTGGGGTGAGGGTGAGAATGGAGGGAAAGGTGGTACAAATGCCTTACTCAGACAACTGGCCCTAGCATAAGAGGGAGCAGGCAAGAGAAGGGGAACACCAAATAAGAACTCACTGAAAATAACACCTTTTTTTCAAATGTGTCAGAATGTGCCTGAGGGAAATGAGGGCAGTGTTGAACAAACATGTCCAAGAGGCTGAGACAGGAAGGCAGAATCACTAGGATGCCAGACGAACATGCAAAGCCTTGTTTTGAACATCACAATCTACTGTAAGTGATGTCTCATTTCTGCATCTCGCATAGGTGCTCTTCACTTTGAAGGGTACCAGTCCTCTTGATTCACCCACTATTAAACCCTTCTAGGAAAGTCTTACTATCCCCACTCTGTAGATAACAGAAGCTGAGATGCAGGGATGAAGATTCCAATTCTGCGTGACTCTATTGTTGAGCGTCCAATGTTGGACATGTAGAGTCGAGTATGAATTTCTCTGGAAAAGCTTTTCCCTGCATCAGTTACAGCAGGACAAGGAAAAAGCAAGCTTAGGCCTTGTGTACAGTAGGGGTTTACCCTGAATGCAGCCATCAGTTGCACGTCTCTAGTCTGTGCCGGGTGAACCACTGTAACACCCTGCTTTCATTGGGCCAGCTAGTCCCACTTTCAAGAAGGTGCAAATGGCAGCTTTGCCTTTCTACACTGCATTGGTGCCGCTACACTGGTGGATGGAATCAGGGCAAATCACCGATTCAGACAAGGGCTAAAATAATTGACTGCTTCATTTTGGCCTTTAACCAGACTTGACCAGAGCCTACCTATAGTGTGGTGACTTTTAAGAAATGTAGAAGAAGAGAGAGTGCTCTCCTGGGTATGTTTTCCTGAGCCTGATTCTCCTCCGTTCTCATATCGGTTATTGGGTTTGTTTCCTCAGGGAGAGATGCAGCCGCTCAGTTTCTTTTTTATATTGATCTTTTCCTTATCAGTGGAACTGAGCTAAACAACTAGACTGTCTGGGTGTATGTTTGAAAATAAATAAAAGGATTTAAATCTCCCCTTTCCAAGAAAAGCCACCCCCAAAACCTCCTCCCTCATCTACAAGGGTCAGGGTTCAAGTGATAAGAGTGATACAATGGACTCAATCATGAACCACTTTACATGCCCACGCAAGGCATAGGTCGCCTTCTTACTTCCCTGAGCAGGCTACCCACATCGCCAAGCTGGGCACAAGAGAAACAGCACACTGCAGGGTGGGCGGGGAGTTGGCAGAGCCTTCGCTCGAACCCCCGAGACAGTGAGCCTGCTTACTGCAGAGGGGTAAGTGACTGGCATCGGGTACAGAGCTGGTGCACTTTACTTCCCCCTCTCCCGAGGGCAAGATGGAAGCAGGGACTGAATTGTGATGCTCTGGAGCATTGCAACTATGTGCATCCCCTGATCCAGAGCTTGTGGTAATCCCACAATCCCACCCATAGAGCCTGTGGGTGGAGAATTTTAAAAGCAAGTCATGGTATTAATGGTTCCTCCTGCAAGTTGAGACACACTGTCGAGGATACAGTTAACTCCCTGCAGTCTCAAAGAGATGGGGAGAAAGAAGCTTATTTCCATATCTTAATTAAAATTTCTATTAATCCCATCTGAGGCCTCATAACTTCAGAAACTTGGACAAAAAAATAACATTAATTTCTGATAAATATTTTAGACAAATTGTTCTGAGGTGGCTAACGTCACTTGTTGGTGAATATCAACTAACCCTGGGTCTGGTATGCTATTTAAAGGGGAATTGCAGTGGGCTTTGTTTGTTCATTCTTTGAAAACGACTGACTGGTAAACATAATGGGCTGAGCTGGACAGCCATTTCTCACACTGGCAAGCAATCCCATTGATTACCCACATCGGTAGGCCGACAAGCCTATGCATTGTTTAGAAATCCCTTTTAGGTCTCTCACATTCCTTTTAACCAACTCGAAGTCATCGGCATTTCCCAGAGTGCAATATTCTGGTGTGTCACGGCTACTAGGAACTTCTGGGACAATGGAGCTGGCCTATGGGACTCAGATAAAATTTCTTAAAGAGTCAGTGTAGTAGCTTTAATCTTAAAATGAGTGGCCATCAGCAGAGCTTCAGGATGCTTTTATAAACCAGATTTGGACAAGCGAGTTTAAAACAACAACTCTCCCCCAGTAGAACTCTCCCCCATAGGAAAAGCCTATGAAAAAGGGATAAGATCAACAAGCTCAGATCAGGTAGGGAAATGAATTCTAGAGTCTAAGAACGGCCTGATATTAGCTCCTGCTCGCCCTTCTTTCTCATTCTGGTGGTGACAAAGGGCCCTCTTTCTTCCATGAATGGGAAGAATCTGCACAGGGTAGAGGAAACTTCACCACTTTCAACTACTGGAGTTTCCTATGAATATTTCCACTGGGGATGCAGGGGAGGATGTGATTTCCCCCTTGTGGAGGATGCCAGGGCATCCACTTCCTACAGACAGACAGGCAGACAGACAGAAAGAATGAAAGAAAGAAAGAAGCCCCTTGCTTCAGCTTCAACAAGTCCCTCAGTCTCACAGTGACTCTTGCAAAAGCTGGATTTCCAGTAGTATCCTCTGACCATGGCTGACCCCTTAGGCCCTCTGTAGTGGAAGGGGTCCCTGGAAGAAGCAGTACAAGTGAATGCAGTTTCACTCTTGTGCCTGGATGCAGCAGAGCTGTTTATAGAGACCCACATTTTCTTTCCCTAGGAAATTTTGACATTTCAAAACTACTCTCTGCTCAGAATCAGAAGGAAAAGCCAAAATACCAACATTTTTCGTGAAACCAAAAATGTCAGTATTTTGGCATTTTGTTCTGACACAAAAAATGTCAGAAAGTTTCAAATTGGAAATGCTGAAAGAGAAAATGGTTGACATTTTTGATCCAAATGAAATGATTCAACACTTCAAAATGCAATTTTTCATTTCAATTCACTCAATCAGAAAATCGGAAAACTTCACTGAAATTGACATTTCCCCCCAGAACATTTTGATTTTGATGAAGCCTCATTGTCCAATGGGAAAATTTTTCAATCAAAAAATTTCAACCAGATCTGTAATGAGATAAAGAGACAAAATATCCCTCCTTTCCTGGGTCTAGGGAGAGAGAGAAGGTGCATGCAGTTAGACACTTCCCCCTACACACAAAGCTGCAGCTGGGTTGTAATCCTCAGGCACTGGTGCTGGGATCTTCAAGGATGGCTGGGTTTTTTGCTCAAATGTTTGCCAGGGGGGAAAAAATGCAAATAGTACATTATAACCCTGCAGCAAGTTGGACTTGTGCATCTTTAATTATCCTGAAAGCCCTCTTCTAACAAGCAGGGAAACTAAGAATATTGCTCATGTTTTACACATGTTTTTCCTCCAATTAATAACAGTGTAACTATCCCGGGTTCTGCACTCCTGGAGCCCTAATATTCCTTATGTACCACAAGAAGGGAATGTCTTCTTTACAGGAATTTGGTGTTACTCACTGGATTTCACCCTGTGGAAGAGGTGGCAACTAATGGCTCCAGGACTGCAGGTCTATGTGAGGTCAAGGCCAGATCCTCAGACCTTCTTCTCTTATGGGCTCCTTTCCACTACTCAGGCAGCACAAATAAGTGGGAAATCTGCCCTAGTAGATATTGTACCTAAGGATTCTCCTGACATAGGGGAATTCCCAGGTGACATAAAGCTATCATGGCTGGTTTTATGACCCTATTCCTGCTCCCCCTCCCCCAGTGCGAGAGGTGTGATGTGGGTGACATAGGATGGGAGGCGGGGGTTCCATCTTGTGGATCTGCAGCCAGCAGAATGGGTTCATGGGGAATGTTACGCCAAAGACCAAATTGGCTGCTGGCCAGCGCCAGAATTGGGAGTGTGAAAAGGGGCTTAGAACCACATTCTGTGTCCTAAACTCAGCCAGACCTGAAAATCTGGCCTTCAATATCTATTTAAAACAACCCTCACAATTCATCATTCAAACCAATAACGACAACACCTAAAAAAAAATACAACCCAGCAGGACCGACCCCACTCCCGCCAAGAGGATCTGGCTAGCTGGGCAGTCATCTTCTGCAAAGGCAGACACACTCTGCCTTCTACTATCGCCCAGCAATGACAGCAGAACAGCCGCTTTCAGTAAATTACTTTGGAGGAACTCTCCGCCATCTTGCTGCCGGGTTCCACAGCCATAAAGGTTCCAGTTCAACTCCTGTGAAAGTTAACGCCAAATCTCCCATTGACTTTAATGGGATTAGGATCAGGCCCACTGACTTATTTTGCTCATGATTTATTTGCTAATGACTTTTAAGAAGGCAGCTGAGAGTGTTTAAGTGAAAGCTGCCTCCCCTTTGCTCAGGCACAGCATTCAGAAAGTTCGCACGGGGAGAGGTGCTTTGCACCTTGCCCAAACTGTGAAATACCCTGGAAATGAATGTTTCATTTCAGATCCGCACTGCTGACGGCTGCCTCGCTGCTGCAAAGTGACACCATATGTCGTGCTGTAATTTTAAGTAATTGTTTCAATATTAAAGAGCATATTTCTCTTAGGACTGTTAACATCATAGGCTCTGCTCTTTGGACCAGGGATTGTCTTTTTAATGAGTATTTGTACAGCACCAAGCACAGTGGGGCCTTGATCACTGACTAGAGCTTGCACGCGCTACTGCAATACAAATAATAACCAATAAAGAAGAAGGAAAGGGAGGCTGGCTTAAGAATTTCTGGCATGGCTGCTGGTGTCACAAATTCTATGAACCCAGCCTTCAGCTGGTGTCCATCAGCAGGGCTCCATGGAGTTTACATTGGAGATAGGGGGGGAAATTTGGTCAATTTTTTTTTTCAATTTTTAGCTCAAAAACTAAACAAACTGTTTAATTTCAGGTAAAATGAAACTTTTTTAAAACCTTTTTTTTTCTTTTGTTCACTGAAAATCTTGAAATTTTTTCATTTTGGGTCAGCCTGAAAGCATTGGTTTTTTGAATGGCCGGTGAACCAAAAAATCAGTTATTCACAACGCTCTAGTTTACAAGGATTTACAACAACTAAGGATCTGGCCCTAATAACTTTACAGAGAGGTGTGGAACCTGCCAGCACCAACAGCGATGATGACGGTGAGGGGTAGGGAGGAGATGATTGACTGAGTGGAAGCAAAACTCTTGGGAACCTGAGAGGGTTTTGTGCTTCTCTGTCAGTTTCTAAGACTCCCAAATGCACTGTTTGCAATGTGTAAGCCTCGCAGTGAGAAAGTATTATCAAAAGGCGCCAGAAATCAAAGCCGGTGATTCATGTTCCCACTTCCCTCCCAATAACTGAGTGGCCATAGATTAATTAAGATAAGAAAACTTTTACTTAGTCATGTCAGCATAGATGCAAGGTAGGTTTTGACATTATATTTCAGCCAGCATCAACTGTATTTTAGTTTTGCTGCTTCCCTGTACACTGTAATTGTGCCACTTTTTGTGTAATATTAAATATATCCTTCAAAGTTTAATGAAAACAATGAGGAGTCCAGTGGCACCTTAAAGACTAACAGATTTATTTGGGCATAAACTTTTGTGGGTAAAAAACCTCACTTCTTCAGATGCATGGAGTGAAAAGATACAAGCATAAATACAAGATACAAGCATAAATATACGTATATATATATATATATATATATATATATATATATATATATATATATATATATATATATATATATATACTCCCTACTCTTCTTGTGCCAGTATATTTATGCTTGTATCTGTGATTTTCACTCCATGCGTCTGAAGAAGTGGGTTTTTTATCCACAAAAGCTTATGCCCAAATAAATCTGTTAGGCCTGGTCTACACTACCCCCCAAATTCGAACTAAGGTACGCAACTTCAGCTACATGAATAACGTAGCTGAAGTCGACATACCTTAGTTCGAACTTACCGCGGTTCAGACGCGGTCTACACGCGGCAGGCAGGCTCCCCGTCTACTCCGCGGTACTCCTCTCGCCGAGCTGGAGTACCGCAGTCGACAGCGAGCGCTTCCGCGATCGATTTATCGCGTCCAGACCAGACGCGATAAATCGAACCCAGAACTTCGATTCCCAGCCGCCGAACTAGCGGCTGGGTGTAGACCTGGCCTTAGTCATTAAGGTGCCACCGGACTCCTCGTTGTTTTTGTGGATACAGACTAACACGACTACCCCTCTGAACGTTTAATGAGTGAATAAACAGATCTTCCAATTTATTTTAAATGCAATTAATTTTATGCCTGGAGAGAACTGTTTCTTACCATTCAAGCCTGTTGAGTCATGAGCAAAATAGCTCAACTTTCTGTTAGTTATTCTGTTTGTTAGTTATTTAGACTTATACACAAATAAAAAGACATGCCCATCCAGGCTCCAGAGCGGCTTTGGCCCAATGAAGTTGTACAGATTTAGGAGCAGTCAGTGGGGCTGCAGCTAAGTAAGTGAGACTTTAGTATCCAGGTAACTGTGTTGGGACTGGTTGCATGAGGCAGTGGAAAGAGGAGACCAAGCAATATAATTGTTCATTTTGAGCCAGATCTCATAGTCCCACTGCAGGCTTAGACCCTTGCTGAGGGTAAGAATAGGAATCCATAGGACACTGCTATTGCTCGGCTGGCTATCGGTACATGTAAATTTGAAGGGGAAGCATTTGTTTCCCAACTTCACACTTATCATGCAAGTGGCGATCAAGAGGAAGAGCAACAATAATTAAACTGTAATGTTGAGCCCTGGTGCCCCTGAGGTAAAATCATCTAAATGAACTGAACATTGAAAATGGCAAATTGCAAAGGGACTTTGTCACAGAATCTCCATGGTCATAGATCACCTTTGACTGACGGAAAATTGGACACAGATCATGGGAAGGTACAAAAGATTAGTGCAGGGGGGAGAAGGAAAGCAGCAGCTCCCGAAGTGAGTCTGAAATCTTCCTGATTGCTAGGAAAGTGGGCCTCCTTAGCTCCCGATAAGTAATTTCAATTTGTACCTATATTTATAACAGTATGAAGATCCATTTTATAATCTGTGTAATAAAGAACCTCATCAGCAACTTCTCAAAGAAACTTGTTATTACGGAGAATGACACTCTAATTGCCTCCAGACATTTAGCTTGTCTAGTGAGTGAAGTAACCTGATAAGCTATTGAGCTATTAAGTGATGTAGAATCAATTAATGTAGTGAGATAAGAAAGTAATACCCTACCTAGTAAACTAACTAAATAATATGTGTCAAACTGGTCACTGTTAATTCAGGTCCAGAAAAACATGGTAGACCAGTTTAATTGGTAGACCAGTATCATGAGTGCTATACAGAACTCAGTAGGATATATTTTTTATAAAGGAAAATTAATTTCAAAAAGATCACTTTATCAAATAATTTAGGATAAAATACTAACCTAATTGCATGTTTTGTAATTTGGTCAAGAATATTCTCCAGATTCTTTTTAAAGTAATGTGCATCTCTACTGTTCAGCTATTTAAAAACCCGAGCCCTGATTTTCAGAAAAAAATTAAACACAAAAAGGTGTGGATAAAATGCACATTTAATTCTTGTGTGCAGTTATCTTGATTGTACATGTGAGTAATTGTGCGCGTTTGCTTAATTAGCTTCTTGAACACACAAGTAAGCAGTTTGTTTGCACAGTTGTAATTATGTACACCTAACTTTTTAATATTTCATTATCCTTTTTAGCCACCAACAGAGGGAGCACATGCAATCTGGCAAACCCTGTGCCAAGAACTACAGCTGGGTAAATAATGGATTATTCAGTTCGCTGGCCATTCTGAAAAATCAGGGGGGGAAATCATGTGGGTCTATCCACTAATAAAACTTTCAGCTAATCAAAAAGTTGACGAATATTTCATTTTGGGTCTAATGAAACATTTCTTTTGACCCCAAAACTAAAAGTTTGTTTCAATTTCAAGCATTTTTAAACACATTTGATTAATTTTATTTAAAAAACACAGGAAATGTCTACATGAAAAGTTGTTTTGACCTGAAAAACTGAAACATTTCATGTGGAAAATTCCAAAACAATATGTTTCAAATTTATTTTGTGTTTATGACCAAAACAATTCTATGAAATTGAAATGAATTTGCAAAATGTTTCAGTGTAACCAAATCTGCATTTTTCAATGAACAAGTCTTGCAGACATTTTTTTACCAGCTCTACCAAGAATTGTGCTGATATCTGATACTGCTGACATATGAACAAGGAAGTAGACAAGGAAGAGTCATGTTGTTTTGTGAGATATAAAAAATATGAAAGATGGGGCCTAGTTCATTTCACTTACACTGTCCCTGTTGGATCTTGCACTGGGTACTCTTGTCTGGGCTGGAGTAGAGAACCTTGGGGGTAACAAGTAGGGATAATAGATAAGAAATTATCATTCTCCTCTATGTCCTGTCAGCCCACATTTCACACCCTAAATGTTTGTGAAGTGCTTGTGTTGGTGGTTCCAGAGTGGAGGAGGGGTTTAATGAACCTCAGTTTCTTCTTCTATAGTTTTTAGAATTATAAGCCTAAACTGCAAAATTTGAATCTGATTCAGGTTCATATTTTGCATCTTCATTTCCCAAACTTTGGGTGTGTTTCTGCCCAAAGTTCCAGTTCATCCAATTATGGAGAAGTCCTAATCACAACATTCAGATCCCGGGTCAGGTCTCCCAAAACTTGTGAGTCAGGTTTTGGATTTTAGTTCAATCTCATCTCTAGACTTAAACAGTCTGTACCATCTGAACAGTCTATAATTACTCAGGTTCAATTGACCAGCCCCCTGTATGGAGGGAATGTTGTTGTAAGGCCCTTTAATATTTATAGCCTCTTCCACTTGAACTAAAGGATGAAGGGCTACATTTTCAAAAGGTATTTAGGCACCTAAAGATGCAGATAGATGTTTAATGGGATAATGGGCTCTAAAGCCTAGTAGGATAATGGGTACCTAGTAAAGTAATGGGACTTAGGCATCTAACCTGCTTAGGAACTTTGGAAAATCCCACTAGAAACCTATCTGGATCTTTAGGAACCTAAATACCTTTGAAAATCTGTCCCTTGGCTGGAAGCAGTGGCAGCCGCATGTGGTCCACAATTCACTGGTAGAAGATTACAGGGGAGGTGCTATTATTACAAATAACACTACATCCATGACTCCCCCCTTCCCCCCCAGTGAGACCTGGATGTACATTGTTCACCCTGATTTTTCTTCTGTTCAAAAAGGTCTTCTATAAAAGATCTTGGCTGTAAATCAAGGACTTTATGGTACTGTAGCACCAAAAAAGTTAATGGTTGATCAGTTGTGCTAAGTTCAGTTTTAAAAAAAAAATTAAAAGATTCTGCTTCCCTGGCAGAGCATTTTCCAATGCGGTGCTGTATTTGAAATTTTGTTTCTAATCTGTTTTAAATGAGAACAACTTGTAGCCATCTGAACTGATCTCCTTAATGTGCTGTTCAGAATTCACAGTGTAAATTGAATTGTAAGCCCCTCTGTCTTTGCATTTGAATGTTTTGATTCTAATATTACCAGCTGAACAAGTTCTCCTAACTGAATTGTTCTCACAAGTAATATTGATGCTTTGCACTCCCACTCAGTTGATGTCATTGTGGCTACTGGCAAGAAGGTGCCTGTTAAGAGTGAGGGGGCTGAGACTGAAAAAGCAGGTGAGAGAATAGGAGACAAAGAATAAAAATCTAATTTTTCTTAAGAGATGTGCTACACAATGGAAAATACCAGTTACTTGTTTCCAGTTATTCTCCTGTGCTTGCAGCAGGGATAGCATTAAGGTGGCTTTAAGCCATCTTTGCACTGTCCATGTTTTGAAGCCCAGCCCTTGGTGTAACTCACAGCAGCCTGAGGTCTGCTCTAATTTATGCTTTGCTTCTCAGGACCCTGAGAAGTAGAGAACAGCAATAGTGTAGGTCTGGGAGAAGGCTGATATAGAGACCTTACTCTAGCTGTGTACCACCTGGGGCCTACGTGTAATTGAGAATCAAGCCCTGTGACTCTTTGGGGGCGGAGGGGCAAAAGAAGGCGCTTCACATAATGGAAACCTCCAAGGAACCCGTCAGTGCTATAGGAAGGTTGTGTTGGTGATTGAAGGGTGGACACTGTTCCCTGAATCAGCACTGAGCCAGTGCCTCAGCATGGCATTGGAGGCTGCTGTGTTGCCGGAGATGCTGTCTTTTGCATGAGACATAAAACTGGGATCCTCCTCACTATTTGTGCTCCGCAAGGTCCCATGAACCTGTCGATCAGAAAGAGTAGCGACCCTGCCAGACTCTTCATTGCTGGAATCATCACCATCCTAAAATGGCAGCCAAGATTCCACCCAAAACTTGAACATACATTTAGCACCTATTGTGTTGTTTTGGTTTTAGACTCCTTTCTGGGGGTCGCTGCAGTCGCCAAAGAAGGAAAGGAAACTTTGCTTTGGCAATAACTTCCCATTCGTTGCTGGGCTTCAGGCAGGTCAGTACAGGCCATCATGGTGTGATTCAGTAGATAGTTTCACAATCATGTGATGTTTATGTAACTTGTAATTTTTTTCTTTAATAAAGGTTTTTCAAATGTCTTTCTGATTAGTCATCAGAGGTACTTCGGAGCCATGCAAAAAATATACATGCTTAGAGATCAACTGTGAATTGGATTTGGCCATTATTAGATATCCGAAATGATTGGGGATATTGTCCATTTTTTCTTTATCTTGTCCTGTTGACTTAGTGACCAGTTTAGCCACCAAAACCATAAAGAGTGCAACTCTAGCACTTCAGAGCATAAACCACATCCATAGCCATTACGGTCTTTCGCTTGGCATGCTCAGCATAAATGACAGCATCATGGATCACAGTCTCCATGAAAACCTTCAGCCCTCCATGGGTCTCTTCATAGATCAACCCTGAAATATGGTTCACACCCCCGCATTGAGCCAACCGACAAATAGCTGCCTTGGATGTTATCCCAAAGTAGTTTCCGATGGTGCTTAGCGCCAAAGAGGTGACACATGCTGAAACAGACGTGATAAAGCTAATTATAGAAGAAAGAGAGACACACGTTTTCAAGGTACTTTTATTTACTCTTTTTCATGGTGCCCGGCACTATGAAAAGATAACGCTCATCAAGTTAAACTTTGCCATCTTGCCATCTACTTTATACTGAGCGGAGGTCAAATGGGGGGGAAATATATTGATACTTCCCATTGTGGAATGAATAGTGATGTGGTTGTGTTTCTGGTCGTTCAATCATTTCCATTCTGACCCAGCCAGCTTCAAGGTGGGACAACAACAGAATTTAAGACTATTCCCAATTAATTATTTTAATTAATCAAAAAAACAAAAAAAATAACAATTCTGAAATATTCATCCAGTTCTTTGTATCCATAGTAAATAACAGTAATAAAAAAATCTCTACCCCAATACTTCTCTCTCTCTCACTCACACACACACACACACACACACACATATTAGCAAAACCATACTTTCTTTTGTTCCCTTTGTTCTCTTTGTTCACTGTGCAGTAATGAAAAATGACAGCCATATTTATTGTAACATTCCTCCAGGAATGCAAAGATAATTACCTATCCTTAGCAGGGGGATGAAAATGAGGAAGAGGTATATCTCCTTTCAGTGTTCTGAATTCTAAGCTAGGTGTTTGTATGAAATGCAAATCGCAGGACATGGAGTAATTAAGGGGCAGCGGATTGAGCACTGTATCGGTGTGAGGTTGTTTTTAGGTTGGTTTGTTTTTGTAAAATTTAACCTTGACCTCCTGAGCTCGTACCAGAAAAATCTTACTACTTTAAACCCCATTGATATCTTATATGATTCCTAGAGGAATCTCTCTGCTCGTTCATTTCTAGTAGCAGTCCCATTGACCTCTCAGTCATTAATTGTTAGAAACAAATGTTTAGAGAAATCTGTCAGAAAACTTCACATGCTAAAAACCTAATCATTTGTCCAGCTGTCACTTCTACGGTAATGCAACAGGCTATATCATCTGGATGGGAGATTGTGATGCTCTGTGTCACAATCTGCCTCCCAAACGCTCCATTGCTCCAGGGAGGAAGTACCCTTACACTGGGTCTATCTGTGGCACCTCAGACTTCCTCCAGCACACCAGTGCAGGTAGTCTGGATAGCACACTGGGCTCCATCCAGTTCCCAGCCTGCTTCACCCATGGTAAAGGATCTGTGCAGGCTGCTTCCCTTATAACATGCTACTACCCGTTGCACAGGTATCCCAGGTAAGCCAGTCTGTGCTTTGGCCATCTGAGACTCTTATGTGTATGAGTAAAGGAAAAATCTTGTTTCTCGTTTTTTAGGACTTGATTCCATTTTTGGTGCTATACAAATATTAATATCCCAGGGCCAAGTTATGCGGCCCCACTGAAAACAAAGCTACTACTCATCACAAGTCGGGACAGTAGAATCTGGCCTTACAGAAACAAAAAGCTTTTAGAAGAAAGTATTTCTGGTCATCTGTGTTAGAGAAGGTGGTCTGAGCTCTGCACCTGGTTCAGCATCGCATATCAAAAAATATCCGGGCCACTGGATATTTTTCTTCAATGAAGGCAGTGTACCTTGTCAGAGGAGAGATGGGTAGCTGAAAATCTCTATGCTTAAATCCTCCTTCATTCAAGGGAATTGTTTTTAAATAATTTTTTGCTCTGGCCTCGATTCTCCCACATTTACTCATGCTTCGAGCCCCTTGCAGAGCAAGAGACTACTCTATATGAGTCAGAGTGGCAGAATCTGGTCACAAGGGTGTTATTTAAAGGGACACCGAGCTTGTGAAATGTAGTAGGTTAACAGCCATGGAAACTGCAGTCTGCTGTTTAACCAACAAATCGCCCAACCAAAAATCAGCCAGGATCATGGTGTGCCTGACTTAGGGCCATATCTTGTTTCCCTTACTAATGCACGGAGTTGCACAGAGCTAAGTTGCATGTGTGCCAAAGAGTGGAGAATTGATTCTTTCTCTTGCTTTGGGGAGAGATTAAGTTACTTCACCCCTTTTCATTAAGCAGCTCACTGCCTACCGTGCACCAGGCCAGCTACTCTGGTAAGCTCGGCGAGGCTGGAGTTCCTCCCGCTCCTCACACTTACTCACAGGCAGGATGAAATATTAGGTGACATTTCTCTACATCTATGGCCAAACAGGGGGAAAATGGGAGCTAACTCCCCACCCTACTCAGCCGAGTAAGAGCTGTGACAATCTAGACTATTGAGGACTACTCATGTGAGTAAGGTGCCTACCTGTCTATTTCTGATAACTATTTTCCAATGTATCATCTACTATAATTGCAATTTTTAAAAAACTATTTGGCCCTTAAGAAAAATCATTTCCCTTTTCAATATTGGCCTCTCCTGCATTTATTTCTACAATTAGTTAACAATATAATCCAGTGTCTTTAATCACACTTGCTGTAGCACCTACAAAGCATTTTACACATGTAAATGCATTCATGTATAACACACACCTGCAAGGGAGAGTAGTTGGTCCCCATTTTACTGATGGGGAGATGAAACAAAAAGAAGTTAAGGGCTAGGCAGGCAGAATTTTTCACAGGCTAAGACAGGTAGGCATTGGCAGAGTAGTAGTGCCAATGCAATGTAGGGGTGATAGTAACTTACAGCTGATATAGGGCAGTGGTAAATTCTTACCTATCCTGAGGAGCAAGGAGGGAGCAGGGGAGGAATTGTGGCTCAGAGGTGTCCCCTGAGCAGGAGATGCCTTGATATAAACAAGAGGGAGTACCTGGCAGAGAGCTCTCCATGAAGGAGGGAGGGATAGCTCCGTGGTTTGAGCATTGGCCTGCTAAACCCAGGATTATGAGTTCAATCCTTGAGGGGGCCATTTAGGGAACTGGGGTAAAAATCTGTCTGGGGATTGGTCCTGCTCTGAGCAGGGGGTTGGACTAGATGACCTACTGAGGTCCCTTCCAACCCTGATATTCTATGATTCTAAGGAGCCTCAGCTCTGGAATTCATTTTACTCCTTGCCTTGTTTTGCCAGAGCCCAGAGGGGTTACCCTGGGCATTCTGCAAAGCTGATCATTTCTCGCTAGGATCTAAGGAGACCTAAGTGGAGGGTCTGGTGTTTGATAGATGATGTAGGTGGGGTCATGATCTATCCTGGGCCCATGGCAGATTGTAAGATCTTTGTGGGAAAGTCTGTCTATTGGAAAATTGGTAACTGGAAAATTGATGAGGCTAAAGGTAAAATTTTCAGAAGTGCCTAGGTGACTTAGGAGCCCAAGTCCAATTTTCAAAAATGACCTAGGGACCAGATTTTGAGAGGTATTTGGGCACCTTGTAACAGGGTTAACTGTCTCCAGAATGCCCCCTCATGGCCAGGAGTGCCTCTGCAGAGCCCTGACACAGTTTTTCCCTTCTTCGGGGCTTCTTACCCAAACTCCACACAGTCCAAAGGACATTAAAAGCTGGAGTCCAATTTATACAGTCCACAGGTCTACTGGCCCTCCGGGCCCTAACCCCAGTTCAGTGTCTCACTCCTGCTAATCCAAAATAACACAAAGTCTTTCAAATAGAACTCAAACTCACACAGTCCTGATCCCAGTTTTAGCTGGCCCAGCCCTTCCTCTATGGAAGTCTGTCTTTCTGCCTGAAGTATGTCCTTCTCCACACTCCTTCCCTTGTTCTGGCTCTGGCACCTTCTCACCCTTTACAGGCATAGTCACAGTTTCCTAGACTTCCCCCCTTCCCTGCAGCTTCCTGCTGCGTTTACCCCAGAATCTCCTGTTTCCTCTCAGGTGGAGTTCACTCTGTAATCAAGGTTGGCTAGCCCCAGCCCTCCAGCTGTTAAGGGGGGAGCCACCCTCTTGCACATCTAAAGATGCAGACAGGTGCATAGTGAGGTTTACAAAAGCATCTGAGCAGGTTAGGCACCTAACTCCCACTGAAATAATTCACTTTTGAATAGGCACTTTTGAAAATCCCCCCAGGCACTTCTCTGCATCCTCAGGCACCTAAATACCTTTGAAAATCTGGTCCCACCGGAGCCTATGTCCCATTGACCCATTTAGACTCCTAATTCATGTAGGCACTTTTGACATTTTTACTCCAAGTATCATACTGAAACATTTTAGTCTTTTTCAGTATGTGTTTTTAAGCTTTGTGAGGTACCTGGAGATCTTGAGAGGTGCCATAGAAATACATACATATAAATATATATTACTTATGAAACTCACCCAACAGTTATTATATATTTTATATAGAGACATACAAATAAAAGAATGTGTGTATATGGGAGTGTAATCCTCACTGTTGATGTCTTGGTTTCCCATTTTAGCTGGCCTGTTATCAGAGATGTCTGTTGGGTGAGTTTTGTAAGTAGAGGTTATCGTACGTTGTAGGCCATCTTTCCCACTGGGGAGCAAAATGAAGGTTTGATAACAAGATCGCCCAAAGGCAGATAAGAGCTCCAGCCTGCTCAACAGTACCTCAAGGTTTCCTGTGATGGAAAGAAAGAGGGAATGCAATTTATTATGGTCCCCTTATTGCACCCTCCAATTGTTTGAGATGTCAAACCAACAAACTCGACATGTGAAAAATAAATAAGCAAAGCAGGATACCTGTTGGGTTGTTTCTTTGCTTGGTAGTAGATGATCTGTGAATTTTTCTAGGGGAATCTCTCCACTCTGAGTCCTGAAATCTCTGGAGCATTTAAAGATCTGGCTGTTGTTCCTTTCCCTTCCTTTCTCCCCCCGCTGGGCAGATATCCTAAAATAGCACACTAGTACTTCAGCTTGGTAGATGTCGGAAGATGGCCCTTTAAAAGCTACTGATAACCTAAGTTCCAGCCTCCAATTTTGTGTGTTCTTATGTTGGGTTAAACACTACAAAGTGCATTACAATAAAATGAAAGGTCAGATTTCAAGCCATAAAAGACCCGAGATTCAGAGCTGAGGTTGCCACCTCATTAACTCTCAACATTCTCATGCTTATGTATTCTAGCACATATGGTATATAAAATCACCTAGTATTTCACAACCCTCTTAAATAATTAGGCACAATAGGGTGAGCTGGGTGACCACCTGGATAAAGTCAAAACACTGGCATCTGCATTAACCAGATGGGAGTCAACTCTCCACTACCAGGAGGAGGAGATGGGCAGCAGACTTCCACCTGAATGAACCTGCAGCAGTGCAGCAACCAACATCCAGATAGGTAATGAGAGGAACAATTCAAGGTAGAATGATAAATGTGACTCGATTCAATTTTCAGATTGCTCAGTCACCACTGAAACCCAGACAGGCAAGAAGGGAAATGATCTCAGAAAGACATAGTTGTCCTCAGTCTGAAGACCAGCAGAGAAGAAGGTAAGGGGAATTTTGACCTAGTTAAGGAACTTTGCGCCAAGCAATGAGTGTTTTCAGTACTCTTTGAACAAAGGATTTTGTTTTCATTGTTTCTGTAATTTAAATAACCTTCCCTTAGACCTTAGTTCCTCCTGTGTCGCTGCTACATTGGGCAGTCCAGTTCCTCCATTAATTATTGTAGCTCCTCTCAGGTGAAGCTAGTGCATTTAATATCCTCTGTCACTGTCTTCTGGCCTTGCTCACTTTCTCTTCCCTACCTCCAAATGGGGAACAATAATTAAGAATGTTGCATGGAGACTTCTTTAGACCAAATCGGTTCCAATGATGGTCAGTTATTTCCTCCATTTCAAAAGTACACAACATGTAAGTGACCTACTGTATAAATTAAGGTCCTCCTATTTAAATACAGCAATACTTCAGTTCTGTGTGCAAGGTCAATATGTGATAGGACATAGGCCATAATCCACCAATCTTGTAGGACTCTACCATTACACTGTAGGTATTCAGATACTGTGGGATGGGAGCCATAAAAGAGCTCAGATAGGTATTATACCAACATATACTGATATAGGCGTCCATCTACTATTCATGTAACCCACGGTAATGGCTCCACCAAAGTCATTATGGAGTAATATGCATTACGGCATGTTAAACATCTATTGTGGAAGCAGTTTCAGAAGCCATGAGGAAGTTATAGGAAGTTACTAATGTCCATGTGCAGAAGATCCTCAAATGTAGGGTTTGGCTCTCACCAAAAAATCCCCAGGAGAACAGATTTTTTTTTTCATTCCACCCCAAAAGATACAGCTAAAATAAATTATATTTAGAATATTTTTTTCAAAAAAAAGAATAGAACATTCTCTCAGGCTAAGACCACAAGTTTCAGTCCCAAATTAATTGAAGCAGCTAAATTAAAAATCTCCTATGACTGGTATTTAAAAACGGGAAAGCTCCACTGATCTTTCGCATTGTGAATGTGATGTGCCATAGTAATCCACCAAGCCCACCGATGTCATTCAGCAGAATTTGTGGTGTGAAAAATAGGGGAGAAGGTAACTTCCAGCACAAAGTACACACCAAGAAAACACATACATCGGTTGCTTACTGGTGACCCAGAAACTTCCAGCTACAGGTTTGGCATTGGGGTCATTATTATCTTGTCATAGGCAAGCCATTGTTCTGGAGGTGATAGGAAACCTATTCGGAAGATTATAGTGATCTGAGGTAGTCACTTGCCCTGAGGCCCATCCTCTATTTTACTTTTCCAAAAGCTCCGCACTGGATCAGAGACCCTAGGCCAATATAGTGGTTGGGTGAAGGGGATCCTGAGCTGTTAATTTGATGCTGTAGAAATATTCCTTGTTATTCTGCCACAATAGTACAAGTTCTTCAATCGATTCCTTTGAAATTCAAGGTTGTATAACTTGGGCTGTCTCGACAGGTACCAGAAAACACGCAAACTCAAACAATGCAATGTATTTCGGTTGGGTTACATACAGCTCTGTGCATCCTCAAGCAAACTCACACAGGGGCACAAGCAACTGGTGTAACAGAGAGTCTGGCAGATTGAAGATACCCAAATATGGTGTTATAGCAAGTAACCAAGGCTCTTAAAAAAAGAGATTGGTAAAGGAAAAGCCCAGAGAATACAAATCAGATCTGTTGTGTCGCCACTATACAATCAGCTTTCATTTTCAGTTGAAATGCACTTTACGTTACTTCAGTCAGATTCTTCGAGGGAGCTCCTGAGATTGAATGATGTGTGCCTTTGGGAGCCTGGTAATTGGGCTGCTGGGTGACTGCAGCAGCATTTCCAAACATACCAGTTACCTTACCACATTACATGCAGAATATGGAATACATTCAGGTTTTCCTATGTCTATTCTATTCCTCCCACCCTTAAGATGGTTTGCAATTCTCTGGTGGTTCAAGTGGTTCCTCCATGTGTGTATCTATAGTATTTGGGTTTGTATATGGAAACCTTTATATCATCTACCTATCACGGATGGCTTCCAAATAAAGTCCCCAATCTGAGCAGGCTAAACCCTGAGGGATGGAGAGGTCCCAAACTCTACACCCAATCTCTCTGTAATGAGCTGAAGTCCCAAGTCTTGAAAGCCCCCAAGTTTTGGGGGCCAGAAGATTTGAAATCTGATTTGGGCCCACCTGCCTGTATATGTGAAATGTTTGTAAAGAGCTTTGAGAGTCTTCAGGGTGAATGGGGCTGTATTAAGGTAGGATATTAACATTCTGTCTTATTGACACTGTCTTTATTCACCGCCTCCCCTCCTCTCCCCCCCCCCCCCCCCCGCATGTATTTCACCGTCAGTAGCTTATCTACTCCAGTCTTCATAAACCACCTTAAACAACATCTTCCAAGGAAGCTAACGGAGTCGCATTCATTAACTGGACTGTTTCCAAAGGGGGTGCAAGCAACTTCATCTGTGCCCAGGTCAATGGAGTTCTTGCATCAGCTCTCAGTTTGGATCACTCTATGGTATCACCCTGTTTGCCGAAAAGGGTGGTAAGGGTAATAATATACCTAATGGGGGATCCGATGAACCGATGTGCCATTTTGGTGTGGACAGGTGCATTTCTAGCAGTGGTGCTCCATTTGGCTGGGAGTGTGGTGGTGCTTCTGGGACACCGTAACTGCTTTTTAATGCTTTGCTTTATGGGGTTATTCAGCCTCAGTAAAGAGTGGTTGCATCGCACTGTGGCAGGGTGCAGGGCCATAGTCCCTGGGTCAAGGTTCAGAGCTATTCTCGGGACTCGCTGGAGGAACCGGTCCCGGTGGGTGTCCTTAGAACCGACTCAACGTTATAAAAGGGTGCGTGAATCTTAGAGTTGAGGGAGTTGCAGGGAGACATCCCAGGGTTAAGCCAGTCAGAAAGGAAAAGTGGGTGAGAGTCGGTCAAGAATTGTTTGTGAGAACAGTGCTGTCTCAGGACTTTGTTGCTTATGTTACATGTTTACATCCAAAGGATAAAAGCAAATCCCAGGAAGGAGGTAAGTTTCAGACAAGACTGAAGCGGGGAGTAGGAGAGCATGGAGACATGTCCCATTAAAACGTCAAAGTTAACCTGACTTAACTTTCTGGAGGTTCCCTACGTAGACAAGCCCTGAGGGCCTACATTCAGGATGGCCTCAATGGGGCATACACAATTTTGTACAGATATTTATGAGCACATCCGTGCACTGACACCTGTATGTGCATTTGAAAGAAGCAAGTATCTGCATCCACAAGGAATAGAATTTTCACATGCAAAACGCCAGGGGACAAATGAGATCTGGGACTGAGAATTCAATTTCTTGTGCACACTGGTGTTGGTGCGCCAATCTGGGTGCGCAGGTGGGTATGTGTGCAAAATTGTGTGTGCACTAGTGGAGCTCAGAGTCTACAAATCAGGCCCCTAAGCACAAACAATATTATTAATGTAGATTTGCAGCAGCCTAAGATGCATAAAAGACACAGGAAAAAGTGGAAGAATTGGTTATATAATAAGATTGGCCCAGGAAAAAGTGGGACTTGTCATGGAATAGGTGTAGGAATGAATCCTAAATTCTCCATAAAAAATAGGGCCCTTTAAGTATGATGCAAACCTTCCTGGTTTCCTTGCTGACTGTGCAACACTATCTTTGACCTATTGCTTTTAGGTTTATTCCAGAGTTTCTCTTGGAGGGGGGATAGATTCCCTTTTTGTCCCTAGGAAGAAATAGCTCTTTATGGGGCATGTACGTTAAGTCTAGCCTGGACCACTTTATTTGCAAATGGGAGGGTTTGGAGTTTGATATAGCATGGTGAATCAGCAGCGTTCAACAGGACGTACACACAACCACACCCTTTCATTTATCAGAAACAGACAGGAGGACTATGAGAATACATTGACTTTTATTAGGTGAAATTAAATGCCATATAAATAAATAACTAATCCTATGGAGCAGAGTTTTCCCCGCTCGGGCCATGGCCAGGTCAGAGGGGGAGGAAGCCCTGAGGAGACTAAGGGCATGTCTACACTGTAATTAACAACCTGTGGCTGGCCCGTGCCAGCTGACTCAGGCTAAGGCGCTCAGGCTAAGGGGCTGTTTAACTGCGGTATAGTCATCCAGGTTCAGGCTGCAGCTAGGGTTCTAGGACCCTGCAGGGTCAGAGGGTCCCAGCGCTTGGGCTGCAGTCCGAGCCCAACACTTTGCATTATAAGACCCTGTTTCAGTTGCTTATATCTTTGCCAAACTATCACCATTAGACTGAAATTTTCCATGCTGGGTGTCTTCCTCAGACTGAGCTTTTTTGGAGAATTTCAGCCAAAACGAATCCATTGTTTTTGAGGATAAAGAGAAAAAAGATATTGGTTTCCCCACGATAAAAATTCTGGTGACCTTTTCTTTGAAAAGCTCTAGTGGCCCCATGCTGTAAAGGAGGGGCTTGAAATTTGACAGAGGGGTGGCTCTTGTGTCAGGAATATGTCTTTTGCTGTGCCCATGAAAATCCACCCAAATGTAGTCAAGTTACAAGCCCTTTGAAAAATCACAGTTTGCACATGCTCAGTACAGACTGTGTTGATTTCAGCAGCTAAACTCCAATGGTTCTGTCTTTACTGGGCATGCTCAAGCCTCTCACAGCTTTTAGTGCTGACCAGACTGTGCATACACCATCCCCACAGAGAGAGTGAGCATGCTCCAGCCCAGGGCTACAGGGGCAAAAAAGCTGCTCTGGGTTGGGGTGGAGCCGGGCACAGGAACTGAAAGCAGGGACCCTGTCTCTCCTGTGCTCTCAATGACCCCCCTGCTAGCCCCCAGGCAGTGTGGAGGAGCAAGCTATCTGATTTAAGAGCAGAGGAGACTAAAGTCACACTGGGGAGGAGGTAGGAATAGATTAGGACAAGGAGTCTGGTGAGACTGAGACTGGAGCAGGAAGGGAGAAAATTTGGCACTGGCTGGGCGAGGAGACTGGGACTGGGATCCAGAGGGAGTCTGGAACTGGAAGGCTGTGAGGGAAACAGGGGGAAGACTGGGAGCCAATTGGCTTAGAGGGAGTACTGAGATCAGATGAGGAGCTGGGGAGGGGAGGTGGCTGGGACTGGCTGGACATAGAGACTGGGGACTAGGAACCCAGGGGGGAAGACAGGGGCAGAGGGAACCAGTCTGACAAGGAGCTGGGATGCAGAGGGAAAACTGAGACTAGTTGAGCAAAGAGAGTGGGGCAAGGATGTGGGAAGGATTAGGAGGGAGACTGAGGCTGGGGAGAAGTTGTGGGGAAGGTGAGAGACAGATTGGGAAAGGGTGCTGGGGTTGGTTGAGCAAGAAGACAGAGATTAGGTGTGGGGAGTGGAGACTGGGACGGCCTCGTTTGTTGTGGAAGGTGTGTAGTAAATGAGGTGGGAAGAGAGAGGATCTCCTCATTGTTAGAGCCAGTGAATGATGCCCTGAACAACTGGATTCCATCCCTGCCTCTGCCACAAAGTTCCTATGTGATGCTGGCAAGACATTTAAACCAGACTTTTTACAAATGGTCACTAATTTGTGCTCCTCATTTTCTGGGTGCCCAACTTGAGAGACCACGGGTCTGATTTACAGAAGTGCTGAGCATTCACAGCTGCAAATGTGTACAAGGGGAGCTGGGCTTTGAACATATAAAGTGCTATACAATGCTAAGCACACTAACAAAACACATGGTCGTCATCTCAAATTGGGCACCCAAAATTAGTTTTTGACTTTATTCTCCGTGCCTCATCTCCTCATGTCATAGCCTCAGAAGTGGCAATTCCCTGTTGCCATTGTATTGTTCCCGTAAGCATCACCTCCAATGTCATCTACATGACTGTATAGCTCTCCTCCCTCCTCCCACACTGCGTTGCATGAGCTGCCATCTGGTGCATGGTCTCAGAAGACTTCTACCTGTAGGAAAAGGATACAGTGCCATAGGAAGGGACTAATGAGAAGCACACAATTGATTCCACTTCTATCAGCTGCTACGAAATGTGCCAGGATATTTTTCCCCCCTCCGCCTTCATAATCTCACTTTCAAAGCTTCAATTTGTCCTTGTCTCCTCCCAGATTAGAAGGCTGGCATTAGGGATGGCTTACTCACTAAGCAGTAGGGCAAGGCCAGGTCATTAAGCTGCCCCGCAATGCTCTGATCTGAGAGCTGCCACCTTTCCAGGTGATGGAATGCCAGATGTGTTCATTGCACATCCCATTGCCCTTTGTTTTCTCTTTGTCTGCATTTCTGTACCGCTTTACATCCTGCTGCAACTGACAGTGTTCTGCCTGTCTCATGTGACTGGGGAGTGACTTTAATGCAGGCACACACAGCAGTCATTAAGTGTTCAGAAACTTCCCACGGCCTGCCATGAACAGTTGTTAGCTGCGCTAATTAATCTGCAGAGGTATTAATTGAGAGAGGAAATGCATACTAGAAAAGCACACCCGTCTCTTACTCTTTTCGGGAGCAGTGTCGTGAGGATCCTTAAACAGGCCAGGTGAATAGCCACTAGGAACACACAGATGGATAGCCGAGTTTAACAGCTCCTCTGAAAAGTTATTAAATAGCCCAAGTGTTTATGTAAACCATTTCCCAGCGACAAAGTGTGTCGCTTTCTCAAGGTCCTTGCATACCTCAGTGGAGGTCTAGGGCTCAATCCTGCAGTCCTCCTTCAGGCAGAAATCCCCAAAGGTGTTGGAGAGATATCTGCCCGAGAAGGACTGCAGGATCAGGCTCAAGGGAAATATGACAGGTGTGTCACTGCTTCTAGGATGGATTGATTGGGTTTTTTAAATTTCTAAGTGAAATTTGGTGCAGAATGGCAGCCTTGGATATGAGAGTCTATCTATCCATGCACAGGGACAGCATGGAAAATACTATTGAGATCTTCCCCACACCACCCAGCCCTGACTTGGAAGGGCCATTCCTAGAAGGCAGAGGGTAGTTCACCCTCCTTGACCGTTCAGTTGCTACTGCCGATAAGTGTGCCCTCTTGGTTATGTGCCAGCACCTATCCACTAGCAAGTGGACTAAGACCTTTCAATGTATATCATAATTGCATAAAAAACCCCAACCGACCTTAAAAGAACATTGGGGTTGAAAGCCAAGCACTCAAAAGGTAGGAAAGGTAAAATTACAGTTGCCTGTGCTACCTTAATTCAACCCCCTTGTTTGTAAGCATTATGATAGTCTTTAAGTACATGACCACATCCTATTTCTTCCACAAAACCTCTGCCCCATTCAGTGCACAGGATGCACAGTGCTCTTGGGATGAACCAGGGCTGGGTAGTAAATGAGCACCCCTGCACACATGCCTCACCCCTCTGCATTTCCTTCAGGCTGCTTCCGCCTCCTCCACCACCACACTGCTTGGGACACCAGCATGGAGAGCACAGAAAAGGGTCTCCTCGTCCCGTGACACAGCAGCCCCCAGCAGCGGAGAGGAGTAATTGCCAGGAAAGTCCTGCTCAGCCCTGGCGGCTCCAGGATGGAACATGCTCATTCACTGTGCAAGGATGGTGTGTGCACAGTCCAGCTGGCATGTAGGCTCTGTGAGGGGATGGAATATGCTCAGTGCAGACAGGATTTTCAGAGACCTTTAACTGCTGAACTCTAACAAGCCGGTACTGAGCATGTGCAAACTGAGATTTTTTTCCCCCCCAAAGCTGTATAACTTGGGCAAATTTGGGCAAATTTTCACAGGAACAGCAAAAGACATATCCCTGACACCATGGCAACCTTCCTGACAGATTTCAGGTCCCTGCTCCAAAGTATGGAGGCACTTGAGCTTCTCAATGAAATGACTGTACTAATATTTTCAACATGGACAAAGCCTCATTCTTGGATATGGCTAAATCATTTTAGCTGAAACTTCCCCCAAAAAAGATTCAGCACGAGGCAGAGACCCCAGCATGGATCATTCAGTGTAAGACAGACTCCTCGCAAGTTGAATGTGAACAGTTTAAATTTAGCAAAGTTATAAGCACCTGAAAACAGAGTCTGAGAATGGAAAGTGTTGGCAACCTTAACTGAAAGCACTACTACCTTCAGCATCAGTAACAGATCACTGAAAATGATCCCATGCTTGGAAAGTCTTGAGATATGTTGGCTTTGCATGCACTTTGGAACATTCACTGGCCAATAAAAGTCCCATTTTTATCCATTATTTTATCAATAATTTTAAGAGGACAACAAATAAAAACCAAGAAATTCAAGGTGGAAGTTGAAACTATTTATCCTCTTAACCCCTTCTTGTTGTGAGTGAAAATCAAGCAATATATATATGTCCCAGTAGGCTATATAGCTATCTGGGCATCCTTAGCTTTGAATATCTAGGTCAGTTGTAAATATTTTATTTTGCAGTTTTCTTTAAAATGCATGCTTTGTCCCTAGTAAACAGCGTGATTCATTCTAGTGTTCTAGGTAAATATATTTAAGCCCCTCTGAATAAAGGCTTATGTACACAGTATTGTAAATATGTGTTTTCAATGTATTTTTAAAAGCATGTCCACCTGACAAATCCAAACGCCAGCATCACATCAATTTCTGCGGCGTTCTGCTGTGGCTTGACCGTGTCTCTTCTTTAGTCATTGTCCTGCACTATTGAACTCAGTGGAATTTTTAACAAAAATAAATGCCCTAATTCTGTAAAGCACTTAAGCGCGTGCTTAAAATGGTTTGTTAAATCAAGGTCTTAAATGGGAGCAGGCTTAGACTCTTAATTAGTATCTCCACATGTTATCTGCTACCGACACCACTCCCCTAAATCAAGCTTCTCTAGCTATTTTCTCTCTCCTAAAGGACACCTTGCAAATTCAATGTCCTACATGCCCACTCAGTTATATCCGTGGCATACTGGAATTGCTCTTTCCCCTAAGGCACTACAGGGTGATCCTGACAGGCATTCTAGTCTATATTTTAAAGATGAACCTATTGGGTGAATTCCTGGCCCCACCAAGTCAGCGGGAGTTTTGTGACTGACTTCAGTGAAGCCAAGATTTCACCCATGAGGTATGCAGCTCATATGAAAAAAAAAAAAATACACATCAACCTTCTGCAATTTTTTTCCCATTGCACAGGCAAAGTAGATTTATTGTTATCATTGTATTTATCATTTACATCAGTATTAATTATTGAAACACGATCAAGACAAAACATACACACCATGGAGAAAGTGAATGCTTTTTAGCTGTTTAGGGCTTGATTCTCATTTACATGAAGGCCCCTTTACACCACTCTGGCAGTATAAAGGACTGTACAGTGGGTGTTAAGGAGCCCTAAACAGCTAAAACAGCTAAAATCAAGCCCTAAACAGCTAAAACGCATTCGTTTGTGATTTTTACTGGTTTACAGATTAAGATGATTTTTCAGTCCCCAATATGATCCTTTTATGTAAAAAATAGTAAGTGCAGGAACTAATCTCCTGCCCTTATCTGTGCATCTCAAATTCCCCTTGACTTCACTGGCAGTTGCATGATGTAGTGAAAGGCAGACTTTGGCCTGGCACTTATGCTCCCTAACTTCAAAACACCTACACCGGTTTTATTATTAATTTTAGTAAAATAAAATTAATACTCCTGAGTGGAGACATCTGAGGCCAAGTTTCAGCTTGGAGCCCTTATTATGGCTGAGTTATAATCCCCAGTGCATAAGAAGGATTATACTGGGAAACTGACATCACTTTAAATATAGAAGCTTGAAAATGCCACTGTAATAAATCTTTGCTGCACTTTTGCCAGTATAGTTTGCTTTGCTTGGAGGGGCTGGAATAAGCTATACCAGTAAAAGCACAGTTTGGTCAGTATAGCTGCATCCATACTAGGAACGTTATCACCCAGAGCCACTGGAGGCACAAGAAGCTTCAGGGCTGGCCCTGGTAACATACCTATCATCCAAAATATGTAAGAGGCAAACATATGTAGCAGCACTGCCGATCCCTGCTTTCTTAGCCAGCATTAATGGTATGGTTTCAAGTTAAAGATAATTCGCAGCACTGTGGGTGAACATATGCAAATCAGCATATAAATCAGGCTGATGAAGCTGCTGCAGCCACCGCAAACCAAAAATAAGTGTCTCTTTTCCCTTTAGGCTAACGCTGAAGTAACAGCTGCACTATCCTGATGAGACCCAAGAAGGCTATTAGTGCATATCACAGTGGTTTCAAGCATAGTGGACTGAATGCAAAACCCCCTTGGCAACTTTGTGGTCTTGCTAATGTTTTTTTGTTAGTTTGATCAGCATTGTGCTGTTGCATATGTTTACCCGCCATGTTCCACACTGGGTTGGTTTATTTAGGGAGGGGGGGAGATTACTTTTCACCTTGTAACTGCTAGACTAAAAATAAATGCTCTGGAGTGTCTTTAAATAGATTCAAAGCATCACAAGCAATTCTGTGACAGTGAAATCTTTGGTACAGTCAAATTGAGCTCTTAAAAGTCTGGTGAGACAAAAAGAATGAAAGTGAAGAGAAGATGATTTAGAAAGAGAAAATGTCGCTTTGCACAACTGAACTGCGTAGCAAAGGTTGTTAAAAGTGACCAGTGATTTTGAGTGCCTCGATTCTTGGGTGCTCAACTTGAGATGCTTTAGAGGGGACTGATTTTCAGAACGTGCTCAGCACCCACCCTTTGAAAATCAGACCCCTTTAAAGTGTTTAAAGCTGGACATCCAAACTCACTATACAGTCTTGGCCCAGATGAATACATTTTTAAAATTGCCTCTTGCTCTTTTCAGGATCTGTATCAAAATACCTCTGGCATGAGTGCAAACTCAGTTTGTCCACCAGGTAACTGATGCTGGGCTGAGCTCCATTAAGGTCACAGAAGAGAGTGTGACATACCAAGGTGCAATCTAGACCATGAGGGGCTGGGTCACCCCTTCGCTGCAACCTTAAAATACCTTGCTGGTAGTGGCTCCCACCTGGGCCTCTCACAAACAGCCTTCCGGCATGCAGATCACACCCTGAAGTGTCTGTGTGTAACTTCAACCTGCCAGCCACACTTGGGTTACACACTGGCTTTTACCAGCCTTGGTTACTTCTGCAGAGTGAGCCCAACACACTCGTAGTCCTGAATTTCCCCACCAGAAATGTATGTCTTGTACTGCCCAGCCCTCTCCTGGATAGTCCAAATATATTATGTCCATTATTTCTTTAAGGGAATAATATACTCTATTTTACCACCTTAAATGGAGTTACCCAGACACTTTAACTTAAACACACTGGATTAGATAAAAAAAGTTTATTAGCTACAGATTTTAAGTGAGTACAAGCAATGAGGCATAAGAGTCAGAAATGGTTAAAATAAGGATAAAACACTTTCTAGTGTCTAGCTTAACAAGCTATATTAGATTCAAAGCAACGTTTCTCACCACATGCTTCCAACAGCATTCCTGACCAAATTCTTCAGGTCAGGAACTCTCATAGCTGCTTCTTTTGTCTTCCCAGGTGCAAAGAGTAAGATGGGCAGGGAGAGAGAGAGGAGGGGTGCCTTGGGGTGTTGGCCCTACCTTTTTATAGTATCAATCCCTCTTTGAAAAGCATTTCCAGCTGAGAACCAAGAGACAGGGGGTCTGGTGGAGGAAGGAGACCTCATACTGTTCCTTTGCTAAGATGCAGATCTCTTTGTCCCTGCCATGCAGTTCTTTCTTGCCAAAGAATGGCCACTTGATAGGTGATGGCTCATCAGCTTTGCTGATACCTGGCTGGGGCATCAGCTTGCCCTTTGTCTTTGAGAAACTGGTTTAGCCGCACCTCAGACTTATCTGGGAAACACACTTCATTCATGATTTCAGCTTATGTTCATAACTTTACACATAATGTTGCTACATACATTTTACCATGACATTACTGATCAGCAAGTTATGAGTTTTCAAATGAAACCTCACAAGGCATGCCTTGTACAAAGATTATTACAGTAGTGTACAGGGTGTGCATACAGGGGTACATTCCATCAAAGAGAGTTACTTCTTTGATCCGACTAGACCGCAGGGCCAACGAGGGGGGGGGGGGGGGAAGCCGGTACAAATTACCGGGGTCCAGGGGTCTGGAAGGAGGCCCTGGCCCCGGCTTCCCCCCCCCCCCTCTCGTCGGCCCTCTTTAGCTGGTCCGCCCTTGCTGGGGGGCCCGAAAAAAAATTTTCACCGTGGCCCGAACCCGCTCTCGGCGGCCCTGGACACAGGATCCCCATTTTGACACTTTCAGTCAAAGGCATTTTCTCCGGTAAGTGTATTTCTTACTTTGGCTATGTTACATGAACTTCATTGGATTGTTGGCTCCTACAAAATCTGAAAACAGAGTATGAATTACAGAACATTGAAACACAAGAATCTTAATCACTGGTTCTTCTCCACAGTGACACACAGTCAAACTGTCCCATACAGAAGTCAGTGCCCGCAATCTAATCTGGTCTGGAGGGAGCACCTCCAAATATGAGAATGCAATTCAGTCATCATCACCCTTCCAGATCCTGAACTCTGTCATAAGATGAGAACCTGCCCACTAAGAAGTGGGAGGAGCCCACCAAATCATTTCATAGGAAGCAATTCAACTGCAGGGACTCAGCTATGCCTTTAAATTGCTAACAGTGAGAAATGAATCTAGATGGGTGACATAGAACAAAAAAGCTTCATAGCTCACAGCCAGTCCCATTAAATGACCCAGGTTACTTGACAGCATTATCTTTGCAAAGTAACTTCTCTTACCATGTGATTATTAAACTCTAGGTTTCCTTTTTAAAAAAAAAAAAAATCTTGACCCTTGAAAGAAATAGGGGAATTAAAAAAATTTTAGCTGCATAATTTTTCCTGGTTAAATTTGGTTGTGGGGTGCTTTTTCCTGTTAATTATTAGTTATTATTATAGATCACCGAGTGAAAAACACTTACAAAATTCCATTTTACTTTTATACAGCATCCTTCATACAACGTGTCACAAAACACTATATGGGAAGAGGCAGAAAAGTCACAGAACTGGGTACACACTATAGTCACAAGGGTCTCTCATAGGCAGAAAGTAAAAATGTGTCCTGACATGGTGCAAAAAGAAAGCTCAAATGCAATAGCAGTAACAATTCAAATGTTAGAAGCAGCGGAGATGAATTCTTTCAGGCTAGTTCCAGTGAGGAGAATGGGAGGCTGCAGTAAGAGGAGGAGGGAAAGGTGACTTTAGTGACTATTGTAGGCAATAGCAAAGAGGAAAGTTTTAAGGTGCGGCTTGATCTGAGGAAGTGACTCAGTTACAAAGCCAACCTGCCTCAAAAGGGATGATCTTGTCATTTCAGTCCAAATTTAGGCTTCATTTGAAAAAGGTTTTCATAAGTGAATATTATTATTTGTAACTATTATCACTGTAGGGTCTGAGTTTTCAGCCCAGCCCCTAGTACCAAAAAGTGAAACTGACCATGAGCAGGAAGTGAAACTGACTATCACTGGCCTATTTGCAGAGTTGCCTCCCTCTTCCTGCCATGCTGTGGCCTGTGTGGAGGCACTCAAGCTGGAACCACCTCCTTATAAAAGAGAGGGGGCAGCTGGCAGGATGTGCTTTGTGACGGCCCCAAGACTCTGGAACTCATTCCCATCTTGGTGCACAATAGCCTGAAGTTGGTGACCTACCGGGCTCGCTACCGAACAATATTTGTTCGATTGGGTTTTTGGAGAGGGCTGAGGCTGTGTTTCCCAGAACAGTGGAGGGGTAGAAAGAGGTTTTCTGTAGGTGTCTGACGGGCTAAGTTCTTGTTGAAATGGTCATTTTAATTCTGCTGGGGGTTTTATTGCATTATTAATGTGTTAGGGCACCAAGAGCCTTGGATAGGTGTCTTCTTCCATTTAAATCTCAAATAAATACAAACAGGAAGTGAAATGGACTGTAAACAAAATGGTTTAGTTTCACTTTCCAAGTTGAATGAAGTAAAAAAAGGTAACCAAAAGTATCAATGGTTAAGACACAATTAGAATTTTAAAATTCTTTCCATTTTAATGCTCTAAGATTAATAGGTAGGGAGCTTTTTTAATGTACAATTTTGATTTTAATGGTACTTGTACTTAGTAGCTATTTCTTAGCAAGTGTTCATTTTAAGTAGTTATTTTAGGATAAGGAGAAAGTCTCCATTAGTGAAGTTCAGGAGTGTACTCACTGCAAATTTTAAGCATACAGTTGTTTAAAACAGGTATTGTAGAAGCTAATATAGCTGGTAAAATCAAGAAAGTTTAAACGGAGGGGAAGTAAAGAGAAAGATCTGCAGGTATTAGCTCTTTGGGGCAGGAACCGTCTTTTCTGTGTTTGTACAGTACCTAGCGCAGTGGGATCCTTGTCTATGAGTGGGGCACCTACATGATGCTGTGAAACACATACTAATAATAGAAAACGTGCATATCAGTTCAGAATCACTTAGGACCAGATTCTGCTACCCTACCCTGGCGCATATTGAGCAGTATCTTATTTGGCAAGGAGTCCTATTTATTCCAGTGGGACTCTCTTGTGCAATAAGATGCTACTCAGTGTGAATAACAGTGGCAGAACTGGGCCCTTAAATGGCTCATTTCCTGTACAGTGTGAATGCATTTGTTTTCAAATTATAGGGGCATAGGTCCAACTTGATCTTGATTCCTGCTTACCAATCATGTTTACAGAAGGTCTGGAAATGATTCCATAACGAGGGCTGTTCTCTTCCCACTTTCATTGTCTCAGTATTCTAATTCTCTGAGGTATTGTTTAATCTGCCATTTATCTCAAAATACTCTCAGCAGATGTGGGTTTTTTTTAAAGACAACCTTGCTTCTTTAAGGACCAAATTGGACCAGAGATGAATCTTACATCATACCCCCCATATTCTCTTCCACTGCCCCATGCCTCTCCTTGATGTCTTCTTCATTGTGTTTACTCTATAGTTAGATTACAAAATCTTCAGGGTAGGAGCGCTGATCTCCTGCGGTTCTTTAAGGCACCCATACACTTCAGGGTGCTTGATAATAATTTAAGTCAATGGAAATCTGCCATCGATTTAAAAGGAATCCTTAAATTTGTCAATGCTAAGTAGGAGCCTGATCCTGTAAGGTGCTGAACACCCTCCGCACCCATTTGGGCCTGATCCTGCTTTCTCTACAGTCAGCATAGACATGGTCAGTGGCTTCCAAGGGTGCCGGATCAGGCCCATTGACATCAGTGCACAGCTGACTGCAGGGCAATCATTCCATTTTGCATCAAACTTCAAGGTTTCCAAATTTGTATTGGTCCCCTACTGGAATGAAAATGGGGAGGGGTAGCTCAGTGGTTTGAGCATTGGGCTGCTAAACCCAGGGTTGTGAGTTCAATCCTTGAGGGGGCCATTTGTGGATTTAATTGGTGTTGGTCCTGCTTTGAGCAGGGGGTTGGACAAGATGACTTCCTGAGGTCCCTTCCAAGATATTCTATCGTTCGAATGTTTTTGCAAAAACGGAGTTCTATTTTTGATCAACACCAAAGTTCTTTGATTTGTGAAGGTTTTGTTGGTCCAGGGCTCTCTGGTCACCTCAAGGGGAAAAAAGAGGCTTGTTAGCCAAGTTGTGTCTAGATAGCTCCGGCCTGGGATGTCAGAGACTCAGGTTCAAGTCACTGCCTGATTCAGAGCAAAGGTTTTTCTCTCAGATCCCTCTGAATTAGGCAGAGCTGGGATTTGAAACTGAGTCTCCAAGGCCAGGGCCTTAACCACCGGGCTCTAGAATGCTAGAGTTTCTCATCGAAAGTGAGAAGAGCAAAAATGTCCTGACCAGCTCAACTTCAATGAAAGTTGATGGTGTGGAGTATCTAGACAAATCAGGCCCTAGAGACTCCTAACACCAGAGAGGGAGCTCACCTCAAACCATGCAGAAGTTCATATCCTGATCTTTGGGGACCTTCTTGTCTCAGCTCCTTCCCTACTGCTCACCGTATGGCTGAATATTTAAACAGAAATCAAAAAAAATTTTAAAAATTAATCCGTGTCATGTTTTGATTAGGGATTAGAAACGTTAACTGGCCAATGCCTTTTTCTGCAGGGGTATGCAGCCTCTATACCTTTAATTAGAGTAGCCTGTGGTACTTGCCATAACGCTGATAAGTAATAAATAGCAGCCTTTGTCACATGCAAGTTCAGCATTGTGAAATGGCACACGGACGGCTTTAAAAAGCCTTTGTAGATTTACTGTAGTGCTGGGTTTAATCAAACACAGAGGAAAGAAAAGAAGCTATTTAGTCTGTGCCAGTTCCCGGCATTAAGTATGCAAATTTCTCGGTGTCTTCAGCTCCCAAGAACAGCAGGCGCTGAATGCAGCAGCAGCAGCAAGCGGCACGACATCATTCATTTCAATCATTAAAACAAAAGCGGGATAAATCGCTACCTAATTTGTAAAATATGCTTATCATATAGGCTCTTTGGTCTTTAAGAAAAGCACCAGCTGAATGAGAATCAGTGAATTATTTTGGGGAAAAAAAATGCTTGACTCAATTCTGGGTTTTGTTTTTTTTCCCTCTCCCAATGATTGTTCTTTTCTTTTCTTTTCCTCCTTCTACCCTTTTCCTCCTTGCAGGGGAAGAGAGCCTGCATTTTCAATGAAGTCTGCTCTAACGTTCCATCAGGCTCCCTGCTCCCAACCTATTGCAAAGCAGCAATGTCTCTTCCTCATCATCCAGCGCAGCATTCCAAACTCTTACATAAATAAAAAACCACCACACGGAAGCTGCTGAGATTTGTTGTCTGTTTACATGCATGCTGTGCCTCTCAGGTCCTTTGGAATACTGGGCCTCTTAAAGACAGTAGAGTCCAAAAGTAGCTACATCATCTGGGCTTCTGTGTTTGCCATCTAATGGGCACCGCTACCATCTTTGTGCAGTGAATAGCAATCTAGATCCTCACTGCATGACCAAAAAAATCTATGAAGACTTGATCCTGCCAACTGCAGAGAGCTGTCATCGCAATGGAGCACAGCAACATTGCAGAAGACATTTAGCACCCTTGGGCTGAAGAAGGGCATCCTTGAAAGGCCTGTTCCTCTTTTACCCGGTACTCAGTTCAGAAGGCAGTGTCGCTTTTATGAACGACAGCAGTGAGAATTATTGGCATATAGGGAGTGTCTTCATTGAATCCTTAAATAGGTTAGCATTCTACTGGATCTAAACACTTGGTGTTCGAGAAGTAGCTTTTATTTCCAATTAGCCTGTTCTTTCAGCATGCATTAATTTAGCAGGGTTTTATTTTGTTTTTGTACATTTTTGGCATAGAGATAGTGAAACTTTTCACCCAGTCTGTTCCTTTAACGTGTCATCCTTTATGTGGCTTCTCTGTCTTTGCTATACGATTTGAGAACAGTATGATGAGGGAAGCAGGGCCAATAACCCTGCTCTTCTATGAAAGGTGTCCTTCGATGATTTACCAGCTGTTCAACCATTCAATTGTTAAAGGATAGTGCCTCTAGCAGTACAGCTCCCTACTGTTGTGATGCTGGGGTGTCAGCAGATGGAGCATATCGTGGTTATTGAAGCTGGATAAAGTGACTGTTAGAAGCATACATTGCCTGGCACATGCAAATAGATATCAGGCATCTGGTTGTCTCTTGGTTTGGCCACATTAAAAAATATTAAAACAAACTCCTTGGTTGGGAAGACCCACTGGTTGCAGTGTGGATGTTATGGTTTAATGTACACTGTATGATTCATGATTTATTAAACAACAGGGGGCAGATATGCAAAAATATTAGGTTTTCAACTACACATGCCAAATGCACACTCAATCGCAGACCTAATTTGCGCAAACAGTAGTCATGTTTGCATGTGCAAATTGGGTAAGGGCACATGCATACACAGCTTAGTGATTGCACATGCAATTGAGTGTCTTGACATGTTAAAAATTTGGCCCTCTAGCAGAGTTAGAGTTGTGTGAATATTACAAATAAGCATTCAATACTGTGGGCTTGACTGAAATCCATAAATTTGCGGTGGTGGTGTCCATGACACCTCTTATTCACTTTTCATGGGCATTTATAGGAGCAAACCACTGTTTGCAAGAACATTTACAAAAAGGGAAAGTGCAAATACTTATGCAAATACATATTTGCACAAATGTGTTTGTACAGCCATCTTGAAAGCATTTTGGGGGTTTGTGTGTCACACATTCAATCAGCAGAAACAATGAGGCGTGGAGAATCCGGTCCAAACTATTTAGGTGCGACTTGCTTTGGACAATGAGATCACTCACAGGCAGTTCCCAACCCTTTCATTCTTTGTGCCTGTTTCACGGAACCCTGCTGCAGCCAGCGCAAAGGACTCTGTGGCACATCTGAGAAGGGACTCCCAATCTCATTGGCCTATGGGACTGCGGCACTCCAGCTCGAATACCTGGAGAGCTACTTGGTCAGCTGATAAAGTCACAGAAAGCCACACAAAAGCCATGAGTTGGTGTCTGGGTGCTCCACGGTGATGCCTGCATTGTGATATTGAGCCACTGAGACTCAATATCATCTTGTATTAACACCACACAATGTCAGGGTACTGCACTGTAACTATGTGGTGGCTCTCTGCAGGTGCAACAGAGTCTAACCTCTCTTCCCTTCCACTTGGGCTGCTGCTCACCACTGCTCTCCCTAGGTAAGGAACAGGGGGGGAAAGAGCTTTCTTTGCTTCTTCAGTAAAGGTGGCAAATCTTCTCTCTTTCCATCTCCCCGCAGCCTCTTCCTGGCTGTCTGATGGGTTGAGGAAGAATCCTAGACGCTCCAGTGCATTGTGCAGAGAGATCTCTGAGCTGATAATAATTTGAGTCCTCTAGTGAATCAGCATGTCTCAGTGTCCCATTGTGGCCTAGGCTGAGGCACATCGCATGCCCCCACCCCCCTTCCTTCTGTTTACAAGAAATCTTGACCCAATATTCACCGAACAGCCTCTGCCAATACAAACACCAGTTAGGGATTTCAATTCCTTTGTTTCATCTTCTGCTCCCTTCTGCTGCAACCCCACAGGAGTTTTCAGTGGGGGTGGGGGAGAAAAATCACCCACTGGATTTCAGGCCTTGTAATTGGGGCAAACAAATGGCTTTCCAGGAGGAGTGTTGGGAGGGGTAGATTTATTTGAACGGACTCTAATAACTATGCTGGTTATTTCTGGAGGATAAGCCTGGCTTCATTCTACTAGTGTCAACATTCATGGTCATGGTTTCAGCCGTCAAAGCCTCTCAAAGACTGGGGAAAGAAGTTGAGATCCAAACCCCATTCTCCTGCAGTAGGAGCAATGCCCTGCCTGTAAATGGGCTTGTAGAAACTTCAGCAGCGCAAGCTGTTCCTGCAGTGTTGTTATATAAATATGTTTTATGTATAAATATGTATTTGAATCCCTGTTTGGACTCAAACCTGTCTGTTCATCCAGCTGTCGAGTAACCTCTGCAAACAGCAGGGGCTTCGTGACAGATTGAAACCAAGAAAACCACTGCCTGTTCTGCAAACCATATTTAATTTGTTAAAGAGACGGTGACTTTGTTAAATTAATATGATGTGCTAGCAAAGGGAACAGCTCTAGGAGGAGCGGAATCCTGCATGACAAGTGCAGTTTGCAGCTTGCTGGTAATCCTGCAATTAAAGCCGCAGTACCGGCGTCTCACAAAAAATGGGATTTGCATCATTTGAAATTTGAGGAAAATCTCTAAATACTTTAATTTTGATAGAAACTGTTTCCACTGCTGACATATGTCTACACCTATAATTTTAGTTGATAAATTGCTGTAATTTCTCCTCCATTTCATGTTCTTTCTAACATTAATTGTCAGTTGCAGATTAAGACACTATAGAGAGAGAGTGAGGGAATAATGCCATTGTGCTTCTGTGGTGTGAATAGCCTTTTGAAGAATGATTATCTCCCACACAGATGCAAATAAAAAAAAGACCTCTTGGCTTACACTAAAATGGCGTGGTGGGGTGTATATACACCACACTAAGTCAGGCAAGGAAGGGGTTAGCCCCTTGTGAAGGGGAACATGGGGAGAGGACCTGTCCCCACCCTGAGGAAACTCCTCAGCCTACCAGATGGAAAGGGACTATTCCCACCTGGATTCAGAGGCGACCATAAGTTAGAGCAGCCTTGAGGCTGCTCTAACCTACACCAGGCAGCTGAATAGGGCCCTGAATGGCCTCAGAATATAAAGAGCAGAAAGGTGGCTTAAAGCACTCTTTGATCCCACCCAGTTCCTCCCCTGAGAGCAGAGACAGGCTAACCACTTGTATTCAACACTCTCAAATTTAGTGTGGATCTGATGTAAATTTAGCAGTGTGGGGCCATCTAAATGCAATAGTCAGCCATCCACCACATTTCCTTGTACAAGCAATTAGCAGGAGCCAGCGCACACCCATCTCCTTCACGCCATGTTCCCTGTCCGCTCGCCCCTTTCCCACGCACCACTCCTCAAGCGACTTTAAAACAAAATACACTTTCAGTCAGAGGTCTAGCGATGCTAAATTATTCTATTAATTTATTATTCATGATGAAAAATTATTCTAATAAATGATGAAAAATTATTCTAATAACATTCCATTCTATTAATATTCTGCAGCCGCGCTGTTAAAATCACTTCCTGTGGCTGCTCCCCTCTTTAGTACTGATCTATTTCTAACCGAGTTTATTGAAATTAAAATCTGCTCTTTTGGAAATGTGCTGCACTTAACAAAAATGAGGGGGGGAGGGGAAAATCAGCAAAGACTTCAGAGGGAAAGGGCACTGTTTGTCTTGAGCTTTGGTGCTCCCGATTTAGCATGGACGTCACGGGGAGGTGGAGAAGGAATAAGTCCATGCACCTACTTCCTGTGATTTCTTCCCTGTCCATGGAAGAGGGGCGATCAGGGCAGCTGCTGAACAGAATTAGTTCGTCTCCACTATGCATTGTCAGAGTTTAGAACTACAGGCTAGATCCTCTGGCACATGTGCGGCGGGGGTAGCAAAGATCAAGTTATGCTACCTTTCTGCCGTCCCTCTCCTGATCCTTGGGACAGCTAGGCATGGTTCAGCCTAGCATCGGGTGACCAGATGTCCTGATTTTATAGGGACAGTCCCGATATTTGGGGCTTTGTCTTGTATAGGCTCCTATTACCCCTCACCCCCTGTTCCAGTTTTTCACACTTGCTGTTTGTTTGGTCACTCTAGCCTGGCACAAGTTAGAGCAGCCTCAAGACTGCTAATTAACATTGGCTTATAATGGCCCTTAGGGGCTTTCGTGCAGGTGAGAAACCCCAGAGTGGACCATGCTCCAGCCACAACCCCTCCGACTCTAGCTCAGTCCCATAAACGATGAGGGAGGAGCAGGTGATGTGAAGCCAGGGACAGGGAAATCCCTAGTGTCCATTTAGAGAAGTTTTACACCCCTTTGTGCAGCCAGAACACAGATCAACGTGTTTCACCTTCCTTAAACTTTTGAATGGGATAATTGATTATTTTAATTTTCACCTGCTACCATTAACCCAGTGTTTTCTTAAGAGAACCACCTTTACTGGCCCAGGCCAGGGGAAGAAAGGGGGCTTATTTGCTAATACACTCCACCCAATAGCCCTCAACCTTCCAGAGATCTGGAAACATTGGAGCTGATTCTCCTCTCACTTACACTGTTGTAAATCAGGAATAACTCTCCCGAAGCCAACAGCGTAACACCAGAGTGACTGGGATGGGAACCAGGTGCATAGAGTCATTGGGGATAAGGTCAGCCATCATGAAGTTATGGGCTTGGAATGCAGAGTTTGACAAAAGAGAAGAAAGATGAGGCCTAGCGATCCTACTTCCACCAAACAGCTGCCAGGTCTAGGAAGAGTGAACCATCCCCTCTTCGCATCCTGCAGTCCCTCTTCCCCGCTCAGCCTCTGTTCCTTCTCTGCTTATCTGTGGTCTGGCACCATAGGCTTGCCAGGCTTTGGGCCAGGGATATTTTCCTAATGGTTCCTACCCCTGCTCTGCTTGTTCTTCTTGTATGCCAGCTGGCTTGTGTCAGCCTCAGCTGGGTGAGAGGTTTCATGGCTATGTAGAGGTTGGGAAGGCTTGGTTACAGGTGGCAAAGCCACTCGATTGGGCCCCACAGGTTCTAATGCACATAGGACACCATGAAACAAAACTGTCCCTTCACTAGCAAGACCCCCAGTTGACTTTCGGGACCCCCAGTGACATGGCTGGAATACGGGATACCGCACTGTGAACTGGTATATCCCAGGTATATCAGGAATGGTGAATTCACACTGACACTCCGTCCACTGGAGGCACATGAAAATAGCACAGCATACAGCGATCACATAATAGAACAAAGGGCGGCATGTCTAAGGGCAGGTCAATACTACCTCTAAATTCTTTCAAAGCTGGTTAGGGTGCACTATCTGTAGTATCCTTGGGAAAGAGAGTAAATGACAGATGAGTGGGCAGCCCTGGATATCTCTGAGCCAATCTAGCCCATCTCTAAGATGCCATATTTGTGGGCTTTGCTCTAGATATTGTCCATTCACCTGGTCTTACCAATGGAAAGTAACTATAGTAATAAATGAATAGCATCATCTGAACAGGACATTCACATCTGCTTGTTTGAGGCTTTACTCAAAGAGTGCGTATAGTGATTTCCTTAGATTAGATTTAGATTTCTTTACTGAAAATCTCACATTGTTTACTTTATTCCTGTTCCCCTCCCCCAGGGGGATATAGGTGTAATGTGCACTATAGTATATAGGATAGTAAATTTCCATCAAAAAAGCATGCCCTTGTGCTGTGAGCTGTATAGTAGGCACTCCATCTTAATGAGATATTAACTGCAGGATGTAACCTGAGGAAGACGTTGGAAATGACAGAGAGAAAGGGTTAATTGGGTTCCAGGTTCCCATACAGCAATTAATTTATTGACGACCCAAATCCTTAGCTGGTGTATATCGGTGTCATTCAAGCTAAAGATCTGTCCTCTTGCTTTTATCAAAAGTCCCAGAACTAGCCCCAAATGTTCTACAATCCACAGTAGAGCTTCACTAAAACTCTGTGCTCACCTGGAGATCATTTTGTTAGTGCTGTCCTTACTCCATGAAAGTTGCTTTCTCTAAGTGCCTGAGTCCCTTTCACAGGATCTGTTTGAACAATATCTATGGCTGTTGTAGGCCCAGACCTTCAGTAAAGATGTGCATGTAATTGCATATGCCCCATGACTGTGTTCACAAATCTAGTAATTACATGTGCAAATGCAACCAATTATTCATGTACGCACTTCCCCAATTTGCAAGTGCAGTCATTCCAAATAGTGCATGGCAAATTAAATGCACCAGTGTGCTCTTGATTTTTCTGTAAATCTGAGTCCTAATAAAGAAACTAACCTCTAGGTTACAATTTTACATCTCTAACAAGCAGAGTACCTTGGTAAAAGGACTTCATCTCAAAAGACTTTCAGTGAAGCCATCTTGTTCTTTGTGTGTTCATCTCTCACAGCATGGGTAATTAAAGGACCAACTGCAGCTCAGAGCATTCCTTAGCTTTGCGGTTCGGGAAATCTTTCATTCTTGCTAGTTTTTTTTCCCTGTGATGGCATATTAGATCAAGCCATTAAGCAACAGCCTCTGCTTCTCTTGAGAATATTCATCAATAATAATGAATACCTACTTGCTCCAGGGTTATCCCCTCCTCACCCAAGAATATCACTGCCACGCGATACTGCCCTGTTGGAATAACACTGGGATTTGTTTTGAATTTTGACATTCAGATAATGTGCTAATTCCAGTTTTTTCTCTCTGTGGGATTCTACGGGCCTCGCTTTGTTCTGAATTTAGAAGCAGACAATCCACTGAGGTTGAGGTTTTGTGTACGCTGGGGGGAGGTGGACAGGGGCGTTGCACCGAAGTAGCTGCACCAGTGCAAACCTCTTGTGTAGATCTGCTGCACTGGAGTAAAAAATAACTTACCTTGGTTACAAACTGTACTATAAAAATGCTATATCCATTCAAAGGGGCACGACAAGAAACTGTGGCCTTGTTAAAGGCCTGTTCTGATCTTGCTGTTGATCAGCTTGTTGTGCAGAGGGTAGCTGGCAGAATCCTGGAGAAGAATGGTATTGTGACTAAAATACAGGGCCTGGAGTCAGGGGATGATTTTATTCCAGACTTGATATTTATTTGGGCAAATTGCTTAGGTCCTGGTGTGGTTACATCTATGTACACTGGGGTTTACACTAGCCTGCTTTATCTGCTAATTTACCAGATTCAGTCACACTTTACATCACTGTAGCACGTCTACATTAGGGGTTTACACGAGCATAACTACATCAATTATACCAGGGCAAATTTCTCTAATGTGGGCAAGGCCTTGAACTTCAGGCCCGTCAGATTGCTCAGACTTCCCTGCCTCAGAAGGTAGTTGAGAAGATTAACCCATTCATATTGGTGAAGCGCTTTGGGATCCTTGGATAGAAGACCCTCTCCATGCACAAAGTGGTTTTGATATTTAACTTTCATTTATAGAGCCTATGTTGATCCAGCCAGATCAGTTGGGGAAACTCATAATATGCTTCCAGAGTCACCTCTGAATTTGTAATACAGGAATCTATACAGCAGGGAGGCTATTTGTCTGAGTTAGGGTTTTTCAGGAGCTGGTTCAAAAACCAGTGTCATAAACAGCAAACTCTTACTCACGTCTGTAAGAAATGAGACATCGTTCCTGATTTCTTAGGTTTATACAGTCCATGTTGTGGCAGAGACTGACGTACAACCGTTCCCCCAGCCATTGCTTTTTACTCATGTGGCTCTACAGACAGTCTAGCCTCTTTTGTGAGGTCCGGATCAAGTATTGTTGTTGGCTGTGGTTTTTGTGATATTGCTGGGTTGGTTTTTTTTAAATATTATTTCATCTTTTGCCTTCCAAGGTGAACATTCTTCCCTAAGACGATTATCACAGCAGGTGAAGTTCAGAACATCTCTTTGGTACCTGAGCCTTCCTGTGCTGCTCTCAAGCGCCTTTGTATAACCCTTCTCGCTGCACTGCTTTAATTCTGCACGCTGCCTCTTGATGTGTGCATGTTTATCTTTCCTCAGTTCTTACCCGTTGGTGTGTCTCTCCGTTAAAGTGCTTTTACTCAGCTTGTGAAACCTGCTGTAGGACTGTCTTTGTTAAGATGATAAGCTGTAGCAGGAAAGAAGCAAAAAATTCCTCTAGTGTGTTATTTTTTCCCCCCCAAGGAATACCATATAGCCTAGATAGATGCTGTAATGTTAATCCACCGATCAAAACTCTAAGGGGAAAAACAGAAACATCCAGCCATGTTAAATAAGTGTTTATGTTTAAAAGCTCACCAAAAAAAATCTAGATATTGAAATGATGGCCTGGCACTTGAGCAGTGTGAGAGATTCAGTTAAAAAAAAAGCAAATATGCCCATCCCATGGTGCAAGCTAAAAAGCAATAAAAAAAATCAAATCAATTTTCAGGACTTGCAAGGCCTTCTGTAGATTTCCGCAAGGCAGAAGCCAAAAATATATTTATTTAAAAAAGGCCCTAGGGGCTTAACAGTGTCATTTTAACCAAACTACTGTACTTTCAAATATGATGGACTGTCTTTGTGTTATAAGGAATATTTTGTAAATAATCCATTTATATGTGTTGATATAATATGTTATATATGTATAGAGAGATGCACATACTTACATTTATACTATATATGTTCAATGACATGAATTACTGGTTAGTGGTGTATAGCAAATAATATGAAAAGGTTAAATTGGGTATGTGTATACATGTGAGTTTTTGTTTGCATGTGTGTATTATGTGTAAATATAAAATACATAATGTGTGTGAGTGTTTAGATAGATTATATAATATTACTTAACCTTGTCATATTATTTGCAATATACCACAGGCAAATAACCTGAGACTGAGGATTTGCAATATAAGTATATATATGCATCTGTCTATACGCACATTATATATTTTATGTATACACATATTCATGGATTATTTACAAAATATTCCAAAATTTAACTTCATCAGAATTCCATTTCAGACTCTTTTTGGAGTTGTTTCTTTTTTGTTGGCTTTTACTAAAAGTGAATTAAGTGCTGGTTAAATGTGCTAGATTGGTTCTCTGGATATACTAAGAATTCAGCCATAGAACAAGTAGTGGCAATACAAACTCCCCCACATTCTTCCCATAATATGCTTCAGCCCTGATTGGTAGGAACCCCCTTTAAAAGTCAGAGACTGAGGCAGTCTCCAGTTTTATTTAATTATTGCATCTAATGATGATAAAAGTAGACTCAGAGACTAGGGACAAAATTTTGGCCCATTGAAGTCAAGGCAAAACTCCCATGGTCAATGGGGCCAGGAGTTCACCCTAGAAGTTCATTATATATAAACTATAAACTGCCACCAGGTGGATTTGTAAGAACTTTTGGCACTACTAAACTGGACTGGATCTCAGTCAGTAGAGAAGGAGAGTTTCATATCCCATTATCAGTTCCCTGAGTTATTTAACCCCCTTCCATTTGTTCCTTAACGTTGTCTACTATTATTTGTGAGGACAAAGAAAAGCCTTTGCCATCCAGCGCACGTTATTCACTTGTGCAATGTGTTTGTACCGGGTTCCTTTTTCGTTGGAAGCAGGTGATCATAAAATGTGTTGCTGTCACAGCAAACTGAGAAAAAAATATTTTTCTGCTGTTACACTGAACAGCAGATTTATTTCTCTGAAGAAACCTAAGTGTGACTGCAAAGAGAAAAAATCAGGATGAGCAGTGTGGTGGTGATGATTAAGGTGCCCTTCCCAAAAAATAAATAAATAAATCCAACCTCCTGGCACTTTCCCATAGGTCTTCATTATACCCTATATCATTATACCATCTCCCTGTATAATCAAGAAGGGAAAGAGCTCAGCAGAGTAAGAGCCTCCCATTTCAGTCCCTGAATGTCAGGGACAATATCAGGCCAGCTGGCAGGATGAATAGAATTTTTTTATTTAAAAAAAAAAACCCTCACAGTAATCCTGAAAAGCCCAAATTTGTTTATACATCTATTTATGTTTTTCAAGACTCAAGATGACCTTGAAACATCTTTACTGGTTTCTTTTCTTTTCTTTTTTCATTTGAAGTCACAAGTTCTGCTTAAGCCTCTCAGGAAAAAAAAAGAAAAGGATATAAAGAAAGCTATTTACGCATTATGTCTCTTTTTAATATTAGCATTTTAAAAGGTTGAACTGTTTTGGCCTCTTTTGCAAAGTTATACCATTTAAACAGGATAACATGGCAATTTTCCATCAAAGAAAATACCCTTCTTTTTTCTTTTTTTTTTTTAGACTGATACCTTTGGTGCAATTTATCATTTTGTAATATCCTTCAGCTATGCAACTCTCTGGGTTTTTTTCAAATGGAGGACAGCATCTCTTCTAATTGTGCTTATGATACCAATTAGCATGGGAGTTTTCTGCTTTTTATTAATAAGAAGCCTTTGTAAGAGAGCCATGGTTGTCCTAAATATATTTTCCCCCTGTACCGGATTCAGGAAGAAATTGTAATTAATTTCTCTTTCAGTAAAAAGGCAAAGCTATTTTTAAATTGCATGCCTGATTAAATTAACAAAGTGTTAGACAATTAGCAGTCTTCCTTCTTATTTTTATGTTCTTTAAAATGCAAATTCAATTTACTACTGTTTTTCCCCCTTCATCCTTCTCATGTGTCCTAATTGTTAGCTAAGTAGTGTCAGGACTGCGTGTTATCGGCCAAGGCAGGTGTCAGCTTTAATACTATTAAAGATGCAATTACTCCTTTCTCAAGCACTGCTTGTCAGTTTAGCTCATCAATGTATATATCAATACATTTTTTTAAAGGAAAAATTCTCAGTTTGCTATTTCATAATTATTGCCTTGATATCACGCCTCCTGTTTGGGAAGTTTCTCTCTTACAAGACCTATAGGGGATCAATCCACATGGCCAAATTTTCCAACTTGGGAAGGATTTCTAAAAATTTAGCATCCTGGAATGGCAGGCGTGTCATTTCTGTGTAATTTTCCAGAGTTACCACTTTAAATGAGGGCCCTGCTACCAGCTTGGGAAAAAACAAGACACAACAAAACAAAATGCTCCTGGAATAAGGAGTTGACTGGTCTCTTGATAATGAGTATGCAAAACATAAGGGCATTGGGAAAGTTCTAAGGAAAATGTTGGTTTATGATGCCAAGACCCATCAAGGAGGCTGCCGTGAATAGCTGAGAAGTTTTGCATGCTTGCGGTATCCAGACTACCAAGCAGGGCTCCCAGGAATCTCCTTCCATGAAATACCGCAATCGTCACGGTGGAAACCCTTGGGATTACGCTGGAATGAACTCCCTCTTTCCTACTCTTTCGAACACAAGGGATTTCAATCTTGATCTGACTGGATTCTTAATCTTACTAGAGTGTGATTTGTTTCGTTTTTTCCCCAGTGCAGCACAACCCAACCCAACCCACTGAAAACTAACTGGCAGAACTGCGATTGGTTAACCCCATTAAACATTCAAGTCTGAATCTAGATAAGAGCAATATGGATTTTCTCATTTTCCCCAGAGAAAATGTGATTTAGTGGGTGAAGCACGCTTGTCAGAACTCCGGGTTCTACTCCTGTCTCCGCCACTGACCACGTGAGAGATAATACAGCATACATTTTCATTGGCTTGCACAAAATTGCACACACTTCTTTGCTTACACTTTGCACGTGCTACCTCCTGAGCATGTACTTTATATTGTCTAACAAGTACACAAATGCAATAACACTTACGCTCACACAACTCATTGGCCTCAATGAGTTTTACAGGTGTAAATGCTCCAACACTGGTGCATCCTCAGGAGATACATTAACTGAAATGGGCAACAAGGTGTTTGGATTTTTAGAGCATGTGAGCAGGTGGTTTCACCTCCATGGCCTGGGCACAAGTATGTATGCACACAATTTTGTGTGTGCACATATAGAGACCAGATATACCCCTGGTGAAAATGTACCACTATTGCTGCCTGAGTTTGCCTTTTGGTAAATTGAGTATAATACTTACCTACTGCCCCTCGGTGTCTTGAGGGTCATTAAAGTTCAGATAGTGTTTTAAGATCTTTGGATCCTCCCTGGCTTTGGCACCACTTCTCATTTAGATTCAAGGTGGGGTTTCACTGGGGAGTTGAGTCAGCCCCATCAAACAGCGGATCTAAGGATTGTACTGTCCCGTGCAGGCCCAGCTGGGCGTGCCCTGTTCTGTGCATGCTGGAGAATAAAGCAGCAATCCCTCACCTGCATAGGAAACAGCTGCTGAGCTGCAACCAATCCTCCCAGGGTAAAATTTCCCTCTCAGTCCCAGGGCAAAGCCCAAGTGATTAGCGCTTGTGCAGGCAATATCGTGGGAGGAAAGTGGGTGCAGAATTCACAACTTGTAGGCAGGGTATGTTGCAGCGCTGCAGCCCCTCTCTTACTGCTGTTTCAAACCCTGGGCTGGACTAGTTATATCTCTCTTTGACTCCAATGCAGGGTGTCCTGGCACTCGATCCCTCTCCCATCCTGCCCCTAATGCTCCACTCCGTGCCAGCCTTGCCCAGGCCTTCCACCAAGAGGAGGATTTCACTCTCTGAGTGCCTGGGGGTAGCCAGTGCTGCGGGCAGTTCTGCACAACCCAAAGGGGGCATGGCCAGGCCCACCGGCAGTGTGGTCACACCTGGCTCCTGCTTTGGACACACGCTAAGCTTGCTGGAGGGAGTGCGTGCTGCTGCACCTTTCTCACAGCTGTACGCAGGGCTGCTGCTGCTGCTGCCTGTGCTCTTTCCAGTGCCCCTGGAGACAGTTTGCCCGCCTCAGCCCTACACACGTATAGTGGCCCAGATCCTTTGCCTCTTTTATATTCAGCTATATCCCATCCCACCAGCGCAAAGGGGACTTCAACTGCCTTCAGGTAGCAGCTGAAGCTTTCCCTAGCACAGAGGAATTCTGAGCTGGCCTAGAACTAGCCAGCCTTATGCCAGACTTCCCTCCCCTCAGACCCAACCCCTGTGCGGGAGGCATTCTTGGGCAGGCTATGGGTGGGAGCAAGTCCAGTCAGGGGCTGGAGGGTGTGAGTGATCCTGGCTTGCAGAGCAGCCGCTTTGGGACTAGTATCTACGGCAGCAAGTTAGCACAGAGCAGGGCACCTCAACTTTTGCCCCTAACAACCTCCAGGATCAGGCGGGCAGGAAGATGACATCAAGCCAGCTGTGTCCCTCACCTCCCCATGCGCGCTGACCCCAAAATTCCCAGTTAATTTTAGAGGCCTATTCTGTAGCTCATCAATTCCTCTCTGGTTTTGGAGGGAGATTTGCCTCGAGGTAGAGAGAGTTCCTAACAAGGTGCATGGCGTATAAATACCTCCTCCCCCAGACATATGTTGGGTCATTGATTCCCCATACATGGTCCTCTACCACTTCCTTTTCCTCCCCGTGCTCCATTCAGGTGAGTTGCCTTTTCCCGCTTCTCACAATCCCTTTGAGTGTAGTTCCTTAAACCGTTTTTTCTCAGTAATCAGACAAGGGCTCTGTGTATCCAGTTGCAAGGAGTGTATTTTTGAGGTCTCATCTATAACACATCAACATTTGTTTAGTTTTTGGAGGGAGATTTGATAGCTGAAAGGTTTGGTGGTGAGCAAACGTGGCTTGCCATGCTTTTCATCTTCAGGTTGCTGGTTTGAATGGTGTCCAGGTAAGCAGCAGTAGCTGACCATGTTCATAATCAGAGGCTTTCTGCTCCTAGTAATTGGCAGGAAATTTGTTTCTGATCAGAATAGGAAATAATGGATATCCCAAAACCCCACTGCTACGGTTACCACTTACTGCCTCCTGATTGCCAGCGTTAAAGCGGCGCAGCCAAGGAGTTGCATGGCCTTGAAGTCTGAACTAGCTGGTCCCACCAGCTCAAGCTTGAAGCCTGCGAAGGTATGGGGAAATTTGCAATGCTGTTCTGTGGATGAAGGACTGCAGACCAGGGCTGGTCAAAAAATTGCCATTGAAAAGATTTTTTTGATGGAAAATGGCCTGTTTTATTGAAACTGAAATTTCTGCAGGAAAGGTCTAGTTTTTATTCATGTTTTGGGAGGTATTTGTCTAAAAAACAAAACCACTTGTCAGCAAATGGAAATTGAAAAATTCTCATTGGTTGTGCAAACATTTAGTAAAACCCCCAAATTTAGCCCAATCAGCTAAAATCTTCCAACGTTTCCATCGATGAAAACTGAAAAGGTTTTGAAAATTGTGTTAAAATGTTGTCAAAAAAACAACATGGCAAAATCATTTTGCTCAAAGATTTTTTGCAGGAAAAATTATATCCTGGACCGTTCTAGTTCAGACTTCCTAGCTATCAATGGAGAACCTTTCATTAGTATTAAATTCATTTTAATCCCTTTCCCGAGTGATGTCTGTGGATGTCCCAGTATAGGTGCTGGAACTAGGGGTACTGCAGCACCCCCGACTTGAAATGGTTTCCATTATATACAGGGCTTACAGTTTGGTTCAATGACTCTCAGCACTCCCGCTATAAAAATTGTTCCAGTTCCCCTGTGTTCCAGTGCTGTAACTGGAAATCTTCTAGCTAGGTTCTTGCTGGGTATCTTCTAGGTGGAAGCAGAATTGTAAGAGATAGAGGAACCTGTCCTGGAATTTGTACAGAGTTATTTCAAAGTATCAGCTGGTTTATTTAACTCCAGCATTTTCCTCTCTGCCAGGCCATGTATGTTTTCATGTCAAACCTGTAGTTTGCCCTATTCTTCACTCCTATGTAGGAACAACAATGATCTAACATGGAATGGGTTGTTCAGAGAACAGCTGCAGGTTCCTTTGACTGACAGTTCTGCAGTGCATGGCTGGAGACTGACAACTAATGGTTAGTTTGCAAATAGCTGCATAAAAGATGAGAAGGATAATATGATAGGGAGGGGAGGGAAATCCCTGGAAGTACTCAGGGAAAATGGATTTCCATTTAATTTTCATTTAGTTCAATATTAATTTTCAACAATAGGGATCTCAAAGTAAAATTTCTCCTAGCGTTCACATAATATAAGTGTCTTGATCGGCAGTGGCAATTGTGATTGTAGTTAACAAGGCTGCACTTTTGACTCTACCATAAATTCTGTGAGCCTGATTCTCCACTCAAACCAGCACAAATCAGAAGTAACTCAGTTTACATCAGTAGAGTTATGCCAGTGTGAAATGGACAGGAGTAAGAAGAGATTCAAGCCTTCCATCTTCTCTGGAGCTGAAGACATTATCTGTGCACCAGCATTACCGAGAACAAGAAATACGGGTGCATTTGCTCAAAGTGCTCAATTTTTTACTTTCTACAACACCAAAAAGAGGAGGAGAGAGGCTGGGATCTGTAGTGTGTGTTTTAAACAAAGAACTCTACTGAGATTTTCAAAGCATTAATTGCAGTAGCTAAATCCCCTTCTCATCTGTTTTATTCTTAGGTCTGAGATTTGCTGTCACAAGTAAGCCATGTTACGGTTCTGCTATAGGAATTTGTGTGTTATATTGGCAATAGCATTTGATTGGTGCACTTTGATATAACTGAATAGGTAATCAGACCACTCTTTATTTTAGCCTGAGGATATCCTTTGATTTGAAGAGGTTGGCCATTTCTTATCTGAGTTTGAAAATGGGATTATTTAAATGTGTCCTGATGTTTTTCATGTGGTCTAACTGTGCAGTTCAACATGGTAATTCAACTCATAGCTATACCAGATTGTTATCTAATCTGATAAGATATGAACAGCACAAAGCCAAGATGATGAAACAATCAGGATTGTTGACTCACTGGGGTCCTGCTAAATCCAGTCTGCTTTCATACTTAATTATCCTGTCAAGTTCCTAGAATCTTAGCTACTCCAGCACCATTGTTATGGCAAGAATGGTGGTAGTGACACCACTTGGTGAATGTATAAGTTGATCAAAATAATTTCAGCAACTGCAGTTGTTATTTGTGCCTTAGAAACCATATGAAAGCAACTGATTCAAATACCCTAAACCTCAAAATAAAGGAAACAGGCCTCTAGCATTTGTAACACCAGTGAAGGGACAATATTAAAAACTGTTGATTTTTTATTTTTATTTTTATTTTATTTTTGTTAAAACAAGCTGCCATCTCACTGCTCCATACTACAATGGGAAGAAAAGACCAAGCACCAAATTCAACTCCGTTGTAAGTAAGCATGAGTCCATCATTTTAAATGGAGTTGCACCCACTTACACTAGGCCTGAATTTGGCTCTAACAGCTGTCTTTGGTACCTGTAACTCATTGAGTTTGTTGCTGGCCTGACACTGCGTTTTTTAATGTATCAAGTAGGGTTAGAAGAGTTTTGTGGGTTTTTTGTATTTTTGTAAAAAGGTTTTTTTTCCCTTATAAATAGTAGAATAGAAATTTCTAAACAGATATGCACATTTTTCTCTCAAATGTTTCTCAGATATTTGCGTTAAATTGGTATTAATGAAAACAAACAAAATTAAAAGGTTTGAACACTTTGTCTATATATCGGGTTTCACTTCCTTGTGGTTTTGTTTGGGGTCAGTAATTTGATACCAGCTGTGTATATTTAGGCACCGGCTATTCCTGCTGTAAAGGAGTTTATTAGATAATGATATTTTAAAATCTGACCCTAAGTGACATGGGTTCCATTGAATTTCACGTGGCCCTTTTGAGAATTTTACCCATCGTCATTAAATGAATTACATTACTTTTTTATAGAAGTTGCAGAGTACTGTGTGAGAAAGCCTGCCCCATATTCACTATGGTGCGTCTTCATGGATGGTGGTAGCCTGCCCTGTCCCTCTCTTTCATAAAGGCCGTGAAAGGGAAAGACCAGCTGTTGCTTGCGAATTTTAATGCTAACGGGCTTGATTCTGCTTCTATTCAAGTCAAAAGAAAAACTCCTACCTCTTAGTTCTGGTTTCTTTCCATTCTTCCCCCTATCCCACCTGCTCCTCGGCTCCACCCAATCTACACAACAAGCAGCCTCTTTGCGCTCTTCTCCTGCACCTGTTTTCTAACTTTTTTCCATGCTGCCCCTGATCTGCTGTCCTTCCATCTTCTACTCCTAGTCCCTCCAGGAAAACACTTCTTCAGTTAGAGCCTTAAAGCCTAGGCTCTCTCTCCCAGAGAAAGTGAATAGGGTCAATAATGACCTGTTCAGAAAGTCATGTGGCTAGCAAGAGGCATGCTAAACCTCGTTGTCAGTAGCTACCGGTGTGGTGCTCTGCTTCTTGTTCTATGATGATAACAGTCGGCTGCGTGCGTCTTCCTTCTGTGTGCTCTGTGCAGATCGCTGACACAGCAGACCCCGAGAGAACCCCCAAAGACCACAGACTCTAGTAAGGTACGAAGGAACCCGAGCCAGGTTTATTGTCAAACGAAGCACAGTAATAGTTTCCCGTAGACTCTACAAGACATACTACGAATTTGTGCCCCCTGGCAATGGACCGGCTCAGTCAGTGGTGGGACTTTCCACTGCCCCCTAGGCCAGACAAAGATGCGCACTCCGGGACCTACTTTTATACAGTTACAGGACAGATTACTCATCCCTACTGACGTATTGAGGTACAGCCTCTTAGCTCATTAGGGTGCTGTCTCCCCCTTTGATCATGTTGTTTCAGACAAACAGACCTATCCATCATGCTGTACTTTCGACCCTGTCTTCAAGATACACCTGCCTGTTCCTTGTTATGTCTATGGAGTGTCCTTGCTTCGGACTGTCCAGGTGCCATCTTGGCACAAGTTCCTCTTATTAGCACTTATACGTTAAGCACCTGCTTCTAACAACCTTCTTCTCGCCAACTTCTGTGAGCGGGGCCTGCCTCTGGCTCACAGCCCAGCTTTTGCTTAGCAGTGCCTGGAAGTACTTTGGTTCAGGCTTCAGGCCTCAGATTGGGCCTCTGACACAAGAGCTTATGTTTCAGGGCCTCATCTTACTACAAACCTCACAGCTCTGTCACTTGTTTTATGTGTGCCCCTTTGTCTACGTGTTCTCAAGTTTGTCAGTGCTTCGGGGCCAGGACCAGAAGCTCACATTTGTCTGTAAAGCTGTAAGCACACATTCAGCACCACACATATATAGGGTGAATTTGTACTTATATGTTTATGGCTTTCCAGACAAATGGTCCCTGTCCCTGCCCTGAGGTGCTGACAATCTCGAGAGCATGTAAACAGAGAAGGGATGGGATGCCACATAAAACTATATATAAGACATATAGTTAATAAAAATAGACATCAGACAGCATCTATTGCTTTAGAAGGGGGAGTGTTTTCTTCTTCTTCTCTCTAGGGATTACTGCTCCAGAAAGCCAGTTCTTTATACTCTGGTAGATAAGGTTTGCAAAGGGGTGTGTGCATGCATGCTCTTTTGTGTTTGCCCATGTTAGCCACACGCAAGCCTCTGTGTTCATGCAAGTTAGGGCATATGTACATTTTGGGCCAGATCCTCAGCTGGTGTAAATCGCAATAGCTCCATTGAAGCTACACTGGGGCTATGCCAATTTAGACCAGCTGAGCATCTGGTCCCTAGGCATCCCTGGCTTGTGCAGACACACACACACACACACACACACACAGATTAGCTCACACACTAACTGGTCCTAAATCTGCGGATCAGAGCTTTTAAACTTTGATGGTTTTAGAACAAGGGAGTTTGAACAGGCAGAACGTGTTTGTTTTGCTTTTTGTAAATAAGCCACATCCCGATGGTGCTTGCCCCACACCATCCGAGCTCTTTTGTCTGGCTAATGCCACTCCGGTGTGCCTGTCACGTCCACCACGTGTGCATCTGGAGCAAGGGATGACCCTCATTCCTGTCCACACCTGTGCTTGCTGATGAAGTTCAGAATGCCTTAAAATAGGTTAATTTGCAGCCAAGTGACAGAAATAAATTGCTGCCACTTTTGTGTGCTGATGACTTTAACCTTTCTCCCCCGCCCCCCCCCCCTTAGCAGCTAAATTGCCAATCAGCCGGAAACATACTACAGTTCATCCGTTACATAAAGGAAACTGTTAGTCTTATTTAAAACAATATTGACCTTTTTTCCATCCTTTCCATTTTGACTACATTACAGGGTCAGTCCATTTTTTAAATGTGGCTTTTGTCTGACTGTAACCAGGTGACCCTGGGCTATTTATTTATCTATCTATTTATTTATTTATTTATTTATTTATTATTTTAGTCACAGTTTTCAATCTTTCCTTTGTACTTCTAATACAGTTATTAGTTTAATCATTGAGATTTTCAGAGCCCGGCAATATCAGGAAAAGTTATATTTGTATGCTACATACATCTTCCAATTCAGGGAAATCCACAAATGTAGGCTGTGAGGATGCATGCTAAGGGCCAAAATTACTCAAGATAGTTAAGTCCAAAGCTGACTGCGAAGAGTTACAAAGGGATCTCATAAAACTGGGTGACTGGGCAACAAAATGGCAGATGAAATTCAGTGTTGATAAATGCAAAGTAATGCACATTGGAAAATATAATCCCAACTACACATACAAAATGATGGGGTCTAAATTTGCTGTTACCACTCAAGAAAGAGATCTTGGAGTCATCATGGATAGTTCTTTGAAAACCTCTACTCAATGTGCAGCAGCAGTCAAAAAAGCTAACAGAATGCTAGGCACCATTAGAAAATGGATAGATAATAAAACAGAAAATCTCATAGTGCCACTGTATAAAGCCATGGTACACCCACACCTTGCATACTGCATGCAGTTCTAGTCACCCCATCTCAGAGAAGATATGTTAAAATTGGAAAAAGTATAGAGAAGGGCAAAAAAAATATTAGGGGTATGGCACATCTTCTATATGAGGAGAGATTAAAAAGACTGGGACTGTTCAGCTTAGAAAAGAGATGACTAAGGTGGGATATGATAGAGGTCTATAAAATCATGAATGGTGTGGAGAAAGTGAATAAGGAAGTGTTATTTACCCCTTCACATAACACTGGGTCACCCAGTGAAATTGATAGGCAGCAGGATTAAAACAAACAAGGAACCACTTCTTCACACTATGCACAGTCAACCTGTGGAACTCGTTGTCAGGGGATGTTGTCAAGGCAAAAAGTGTAACTGGATTCAAAAAAGAATAGATAAGTTCATGGAGGACAGGTCCATCAATGGCTATTAGCCAAGATGGTCAGGGAAGCAGTCCCATCCTCTGGGTGTCCCTAAACCTCTGACTGCCAGAAGCCGGGACTGGATGACAGGGGATGGATCATTCAATAACTGCCCTGTTCTGTTCACTCCCTCTGAAGCATCTGGCACCGGCCACTTCAGAAGACAGGATATTGGGCTACATGGACCATTGGGCTGACACAGCATGGTCATTTTTATGTTATGTTCTTATTTTGCAAAAGATCTCAACAATCTCCCTTTGTTCTGTAAATTCAGATATTTGGATGTATAAGTGCAATCACCTTCACCTGCAATTAACTGCAGGTATAAAATTGCTGAGAGTTATTTGTGGGGGCAAAATGTTGCCAGTAAAAATGATCTGCTTAAAAAAAAAAAATAGGCCCGAAGTACGTACAGCTTCTATGCCAGTGTTTCTCACACTGGGGTCGCCGCTTGTGTATGGAAAGCCCCTGGCGGGCCAGGCCGGTTTGTTTACCTGCCCCATCCGCAGGTCCAGACGATTGCGGCTCCCACTGGCCGCGGTTCACTGCTCCGGGCCAATGAGAGCTGCTGGAAGTGGCACAGGCCGAGGGACATACTGGCCGCCGCTTCCAGCAGCTCCCATTGGCCTGCAGCGGCGAACAGCGGCCAGTGGGAGCCGCGATCGGCCAGACCTGCGGACGGGGCAGGTAAACAAACCAGCTTGGCCTTTTATGCAAGTTGACATAAAGTATCTTTTCTACAGTTATAATCCTTGTACAGACGCTCCCTGACTTAGGCAAGCGTTCCGTTCCAAATTTTGCAGTACAGATATATTTTTGTTGATGTGGAGGCCTCTAGGAGAACCTCAGCTGTCTGTTTCTGATGACATTATATAACAAGAGACTGAAGCTTGAATTATTTATCTTACACTGAATTTTGCGTAAGTCGGAAACATATCTCCGACCATTATGCAAAAAAAAAAAAAAAAAACACCCTCCTATTTCTAGCTTACAGAACTTTTTCTGTAAGCTCGGATTTGCGTACGTCGGGTTTATGTAACTTGGGGAGCATCTGTATAAAATATATTTTTTTACTCTGTAATCAAAATTAAAAACTTTGTGAGGTATTACCTGTCGCTCACTGCCTTTTACATGAAGCCAAAGAGGCATGGAGTTTTAATATTCCCAAATGAGAGAAGCACTTATACTTCCATGAAACTTGGAGAAAGTAGACCTAATTTGCGTTGGCATTTTATTTTCCCACAAGCTCAATGCCACAATACTGAAGAGAAAAGGAAATATTCAAGCTTAACCCTTGTCTCTTAAATATTTGATTAAACTGACACCTAAAATGGTTTGAAATGTCTAATTGTCTTCTCTTGGCAAGAGATATTCAGATACTAAAGTGTCTTTTAAATCAAATTTCTAGCGGATGAAATGATTTCTCCAACTGCTTTACAGATACAATGTTTGATCCACCTGCAAAGTAATTGGGTTACGTGTATAGTATTTCAGTGACTCTTCTTCTGCCAACACAAAATATTAATAAAATGGAATGATAAAGATATTTCAGACACCAGCCTCCACAGTTATGGCCATGGGTTGCAGGAAGAATGTACTGCTTGCAATTGTATGCAGGTGCAATGTACGTTATTTAGATGTCTAAGTACCTGATTGCATATACAGAGAAGGATCCAGTACAAGGGTTGTGGTGAGGACCTTTACATTTTCTATAAGAACTAAATTGCACCCTCAGATTATTGTGGGTGTTTACATTGTGCCTGCAGTTATTTACACAACTTGCACACATCCATATATGTATTTGGGCTCAAAATCAGAGATCTGATTAAGGCTGGGTTGAAAGTTTCATCCTAGGTGTGCCAAAAATAATAGCATTCATGTACAGCAACAGAAAAAGAAGACAACTGTGTAGAGCAGGGGTCGGCAACGTTCGGTACGCGACTCGCCAGGTAAGCACCCTGGCGGGCCGGGCCAGTTTTATTTACCTGCTGACGCGGCAGGTTCGGCCGATCGCGGCCCCCACTGGCTGCGGTTTGCCGTCCCGGGCCAATGGGGGCGGCGAGAAGCGGCGCGGGTGAGCGATGTGCTGGCCGCGGTTTCTCGCCACCCCCATTGGCCCGGGACGGCGAACCGCGGCCAGTGGGGGCCACGATCGGCCGAACCTGCCACGTCAGCAGGTAAATAAAACTGGCCCGGCCCACCAGGGTGTTTACCCTGGCGAGCCGCGTGCCGAACGTTGCCGACCCCTGGTGTACAGCAACATACAGAATCTATTCATCAGCTCTTCATTCATCCCATGTGTTTAGAAACCGGTTTCCCAGATTTTCAAACCAGCTCGCCATCTGTGTGGACACAGTAAAGAAAATATGATGGAGAGAATTTGTGAAAACACAGGAGTTTTGTAACCGTATTTTCTGATCCAAACGTTTTTAAGGGGTTTGCTAAACATGTGGCTACCCATTAGAGACTGTGTTTTTTTTCTAATGTTTTATAATACAGAAGTGTGGGTTTAAGGCTAGATCCTCAGGTGGGGTAAATCATCATTGCTTCACAATGGAGCTACAGCAATTTACACCAACTAAGGATCCGGCCAACAGAGTTTAATACATAGTTCTCTTTTGTTTAACAAAGCAAGTACTACAATATAAGGCAGGGAGAACCTGAAATAAATTATTCTGTCACCTATACTTTATTTTATAGGACCCAAATATCCTGTCATTAATGCACAATTCCATGGTAAATACTCTGGATTTATACAGTAATAATAATAAAATACTACTACTTAGCACTTATTGTATATAGCTACGTGACCTTTGGATTAGCTAATATTACTTGGCGTTAGTATCTGAATTAGTGTAAAATTACCCTGCATAATTATTCAATCTCGTGGTAACAATTTAATTTGCAAAGCCATGTGATTACTCTGCAATTACATGATAGTCACTAATCAATTACATCTACAGAGTTTGCCCTGTATTTACAGAGTGTGTTGTGGTTATTTATAAAGGAAAACACAGTATCTGCCCCAAAAAGCTTGCAAATGTCCTTGTTCTGCTAACTTTATTCATTAAGTAGATGTAATTCCGTAAAGTCAATAGGACATCTTGCCTGAGAAAGGGTTGCAGGATTGAACTCTTGGTCAGATACAGATGACAGAGTTCAGACATGTAATATACTAGATATATTTCCAGTTATGGCTGTGTGTGGGCATGTTTTCATCTAATCATTGGTGGATTAGTATTGAAAGGTTTAGCTGAAGAAGTGTGTTTTGAATTAAATCTGGGTGAATAAAGCAAACACATTTCCACAAATACACCTCTACCTGATATAACGCGACCCGATACAACACAAATTCAGATATAACGCGGTAAAGCAGCGCTCCGGGGGGGCGAGGCTGCGCACTCCGGTGGATCAAAGCAAGTCTGATACAACGCGGTTTCACCTATAACGCGGTAAGATTTTTTGGCTCCCGAGGACAGCGTTATATCGAGGTAGAGGTGTATTATCTGTCTGGGGTAGGGACAGTTTTCTTTGTTACTTGTCTGTACAAAGCCTAATCCAATGGGGCCCTTTTCCTTCACTAGGGTTCCTAGGCATTACTGTAATATAAATAATCATAATTAAATGAATTCATGTTAGCTGGCTTTATTTGCCTTTGTGTACTCCGTTTCTATGACCCTAAGAGCAGTGCAGAAAATAAATTTCAGTATTTGTGCTGCAGGTACTTGGATGCTCTTCCAATCAGGGGACAGTAACAAGGCCATGTGCCTTATCCATCTAATCATCGCAAAGCAATATGGTTTGAAGTTAGAATATTCACAGTTGATTTGAAAAGAAGATTGTCAACTATCTTTGAAGAATGAAACTATCTGGTGCAGTCGCAATCTGCTGACGGATATTGTGTGAGCGGGAAAAGAGGTTACGTTCCCTGAATAAATTCCTCTGGCAAATTATTCTGAGTTGTAGTTTAGATGCCGAGTGTTGAGGCCATTTGGTGCCCAAGAAGGAGTGATTTTTCAGTAGAAGGGGAAACCTAGGAAAAGACACAACAATGGGAATGGATGAAAGCTACAAAGGGGTAGGTAAATGGCAGTTTGATAAATATTTATACAGTGAAAGGGGAAAATAGTAGGCCATGAGAGCAAAGATGTGAGTCGGAGAAGAGGTATGCAGGACTTTGAAGGAAAGGGTAAGAAGCTTGAATCTGAAGGTGAGAAGAAGCCACTGAGGAGATATGAAGAGGCAAGTGACGTGAGAGTGGCATAAGAGCTATATGATTTTGGCAGCATTTTGTATAAACGAGTCTGAGGTAAAATGGGATGTTGGGAAGCCAACGAGTAGGAAGGGGAGAGAAGAGATGACCAAGGATGGCCCAGGGCTTTTGTAGCAGGGATGGAGAGGAAATAATGGGTTTTTAAAGAAGCAGAGGAAGAAGAGACAAGATTTCGTGGGAGTCTGGATATAAGGAGGAAAATGAATCAAGTGAGACACCAGGGGAGGGCACTGCAATGGATGTGGTAGGAAAGGAAGGACTGGAGTGGTTGTGGACGGAAAGATGAGGAGTAGGACGCAAAAAATTTTCGGTTCTCTATTATGTGCATGAAACCTATGGACATGCCACTTAGCAAAACCCTAAAATTGTTCCCTAAATATTTTTAAATGGCTGATTCCAGCTCAATTACATCCTAATATTTATGGCAACATTCAAGCCAGACCATTCTAGAAAATGAGCCCTTGTTCCCGAGTGACTCTTTTGTGTGCTTGTGGGCCATTAGTTCACACCCGTACAATTTTTTTAGGAAACCAGTCCTCTTCAATGATGCATTTCCTGCATTTTCCCTTCCTCCTCCCATCGTACAAACCTCTCATTAAGGGGAATCACATAAACACCATTCAAATGCTTTGCATTTGCTTTAAAATTCATTGTTCACTAAAAGCTAATCAAAGCCAACGTAAACACAATGGTCCCATTTTCCTGATCCTGACGTTTCATTTACACAAGAGCTCAAGCAGTCACACCGGCATTCTGCCATGCAGCCGTCAAGCACTGATTGTGCTATTCAGCAGGATGGCTCAATAATTACAGCCCCGGATTTCCAAACCACACCAAAGAGCAGGCTTACCACTGCTACCCATTGTTACTAATTGTCCTTCAAGATACTTGAGATGAATTACTGTGGCTTACATTTTCCTGTTTTTCCTTTCTCTTCTATTGGGTAAAAAAAAAAATCTTTCCACTTAGAGGACCTGGACAGATCAGACAAGTGTGGCATTGACTGTTGACAGCACTTCATAAGAAAACCCTCTGACTGCAAACGGTCTCATTGATATGTTCAGCTCGACATGTTAGATTGATTTTCTGATTGTTTAACAAAGCTGGCTTGTTGCACGTAGAAACATGTATTACTGTTTTCATTACTGAAGCTGGGTAGTTTTCCCACTAACACTTACTAAATGCTAGAGCTAATAAAATAATTTTACATATATATTGCATATAATGTTAACAAATAATTAAGCCAGTGGATTTAGCCTCTTTTTCTGTTCACCAAGTAACCTCAAAGAAGATAACAATTTCATTTAATTTTGGGGTGGAGGGAGGAATGTTCAAAATTATTCAACATTTTCACTATTTTTTTAATTCTGTGAGTCATGAACAATCCTCTAGTAATTATATTAATTCCGTACGAGCCCAATTCAACTACCACTGAAATCTACAGGAGGTTTTCCATTGACTTCTATGGGAATTGTATCAAATCCTATTTGAGCTGTGTTTAGTTGTAGTTTGACACGGTACTGTTCCTTTTCCCTGAGTGAGCGAACACTTCGCACACACATGAGAGGACAAGGTCAATGCCAAGGTCCATACGTGCACGAAAGAACCTGTTTTTGCATGTACGTTCTCTACATCTGCATGCACAGACCAGGCACTTGCATATGCAGCATGCCTTAATGCACACACACAAGGAAGAGAGATTTTCCCCCAATACACTAGTATAACATGAGGTCATCCTCTTGACTGACATCCCCCATTTCCTTTAGTTGCTGACAGGCACGCCTTAGAGGTGCCATTCTGCCATCTTCTCTACAATCCTTCCAGCTATCTGCAGTCTATGGCTGTCCGCCATTTTCCTTGAGCGCTCTGTCTCCACAGTCTCGCTGATCTCCTCGCTTGCCAGTCATCATAAGCTATTGTGATCTGCTAACGGGGCTCCAGATAGGAGACTCACTATCACTAGTCTTGTTATACATGCTGACGCCTTAGCTTTTGTCATTGCACAAGTGTTTTATTTAGCCACAGATGCACACGCACTGGGAGATTATAAAACCAATTTACTGGAAGCATGCAAACCGTGAATGAGGGAGAAACCCAGGTTTTGTGGCTTAATTGTGTTTAAGTCCACTGAAGTGTCGTGCAAAAAATTTTGGGCTAAGCCCAGACTAAAAATCACAGTTTTCAGCATTTTAGTTATGTTCCATACATTAGAATGGCCTATGTGGGTTTAGGTACTCCTTTAACTCAGCTGGTAGAGGCCTGTGGTTTTGGTGCTGACAATCCCAGGTTCTATTCCTGATGATGACAGGGTTTCATTATATAGTGGTGGCTTGTATGGAACTTCTCTGGATCTCACACACTCAGGCTGAGCTTCCGCTGTTGGGAAGTCTGTAAGATGCTGGCTAAGACTGGGTAAACATGTGTCCTTCTGGTGGGTGGACCAGACAGATAATAAAGAGTGGTCTCCTATGTGCATCTAACAGAGCTACTCCTTTAAAAAAATACGGCCTGTGCTGCCAATGTCTTGTTTGAAGATTGTAAAGTGTGACATGTGGAAGGGAGGAGGAATGAAACCTTCACAGTAAAATTTTAGATAAAGGAGGCACAAGATCCATGTGGCCAAATACCCTTGTTTTTGCACATGCATATACCACATTTGCATCCCCAGACCGGATGATTGTACACACAGCATTCAGATTAGCAGTAACTGTGCAGACAAAGGAAGGCCGACATTTTTGTTCAAATGCTGCTGCTGCTGTTGTTGTTACTGTATTTTACAAAATATGGCACTAAGCACTACATAACTGCTCTCCCTTTAGAGAGCACTCTCCTCATAGCCCGTCCACTCGAACAAAATAATTGTCTGAACTGAAATCACTTTGCTGAGATGATTAAATTAGTTCCTACATGCCAGAGACGTGCAGAGGTCCTGACATTTATATTTGGGTACTACAGTCTGATATTCAAATGTATTCATATTTGAAAACAGCATAATTTAAAAAGTAGCATAAAATCTATTAATATAAGAGGGAAAGAGGGTGATGCTCTAATTTATTAGGGGCCGTGTAAAATGATCATTTCCAGTGGCTCCATCCAGGGCAAACCTGCATTGTAGACCACAGCTGTGTTCAGCCAGTCAGTGGAAAGTTCACTGGTATAGTCACTGGCAGAGGAGTACCCTGCAACTGAGGGCAGGCAGGCCAGTGCTCCCAGTATACAGCGGCAGGCCTGCCTGAGCAACAAACTGCAGTGGATTCAGGGAATCAGATCCCACTGGCCTCCCAAGTACGGCTCTGTTGGAGGTGCACACAGCAACTGCCGCCAGCTTTTCAGTGTCCACTCTCTCCTCCCCAGCATATGCGGCACAGAGCTGCTTGAGGAGTGCGCTGTGGTGCAGAGAGCGTTTCAGTGTGTTCTTGAGTCCCTCCCAACACACCATTGTAAGGTCAGAGCAGAAGGAAAGCCAGACACTCTGGATGAAATCCTAACCCCATTGACGTCAATGGCTCAACTCCCACTGACATCCTTGGGGTCAGGATTTTACCCTCTGTGTTGTATGTAGCCATGAAAACTATGATGTCATTATTTCCTGTGTACTGCACCTTTAAATGTCCACGAACTCTGTCTGAGTGCAGAGGCAGCTGCCATTTTGTTCTCAGAGTTGCGGCAGCCTATAAAAAAGGAGACACACACACACATTGTGTTCTTTCATGGAGACTTCACTTTTGTTCTGTTTGGGGTTTATTTTCCTTAATCTAAACTGAACGTCATGCCAACTGAAAGTATGTGGCTGTGCTTTATGCATAGGAAACTTTTGCACACCTCTAGTTACATATACATTTGTCTTTATTTTAGATAATCGAGACTTTCCTATTGCAGGTTCAAATATACCACTTGTTTACATTATATATCCTAGCACAGGGTTTCTCAAACAGGGGTCGCCGCTTGTGTAGGGAAAGCCCCTGGCGGGCTGGGCCGTCTGCAGGTCCGGTCGATTGCGGCTCCCACTGGCTGCGGTTCGCCGCTGCAGGCCAATGGGAGCTGCGGGAAGCGGCAGCCAGTAAGTCCCTCGGCCTGCGCCACTTCCCGCAGCTCCCATTGGCCCGGAGCAGCAATCCGCGGCCAGTGGGAGCCGCGATGGGCCAGACCTACAGAAGGGGCAGGTAAACAAACCGGCCCGGCCCGCCAGGGGCTTTCCCTACACAAGCGGCGACCCCTGTTTGAGAAACCCTGTCCTAGCAAACACAAGCAAGCCAGATTGCAGAATTTTAGAATAACCATGTTTTTAAATGCTCAGGTATCATAGGTCACCTTGTAGGCAAAACTGCAAAAGTGGGGGCCAGATGATGATCTCACTGATCCTGATGTAAATCTGGATTAACTCCATGGTAGTCATGGAGGTTACTCCACATTTATGCCAAGGCTCCCTAAGATTAGAATCTGACCACAAATCAGGTTCTTTGTTTATAGGACAAGGATGTGGCAGGATATTGGTTGCCATTATTTACACCCCAAAAATTATATTTTTTTCACTCTGATGGGATGGGCTAATAGTATTAACATGTATATTACCATAGTGACCCCAAACAGAATCAAGATGCCATTGTGTTAAACACTGTGTGAATACACAAGAGGACATTGACTCCACCCCAGAGAACATGCATTCTAAGAATAATGCACAACTGCATCTCTGTTTTTCAATAATATTTTGAATGAGCATCTACAAATGATGTTATTCAATTTCCTGAAGCTATTTCATTCACGACGCTACATTAGCACTGGGTACCTGAAAGGAAAACTTCCCCCCCGCTCCCCTCCCCCCGCCCCCCCCCCCCCCCCCGGCCCAAGACTTTTTTTTTTTTCAAAATCTTTTTACAAATTTTTCAAATTTTCAGCAAATTCTTCCCTATTCCCTAATTCTGCACTGAAGCAGACCAACATTTCAAATCTTTCGGCTAAAATGTGCCATAGTACCTGCCTATTGGGAGCCCTTTTTTTTTTTTTCCCTGGGATGTTCACTTGCTTAAAAGAAAAGTACTTTAAAGAGGTATTTTCAAAATGGTTATCTCTAAGCCAAAGAATTAACATTACTCTGTGCTAGCTGCTGGTTCACCTTTTAACAATTTTCTCTCTTTGTATGTCAATACCAATTGCAGAGTTCCTGTCACTGGCAGTTAGTTCTGTGCAGGGGCTTCATATTTAAAAGGTGGAAGCACATGCTACTCAATGAAAGGGAAGAATGAGTTTGTGATAAATGTGTGTGCGCCCCCTTTGCTGGCGAGTGTCTGTATGTATTTATTATTCTAATCTACAATATTGCTGAACAAGGACCGATTAAGTGCATATAGACCCTTTTCCCTGTACACTTTTTCTGCAATCCAAGAGAAGCTGGATTTTGTTTTGGTTTTAGCCAGTGGACTAAATACCCGAATATTAATTCAAATTCATTTTCCCATGCAAAAAATGTATAGATGGATCAGTGCAGGGAATGGCAATCAGTAGTAAAGGTAGGCGGGGAGATGTCATAGTAGGGCAGTGGAATATCTCATGAGTTTTAAACACGAGCATTGTATTACACAAGGAAAACCTCATTTTAAAGGGGCAGGATAAAATCACATTAAGAGTCAAGATCAGTCTTAACAGCACGCAAGGAAAATGGCTCAGATGACAAGGACAACTGGCATCCCTCCTTTGGAAAGATGCTGTGGTTCTTAATTAATTGTGAAATACTTGGCACAGAACTGAGCCAGATTTTTTTATATATACACTCACATATACAGTTGTGTGTGTGTGTATACATGATCAGAATAATTGTCATCTAACATGCTATAATTATAAGGGGACAGTTATTCTGATTATTTGTAATCCATCTTGGCTAAATAAATTACATTTTTGAACAGTCTGTGGGAGGGGGGAGGTAGTAAGCATAATAGATTATAGGGAGTCATATTTTAAAATAAGTTAAGGAATAAAAGGCACAGAAGCATAATGCCAGGTTTTATGTTAGCCTCTGCTTTCCTTTCTTTAGGAGGGGGATTTTAAATGAAATTCAAAGTCTCTACTTTAAATAAACAATGAAAATTAAATACAGGCTTCCTTGTTATTTCCCCCCCTTTCTGATTTTTGAAGGTAATGCTGTACTGTGTATTGGTTAAAAAAAAGGGGGGGGGAGGTTAGGTATTAAGATTCCAAATGGGATAGTACATCTTTAATGATACATATGATAATTAAAGAATACAATAAACACAATTAGCATATGTTTTAAACAGTTTATTAGTGAAGCTTACCATAAAATCGGAATATATACAGCTCCAGGGTTTATTGGGATAGCAGCTTCTAATCCTTAGAGTCATAAAATCCCTGGTTTGGAAGAAATGGGCATCTTTAAAATGATTGAATCAGCAGGCCTCGAGTGAAAACACACAAATTAGCAAACTCCAGCAGTTGGGCACTGTGCAGTGTTGCAATGCAGTGAGATGAAGTCATTGCTGAAACTGCCCCAGCAGTTCTGATAGAACACAACAGGGATGTGTTGCTTCTGTGGACATCCAGGGGATAATTACTTTAACTCTTTCCAGACCAGGTATTTAAAAATAAAAAAGCACTTTGGCTTGCAAATAAGTCTCATGGTGAGAAATTAATTTCTAGTTTAGTGAACTGCTCAAGGAAGGCAATGACAAGTGTTTTTTTTTAAAGGGGGGGACTCCTTTTTTCTTCCCACCGTTGTATCCTCAAACCCGTAACAATATATTTGCAAACAACGGCAAGATGCATTGGAAATGGATCACAGGTGGGTAGCCTCTGACCAGGTGAGAAGAATTGTAACTGTAATTACAGGGATTCATGTGAGATTAAGAAGGTGCATAGCTATTTAATCAGGCTGAACAGGGACCAGGATTCTATCAATATCACACAGCGGAAAACTAATGTTCTTTATAAAGACACACATATTTTTCCCATTCTTGGGGGGAGAGGGGGATTCTTTTGTTTATTTCTTTGATTTGTTTTTGGATCCCCAGATCCCCTCCTTTAAGTTTCTTTCTTCCCCTCTGCCTTTAGTACTGTAAAATGAGTTTGTGTTTTTCTGCTAATGGCGAACATATAAGCTCTTTACATTTATCGTTCCACTGTAGAGATAATTTTCTCATTCCTTTGTTTGTTTGTAGGGGGAGGAATAGTCTTAACACTCCAGCGCAGACATTTTTGGGCTTCCTAGAAGCAGCCTTGGGATAAGAGTCAGAGTGGACTGAAAGGAATGAAGCTCTGCAGAATCTTGCTAAAGGGAAGGGGCAAATCTCAAATCGTCAACTTTATAATGAATTCTCATCAGACACGATGACTTTTCAATTCTGCAAGGAGGAAAAAGAATAGCAATTAGGCTGGTGTTTGACCACATGCTTATGGGGAAATTGGAATGTTTGGACCTTAAATTAGATAGAGTGCCAGCTGAACATCTCCATAAAAATGAGAGCTTCCCTCAAATGGAGGCATTTCAAGTTTGCTCAGCTCTGGGTCTAATCTGAGCAAATTCTATCACAGCTCAGGGTAAACATTTTGCTCCTGTTGCTGGCTGGCAGAATTGTTGGCCAAAGCACTGTTTTGTATCGAAGAGGGTGCGTGTTAATTGGAGTGGTTAGAAAACAAGTTCTCTGGACTCATTTTAAAAATGCACAATATACTGAACCTGTGTGACATATATGCATGTAAAGTAGCACCACCTGGCCTCCCTTCTTTTTTCACAACTTGGCACGGGCAGGATCATGATTACTATTTGTGTTATATTAGCACCTAGAGGCCCCATTGTGCAAGGTGCTGTACAAACCCATAGTAAGAGATAGTCCCTGCCCCCAATGAAATTACAGTCTAAATAGAGAAGACAGATAATGGGTTGGAGGGGGAAAGGAGGCCCAGAGAGGGAAAGTGACTTGCCCAAAGTCACACGGTAAGTCAGTGGCAAATCCAGAAGCAGAATGCAGGTTTTCAGAGCCCTAGTTCAGGGCCTGTTCAGTGGACCACTCTGCCTCTCATAGAGTTTGTCTAGTTTGAGAACAATGGTGGAAGTTAGGGTGAGAGGAGCTAACATTCTTTAGCTAATCCTGACCTAACCCTGAATTTTTCCTTAGTGTAGATGCAAATTAACACATAATACCTTGATTTAGCAGGTCAAGGTTCAGCTAAAGCAAAGTAAAAGGCGTTAGCCTGTGTCTGCATTAGGGAAAAGGTGGAGGTTAACGAAGGCGTTAGCTCAGTCACTTGACAGACCCCAAGGAACTGATTCAAAGCCCACTTCAGTCAATCTGTTAATGAACAAACTTTGAATGAGGCTGTAGGTGAGAAAAGAATTAGGCCAGGAATCTCAAAGGCAGTGGGGAAGTACAAAAGTAGTCATAATTATTTATTGTAGCAGTTTGCTTATTGATATGCCATTACTGATTAATACCCTGCAATTAAAAAGTCTGTCTATGTATGGTGCAGTGCTAGGAGGCTTGATCATGTGACCTCAATCCTAGGCCTGCTGTAGTGGTTAATAGCAGAGTGGTGCAGAATTTGCCAGTTTGTGGCATTTTCACAGCACCCTGGCACATATGCACAAGGTCAAAGCTGCATTGCCACCTCTCAGGTTCATGTTCCACTTACTTAATTTGTTTATTTCAATCTATAAAAGCCTCAGAAAATGCTTGCCCTTCTCTGGGGAATACAAAATCTGGTCTAGCATGTAAAAGCAAGTAACATACTATCCTATATCATTCCGAGTGTGAATGGTAATGTTAATAAGAGTAAATCTGTGTTGAAAAGTATTTATGAAGATGTGAATTTTGGAGTTAATTTGCTGGAATAAGATTTATAAATTAAACAGAAATTATTGTAAATTAATATTAATAAACAACAGAATTTTAAATTGTTGCACATTCATACTTTTTAATGATAACATCCTACCACCGTTGTTTTTGTAGAAGGGGAATAACCTGTCAATAATCACTATAATGATACATGAGATAAAGGTCATAGGACATAATGAAGGTAATAAATTGAATTTCCATCTAGTCACAAAAATTATTCTCAAAAAACTATGATACTTTTTTGTGGTTTCTCTGGTGATTGGAATACTTTGGCCTGGCTTTAGTTACTAGTCAAGTTTCACATTAATTGAAAGGTTTCAGTGCAGACATGTAAAACCTCTTCAAAAACCAGAGATATGGCCTCAATCCAGCAGGCTGATCCATGGGGATGGATACCTGCATGTACATGGAGCCACACTGATTTTAGTTCATCTCTATGGATGCATTCTGATCCACCTACACCAATGAACTTACAAGGTTTGGGGCCCAAATTAACTCTGAGTTAATAGCTTCTTAGTCTCTTGGGTGACATACCTGTCTCATTGGAGTCAATGGAAGTTTTGCCATTGACTTCAATGGAGACAGGATTTCACCTTTGGTTACTAGGTAAATTTAGCAGATTTTGGTGCAGAAAATGTGTCACTTTGGGTTCTCACTCTTTAAAGTGCCGATTCAGCAAAAGAACTAAGCATATGCTTAAATGCTTTCCCAAATCAGGCCCTTAGCCACCAAGTTCTTGGGAATGCCCCACTTTCTACTTTTTCAAGTCTACCTTCCAAGAGATAATCAGTCGTCCCTGGTTTTTAACTGATTATTAACTCCTCAGGCTGCGCTACCTTTAAAAGAGGGGTGGAAAGACACCTTGATACTTTCTAATAAAAGATAATAATACTGAGCAATTTCTCCCTTCAAAGTGCTGTACAAAAATAGAGCCAGATTCTCCCTTTGTACTTGAGATTGAGTATCTCTTGCTATACTCAGCAAGAGTGTAAGCTCCAGATGAAGCTATAACACTATGGCTGATTCCATCTTAAATGCATTTCAATCGGATGAGCAAATCGGTTTGATTAAAATAAAAACCATTCCCCAAAACGTGAACCAAATCGGAGTCATTCTGAAGGTTCCTAAGAACTTGGAGGAGAGAGAGAGAGAGAGAGAGAGAGAGTGTGTGCGCCTCTACCTTTCAAGTTGCAGCCAGGGCCAAAATTAGACATATTGATATGCCCTGAGAAAAGCTACTCACTGGATTCTTGACCCTACTGATAGGGTGGGAAATCTTATGACAGCCTATTCTTATAACTGTTATTATAATTAATCATGTTTATTATGGTAGGGCCCAAGGACCAATCAAGAATGGGCCCCGTTTTGCTAGTCACTGCACAGAGTAGCAAACAGTCCCCACCCCAAAGAGTTTACAATCTAAACAGATAAGACAGACACAGGTTGGGTGAAGGGATAGAACACACAAGCAGAATGAACAATGTGAGAGCAGTAAACATTACCTTAGTTTCACTATTTTGGGGAGGATGGGTTTAGTTAGGAGGGAGGGGGTCAGCTAAATGGAAAGAAAAGGGAAGGGAGAGGGGCATAGCATTGGAGAATAGGGTAGAAGGGGCAGAGGTGGGGCAAAACTGAGATGAAGGAACTGTGAGAGGGAGAGAGGGGGTTGGAGCAAGCAGCCAATCTGCACAGGGCAGAGAAAGTCCCATCTAACCTGTAGAAAGTTCTCTGAATGTCCTGAGGTCCCTGCTTTGGCTGTTTCTGCAACTGCTCCGACTGGCTGGAATCTATAGCTGGTTCCTCCCTGCAGTTTTTCCTCAAGGCCAGGTTGTGGGGTGGGGGGAGACCACCTGCTTTCCAACCTCAATTCTTAACCAAAGTGGATAGGTTTCAGATGGGCAGATGAACTATTGGAGGCTTCTGTGAACCATGGCTCTGTCCACCCTTTCACGGTTCCTACTACATCGCCTCTGAGACCAACTGAAATCTGAAAACTAAGACATTTTCAGTCAGATGGCTTATTTTTGTCCTACAGTTACTTCAATAGCTTGTTACTGACCCCAGGCTACATTTCTGACAGTACCAATTATATGTGGATTCATGTAAAAATACAAAAAACTTCAAGGTGAGCCACAGGCACAGAAATGGGAACATTTGTACGAATCCTCGTCTACTTGCATCCTGTTAGTTTCCTGAGGTTGTAATCATGCCTTTGAAGTCAACAGGCCCAATGCAGGATCACACCAAATGGTTTAAGGAAACAGCTCTATTTCTAGAAGTGGGTATTTCTGATGTATTGAAAACTGTGTTAAAATTGTAAGCTGTCACTTTAGGGGGGTTCCTGGTCATGCTTGCAAGTGAGGGGGCCCTGTAAGGAAGCATGTGTGCTGGTCCTAGCAGCAGTCAGTCTCCAGCCAGCCAGCCTAGAGTAAGGTCAGGCGAGTTGCGCCTCTCTCTGTTTTAGGGAGCAGCCTGCTTTGTGCCTCACTGGTTTGGGGTTCTTGTGCGTTGTCGTTCTGAAATGTAAGAATAAAGTCATATGACGTTGCAACCTTCCAGCCAGAGTATTTTATGTTTTGATCTAACTTCTCTGTTCTGTATGTCATGAAACATGATGGTACTGACGTTAACCTGCAGGAGACCCGAGGGGTAGAGCAGGTTCAGTGTTATCCAGGATGGTTTCAGGTGGAGTAGCATCATGGCCAGCTTTGTAAACCATGGAGACGAGCTCCAGCAGGCAGTGTCGGTGGTGGGGAGGGGTACTCAAAGATGTGGATTGAGTGAGCTCATCTATTTCATTGGGAGGGTGGAAAAATCACAAACAATTGACATTATCTTTGGGCCCTATTCCCAAGGGCTATAATTGCTCAGGGCCGCCTAGTGGAAGCGCCGGCCCTGTCTTCACCTCACTTACATGAGGTCTATCAATCTGCTTAGATGGCCCCAGCACTGTAATAGCTGAGTGCTTCGCAAACATTAATGAGTGTGATGCTTGCAGCATCACATGGTAAGCTGGTGACAGAGCTAGGCATAGAACTTAAGAGTTGTAACTTCTAGAACTGTGCCCTCCAACATGGCTGAAATCCTAGCCCCATGGAAGCCAATGGCACAACCCTTCTGTGCCTGCTTTTTGCCGATTCAAACATCGGTTAAAAAAAAATCTTACATTTGCTCTCAGCCTTTGCATGATACACATGCATGTGCACAAGGGTTAAGAATTTGCACCCACCAAACCCACTGAGTAATGAATTTAGTGGAAGCAATTGCTTATCAGTTGTGCACAATACATGTGGATATTAAACCATTTCTAGGGTACATGCAAGTGCTGGTATGTTTGCTAATGTTTGCATCTGCAAAGTCAAATTTGTGCATACATAATTTTGATGTACACCAGTTCAGGATGATGGCTGCTACACTGCTTCATTGCTATACTGTATATATAATTTCCAAATGTCCATCTGGTGAGAAAGATACTACTGTCATTGCATACTGCACATATAACTCTCCCTATGACTCTTCTGTCATGTTTCCATATTTTAATTCCAGTTTTGCCTTTCTCTCTGTATTTCAGGTTTATTCCATAGTATGAAAATCGAGCTGCTTCCTGTGCACTTCATACATCATCACCAACAAAGCCAGACATCAGAACCTAGCTCAGATTCCAGGGTGATTATTGTCGTGCATGATCTATGGAGCAAATAAATTATAGCTTTATTTTTCTAAGGTACATTGAGCCTGCAGGCTTCAGTAGTAACAAAAACAAAACGCAGAACCTTGGTTTAACTAGAAATTTGAGGAAATCTGACAAATCTGACATGGAAGTCACAGAGTAAATAAATATGCACATCCATCATTTTGTAAAACAATGCCTTCGCTAGAGAGAGACCTCTGCTTGTTTTATTCTGCAAGGTAAGATTTTTTTGTGGATTATCAGACTCAGATCCTGCTATAGTAAGAATCAAGCTAGTTATAAATTGAAATCAAACAATTGAATACATGATATAGGGAAATCAGTGGTCTACAAGAAAACAGTGGTAAACATCAATCCTAGAGAATTAGGAGTACATTGATTTTAGGATATATTGTTTCATACCTGGATGTTGGATTTTTTTTTTCATTGCACATAATATGATGGCATCTACTATACCTAAAATATTAACCTAATCTGCTTCTTTTAAAAATTGAATGATGATCTACTTTCTCAGAATCAAATATTCCTTATAATTATGATAGAAATAAAAATCCTCCTTCTACCAACAAAGAACAAAAAGCCAGTTTCAGATTCACATGCTGAATACAGTATTTTTGTTTGCACAGTAGAAAAGTGTATTGGGGGAAATTATTATCTAATTTACATATGAAATTCCCTTTTTAAGATTAGGCTATCATCACACTCACCGCTTATATATTTCCTATGGTAGGTGTATCCACTGTAAAGATTGTCTGGGCTCTGTATTTTTAGTGCTTATTAATTCTCTCCATAAAACAATTTCTGGAAAAGTTCTGTGCAACATTGAGAAACATCTTCACTGCACTTTACATGAGGTCTGTCTCTCTGTCTATTTAGGCCTCATTACTGTAGAATCTGAGAGCTTCATAATCATTAAGAAGTTTATCCTTGCAACGTAGGAAAGTTCTATCCATATTTTACAAATGGAGCTTTTCCATAGAGATTAAGTGATTTTCCCAAAGTCCCTCAGAAAACTTGTGGTTAAGCTGGGATTCAAACCTTGATGATATCTTGACTGCCACACCAGTTCTTTAACCACAAGACCATCCTGTCTATGAAGCAAACTTATTGGTCAGAAAAGTAACTCTTTAAACCAGGTATCCACACAAATCTGTTTTCTTTGGGCCTGATTCTTCAATTCTTACAGGCAATACTTTGATTTGAGCCATTAGAGGTATAGTTTGTATAGAGTCTAGGATCCATTCTTACATATATTCCAAGTCACACCTTCTAATTTACAGTAGAACCTCAGAGTTACGAACATCTCGGAAATGAGGGTGTTCGTAACTCTGAATGTTAGTAACTCTGAACAAAACGTTATGGGTGTTCTTTCAAAAGTTTACAACTGAACATTGACTTAATACAGCTTTGAAATTTTACTACACAGAAGAAAAATGCTGCTTTCCCTTTATTTATTTTTTAGTAGTTTACGTTTAACACAGTACTGTACTGTATTTGCTTTTTGGGGTTTTTTTGGTCTCTCCTATTGCCTGATTGCATACTTCCGGTTCCAAATGAGGTGGGTGGTTGACTGATCAGTTCGTAACTCTGGTGTTCATAACTCTGAGGTTCTACTGTAGTAGCAAAATGCATGTTGACTGCTCTTAGCACTGCAGAGCCAAAGTAACTATCTCGTGCTTCATCAACCAAATTGCCAGCTAAGATGTAATTCTCAATCACTATTCTAGGTGTTGGTCAAAGATGTACAAAGCAGACAGAACACGTTTAGAATTTCAGATAGCAGGTTGAACTGCAGTGCGGATAGTTAGAAAAATCTTCTTTGGACTCGCACACTGAAAACATCTAATCGAGAAGTCATTGATGGACAATAAATATGAAAAACAAAGATGTCATATTTTTTCACACAGTCACTATTATGACCATAAATATTTTTAAGCATATTGGTGTTTCACTGTAGCTATATCATATTAAAATCCACATTTTTTTTATTGAGCATCTACTATTTTTGTGTTAATGAATCTTCTTAAGGCCTACTTTTCAGATGCCGTTGCTCACACAAAATGTGTGCACAAGTACACTTTTACCCCAACTGGACATGCAAATAGCAAATTATGGTCATGTATGCTGGCAATTACCTGATCAGCATGCAGAGCCACAGCAGTTACATACCCAGCTTATTTAACAATTAGACCCAAAGTGTCATTTACATATTGGCTTGGAAGGGTTAGATTTTTATTGGCAAATGTCATTAAAGGTTGATTTCACCAAACACACACAGAGAAAAAAATATTTCCATCGATAATCATCTAAATTTACAGATAGGCAAAGTAAGAAAAATGTTGCTTGAGAACATATTAGAGTTCAATTTAAGTCTATTTACTTTGTATATTTTGACATATGATGTTGACAATTTGTGTTTTTATGGTTATAAAGCTTTAACTTTTTGAATGTCAACATCTACTGTCATTGAATAATTATTGACTGACTCCCCACCATAATTTACTGCAACTGTAAAAATGTAACTAGATAAAAATAAAAAATAAAATTCTTAAAAATAAAAATCTATATTATCCATTGAATTTTTTTTTAAAATGAATTCTGCCAAGCCTATTTGCATAGTATCTGACCTTTCTGGTTAACCTCAGAGATATGAATCTTTATTAAAAGGGGACAAGATGCATAGAGGGGGAATAGATACTAGTGGTAAATGTTCTGACAGCTAGGAAAAGTCATTTATAAAGTGAACATCAGTAAATATTAGTGATGACATATGGATATCAGCAGAGAGTAAATGGCAAGGCAAGCTAGGATGAGGTACTGCACTTTAAATAGTAGCAACTGTGTTTTTCTGGGACTGATCTTTTTTATATATTAACAGAAATTTACTATTATGCCTCCTGCTTCCCCTATGGTAAAATGCCAGAAATTCGACTGAGATATACTTAAAGTGACAGCATCCCCCATTTTGTCTAAGAAAGATGATTACTAAATGTCACGTCTATCTATTCTTATATAGATCAGATATTTGACATGCTCATGTCTAAGCTTCAGAGTAGTTTGCAACATGTTTTCTGTTGCTCTAAGGCAATCTGAAATCTTTGTGGTGAAAATGTGAGGCGGCCAAAGGCAGTGCATTAAAATAAAGAAATAAAGAAAGATGGGATTCATCCCAAAGGTCTGAGGCCAAAAGAGGTAACAAAAAGACCTGACTGAAGCAGAGCGTATGTTTCTGGTTAGGCTGTGAGATGATTGCAGTTGACCAAACATTCCTGTTTTCTCATCTGAAGTAGTCACATTCAAAAGCAAACATTGTTATTGTTTAAAAATTCCCAAATCATTTTATCTTGGTTTAAAACTATCTGAACTTGCATTAGCACAAAACCCATGAAATTTATTAAAGAACCTGGACTCTACCATTACACTGCGGAATGTGTTTCCTTTCTTCTCACATTGTCTCACTTCCCATCCTCTATAGATGGGGAGACAACACGGGCGTAAATGGACTGTCAGGTTCACATATATAGTGAACACAGGGGGGTTTCCTTTCAGAATCTACTGCTTTGCCTAACCATGGAAGGCAGGAAGTGTCTTAAAGGAGGCTGAAAGGATGTGATATAAAGAAAGGCAGGATAGAATGGGATGCCTATAATTAGCAGCTTATGGCACTTGAGCTTCTGTGGGTACATCTACACAGCAATAAAAAACCGACAGCACTGAGTCGCAGAACCCGGCTCAGCTGACTCGTGGGATTCGGGCTGCAGGACTAAAAATAGCAGTGTAGACCTTCTGGTTCAGGCTAGAGCCCGGGCTCTGAGACCCAGCCCTCACCCCCTTGCAGGGTTTCAGAGCCTGGGGTGCAGACCGAGCCCAAATGTCTACACTGCAGTTTTGGAGCCCTGCAGCTGTTCCACAGGCCTTTTATTGCAGTGTAGACATACCCTTTAAGGTTTGGGGCCCAGGTCCAGAAATTCTTAACCTAGGGTCAATACGGTGCACTCTCAAGGCCTGGACTTGCAAACCCAGAGTCAGCAGATCTGAGTCTCACTACCCCTGGGTTTACTTTGCTGTGTAGCCATACCCTCAACCATTAGTCATTAATCTACGATCTGACTTTATTTCTGCAGGGTAATCAGCTGATTCATGCACATTCTGGCATTCATCTTCCCCAACACTGCATAGTGTATCAGGCTGAAGATTCAGCAGTATCCACAAAAATATAGTTTGTGCTAATAATATAAATTGCCACCAAAGACAGCCTTTGCTTTGCAATTCTGCCTCCCTGACTGAGGCAATATTCTTGAACAGAGGCATGGTAATGTGGACTTCCCAGAGGATCATAGATGCTCTGACTTCTCCCGACCCACTTTTAAAGGTACCTCTTACTCCTATTGAATACACAACAGTTAATATTATCATTAATACTGTTGAGGGCCTATGTTTTGAATGTGGGGACCTAAACAAGCCTTTAAATGAAAGATCCACATTGAAAATTATACACCTAATTGCCAATTTGAGCATCTACATACAAGATTTAGCCTGTCTGTGTGGGAGCCCACATTTGGACAGTATGATCTGAGAATATTTTTGTCAGAATATATAATAATTTTGTTGAATTAATTAATGGTTTCCCCTCTAAACCACAGTATGCTGAGCCTCACCACAACCGTAAGAGTATGGATAAGATTTTCTGAGCAAAGATCTCACGGTGCTTCACAAATATTAATGAATTAAGCCTTGCAGCATCCCTGAGGGTGAGGATTATTACCCCGACCTTACAGATGGGGAAACTGAAAATGGTTGACAGGAGTCAAGGTCACATGGGAAGTCCATGAAAGAATTGCTGCTAAAACCCAGATTTCTTTAGTCTCAGTCCTGTGTCTTAACCTGAAAGCCAACCTGTATTCTCCCTTCCAACTGCCTTCTTCTCCTAGGAACCCTATCCCGTATTTGCCGATCCCTAACAAATGGTGACTTTATAAAATTAGTATTCTTACATCTGTCTCTTGTAGTTTGTTTTCTTTTTAATGTCCAATTTCCGTAACACAAATCAGAACTCCCACCAAAATTACAGTTTAATTCAAAGAGAATCTGCATGCAACAACAAAGATAACCATAAAAGCATCCCATCTAATAAGAAAAGATTTTTTTATCATACGTGGAAGATTAAAGCTACTATAAATGAAAGTAGAGTATATAACTGGAAACAAGCTTTCTAAATAGGTGGCATATGTCAGCAAGCATTACAACAGTGTCTGTAGGTGAGCCTTTGATATAGACTGTTAACTGGTTCAGCAAGGTAGATGCAGCCAGGAGAGATTTTCACATCCTTGATTTGTTTTCCTACTACAATACATTTGAATAGAACAGAATAATAAATTACCTCTGATTTTACATCTTTAAAAGGACACATAAAAGCTCATGAGATCATTGCACACCCTGGGGGGAAAAAAACAGGAAAAGTATGAAAGATTCATTTTATTGGAATACAGGTTTAGCTATTTCATATTTAATAATATTTAATATTTCATTTACTACTGGGGACTCACCTTTTTTTTCCAGCAGAATGTAAGATGCAAGGCACTATAGTACATTAAGATTTTATGTCTGAGTATAACAGTGTTGTAAAGATTGTCGTTGGAGCTGTTTAGCATGATGCAGAGACTGAAAGCAACTAGGTTTCTTTTTCTTTCTCCTGCCCCCTCCAGCAGTCAAAGCAGAAATGGAAGAGGCCTTCACAAAACCACATAGCAGGAGCTGCCAGCAACAGGAGGAGAAAGAAATGTATATTTCTTCAAGTTGTTTGTAATGTTGTTCCCCTCTGGGAAGTACTTTACAAGGGGCAGTAGGGAACCAGGCAATCAGTTGCTTGGGGAAGGGGCAAGAAAGGGCATAGCTTTTCAGTGGGGGCATGTGTTGTAGGTTAGTTATCACACGGTTGGAAAAAACTAGATTTTATATTTTCCCTTCTAAACAAGACACTGTACAAAGCAGTGAAATTGCAGGAACTTAGCAAATGAGGCAACCATTATCTGCTCAGCAATAGTTTCCATGTTCTTGGGTGCACAGATGGGATGACATGAGGCTGCATGCCACAAGGTGGGATAGAACTTGTTTCTCGAATGTTGGCCTGATCAACATGATTATCCTTTACTTTTTTTCCAGGGGCTCTTTCACTCTGGTTGTCTACATAGCTATAATTCTTCATTTGGTTTACATTTAAAGGGGCAATACAAAGTCTTCCCGCCGATCTCCTGTGGGGGAGAGAGGCACTGCTTTCTCTCTCATGTGGACTTTATATTGATTCCTTCTTGGTTCGTTGTTTTCCTTAATGAAATATAAAAGTCAGCTTGACTGACAATATGTGTGTGTATAGAACTCACGGCTGCCTGCTTTGGGCAGCTAGCAGCAAAGGGCAGACACAGTCTAACCATGTGGCCAACGCTCACAAAATTGTCTCGAGTATCAAGATTTGGGGCCAGTTTTGCCAGCTGTTTGCACCATGCAAACAGCCACAGGTGGCTCAGGAATTTTTGCCTGAGCCGTCTGCAGTTTTCTTCTTGGAAAAGAGTAGAGGCTTTTCTGCCAGCCCACAACCCCGGGCACCTGGTCTGCTCCACAGGACACAGTATTACTAATCACAAGCATTCAAAAATCATGAGGTTGGCTTAAAAACATGAACAATTTATAATTAAAACTTCATTTCAGGGGAAAGAGGGGATTTGCCTTCTGTTTTTTCCGCCATTAGGGGTCACATTTTCAAGATTTTCCTGCAACCATTAGGGCTACAAAGTGGAGTGGTTTTTTTTAGTTGAAAGCCGAGATTCTCACGCAATTGCATGATTCCAGGAGCTGGGGCTTTAAGAAAAGCCACCAAATATCAGGCGAGCCATGATAAAAACCACAAGACATGACAATATTATCTGCATGTGGAGAACAGAGGCACTCCAGAATTCATTCCCTAGGAGCCCCCTCCAAGGAATTCCACCTGACTCAACTAGGCTTGCTCTGGGAGCTGCCACGGCAGCATGCCCCCTGCAGCAGCCTTTGGCTCTCTGAAATACCCCACCTCAGAGTCTGTGGAGCAGCTACTGTAGATTTTCACCTCGCCAGCTTTAGGCAACGTATCAGAGATTACAATAAAACTGTAGAGTGTTTCTATATTAACCTGTAAATTTTAGAGCCTTGCCTTTCAAGCATGGAGACATTTTAAGAGCCTTTTTGCTTTTCCGAGGTAGTAAAAGTGCTGATGCATCTGGACGTTCATGACTCAGGTTAATTACTAGACGTGTTCTAAAGCCACAGTTCCCGGGCTCCACACTGGTACCATCTGGTACCCCACAAACACACACTTACACCAGCACTGCCAGTCTGCTGTGCTGTGATATCATTCCCACATGCACAGAGACAGCATTTCTGGGAATAACATCAGAGAACTAGTCAGGCTCTTTGAAGCTTTCAGTGGAGACGCTTTGTAGCTAGGTACATCCGCTCTCCATAAACAAACCTGAAAACACCCATATGTTCGGCGATGTCCATGCACCACATGATAAGCAAGCACAAATATATCCTGACATTGAAACACACCCATCCTCAAACGACCTGCCTGACCCTGTCAGAGTTCTCCATAACCTTTGGCCTGGAGAGTAGTGCAAGCCTTATCTTTTCAGTCATGCTAAAGATTGTGACACTGCCTGATCCCAAAGCCAACTGGAGTCTTTTCGTTGACACCCATGAGCTTTGGATCATTGTCAAACTGCTCAGACAGCATCCTTGTGGCACAAGCTTGTCTCTCTCTTCTCATGTGTATAACAGTTACACAGACATCTTGAGACCCAGTACGTAATGCTGGGAAGGAAGGCTCCCTTATGAAACATGCCAAAGCTCTTCATCCTTCCGAATGTGTTTTTTTTTTTCCTTTTCAACAGCTTGTTCCTGTGACCAGTTCAATCCCCATCTAGGGTTGTTCTTCTGAAGTTATAAGAGTCAAATGGTCTCAAAAGGCCCCAAAAGCACCGATAGGCCAAATCTTGGAGTTCATTCCTAGTTTTTATTCAAATACAACGCTGTTGACTTCAGCAGAAGGGGTAAGTAAGTATAATAACACCCTGCATGGCTTTTTAGCAGGGATGGAACCCAAGGCCTTCAGTGTTGCAGCACAGACCTCAACTGCTTAAGCTAAAAGAGTAATTCTGTTAGTGATTAGCAGTAGTGGGGTTTTGTCCTCTAGTGGGCCAGCTGCTCGAGAGGGATGCAACGTGTACTTCGCCAGAGCGTTACACAATAACTCCAGGATATGGCTCACCGATTGCACCCAGTCAGCTGATGTGTGCTGCGAGACCACTCTTGATGGTACTAATGGTCTCTAACAAATGCAGAAGGTGTCACCTTTCCAAGAGCAGCTGGCTGTGGGATTTTAGAAACAGGTATTTTGCCAGGAGAACAAGTCATTTTCTCTAGCAAACTCAGTGTCACATCTCACTGAGGAGCTATGTCATTTGCATAACTTCCCATGGAAACGGAATCTGTGTTTGACATCATGGGACAGAATCTCAGACTCAGTTTAGCATTATCAAGCCACTAGTCATCAGTCCACTGTCATTCTCCTATATCGGACATCTTAATAATCAGTCCTATGCACACATGTTCAGCAACAGCAAATCCTTATGATCTCCCCAGACAACTGCAGCTTGGGTTCATGCACAACAAACATAAGCAGAACAACAGTCCTCACAGAGATCCACTTTCAGTACTTGGAATACACCCTTCCTGATAAGTGTGGAGGCTATTTTCAATTCCTCTTAAATAATTGAAGATACTACAGATACAATCAAGAGTCAAACTTTTCGAGATGGAACTGTCTAGATGATGAATAAGTTAATGGAACTAAAATCCCAGTCGTGGCTGATTAGAGGACCTAGAGAGTTTATCGGAGATGGGATTGTACAAGCCCAGTCACAGCCTGACCTTGTAACGAATGAGAGCTAAAAAGCAATTAATTGAGAAATTATCAGGGAAAAGAGAAGGTGTATGGTTGGTTAGGTAAAGCAATATGTCAGTGGGCCATGGATTGATTTGGCTGGAATAACTCAAGGTCTCTGTTCTGATGATTCAGGACTTCAGGAACTGGCCTAAGCCAATCAATAAAAACAAAACAGGGTCAGGAGCGGGAGTCATCAGTCAGTATGGCAGATCAGTATTCATGTATTATTAAATTGGCAATAGAGGAAAGTTCTCGTACAGCCAGCAGCACTCAAAGTTCTTAAACTCTACTTTTGCACTGTGACGGAGGAATAAAGATAGAACTGATCTTCCATTGTGCAAATTACCCTTCTCATTTTAAATGATGGATTTTTAGACAGCTTTGTGTCTTCAGGGGTATTTCATGGGCACAGTTATCATGATTGCATTCATAAAGTGAGTAATTGTAGGTCTTATTTGCACATGCGGCTGCAGAAGGTAGTCAGAAAGAATTCCATGGATTTCAATATTCTTTGGATCTAGCCCTAAATGCACCTCTAAAATGTCTTCTAAATATCTGGATTTACTTTCCCCCGCTGATATTTTAACTACATCAGCAACCAGAAAAATCCAGATACATGATTTCGAAATCCTTACTTTATTTTGCTATTTTGCAATGCCAAATACTGCATTTAGTTATTTGTAGAGTCGACATAAATAAAAGGGAAAGATGTACGCCTGTTTTTAAGACTGACTTCAAAAGCTGTATCCTCCTGCACCTCAGCTAATGTTGAAAACATTCTTAGGGGCAGATAGACAAACATTCTCACAGCACAAAGGATTGAAGGCGATGTCTGTACAGAGCTTTGACGTTGTGCAAAATTACAGCCTGAATTCTGACCTTAACCAGGCCGCCTTGAGTAAGCAAAACTCTCATTGACCACTCATCAAAGCCCCTGCCTTCTCTGAAGGTGAGAAGTGGGTGAGAATGGAAGACAAGGTAAGGACCAGATTATGCCCTTACTCCCATGAGCAGGCTCTCCAGGTCACAGGTAGCATTGTGGAGAGGAGTGTAGCTTCCATGGAATTGCTACATCCCTCCCTGTGTATGAATGGACAGGACAGGGAGAAGGTGGAACGTTGGATCTACCCACCTGACCCCAACACATCAGAACTATTTACAGAGGGATACGGGACAGAGCATGGATGTTCCCATCCCCACCTTCTCATCTTTGATAAAAGCAGATCCATTTGCAGTTGCTCTATACAATGACCCCCAATATCACTGGAATTAAGATATGGGCAATTGAACATGAATTGAGCCTCTTCGCTCATGACATCCTTCTCTGTCTAACTGTCGAAGCTAAATTACTGAAGGCTAAGCGATCTCATGAAGAAGAGACAGAGCAAATGTAGCAGGTTTTAAAGTGAGCTTTACTTCAAATTACATCAACAACAAAATTAAGCCTGCCCACCAATTTCCCGGTGACACAGACTCCAAAATAGGGATATGGCCCTCCCCAAATGTAAAATCCCATTGAAATACCAGAATGTGCAGTAATTGCACCAATAACATACACTATAACTTCTTATGAGGGAAGTGGCGTGATTTAGTGGCCTGAGTGTCAGCGGACTTGGGTTCCATTCCCTGCTCTACCCCGACCTTCTGTGTGACCTTGACCATGACATTTCAAAGCTCTGTGCCTCTGTTTCCTCTCCTATCTTTTGCTTTTGTATCTATTATATCAACAGATCAGCACATCCGACCGTCCCGCATTCCATGCGTTTGGGAAGTTATTCTGCCTTAACACTGCTGGGGTCAGGATTTAGTGTTAGAATACAGTTTGATCTGTAAAATGGGACTAATGAGACTGCCCCCGCCTTTGCAAGGTGCTTTGGGATCTAAAGATGAAATAGACTGGTGGGCTGCCTATGCTGCATTCAGGGGTTGTGACTGCAGCATGTGTAGGTCTGCCTGAGCTAGCAGTAATCTAGTGAGCACAGGTACTGATAGCAATGAAGTCGCAGCAATATGGATGTTCACACAAGCTGTACAGGTAGCATTTGCTTGGGCGACTAGCTCACATGCTGCCGTGGCTTTGCTGCTGTTGGTACCTGAGCTATATAGGTTAAAGCTAGTGCGGATACCAACATAAGAGTGGGATCAGAAGAATGGGAACATATTGGGTCAGACCAATGATCCATCTAGCCCAGTATCCTGTCTTCTGACAGTGGCTAGCACCTGATGCATCAGGGGGAAGGAACAGAACAGGGGCAATTATCTATTGTCCAGTCCCAGCTCCTAGCAGTCAGAGGTTTAGGGACACCCAGAGGACGGGACTGCGTCCCTGACCATCCTGGCTAATAGCTATTGGTGGACTTATTCTCCATGAACTTGTCTAATATCTACATGTGCTTCAATCACACTTCTGTTTGCAGCATACGTACCCTGTATAAGAACGAAGTATTATTATTTAGATGAGGAGAACAGCAAATCAGAAGATATCAAAGTGAAGTCTTTTTGAAAAAGCACAGTGTCTCTTCTGACAACCTGCACTGACCTGCACACAGAAGTGCTGACCGTCTCTGCAGACACGGGGGACCACCAGAGGTCCACCTGCACAGAGCTCATTACAGATTAAGGACCTTAAACATCATTTCTCATTCTTTTTTACAGAACAATTTTCTGTGGAGTTGCAAAACATCTTGGACTCCATTACTAAACTTTTACCAAGGAACTATAGCTATCTTTTCTATTAGGCCAATACTTTACATCTGCTTTTTTTGGGGTGGGGGGGAAGACTCTTTTTAATTTAAGTTTTAATGCTGCATATTGTTGGCATTTCCTTAATAAAATAAAATATAAATTTAAATCACCTTTCATGCCTCAAAATGCAAACATCATTAATACAACTATGGAAGGGGGTGGGGGGATTGTAAAGGGTTTAGCAGTTAAATGTGAAATACCCAGTAATGCTAAACTATAGGATGGTCTGAACTGATACCAGGACTAAGGAGTTAATGAAATAAGCAAAGGCTAAAAAACACCTAGAACTCCATATCCTTTGGAGAATTCAGGGGCTAATAGGAGATGGCACCTAAACAATGATGTTTCATCAGATCAGAAACTGTCTATCCAACTGGGCAGTGGTTCTCAATCTTTTCCGCACCGTGGCCCCATGTTACAACAGAAAAAAGTTTCAGGACTCACCTCTCATCTAACCTAAAGAAACAGAGGGTGGGGTGCAACTCCCTGAAATCTGTTCACAACCCCCAGGTTGAGAACCCACAAGCTGGACTATTCTGTTCAGAATCTTATACTGTGCCCATCACATCTGATGGGCATATGAGCCCCTTCCAGTAGAGCAATAAGTGACGTGATCATCATCTCTCAGGTGTGGCTCTTTCCTCCTGACTTCCCCTGGAGTGGGAATTGTATGATGATTTGTTTTGAATGCATGACGTTCTATGAGTGGATGTTAACAAAGGCAAAGTGGAAGGAGTGTGCCTTGCACTTGGAACAGAAACCACTTTTGGAGACTTTGGGTGAAATTGTGTTTTAAGGAGCTCAACATGCAAACGTGTTTGTCCTGCTTAGACTAATTTCTAATTGAAGGGGAAGGTCAAAGATGCGTGAGTTCAAGCATAGCATGGCACAGTGATCTGGAAACACCATTAAAACCAAACCCACTGGAACAAAGCGATGAGTTTAGCTCATAAAATCTCAATATGTAATAAATACATGCAACTTCATTGTACATACCCTTTATTGCTCACCATATATTAAACACACATTTTACAAGGAAATTCCAGCAGAATGTAGTAAATGTAGAGGTAAAGGAGCAACCTTATTCCACTGCATATGGACATATCTCAAGATGCAATCATGGCAGAAACACACCTACTGCATTTTTGAATTCATACTGACCCCAGAACTGTGCATGCTAAGGATGGATTCCAAAAATGAATTCAGCAGAAGGAAGAGAGAGATGCTGAGGTTTAATGTGGTTTAATGCAATATGCCTAATAACTCAAATACAAATTCTGAATTACTGGACCAGTAAATATACCCAGCTCTGGGTCTGTGGCTTGCCAAACTTCAAAGTAACAAAACACTAGTGTGTCTCACTCAAGAACTGAGAAAGAACCCCCATAGTTGGCTTGATAGCTATATAAATGAGAGTTAATGTGAAACATAAGGGCCAATCTCAGGTTCTGAAACTTCAAGCATGACTAAGCAATAATGCCCAACAGGGGTTCATATAAGAGAATTTCTATCATGGATAAGGCCAAAAGGATTAAATGTCTCACTTCAGAGAAAAGATGCCAATAGAAGCAGATCCTCTCCTTGTTTTACTGGGTAGCAGAGACATTATTCACATCACTGCCATGCAAGGAGAGGAAGCCAGAAGGCCAGTGTAGTGCTCGGACAGTAAGGTGAGGGCATGGAGTAAGAACCTGAATAGAACGGGACAGGACAGAACAGAAGAGTGTAGACGCTTGTAGATTGTTTCCTGTCTTGTGAAGCTCTGGCCAGGATCCTCAGCTGCTGTAACCCAGCACAGCTTCATTAGAAATGTGTCATTTTACACATGCAGGGAGTCTAGCCCAATCGGTTTTAGAATCATTCCTAAAAACCTATTGCGTTTCCATAGCAATTTACTGGCTTCATCTCGGTAAGTCTTTTCCATATAGGTGGCTGCAATGGAGCAGAACTGGGCCCAGACTGGTGCTGATAACAAACAATTTGAAACCAACAGCCAAAGCAAATATGCAGGTGGAACCCACACACTTTCTGGGTGTGATGCTCTGTCCCCCCTAGTGGCACCGAGACCACATAGAGATTAATGAGTCTGCTACAGCCTTAGCTAAGCCATGTGGCTTTTAGCTCATGCAGTAGAGTCTCATGCATCTAGCTCCAGAGGTCCCAGGTTTGATCTTGCCCGTCGAAGACCACGGTCTGTCGGTGTTACACAGGCTTTCTAACTGGGCCAAATCCTGTAGCCTTATTCAGGCAAAACTCCCACTGACTCCCATTGACTCAGACCCTGAGTAAGGACAGCAGGATTTGCCACACCCTTAGCAACACTTCTTTCATCCTTTCACGGATTTGCATTCTTCTTTGTCTTAGAGCTTTGCAGATGACATGGTCCTGAAGAAGCATAAAAGCACAAAAGAGGTAAAGTCACAGAGTTTGCAAAGTGATAGAGAACATTGCCCTGTTCTGGCCATTCCCTCTAACGCATCTGGCACCTGCCACTGTCAGAAGACAGGATCCTGGGCTAGATGGACCATTGGGCTAACCCAGTATGGCCGTTCTTATGTTAGGGTGCCTGGTCTCTGGAGTGAAAGACGCCCAGAGCACCAGTCATGCACTATCACCTACTGACCAGTTAACAAAGCAGGAATGCGAGAAATCAGCTTTGGAGAAGGACTCTGGCCTGCCCTTTGAGCTAAATACTGCATAAAGCCCTGCTCAGCAGAGAGGGTACAAACACAAGAAATACCATCATTAAAATCAATGAGATCCCAAAATGTGACAGTGTGCTGTATGCGGCGACAGCCTAGATAATGTCACTGCGCTGTAATAAATTCATGCTTACAATATGAATCAGGAGATATTTTTGGAAACATGTTAAAATTGTGTCTGTAGGAATTTTATCATCCCCTGATGTTTCGCATGCACAGTTTGTAGCTGGATGCATAATCCAGTTAATATGGTTTCTGTGCATTTTTAGGCAGTGTTGTAGCTACAAGAGCCAGGAGACTAAATCTGTGCAAGAGCTTTTTATTTTTAAACTCAGCTGATACCCACAATCCTTCTGAAAACCGAGCACTGGAATAAATAAGAACAAAACTAAAACAGGCATGTTCCTCTTGCAAGTGCAATAGCTGTGGCTTTTGAATCACACTGATCCACAAAACATATTCCAGGCTTCCCTCTGATCTCTGGTACTTCAAGGGAATTAGATCTGAATCAGCCTCTTTATCTTCTTGCAGCACAAGAGGCCAAATTCTGTTCAGAGCAAATCAGGAATCACTCTGTTAATGTCAGTGGAGTGACTCCTGATTTATGTGGGTGCACTTGCCTGCCAAATTTGGACCGTGGAGTCCAATTTTCCAACATAAACTAAGTGAGGACACCCAGTTTAGCACTTGCGTTACTTAAAATGAGTATCTGAGTACCTAAAAGCTGATTTACAAGAGAAAAACTGGTGCGGTATTAAAGGCACTGAGTTGCTTGTGAGGCTCAGTCTAGTCAGAGAAGGTTGTAATGGTGGTGCACATTTCTAACGTTTAGCTCAGTGGTTAGAGCCACCTGGACTGTGAGAAACCCAGGTTCAAGTCCCCCTTCTGTGCCAGAGGGGGAGGAAGGATTTGAGTGAGGGTCTCCCACTTCCTGAGTTGTAGGTGGGCAGGGGGGTTCCCTCAATCTCTCCTGTTGAAGCTGTTCCACTGTGGATAACTAATGAAAGAGTGATTGGAGCAGGGGACCAGAGGCACCTCCCAGACAAGTGCCCTAACCAGCAGTCATTCTCTCTTTCTCCTTTTCTGACCCAGTGACTGTTTCACTGTGGATAAATATTTAAACAGTCCTTCGGTCAGCGAGAGAGAGAATGAGAATAGATTTTGAATGAGCTGTAAGCATGCCTACCGGCTCAGGCCCACACATGACGGATGAGCGCCTGCCTTCCCCTGGTTCGTGAAGCACACTGGGGCTTAGGGGGGAGATAGACATCTGGATGCCTAGAAGGAGCAATGTGCATGCCCAGAGGCAGGCACGGAGGGAACTTTTACCCTGAAAACTTAGGCACTGAATGGGTTTAGGAGCCTACTGGGCTCAGCAGGGGTTTTGTGGATCACAGTGGAGCTTAAAACTGGGACTTAGGCACCAAACCCAAGACTTAGATGCCTTAATCTAAGGTTTAGGATCCTAAGTACCTTTGTGGATCCCACCCTTAATAATCCCTCTGTGCCTGGATTCTCCCTCTGTACAATGCGGATCATCATATTTCCCTTCTTCAGCGGTGTGTTGGGACGATACATTGATTTGCATTTGTGTGGCACTCCTACTATGGTGATGGGGCCTGCAGTAAGTACGTTTGAAGGCGTATGTGGGCACCCTGACTTAAGCCCAAGATTTTGAATATTAGGCCAATTTATTACCAAAGAAGGGCTTAAGACAGGGGTGGGCAAACTATGGCCTGCAGGCCGGATCCGGCCCGTGAACCACACCAGGCAGTGCAGCCCCGCTCCGGCTGGGGCACTGGGTCGGGGGCCGCACCAGGCGGCTCCCGAACTGCAGCGTGGCCATGCTCCAGCTCCTACGTGCTCCAATGGGAGCTGAAGGGGCGGTGCCTGCAGATGGGGCAGCGTGCAGAGCCTCCTGTCTGCACCTCTGCATAGGAGCCGGAGAAGGGACATGCCACTGCTTCCGGGAGCCACTTGAGGTAAGCGCCACTTGGAGCCTGCACCCCCTGAGCCTCTCCCCACGCCCAAACCCCCTGCCCCAGCCCTGATCCCGAACCCCTCGGTGCCAGCCCAGAGCACCCGCCTACACCCCAAACTCCTCATCCCCAGCCCCACCCCAGAGCCCGCGCCCTCTCCCGCACCCCAACCCCAATTTTCTGAGCATTCATGGCCCACCAAACAATTTCTATTCCCCGATGTGGCCCTCGGGCCAAAAAGTTTGCCCACCCCTGGCTTAAGAGAAGCTCTCTCTCACCCATTTGGGTTTTCATTCTAAAGAGCTAACAAAATGGTGACAAACATTTCTTGCACAAAATGCTAAGATTTAGTGCACTGAATGAATTCTTAAATTAAAATGAGGGCTTAGCAAATGATTTCTGAAAGAATGATCTTCTGGGTAAAATTAATACAGGAGAGACTGAAACGTCCGGGATAGCATTATTCTGACAACGTTATTCGTTCATTGCCAAAAGAAAGTGAACACAGGACCCTTTTTCATTTTTCATTTGCCAAGCAAAATAACCTTTCTCCCTGAAGGAAGGAAACATATTTGCAAAAGCACAGTCTTGCTTTAAGTCACAAAGCATAGAGCAAATTCAGGATGTTGCGGCGCTGTGTGAAAACTGCTGCATGTTCCAGTAATGGGCATTTGGGAAATAAAACGCTACATTGCAACAGTATCTTTTCATGAGTGAACATTGGGCTTTAGTATGCCTTGCCTTGGAGCTGTTCATCAGGAGAGGTGCTTAATGTGGTGGTACAGCTGTCCAGGTGTTTATTGTTCTTAGGTTAAACAAGAAACTCACTGGCAGATGTGACCTGGAAAAACTCAGAAAAAAAACATGGCCAGTACCCTTTGCATCTATCTTCCATCCACCTAGGGAGACTGTACAAGATTTAGCCAAGTACCCGCTCTCCCTCCAGCCTTTACTTTCTTTTCTAGGGAAAAAAATGAAACTAGAGTGCAAAGTAAACCCAAGGAGAGACCTGCTCAAGTGATTTTGTCAAAACGATCACACAAATGGAAAACCTATAAATATTCATTTCGCTTAAGAGTATCTTGTTTTGTAAAGTAAAGGTTCAAATACTTTAGTGGGAAAAGGTAAACCGGTGCTAGGCAGCCTGTGTTTCTCTCATAAAAGAAACATCAATGCTTAATTTAAAAGGGCATGAATGTAAGGCAAATACCTCTTTACTTTCATGGTAGCGGCTGGCTATTAATTTACATCGCAAGCACTGCGCAGGGGACAAGGAAAGTACATGGTTATTTCTGTCTTCTGAACCAGAGTGCAAGTCTCCTGGTAATTACTTTGGATCCAAGTGTAATTACCAACCGATCTGCAGGAACATACGCAGTGGTGACAAGCATTCATGGCAGCATTAGTGCCTGATAATAACACACCATCGTTAACACATTTTAGCACTTTCATACATTTGCCACAGGCCATTGTGTTCTTTAGGCAACAGCTCACACTTATGTGACCTAATGGGGCGATCTCATCAAATGTCACCTGAAATCCTGCTTCAGACTCTGTGGGTAGGTGGGTGGGTGTGTTATAACAGTAGTAAATATGATATCCCTATCATGTAAGCTAAAGCTGTACCAAGACTTTTCATCAATACATGTTTCTTCCCTGTGATATTTCTGGGTCCTGCTTTTACACTTTCCTTTTCAAAGCATTGCAACCCCTCAGCATGTGGGTTTTCAAGAATAACTGAACCTTTGTGCACAACTGATACTCCCGGAATATTTATCTATTTGTTTATCTTTGCAACCTCGCTGCAGGTTTTGACAGAACAAGGAGTAACGGTCTCAAGTTGCAGTGGAGGAGGTTTAGGTTGGATATTAGGAAAAACTTTTTCACTAGAAGGGTGGTGAAGCACTGGAATGGGTTACCTAGGGAGGTGGTGGAATCTCCTTCCTTAGTAGTTTTTAAGGTCAGGCTTGACAAAGCCCTGGCTTGGATGATTTAGTTGGGGATTGGTCCTGCTTTGAGCAGGGGGTTGGACTAGATGACCTCCTGAGGTCCCTTCCAACCCTGATATTCTATGATTCACTGAAACGGCATCAAGCTAAAAATTGGGATATTTTCTCTTGAGCTCACATCTCATCTGTTCCCCTTTGGGAGCTGGTGGTGATTGTGGTTTTCTTTTTTCTGCTTCTTCTTCTCCTCCTCCTTCTTCTTTATTCTTTTTTCTCCTCTCCCCCAAGGCTGCAAACATCACAGTAAACAATCCATTTATACTGATGGTTTTTAAAGCTTTTTTTTTTTTTAATGCCTCCAAGAAGGTCAAAGAAAAGCTTTGGAAAGGAAAAAGCAAACGCTTTTTATGCTTCTGAAAATCCTCTGAATAACTTGTTACTGTTGCTTCTGAGCACTGCAGTACTCCAAAGACAACACAATTAGTAGAGAGACGCTCCACTCCGAAAATGATGATGTGGTTTAAAGACAAACAAGTCAAAAGAAATTCTAAGCTTTTCAAATACCTTTAACTGTGTCAATTCCAAATCGCCGCGGCTAGGGTTTGGAAAGGAATGGTAAGATGACAAAGCACTTTGCAACTTGATTTTTTTAAATCATATTTGAGATATTATGCAAATGAGGCATGAAATTAGCTCCCACTTCCTCATAGATAACAATGTATTTGCGCACAGTGTACAAGTGCAGTGCTATTGAAGTGAGACCGACAGAGTAGTTATTCCCTGAAGGAGTTTTTCCCTTTTGGTTGCTGTGCGGTCCCTCTAATAACAAGGCTTGCGTGTTCTGAATGAGCTGAGTTGCGTGGAGAACACAAGATCTGAGAAATAATGGGCCTGATTCTGCTCTCACTTGTGCTGTTTAAATTGAGAGTAACTCCGCTGAAGTCAGTGAGCCAAATTCTGTTTTCAGTGACTCGATTGCAAATCAGGAGTGATCTGCTGAAGGCAAAAGAGGTACTCCAGGTTTACAGTGATGTCATTGAAATTAGAATGTGGTGCAGTGGTTTACGCTGCTGTACGTCCAGGGCAGGAGGTCTCCGAATGAGGCCAAGCATCTCCCTGTCATATGTTAGAAGGTAGGTTTATTATTGCAAAGAAGGCAGCACTCACCTTAGCAATGAAAAAGAAAACCAGATCCATAACAGCTCGGATTTCATCTATGCAATTTATCCAATGAGACTTCCAATCCCTTTGCAGGGATACCCTGCTGCTAACTTAGCAGTCAAGATCAGAGAACTTAATCAATCATCCACTGAGGACAAATATGCGTAATCTACATTAGCACAAACCAGGGCATATTTTACATGACAGCTGAACAGATTTGTAAGAAAAAGCACTGGCAAGAAAATTGCATGAAAACAAAATTCCTTCATGTTTATGCTTAAAGTGGTGATTGCCTAAAAGCTCTTGTATGTCTACATAGAGCTGAACATAACGGGTCAAATTCTGTGCTTATTAATTGCACTGGAGTTACTCCAGATTTACATCAGTGAAATGGAATAGAATTTAGCTCACTGCATAGGAAGCAGGAAGAATGAATCATAGGTCTTTATAATATTGAAACTCACCCTGGTCTTTTTAAATCAATTTAGTTACATGGTGCAAGTTCCCTATTAAATCCATTTAAGAATATTTGTGAGGATTAAACTAAATTGATTTTAAAAAGACATCTTTAGCTGAACTGGTGAAACTTTTAACAAAGAGAAGGCCTAGGATGGCTTAGGGCAATCAAGTCTTAAGATCTAGAGGATTATGTTTGCTCCTAAGAACGTCAAGGAGGTTCTCTTCACTACCTGCAGGTATGTAGATTACCATATGGTACGTGCAATGGGTCTGGTTTGGGTTCATCAAGAGCTGACTCAACACTATCATTGTGGGTGCAATATTGACAAACAAATAGAGAGTCTGAACGTAGGTATAAATGTGCACCTTGGTGTTAGTATGAGGCAGCCAGACTGAGCCACTAATTTCTATTAGGTCAATGATGCATGAAGTGAGGATTCATACAAAAATACCAAAAGTACCATCAGAGTCCATTCAAAAATCTTTCTTCTCATTCTGCCCACAGCCTAGATTGTAAGTAGCATAGGTTTCATAAAAATCAATCCATTGCAGAGAATCCAAAAGTAGCAGGAACTCCCAGAAAAATATTTTTAGGGTTCACACATCATCTAAACCTCCTATTGGCAGACAATTGCAGTCTCCCACAAGTTTTTAAACGATGGGCCAGTGTTGCTCTTGTGAAATATATGCATGTGCCTGTATCAGCTGTGCCTGCAGAATCATAGAATCATAGAAGATTAGGGTTGGTAGAGACGTCAGGACGTCATCTAGTCCAACCCCCTACTCAAAGCAGGACCAATCCCAACTAAATCAGCTGAGCCAGGGCTTTGTCAAGCTGGGCCTTAAAAACCTCTAAGGATGGAGATTCCACCACCTCCCTAGGTAACCCATTCCAGTGCTTCACCACCCTCCTGGTGAAATAGTTTTTCCTAATATCCAACCTAGACCTCCCCCACTGCAACTTGAAACCATTGCTTCTTGTTCTTGCCACAAATGAGAACAGCCGAGCTCCATCCTCTTTGGAACCCCCCTTCAGGTAGTTGAAGGCTGCTATCAAATCCCCCCTCACTCTTCTCTTCTGCAGACTAAATAAGCCCAGTTCCCTCAGCCTCTCCTCATAAGTCATGTACCCCAGCCCCCGAATCATTTTCGTTGCCCTCCGCTGGACTCTCTCCAATTTGTCCATATCCTTTCTGTAGTGGGGGGCCCAAAACTGGACGCAATACTCCAGATGTGGCCTACCAGTGCCGAATAGAGGGGAATAATCACTTCCCTTGATCTGCTGGCAATGCTCCTACTAATGCAGTCCAATATGCCATTAGCCTTCTGGGCAACAAGGGCACACTGTTGATTCATATCCAGCTTCTCGTCTACTGTAATCCCTAGGTCCTTTTCTGCAGAACTGCCGCTTAGCCAGTCAGTCCCCAGCCTGTAGCAGTGCATGGGATTCTTCCATCCTAAGTGCAGGACTCTGCACTTGTCCTTGTTGAACCTCATCAGATTTCTTTTGGCCCAATCCTCTAATTTGTCTAGGTCATTCTGGACACTATTCCTACCCTCCAGCATATCTACCTCTCCCTCATTCTTAGTGTCATCTGTGAATTTGCTGAGGGTGCAATCCATCCCATCATCCAGATCATTAATGAAGATGTTGAACAAAACCGGCCCCAGGACTGACCCCTGGGGCACTCCGCTTGATACCGGCTGCCAACTAGACATCGAGCCATTGATCACTACCCGTTGAGCCCGATGATCTACTCAGCTTTCTATCCACCTTATAGTCCATTCATCCAATCCATACTTTTTTAACTTGCTGACAAGCATATTGTGGGAGACAGTATCAAAAGCTTTGCTAAAGTCAATTCATTATAAAGCCAATTTGCTAAAGAATTCAGATGTGCTCAGAACAAAACAGATAACTGAATGCAAACAGCAACTGGGCCATACCTGTTTCTATGCAAATACGGATTTTGTGTGTGCTCTTTCCTGTGTGCAAGCAGAATTTGCAAAATTATGTTTGAAAATGGAGTCCTTAATTTTATCTGAGTACAAGTGAGCCTGATAATACAGTAAATAGTGCCCAACTTTTGGACATGGACACTTCAACGAGACTTCCAAATCCCACATTTGGATGTTCAGATTAGTAATCAGGAAGGGATTTTCAAAGCAGTGCCCTAACACTGCTCCCATTAAAGTCAATGGTAAAAATCCCATTGACTTCAATGGAGCAGAGTTACGCCAATGCTGAGTGCTTTTGAAAATCTCTTCCTCGGTGTATAAACCTGGGATTTATGTGCTTAAGTGTTTATTTGAACATCCAAAAACCAAATATGGATGTTCTAGCAAGGCACCAATAATATACACTAGAACTGGGTCTAAACCTCAAAGTGCAGATCTGGATTTGAGGTTTCGCAAGGTTTAGAGGGCAGGGGGAGTTGAAGTCACAATTTTGGTTTAAGTTCATTTCAGGATTTACAGAAATAGAAACTCGCCTCTCTGAACCCCTGTGAAGTTAGTGCGAGTGGTGCAGACCTGTTCCCGTAGTCTGTGCAGGCATGCTTTGTAAAATGTGCAAATCCTTCTGTGTTTATTTTAAACTTCTGTTCCTTTCCCTCCAAAATTGATTTTTTTAATTGCCAAATTTCTCTGTTTGGGTCAGTTTCAATGCATCAGGTTTTGGCAGCCCCACTACCTGCTCAGTTTTATTTCCCTGCCTCACCAACAGTATGTATTGGTTGCATGGATCATTTGTGCAGATTATAGCCAAATATCCAAGAGAAGGGAGGAAAGGTGGCCTTGCAGTGAAGGCCTAAAGCTGGTACCCGAAAAATACACACTCTCTTCTCAGCTCTGCGTCAAACCTCCTGCGTGACTTGGGGAAACCACCTTGAACAAAACGTTTAAGCCTGGATGCCTGCAGTGAACCACCTAAATCCCTATACGAACATCTAAATAAGTGGCCTAGTTTTTTAATTGCGTTGTTTAGCTTAGCAACATTTAAAATCAAGCTACTTATTTAGGTACCTAACTTTAGGCACCCAAATTTGAACACTTTGGCCGTAACTGCACTATGCCAATGGGAATAATAATTCTTACCTACCTCCCATGGGTTGATTCATTAAGGCCTGGTCTACACTAACCCCCAAATTCGAACTAAGGTACGCAACTTCAGCTACATGAATAACGTAGCTGAAGTCGACATACCTTAGTTCGAACTTACCGCGGTTCAGACGCGGTCCACACGCGGCAGGCAGGCTCCCCGTCGACTCCGCGGTACTCCTCTCGCCGAGCTGGAGTACCGCAGTCGACGGCGAGCGCTTCCGGGATCGATTTATCGCGTCCAGACCAGACGCGATAAATCGAACCCGGAACTTCGATCCCCAGCCGCCGAACTAGCGCGGTAGTGTAGACCTGGCCTAAGTGTTATAAAGTGCTTTTATCTCCTCCAATGGAAGGCTCTATCGCGGCACTGAGTAGTATTTTGGAGCGCTCAGGTGCTACAGTGGGAGTGCGATAGAAGAAATACTAATAAATAAATAGAAGAAGATAGACTGACCCTTTTCTCCATCCAACCCTTGCCCCCTCCACTGTTCTCCATCACCACTGGAGTCAAACAGTTAATTTACAAGTCCAGCACTTTACAAAGTGCCCCAGCAGCCAATGGTTCCTCTCCAACCTGATGCCTGCATCTTTGAGAAAGTGCCAGCTGAGACTCCGGGAAAACCTTGTTCCTCCCCTTCTCTAGACACCGCCAATCCATTTCCAAAGCACCCTTGTGTTTATTTGTTTTCAAACGAGCTGGAGCTGATGTCAGCCAGTGCCAGCCTCATGCGTAAAGCAGCCACGGAGGTGCAGACTGCAGAAATAATGCTGAAATAATCACGCTGGCATGGGCTACTCTCCCAGCTGACATTGCACGGCAGCACAAGCCCCATGGCTGGACGGTGCATCCTGGTTCATACCGCAAACGTAGCTCAGATATTTACCCCATCCATAAAGCGTACACATTATCAAGAGCCATTTCCTCCGGGCAGGAATCCAATTGAACAATAACAGAGAGAAAGGGGAGTGCTCTGAGATGGAAAGGATAAATAAGGACAGCAGTAGGAAAAGGAATGAGAAGCGATAGGCTTACAAAAGTGAAGCAAGCCTGGTTGTCTTTTTCTCCCGCCTTCCTCTCCTCCTGTCTGTTGCACAGGCGTTGTCGGCCATACTGTTCCAGTTCAGGGACTCTCACAACAGAAAAGATCAGCTGCTGGAGAACCCATGGAAGGCCCTTGGGGAAGCGCCATGGCCGCAAGGTAATCAGCAGGCAAAGTTATTATCATTATGCTGCTAATTAATTCCCAGCTCATTACATTTCCTGTGGCTAATTTGTACTCGCCACTGATTTGATTAAACTCATCTCTATGCTAATAAATGTGTTTTCCATTTGTTTTAGTGACTGAAGGAAGAGAGCCCGGTATTTACATATTTTGACGTTTATCAAATAAAACGCAGTGCCTGAATTAATTCTGCTCTGATTTATAAGAGTGTGGGAAGGGGAGGGGGAATGGGAAGTAAAGGGCCATGCCTAATATTTAATATATGTGTGTGTGTGTGTGTGTGTGTGTGTGTGTGTGTGTGTGTGCATGTGTGTGTACACACACACACACACACATATATATACCACACACACATACACACACAGCCCCTATCCTGTAACTGATGCAGGCAGAACCTTGCTCCTGCCCTGAGCCTCACTGACTTCAATGCATCCGTGCACTCACACAGAGATCCACCAGCATACAGCTCCTTGCAGGAGATTGGCCCTGTACTCAAGTTTCCCTGCCATCGACTCTATCCCAATCTACAGTAATGTTTGTTGTCTCTTTAATGGTTATTTCATACTGACCTCCCACAGAACCTTGGTTACTTGGTACAAAACAGTCATCTTTGCTGATCAGTCACAGGTAAATAGGCAATCCCCACAGGGGAAAAAAGCCTTCCATGTGATCCAGTCTTCAAAGGTCACCCAACTCTGCATTTAGAATATCTGTTTTGAATGCTAGAAACCCTACAGGACTATTTCCCTGTGTGTGACCCTGGCACTGTATATTTAATCCTCTTATTTTTGCTAACATTTGGGGACAGGGGGTTCTCCCCTTTTCATTGCATACACACAGAACACTTCGCAAACACTTGAAATTTTCTTTCTTTCAGAAGAATTACACTGCAGCAGCTAATTATAAGAAATAGGTTTTGTTTCTATGTTTACTTTGACAATACTTGCTACCATAATACTTGATTCCAGTCCGTTTGTTTTTTTTTTAATTATACAGAAAGAGACATACATGTTACGATTAGTAGACAGACATATACACCCTTGTTCCCTCTGGTTTTATCCACCTCCAGGTGATCACCAGGTCAGGATATTATATCTAGCCTGGAGGCGAGAACTTACATCCGAAGACTAAACCTTTAGGCCAGATCCTCAGGCGTAAACCAGCATAGCCTACACTCAAGTCAACGGTATATTTCCTATAATTAACTGCTGCAGTATAATTCTCCTCTTCACTTGGATCAAATTCTAAAACAACCTTTTTCTCAGTAGGGTTTGCCAAAGTGCCTCCATGAAAGTCAGGGGAGTTTGAACTCCTAAGTCACTTAAGTGCTTTTGAAAACCCTGTCATCTGTCTTTTACTTTTCAAGGTTTATTCAGAAAAACTGGAGATTGTCACCAAATATATATAGATCCACATGAACTAGGTGTAAAACCTTGTGAAATGTAACCTACGAGCAAATCAAATTTCCTTTTTCTGGCTGTAGAAGCCAAGCTGGTTGGGTAGAGAACTATGGAAGCCTGAGGTAGACCTGACCATCCACAACATTGCACACTGGTATGATCCAGGGGTTTGGTTCAGCCAGGAGTGGATTTTCTTTTGTTTTCTTTTGTATATTTTCTTTTGGATGGTTTCTCTGGCACCCAGGCGAACTGCCTCTCCCAAGTTCACCCATTGTAAGAGTAGCTGCTGAGCGTGGCAATCCGGCATGCTGAGTTTAATATTGGACGTCAGCCTCAATGCTCCATTGTGGCCCACAGTTTTCATTTTCACTCACAGCAAAAGTTCACCAGAAAAGAAGGGCCCTTGACTATGTTACTTATCACTCTAGCAGTAAGACCCCCTCCTCTTGCCACTTCCTCACCCCAGGCAAACTGGAACCAGGTTGATTGCTCAAGTAACAATTGACACACTTGTCCTTTGGGGGTATTTTTGATGTACCACACTTGTCTCCTACGCAGTGAAGTGCTTTCTTTCCATAATCTATTAACCATGGTAGCAGGGACCTATGCGCTTTTCCATTTAGGATCCCTGTTCCTGCACTGATAATGTTGTTGTGTTAACACTGTGCACTGTTCACCTAATGTTACCTTAATACTAGCTTGGCTGGGGGGAAAAAAACAAGGAAGGGTGAAATTCTCTCCAGTCACCCTCATAAAGTATGAGTGGACAGTGGAATGGGGGAGAATAAAACTGACTCTCCCCCCCAGGGCCTAGGAGCTGGGCCATCATTCCCCCACATTCTTTTCCAGGGACTGGTATAGCAGCTGCACCCCGTATGTGCTAATTGAATGAGAAACCACCAAATACACACATGTGCAGGTCCACATCCTCTCCCCAGGCCTGGCCTCAAACCACCCTGAAGCACAGGAGTCCCTGTGTGGCCACACAGCCTGCCAACCCGCAGGCATTCCCTGTGCGGGGTTTCCACAGTATGAAGGCCTTTGTGCCCCTCCTCCATCACGCTGGGGTAAATTTCATCCCGGCCGAGCTCAGCTGCTGTCGGTAGAGCAGAGATGAGGCCTACTCTTTCTTCCTATAATCTGTAGGCCCCAATATGCCCCTGCAGCAGCATTCTTTGCTGCTGCATAAGGAGCATGAATGGAGGGCTACCCCGCTGATGAGGCAGAGGGAAGTGTATATCCTTTGACGCAAAGGTAAATTGTGCAGAGCTAGGGCTTACCCTGACTCTCTGCTAGGCTGGTCTAACAGAGCTGTGTCACTAGCTGTCTACTGAAGCACACATATAACGTTTAAAATCAGGCCCTTCACACTTAATACAGTGGAAGCTGCTGACCTGCGGGTGGAATTCTTGTCCCTTGTTCAAAGCTTGGGTAAATAGCCTTCAGCACAGAGTGGGGGTGGAGGGGGTAAATAATCCTCCCCATCCCCAGTGTTGAATTAGGCCATCCAGTTTGCAGCTGTAACTACAGGCCATTGACAACCCATTCACTTCCCTTCACGCCCACGTAGGGTTTGTGGTCTGTGGATCTGCAGAATTCAGGGATGGGGTATTCCACTGCCAATCTCACCAGTTCATCTTTTCCTGCAGTTCATCTTCTCCTGTAGAGCTCACCTTATATTGCTGTTTGCAATGATATTGCTATAGAAACTCTCCACAGCCTGTCCCCTCAATACACAACCCTCTGTGCAATGGGTCTGAGTTTTGGGGCCTCCCGTGGTCCATCTGTAGCTAAGAGGATCTCAGAGAGCCCTAGAGCTGGCCAGAGTATTTGTGCAGTAGCCATTAAGATGGCCAGCTGGCTCTCCCGAGTAGGGTGAGTCCTCTGTCTGGCCTGCTGAACTTTTCTCTCTCTATAAAAAGACTAAAGACTCTTGCAAAACAAAAATACTGAAAAAGTAGATTGTCAATGTGTAAGAGTCTGTGTGTTTCCTAGGTGAAGGTGGGACAATGGGCACACACTGCATGGTATCGATGTCACAAAGGGAAGACCAAGAAGCTTCAGCTCCGGATAAATAAAAGTAACATTGATCCTTTTATTCATTTATTTCTTCCAGCTGGTATCAATGCATTAAACAGCTGAAAAACTGAAATTGATTCAAGGCCTTCAGTGCTCCCTGCCAAAAAAGCCTCCCGCAAGTATCTATTCTATATTGAATTACAGTCGGGAAAAGTTCAATAGGTTATTGCACAAACCGACAGCAAAAGCCGTCACCAATAGAATGAAAGAAGATTGTGCAGCCTCCCAGTGAGTTTGCTGCCTGAAAACAAACCCCCAGACTCTGACATTAAATCAGTTTAATTAAAATGTCCATTCTTTTAAGGGTCCATGTAGAAAGACATAGTTCAAAATATTCACATTTGCTTCCCTTTATTTCAGCCACCTTAATCCATAACTAGGTTCCTAAATAACAGTAGATTTTCATAGGTGCTGACCACTTACAACTCCAAATATATATCTAAAAGGTCAATTACAAACTCAGGATTAGCAAACTTTCAGTTCTGCCGTGTGCACAATTTAAGTGTGCAGTGCGTTATGCATTGCAGGGAGAGGCAGTATGGCCTAGAGGCTAGTACACTGGCCAGGGACTCCGAAAACCTAGGTTCTGGTTCCATCTCCACTAGTAGTTGGCTGGGTGACCTTGAGCAAGTCACTTCATCCCTCCTTGCCTCAGTTAGTGATACTGACCTCCTTTTTAAAGCTCTCGGAGATCAACTGATGAAAAGTGCTAAATAAGAGCTGAGCCTTATTATTGTAATTAAGATTTTGCACTATACTGTGAGGGAGATGCACATGTTGTGTGTAGTGTGTTTTCTTCATCAGCTGGAGGCAGAAAGCAGTTCGTTGTGATGGTGTGGGCATCAGGAAATGGGCCATGTGCATCGTGTATGACTGAAATCATGCCTTACCAATCTACTAGAATTCTTTGAGGGGATCAACAAGCATATGGACAAGGGGGATCCAGTGGATATAGTGTACTAGATTTTCAGAAAGCCTTTGACAAGGTCCCTCCCCAAAGGCTCTTAAGCAAAGTAAGCAATCATGGGATAAGAGGGAAGGTCCTCTCATAGATCAATATCTTGTTAAAAGATAGGAAACAAAGGATAGGAATAAATGGTCAGTTTTCAGAATGGAGAGAGGTAAATAGTGGTGTCCCCAGGGGTCTGTATTGGGCCCAGTCCTATTCAACATATTCATAAATGATCTGGAAAAGGGGGAAAACAGTGAGGTGGCAAAATTTGCAGCTGATACAAAACTACTCAAGATAGTTAAATCCCAGGCAGACTGCAAAGAGCTACAAAGGGATTTCACAAAACTGGGTGACTGGGCAACAAAATGGCAGATGAAATTCAATGTTGATAAGTTCCTACCCTGCTTTGAACAGAGTCTATTCTACACAGTATATCATCCAAGCCTAGCCCATTCTTAGGGTGTGGCTTTTTTGGTAACCTAAATAATAACAAACCATAATTCTTAGCATAAGCTTTCTCCCCACAACTGGCTGTTTGTAAGGCTTCCTTGCAGGGCCTCCTCTTCCCAGCCCCTACTTCCTTCTGCTCAAGGGAAACCATCCGTTGGCTTTTATTTCCTGGTTAGAACTAACAGGGTTTCCCTGCCAGCATGCAGTATGTGATTTGCATCTTTATTCAGGGTTCCAGCACCCGAACTCGGGGAAGATTCAAAAGCACATTTTCTCATTCCTGCACAGGGTACTGCAGTCCATGACTCTGTCATGGACTAAAAAGGGGCTTCATCTCAGTGCATCACGCTGATGCAAGAAGGTGCAATCTGGATCTCTCTGCATTGGCTGGGGTGGAGATGAGGGGTGATGTATGAAACACAGGTCTAGCCTATTCCATAGGACATGCACACCATTCAATAAATAGAATACTTATTTTTAAATTACATTACACTGCCCGCATACAAATATATGTAGAATTTTAGATGATAATCAATTAGCACACAGTGAGTGAAGGCTAGACTGAAATTTCATGGACTCCGCCCCAGAACAGGCAAGACATTCTACGGTGTTACTGGAAGCTGCAAATTCCCCTTAAAGAGCTGCCAAATGCAGGAAGGGGGTACAAGCAGTTTAAGATGCAGGTAAAAGGATTCCTGAAACCGACCAGTGAGGAAACCTAACGTAAATCAGCTGCAGAACATAATCAGCACAGCTCCACTCGGCGAGGGTTCCAAAAGGTGAACCAACACGTGGAATGCCAGAAGGGCAAGTCAGGCTTGGCACAAAGTCTTATTGACCACATCAGGGGGCCGGCTGGTGAACAGGCCCAAATAGAAAAAGAAACAAAGAGGAGGAGTGAGCTGTGGAAGAGAGCGATGTGAGCCCGGGAACAGAAAGTACAACAGCACATTGCACCGAAACACTGGAATTAACATCAAAGCAACAGTGGAGCAAATGAGCTTACAGCATGAATGTTAATGAAGCTGCTGCACTAATCGGGAAGGATGCCTCACTAGGGGTGCAGCATTGCCAGCGCTCATGATTTTATCATGAGTCTCACAATATTTGAGGCTTTCTAAAAGCTCCAGCTCCTGGAATTCTGTGGTGTCATGAGAATCGCAGCTTTTATTTATTTTATTTTTAAGTGTGTTTCTCGCCCCCATGTTTGTGCAGAAAACTTGAAATTGTGACCTGCATGTGCCCTAAAGGCTCAATAACTAAAAGGCAGATAAAGGGAACACGTACTGTATTATTTAAAAAAAAAAAAAACCTCTAGATTTTTAAGCCAACCATGTCGGGGAGGAAGCTGATTCATGCTGTTTTGTATACTGGGGGGTTGACAATACTGGGTCTGTGTGAAATATTTGTAACAAAATGCAAGCTTACTGAAGAGTCAAGGGGCCTGATTCTGATCACACTTGCACCAGTTTTACACCAGTGTAATGGCATTGATTTCAATGGTGTGATCCCTTGTCATGGGGCGTAGTGCCCCTTTAAAGGCATATCCTGTTCCAAGGTTTGACTCCTTTAAAGCCAAGAATTCTGGGAGTTGTAGTCCTTGGAAGGAGCACATGACTAAAAGGAAGCACTTGACTGTGTGTGGTCATGTGGGTGCAGACTGAAAGCGGGGCCTGCTATAAAAGAAGCAGCTTCTCTTTAGTAGGGTACAGAGCAGGGTTGAGGGGAAGGTCTGGATGGTGAGTTGTAGGGCTCTTCACATAGGTCTGAGGAGAAGCAGCAATTTGGCAGAGGACTGCAGGAAAATAGGGCGGACATATGTGGTTATTGCAACAGGTAGCCCTAAAAAAACAAGGCAGTTTTGAGATTAGAGAATGCAGCTGCTCTGAGAGCTAGGGTCCCCAGGCTAGTACCTGGAGAAGGAAGGGCATGATCCACTCCCTTGTGCCCTGATACTACCATAGAGCTGGGGAACTCCTACAGACAAGGGGAAGGACTTTGTTTGGGTAGCATTACTGATTGTTGTCAGTCTTGTTCTGGGATTCTCATGCCCCAGCAGCTGGAAAGCTTTGAGCTAAGCTACAGGGCTGGAGCAAAACTGCCTGCCTGGAAAGAGAGGTGGAAACTGAAGCAGTGATGAAGACATTCAACTTTCAATTATGCAGGTGCACATCCCACCTGACTTTTGCATCTGAATTACTGAGATTTACTGAATTACTCAGAATTATTGGGAACCAGTGCCAACAAATATTTTTTTAGCAGCTTGTTGCAAACTGTCAATGTCCAGACCCATTTTCATGGAAAATTTCACTAAAGTCAGCACACTTTTCAAAAAAGATCAGGACATTTTCCAGCTGATTTTTCAAATTTCAAACATTCTGATTGGAAAAGAGCTAAAGTGGGCCTGTTTTTCAAGCAAAGGTGGCATTAATTTCCATTGGAAACAGATTTCTTTTTTGTGCTAAAATACCCATTTCACCAAAATTGTGAATAAAATTAACTTTTGGATTTGTGAATTTTCATACAACAAACTGCTACCGTTTGTGTGTGAAATTCTGCAAAGCAAAAGATATGTATTTCTTGGAGGAGGAAGGCTGGTTTTGTGAATAAAGCACTAGGGTGGGACCCAGGAGATCTGGATTCAACTTCTAGCTATGCACAGATTTCCTGTGTGACGTTGTGCAAATGACCTCTCTCTCTGTGCCTCAGCTGGAGATAGTGGTACTAACCTAGTGCACAGAGATCTTGGGTTCATTTAACAAGATGCACAGTAATATGCTATATAAGTAGAGCTCTAGGCCGTCCTGCTACTCGTATTACGTGAATAAGGAAGAGCAGATACAGCAGGTTGAGGAAAGAGTAGCCAGACAAGACCCATGAAGTGGTACAGATGTTCTGGTGCTCCTCCCAATTTACAGTGGTTGAGAGGAGGGTCAGACCCCATAGTACCTTTCATCCCAGGATACCCACCAACTAACTGCACCTCACAGCATCCATGCAAGGGAAGTATTATTATCCCTACTAATAGGTAGGACAAATTCAGCTCTGATGTGACCTTCTGTGCCAGTGAACTTAGCCCAGTTTAAGTGACTACCTCTAGAATACAAACTAAGGAAATCATACCCTGATTTACACCTCATGCTTAGATTGTAAATTGTCTGGGACAGGACTATGTCGTCATATGTTTCTATAAGGCACCTGACACAGTGGACCTCCACCTGATTGGTGCTTCTAGGTTCTATAGAGGTAGTAATAAGAATTAACACACAACCCCATTGTCAATCAGGGCAATGCAGCTAGATTCCCTTGCCACTAGACCGCCCATCGGCTTGGAAGATATAGTTTTGTAATTCCTGGTTTGTTACAGGATCAGTTGAGCTCATGCCATGGACAACATGCTCGGCATGTTCTTTGACAGTGCTGCCACTGGTGTTGTTTAAAAACATGTAGCTCAGTCTATACCAATTGACAACGGTGTTGCTCTACCATAAGTTTTTCCAGTGACACTGGGCATAAAAGCAGCAAATAGAGTTGCATGGCCCATGAAATCAAGCTTGACTGATAAGCCATAGACTTGGTAGGAGTAGGACCTAGAGTGTGGCTGTTGCTGTTAACTTTCATTCCTGTGATTTTTACTTAGGTCATTACATGTGAGATTAAAACTGTGCTTTATCCCAGACGAGTAGCCTATGGCAACAGGCTGGGAAGATGAAATTTCACCCATAATACATAAAACATGAATTAAAAGAGCAAAAGTGTTAAAAATTGAAAAGGCGAGGTGGTGGAGGCACTATCTGAGCAAAGATCAGCTTGGCCTTTTCTCATTGCATGCTGAAGCAGGTCTTCGGGAGGCAGAGAAATAAAATCCATAGTTAAAATGTTGTAGCACAGCCAAGTTGATTCTTCTTCTTAAGCTCCTACGGAGACGCTCACTAAAAATGATCCTTCCACTGAGGCACTCACATACTGCAGAAATTTTTCAAAAACAAAAATGCACCCTCCATCTTCCCTTCCTGTTCTGGAGGTATGCAGTACTGCAGTGCAACTGGTGACCTGGCAGTGAACTGAAATGGGCCTAGACAGAGTTGTCAGGAGCATTTACTTGTTTTCTGCTAAATGTAGCTCCATTATTAATGCCTCTTGTGAAGTGGTAGTGCAACGAAAATGAAATCCCTGTGGCCTTGCCCTATAACTTTTGGAACAAGATATTTTTCCAGTCTTCTTTACTTTGTGTTACCGTTTCATGTATTCAATCAGTTGCGACTCATGTATGAAATGAAGTGGCCCAGCCCGCTGCCCACAGAAAATACACTGAGCTTTGCCATGCAACGTTGTTTGCTTTGTGCGGTATACATAGCCACATAAGTTAATTCAAAAACATCCAGGAAAGTGCACTAAAACTTGAAATCTAAAGTAAAAGAGTCAGAAAACTAAAGACTTAACAAGGAGCCAACTTTTCTCACCACAACCCACATTTTTTAAAGAACCTCTCCTATGGGATTGGTAATGGAATATGGAGCCCTACCCTGCTAAATCACCAATTGGAATCCCACCCAGGATTGTAGATGAGCAAACGTGGTCATCCTTTGAGTCTTTGGCCACCTATCTGAAATTATTTGTGGTTCTGGTACAGTTTCTAGTAGATGGGTGTCTGTGTCACAAAACCCGCCATCATCTTTGGCACCCTTGCTGGTATTCACATTAAAGAGGTATTGGATGTTGTTATGGCTTTGTTTGATGGATTAAAGAGCCCCGTGCTATCAGATATTGCTTACACGGGGAGAAGCTATCTGATCTAAGAGGGCTCTTTAATCTAGGTATAAAAAGATCCAAAGGACCAGAAATTGAAACTAGACAAATTCAAGGCACACATTTTTAGTAGAAAGGATAATTAATTCTTGGAACACCTTTCCTAAGGATGTGGTGCATTCTCCCTCACTTGAAGTCTTAAAAATCAAGATTGGATCTCTTTCTAAAAACGATGTTGTCCTTCAGCCACAAGTTATTGGGTTTGATGGAGGAATTACCTGGTAAAATTCTGTGGTCTGTGCTAGTCAGGAGGTCCAGCCAAATGCCAACAATATGCCCTGCTAGCCTTAAAAATCTGTGGGTGAAATCCTGGCCTCATTGAGTCTATGGCTAGAGACTAAATTACCTCTCTTCCACGCCTATAGAGAATCCCAGAAATGGGTTAAGGCACATTGGCTTGATGGTAGAACAAAGCAGAGATCTGACCCTGTGCTTGACTTGTTCTGTAGATCAAAAGAAGATTTCAGTTGCTTCGGCCATCAACTCACCACCTTTCATCAGTAGTAAATTCACCTGAACAAAATGGAAGATACTCTGTAATTCCACTTGTTAGAAAATCCAAGCACAGTTTTAAAGCTTCCACATTGGCCTGGGGGTGTATTTCACAATGCCCCCTGTCTCACACTGTGAAATGGCCCTGTGGTCTTGGTTGGCCCTGGTACATTTGCCTGCATTTTTACAGAACTTCCCACTGGCAAATCCTAATACAGGATGCCATATAAATGCCAGGTTTAACTGACATTCTGTTCCATAAAACCTTTGTTTTGATCAGCCCCTTTCCCCACATTAAATGTTTTTTTTTCTACATCTAAACCATTTCTCTGTGTGAGTCAAGCCAAGTGCTTTTATACTTCTTCCCTCCCTCTATCCTCCACGGCCCATGCCTCTGATCAGGGGCGAGAAGATTGCCCTTGGGGGCGCACAACCTCGAAAGGAGCTCAATCTGATGTCCTCCATATCAATGTGGATTAGATTTGCTTCACTCCCTTAAAAAGGTTCCTGACCCCCCTGCTTTAGTAAAGTAGCCAGCCTATCTTAGAGCAGCTAGATCAGGGGCCGCCACAATTTTCTGAACCATAGTACATCTCTAGTTCAAATGCAGAGTGAAGGGATGCTGGAAAGTCACTGACTTTTAGGTTTTATAAAGCTCTCTGAACAGACATGATTTTAGTCAAAATATTTTCATCTCTGACTTCGCTTTGCCCATGGCCCATGCAGTAAAAGCCGCAAGGCAAGAGCACCCACCTCTAAACAACTGAAGAATCAGCGTGAACATACAGCATTCCTCTGGGGGGAAGATTATTTGATTTTTAAAATGTTTTTTAATATATAAAGAATGTTAGACTTACACATCTCACAATCGTTTTTATCATGCCATTGGCGCTGAGCATCTCTAGTCCATGATCTAAGGTCTGACACAGGACAAAGCCATCAGATGCCTCTGAAAATATGCAACTGTTTGTCATGACAATTTAAGACTCTATGGAATGCTGTATTACAATTTACCATTGATTTTAAGACTGAAATTTGCAATATGAAAGCAGACGTGTCCAAAAAAGTATTGCTCAGCTCAAACCTAAAAGGACAGAGATGCAAGATTACAGCACTGAGATGCAGATCCTGGCTCCAAGCCCTTTCTTAGGAACCAGCTTTCACTATGCCTTGGGCTTTTGGTCTATCAGTGTCTAATGAAAGATGACAGTGCAGGCTGCCTTAGGGGCTAACGTGGGCAATTTCAGTTCTGGCATTTTAGTTTATCTTTAACCAGCAGTTTTCAAAAGGGTAGAGCTAAAAAAGAACTTGGCTTGGTCTCTCTCTCTCTCTCTCTCTCTCTCTCTCTCTCTCTCTCTCTCTCTCTCACACACACACACACACACACACACACACACACACAAAATTGTGACATAAAATGCATGAGGAGGTTTGTTTCATTTTAACTCCCTGAGATCCTGTTTCACAGGCAGAACAGCAAAGCAATGTCTGCATTATTTTACAAAGAATTAAACTTGGAGCCTGTTTTTTAGCTAGATGAAGTGGTTTCCTCCATGTTTTATGAATGTTAGTTTTAGTGCTGATAACATCTACTATATTCCTGACAGTAAAGGGCTCGACTTCTATAGTTTATTAATCCCCAAAGTTACATTCAAATGCTGTAGTGTTAAAGGGTTGGCTTAGGATCACCAAAGGCAGTAAATCCAGAACTAAAGGTTGCTAGTTCATCTTTTACTCACCACACTTTGCCCAGGTATTGCGGAGGGCAATGCTTCCCTGCAGTATGCAGATGTGAGTCCCATTCATACTATGCACATGTGTAACTGCCATTAACGTTAATGGGAGCTATGCCTCAGTACTGTTGGGAGAATAGATTCATCATGTAAAAACCTCCATAGCTCAATGTTTGTTACTTACGCACAATGGAGAGAGTTGAGCAAATCGTGTGTGTGTGTGTGTGTGTATGTGTGTGTGTGTGAAATAGGAGGTTATGATGGAACTATCAGTGCTGACACATCCATAGTCCATAACGCTACTGCTAAAAACAACTATGATCATTTCTTGCTGTGACTCATAACTAGATTCTGACACTGAATTTAACTTCTTTATTGGCATTTTTGATTTGAGTTTACTTGCTCTAAAATCCTGGATAACATCAACACACCAACTCGCGTCAGTGCTTTCTCAAGGGGCGGGTGGGCGGGGCGGGGCGGGGGGTCCAATCTGTCAGAAGCCCTGCAGGCAAAGTGGACTTGTATTGCAAAAACTTTTTCCAGGTTTGAATGGGTTAAAGCTTTTGTTGTTATTAATATCATTATTTCCATGGCAGAATTTCACTTTGCCTTTTTTCCCCCTGCTGCCTCTAGAGGACTCGGCGATTCTAGGCACAACTATAGCAGATGGTTTTGGTGATGTGAAGCACAAGGGTATCGCTCCCAGGAGCTGGTGAGGCAGTTAAGTTAAAAATGAACTGATGCATGCAGCATGCCACGTCCCCTTTTTTGGCCTACTTCAGACTGTTTCCTTTCGTACGCTCTCCAGCGAAAGCACTGTTGTATAAGCAGAAAGCTCGAGGTACATTCTAGTATTGCTCTACATTTTCTTCCATGATTTACAGGGTATTTATTGGTGGTTATTACAGGCCTGATCCAAAGCCCATTGAAATCAATGGGAGACTTCAAAATGACTTGAATAGGCTTTGGATCAGGCCCCTTATATACATAACAACTCATTGTTAGAGGGGAAAAGACCAAATGTTTCCTTAAAGCGAGTTAAACACAAATCAGAAATATAGTTACTGATTATTTCAACCAAGCCTTCATGTGCTCTACAAAGGACTATTTAGATGCCATTAAATATAAGCTGTGACCTGCTAGAGATCAAGAGAATAAAAAATCCACTTGTTTACATATTGTAATGTAAAACCTTAACCTTTTGTCCAAGGCAAATATTGCTGAAGTTGTTTGAGATCTGGAGAAGCAAATCAGTATTTTGTCAATATTAGTTTGATAAACAGAATTTGAGAAGAAAATATATTGCACATTGCAAATGAAAGCTGATTTCTAATAACAAAAATAATTAATTTCCTCAACATTATTTTCCTTGCTTGTTTTAGTTATCTAAAATCTAATATTGTAGACAGCTTTAGATTAAATATAGGGTGATATTGTTTAGCAATTTTCACATATCTCATTCATGGGGGCCTAGATAGTAGATCTGACAATATTTTCTTTTCCAAGTTGCTGTGCGCAGTGGATCAGTTTTATATTCTCTGACGATCTCATGGAAACAGTTCAACTAAAGAAACAGAAAATTATCCCTAAATTAGGTCTGGCTTAGGTTCAAAATCACAAGTTATGACCTATTGACCTCCCACTCTGAAGGGAACTTGGGCATTTCTCTAACAAACTACCAATGTGTGTGGGGGGGAGGTTTAATTTATGTTAAAATGGCACATCAGAGCACTGATGCAAATAACTAAGATGCTGCATGATGGCAATGAAAATAAATAAAAAGCATGTTAAGTAAAATAAAGATATGTATTGTTGAGTCTCTTATTTACATTTGTGAATGGCTCCTTCTCTGAAATTGGGCACCCAGCAAATATTGTTTAAATATAAATAAAATTATATTCTTTCATTGTCTATTTTAAAATCAGTCCATTGTAGGCATAATTTTCTTCAAGCCAGTTATCTTATTATTAATAATAATAAATGAGCTATATCTGCTCATTTAAAACAGGCCAATGACACTTGCTGCTTAGACACCAAGTCATAAAAAAGCACCAAAAATCAATGTGACAACTGTTTTGTGAGTTAAGGTTTTATTGACAAACATCATAAACAGGTCAAGCCCTGAGCAATTCCTTTTTTCTTCTAATAGTTAAGCCTCTTTTACATATGCACAGATAATAACTAATTTAATTGATGCTGACACTTTAATGTCTAAGTATTAAACAAAAAAAGGACAAGGGATATAATAAAACACTAACGTTAGCAGCCCTAATGGACCCAACATATAACATTGGCCATTGAACTAAACGTCTTGGGCCAAATGTATCCCTGATGTAATTCAACTGGAGGCAGTGATGTTTCACTGAGAATGGATTGGGCCCTTCTGGTTTAAATCAAGGTTTAGCCAGTGGCTGTTTGTGTTCTCCCAGGCAAATCACTGGATCTCTTGATCTTGCGGGCCATTGTGAATAAGGGTTTCTCACTACAACTGTAAACTCTCTCTCTCTTCCCTCACCCCTTGCCGCTTTTCTACGTGGATATTCAGCCGTGGTGCCTAGAAGCTTGTCACTTGGCTTAGATAACTAAATAAGAATTTGCAGTTAACCTCAGTATTTGTGGCATTAAAGGTATTGCCTATAGGTACTAAAAGGGAATACTGCAGAAAGAGCTTAATCCAACACCCATAGACAACAACACTGTATGCTACTGTGTATCCCTATACAGAGTGCAACTATATATATATATAGTTCAAAGCTATTCAAAAATAAGCCAGAATTTTTTTTTTAACATCAGCAAAGCTGCCTATTTTTCATTAGCCTTGTTTTGCACCAGTTTTGCTCAGACTTCAGGCTAGCATTTGTCAAAGTTATAAGCAATGGAAAACAAAGGGTTTCTATTGGAAAATGTTAGGCAACCTTAACAATAGACATTGCTACTGCGCCACCATGTCTCCTCTCTTTTATGCCCAATTTGGTGTAACTTCACTGACTTCTGATTTACACAAGTGTATGGAAAATAAAAATCCAGCCCATAATGGACAGTTATTATGCATAGAAGAGCTGAACCAAATTTTGAAATTTCAATGAAAAATTGACCATTCAAAATTAAAAATAGCAAAAGATGTGCTTATGTCTCCACCCCATAGTTAAACTAAGACAAAATTTGGCAAAACCCTTTCTTAGAGAGAAAACTTGCCCATATAACTTTCTCAACACCAATCACAGTTCTTGGTTGCAACTAGTTTAACAGTGGATCCAAACCCACAGTTTTCCTTTCACCATTGTTCCTTTTGCCACATTTTTGGTTCTTGTTATGGTGTCCCTCCTCACAAGCAACAGAGGAACTTGGATTAAACAGAAAATGAAAAATTCTAACCATTTCTGCAAAGCAGAGCATAAGAATCGGGTGATAACAGAATAAAAGGAAAAGCTCTGTAGCAATTAAAGCGGGTCAAATCCACCAAATGCTCGCAAAACTGGAATCTGAATTATTGCCTCCATCTTAAATGCATGACGTGTTAAAAATATAGTCTTATTGTTTACTGCAGGAATCTCGCAAGCAGGGAAGAATCATCGCAAAGTCATATGGCTGACTGCAAGATAAAAGATTAACAGTTAGATCCTCATCAGAAATGGCAATGAGAGTCTTGTTTAAAATGCCTACATAAAAGAACTCTCTTCTGACTGATTGCTGCATATGTATTTAAAAGAAAGACAACTACTGACAGGAACAAGCTAGCAGTAATTGGGTGTGCTTTAAATAACTATATTACTTTCTGCAACCAGGGATAACAAGTAAAAATCGTGTTGTGTGTGTGTACATGGCATATTTCAGCTTAAGGAAAAAGCCTGCTAGGGAAAACTAGTAGATTGATAGATCAAGTTGCATCTTAGAATTTCTTCTGTTTGATTTCAGTGCTGCTACAAATTGCAAATGAAATATCATGTGTACTGTAAACTACTTTCCTGTACAGTAACACATTTGCTACCACTATGGCTCTTATTTAAGCATTTGACTACAGTAATTGTTTTATACATTAACTGTACTCCCTGATGGTTGGTCTATTATCTTTTTCCAAAATGGTGCTTGCACATATTAGCAGCTTGATTATTTGTTTTATTAACAATTTCAACACTGTGTCAGCATTGATTTGGAGAGCAATGTGCTATTGCTGGTGACAAGGATTCAGTGGCATAGTTTGTTAAAAAAAAAAGCTTCACTACTTAGCTCACTGATTAGTGCTAACAATCTTCACTCAGGCAAAACTGCTGTTGAAGTCAATGGGACTCTTGATCTTGATTTTAGCGGTATGTTGAAAATACGTCTGATCAAGACAGTTCACTGAGGATAAGCAACTGCATTCAGCTGGAGACCAGAGCCAGAGCAAGGCAAAAGTCATTTGAGGAAAGCAAGAGTGAACTGCTGGGTTAGAAAGATGGACAGGGATACACAAAAAGTCAGATGCCCAGTGATACACACACAGCTACACACACTCTGTGTATGTGTGTGTGAGAGTGAGTGTGTATATACACACATACGCTCAAAAAAAACAGCCCATTTTTCTCTAACTGTGCACTGATACACTTTATAGGAAAGCAATTAATAATGTAAATGGAAAGCAGAGGAGAATGCAGGCAAGTAGATGCTAAGCAAGCAGACAGTTATAAACTTTTTTGTCAGGGTCCTCAGCTCCTACACCATTGCAAATATAAAACTGCATTACAAATGATCCAAAGCCCATTGAAGTCAATGGTAACCTTTCCATTGACTTCAATGGACTTGGATCCACTGCTAAAATGATACATTCAATTTCTATGTTCTAACAACACAACACATTTGTTCATGTGTCATTTCTGCCAGTAAAAGTAAAATCAGAGTTTGATGCCAGCTATTTACTATCTTCTTTACATCTGTGAGGGCTTTCTTTCCAATTGAATTTCCTTTCTGTTGATGCTTAATGTTAATTACTGCATGGAAAGGAAGTGTTCTTTAAAAAAGGCTGACTGTTTAAATTCTGATAAATTATATGCACCTTCCCCTTTCTGACTGATAGATATATTGTTCAGCCACACCACCATCACAGCAATAAGTATATGTACTGTTATGGGTCATGAGTTTAAAAATTAAATCAAATGCAGAAATTGAGTCTTGACAGAATCTGAAGAGATAATGTCTTAGCTTCCCCAATTATGCAGTTCAACATTTGGATAAATCATCTGAAAGTAAGTATTTAGCCCCGTTTTTCATAATCGCTATTAATGAGAACAAAATGGGAGCTGAGGGCAGAGGGAGAGAGTTTTGACAAGATAAATAGTATATGAGGTGGTGTTGTCAGCCACAGAAAATCAAGGACGCTTAACCCCCGAAACAGCAGGGGGGAAATGCAGAGAAAAAAGAGGAACTGATAATGTGTCATTATTAGTAACAATCTGTATGCCAGGAAGTTTTCAAGCCGGGTGTAGAAAAATGGCTCAGAACACAGCAATGTCGGGTGATTCCCTCCTGAGGAGTGGAGCTGACCACAATGAGCTCCTATATTTTGAACATCGCTGATTTTCTCCATGCTTGGTGGCAAGTGGTGTTTAAAAACATGCTAAACAATCCATTTTAAAACACCACTCGTTATCCCTCTCTGGACAAGTGCCTGTGGTTTTAGGACAGGCAGCTGTAAATACCTTCCAGATACTGCAGTGAGGACCGTGGTATAAGAACCTACGTAGAATGACATAGAATAGACCTTCGGCAGGAGGCTGTCTATTTACTTAAAGACAATAACAACACAGAAGAAATTGACCTGCCAACCCCATGTTTTTATTTAGCATCCACACCAGGACACGTCCTAAATATGCAGTGCTTGAATGAAGGATGGGCAGGAATAGGCTTTGCAGTCATTTTCTAGCATTCTTTTCCCCCTTTTAATGCTTAACCACTTGAAACATCTTTGGGGAAATTCTTCTTACAGAATCGCTTAAGAAATGCCACGTTTCTGAACTGAATTCATTTTTGGTCCATTTTGTCATGTATCTAGCACTCACTGAGCCAAATCAATTGGCTCTAATTGGCTTCAAGATCTGGACCCTGATCCACGCCTCTCTTCATATGAAAGATCAGTGCTCCACACCTGTGCTAAGTTTGGCCTGCACCTGCACTTGTGTACTCTGTATCTGTACTTGTCTCAGGGAGTATACAGTATATTTGCAAGGCAATTACCTTGCTCAGATATAACAACTGGTTTCTAAAGTAACAGAACTCTAGTAACAACTCAGTTGCCAGTTAGAGCTTGTTTAGAATTCCTTTTGCCTAATGCCAGAGCTCAGAGGCTTAGATATAAATAGCATCTGAGCCGCTGAGCTTTAGTATTAGGCAATAGGGATCCTGAACAAGATCTAACTAGAAACCAAGTTGTTTCTGTGTTGCTTCCGATCAGAAGACATACTCCTAGTACACAAACTACATTGTCACATTGCTGCATTGAATTACAATCACAACATCCCCATTAAAGTCAATGAGAATTTTTGTCATTTTACAAATACACCCTGTGCAACTCTGAAAATCGAGTTTATATTGTAAACCTCTGTTTTAAGCTATAAATACCCTGGCAACCCATGGGAGAAGGGACCATTTTGATATCTCATGCAACATTAGCAGCTAACAGATTAAGCACATGGGGCCTGAGAGATTATCTCCTTGACTCAATATAAGCCAGGGATTCAAACAAACAGCTGGCTGGGTCCCCAAAAATAAAAACATTGGATTGTGGCAAGCTTCAAAGTGACTGGTTGACTCGGGGTGGGTTGGGTCTTTTTCTCCTGCTGGGTTAGAGATGCAGAGGGCAAAATGAACAGGGAAACAAAAACAAAAAATACCACCCTCTTCCAAAAGTCAGGAAAGCAACTAAAACAGCCCCAGAACGTATGGAGGAATCAAGGGCAGGGTCCCCTGCAGGTTTCAGTTGTGCAAGTAAATATTAATCCGGGGGGGGGGAGGAGAGATATTGGGGGCTGAGATCAAAAGAGCCGTTCCCGTTTCTATAGGGAAAAGGAGGGCTTTGATGTCACAGAATCTTCCCTGCACCGCCTAATGAACTGAAATTGTGACACAGTGACATCGTGGAAGATTTGAAAGCACTTAGTACAATGACACGTCTTTGGGTTAGCTTTCTTTTTCTTTTCTTTTCTTTTTTTTAAATCAGCCTTCTTTATGACCCAGCCTGCGAAAAGGAAGGGGGGCAGGAATTGACTATTAAGTTGAAATATTGATGAGGGAGCCAGAGAGGGCTTTAGGCAGTGACAGGCGAGCGTTTTAGTCTGGATCACATAAAGGATGTTACACTCCCAGGCAAGTTAAAGAATACCAGCGCCACTGACACTCTGACTCAGGCAGATCAGATAAAGATGTAAACAAGAAGGGAAGTGGCGTAAACTTTCTCACCAGCCCTGTGAAGAACATGAAGAGGGGGCAGAAACATGTATTGGATTGGATAGCAGGCCAGATCCTGCAGTCCTTGCTCAGGTCAAAAGAGTGAACTGTGCACTAGACTTCACGTTCCATATTTTCCAGCATCCAGCTCAAGTCAATTATTATTATTATACACACACACACACACACACACACACAGGGCTTGATGCTGTGCCCATTGAAGTCAATGATAAAGCGCCCACTGATCTCAATGGTGCAGGATCAAGCACAAAAGGGATTTCTGCTTAGGTGGCTAACTAGCCGCCCGATGTGCCCAGAGATATTGGCCGCTTTGCATGGAGATTGCGGTGATGGTGTCTTGTATATTTCCACTCGCTTCTCCCTGCAGAGAACATGCCCACACAGGGTGATATTTTTCTATGTATCAGTCAGATTCCAAGCTTTTACTGATTGCCTGTGACAATCTCTCTGGTTCTAGGTTTTCAAATACCAAGTCTCAGTTTGGGCCTGTGGAGGCAAAGCCCCCCACAGAGAAGGGCAGGGGGAAATATTAAACAATGAGAAGTCTGCCAGGAAATGTTCAGCAGGTGGGGAAATGTTTCCTATAGGACTTTTCTTACATGGATTTTTCATCCTGGCCAAGGCAGCAAGGATAGAGTCTGAATGGTTTAAAAAATCCCCCACAGCAAAACCCTACCAAAACAAAACACTCCATACACAATGAGCAAAAGAACAAACCTCACATGACGGATGTAAGCTATGTTACTTAATGTACAACTGGAAAGCACTCAGATAATATGGTCATAAGAATAGTAGAAGAACCAATAGAATAGAATAGAATAAAACCTTGATGAATTTCACGAGAACCCAGAAGCAGCCAGGGAGTCTGAAAAGGAGGAGTGGATTTGATTTTGTTAAGGACAACTTTTCTGGTGGTTCAGCATTACGATTCCGTATTTACATGAGGTAAATACCAGGCTATATAATATTATAGTCTGTGGGAATCTTTTTCCTTACGTCCATTAGGTAAGGTTTAAATTCATATGGGGAGAGAGAGCATTGCCATTGAAAAAGAGGAAATAGAAAAAAAAAAATCTGTGGCCCACAGTCTGTTTTCAAGTCTGCAGCTATAAAATCCGTAGGGAGTCCATCAAAATCAGTGGATGCCCTTTGGATTTTCATTGGTGTAACTGATTATCTTAACCAGTATTGCTTGCCAGGAGTGAGGAAGATTAATTTTGCTATTTTGGGTGTCTTTCAACTCCTAACATGTAGCTTCCTCACAAGGAGCCCCTGATAGCTGATACAATACTATGAGATACCATAGTAGTTCTATAGCCTGTCAGTTACACCAGGGTTAATCTAGAGTAAATCCAGTGGGTTTAGCCAGATTAACCCTGGTGGGACTGAGAACTGCATTTGACCTTGTGTAAAAGAAGAGGGTTTTCAATGGCAGAGGACAAACTGATAGCATTAGCCACGCTAGGAGATCCTTTTATCTTTCTAAGCAATTCACAGAGGCCAAAAATCAGGAAAAGATAAACACCAAGATAGCTATTTTAAAGCAGGCTGGGAAAAGAAATGCTAATCAGTCATCTGTTTTAATTACATTATAGCTAATTTGTTTAGTCTATTCCTTGGACTTGTTTGTATTGTGAAAGCACTGTGTTGTCTTGATGCAAAGACGCTATAGAACAAATGAGGATGACCTACATTAAAATGCTGCGCCTTTTATGAAAGGAACCGACCATTGAAATCAACTCTTCATTTAAAAGAAACAAAACACAGATAAACAAAAAGAGCCTTGCTTCACTGAGCGTGTGGTTTGAGCTTTCTCTTTGCCTAGGTTGGACAACATGCCCATTTTTAACAAGACACTGTGGCCTTGCCATGCTGGGAAAATACTTCTCTAGCTAGCTAGCTATGTTTCTGTGTACAGGGCAGGCAGGCAACCCTCTCAGATCCACAAAGGGAGGCCTGGTGGATTTGAACGGTGTCAGGATAACATGGGAGGGGGGCTGATTCCCTAAAGAAAGACGTATGGAAATGTGCCTTTCTTATTTAATCTGTGGAAAGTACATGGAGATTTTCAGTGTAGGCCATGTTGCTTTAGTGGGTTTCAGCTAAAGGTGCTGCTTTTGAACGCAGCTTCCCTAAAGTCTTCCCAGTCGTGTGAATAAAAGGTATAAAGAGAAGATGGTTTCTATAGCTTATACAACCCAAGCAATGAACAGCAATTTCTTGAGTAAGGAAAATAATAAGAATCCTATGGCGGGGGATGTCAAAGTAGACATATGGGCATGCAACAGCCAGTTTAATTCAAAATGGAATTCGTTCAGCTGATTATGTGATATGATGTGTGCACGTGTGTGTGTGTGTGTGTGTGTGTGTGTGTACACGGCTCAAATGCACAGTTACTGGTGTGCAAGTGCTAAAGTGGAATTTATTTTAGCTTATAAATTCTTTGATCAGGGACTGTCTTTTACTACATATTTGTACCTGTTTGCCAAGCACAATGGACTGTGACCTGGGTCAGGCTTCTAGATGCTGCTGCAATAATAATGTTTAATAATTCAATGGGAAAAGTCTCATCTTAGGTATTCGTTTAGGGAAACTGATGCAACTTTGATAGGAAAGGGTTTGCTGTGGCTGTGGTTTGCTGTGGCTTCAGATTTGGTGGTTCTGTGCAAAGTCACACACTGAGCATTACCCGTAGCTGTGCATACGTGTCAGAAACAATACGCAGCCCTGCTGGCGGGACCATCGATCTGTCACTGTCACCCACTTAAAGAAGGGGAGCGAAGGCTGAAGTGAAATTAGCAAACACTGAGCATGGAAGAGAGAAATAATCTATAGGTATTATACATCTCAATGAAGTATGATTCCTTTGTGAATTACAGTATCATGCTTGCTGCCAGAGAGTCTCATGTTATGCCATGTCAGCACTTCCCAGAATATTTAAACAGCTAAGAAATGCAAGGGACGGAAGAACCCAACATGGGAGATTTCATTAAGGATCAAATCCTTGAAAGGCGCTTTGCTTTTGGCTTCAGTGGGTACAGAGTCTGGCCCTTACCTCTATAGGAGCAAGAGAACAACTAGATGATTTCAGTGGTTAGGATTTCAGTGTATCTAGCAGGATTGACATCCGTTCTGGGCTATAAATAGGGCTTTCTGGCTATGCCTCCCCCGTAGAAATCTCAGAGGGGATGAAGGCCCAAGATCTGGGTGTGTGGCACATTTCCTGCACGGCCCTGGAGAGACTCTCTGAGAATGTGGGATTTGTTCCCACTGCGGTTAGTGATTTGAATTCTCCAGGATTTTGTCACGAAGGGGTAGCTCCATCCTCCAGAAAGCAAGGCAGAGGGAGGAGGAGCCTCTCCCATGTCATACCACAGTGCTGCTGCTGCTGCCTCTCAAAGCTGTTACACAACAACCCTTGACTCTATGTAGGGCAGATTTCCCTTCAGAGGTGCCATGCACCAAATCCCACTCCACTGAGATTTCATAGAAGCTTGATGACTTTTTAAAATGCAGATTCCACCCTCCTACCTAGTTAACCCATGCAGTGCCAGCCTGCTAGTACTCTAGAAATATTTAGAACTATCACAATCTTAAAACTTTGCAACAAAACACAGAATCTCAGTGAGATTATTTCAGTGTGCTTATAAACTATGATCTGTGTGGAATTAGAGGAGACATTTTGGTGCCTTATGGCAGTCATTTTCTCCATCTTTCTTCTGTCATGAAGCCCTTAATAGTCAGGTCAAAGAAGCATTATTTTGTTTAGCGTTAAGGGTGTCATTAAAATTCAATAAGCAGAAAGTAGTTGGGCTGGGGGGGGGAGGAGGTTGTTTGTTTTCCTAGAAAAAGTTCATATTTAACAAATAAAATCCGATGTGGGCCCAACATCCCGTTCATCTGTGATCCTCACCAAAAGAAAATCACGCTCATTGCAAGGTTAAAATTGATCTGATTCCGGATTTGGCTATTTCCTTTAGCACAAGGGGGATTGTTTAAAAGATTTTTTTTCAAGCAAGCCCTAACAAAAACCACAACGTACACTCCACTCCTGTTGTTGAATTCAAAACTAATGTTTAAATTAAAGGTATGAAATCTGGATTTGATTTGATTTGTAATAGAGAAGTTTAAGAAATGCCCTGTGACAGGCTGCAGCATCTGTCCCCCCTGACTCAATAAATAAATGTTCCAGGAATTTACTGTAAATTGTGAAGAAGCACCTCAGACTTTCTACTGCAGATACTGGAAGCCTTGGCCTCATACACCAACCAAGCACTGCTTCTTGCTATCAAACCCCTTTCCTGATTGTTAAATGCATAATAGAGTTGACTGCAGGAAGGCCATTGTAAATTAGCCCCAACTCACAGGGCATTAACTGTAATGGTCTGTTGTTGCGATTGTTTTTTCAACAGTAATGGGAGCAGATCCTGGCACTGTGAGAAATGGACTTGTCCTTGTCCCTGGTTTTGTTAAGTGGGCTATGGAGGAAAGAATCCAAAATAAAAATTACAACCACAACAAAAAGTGTCAGGAAGCCCAGATCTTGCTTTCCAGAGAAAGAGAATTGCTCCTGCCCCTTCTACGGCTTCCCTGCATACAGGCTATGCATAAATCCATGTTAGTCCATTAATAGATCAGACCTTACATTTCAAGGTAAAGGTTTCTAATTTGGGTGATGCGCCTTGCTGCCTCTCCCTCTGCAGCCCTAAGATGGTGCTGCCCTCTGCTGTCCCCTTTAGAGAACTGCAGGCATGACAAAGGCGGGCGGGGGGGGGTGGAGGTTGCATTGGGACAGTGTCAGCTCCACTCAGCATCACAATTCCAGTTGCCATGGAAACAGAAAAGGGGGCTGCTGCAAAGGCTTTTGGGAAGGATGTGACTGCAGAGGTGCAGCTGAATGTCTCATTGCCTTGCAAGAGAATGGGGTGGGGAGGGTGCAAGGAAGGGAGTGGGAATGGCAGCTGCCGGGTTAGGAATGCAAATTCCCAACCCCCCCCCCCACCACCACCACCACCTCCCTTCCCCAATCATCACCATCAAATAAACCCTAGCAAAGGCTCCAAAGTAATTCAGAGACTCATAGAAGTTAGAGATGGGAAAGACCTAGTAGAGCCCACTCCCTGGGCCGGTTGGTTCGCGACAGTAGCTTTGCCCAGTCTGATTTTAAATGCCACCAAGCTTGGGATGAAGTGAACAGACAGGGTACCCAGGGAGCAGGGATGCACTAGTTGGTCTCCAGCCAACCCCCTCCTCCACCCAAGAGATAACTGCTTCTGAGAGCAGGGCTGTCACGTGGCCAGAGTGACAGTGCGGACATTAATAACACTATTTATATTGCTACAACCTAGGCTTACCAGGGACATAATTAGCAACCCCATTAATTCCACCTAGGCTTAGGCTTCCTAATTAGCTTGCTTCAGCCTTCTTTCAGAGCAATATTTCTACTATTAAGCATCCGTAGCAGCGTAAACCCATGTGCTCAACTATCAGGACTCACTTCAAAAATAATTAAGTGCCTTTTGGAGATGACTCGTACAGTACAACAAAGCGAAAAAGGGGAAACAATCCTGCAGCAGAGGGACAGATAATTGGAGCCAGTAGCGAGTGTAAAAAGGCAAGTAGCTGCAAAGGCGGATGGTGGTGTTTGGATTTTTTTTTTTTAAGCATTGTTTCTTTGGACAGAAATTTGGCTTTTGAGCAGATTTTCATTCCCATGTTAGGCACCTCCATAAAAATGTCTTGTCGCAGGGAAACTGCCTGCCACCACCAAAATATCATTGGATTCAAGGTGATTTATTTGTATTTTTCCATCACGCTGCTTTGCTGAATGCCGGATGGCTGAGCTCAGATTTTACCCATGCAAAATCCTTGAGGCACTAGTCTGACTAACGCAGTTCGAAACCATGACAAGAAAACCTGCTTGCCTGCTTTAAAAGTCTTTCCCCTGACTCCCTAGCCCGGAGTTGGGATGACTAGAAATAAGAAAAAAAACCATCTTGCTGCCTGATTAGTATGCACTTCGCATCCAGATGGAGGAGGGACACATATCCCAGCATGCACCTGGTCCAAAATTGCAGACCACTGCTAGTGCTGCAGTGGCCATCTGGTTAGCAAACAACAGGCCAAACAGTTTAAGCATAACGTCATATAATCCACCATGGGGGGGGGGGGGGGAGGGATGCAGAAATGCCAGTAAGAAAGAAGGGAGAAAAAATGGTTTGTGTTATAGGACATGCTCTGTAGTAGAGAGCTAAAAGGTACAGTACCGTCCTACTGCAGTGCTTCTGTGCAGAGAGGACGGTTATGCATTACCAGCCACAATCTATTATCCCCGGTTAGGTAGATGTGACCCATCCGACAGTAAGCGTGACAATTTTGTCTCATCCCAGCAATGAGATTTTTATTATGGGAAACGCTAACTGCTGTCATCACTCATTGACTGCACAGAAAAACATTAAGGTTTGCAAGGATTTCCCCCTCATAAATTAGTATCTTCCAGCTGTTTCAGTCTATATAAAATCTCTTCGATTTCTTTGCGTATTGCTTTATGTAACCAAACATGAGAGTGACTCATGCTAAATAAAGTTATTTGTCTATGTAAATTAATATAGCATATTCTCTCCTGAAATATAGAGTTATTTGTCTCTGGAGAAATCATGTTAAAGACTGACATAGTGTAACCCTATGCATTTGCATATGCAGATATGTCTAATTATTCAACTTGCAATTAAAGGCTTGTGTGTCAGCAAATGAGACTAATTAGATACATTTATCTATGATAATCAGCTTTATTACAAACAAAATAGATTCCCCTTCACTTCACAAGGAAGTGATACGTGTTGGCTGGAGGTAGCTGGTCAGAGGGGCTTGTGAACTGGAAATTGCTGATGGAAGCTTCCTGCCTGAGTCATGCGGGCACAAGGTAACAGGGACCTACAGTCACTTCATTATGCCAGAGGGAAAGCAGAGGGGGGCAGTTGTAATCGCTTCATCTATTTATCTTCTTTGCTTTTGGAAATGCATTTAAAAAGCTATTGCAATGGTTTATTCTTTACTCTAAAGCAGGTCACAGATCCAATATAGCTATCAAAAGCCCAGAAATGGGGTAACATTTTCAAAGGCACCTAAGTTCAAAACAAATCTTACCTCTGATCGGCATGAGCTGGGATAGCAATAGAATAGGATAGACACCTAGTTTTGCATAGGATGGCACTGCATGATCAATGATCACTTGATCATTACCTGTTAGGTTCACTCCCTCTGGAGCACCTGGCATTGGCCACTGTTGGAAGACAGGATACTGGGCTAGATGGACCTTTGGTCTGACCCAGTGTGGCCATTCTTATGTTCTTAGACAATTCGACTGCAGATTTGTTGGCTTTTGAAATCTGCTAGACTGGGGGTCACTTATCAGCAATAACAGTCATTTTCTATGGATCAAAGCTTACAACCAGTAACACATATGAAAAACTAGTTGGGGTTAGGCAGAAACTTTCCCAGGGAGCAGTTTATCTCAGAACTGCCTAGGACAGGGTTTCTTGATCTGGATCAGATGGTACTGGCCACTGTTGGTGATAGGATATTGGACTAAATGGACCAGTGGTCCGAGCCAGTCTGGCAATTCCTACGATCATATTTCCCTATTTGCTGATGCACGTTTGCATCTTGTAGAAGAAAATGCCAGATAACAACTTTCAAATATCTCCCCTAACTAAAAAGCATGATTAAAATGAGAGACGTGGCTGAACCCAAAACTACTGATCTGGGTCCTCCTAACTCCGGGACAGTTGGAAAGGCAGATCTGGGGTCTGCAGCATGGGACAATCTCGACTAACACTGCAACTGGAGGAGGAAGAAGGTTCTTCGCCATAGACTCCCTGTGTGACCTTGGTTAACTCACTTAGACTCTCAGTGCTTCACGTTCCCACCTGTCAAATAGGGTTAATGACCCTACCCAACCTCACAGGGGTATTGTGAGGTTAAATACGTCAGCCTGTGAAACCGTAAGAAGGGCCACAGAAGTACCTAAGATAGATAAGCATGTCCTGGTTCGCTTCTGAGGGAACAGGGGGACACATCCATATGCACACACCCCTCATGTAATGTGTGTTACACATGCACCCAAACATAAACTCCACTGAAATGCAACCATCTCTGGGGTGAGGGCAGCAGAAAGAACACTATAACAGTGGCGGGGAAAGGGATAAGTTGGTTAAGGACATTGGGACAAACCCTTAACTGAAAAATACCTTGAGGTTTAAGCTCTGCACATGATATATTCAGCAAAGCTCAAACGTCGGCTACATGGAATACGATTTCATATTCTTGGATGGATGTAGGGCTGGGTTGACACTGCCAGGGTTTGGACCTCTGATTTCAAAGAATCTGGGTCTTTCTATCATGGCACCTTCTCTATTCAGTGAATACTAGAAATACTCCTTATCAGTCACAGCATGGCCATATGGTTAGCAATAATGCAAAACTTAATTGTAAATCTAGTCTGGATCTATTGTAACAGGTAGGGTTCTAAGACTGCTTACACCAGTTCCATTACTCTGATGCTAGAAGGATCACATGTTTTGACAGGGTTGGGTTCTCACAGCATTCAGCTGGCAAGGAATAGAAGATTAAGTAACAGGGAGCAATTAAAGGAGCAAACCACCCCCTCTCATGGAACAAGAGGGGAAATTCATAGGGAAAATGCTGTGCAGTTCACCACAGAAAGCTTTCGATGCAGCTGTTTGCAGCTGTACAGAGGGGACAGGCAATAAGAGAGAGAGTGAGAGAGAGAGAGACTTAGGCTGCAGTTTCCCTGAATTCTTGCGGGGAATCTGTGGATCCAGGGCATCTGCTAATAAGAAATTAGGCTCAGCAGAGACACTAAAGACTGAACAGATATAGAGACTGACCTGCCCTCTCACACATACAGAGGTGATTCCCTCCAGGCCAAGCTTGAAATATGTGTGGAAGGTGGAATATGGATATTTTAACTGCCACGCCCTGTAGAGGGGGACAATATCCTTAAAGGCTGTCAGTGAAATATCTTTTGTGAGCACTGAATTCACTTAAAAAACATTAAAAGTGGCTGAAAAGCCAGTTCAAATATCTGACTTCTTCACTGAAAACACTTGCTGTAATTGGTCTCCGTATGCTCATAAGCACCCTCAGTCTACCATATATTCTTATTGTGACATAGCAGCCCATTACTACTTCATAACCGTCTTGAAGCTCGAAGGCATTTATACAACCCTCATCACTCGAATATCCGGGCACCTATCTCCTTTAACCTTTTCAGATTATTTCTATATTGCAACTATTGTACCCCAAAATAATATGAATGACTCATCTACCATGGACAACACTTTCAAAAGCAACTTCTGCAATAGCACCCATGATTTTGTGCCTTCCCAGATTTTATTTCACACATAGCGTTTGCATGCAGACTAAAGCTCTGATTTGGATGCACAAACTGCATTTGCAGACGGAAACTGGGCAGTTCATCTGCCTGTATGATTTGCACGCAGCATCCTAAGGGTTTTTTTATATGCACCAAAATTTTACAGGTGAAGAAATGCAGGTGCAAAAAGGTGGGGGCAATTTTAAAAAGTCACTTTAAGGAAATCTGGCTCCCAGCATTAGATTTTTAAAAAAGTTCAGCTCCCAGTTTGGAACCTCAATAAGGGCCCGATTTTCAAAAAAGCTCCGAACTCCAAGCTCCCTTTTTTGAAAATCAAGGCTAGATTTTCAAAAGCTCTCTCTTCCCAATGTACTGAACATTTTTGAAAATCTGATCACTTTGGGGCAGGGACCATTTTTTTGTTCTGTGTTTGTACCGCACCTAGCACACCCGGTCCATGGCTGGGGCTCCTCAGTGCTAGCACTATTCAAATAATAATACTAATAATTAGCATCTGTCCCTCTTTAACATATGGACCCTGTCAAAACACTCTAGGGCTAAATCTGGTGATCCTTATTTAGGCAAGACTCCCATTGCCTTCTCTGGCAGCATCCAATTAAGCTACCATGTGGTCAAATCACTATCAGCATCTTGGGAGGTGGAGGCTTATCAGAGGTAAATAAGCATTGTATAACTTTCCATAAACGCATAACAAAATAACAACAGGGAAATGAAGTTAAATGAAACTGTTTCAATAATGTTAAAGGTCTGATTTCAATCAACGAAAACTAGGAAATTCAAAGCCTTTAGAGGCTGTTGCTTCATTTTAACTCACTCTGTGGCTCTACTCCTTTTCACAAAGCAATGAGTTAAAGGCATAGTGGCAGACTCATAGTATGTCTGAAATGTACTTTTTGTGTTTAATATTCACTGAAATGGTCGACACTGTTGGGTCCAGTTATTGAGAGGAATAATAGTTTTCAGTTTCATTGAAGCAAAAGATGTAATATAATTCCATTATCTTTTTCTGAAAAAATAATCCGAAAGAAGCAGGACAGCAAAATGGGGGTGGGGGCAGGGAAAGAGTGATTCTATGGACTCTGTTAATTATGTATCCATCATATAAAATAGCAATAATAGTATCATAATTTTTCATTAAATAAGGCAAGTGAATTTCTGCAGTCTCCTGGTTCCAAGAAAGAAATGGCTTTAAAAATTCCACTCACTCTATTTCAATGATGCTAACTAATTTTAGGGCAATTAACACTAAACTGTGGTGTCTGCTAACCAGGGACCTGGCAAGTCCCTAATTCAGAATCGATTTGTGCAAGGCTTCACACCAATTCTGAGCCTTGTCATTGATCACACACACACATCGTACATAAAACACACACAAATAAAATACAAATATCAGCTAAGAAATTAACAAGATGTAACATTAAATATATAACAATATACAATTACAATCATAGACAACCTCATCAAATCGGGTAAACCACCTGTGTATATAATTGATCTTAGACATTATCACCAGCTATCTGAATCCATACCTGTCATCTGATGGAAAAAAGGCAAATTCCCCCAAAAGTGTATTCCCTTAACTGTTTGGCAAGCAACTAAACTTACCCTCAGCAAGTGAGTAGACTTGTTCTGCATTATATGATCTTTGGATCGAATCGTCAAATTGCCTCCAAAATTGCACCTGCTAAATTTGCAAGTGCACTTATTTGCATGGAACCTTTGTGCATGCAGATTAAGTAATAGCACGCATGTCTGTGTGCACAGCTGTTGGGACGATTTGTAGGGTCTTTTTGGCAAATTTAGGGCCCTATCATGCACATCTTATTCACACAGATAGGCTAAGGCCTCTAGTAGGTGCGTTTTTAGTGAACTTAGTGTGGCCCTCTACATATTAGAGATGTGCTAGAGAACTGAACTTTGATTCCAAGGGACTGGCCTCAGCTCCTAGGATCTAGGCCTAGCTCTGTGGTTTTAGTTCCAGGTGGGATCCCAAACCAAAAAGGCATCCGTTTTCCAGCTCCAGTTTGGATGCAGTAAAAAATCTCACAAGAACAGTGGCCTCATGAGATTTCAGACCCAGATAGACGAAATCTCACAAGGGTTGCCATTCTGCTCCCACTGGCCATTATGAAACCCCTACACTGCATCTCTACACTCTTGCTGCCCTCTGCATTTTCTTTGTTGACTGTCTGCCAAGCAATAACAGGTCCACCCCTTATGGGGAAAACCCATCCTAAAGACAGAAGAAGTCGACAGTTTTGAGATAAGCCTGTGCTGTGAAACCCAGAACAGGACAGTTTAGACCTTGTAAAGGTGCAGCATTAAACCAAAATGGTTACATGTTGAAACAAACATGGGTAATTTGATAAAAGACACAAGGGGAAGGAAAAGAGCTGTGGCTGCTTTAAATTAAAATACTGCATCAGCCAGTCCCTTAAGAGTTGATAGAAATCTAATTAGTCAGACAATCTGGCACCAAATGTCCTAATTTCCCCAATCCATGTGGGATCTGAGTATTCTCTTCTTCGTTGCAGTTCTAAATTTCAACCTGAGCCTTTGTAACCTCTCTCTGGTTTCTGCACAGACATGGGACTGGAGGGAAGGTGATCCCTATCAAAACCTAATGGCTTTTCATAACCCTTTAATTAATTAGACTCAGGCTCATGAAAGGCACTTAAAATATTGACAAGCTGTTTAGAATCGCCGCAGCTTCATATTCATACAAAAATCCAAATGTAATTAATGTGAATGGGCACTTCCTCAGCACAGCCTGGGGGGATAAGACCCGTCTCTAACAGCCTGACTGGACTGCACCAAAGCACTCAAAGGCAGAGCTAGAACTTCAGCTCGGGCTGTTTCCCTTTGACATTGCAGTGGACTGAGCTCCCACCAGAATACTGCACACAGTACGTGTTTGGGGACCTGCTGCGGGTGCAGCTAAGGATGGGGGAGATACTTTCGTTGCATTTCTCCTTGCTTTTCAGGACCTCATTCAGGCTTATTCAATAACGATGATCTAATATGTACATTGGCTTTGTTGGGACATTTTTAATGATGGTTTTAAAAAAGGCTTAATAAAGACAGAAAATCCCATTGGAAGTTTGCTATGTAGGACACACCTACAATCAGCAGATTGTTGATGCAACTGGATCCAGTCGTAGGAGACACTCAGCACCTCCAACGAGATGCTCAGAAGTCTCTGAATTCCCATTGACATCAACGGGAGCTGAGGATGCTCATTTTACACAGGATTAGGCCCATAGAGAGTAACAGATTTTTTTTTCAGAGCTGCTAGGACCTGTCATGTCAATGCTTTCTATTAAAGTCTCTAATCCCCAGATTATCGACACAATAGTTCCAGAGGCCCATTCCGGACAGGAGACGACCTATTGTGTTAATGCACATTGCAGAAGTTTTAATCTGCAAATGATTGGCATGCAAGCCCCCGGCGGGTTCATTCCGTTGTTTTGCGTATCACATCAGTGGGAATTGACTATTTATAACAATAACTCCAAACGGGCCATGTACCGTATTCCACCCACACGTGTGTAATCCCTGTGCGATTAAGGCTGCATCAGTATAAAACAAATACAGCAGCCAGAATACCTACACATAGGCCTGCTCGCCAGAGGCCCCCAACAGCACTGCTTAACTCCTAGTGGCGATAATGAACGTTAGGAGGGTGCCAAATTTCAGCCGCAGACTTCCTGTGTGACCTTGGTGGTTTGTGTTTCTTTCTTAAATGGCCAAATTCTAACCTCCTGAAAAACAAGGCTGATGGTGAAATTGCCAAATGACCTTTGAATAATTAGTGGAGGGCTGGGCTGGGGGAGAATTAGCAGGTGCGAGGTAAGAATCCGTCTCAGACAAAAAGCATGCCATGTGGAATGCAGATAATTCTTAACCTGGAAGGTAGCTGCTAATTAGTTTTATATTCGGCAATGGAAAGACTCACAAGGCATCTGTTTCTCTTAAGCCTTTTAATAAACATTGCCCTGTTTAAACAGCATGACAGATTTCAGAGGATGTCAGATCTCAAGTGCGGTGGAGCTCACGAAAGAGAAGGCGCACTGCTTCCCCCAGAGCAGAGCACTCTCTTATACATCTTACTGCCAGCATTGTCCACTGTTTAACACACTGAGGCCCATACAGCAAGGCTGCCCTTGCAGCCGGCTCTCCTCCAACTGCGCTCACACAAACAGTCACATTCTCTCTCTCTCTGCTCACTTCTGAGGCCCCAAGTTCAGGTGGCAGCTAAACCAAAATTAGCAAGAAAGTGTTATTTAAACACCGAGAAACGTGGGGTTGATTTGGTATTGGATGGAACTGATCCCCCATTACCAAACAGAATCTCTTTAATTACAGGGAACAGCTGGAGTCTGAGCTGGGTTATAGATTCCAACCTGCTTTCGCTCACCCAGGTCAGATCCCTTTTAGTCTCTTTGCTTACGCGTTAGGGTGAATTATTCCTATTCATTGTTTTGAAAACCGTTTTGTCATTTTTGCACCAGAGTCTGCACTGGTGCAAACTGGCCAAGTTCCACTGAAGCCAATAGAACTAGTAACACCAGCTCAGAAGCTGGCCCAATGCATGAGCTAGAATGTACCAGGTATCTTCCGGCTCAGGCATCTCATCCCCCTGAAAACTACAAACCTAAGGACTGATCCTGCCTCCTGGACTAGCTTCTGCTGCCCTTACTCATACTGAGTGATACCTCTGAAATCAATGGGATCCCTTGAAAGGAATGGGAGTAAAGGTGGCAGATTCTGCACCAATTGAAGTAAAAGGTACTCTGCACCTTGTCGTATCTGAACTCTAGTCAGTGGCTTGCTCCTGCAGTGTGCAGCAGAGTGTGAAGCCCTGGTGTGCACCTACTGACTACATATGCTTGCTCGCCAGGTGTGAAGACAGCAGCCACTTAGGGTATGCCTACACTGCAATGCAGAGGTGGGCAAACTACGGCCCGTGGGCCACATCCGGCCCGCAGGACCGTCCTGCCCGGCCCCTGAGCTCCCGGCCGGGGAGGCTAGCTCCTAGCCCCTCCCCCGCTGTCCTCCCTCCCCCGCAGCCTCAGCTTGCCGTGCCGCCAGCGCTCTGGCCCGCCGCTCCTGCCGGGCAGTGCGGGCGGCGTGGCTGGATCCAGCCGGGCGGCGGGGCTGTGAGCTCCTGCTGCTCTGAGCAGCACGGTAAGGGGGTGGGGAGTGGGGGGGTTGAATATGGGGCAAGGGGTTCTGGGGGCAGTCAGGGGATGGGGAGCAGGAAGTGGTTTGATAGGCGTGGGAGTCCCGGGGGGGCTGCCAGGGGGCGGGGGAGTGGATAGAGGTCGGGGCAGGCAGGGGACAGGGAGCAGGGGGAGGATGGATGGGGCGGAGGTTCAGGGGGGCATCAGGGGACAGGGAATGGGGGGGTGGATAGGCATGGGAGTCCCGGGGGGGCCTGTCTGGGGGCGGGGGTGTGGATAGGGGTCGGGACAGTCACGGGACAGGGAGCAGGGGGGGTTGGATAGGGAGTGGGGTCCCGGAGGGCAGTTAGGGGAGAGGGTCCCGGGAGGGGGCGGTCAGGAGACAAGGAGCAGAGGGGGTTGGATGGGTCGGGGGTTCTGAGGGGGGCAGTCAGGGGGCGGGAAGTGGGAGGGGGCAGGGGCCAGGCTGTTTGGGGAGGCACAGCCTTCCCTACCCGGCCCTCCATACAGTTTTGCAACGCCAATGTGGCCCTTGGGCCAAAAAGTTTGCCCACCCCTGGTGTAATGTAAGCCCCGGGTTAGCAGAACTCAAGCTAGCAGACCGTGGGTTTGTTAACCTAGGGCTTGAGCGTCTACACTCATTTGTAACCCCAGGTTAGGAATTGTTGAACCTGGCTCCCAGCCTGGGGCTCCAGCATCTGCAGGCCCAAGTCCAACCACCCATATCCCAGACTTCCTCGTGACCTCCCAGAATGTGGCCCCTCCAACTTCAGGATCATGCCCTAGTTATAGCTGATTTCTGCTCTTAGGCTTGAGTCTGCACCACTGAAGTTAAAAGCAAGGATGGTCCACTGGTTGAGGCACTGGCTTAGGACGTGGGAGACCTGGATTCAAATCCATGCTCTGCTGGGGGGCTGGAACAATGTGTATAGTGGGGGTGCTGAGAGCGATTGAACCAAACTGTAAACCCTGTATATGAGGGAAACCACTTCAAACCAGGGGGTTCTGCTGCCGCATGCCTAGTTCCAGCACCTATGGCTCTGCCACAGACTTCCTTTGTGACCTTGGGCAAAGCACTTAGTCTCTCTGTCCCAGATCCTCAAAGGTATTTAAGTGCCTAATTCCCATTGATTTCAATGGGAGTTAGGCACCTAAATGCCTTTGAGGATCTGGGCCTTTGGTCCCTATCTGTAAAAGGGGGATAACAACGCTATCCTGCCTCATAGGGTGTTGTGAGGCTAAATACATTATCGACGGTGAGGCTGTATAGTATAGTATGGTAATAAGGGCCATCTCAGTACCTAAGACAGAGAGGCAGAAATGTTGCATTGACTTCAATGGGAGCAGGAGTGGGCCCTTAGCTAGGAAACTATCCAAATAAAAGCTTCAAGAAAAATGGAGGTGTTAACTCTGAAGCATTCCCTGGAATGTAAAGAGCATTCAGGTGCATCCAGCCCCTCGCATGCAAATCAGCCAGAGCTCAGGCCCTTTTATGAATCTATTTTTTTCCCCCTGAATTCCATCATGTCCCATGAAATTCCCCTTGATAGGCCTTTGTCTCAGGGAAACATTCCTACACACTTAATATTACCTAGTCCATCTTCCTACATTAATCGTAAAGCCCTGGTGCTGAAACTACCGTAGGGGAGGAGAATGGAGAGATTGGGTAATTTATCGATACACGGCCCCAGTTCAAGAGGTTGGAGCATTCTGAAAATTACCTTTGCTTTCTGGTTCCCAAAGTTATCGGCAGTTTAAATCACAAGAGGATTCTGTTCCATGAATCATCTGTCAGCAGTAAAGCTTTTGGCTATGACCTCAATGATTCATGCTTTCAAAAAAATATAAATAAAGAAAAATGACTAATTAGTTGAGCACAATAATTAAAAACAGCCTCATGTTAAAGCTAAACATGTTCCTACAGCATTTAGCATCCTAAATAAAAGGGGCTAGAATGCCTCCGGGATTCTCCAGCATTTGTTAATTGGGCTGTAGCAAAGTGTTAATACAAGGGACAGTATTATGCAGCCATATCCACCCAGCCATATGCAATGGCATGCATTTTCAAAGGAGGATGCAAAGTCTGCACAAAGTGCAGGCCTCCATTGTGTCTGGAGATGAAATTTGTGTGTGCAAACGGGCCTTTGCAATTACAAAATGGGTAATTGTGTGCATAATTTACTGGCGCTATTGTGCTGGTTTGCATCTGCTAATGCGAGTTATGGTGGGTGCAATGGGTATGCTTTCTGGCAGGTGCAAGAGGGGTATGTTATTGTGAGTGCAGTGGGTGTAAAACACACCTGAGAATGTATCGTTTCAATACACCTGTAAACTGGTGGGATGACTCAGTGGAAGAAAACAGAGATGCAGCCAGCCAGGTCTGTTCTCAGGGAGACAGTGTTTATAAGGAGCAAGCAAAATAAGGCAAAGTAAAAGCAGGAAAGGATGGAGACCACTCCCTAGCTTGGAGGTTCAACCCAGCTCTCCTGTGTGTGTGTTTGTGGAGCCCTCCCTTCCCAAACGGCCAAATACAGTCCTTTCCCTGAGCATTTGTGCAACTCTTTGTTAGTTCTCCTACACCCTGTCGTGCTTCCTGCAAAAATATGTGGTGTATTGAGAACTGTGTTGGAATTGCAAGCTGCCCCTTTAAGGGGGGGATCCCTGGTCCAGCTGGCAGGCTAGAGGCTTTGTAGAAAAGTGGGCAATCAATAAGTGTGGAAAGAACCAGTTTAAAGCTGGACGGGGGGCGAGTTGTGTCTTGCTGCCTTGGGAGCAGGCTGATTTTTCTCTCTCTGCTTTTTGGGTTCTTGCAGTGCTTCATTTGTAATGAGAGAGGTACCGGGGCTCAAGCAATTAGGTGCCAGGGTGCAAGCAATTTTTTTACTTTGATAACTGACATGGCAAGCCCAGAGGTGCCGGGGCTCTGAACTGCCAAGCCCAGAGGTGCCGGGGCTATGAACTGCCAAGCCTAGAGGTGCTGGGACTCAGCCCTGACAAGCCCTGGCTCCTTGAACATAAAATGTAGACAAGAAAATGGATGGGCTCTGGTAACAAAGCATGAATCTCTCAACCTGAGCTATGTTTTCTTCCCTTGAAGGGGGGTATTTCACCCGGCGTGCAGGTGTCTCGTTCATTGGCCAAGAGGTCACCTCTGGATTACAGATTACATGCATGTGATCCTCTGGCTCTCCTAATGCAGCCCTGGTTACAGTACCTGTCAGTGCAGTAGAAACATTAAGTGTATTTGCCAATCTTTTAGACATTCAGGTTGAGTTTTCAAAGCTGCCTATATGTATTAAACTTCCAATTCTCAAACTAATGGGAACTGGGCACCCTTAACCCCTAACAATGCTTTGAAAATCTCAGCCTCAATTTCCCAAACTATCGACTTGTTTTATAACTGGTTTAACAATAAAATGTAAATGAAAGTTACAGACATTTTGCCTATCGCATTTCCATCCTCAATCTATGCCCCACTCCAAAGCACCCGTACGTCAGGGACCTGAGGTCATCTAGTCCAACCCCCTGCTCAAAGCAGGACCAATCCCCAGACAGATTTTTGCCCCAGATCTCTAAATGGGCCCCTCAAAGATTGAACTCACAACCCTGGATTTAGCAGGCCAATGCTCAAACCACTGAGCTATCCCTCCCACCGATGCCATGATACAACAACTGAGGCTAAATACAGAGCTGGCTGACTGGCGTTGCGCCCACTTACAGTAGTAATTTGGCCCTGAGTCTTCAGTCATCTTTTCCGTTAACTCCTGCTGTTGCCCCACTTCAAAGGGGTCCGATAGGATGCAAGCTCAGCACAGTTCAGAAATAATGGAGCGGTCTGTGCTGAGAGGACATGTAGGGCAAGAACTAATGGGGGCAGGCAGAGTCACAGGCCAGAGGCAACATGCTGCATCAGTATGAGAGAGCAGCAGACCTGAGCCTCTCTCACTTGATGTCTGTGAGGCACTACATGTCAAGGAGTTCTCCTCCCCTTCCCTCCTTTACGTGTTACATAGTCCAAAACAGTTCTCACCGTTCACCTTGATTTCTCTCATGTCTAAGGAGGCTGCATTCAGATCTAGATCTGCACTAAGGTTAGGCTAGGACTAGGGTGACCAGATGTCCTGATTTTATAGGGACAGTCCTGATTTTGGGGTCTTTTTCTTATATAGGCTCCTATTACCTCCCACCCCCGTCCCGATTTTTCACACTTGCTGTCTAGTCACCCTAGCTAGTACTGTGTGGATTTGAGGCCAAACCAGGTTTAGGTTAGAGTTTGATTCAGGTTCAGATTTGATAGCACCAAAAATTCACAAGCTCTTATACAAGATTTAGCCCAAGAAATTTTGGAGCGTTTCTGCCATCTTCATCACCATGGGATTTTAGCCACATCCAAAGCAGAACTAGAAAAGAGGTTCCTTCCAGTGCTGGATCCGAACCCAGAACCAAAACCACAGGCGAGGGTTCTGACCCAGGAAATTGAAGGGGGTGGAGTCAGAGGGAGGGATGCAGACATGTGACTAGCGCTGAGGGGTCAGGGGAAAGGGGTGTTAAGACCTGCATTCATGTCTTTATACACATAGCCCAGGTGTATAAAGGACTCTGAACTGAAGACACAGTTGGGGTTAGCATTTTGCTCATAACTAGAATCTGAACCCCTGTCTTTAGAAAAAGAAGGACAGCGTGGTGAGCCCACTGCTTTACCACCCAAAGCCCCTGTCAGTTATATTGCATGACACTCGGTGATGCAGAGAGAATTCACAGAATAGAATAACTGTGCTGTCACATTAAGCCACGTTTCAATGCCCATGTCCTCTTCAGAGCCCAATCCTGAAATCATTGACTACACAGAACACCCATTGACTTCACTAGGAGTTATATCTTTACATGGACTGCAGGATTCATGGGTAACACAGCCAGCTTCCCTTAACATTCAGACATGCTGAATAAAAACACTATCCAGCCCTGGTTCTGCTACTCTGGCTAATAAGACACTCAGGATAAGACACCAAAATCAATGTGTCCCGCATGCCAAATGAAACCATTTGTATCCACTTGTTCCCTCTCAGGTTTAATTAATAAAAGCAGCCAAAGGAATACAGAGCACATTTCCTTTCAGAAATCTCCCAAAACTTAGTGACATTTGGAATCACAGAAGACAGCTGCACTGGGAGATAAGTTAGATGATGTATTCAGAAAAGGCTTGGTTCAGAAGGTTGCATCTTTCATCAGGGGCTGGTGCTGAAATCTGTGTCATGCTCTCCAAATGTGAAATAACTCTTCCTCCTGGTTTACATATATTGATGAATATGTTTGAAAGGTGGCCAGATTTCTATATAGTGTGATGCTTTGTTTTCCTGACACACGGATCCGCACTGCCAATCGTCAACAACCTGATTACGACTCTCTCTTCTTTCCATTCACCTGCTACTAAGTACATGGCATCTTTCCGCAAGCCTATAAAACACTACTATATACAGACACATACCATATTGTGCTAGCACATATTGGCGCTGATTTCCCAATCTGTGGTGGAGGATTTATGCACAAAACTCCAGTTGGTGTGAAATGAAGCTACACACATAAAGAGCCCAGAAAGTGAGGGGACAATAGATCCCATTGGTTAAGGCAGCGCTGACAGTAAAATGTCTTAAAATGGGCTGACTAGGGACCAGATTCTGATCTCAATTACATTGATATAAGTCCTCCTGAGTAACTCAATTGATGCCAGTAAAACCTGTATCCTACACTGGAAGAACCAGCCCCATCAAATGGTTAGGGAGTAGCACAGTGGCTTCAGAACAGTGTTAATCCAAGTAATTCACTGACTCCAGTAGCATTATTAGGACTGACACTAGTGTAGCTGTGAAATGAGAATCAGTCCAGCCATAATCAAGTATTTATCTCTGCAAAAGTCTGTGCTGAACAATAGGTATCTTTTAAAAATATTTTTTCCTTTTTATTTTGCAGGACTGCCACCCCCCATCTCTCTTCTCTTGGACTAATCCAATCCAAGAGGTGAGGATGGGTGACTTTATGGATCTGCCCATGGGAATCTAGCAGAAGTTTGTATTCTTAGGGGCATCTCAGTGACCCAGGATTGAAGATGTATACATATAATGCATACTGCTTGTAATGTATAATACATATAATGTGATTTATCTAATAATAATGGGGACAATGGGGTTTGCAGCTTTACATTCCAACATTGGGGTGCATGCAGGTCATAGACTATTTAAAGGGAGGCATGCACAGGTGTTTGTGTATCCCACACATCTCCTGGGTGTGTTGTTCTGTCCCCACTAATGGCACCAAAACCACTTAGAGATTAATAACTGTGCTAAAGTCTTAGCTAATGGCCACGTGGCTTTTAGCTCATGCAGTAGAGGCTCATGCATTTAGCTCCCGAGGTCCCAGATTCGATCCCGCCCACTAACAACCAGGGTCTGTCAGTTTTACATGTGCACCTAGAAAATGCAGGCACAGGGATGAGCACATGCAAATTGGAGGCTGCCTTTTAAAAATTTAAATCGTAATCTCCCCTGGCCAAACTAAGCCCTGCTGTAACTCCATTGAAGTCAGTGATGTTATTGGACAGCAGGGGTTAACCTGACGCAGTTTGCTTCGGTTTCCCAATATTTGAAATAGGGATGATAATGTTTTACTTCCCTGGCTGGCCTGAGGATTAGTGGTTAGTTTGTAAGCAGCTATCTTAATGTGATGTATTGTAAATTTGGATCCATTGAGTGTGTTTATTGGGACTGAGCGTACAGTGCTTGCCCGGAGATGTGGCTCGTCCGTCAGAAATTGCAGTGATGTAAAAATGAAGCAAAAAAAAAAGTCAGACCTCTACGGATGTGTGTGAAAGTCACCGGAATCTCTCCAAAGGGGTTTACGCTTTTGTGTGATTAGAGTCATATTTATAGGAAAATCTTGACACCTCTCCTCACACTCCCCGGGTCTGTCAAACATATCACTGCTGTTCTCAATATCTCAAAAATCGGCTGGAAACAAAGAACCTTGTGTCTGCTGGGGGGAGTGGGAATGTCATTCTGAAGGTAAAGATCCTGATGCATTCCAGGGGTCTTATCCTTCCACAGAATGCAGGTAGCTTCTACTGATCCCAATGGGAGCTACTTATATTGGGAAAAATCCACCTCTGTGCAGAGAGCTCATACCAGGCATATGCACCATTTAATTCCCTATTTTGGTGGGTTAAGTGAGACTTGTGCTGGCCCCCTGCAGAGCGGTGAATTTCACCCATGAGATAGCCGGAGAATGGGGCTCCACGTGATTGTACTCAGTAGAGCTCATTAACAGCGTGGCAGGATAAGGCCAGACGGTGCTGGGACAGTAAGGAACCCGGTGTAATAACAGGGCAGTGAGTTTGCGGAAAGGCCTTGCTGGCCACTAAGACTCTGAGAACTGCACGGCTCAGGATCATTAGCTACGTCCACCTGCGAGGAGGATTGTAAACTGGTATGTGTTCCATGCACGGGAAGCTTTGCTAAGTAAAAGGGACAGCACAGAATAAAGCAGAGTTGGACTGAGTCCCTGAGGCATTGTCCAATTATCAAAGGAGTGGTGCGGTCTAGTGGTCTTAGTAACAAGACTGGTAGCCCAGAGCGGCTGTATTCTTATCTTGGCTCTAGCAATGATTCCCAGTGCCAAATTCTGGTCTCAGCATTTGTGAAGGCAGCGTAATGCCACTGACATCAATGGGATTGCTCCACCACTTAGAAAACTGAGATTTTTCTCCTTTTTTCACCTAACTAATTTATTCCTCAATAATGCACAGCATCAGCCTTTCCTATCGGCATGAAACCAGGAAACAGGGAAAAGAAAACAGCGTGGGGGGGGGGAGAAGCATTGATTCTTGACCCTTGCAATCCCCAATACTGTTACTGTTTCTGCATTAATCTAAAAATCTAAATGTGCCCCCAAAATAGCTGTAAGATCTAGAGGGCAACAACTGCTAATATCAAAGATTTCCTAAGCAAATCGTGTATCTACCGGGGGCTTGAGGGGCGGGATGCGGAAAGAGAGAGAGAGAGCGCAGGCTTTCTGATTGTAAACTTGCCTCTGCATCTAAATTGATATTTCATTTCTGAGCATTCCAAGACACTACAGTGACAAATCTATTTCTCGTGCAATGCTGTCCAGTTTCCTAGATTTCTGGTTGTTGCTGTTGCATTTTTAAATATCACCAAACCCATTGTTTCCCTCCAGGAGCTTCTCCAGCAGAAATGGGGTTGTTTGTTTGTTTGTTTTAGTTGTCACGGGGATATGCTATGCAGTTGTTTGTTTGTTTGTTTGTTTTAAAGACATAGAATCATAGAATATCAGGGTTGGAAGGGACCTCAGGAGGTCATCTAGTCCAACCCCCTGCTCAAAGCAGGACCAATCCCCAGACAGATTTTTGCCCCAGATCCCTAAATGGCCCCCTCAAGGATTGAACTCACAACATGCAGGAAACCAAAGCCTTGAATCAAAGATAAAAGCCTAAACAAGAGCACTGGGGCGTTACGTTAAGGAGGTGTGGGGGCAGAGAAAGCCATTAGCGACTGTAGTGCTTTGGAAAAGAGGAGAAATCATTCCTAAGGAAGAAGGGGCAGTTAAAGATAAAGATACAGGAGTACTTTGGGTCAAGCTTGATTCCTGGTGGCATCTCTACCTCTGGAGTAAGATTATATTGCTGATTACACATTACCTTGCAAACACTGGCTGCCTAGTAAAAACAGAACCAACCATGTCATGGCTAAATAATAAAACACAGCAATCTTTTTGTTAGCTTGTCACATATTACGGCTAATTATTTAATTACCATAATTTAAAGTTTTACTAGATTCGGCATCAAAACATAAAAATCTAGTGATTGCGGTGTTGGCAAGGAATAATATAATTAACGTATTTAGTAGTAACATATTAAACTGCGTTGATTGCACTACATTAATCTGCAGAGATCACACGTAGGAAGATATACAAAATATATACAGTACCTATATGGGCCTGCTTCTCCATGCACCTTGTGTTGTCTCTTACACCCAGGCAGAGCGGGTGAAGAATAGGTGTAAAACGGTACTAAATCACTTGCAGAGGTGTTAAGGATCACAGTAGGTCAAAGTGGAGAATCAGGCCCATACGTGTTTTAGCAGGAGTGTAGCCATATATATGTGTGTGCACGTCATTATGGGTAGAGGTCTGGCAGAAAATGGACCCCAAAGTGACTTGGCTAAAGCTAAGCATCAAGAAAGTTGATAAGGTAGAATTAGAAATCTGGAAAGCCCAGACCGGCGTGCTCCAACAACTAGACAACTTTGCCAGACACATTCTAGCCTTATTACAGTCACATGACCTATCCCTAATTTAGTACTGCATCTCCTAATTCTCAGGGTTAGCTGATGGCTCTCTGCTGCTAATGGAAAGATTTTGAAGTTACTCTTTTCCCCAGCACAGTGGAGAAATATGAAATGGTGATGGACATCTAAAAACAATGGCTTGGCAGTTGTTGCATTCACCCTTAAACTAGGGACACTTTCACTGGCGGTAAATAAGTGCTTAGAAGGATGTATGTGCATGTAGCTGTAACTAGAGATTAGAAATATACTTCATGCAACAACAAAAAAGGAGTATTAGTGAAAGGTCAGTATCAGCTCAAACTCCGCCGATGTTCTAACCGGCTGCAGTTTTCAGCTGATCCAAAAGAAAATGAAAAAGCTTCAACTTCCCAACTATTCACTAATACGCTCTGGCTACTCTGCATTGCCAGAGCAGGATAAAGCCTGCAGAGTGTACCAGTTAATCTGCCCCATTACCGTAGGCCTGATTCTCTGTTACATGAATGCCCCTTTATACCTTGCTGGCAGTTCAAAGGTGTCTTCAAGAGGGTCTAAATGGCCCCCTAAGAATAACTCTGTGCAATGAGCCTCCCCAGCCAGTGTAAAGCTGGTGTAATTTAAAAAAAAAAAAAAAAAAATTAATGGAGATATCCTATCTCCTAGAACTGGAAGGGACCTTGCAAGGTCATTGAGTCCAGCCCCCTGCCTTCACTAGCAGGACCAACTACTGATTTTGCCCCAGATCCCTAAGTGGCCCCCTCAAGGATTGAACTCACAACCCTGGGTTTAGCAGGCCAATGCTCAAACCACTGAGCTATCCCTCCCCCCGGAGGGATAGCTAAGGGCTCTACTCCATCTCTCCTCCCAGCCCCCTGTGCAGGGGACAGAACAAGGGCATGTCAGGATGCACTGCATGCTATTCTGTGCTTCCCAGGACCCACAGGGGGCGGTGAGAAAGAATGTAAGTTAGAGCAGCTCTGAAGCTACTATAACCTTCCCTGAGGGCTGGGCAGGCCCCTTTGTGGCCCCCAAATCCATGAGTACTAAAGTGACTTAAAGCTGATCCCTAGCACAGACACACACATTTCGTCCCCATCCCAAGCGCTGTCCGGGACAGGGTAACTGAGAATCAGGCCCCTCTCTTACCAAGTCATGGCCCAGCCCTGCAAGATGCATCCATGACTCCCTAACATCAGTGGGTGCTGAGGCCACTCAACATGTCTCAAGAGGTGCTCAGCATCTTGCAGGATCAGGCCCATTTGTGGTACTGTCCTCCAAAATCGACCCCCCCCTTGCTGATGAATTAGAAATAAAGAGACGCTGCTTGTGCACAACCAACGTGTATTTAACTTATTTTTTTCTCCCCCACTGCAGAGTCAGGCAGCCAACAGAGGGAGCACAAACCAACTAGCAAAGCCAGATCCCCAGGCCGGTGCTATCAGATAGCTAATGCTTCTGACAGATAAAGAAGGAAGGAGCAAAAGACCCAGTCCTGCGCGATGCAGTGTGCACTCATCTCCCATTCTCTTCACTGACACTTGGAGGTGCTCAGCTGCTCCGGGGGCCCACCTCCGAATAAAAATCATGATTTTCAAATATATGCATTTGAATCTCCTATCCATTAAGCACACAGGGAGGAAAATGCCAGTTTGCCAAAGAAGGAACAATAAAACTGTGAGAGAGAATAATTTTGCAAGCTTAAGTAGACACCACACACTCTCCTTCAGTATGCTTCCTTGGGAACAAAGAGAAGGAGCGAGAACAAGAGAGAGATTAAATTAGATTAAATATCCACCCAGCACACACACACAAACCCAATACACACACTCACAATAAATGAAAATTATACTGCTGTCTTTTTTTTTCAGCTGTATGTCTGAAAGCACTACAGACTGGATTCCTCTTTTTATCCCCTACTAGGTACAGTGGCCCATCTCACATTCCTAATGAGACTCAACCTTGTTTTCCTGAGAAAAACACATACTATGGAAGTGGTTACTCCAGTCTCTGTGCCAGTCCAGATCTCAGGCCCAGATTATCAAAATGCAGTGTCCCATTTGCAGACATCATTTGGACAACTAAGACCCTGCTTTGTACAGAAGCTCAATATTCCAGCTGAACTATTGCCCTTATATTTCATGGAATATTTATTCAGATATTTCCAGGGTGAATTTTAGAGACGTGTCGCTTTTCAGAGATAATCTAATGGCTATGCTGCTGCATGTAGGACTAAACAACCTTTGTGTAGTATCACAACGACAAAAAAGTGAGCTATGCATTTAGACAGTAAAAAGGGACAAGATCTGTCAATAGCTGCAGAAAGAGAAATTGTCCTGCTTGTCTATTACTTCTGATGCCAGACATAAATTAGGCATCATTGCAACACTGGAATGGCCTACATTCTTCAAATTAAAAGGAAGTGTTTACTTTATTTTTTTCACCGAGTAGCCAAATTCAAATATACTGGTTTTTAAAAAATGTATTTTCACTTTCCACCCCAGTGCATTCGATGATTGCGGTGTGATTATTAAACACTTCATAAATAATAATGTGACATTTTCAGATTGTGCATCTGATTAAGCAGCCATTCTTCTCTCCCAGCCTGAGACTACAGACGGATGAGATTGCTGAAGACGGGCCATCTCCCTGTGGCCTCATCCCCTGGGATCAAGGATCAGAAGTCACCCCTGTAACCCAATTAAATCCAAGAGGATATGAGCTGAACACCTGGGGCCTGATCCAAATTCACTGGAGTCCACAGAGTTCAATAAGCTGAGCATGAAGCCAATGAACACTGTTTGATTCATTTTCTAGGGAGGTCAGTTTACATTGTCAGATACTTTTTCTGGAGTGGGTCATGGTTTTCTTCAATTAAGATTAGCATTACTGAGTCTGCTTTGACAACAGTTAAACAAATGCAGAAGGAGACGGAACATGGGTTAGTAAAAATCATGGGGCCACGTTGAGAACGGACGTAAATGGCATTGTCTTTGGAGGAGGCAGGTTACCTCTGAAAACAGGCAGGTGAAACTGACACACACACATGCATTTGGTCAAGAACCAGAGCCTGGTTGTAAACAGGCACTGCACATAACCTCATATCGTAAAAGGACAGTCCTGCCCCAGAGAGCTCATTGTGCCTCTATAGCATAAGGAGCACATCAGAAAACTGTTCAACAGAAGTTGTTTATGAAATAAAGACAAAACCCAGTGGTTTTAATCCCATAATGATTTCTGTGCCTGAGATGCGGCTATGCTGATAACCTGAGGGCCCCCGCCTTCTCTGAGCTGTAATGCAGAAGAGTGTGGATGCATGTGAGAAGGGCAATATTCTAACCCAAATTCCATCTCTCCCTCCTGCAGCATTAAGATGAAATCCCAGTCAGAAAACCAAAATATTTTTCTGAGCACAATCACCATTCCAGAAAATGACCCTGGAAAGCTGTCCCTCATCACCAACCCACCTCCAGCCATCTGGCTGGCTAATACTGACCTTTAATGTTATGCAGTGGAGGGTGGGTGAGGGGAAAATGTCATTGCTGTAACAATGGCTTATTGCATTCGGATAATCTCACTTCTTGTACCAGCGCTCACACGGTAATCTTTCTCCACCTACTGTATGTCCGTAATGCAATAATCTCTCCTTCCCCCCACCCCCCGGCATCAATAACACAACAGCCGCCTTCCACTTTCATCGGCGCTGATGAATTCTAGAATTGCAACAGCTCAGATGGTCCACATTGGCTTGGCGCTACCTCCCACCCCCATTACATTTTAATTTCAGTTTAAAGGCCGTTGCTATCAGCATTGCTTTGCTACAGCTTCTGCAAAATAAGAGAGATATGAGGCTGTGTTTGAATATTGGAGGTTCCAGTATGCTTCCAAACAGTGTTGTTGTTTTCTCTCTGCTGTGTGTGTGTGTGTGTGTGTGTGTGTGTGTGTGTGTGTGTGTGTGTGTGTGTGTGTGTGTGTGTGTCTTTTTCTCTGCTGAACACTTAAGGCTAGGTTTTCAAAAGACATCAGTGTCCAGCAGCCCCCGTTATTCTCCATGGGAGCTGCTAGGAGCTGAAAATCTGGCCCTTATGTTTCAAGCAAACAGATCCAGCATCAAATCCTTCAACGTCAATGGAGCAATGCTGATTTTCACCCACTGCTTGTAATTACGCCAGCCTATTATGATTATTAAATTAGTATTGTTGTTAAGAATGCACATACACAAATGCTCAGCACACATAATTTAAAATGCATTATGGTTAAAAAAAACAGTATAAAAAACCCACACATAAGAAGTCAAATGATGCAACATGTCTAAAAAACGGTGGGGAGAGAGGAGAGCTCTAAAAGCATAATCAATAAGCATAATATCAGAGAGCATATGGTAAAAATATCTTGTAAGAGAATCTTTCATACTACATTAGGCCTCACATACTGATTAATATCACATCCTCTGTATAGTCTAGCATGGATAGATTCAGGAAGAGGCTTACAATTTTCAGAAATGCTCCTCCTCATAATGATGGAAGATGAGGTTTTATGAGTTATGTTGAGAGTTATTGGCAAAGGTTAGGTGATTTCCCACTGGAGCTAGAGGGAAAACATTGCTTGCAAATTACCAGCATTTGTCAGTACTAATGCCACATCCCCCAGTCATCGGCATTGTCAACATTAATAGGCAACTTTACAGCAAAAGGAGGTGAAAATAGTCAGCCTGGATCAGAGCTTGAAATAAGAGTAGAGTGATATGGAGAATGAAGCAACAGGACTATAGTTGTGGTATCCTCTGTCTCAGCTCCTAATATCTGCATCGGTGGCCCTGCCTACCAGGCTCTGCCAATTATCATGCTCACTTTCTGCTTCTCTCTCATGTGGCCCAACCTTCCTGGCTATTCTGCAGCTACTTTTTCCTCTTCCCAGCACTCACAACTTCCTCTTCCTCTTCGTTTTGGCTACGGTTGTTGCCACACACAACTCGAGTATTAAGTTTACACTGAAACACACGTTTTTCCACACCAAGAAGTATGTGTGTGATGCAAGCCAGGCAGCATTCTCTGATGGTTAAAGCAGGGAGCTGGGCATCACAGTAGCCTGGGTTCTGTCCCCACCACACTGATCCATTGTGTAACCCGGGCAATTCCTGCAGGGCCCAGATTGCAAACTCCTGATTCAGACTGCCAAATGGTGACCCACCCAACTGAACCCAGTTGGATGGCTTGTGTGAGTCACTGCTCACCAATAGAAATAGCTAATGAACAAGCTGGCCCTTACCTGTCCTGTGGCTCATTTCCCCCTTCCCCATCTGGAAATGATTATAATAATCTTTACTCAAAGTGTTTTGAGATCCTCTTAGGGAAGAGTTCGAGTATCAATTTGATTGTAAGCGCTTTGGGGCAAGGAGTTGTTGTTCTGTGTTGGTACAGCAGCTAGCCCTAGTCCTGGGCTCCTAGGCACTATCGCAATACAAATAAATAATGATATTAGTGGATTGAGGCTTGCAGTATTATAGAGGATGACAGTATTGGGCTTGTAGTCATGACAATTAATTATCAGAAATTAATAATTAATATCTGTTTTGCTGGGTAATCCCTGACTCAGCAGTTGCTTAAATATTTGCCCATCAATGCACCCACAGTAAAAATATGCTCAAAGAATCCTGGAGGCTAACAGCACAGCATAGGACAGAATAACACATGGGTGTCTGATCTGGGATGAATAACTCACAGCATAAGAACATCAGAACATAATGTTGGTTGGGTCAGACCAAAGGTCCATCTTGCTCAGTATCCTGTCTTCCGACAGTGGCCAATGCCAGGTGCCTCAGAGGGAATGAACAGAACAGGTAATCATCAAGTGATCCATCCGCTGTCTCCCATTCCCAGCTTCTGGCAAACAAAGGCTAGGGACACCATTCCTGCCCAGCCTGGCTAATAGCCGTTGATGGACCTATCCTCCATGAAATTATCTAGTTCTTCTTTGAACCCTGTTATCGTTCAAGGTGTGGCTATTACATCCATTAGCCAATGGCATGTTGTGAGGTACAAGGCCCACAAAGCCTATTCCTCTCCACTAGTCACATCATGGAGCATAGCAGTATGATTCCTTCTCTCCTGTCCCTGCACAGGGTATGGGGCTGCTACACCTCTATCTTAGGGTGTGTCCACACAGTAGCTGGGAGGTGTAATTCCCAGCATGGGGAGACATATACACACCAGCGCTGCTTGAGCTAGTGCCTCAACAGCAGCATGGCTGTGGCAGCATGAGCGGCGTTGACGGGAGCTAACCAGTATGTAGCCGGGGAGGTGGGTGTCGGGCAGGATTGTACTCAGGTGGTTAGCTCGAGCAGAGCTGGTGCGTGTACATCTAACCCCATTGGGAATTACATCTCCCAGCTGCTGTGTAGACGTATCCATAGGGGTTTGTCTAGGAACAGTCACCATTTTGGCACTCGTCGTTTCTTGCAACCTGTCCCTCGTTAGGGGCAGACGACATGGACTGTGGCTTCCTCTTATGTGTTCCCATCACTCAGTCTGCCAATCCCATGAGCTATCTCTGGGGAAGCTATCTTCCCCTTCCCTTCTTTCCCCTCCACTGCCCTACAAAGATCTCATCCGCGAGTGGGGCCATTGTGGCTTCACAGTGGAGAAGTGGGGCTTGGTGACACAGTCGGTGCTAAGACGGACACACAGACAACCGTCCGGTAGACAGCACACTGGACTGCGACTCAGGAGATGTAGGTTCTGCTCCTGCCTTGCTGTGTGACCTTGCTCAAGTCACTTCCTCCTCTCCTTGCCTCCGTTTCCCCTTTTGTCTGTCTTGTCTACTTTAATTGTAAGCCCTTCAAACAGGCTCTTTCTCTTTATACAATACCTAGTACCATGGCTCCCTGAGTTTGACTGGGGCCTCTAGGCACTACTTTAATATTACTACTCAGAAGAGATTTATGAATTACAGTTGATCAATGAGATATGGGCCTCAGCCATAAAGTCCTGAAACCAAAGAGTTGGATGAGATTTTTTCCCCAAAGTTCAGAGGCGTTTGGATATACGGCTTTGATTCAGGCTTGCTTTGACAGAGAAGAGCCTATCGATGCGGACATCTGCTCCTCGGCGTTTCTCAACACCAGGAACCGCATTAATATAGGTCAGTGACAAACGGACAGAAAGATCATTTCCATTCTGCTCCTCCCTCTGTCAAACTGAATAAAATGTGGTTTGCTTATTCACCTTGTCTGGCCCCTGAACGATGAACACTTGCCCATGGCCACATAACCCCAACTATATTAATGCAAGATCAGTGGGGAGGGCCTTGTCCACTATGGGCAAGAAAGAAAGCCCCACCTTTCAGGGTGCTCATTCTTCACAGGGCTGCTTAGTGATAAAAGAAGCCATCAAAAGAGATGGACAAGCCGGCCTAGGCAGAGATATGAGATTTCTGCTGATTTCTCAGGGAAAAATAAATCTACACTGAGCACTGTGTACATTCTGAGCAAATACTACTTAAGGAACAATCCAAGCTTTGACTGGATCCCAGGGAGCAGTAAGCTCAGCTACACGAACTTCATTATCACGTGCATTAGTGCCATCCCATTTGCTGTCCTTCCCTCCCCCACCCAGCACAGCTGCCCCCAGTGCAAGACCGGCTGAGTTTTCCGATCAGATCACAGAGTGAACCTCCAGCAGCTCCCACTGGGGAAGAACGGACTGGGAAAGAGACATGGAACAACAGCTCCGCTGGTCTGCAGTGCCCTGAAACGCAATGAGGTTTTTGCACTCTGACAGCACTTGTGTGCAGGGGTTTGTTTTTTTTGGCAGCTCCAACTGAGGCTACTTTTCCTGGAGGCAGGTTAATTAGGGGACTTCAAACTAGTATTTGTAATGCTTTATCCTACTATTGCAGAGGGTTAATATACCATGAAATGTTGAATTAAAGACCCAGAATGACTTTCCCTACCACTCTCTAGCCGTTAATGGCAAGCTGACCATGAGCTTTCTTTAAAACATATCTTTAAGCAACTTCATTCCATACAATGCACATGTCTATGCCATCAACACAACGTGCACCCAGGAGGACAAACCCTCAGCTAGTGGAAATAGGAGCTACACTGATTTACACCTTCTGTCTGCTGGGCTCATGGTCTTTAAATGCCCTGATGATGCTGTTATAATTAATATCTCATCCAAGTAGTAATCTAATTTAGAGTATTATTTAATAGCACTCTCCAGGTTCTAATAGATAATGCATCCAATTATCCCTTCTGGAGTGAACAATAAAATGCAAAGGAAAAAGATGTTCGAAAAAATTACTCCAGCCCAGGAAAGTGTAAACTTCATCCTGTTATCTCCTCGAGTCCATTCAAATTTACAAAGTGAGCAAATATAATGATTCCATATAATGAAGCAGCAATATTTACTCAAATGCTGCAAACGCATCTTCATTCATGGCTCCTGATGACCCAGAACACAGAAGGTTGCCTTTAACTACAGCAATGGGCTCAGATGTGACAGATCTCAATTGCGCAGAGCGTAGAGGCCGTGGTGACTGATGGTAGCAGACGCAGGTAGATAGAATGGAAGATGAGTGAATAATGGTAATACGGTCCTGGATCCCAGGAGAAATAATAACCCATAACAATTGAGGTGAATTGGAAGAAAAAGAACAAATGATCAGAAGTTTTGGATATTCGCATGTGCAGGCATCAGCATGTACCATTTCTAATGGTACTGCATATATAGTATTATTTCTGCTGTTCATCCTTGTTGCATTCAGAATGCTCATCTTCTCAGTGATGCACACATTGCTGGAAATAGCGGACCAGATTCTCAACTAGCATAAATCAGTGTGCCTCCAACCCAGTCAACAGAGCTGTGCCCGCTTCCACCAGCTGAGAATCTAGCTCAGAGAGTTACACACAAGCAAAAAAGCTCAGAAACACCCTAAAATGAGCAGGAATCTTATCTTATCATGGGAAGAGTTGGACAACTTTAATGACAAGCAGTGCTACCAGCCCTGCCCTATAGCATCACTTTGGGTAAGTACCATCCTCACAGAAATAAGGCTCAAATATTCTAGGAAGCATCAGTCTTTATGCATCCAAATCACCTAGCTAGCATGCAAATCAGTGGTCAGCTCAGGCCCAAATTTGAATGTTCAGTTCTCCATATATGATCCTTTGTGCATGCCAAAACACTGCTTGCAGAATTGTGCCTGCAAAATCAGAGGCCACATTTTGCAGCATTTGCCCTAAAAGTTACTGCTGTGATACACATTGAGTTAACAAAAGGGGTTTTTTTTTCTTTTTAAGTGCAATTGCACTAGTTATTCTCCTAGAGTAGCATAAAATGCTCTAATACAATACCCTTTTTTTCACTCATGCTTTTGCAAGCAAGAGCTCCCAAGCCCCTTCTGATCAGAAAAGCATGGGTTTTATACCTTCTTGGAACAAATGAGATTTCTTTGCCATCTTAATTTTACATAAATATATTTGAACGGGGGAATATCACTTTGCCTTGAGCTAATTTTCTTCCTTTGCTGTTCCAAGAATTTTTTGTAGTCATTTCCTAACAATGTACAGAACATTAAAGTTCAGCAGGATGTTTGAACGCCGCAGATCCTTTCCCCAGGAACGTTGTTTATTTGCTTCAGACTCTAGCGGGGGGAAAGAAGGGGCACGCTTTCAAAGGCCTGATGTAAATCATGGAAAAGACGACCAACCTCTGCAGCCCTCCATTGTCCTGATGTGGCCTTTTGTCTTCATATCTAGCTGGCTTGTACAAAGCACTTTCCATTAGGTAATACCTAGGGGTGGATTTAGTTAATATGAATAAGGATGAATACTGGTATGCTTACAAGGGGGTGTGGTAAACCCCAAATATACTATGACCGCCTTTGTATACTTTTCAATAGACTCATAGGAGCACAGTAGCCAGACACGGAAAAGAGGAGCTGGCCACCTGACAGATCATATGTATCATCCCACATTCGACTCACTCCACTTGATCTTAGCCAAAAGCCAGAGAGGAAGCCACCCAGGGTATAAGTGGATGATCTGAAATTAGCATAGACTCATATAGCCTAGAAATCAGAAACATCTGTAAAGTCATCTAGTCCCTTTCACTGCCAACACAGAACACACATTTTTAAAGCGCCCCCTTAAAAGCACCTGTAAAATTTGCCGGGGCACCATTTGTTAAGCAGGTAATTCCAAGTAAATGCCCATCTGCATTGTCACAGGATGGCTGGCCTGGTCCAGCTCCTCTGTGCCAGGACAGGTGCTCCCAGGTGAGTCAATAAAGGGGGTGGGGCTACAACTGATCAGAGGGAGTTTCAGGGGGGCAGAGCTAGAAAGGGAACTGAAGAATGAAGCTGCAGGGAGAGAGGGTCTCCTGCAGTGGTCCCTCAGGGAGGGAGTTGGGGCTGGGTAAAAGAGACACCTGAAAGTTTGGTTTTTCCTTTGGGAGAAGGCAAAGAAGGCAGGTTGGGCCTTGCATCTTCTCCAGCTGCTCAGAGAGCAGGAATGGACTGTACAATTGGGAGCAGGCCTGTGCCCAGCTTAAGGCTGGGTGGAAGATGCTTTTTTGTGGGAGGGTTGGGGGTTTTTTTTTTTGAAACTTTGTGTTCATAAAAAAAATGCAGCCCCCCAAGAAGGGCTGTGATTGGAGGAGAAAGACTGTGTGGAGTTTGTTTAAGGAGCCCTGAAGAAGGGGAAAACAGAAGCACCCCTGACCATGAGGGGGCACTCAGGAGTCAGCCAACCCCGTTACACGCACACAACCATCACAGGATTTTGCACCACCAACACATGTGTTCCCAAATGACAGGGGCTCGTGCATGCACAAATATTCCTTTACAAATTTGGGTTGGAATTTATTTTTTTATTTTGGTTCTGTCACGACAGTAATTTACACAAAGTTTGAATGCTGGGTATGTTTTAGTTATGCTTCTGGTGATGGTATTGATTGCCAACACATCACTGCAGAATTATTTTTTTTCCTGTCTATCTTGCTTTGACTGGAATGTCGCCATGCAGCTGAGCAAGGCTGTTTATATCTGTTTCCCTGCTGGTTTTAATAAAAAAAAAGACTGGTCTAGCAGTTAGCATGCTAGGCTGGGACTCTGGAGAGCTGAGCTCAGTTCCCAGCTCTATCATAGCCATCCTGTGTGACCTAGCACAAGTCTCTTTGTGCCTCATTTCTGCATCTGTAAAATGGACTCCACTACCTCACAGAGGGGGGTTGTGAGGCTACATACGTTAAAGACTGAGGTATTTAGTCACTATGCTAGAGGGGACCACTGTCACTAGATCAGGTCTGGAATTGTTTTGACAAAACATTATTTTTCATTGAAAAATGCTTATTCATTGGAACTGTTCATGAAACAGGGTCGGTTTCCATTCATCTCCCAACTCCAAAAAAACGTTGGGGGGGGAAACTTTTGGAATTGTCATAAGGTTTCATTTCGACATTTTTTAAACAAAAAGTTCTCATTTGCTGGTTCAAAATGAGAAAAGGGTCAACAGGGAAAAAAAGGCTGAAGCCTGAAAACTGTCCAAAGGAAACCTTTCAATTGACCCAGAATGAAAACTTTGAGTTTATTTCTTTCATGAAAGTTTTCGAGATTTTGACTTTTTGGCCCAAGTCAGGACAGACCAAATTTTCAAACTCTTGAAACTATTCATGAACTGGGAAAAACCGTTTCCTGACCAGCTTTACTTATAAGTACCAGAGATAGATGGTCACTAAAGCTGAACATGCCAGGCATGGTTGTCTTCTACCTGAACAGGGCCTAAATTAAACTATGCCCATCGCAAGCATGCAACTCCTGGGCTGATCGGAAATGCTGTGTTATTCCAGCGAGCCCAGGAATGCTATTCAGCTGGCTTTCTGCAAACACTTTTCTTTGTTGTTAATTTACCGTAATTAAACCATATGTAAGGTTCTTTCACACCAGTAGAAGCAAAGCCCTTCTGCTGCCCATATGCCAAAAAGACAAATGAAGGACAAAGCTCCTGTGAAGAAGGCAACCCCTGGGCTTCTTGATTAATAAACTATACATGCAATAGACCATCTGTAAATGCCGTTGTAGGAGCCCAGTGGTGCCCGACCCTACACAAGGGTGTGCACAAAGGAGATCCAGAAGAAAGCTCTGATAGTAGACCAATAATCAGAGTCCCTTACAATCAAGTTTCCAGTTTCCCCCTTGCTCCAGGGTGGGAAATAATCGGCATCAGGCAGGCCCTATCCCTGGTGTAGATTACTTCCCCTCCACAGTGACTCAGTTGTGCTGGCCCATTGTTATAGGCATGAAACCAGAGCTCTGACAACTCCCCAGCCTTGCCCGTCCACCCACCCACATGCGTGGGAGGGAACTAGTGCCCGGAGGAAAACTGGTCTCCTCAAGCCACATTGCTCCCTTCAATAAAGGTGACGCATGCAAGGGCGTAAAGGGGTGAGTTATGCTCCCTTACTCCCCTTTACAGCTGCCTAGGCCAGCTCACAACTGAGCCTGTATTTAATAACCGTTCCTCTGCTAATTTATACTGCTAGGAACAGCCGAGGCATTTCCCCTTTAATGCTGCCAGACACACCCTCTCTCACAATTTTAGCAGGAATCTCCTGATACTTGGTGTCAAGCAGCGGGGGTAGCCGTGTTAGTCTGTATCCACAAAAACAACAAGGAGTCCGGTTTTTTACCCACGAAAGCTTGTGCCCAAATAAATCTGTTAGTCTTTAAGGTGCCACCGGACTCCTGATACTTGATGTTCTTCTTAAAGCCTCAGCTCCTCGAGTCATGAGGGGATGTGAGAATCACAGCTTACTTTTTATTCTAAATGAACGTTTCTAGCCATAACGTTTGTGAAGAAAAGCTTGAGAATTTGACTGGAGTGCACCATGAAGGCTCAAAACCTAGATGGCAAAAACAAATGTATTATTATTTTTTTAAATCTCATGTTTTTAAGCCAATCTTGTAATTTGGGAGGGGGGAGGATCAGGAGGGGGGCTGATTCCTGATTTTTGAAACCATGGGATTGGTAATAGTGAAACTGTTGCAATTTCTTTTAAAAATGACAAAAAGACAGATTTCCAGCTGTTTGGCTATTTATTTTCTTAAACTCACCAGGCGTACGGTATTAATTTTTGTTGCTGGTCCCACCGCACTTTGACAGGGAAACAAATACCCCAAGTCCCCCATGAAACCTCTGAGTAAATTGCTAGTCAATACATTTAAAAATAAAAAAATATATAAATAAAGGCGAGAAGCTGGGGTTTCATGTAACGGAACAGAAAGCTGATTCAGAAGAACAAACCATAGTCATAAAAGATTTATTATGCTTTATCAGCAATATCCACAATCTTTCTGTGATTAGAGTTACATTGTGTGTAATTATCTTATAGAAATTCTGCTCTTTGATGTGCTTTATCCACCATGCTGAAATACAGTTCAATTCTAGTGGGTTTTCATGGTTGACTGGAATTTACATTAAATCTTTTGGGCCCGCAGGGCCAGCCTGGTCTGTCACTAGCTAACTCTTCATAAATATTCAGCTATAAATATATATTTACATTTTTCGGTAAAGTCCCAAAGATTCCAGACCAGCACAAACAGGAGGAAACAAAGAGCCTGAATGATCTTTGATTAGTATCCCAAAACTCCAGCCTTCCGTCCCTTGGACCACAAATTAGGGAGTGATTGAGATATTTACAGTAATCTGCAAACAAGACGTTACATTCTGCTCTTTCATTTAAAACGTCCTGTTAAAATTGAGGCAATTGAGTTCATGCCATTTCATTACGTTTGATTTTTCTCAATTAGAAAAATCCATTTTTAAAACAGGGGAGGAGAAGTTTAAAACTGATCAGCCTCCTTAATTCAGCAAAAGTTGCAAGTTTTGTACAAACCGTCCCTAGAGGGATTTAAAAGCCCATCTGCATAAGGTGCTGAATGCCCTCTACCCCCATTGACAATGGGGTGGATTATGCCCATTGATTTCAATGGGAGTTTTGCAACTGATTTCAATAGGAGCAGAACTGAGTCTTTGAACAGTTGCTCGGTCCTTTGCAGAGATACTCAGTGCCACAGAGGGTTAGACCCAATCCTGTAATTGAATCCATGCAAGTGGAGCCCCTGCTCCTGTGTGGGGCCATGCTGCAGCCAGCGAACTCCCCCCTCTGCCACCCCAAGAAAGATACCACACTGTATTCCAAGGGCAAATGGGTATAGTCAGTGGGGCTGACAAACATGCAGGGGATTGATTGCAAAAATCAGGCTGGAGAGGCACTTCCATGCACCCCTCTTTCTGTTCACTCCTAGCATGACATGCTTGCACTGAGTGCAAAAGAAAGGATGATCTTACAAGGCTGGAGCAAAATCCATTCAGCCATTTTTGAGTTAAGTATGTGACAGTCTTTGAGAGAGAGGACTGCAGGAACTGGGATTTTGTTGTTGTTGTTCATGGGAAAGAAAGAAAGAAAGAAAGAAAGAAAGAAAGAAAGAAAGAAAGAAAGAAAGAAAGAAAGAAAGAAAAAAAAAAAAAATTAGTTGCTGAGTTAACTTTCCTTTTTAACCAGAGCCCTTTTCGTTCCTATGATTTAACATCTAAATGGCGGTTGCTGAGATTAAGAATGTAAAAAAGCTACAGTGCTGTGGCATTCGAAAAGGCAGATGAAATTAAAATGGAAGTTGAAAGACATATTTTTGTCTATGTAGCTTGAACCCTTCTCGTGCTATCCCACTGTACCGATCAAGAACTCCTGATTCACACACACATGCAGGACGTAGCCTGGTGGTTTCCATTTGCTTGTGCTTTTACTACTAGTGAACTGAAATGATCTAGAAGTGAAACAATTCTCATAACTTGTGGATAATAAAAAACACACACTTAGCAAGCTGGATCTGTCAGCGCAGATTTATAGGGCCAAATCCTGAGACGGGCTGTGCACCTGCAACACCCAGAGAAGCCAATGGGAGTCTCAATTGCTCAGAACCATTCAGCATGTGGCCCACAGAAAATAGACATGAGCAAAACCAGGTCATCAAAGGCCTGCTCCTGCTCCTGTAGGGAGATTTGCTCATTGACTTCACTGGGAGCAGGGATGAACCCACAGTGCATCCCCTTTCTATGTCTCCTGCCAATACATTTCCTCTTGCTTTGTCCAGGGCAGTTCTCAATGCTTCAATTTTTGTGGTTTGGGAAGCTATTCCCATCTGCTTTCACCATTGGGAACATTTTCCCTACATTTTCCTTTTAACTGCAGGGAGTTCTCTGTTCTCCGCCCATTGATTCGAAGGTGTATGCTGAATTAGATTATATTCCATTTCAGTTCAATGAGGACAGCAACCACATTATCATCTTGACCTCACCTTCACCTTCTCCCCACTACTTCTGGGATTGCTGCTGCTGTTCACAATACAACAGGATTCAACACCTGGTAGAAGACAGGCTCCATTGCAAAGCACTTACAATCAAAATAGACAAGACAGACAAAAGGTGGGAGGGGAGACAGAGGCACTGAGAGTAGGAGTGTCTTGATTTATGATTCAGGAAAGCACTTAAGCACATACTTAAGCCTACCCCTTTTCAGAGAAGCAATTAAGCATGTGCTTAACTTTAAACATGTGCTTAAGTCTCCTTGACTTCAATGGGATTTAAGTACATACATAAAGCTAGGCACATAGAATCTCAATAAAATAACCCAAATCCATTTATCAAAACCCAGGGATATTTGTTATTCTTCTTCAGAAAATCTTGGGTTGTTTGGGGAGGGCTGGGTGCTTAAATCAATTTCCTGACCACTCACCTGGGCTGTTTTGCAAGAGGGGAATTAAAAAACTAAAAAGAAAAGGCCTATCCAAAATCATACTTCTAGGGAGGATGGTGATTGTTTATCAGAAAGCAACTGGACTTAATAAATCCAAATGTAAGCGGGGCGGGTGAGTAGGTCTGACGTAATGTCCATGCTGATTTGGGGAGGACAGACGCAAGTGAATATCCTTCTTGTGAAAGGAGCGGGAGAGAGAAAATCAATACATTTGCGTAAGAATTGAAACAAGTTAAGAGCTCTATGCTTATTAGCTCCTCACAGCAAACTAATCTGCCACTGAAAGCAGACAGGGAGGAATATCAGAATGATTGTAATGGAACATAGATCAGTTTAATAGTATCAGAAACTCTTTTGAAGGCAGATGTGTAGCTCAGAGCAGGTGGGGGCAGCTCGATGGGTTGACTATCTCTAGGTAGAGACTTTGTTAAAGGAGAAGAAGGGGGGGAAATTGAAATTCTGTTGTCAAGTAACATCATGCTTTAATTTCATGCCACATTATGACAATCTGGTCTGTAAAGCACTCCCAGTGTGTGACTGCAGAGCCGCTGTATTACAGCTTCTGCTGGCAAAGCTGATAGGCCCGGGAGACCTGCAGCCCTCAGCTAATTGTAAACCCGATTAAATAGCAGTGTGAAGAAGTTTGATTAATTCAATCTATCTCCATGCATCAAGACCAGAACCAGACGTGGCAAGAGCCCCGAATCTTCCGAGTATCGAGTTCTTTGTTCTTCACATTTTAATTTTTTTTTTAATTGAAGCACTGGGGAAATTATGAAACATAAGCAACAATTCCACTTTCCTGCCTTAAAAAAAAAAAAACCTTTCTGTCTTTAAAAAAGTATAAAAATGATTATTTCAATTAGCTTCTTTATGCACTTACCCAGATAAATTATCATATTAATAAACTTCTGATAGACTTTCAGGGGCTGCTTAACTGAGGGTTTCTGATCCAGCTGAATTCATGGTCTCTTGGACAGGAGGGATTTGGACTTGATTAATTTTAGTTGTTTCAGTTTCAGTGAAATTGTCCATTGCCCAATGTCTACTGAGTGCATGTGAGAGAGAAACAGAGAATGGAGCTAGAAAACCTATTTCTGTTAAGGACACTTACTCCACTGATCTGACTGACTGGTTTGAAGCTATTGCATTCAACACATGGCAACAGACACTAAAGGCTTGTGCCATTCACTAGCAATAACTTATATTCAAAGATTTTTGTATGATTGATAAATGTTTAAGCTACTGCTGGCCTCTGTCTGAAATATTATCATGTTAATAAAATGTTTAACCAACATATGAAAATGTTTGAATAGCAGGTTTGCTACAAAATAGTGTAAGTGTTGCACTTAATTGAATGTTCACCTTGACTGTATATCCTACCAGCACATACCTGCAGTATATACTGGTTCTCTTTTTCCAGTGAGAACTCCATGTGAGACTGTTTTGCCTATAATGTACAGATAGCAGAATTGCTTACAACTTTAGGCATCGATCCTGGAGTCAAGCACAGACTACCGGTCCAATACAGAGCTCCATTGACTTTCAAGATAATGGGGTTCCTCACAGGCACAAGGGTTTGTACCAGAAGATCCCATTTCAGGATTGGGGCCTTATTTTATATAATGCTTTACATGCAAACTGTATCCAAAAAGTGCTTTACAGAATTAAATAATATCACAGGAAGCGATATAGAGCAGGGACATGTTTTCATCTGTCTGATTTGAAATCAGACAGAGGGTCAATGAAGCAGAGAGGTAAAGGAAGGCCGTTCCAGATGTCAGATGCTCTGGAGAAAGAGGTTCTAAAGAAGGTCAGCCCTAGGCAAGCAGAAATAGCTGGCTGGAGAGTCCATGTTGGAGTCCAGTGAGCCAAGGCTTGGGGAAGGCATGGTAAAGGGGGTTGCAGGTTGTCAAGCCAAGGAGAGATGAAGGCACAAGTGACACAGCAAGCTCCTGTGTCTGACAAATAAATGATTTGATGACATAATGCGGTCAATGACGGCTGCTCACTGGCATTGTAGTTAAAATGGCCCCTCATCGTGGTGCCTTGAACTGTGACTATCCTATATATCATTACTGTGGGAAATGTCACCTTTACTACCCCCTGATTCTTTACTAATCTATGTGATCCACTCTCTCTCCTCTTGTTCTATGAACAGGACTCACACTGACATTAGTGGAGATTCCATGAGCAGGTCACAGAGATGGCGGGTGAACTCCTGGCGCCAGTGAAGTCAATGGGAGTTTTGCCATTGACTTCACTATGGTCAGCATTTCACCCGATAAGTACACCTCTGATTTTTTTGTCCCCAACTTTGAATGTGTGTTTGCACCCACAAATCTGCTCCTGCAAAGGCAGATATGTGGACAATTCTGTGGCTGGAAAAACACTTACATATGCATTTTTGTGGGCAGTAGAGTTGTATGAATACTGAAAAAAATTGTCCTTGAATATCTATTTGAATGTTTAAATGAATTCGTTTGGCCTGGGTTCTTCCCCCCTCTCCCCCCCTCCCTCCCGGTTTGTGTTTTTCTGCAAATATTTTAACGAATGAGTTTTAATAGTATAAATACTCCCAAAAAGCACATTTTAAACTCCAACGTTCTAACACTTTCCAAATGCAAATTTACCGACTACCCAACAACTGTGAGAAGTTCAAATTGCTATCAGTGAGTTTGACCCTCAAATCTGAATGTGAAATTTGCACCGTTGTTGGTTAGATATGCAAGGCATCCAGTCAGGGAACAGAAGTGATGCCATATGTCACAGAACTCACCAACACACCAGGAAACAAGAATTTCAAATATTTGCAATGAACCATTGGCAAATGATCTGCAATGAGCCAACTAATTGTGAACAATCTCAAATAGCAAAGAAATTGGAGAACTTGCTTGTACTCACTTTGCAAAGAGAAAAAGAGCTGAAATTGGTCAAACTATTCTTTATAATTTTTCTTAGAATCTCATATTCTCAACAAAAATTAACAATCCCAGAAATTTAAGGAGGAGTGACATGAAGATATTAATACACTTATGCCTATAAGTGATCTGCACACATGTGCATTCAACTATCACATTTATCTTTGTTGCGGCCAACTACATTTGAAGCAGTGTAGTTCCTAATGCATCAGGTATTAATAGCATTACTTGTAATATGACTGTTGTACATAGAATGATATTGAATTATTGCTATTACTCATCAGTATCACGGCTTGACAGGATCCGCTTAAATCCAGCCAAAGTGGCTTCCTGCAGCTGCTGATGCTACCACCAAATACATATATAATCTTTGCAGCTACCCATGGGTTTCTTTATGTGTACAATTATGAAATACCTGCATGACCCTCCTAAACTGAAGCTGATTTGATGGTAGAAGCTGAGCAACTGTGGGCACTCAGAATCCTTAAATATTTCAGAAACCAAGAGTTGCAATTTCCCTCATCTCCTTCACTCCCCTAGCAGTAAACATAGCGGAGGACTTCCCAGTTCCCACTGCACTTCTGGAATGTATTTCTCTCAAAAGCCACTGAACCTCACATTATGATTCCATGGTGAGACCAGCAGAGAACAGTAGGAAATGATGGTTTACACAAATGGATATGAAAATGCATTTTCTCCTGTACTTAGAGAAATAACAGCTTTCAGGAAAGATCTAAATCCTACCAACAAGCACTTCATAAATGCAAAAAGGTCACCTTTTGGTGATAGGGAGTTTAAAGAAGATTGCCTTTCTCTGCAAACTCATTTAAAGAATAATCCACTTTATCCTGGTGTTAAATTCATAATTTGTATGGTGTTAAAACAAAAGGAAAGTAAAGGTACTATTTATATCATACTCACATACACACTAGATAGATAGATAGATAGATAGATGCACTTTAAGAATTGGAAGGAAGTTTTATTGTATCTTACACCATTTTTATTAGTTACCTAGAAAAAACTCAAGGCCCCTTAAAGGCACATTTGAAATAAATACTTTGTTGTTGTTATTATTTAAAGGTGAGACTGGCGTTGTACAAACACACGGGGTGAAATCCTGGTTCCACTGAAGTCAATGGCAAAATTCCCTTTGACTTCAGTGGGGTCAGGATTCAACACCTGGTAGAAGACAGGCTCCATTGCAAAGCACTTACAATCAAAATAGACAAGACAGACAAAAGGTGGGAGGGGAGACAGAGGCACTGAGAGTAGGAGTGTCTTGATTTATGATTCAGGAAAGCACTTAAGCACATACTTAAGCCTACCCCTTTTCAGAGAAGCAATTAAGCGTGTGCTTAACTTTAAACATGTGCTTAAGTCTCCTTGACTTCAATGGGATTTAAGTACATACATAAAGCTAGGCACATAGAATCATAGGACTGGAAGGGACCTTGAGAGGTCATCTAGCCATTCCTCTGCACTCATGGCAGGACTAAGTATTATCTAGACCAGGGGTTCTCAACCTTTTTCTTTCTGAAGCCCCCTCAACATGCTATAAAAATTCCATGGCCCACCTGTGACACAGTAACTAGTTTTCTGCATATAAAAGCCAGGACAGACATCAGGGGGTAGCAAACAGGGCAATTGCCCCGGGCCCCATGCCACAGGGGCCCCCACAAAGCTACATTGCTCAGGTTTCAGCTTAAGCCCTGGGTAGCGGGACTCAGGGCCCTGGGCTTCAGCCCCACATGATAGGGCTTCAACTTTCTACTCTGGGCCCCAGTGAGTCTAATGCTGGCCCTGCTTGGTGGCCCTCCTGAAACCTGCTCGCGGCCCCCCAGGGGGCTCCGGACTCCTGGTTGAGAACCACTGATCTAGACCATCCCTGACAAGTGTTTGTCTAACCTGCTCTTAAAAATCTCCAATGATGGAGATTCCACAACCTCCCTAAAAAATTCATTCCAGTGCTTAATCACCCTGACAATTAGGAAGTTTTCCTAATGTCCAACCTAAACTGCTCTTGCTGCAATTTTGGCCCATTGCTTCCTGTCCTATCCTGAGTAGGGTGACCATACGTCCCGTTTTGGCCGGGACAGTCCCTTTTTTAAGCCATGTCCCAACCATCCTGACTTTTTTGGCAAAAGTGGGCATTTGTCCCGTTTGCTCTTGCCAACTGATCAATTGGCAAGAGCAAACGGGACAAATGCCCACTTTTGTCATAAAAGGTGGGCTGCGGTGCAGTCGGAGGAATATGCAATGGGGGAGGCAAGTGGAGATGCAGCCCTGTGCAGGGGAGAGGCTGGGCTGGGGGGGGGAGGAAGGGTTGCAGTGCATGGGGGGCTGGGAGGGGTCGAGTGACTAGTGACAGTCTAGGGGGGTGCCTTGGGCAAGCAGCTGAAACCAGCCCATGGGGGGATGGAGGGGCCTTGTGCGAGTGGCTGAGGCCAGCCCCGTGGGGGTTGGGGGGGCCTTGGGCCAGCCCCGCACGGTGTCCTGTTTTTCCTCTGGGAAATATGGACACTCTAATCCTGAGAGGTTAACGAGAACAATTTTTCTCCCTCCTCCTTATAACAACCTTTTATGTACTTGACAACTGTTATCATGTCCCACCTCAGTCTTCTCTTCTCCCGATTTTTTCAATCTTCCCTCATAGGTCATGTTTTCTAGACCTTTAATCGTTTTGGTTGCTCTTCTCTGCTAAAATGCTTTCCTGAATCAGGGCTTAGCCCAAGATTAAACAGCAGAGCTGGGGAAAGAATGGTGAGTCCTGAGGCTAGGTCTACACTACCGCGTAGCTGGAGTATAAATATGAATAATGTAGCTGGAGTCGACGTACCTTAGGTCGAGTTACCGCGGGGTTTACTCTGCGGGGGGTCGACGGGAGAAACTCTCCCATCGACTTACCTTACTCTTCTCGTCAGAGGTAGAGTACAGGGGTCGACTGGAAAGTGATCTGCAGTCGATTTGGCGGGTCTTTACTATACCCGCTAAATCGACCGCCGGTGGATCGATCTCAGAGCATTGATTCTGGCTGTAGTGAGGACCTGCCCTAAGTCCTGGTCCAGGGGCTATGCACTGCATCAAACTGCCTCTCCAAGACAATAGGTATCAGACATTACAAGGCCATTTTGAGCAGCACAGATTCAACACAGAGATGCAAAATGAATTGCCTAGCTCTGTTCTCTACAAATGAATCCCTCCGGGGGTGAAATCCTGGCCCCACTGAAATAATGGCAAAGCTCTCATTGACTTCACTAGTGCCAGGAGTTCACCCTAAATGTTCTGGGGTCTTTGGGGAAGTGGAAGCAAGGTCATCTTCACAGCCATAAAAAAGAGGATTGAAATCTAAGGTCAATAAAAAGCTAAGCCTAAGAAAATAAAAATGGCTCTGGCAATTCTATTTCACCTTGGAAAGATCAACATCATTTTTCACATAATGTTTATTCAGTAGAACAACAACTGCGCTTGTGCTTTTAAAGTGAAATAAAGGGAGGCGGGGGGGCCGTGCTCCAGAATGTGCTGCCATTCTAGCCTGCTATCATTAAGCCACATCAGACCTTCATAATCATGGTGTTTAATTAAACAACAGAGGCATAGGTCTATGCATTAATAATGAGGCCTAGCACTTTAGCATGTCAGGCTAAATACAGTTTTAAATTAATAATGGAGCACGGCAACATTAGTGAGAAAATGAAATCTTATTAACAACTTAATAAAGTCCCTTATTTGCTAAAGTTCTAACTCTCAGGGAACGGTGGGCTGGAAAAGCATTTGCCTCCTTTACGGGGGCAGATGGGAGGAGATATGGTTTTCTCACACCTTCTGCAATTCCATTATACAGAGCTAGAATATCCTCTAAATATTCCCTGGTGTCTGTAAAAAGACACCATATGTCACTTCTAAACCTAGGTGTGACGTGGGGCATAATCTGCATATGTTCTCTTTATATAGCCAGTAAAGGGGCTTACTCCCATTTTATTACTGAACAATTTACTGTGCAATGCGGTAGGCTATTTATGGGGGGTCTATATCTATGTAGGTTCTTATTGTCTTCACCACCACCATATCTGAGCACCTCAAAATCATGAATGTATTTATCCTCACAACATCCCTATGCGGGAGGACACTGCTATTATCCCCCTTTTATAGCTGGATAACTGAGGCACAGAGAGAGACTAAAGTTGGGATTCACAATTATATTTAGGTTCTTACCTCCCATTGAAATCCCATTGAAACAATGGGAGTTAAGTGCCCTAACAGCTTTGTGAAGCCCACCCTGAATGACTCATTCTAGATCACACAGTGACAGAGCAAAAAATGAAGCCTAGGTCTAGTGAGCCCTAGGTCAATGTCTTAACCACAAAGCCTTCATAAGAACATAAGAAAGGCCATACTGGATCAGACCAAAGGTCCATCTAGCCCAGTATCCTGTCTTCTGACAGTGGCCAATGCCAGGTGCCCCAGAGGGAATGAACAGAACAGATAATCACCAAGTGATCCATTCCCTGTTGCCCATTCCTAACTTCTGGCAAACAGAGGCTAGGGACACCATCCCTGTCCATCCTGGCTAATAGCCATTGATGAACCTATCCTCCATGAACTTATCTAGTTTTTTTAACCCTGTTATAGACTTTGCCTTCACAACATCCTCTGGCAAGGAGTTCCACAGGTTGACTGTGCGTTGTGTGAAATAATACTTCCTTTTGTTTGTTTTAAACCTGCTGCCTATTAATTTCATTTGGTGACCCCTAGTTTGTGTGTTATAAGAAGGAGTAAATAACATTTCCTTATTTACTTTCTCCGCACCAGTCATGATTTTATAGACTTCTATCATGTCCCCCCTTAGTCATCTGTTTTCCAAGCTGAAAAGTCCCAGTCTTCTTAATCTCTCCTCACATGGCAGCCATATTCATAATCATTTTTGTTGCCCTTTTCTGAATCTTTTCCGATATATCTTTTTTGAGATGGGGCGACCATATCTGCACGCAGTATTCAAGATGTGGGCGTACCATGGATTTATATAGAGGCAATATGATATTTTCTGTCTTATTATCTATCCCTTTCTTTATGATTCCCAACATTCTCTTCGCTTTTTTGACTGCTGCTGCACATTGAGTGGATGTTTTCAGAGAACTATCCACAATGACTCCAAAATCTCTTTCTTGAGTGGTAACAGCTAATTTAGACCCCATCATTTTGTATGTTTAGGTGGGATTATGTATTCCAATGTGCATTACTTTGCATTTATCCACAATGAATATCATCTGCCATTTTGTTGCCCAGTCACCCAGTTTTGAGAGATCCTTTTGTAGGTCTTCGCAGCCTGCCTGAGACTTACAAAATTGCTCAAGATAGTTACCATCTGCAAATTTTGCCACCTCACTGTTTACTTCCTGCCTTTAGCACATTTATTTCATGCAAAGTAGTCACTGGCAGAACTAAAACATATATGGACACATTCTACTGGCCTTCCCAAGCTAGCTGATGTCAGTCAACAAGCATCTCACCTGAGTAAGGACTGAGCAAAGGCTGTAGGGTTTTTGTCCCAGAGGATTTGGCCAAACATCTTTGAATGTGTATACACCATCTAGGTCCTCTTCAGCTGAGAGAACAGTGAGAAGGGACCTCAGTGGTGGGAGTGATGTGGGGAAATGGAAAGACAGTCACTTTAGGGCCTGATCCAGAGCTCGCTGAGGTCAATGGGAATTCTTCAAGAGGCTTTGCATCAGGGCCTCAAGGAACTAACAACAGCGCTATCTGCCTCTGTACACAGTCAGTGATGGGAGGAAAGGAGACTGCCAAAGGAGTGACTGTTCGGGATGTCCAGCACTGAGAATTTATCTTGTGCAGTATGAAAACTGTTGGCTTAGAAGGGAAGGAGGCAATGGTGCAAAAATGGTGACACATTAAAGTTCTGTTACTCATTGGGCCAAATCCTGCCTTCAGTTACACTAGTGCCAATCCAAAGACATCCCACGGAAATCAAAAGCATTGCTCTGGATTTGAGGATGGAGTTTCACCCACTGCTTTGATTTGCTTTTTAAATGCAGAAAAATGCTGCACTTGATCATCTGAGTTTGATCATTTTTAACATTTCATAGGCAGTGTCTTGAGATAGAAAAAAAATCTCACATTAAAGCAGGCCAGATGGAGAGTGGTTGACGGCTGGAGTCCCAAGGGCCAGAAGGTCATTCACCACTTACATAGATGTTCCAGATTGAGAGGTAGGAGATTTCAAGACAGAGGGTGAGAGAGAAATAAATTTCTTCCTGGGCCCAGCATGGAGGCCTCTAAATGGAAATGTGTGGAGGATTGTTCATGTATTTTATTTCTTTGGCCTAATATACAGTGGTGACACCCACTTTTCCCCAGTTCTGGGAGAAAATACAATTGAATTATGGGAGGCAGCCCCTCACACACACACACACGCACGCTTCAGCAAGAGTTGGATTGGGCCCTAAATTGAGCCATTCTTCTATGAGAGATGGGCCTGACTCCCCAGAAGCGTGTTATCTTCCATATACCATGTTTCCAAACAAACATCTGTGTTTTCCACACGAGTCCCACTGCAGAGCGAATACGGGTGTTGCACAAGTTAGACGAGAGACTCCCATTCTGCCATGTTCCTGTTCGACTAGTGTGAGAGCTCAACTCCCGCGAGAGGGGAATGTAAAGCCCAGAAGGGAGCGCAAAGCGGGGAGCTTTGCCTTAGCAACAGATTTCCTAGGGAGGTTTGTATAAAGCAGGAGCTCTCGTTTGCCACGCAAATACTGTCAACTCTTCTCCTGCAGCAGCCGCCTGTGTCTCTGGGTTCCACTTGTTCACAGTCCGTTTGGAGCATGCAACCCAACAGCTCTCCAAGATGTCTAACGCTTGTGAGACGCAAAACATCTATGACATAAAAATCATCTCTTGGGCATCCTTCGCTGCCAATCGCCCCACTTTACATAATGAATAGACTAATGGGACTGAGTCTGACTGCACAACGACGGGGGACTCCTCGGGGCTGCCCCCATCCCAATAAAAAACCATCATCATCATCTCACAGCAACTCCTTGTGTTTCTACATTAGGCTCACAAAACTCCAGGCAACGAACGCTTGTAACAAATATCCTTCATTTGCTTTTTAACTGCAATGAGGACAGGCATTGGGCTCTGGCCTTTCATTCCTCTCTCCTTTTCTTTCCTCCAATTTATTAATATTTAAATCACCGCACGGTGTAAAAATCATTTCTGCAAAGACGCCAGAATGGGAGGGATCGAAATCAACAGCCAGGCTCTCACAAGACACATTCAATCCCCTCTTAATCCATTTTCAACTGCTCCCCTGTCTGATTAGAACGGCCGGGACCCTGCTAACGCTTGGATGCTCCAGTTGCAGTGGCAGGGAAAGGTCCGAAAATAATGGAAAGACCTTCCGGAAAGGAAAAGAAAGCTTGGCTTTTATCACTCCCTTTGTGGAATATCTGGGGGAAGGTCTAAGAGCCCCAGTCATGGAGCAGGACCCCATTGTGCCAGGCGCTATACAAACACAGAACAAAAAGACACTTCCTGTCCCAAAAACATAGGCGCCGAGCACCCATAGGGAAAAAATGGTGGGTGCTGAGCACCCACCGGCAGCCCCCCTATCAGCACCTCCCCCTCCCTCCTCGTGCCTCCCGCCCACCACAATCAGCTGTTTCACGGCTTGCTGGGGACCGGGGGCTGCAGCGAGGATGCAGCACATTTGGGGGAGGGGCGGAACAGGGTAGGAAAAGTGGGGAGGGATAGCTCAGTGGTTTGAGCTTTGGCCTGCTAAACCCAAGGCTGTGAGTTCAATCCTTGAGGGGGCTACTTAGGGATGGGGGGGGGCAAAAATCAGTACTTGATCCTGCTAGTGAAGGCAGGGGGCTGGATTCAATGACTTTCCAGGGTCCCTTCCAGCTCTATGAGATAGGTGTATCTCCATATATTTATATTTAGTTGGTGGAGCAGGAGCAGGGGCAGGAAGAGGCGGGGCAGGGAAGGGGTGGGGCCTGGGGTCGAGTACCCCCTGACACAATGAAAAGTCAGCGCCTGCTTACAATCTACAGTCTTGGGTCAGATTCTGCTCTCAGCTATGCCGTCTATGGTCGCCAAAGAGCCGTCAGGTCTCCCCATGGAATGCCCCAGCATAAGAGTCTCCCTTGCAAGAGTCCCTCACCCATTGGAGTAGGGCATCCTTCCATGCCAGCTATTCCCTGGATGCCAGAAAGCCCCCAGAAGCCATGGCAGCTGGGATGCCCTCCATGTTGGCTGCCCTGTGGCAGGAGGAGCCGAACTGGCCCATAGCGCCCCAGGATAGGGGAGGCACAAGCCACTTCCCCTCAGTCCCCGCAGAGATGGCCTGGAGGCCTTCGAGGTGCGGAGGTGCGGGGGGGTGCGGGAGCTGCTCCCATTGAAATTAATGGGAAAGTTCTCATTGCCTTCACCAGAAGCAAAACATGTCCTAGGTCAGTGCAGAGATCGCCAGCGGAGCATGTGTGTCACCTGGCCCAACGCTGCTGACCACCAGATTCACCCCAATGATTTAGAAAGATGCCATTTAAAATGCCCCACCCTGAAGGTAGCAAAGTCTGGCACATCCACCGTAATGCCTCTGGAACTCAGGCTTAAGCAAGTGACTCCTTAATGTCATCCCTGGGAATAAAACCCAGGTCTCCTGATTCCCAGTCTGGGGGGAGGGATAGCCCAGTGGTTTGAGCATTGGCCTGTTAAACCTAGGGTTGTGAGTTTAATCCTTGAGGGGGGTCACTTAGGGATCAGGGGCAAAATCAGTACTTGGTCCTGCTAGTGAAAGCAGGGGGCCAGACTTGATGACTTTTCAAGGTCCCTTCCAGTTCTAGGAGATAATAATAATAAATAAATTATTGGAGATATTCTAACAGCCTGGTGAATAGATTTCTACTCCACCTGGGATGCCCAGCAATTATGTAACAATAACCCACAACAATTTACACTACTGAACATGCCGCTCACCTTGCCCCTTCACACTGCAGCTGCTTGTTTATTACTTTACTCTTTGCAGAAAAGTAGCTAACATATTGACAGGGTATATAGCCCCCCTTCCAGGGGATGGCAGGGAAAGGGTTAACACTCTCCCTTTGGCTGGAGGAAGGCACACAGCTGCCTGCCCTGAGCTGAGCTGGGCTGGGCTGGGCCAGCTATAGGCCATCAACTAATTTCCCACACACCCTATAAGAGAGTTGCTGTGAGGCACTGAGGCTGCTATGGGGATAAAAGGAGTGGCTGGGTATTGGTTTCTGTATGCTTGGGTCTGGGCTGAAGCAGGCTAGGCCTTATCCTCTTGACTTCAGACCGTGACTGCGGGAGGCCCTGTTGTAGTTGAGCCTGGACTTTAGAGGGGTGGGGTATTTTTACACTGATTTCTTCTGTTTTAAAGCAAAGCTCCCCCTAAGAATGCAGGTGCTGCCTTCTTTCTCCTCTGTGCTGCTTGTCTTGCAGACCTCCAAGCACATCTCTTCCTTTAGCACCAGCAATGACATACTCTAAAAGCACATAAGAAATGTTATGGGTATGATAGTAGCACCTAGAGGTTCTAACCAATACTAGGGCCCCCTTGTGCCAGGTACTGTACATATACCTAGCAAGAAACAATGCCTGCCCCTTGTCTAAATGGACCAGACAGGCAGAGGTGGGAAAAGAAACGGAGGCAGGATGTGACTTGACCAAGGTCACATGGCAGATCAGTGGCGGACCTAGAAGAGAAGCCAGGTCTCCTGATTCCCAGTTCTAGTACCCTAGCCCCACCGGGCCAAGTTGTTCTAAGGAGGGGAAGTACTGCTCATTAATCTCACCTTCCTAAAACAGTCTGTGATCACTACAGTCTTGCGTCTGGAAGAACAAATCTCCCCTTCTAATCACAGGTGTGTGGCAGCACAATGTAAGCAATAGGACCCCACCTTTCCCCAAGGCTGAGTATGTCATCAGCCCATGATGTCTTGAGGAACAAATAACCCCAGTGGCCCCACTATGATATCCACAGATCTGCTATGCTAGTCCTCCGAGGCAGTCTCTCTTTTTCAATCTGAGTGCCCTCAGCCCTTCTGCAACCTATCTTCAGGCTCTGACAGCTGACCAAGATATCAGGTGAAGGCTGCTTCTGAAATCATTCAGCACAACTACATAATTAACCAGCAGAGGGTGCTACAAGACCAATTAATCTGCTCATGCAAATATATATAATGTATAGTACTGAAACATACAGGGAATCTATGTTACTCCCACTCCCCCCAACAGCCCATGCAAAGCAAATGGCACTTCCATTCCTCTTTTGAACCTATTTCATAAGTCAAGGCCTAGGCATTGGAAGATTCACCAGCTCTCTTCCCTCCAGGAGAAATCTATTCAAAAGGAGAAACAATTAAAAACTCTCTGCTAAGTGTTGTAAAATGCACAATATTCTCATAACCATCTTTTTGCTGCCACCTAGTGGGGAAAGACTAGACTTGTAAGTGACAGAGTGAAACCTGCATATCAGGAGCCTGCTTATTTAGTCAACCTGCTACTTTAAGAGACTGCCCGAAAATAACCCCAAAAGTTCTGTGTGGGGTTTTGCTCCCCCTCTATTGGACGGCTACCTTCATTAAGCAATTTATCAGTCCATTGAGAGACAGTTGAGGACAGATGTCATCACTAATCTCTGATCAGCAACAAAACTTTTCCTTTGCATAGCAACTTATTGTGCAGAGACATCTCGAGGCACTTTATAAAAGGTTTCAAGGAAATTGTGGATGCATCTATAGGGCAAAACTAAGGACTGCTGTGTTTGTCCTATGCTAGTGCTCCACTAAAGCAAGGGGATTTTCCATTGTCATTCACAGAGTGAATTATTTACTATTTGAATTACAGTAGTGCCTAGAGGCCCCATCTAGATCCAGAGCCCATTGTGCTAGGTGCTGTACATACACACAGTCTCTGCCCTGAGGAGCTGACAGAGTAACTAGACCAAACAGAAAAGAGCAGGAGAAAGGAAGTAAAATTATCCCCCTTTTACGGATGGCCTCAGAGAGATCAAGTGACTTGCCCAAGGTCACACAGTCTGTGGCACAGCTGAAGACAGAAGCCAAATCTCCTGGCCAGTGCCTTAACCACAGGCCCGCCCTTCCTCTGAAAATGAATGAGTGACAGCACGTTTCACCTCTCAGGGATTTATAGACAGGAGGGATTAAACCACTGGTCCAATAGCCACACCTCATGATTCAGTTAAGGGATGCCAGTACAGTGCTAAGTAGCAGGGCTAGATCAGAGATAATTCCACCCGAGGTTCTGAAAGCCTTAATTGGTTAAGAGGAACACCTTGAAGCCAATACAGACTCTGCTAACAAGTGTAACTGAGCCAGAAAGGGAGTTATGTGCTTGCTGCCTCTGGTGCAACACAGACTCCCACTGGCAGCATTGTTTTTAACCAGCTGTAGACTAATTATCAGCAAAATCAGCAAAAACAGGCCTTACAGCACCATGCCTGGGACAGGACATAGCCTGGGTGTGGGAGAGGTGAGACTGTCCTCTGGAAAGGCCAGAAGAGAGATTTGCCACAACCAGAGCGGAGCTGAACTAACTGTGGTTGTACCGGAGAGCCCCCAAAAGGCAGTGAAGAAGATAGACCACGGAGGCTACTTAAAAGAGTGGCCATGCTGTGGCTGTCACAGCAAAAGGGACTGAAATCTCCTTCACAAAGCAATGACTGAGGCAAAGGCAGCTTCGCCTAAGCAGGATCAGCGGTAGGTGATCAGGCCTGGTAACTAGATGCCACTAACAGTAGCTCTGTTTAGGCTGCATTAAATTGTAACCAAAAAAAAGTTTAGAGAACAAAGTTTTTGCCAAATGATCATACTCCAATAAAAGCAACAGAGCTTAGAATTGTAAAAGCAAATGATTCTGGCCCAAAGTGCACAGTCTTCTTCATATAAGTCTCCTAAAAGAGGTCTGGATCTTGCCCCTGTTACGAAGCAATATATTGTCCATCAGCTTTTATGAAGACATGGCTCCATCATCACCTCCAATGCTCCCCCATCTGTATCTGGTTCACACACGATTCCTTAGCTGTGATCTCCATGTGTCTTGCCCACTTTGACATGCTGGCAGTTCTTTGCTGTGTCATTACTTTAGAATGACAATGAACGCAGAGGGTTTAATCCTCCGTAGGGCCAAGTTCACATTCAGCATAGCTAACAGATGGGGAGACAAAGGTGTTTCTGCACCACCTTTACATCTCCCCCAGCCCTGGGGCTGGCTGGAGACCCAGCTGAATGTCAGAGCAACCCAGGCAGCTCTAAATCACCCCAGCTGGGACTGCTCCCTCTGCTGGGGATCGGTAGAGGGCAGCATACTCTGGCCACACCTCCTGGAAACTCCATCTATCCCAAAAATACACCTGTGCACAGAGGGCGAAACAGCTGGCTTAGAGACAGATACTTGGGCTTTAGACTACCAGGGGTTCTCTTCCCCCCCGCCCAGCCTCCGGACAGGAAAATCCCCTGCTGCCCTTTCAGGGAATCACTGAGTCCCCTTTGTGGTGAAGCAGAACAAAGAGTGGTTAATCTAGGCCAAGAACCTAGCTGGCCAATTAGTTAAAAGCATTGACTGACTAATTCTAGACCCCAGTGGGGAAAGCAGAAAACACAAAGGGAGAGTATTAAGGCTAATTTGTTTAAAAATAAATCTAAACCATTAGTGGGTCCATTTCCCCTGAAAACGCCTCTGAAAACCAATATAGCAAAGGAATTGGATCCACCACTGAACACCAGCTGCTTTTAAATGTAAAGAGAGGAGATGAACTAAGGAAAAATTGCTCCACCACAGTCAATAAATGTCTCCAGCCATTTGAGAATTGAATGGCCAGTGTCTAAGCTCACAAAACTGTTTAGGAGGGAGAGCACCCAAGCCTGGGGCTGCCGAATAGCACAAAACATGAGTCACAGATACTGAAATTCAAGCATATTCCCAGTGAGAACTAGGTGAATAATCAAATCACTATTTGTCATACATAATAATATCTAACTCTCATCTAGCACTTTTCATCGGTAGATCTATCTAGATACTATGAGAAAAAAATTGACATTTTCCAAAACAAATTACTCAATAAATATGTTTGTGAATTATCTGCCAGTTTCTCCCCAAGCTTCTCAAATCAGCTGTTTCTTTCTAAGAAAGAGCCATGGTACAAAGGTGCAGGAAAGAACAGGACACCGGGAATGCCTGATCCAGTTCTAATCCAGTCTCTGACATTGATTCCTTCTCTGTTTTTGTTTCACCCTCTGTAAAAGGCAGATGATAATATTCCTTTGCATGATTCAGAGTGGTCTTATGAGGATTAATTAATTCTATAATGTGTTTTGAAGATGGCAATGTGAAGTATTTTTATGCCTTCCGATTACACTCCCATCCATGCCCTCGATTGTATCACATCACAGGAGGGAATTGCCTCCAGTGGTTTAACTGGCAAAAATGTGAGTTCCATTGAAAACAAGCCAGGAAGTTTGCTACCAGAATAAAAAGAGCCAACTGGCCTCTTTCTTCTCCATTATGGCTTAGAGCCCTCAGACAGGGATCAGGGCCCCATTGTTCTAGGCACTGTGCAAATTAAAACAAAGACAGAGTCCCTACCCTGGAGAGCTCACAATCAAGGGTTATAATCTGCAACAAGTGGATAAACAGGGGTGGGGAACTGCAGAACAGTGAAGACAAGCACATTTGCAAAAATAAGTAGTTTCAGTGGATATAGTGGGCTCAGGTGGCCTTCGGCCACCACCATATACATCTAACTAGGTAATGGTTCATATTTTTTCTGCTCAGTTTCCCTTGCTAACTCCATAGCTGATTCTCTATTGCCCATGCCGAAAGGTGTCAGGAAAGAGAAGCCTGTATTTATTCGTCAGTAGCTCCACTTTCTTTATTTCTGTCTTGTTGAGCACCGTGCACAAGTACTCCATCTCCTCTGAATTGAGTATAGTGGATGATTGCCTCATGTCCCTTGACCACACATACCTGACCCCACACCTCTCTCTCTCTTCTTGATATCCAGCCATTTGCTCTGCAGTAGAGGAAGGGGTCCTAGGCTTGCTAAAATACCAGCTGCCTTTCAGAAACCGGGCATAGATTTACATGGAAGGCACTCAGATACTGCAGTGATTGGCAGCGGTATAACACCCTAAGACAGACATTAAAAAGGGTCACTCCTTACCATATCCCTTACCCTTTGGTTCTTGCTCTGAAGTTTTATCACTTGATAATCTCTGGTTCCTTGCTTTGGCTAATGAAAAGCATGTGGGGAGTTTTAGGTTAATTTATAACTATTAAAATTTCATAGAGGTCATCTATGTGAATTCCCTTCTGCTTTCTTTCATGTGAGGCAAAAAAGTGCAATCCATTAAATGGACGCTAGGTGTCAGTAAACGACTTTTAAAAACAAGATGCACTCAATTTCCTGCACGTTATTTATAAATGAAGGTATTTTTTTCAGATCTGACCCCACTGAATGTCCAGTCAAGATACACCGCATTGGTTGCAGAACCACAGAGGAAGATTGATACATCAAATACTGTGGACTTTTAATCTCATTACAATAAAAGACAAATGATATTTTAATGCACAGTATGTTTTGACACAAACCTTTAAAGCCCTTGATCAGTGCACATTGGTCTTATTCTTTAATCTTCTCTGTTTTCTATTTATGTTTTGTTGTTAGTGTAACAAACTCCTGCTATTGTGTTTTCTATGCTTCTTTCCTTCCCTTTTCAAATGGAAAAATACCCATTCATGACCTAGACCATGTGGTCAAAACTTAATCCAGATGGGGTTGGACACACAACCAGATTTCTTTTTAAATAAGGTGACAAGTCTTCACTTGTAATAAGTTTGTTCTTAGGAACTTAAAACACAGGAGTGGAAGGGACCTCCTGGATCACTCAGTCCAGTTCCCACCCATCTCAGCCACTCCATTTTATAACCCCATCTGTAAATTTAGCAAGTTCCATTTTAAAACTAGTTGGGTTGTTTGCCCTGTTGTAGTAATTTAGCTGGAATAACAGAACCCAAAGAGTCAAAGGTGTAAACATGACCCACCCAAAATTAAACAGTGTTAAACAAAGTCTGGTCCACAGAGACCTCAGCCTGCTTAGTCCATGGCAAACACATTATTAAAAACCTTTAACGTTGTATTAAAGATGCAGAAAAGAAAGAAAAACAGCTAATGCATTTGAAGAGAAAAGTATTAAGTAAGGCTTTCATTTTAACACCTCTTGTTCCCCTTTCCTCCAGCTGCAGAGAGTCTTTAGAGGAAAACCCTCTTGTTTGACAGTCTCTTGGTGTAGAGGGTAATGACTCTCCTTTTGGGAGGAAAGAGAAAAGGTGAGTTGAGCTGGGCTGGAGCTGTGGTTGTTGCTGTTGTTAAAGTCTAATCCTGCTGCCTTTGAGACAAACACACCCAAAAGGAGGAGCAGAACAAACAGCAAAGATAGGAAATGCAGCCTCTGTCTCTGGTGTTGACGCTCACTTGCAGCCTCCCTGCTGGAAATACCCAGCCACACGGTCACCTCAGCCACTCCAAAACCGGGCAAACTTGTACCAGCATTGGCCTATTGAAGGTATTGCTTTTAACTGCCTCTTTGGTCACAGGCTGAGAGTGGTGTTGCAAAAGATAGTCTTGGCCAGCTAAATCAGCTTTTATAGATTCATAGATTCTAGGGCTGGAAGGGACCTCAAGAGGTCATCAAGTCCAGTCCCCTGCCCTCATGGCAGGACCAAATACTGTCTAGACCTTCCCTTATTGACATTTATCTAACCTACTCTTAAATATCTCCAGAGATGGAGATTCCACAACCTCCCTAGGCAGTTTATTCCAGTGTTTAACCACCCTGACAGTTAGGAACTTTTCCTAATGTCCAACCTAGACCTCCCTTGCTGAAGTTTAAGCCCATTGCTTCTTGTTCTATCCTTAGAGACTAAGATGAACAAGTTTTCTCCCTCCTCCTTATGACACCCTTTTAGATATCTGAAAACTGCTATCATGTCCCCTCTGTCTTCTCTTTTCCAAACTAAACAAACCCAATTCTTTCAGCCTTCCTTCATAGGTCATGTTCTCTAGACCTTTAATCATTCTTGTTGCTCTTCTCTGGACCCTCTCCAATTTTTCCACCTCTTTCTTGAAATGGGGTGCCCAGAACTGGACACAATAGGAAAAAAGGAGAGAGAGAGGAAAGAGAAGAAATAAGGTGGGGAAGGAAAAGAACACACCAGGTGTGGGGGGAGAGGGCAAGAGGGATGACAAAATCTCGTGTCCCTGGTGGAGGTGGGGATTTAGCCAGAGTCAGTGGAGGTGGTGATGTCATCTAGGGTCCTCTGTTTGGCCCGGGCTGGTCAAGAGGTCTCTCAGGATTAGGAGGAAGAAGGTCCAGGGTCCCAGGAACAGTGGAGGTGGGGTGGCAGCCATAATGGTGAAACTCGCTCATTCCCCTTCTTTATGTCAGTCAGCATCACAATAGCCTCCCCCAGCTTTTCCTCCCATAGTTTCTTTGATTTTTTTAAGGACCCCAAAAGGGGGAGCGGGGTGAAACACCCCATCCCCTCATTATTTTGTCCACCAATTAGGCCTAGGTTTTGGCTCATTGATTTCTGGTCTCTCACTGCTGCTGTTTGCCAGGCATGATCTTCACGCAACCCTTGAATTATATCACCAGGCCGTTTGGTTTGAACTACTTCAGCCTCTGTCTCTTTTTTGCACCTTTTTCCATCAGCATCTATCATCAGTTATTGTGACATTTTATTAACTTTCACTCACTGGTCACCATTGAGCTCAAAATTAGGGTACATTTGTAGGCCCAGTTATTATAACAGCCCCCACTAGTCCTACTGGTAGGGTTGCCAACCCTCTCGGTTTCGCCAGGTGTCTCCCGGACTCGGGCTCTATCTCCCAGAGGCTACTGAAGCCAATCCTGGAGATTTTAGGCCACTAAAAGTCCGGTGGGGCAGCGGGAGCCTGCCTTAGCCCTGCGCCGCTCCTGGAAGTGGCCGACACGTCCCTGCGGCCCCTGGTGGGGGCAGGGGGTCTCCGTGTGCTGCCCTCGCCCCAAGCACCAACTCCGCAGCTCCCATTGGCCAGGAACTGCAGCCAATGGGAGCTGTGGAGGTGGTGCTTGCAGGCAGGGGCAGCATGCAGAGCCCCCTGCCCCGCCCCCCAGGGGCTGCAGGGATGTGCCGGCCACTTCTGGGAGTGGTGCAGGGCCAAGGCAGGCAGGGAGCTGCTGCACCACCGACCAGGAGCCGCCCGAGATAAATGCCACCCAGCCAGAACCCACACCCTTCACCCCCTCCCTGACCTCAACCCCCTGCCCTGAGCCCCCTCCTTCACCCAAGCTCCCTTCCAGAGCCTTCACCCCACACCCCCCACCTGTACCCCAACCCCCTACCCCAGGCTCAGCCGAGAGCCCCCTCCCACACTCCAAACCCCTCAGCCCCAGCCCAGAGCCCGCACCAGCTCCCACAGCCCAACCGCCTGCCCCAGCCCGGTGAAAGTGAATGAGGGTGGGGGAGAGCAAGCGACAGAGGGAGGGGGGATGGAGTGAGTGGGGTGGGGCCTCAGAGAAGGGACAGGGCAAGGACAGGGCCTCAGAGGAAGGGGCAGGGCAAGGGTGTTTGGGTTTGTGTGATTAGACAGTTGGCAACCCTACCTACTGGGAGCTGTTCCTGAACCTCACTCCTTGGGGCGTTAGAACCTTCTTCTAATTTCCACCCTGAATATATTCATGACAAGTTTATACCCATTTGTTCTTGTGCCAACATTGTCCCTGAGCTTAAATAGCTCTTCCCCCACTCTCCCTGGTGATTACCTGCCTGGTGTATTTATAGAGAGCAATCATAGCCCATCTCAGCCTTCATTTTGCTAGGCTAAATAAGCCAAGCTCTTCCAGTCTCCTCTCATAAGACAAGCCCCTGATCATCCTACCTCTTCTTTACACCTGTTCCAGTTTGAAAGCATCTTTCTTGAACTTGGGTGACCAGCATGGTGCACGGTATTCCAGATGAAGTCTTACCAGTGCCTTGTACAATGGCATTAATATGTCTCTATCTCTGCTCACCTCACCTGCGACATCCAAGGTTGCATTTGCCTCTTTCACAATTCCTATTTAGACAGGGGCCCGAACCAAAACTCCAGTTCTAAACACCCATGAACTGTGGTAAAGTTTTTGGATCTGGGTCAAGATTTGGACTCTGACGCTTTATCTCATTCCAATTCTTTAGACATTTAAAATGTTCACTGGTGCCTATATTAGGTTTTTGAGTTTTTGTTTTTGATGCATTCTCTATTGATATCTCACTCTATATTTATCTACTGATAACTACTTAATAAGAGTAGTTATAGTTCACTGTCAAACTAGGATGACATATCAAGTGGGGTCCCACTGGTGTCTGTCTTGCATCTGGCACTATTCAATATTTTCATTAATGATTTAAATAATGGAGTAGAGAATATGTTTATAAAATGTACAGATGACACCGAGCTGGGAGGGGTTGCAAGCACTTTGGAAGACAAGATTAGAATTCAGAATGATCATGATAAATTGGAGAATTGGTCTGAAACCAATAAAATGAAATTTAATAGACAAGTGCAAAGTACTATACCTAGGAAGGAAAACGCAAATGCACAAATACATACTGGGGAATAAATTGCGAGGCAGTAGTACTGAAGAAAAGGATTTGGGGGGTATGGTGGATCACAAATTGAATATGAGTCAGCAGGGCGATTCTGTGGCAAAAAAGGCAAATGTCATTCTGGGATGTATTAAGAGAAGTCTCATTTGTAAGACATGGGAGGTAATTGTCCCACTCTACTCAGCACTTGTGAGGCCTCAGCTGGAGTCCTGTGTCCAGTTTCGAGCACCACACTTTGATAAAGATGTGAACATGTTGGAGTGAGTCCAGAGAAAAACAACAAAAATGATCACAGGTTTTGGAAAACATGACCTATGAAGAAAGGTTGAAAGAATTGGGCATGTCGAGTCTAAGAAGAAAAAGCTGAGGGAGGACATTAGTCTTCAAATATGCAGAAGGTTGTTATAAGAGGAGTGTGATCAATTGTTCTCCATGTCCACTTAGGGTAAGACATGAAGTAATCGGCTCAGTTTACAGCAAGGGAGATTCGGGTTAGATATTCACAAAAACTTTCTAACTCTAAGGATAATTAAGCACTGGAATTAAATGATTACTTAGTCCTGCTCTGAGTGCAGGGGACTGGACGAGATGACCTATTGGAGTCCCTTCCAGTCCTACATTTCTATGATTACTTAAGGAGGCTGTGGAATGCCTGTCATTGGAGGTTTCTAAAAACAGACAAACACCTGTCTGGGATGGTCTAGGTACACATTATCCTGTCTCAGCAAAGGGGGAATGGATTCGATCTCTTAAGGTCCCTTCCAGCCCTACATGTCTATGATTCTATCATTCTGTGATTCTATTATTTTCCCCTTTGGTTTGATTTTGGTTGGGTGTCTTTTTGTTTTTACCTACTGTTTCCCTGGGGCCTCTGTTTTCAAGATACATAAAATAAATGTTTCAACTCGAAGAATGTGTTTTTTCTCCCACATTAAAACAAAATAAAGTTGTTCAATCTCTTGCTATGGTAACAAGTGTTGATAACCAGCACAGGTGAGACTACAAGTCCCAAATCCATTTTTATGCCCAGAAGCCACCTTGTTATGATGAGGTCATCTGGGGGAGAGGCAGTGGAATCTGGGAGTTGTGGTTCTGAAGTACTCCCAAGAGGAAGTGACTTGCTTGTGCAGCCCTGATTGCTTTGTCTTATTGGGAATGCAAATGCTACACATATCCATGTAGTGAGTGTGACTGTTTGCAGGCAGCCCTACATATTCAAGGCATCAAAGAGAACTTTACGCAACAAAGTGGAAACGGGTAGTTAAGCAATCAAATTATTATAATCATTCATTATTTAGAGCAGGCTTTGTGCTGTACCAGACACAATCAGGGTAAGAACCCTACCTTGAGGCACTTACAATTATAAAGATTAATTGTGTAAAATGTTTACAGCAGTGGTTTTCAACCTTTTTTCATTTGCAGACCCCTAAGCATTTTTGAATTTTGGATTTCATCTTTGGAAATCTTAGCCATAGTCTATAGACTCCAGAGGTCCACCAATCACAGGTTGAAAACCACTGTTATACAGAGTTTTGAAGATGTAAAGAAGTATATAAAGTCACATTTAAAAAGTTAGCAAGTACCATACAACATCTGGTACATTACAGTTATTTTCTATTTTAAACTATTAAGGGAATATCAAATACTCTCTTGACACACAAGGATGTCCTGTCTTTCCAAATTGTTTGGAAGAGTTTACCTTATCGCCACACATATTTCTCCATATGGGTCATTCCCCTGTTACTATTTTTTTTCCAATCCTCCTCTTTCAGTGCTATTACAGTCCAACATGTCAAAGCCCAAATCAGCATTTCTGTTTCACAATTTGCAGCGACATCAGTTTTCAATGAGAAACCGTGTCAAATATCGTCAAAGACTGTTGTGTGCAGATGAATTTTGAGGGAGAAGTCTGGGCTGGACTCTGTGATGCTTTTTTCTGAAGTCCAGATTTTAGCTCAAATTCAAGCAGCATCCAGGCGGGCCCTCTCGATTGTGTCTTTTATGAATACATAAAGCAGCACTGTCAAACATAGGCGACGTGTAACTGTAGATAGTGTGGGGCACAATTTAAAGATGCTGGTGGTATGCAGCGGGGTTCAGGGCAGGGCATATAAACCCTGGCAGAAATACGGGGTGGGGGAGCCTTGTGACCCCATATACCTCCCCACGTGTCACCTCTGTGTGTCAAATCCTAACAAGCCCTCCTCTTGTGACTGATAGGGCTACTCTTCTGTTTGTCAGTATTGAAAGGTGGGAATTTAACCTTTTGAAGACTTGATCTATATATAAACCCCCTTGAGAACCTACATAGGAATTATTGACCCAAATGACCTTAAAACAGGTTAGACCTACCTCTGAAGCCAGGGTCTTTGTTATTGTCCAGGTTTATTCCCCCTGCCAACAGTACAATGATGTCTTTATAAAGGAATTTAGTTCTAACTGTTGGCCCTCCTCTGCCTTGGAGGTAGCTTAATTGGATATGTGTAATTTTTCCAATTCCAGCACTGCATTTAACATGTCTTGTGCAACTATAACTCATTAAATAAGTGCCTGTCATGCCATCGTTCTTCATGGGCGTGATTTTTACTGACGGTGTGGGCTAATTTCCAGTACTTATCTCTACTTGTTATTATCACTTGCAAAACAGGATTGTCTACAGATATTATCAATTAATCTGTGCCTGTCTGCATTTGGGAGCAAACATTGGTTGAAAAAGGTTAATATACAGATCTGTTCGATTAGTACTTCAGATGTCTTACTGTCATGAAGCAATCAAGTGGTTAAAGCAGGTAAACAGTCTTAATGGGGTGGAAATCTGTGAGGAGGGCAGTGAAAGAGAGAGACTATATGCAGAAACTGCGACAGATTCAGACTCTGGAGGTGAGCTGAGGGGAGATGAGTAAAAAGGAAATCGTTTGTCCTTTTATTACCCACGCTCCATGTTTACATGCACATTCCTAGGCCTACAGGATTGTGAAGCTTTACCTGTACACCTATCACAAAGAGTAGCAAAGTGACCTTCGGATTAAAACTCACAGAGAAAATTAGCACCCTAGCTCTCTGAGTGCCTGAATATTGCTAGCACGAGAGAGTGTGCATGTGTCATTGTGTATCTTAGTGTTGGTGGTTATAATGTGGAGGAGAAGGAAGGGAGACAAGCTAGTCATTTCACATTAGCACAAAAGGGAAGGGGAGGTAATGGGAAAAGGACATGCAAACTATACTTTGTAGGGACCTGGTGAAAACATGCCACATGCAGCAGAAAGCTTGGTGTCCCCTTTGTTCCCAAGCTGTCATTTACTGAAACAAATAACCTCCTATTTCCACCTTTACATACTGGTTGCATCTGCCTTATCGAGAATTCCATCTGCTCACAGCCTCAACTCACTGTGCTCTTATTACCTCCCATTACGGTTACTTCAGTTTCCTCCTTGCTAGTCTGAGTGATTATCTCCTTTCTCAAGCTTTGGGGCCAGGCCATAGGCCTATACAGTGTCTGGCTGGGGCACAAAACTCTTTTATTACCCTTCTATTTACAATTCTGAAGCCCAGCAAATACAAATTCCCCCAAGAGCTAGTTCCAGCTCCAGCTAAAATTGTTCTCATGCATGTTGCAGGGAATGAGCGGGAATTCCCCTGCAGTAACACCTGCCAGCTGTTGGACTCAGAGGCAGCCATTTTGCTGGCCTTGAGGGCAGGGAAACTGTCTCTCCTCTTCGATGCTCAAAGCTCCATCTACCGGTGCCCAGGCAGTGTGAAGCCTCTAGGGAGGACAAATAGGGGCAAAGGAGTAGGTGGCCACCAGCTGTCTCAGGGAGGGCCTTGCTAGCAAGGATGGGATGAAGTGAAGTGGAACTAGGCAGTGGCTCCAAGGAGGAATAGAGTCACTAATGGTGAGCATGCAATGGGAACAGAATGGGGAGGAGACGGCATGAGGGAAACCCCTATCCCCAGCCTCTTCACCTTCAGCTCTTGTGCCCCCTGCTCCTCATTTCTGTCCCCCCCATCCCCCATCCTGTTTCTCTTTGAGCCTCTCTTCCCCTGCAGAGATAGGTCAGTCTCCAATATTAATCTGGGTTAGCCTGGCCATAGGAACAAATTCACCCATCTCCCTGAAAGGTGTCAAATGATCTCATTCGCAGCTGATCTCTCTGAACAATGCCTCCAGCACACAGCAAGGTTCAGCCTCTGATTATATGCTTTGATAAAGGTAGAGCATGAGGGCAAAAAGTTTCAGAATTGATGCCCTACGGGTCAGTGCTTTGTTTGCTATGAGGGGGCTTCTGCTTCTTCCACTTGGGAGACTGTTCCACACTAATCAATAGCACCGTTAGGCCTTTTTGTTCTGTTACTCAATTAACATTTTCCTTTTCTTCATTTAATTTCATTACTTTTATTTATTCCCAGCTAAAAATCCCTGTTAAAACAGAATTAAGATTGAGCATATGTGTCAGTAATTTAGAGGTATAAAACATTCCAGGGATGTTGTAATTATTCCAAAACGAAGCATTACAAACACAGATATTTCAGAGTTAAGGTCACAGAAAAAGAAATCCAAGCAAGGTAAGAAATGGATAGCTCAAGCAAAGCCTGCTCCTTCATCACATACTACAGGTTTGCTTTCTTTATTTTAATACCACACTGTCTCCTCATTTCAGTAGTTCTCAAGCATCCCCTTCTCCATCTCATCAGACATAAGCTACTTGTCTTCACTTTCAAAGCCTTAGGTAACGTGAGGATGGGCTGCCAATCATCTTATATGCTATCGAGGTGTTGACTCCCACCTCCGATGGACCATAGATGTCCGCCTTCATCACCCACTCATTAAACTTTCAAACAAGCACCTTTGTGCTTTCTCCCATGCTGCTCCTCATCTATAGGAGAAGCTCCCCATAGTCATCCACAAAACCACCGCACTCTCCTCCTTCAAAACCCTTCTTAACATTCTCCTTGCCATGTTTACTACAAAAAACTTGACAATGGTTCAGCAGCTGGTGTCCTAAAACCACTGCCTGTCACGGGGACCAATACCGTTGGATTGTTTTCTTGTACACTCCTTGTCTAGCTGTATTCATCTGTCTCTCATTGTATACTTGGATTGCAAGCTGTTTGGAATAGAGACCATCATTTTGTTCTGTGTTTGTACAGCGCCTAGCACAGGGGGGTCCTGCTCTGTGACGGGGGCTCCTAGGCACTACATCAATACAAATAATAAATAATAATACCAGTGCTCACCTAAGTTCCCTCTATGTAGCCTATTAAGCACCACACAGGCACTCAGGGCTGCGGCAGGGAGAGATGCCTCTCCGCCAGCCCCGGACCTGCCATGGCTGGGGGAGAGACACCCATCCCCCGGCCCCAGCCCAGCCCAGACCCAGACCTGCCGCAGCCAGGGGAGAAGCACCCCTCCTCCGGCCCCAACCCAGCGCCGCCCATGGACCGGCCGTGGGAGAGGCGCGCACTCCTCCCCCGGCCCCAACCCAATCCTGGCCTGGACCTGCCATGGCAGGGGGAGAGGTGTTCCTCCCCTGGCCCCAACCCAGCCCCGGCCCTGCCGCAGCCGGAGGAAATGTGCCTCTTCCCCCCCAGCTCAGGTGCTGCTGTGGGGAGAGAGAGCTGGGGGAGAGTCCTCTCTCCCCACTGTAGCCTTGGGGCAGCCTGCACCCCAAATCGCTCATCCCGAGCCCCACCCCAGAGCCTGCAGCCCCCAGCCGGAGCCCTCCCCCCCCCGCACCTCTAACCCTCTGCCCCAGCCCTGTGTCCCCTCCCACACTCCAAACCCCTTGGCCTCACCCCCGCCACATGAATTTTGTTATGTGCACCAATACGAAGGTGATGTGTTACACATCACCTCCCTATTGGTGCACATCACAGAATTCATTCCGCACATGGGTGGGAAAAATTCGAGGAAACACTGGTGCTCACCCATACAAACTGGTATTGAACATGTCGCTGCCCCTTGCATTTTGCTGCCCTAGGTGACTACTTGTACAGTGTGTACAATGAAGTCAGCCCTGGTTTCAAAGCCCCCAAATGCAATGGCCTTCAAATACCCTCCAGCTGGATACAATGAGGCCACCAAATACCAGCCAACTCAGCAAAGATCAGGGTTGTTGGTTTTTTTATTGCATTCAAAATGAACACTAGTAGTGAATCCATGAAATAAATCAAAATAGACAAGTCCTCTGCTTTGAAAATCTCTCTCGGCACAGCGGATGCTCAGCCATCAGCCATCTTCTCCTAAGCCAAGATGACCTCACCAACTCTACACACACGCTGAACAAATCACAACCAAGTACAAAGTACCGATTTCTCTGTGGATTGTTTGACAGAGCTCAGGGTGTTTACTTCTCAGTTTTCTCAAGATAATGTCCTGTGAATGCTTCTTTACATTGGTCTGGCTGGAAGAGAAAACTCTTGACTGTTTCTTTCATCCTCCAATCAGTTAACTTAACTTAACAGTGAGGCTGGATGAGGGTCATGTACTGGAGCCTGAAGGCCACCGGTGTTAGATGTGTATGCCCTTCTTTGTATCCTTCTGTTTGGTGTGAGCCACCAAAAAAGTCTGATCTTATCCTTGAATTCTAACTTAGAGGGTCATACAACAAAATGGTGCGTTTGTAACAATATTAATGTGTGTATTAGGATAAAGTAGATATACAAATAAGTTTACATTGTTTTTTGTACTTGAATCTGTGAATCCAGGCATGGATACCCATACAAACATTGTCTGAGGTTTTACATTGAAATTTCGGTGCCCAGAATGGACACTTAAGTGCTGAGCACCCAAATTCAGAATTTGAAAATCCTGTTTAGGTGCCTTCCTTAATGAGCCATGGTCTAACTCCATGGACTAAATCTCTGTGCATTTTTGTGTTTATAAAAGAAGTATCAAAACAGATAGATGCAATTTGATTTTCTTTATGGGTGTTATGGATGGATTAAATACATTCTTAGTGTAACTTCACTAAAGTCAACATTAGGAATGATTTTGACCCATTATAGTTAGTTTGAATGAATAATATCCTACATTTATGAATCACACTTCATATCAGTCATGTACATCAGACCAGTTGTGTAATTATATACAGGAATAACCACAGACATTCAGGTGGAAGGCAGCAGCGGCAGGTGGCAGGGCAACACACTCTACCATAGAAGGCTGCAGGAGGTGATTCTGCGCTAAGAATATTGGGGGGAACCCCTTGTGTCTTACAAAAAGTGCCGTGGGGGTTGAAGTCTGTGCATTTGGCTGACAGGGTGCAGCTCCAGGCCTGGACTTGGGCTTAAAGACTCCCTTTTTGAAACACATTACAACAAAAACGTATGTTTTTAGGAACTCTTCCCCCATGGTAAATTGCATGGAACTCAATGTGTCCATCTTAGAAGGCCTAAATTAGCCCTCACAGCTCCAGTGAGGTTAGATATTTTAAACCAATTTTGCAGGCCACATTGCCATCTCTTTCCCCTGGTTCATCATTGCAACCACGTTACCCCAAAGAAATTAAAGTGATGTTACTGCTTGGAAATCGTGCTGGTCTGACAGTAGTAGACTGCAAGTCACAGAGTTTAAGGCCAGATGGGACCACCAGATTATCTAGTCTGACCTCCTGCATATCACAGGCCACCAACAGCACCTGCATATTAAACCCAACAAAATGCTGAAGCCCTATGTTTATTATTAGAGTAAGAACAATCTGCATAGTGGTGGTGTAACCTTCCTCCATACTGCTTAACAGGGGGCATAAATCCCAACCAGGAGAGACTTGTGGTAAGGCTGAAAGAGTAAATCAGTCTCCATCAGTAGTAAATCAGCAGGTTTAAAACAAATACAAGGAAGTTCTTCTTCACGCAGCGCACAGTCAACTTGTGGAACTCCTTACCTGAGGAGGTTGTGAAGGCTAGGACTATAACAGCGTTTAAAAAAGAACTGGATAAATTCATGGTGGTTAAGTCCACTAATGGCTATTAGCCAGGATGGGTAAGGAATGGTGTCCCTAGCCTCTGTTTGTCAGAGGATGGAGATGGATGGCAGGAGAGAGATCACTTGATCATTGCCTGTTGGTCCACTCCCTCTGGGGCACCTGGCATTGGCCACTGTCGGTAGACAGGATACTGGGCTAGATGGACCTTTGGTCTGACCCAGTACATCCGTTCTTATGTTCGTATGTTATGTTCCATTCCCATTCACTCCTTTGCTCCTCTTCTGAGATTACCACACAAGGGTCTGATCCTTCAATCCCTCATGCAGGCAAAATGCCTATTAATCTCATTGGGGAGTTGCATGTATTATGCCCAAATGATCAGACCCCAGAGGGTGTCAGTTATGACAAGTGCCCTGTTCTCTTTTGTGATAGATACATCTGTCCTCATGAGGGACTGGACTTAGATCACCAAATTATTTAATAGGGGCTACTGTACAGCCGTCAGCTGGTAATGCTTTTGGTTCACTAATGATTCCAAGTTGGATTCACACCAGTGAGGGAGAGGTGGAAGCTTCCATAACCTATTATTACCAGACCCCAGCCATGGATTCCCTTCCCACAATAGGCATGTCTGAGGGACAATTCACAGAAAGCAGACTGTGTAAGTGATTATTTGTATTATATTAAAATATTGGAAGGAGACCATTTAAAATATTCACTCACAACTCCCACACCCCAGCTCCTGGGTTTTGTTTTGGTCTGGGATTTTATGTGAGGGCGGGGTATATAGGCTCAGCTGTGCATTTGGATTTTGTTATAACCACTGCGCCTTTCTATGGGGCTGATATTTTTAAGAGCAGAAACATGTTCAGCTTGCTAGGCATGGAGAAGCCTTGCAAAGTGAAGTGTGTGCGGTTCTCCTGTGAACTTTGAAGAAAAGTGGTAGGGGGCACTAGATGATAAGTGGAGCGAGGAAAAACAGGAATTAAACTTAAGTAAAGGTCGCATAATGCAAGGGGCTGCATCTCGCCACCACAAACTTTCCACTGTAGCAGAAAACCAACAAAATGCCTCATTAAAACTTTCCTCTTTTCGCTTCAACTGCCTCCCTTCTCCTAATGAGGTGGGGGAGAGGGGGTGTCTGTTTGGCCCCAGCATCGTGACTTGGTTTTGCAAAGAAAAGTTGGACAGCAAGTGCTTGTCTGCAAGATCCCCTCCATTAAGCTTCCTCCTGTAACGCGAGTGTGAGCTCGCACCGCACCGTTGTCTGCTCTGTTGTCATGCCAGACTGCACAAGCACCGAGCGATCTTTCCCCTCCCGGAAGGAGATTAGATCTAAGTACATCCCTCAAGCCGCAGCCCGGAGGAAGGAAGCGTGTGGGTCCCGGTTTTCGGGATAGAGCACTCCAGCCTAGGTCAGTGCCCGTGTGGAAGGGATCACAGAGCAGCTACGGATTGTCACACTGGTAGTGATTAGAGAGTCCTCGGGCCGACCTGCTGGGAGGTCCCACGTGGCTCCCGCCGGGCAGCAGAAGTTGCAAAGGGTTTATCCTGGAAACCCAGCAGAGCTCTGACGAGTTTCACAGATGTTTAGCTGCCACCCTTGCTGCTGTAGGGAACGTGTTTATTGGAGTGGGCAGACGGGCGCCTCTCCGTTCAAAGCACAATCAAATGGCAAGCTCTGAACATGCCTCTGTCCTTTCCACCTGAAAATAAATACACCATCCAGGGCCGGGCTGTGGGGAACGGCCGGGCTTTGGGGGGGAAGCACACTGGCTTCGTGGCTAAGGAGCCGTCCCTGGCCGGGCGCTACCTTGGCTTCTCCTGCCTGTGTTTTAATGCCCTACAATACCATTAATTAAAGAGATCTCTCTGATTGGGCGGCTGGTGAATCCCAGCGGGCCCCTCTCTGTAATATAACGGGCGGCTGGGAAAGGAGATGATTCATATCCCGCCCCCAGCCAGGGCACAGCGCGGTGCTAGCCAGACCTGAACGAGACACAGACAGACCCACAGACACCCAGCCAGGGCGCGCACACCCCCGGGAGGGGGCGCAAACCCGAGATCCCAGCGGGGCGCAGACCGAGATCCGAGAGGGGCGCAGACCCCGCGATCCCCCAGGGCGCAGGAGGGGGGCGCAGCGCAGGAGGGGCGCAGACCCCAGCGGGGGAGGGGGGGAAGGCGCAGGGAAAGTGCCCCGTGCGCCCATGAGTGTTGCCCAGGGAGCCGAGCTCTTCCCGGGCTCCGGGGACCTCCCCGAGAAGGCGATGGCCGAGCTGAAGTCCCTGGGCAGCGACCCCTACCTGGCCCTGGCTCAGAGCTACGGCCAGTCCGCCTTCGCCTACGGCCCGGGGCGCGGCGCGGCGGAGAGCCCGCGGGGCTACGCGGGCGGCGGCGGGGCTTTCCACCCCAACCCGCTGGGCAAGTCGGCGGAGAGCAGCGGCGAGCAGAGCGGGGACGAGGAGGACGCCTTCGAGCCGGCCCAGGGGAGCCCGGCGTACGAGCGGGACGGCAAACTCAAGGCGGGCGCCCTGGGGAAGAAGCCCAAGGAGCAGCGCTCGCTGCGGCTTAGCATCAACGCCCGGGAGCGCCGGAGGATGCACGACCTGAACGACGCGCTGGACGGGCTGCGCTCGGTCATCCCCTACGCCCACAGCCCCTCGGTGAGGAAACTCTCCAAAATCGCCACCCTGCTGCTGGCCAAGAACTACATCCTCATGCAGGCGCAGGCTCTGGAGGAGATGAGGCGGCTCGTGGCCTATCTGAACCAAGGGCAGAGCCTCAGCGCCCCTCTCCCTGCCACACTCAACCCCTTCGGACAGTCAGCGGTGTACCCCTTCTCGGGCACAGCCCTGCCCAGCTGCCCTGAGAAATGCACTGCCTTCCCTGGGACAACCTCCACTCTCTGCAAACACTGTCATGATAAACCTTGATTTCTTTTGCCTGTCCGCTTTTCTTCCCACTCCATCAGCCCTGGCTTCCAACCATCAGTTAAGTTTCTCTTTTTTTTTTTCTTTTGTATTTTGCTATTTCTTTTGCTCTCTCATTGGGAAATATTTGAAAGCTGTTTGGACAAAACAACCCCGCCGTTTTAAAGTTCACTTAGCTAAAATTCTGTAATATGCTCCCCACCCCTCCATGGTTTTTAATGCAATCATGCTGCTTGCAACTTTCTGTAGTGTTTTTTTATTTTCTTCCCAGCCTGTTAATGGATTAACTTTGAGCATAACTTTTGCCTATCAACTTGCTTTGGCCCACAAAGTTTCTTGGTCCGTTTAAACAAAGTTTTTAAAACACACCCATACAGAGAGAGAAAATCTGGAAATGGAAATCTCAGTGAGTTTTCTTTGGATTGATCAACCTGGGTAAAAACTATGCAATGTTTTCAGAATGCAAAATCACCTATAAAAAGGGGGAAATTAATCTAATAGTGCCCAAGAATTAAACTAAAATGCCATCTGATCAGCTCTCAGGTGTTTGTTGTGGTGTTGGTAAAACCATGGAAGCTTTACAATTATTAGTTTATTTTCAAGTTAAGAACCCATTCTTGGACTGACAAAAGTATTTTGATTGTACACTGTTGCCTGCTTTTTTGCCTGTTTCTCAACTTGGTTGGGTTTTCCAGATGATTTTCCAAAGTCATTGCTCATCTTTGGTAAACAAAACATAAAATCACTCAACGTATTAAAGTGTATTTATAACAAATAAAAGACATGAATAACCACTTACTCTGTCCTACATCTCTCTAAACCAGTTGGCAGTCTAAGCAAAATAAATGATGAAGTCAATGTAAGGTGTAAAGAAACATCATTTGGATTAGACTGGTGGAAGTTAGGTGAGTGAGTCAGTTTTTAAAAATACTATTGGATAACTCCATTTCAATATACTTTTTTTTTTTTTTTATACTTATCCCATAAATCTTGAAGGGGGGGGGGAAGTGATTTACTCATGTCATTTAAAGAGAAATAGTCTGGGGATAGGTTGGTTTGAGTTTGTGCATTTGGATACTTGACTAAAGTCTTTGTCCTCAAAGCTGCAGCTTTATTAGAAGGGGATATCTTAGCAGTTATTTTTGTAAGAGTTTAATGCTCAGAACAAAATAAAACATGCCAGAGATGACTATAAACGATTGTTTGAAATCACTGCTATTCTATTTGCTTGGTTGTCTATTGTATCTGCAAATCCTAATCCCATATTATGTCAGAAGCTTGGCCCACTGTGATCACTAAACCAAAAGCTCTCTCCAAGTGTGTCACATTGGTGCAAGTTACCAAGTGAGCTCTGTAGCTAGTCCCTAAATTGTTGGGATTTTTTTTAATGCTGTGATGCCTTGTATGCTTCACAAATCATTATATAATAATAATTGAGGTGCATTCTGTGATTTGTGTTCAGACAGGAATACCCACCACCCAATGTCAGAGCGACCACGTAAACTGGTACAATAGCAGCCTGAGGGGCTAGACCTGTCCATGGCCATTTGTGTTAGGAATGGGGTGTAACTATTTAGGGTTATTAAACCAATTTCCATGGCTGTCGCCAGTGTTATGCTAATTTGGCAAGGACTGCAGTCCCTCTAAAGCTGCTTGTCTGTAGTATTTAATTTTAATTAATACATTTCCAAACGACTTTTGTATTTGCAAAATGAAGTGTGTGATTAAGCCTCATTCGTACAGACATATGCTTAAAACTGGTTTCTACTCATTTCCATTTTTATTTCTTCATCCCTCCCTTTTTTTTTTTTTTTTCAGAAGACCAGTTTATCTGTTTTTATGTGTCAAGACAAAGAGAGAGCGAGATGAGACACAAAAGTATGTTTAAAACACTTCTGACAAAACTAAAGGCAAGAAGAACCATTGCTGAAGCAAAAACGACTAGGAAATACAAAAATCATTTTAAATTCTGCAGACTGAGTCAGTGCCAGAAATGATTTTCAACAAAGGTTCAATTTTAACACTAAAGCATGATTTTATGATAAACATTTATTAATTCTAGCTGAAAGCGCTGGAAACGGAGCAGTTGGTGTTATTTAAATGCAGAATAGTTTAATTGTTAAGTTTCCACTCTTATTAAAATAGCTGTAGAATAAAGAATTTAACAGTTTCATATTAAAAACAAGCTTGTTTGATTCAGAGATGATCATTAATAACGATGGGGTTTATAATTGCTTCTCTTTCTGATAGCTTAAGGAAGTCTCCATGGATATAAGGTGTATCGTAGAACAATGCTATTGGGTATAATTTTATTGATTAACTTTTATCTCAATTTTCCAGTAAAAAAATGCTTCCTTATTTTGTCATATCCATCCTCAGATTAAAATATCCACTTTCTAAGGGACCTTGAGATATTCAGAACTCTGCTCAGAACCAATTTTGAATTAAATGCTCTCATACCCAGTAGGATAAAAATGGAATTTCAAACATAGAAGATCAAGAAAATCATATGGAAATGTGGCAAGGTTACAGTATCTAAGTACTTTTTAAAAGCTGGACATTCAAAAACAGAAGTCTAGAATTCACCACAGTAATGTTAAAATAACGTCTAAGACATGACTAAAAATATACATCAAGGTGTATATTTATAACTTAGAAGTAGAGAAAATCTACTTATTTCCTTTTTCTTTCCTGCATATAGCACCAGTATAGCATTTAACTAGAACAGAGTAAACCATAACTATTTAATGGTTAGTCTGAAAGCTAGGCACTATGATAAATTGTTTCCATCTAACAGTGTCTGCAGTACTTACAAACTTTTACACGGGCAAGCAACCCTTCTTCTGTTTTCTTGTTAACCAGAAGGTGTCTGCTTCAGTTAAATTTATATCTTGTATTTGTAATGTTGTTAAAGTCTCAGTGAGGATAATTCCTAACTTTGGATGAAAGAAATCCGGTTGTGTCCGCACTTCTCTAATAATACCTAATGCGAGAATATTGCATTTGCAGGTACAGTATCTTCAGAGTTAACCTTGCAATAAATTGACAACATCCTACAGATTGTCATTTGATTTCATCCTTTTCATGTAATTTTCAGTTCAAATTATATTTTATATTCCATGTGAGAATAAAATCTGTGGCATTCAGCAATTTTTAGGGGGTGCAAAAGGAGGATTTTGAAATTTTGAGAACCCGTTTTTATGTTAAAATACTCTTGTTCTTATCTTGCCTAGCCTTCATTTTAATATTAATTGTGTTGTATGCTCAGATAATACTGAAATGCAGCTTGTGTGTATGAATCTATTAATTATCTTATTACTGTTCTCCTTAATTTAATAGAAAATACACTGAATGTCAGCTTTAATTAAAAAATATTGTTTTCTAGTTCCATTTAGTTTTCCAAACTTTAAGAGCAGCTGGTGTGAAACACCTTTAGAAAGACAGGCAAAGAGGGAAATGGTTCTCAAGTATCTGTCGCTTGTAAGATATGTAATGTTAGTCACTAACATTAATGTTTTTCTAATCAGTATAATCTTATTAACTGTGAGTAGGAAACAGTTGTCAATTTGCATTGCTAATGTCAAATCTTGGCTGAAGTGTTCTTTAGATTACAAGATAAAACTTGATTAACCAAATACAGGGAAGCAACAGGTTTGAAGATGAGGAGTCCAGAGTACAGCAGTCTACTTTTAATTCTCTTTGCTGAAACCCAGTCAGTTACAACTTATAGAATGAAGTAAAGGTAATGAAGCCTTTTACTACCCTTTAACCATTATGAGTATCCAGTTTTCTGCTAGAAACCAGGCTTCTCTGAATTCCCAAAGCAGTCAGTCATAGCACAATTTAAGTTATAATTCTATATCTTTGTTGTAGTCATTCTTTCCATATACATTTCTACGATTTAAGTCTTTAGTAGAAGTGATGTTTATAAGGAAGCAATGGGTGTGGGGCCCAATCCTGCTCCCATTGAAGTAATTGGCAAAACTTCTACTAACTGCAGTGGAGCCATTGCTTTATAGAACTCAAATTGTGAACTGAAAGCAATACGATGCAACTCTATTTATTGTAAAAAGCATCAAAAGGAGCAGGAAATTTATACAGCCTTTATCCCTTTACTGTTTTAGACCTGCACCATGGTTACAAAGTATGGACCACTGGTGGATGCAGGCCTCAATGTACTGCTTCCACATACTTAGAGCAAGCCAGGTATTGCCAACTGTGTCCTGGCTGAGTGGTATTTAAGTTATTGGAAGCAAAGTATCCCAGCATAGCAAGTTCCTGGCCTCTTTTTCCAAAACACAGACTATTTCGAGTGACTCAGTCTACAAGGCCAAAACTAGGCATTCAGTGTTATGAAGTGTTATAAGTAAGTGAACAGTAGGATACTTAGCACAGAGACCATCCTGCAAAGCACTAGTAGATACCAGGGTAAAATATTCTACATATTAATATTCAATACCAAAGAGAATAATGAACTGAAGCCTGCAAAGCATTTGCATCATTTTATGAACTAAGTCGTCTAAACTATAGTACTAATGTTGTGGCTTCAGAGAGATTTTTATATTTAGCAGGACAGAAAGGTACTGCATCCCCTCTGCAAAATGAAACAAGATTGTTTAGTTGGCATTAAGATGGAAAAGTTCAAATATTTGCATAAATTTACAAATACATTTCCATTAACATTATTCCAAATGTAAAAGGCTTGGTTTTACAGCATTATTAAAGCTAATATACATTATTATTACATGTGCTTTGTTGCCCAACATGTAATTTTACAGTATATGAAACATCCAAAGAGCAGTTTTATCCTAAGTTAACACAATTTTTTTTAAACAATCTAATGCACAAAACAATAATTTTAATTACAAATCTGCTTTCACTCCACTGTCTTCTGACAGAGTTATGATTGGTATTGCAAAGCAGAAAAGTTTCATTAAATCCTTATTAATGTAGAAAAGACTGATTACAGTAATTTTGATAATGTAAATTTGTTTGTGATATGTCTTTAGTCTTTAATCCCCTTCAGTATCCTATTCAATGGGAAATGAAAAAGAGGGATTTGTGATGTTTTAAACCATGGATGCTTCTCATACAAGAAAAATTATATCTGAAATATAAAATTCACTATATAAATATAACAAAATATTTTCCTACTAAATTAGAAACCTGTGTTACTCAAATTTAAAAACTGCAGATATCTTGCAATTAACTAGAACAACTTGTATCAAGGTACAGTGTTCTGTCATTAAATTGAGGCATACATTTATAAAAGAAATCAGCCAGCAACATGGAAAAATACACTATTGTATGTTGATTTTTTTCAAATCTATATTTGATATTTCTGCCATTCTCGTAGAGTAATCTTCAAAATATGATTTTCAGCATGACTGTGGTTAATTTTTTCCCCCGATTTAAAAAAAGCTGGAATGTATTCATGGATCAATAAACACATGCCCATTTCTTAAAATCTAATTTCTAAAATTCTCTATTTATATATATCAGATCATTTTCAAGTAATCCAATTTAACCTTTAAAATATTCCTAATCAACTCTACAAACACTAAAACTTGATTTAATATTTATTCTCCAAATTCATAAAAGCTGCATGCTTACATTCTTAAATGTTAATTTTGAAACTAAAACAAACATTTGTCTAATAATTTTGTCTGTGCAAATAAAGACAACAAAATTGGTTTGCAGTATTCTTCTGCTACATTTTTATGGAAGATAGGGAAACTGGAAGATGTAAGCCTAACACAAGATAATCCACAAATATCTAAGGACGTACATAATGTGGAATGAGAACAAACATGTATTCAAAATTATTACATTTACAGAATAATTCAAAATTCCGTTTCTGTATCCTTTAAACAAGTTAGTTACATTTTTAAATCTCTGATCAAAATGAATCATGTTCAGTAAAATTAGCCTTAAAAAACAAAATGTGTGTATATGATTAACCTCTAATCTCCTGCACTAACATTAGTGTTTTGTTCATTTATCTGTATTAAAACAAAATTTTAGATTTAATATAACTCAATCCTCATAAGCTACCAATGGGAAAATCAATCTGCTCTTTTGCCTTAAGTATTTCAAAGAGAAAAACATGGCTGAGCAAAAAAACATCACCACAGTTTTTCCTCCAAGCCCACTTTTGTCTAAAGTAATGAGGCCATAGTCAGTTGGTTCCAAAAAGCGTCGTGATTTAGTGTGACGTACAGTGAATCATTGCAGATCCATTCGGACTGCATTCGTTATTTTAATGAGACAGAGGCAAATCTGTTTTTTGGCCGCAAACCCTAAGATGCAAGCATAATGCGAAATGTTTGCTGATTGCCACAAGGCAACTGACATTATGGATTTTTATCGCCACCATTATGTGGCTTAAAATTTGCCACATCCAAAGATATTTACCCCCTTCATTTTTACTACAAATGACACAAAAGTTGCAAAGCTAATGAAAAAAGCCTACTTAATTTCCATGCTTTAAACTTTGCTTAGCGTTTTAGGCTCTATAATTTTTAATATTATTAACATGTTCACAAAAGAGAAGGAAAAATCTCCACCAGAACCTGAACGCGGTCACCCAAAAAAGGTCATATTCAACTGGGCGACAACACCACTGGGAACCCACCAGCCTCCGCTTGATGTAGTATCAGAAATGACAATGAGGCAGACATATCTCTGCAGAAACAGTAATCAGAGTAATGGTGTTTGTAAGAATTTACTAGTGCTGAACTTTTGTATATTCTGTAGAAATGTTTCCTCTTCTTTAGTGATACCAGTAGGGAAATTATCATTTATTTGCCTTCCAGTAAATGGCAGGCCAATCGATCGAGGGGGAAAAAATGATAAATTCACCTCTATTTATGTTTCTGTATATCTATGTGTATATTCTCACACACACACACACACATATATAAATGTGTGCACAATTACGATATATAACATATATTCACAAACACTTTTATAAACACACAGGAAAGTATGTGTGTGATTTGTATCTCTAACTTATTTATATATACACATGAACTGTGCCTTTTTCATTTCGGTTTGTTTTTGTATTAGACTATTACGGAATTGCATTTAATCTAGTACAATGTATAATTTGATGATGCTAGAGACTAATACATTGCACATACTTACAAACTACTACTTCAAAACTGCTCTAGCCTGCACAATATGACAGTATAATGAAAACATGGACTTTGATGAAGAAACTATTTCTAATCATTTTGACTTCATTTAAAAAAATCAGTGTATGGTTTGGATTGTTGGTTTTTGTTTTTTTGTTATTTTTAATCTTTCCTACTTCGTCATAATGGCAGCATCCAAATACTTGAACTGTCATTTTTTTGAATCACTCAGTACTTGGTCATATTCAGTGTAATGCATTGTGCTATTCACAAGAGAAGTCCTGGAAAAATCCTTATGCCACTGATTTGAGAATTATACTGCCTTAAATATTTCTTATCTCCTGGCAGCTTCAGTGTAAAGTAGACTAAACAAGTGACAGCCATAGTGGGCATGCTCAGTATTTACAAAAGAACTGAGGCTGTAGGGGGAAAAGATGAAAATCTCTTGCAAAATGTTAAAATGGCTGCTGACTTGGAGGCCTCTGGGTTAGTTTACATACTTTCCAGTGTCCAAGAAAATAGAATTTTACTTATAACAAGTTTTCTCCCCTTGGCTTTTTTCCCCCTTGCTGCCTCAGTCAGCTTCTAAAAGATTTGAGAATAGAAAACATTTTAGTTACAGGAGCTCTATTACTTTAACATTCTCCTTTGTGATTAAATATGGCACTGTATGGAATAATACAGGTGCCAAGAGAATGCACTACATAGGCAAGTTCATTCCTGTACTACTCACATCTTCCATCGGGCCGCCCTCGCAAAGAGAAGCGCTAGACTTGCTTGCAGCAGTACATAAAAATATACTTTTTTTTCCTGTGCATTTCAACAGAATACCTTTATGGAATGTTTCCTTCATTCTTAGTGGTCTGGGGTCCAATAGTCATTTATGTTTTATTTCATTAACAAGGTGGGGGAAGGAGGAGGGAGAAATCTCTTGAGAGGCAACTTTTCCTATTTTTGATTTTCATGGGAATTTGTTAGCAGAAAAGGACCAGGCTGTGATCTCTTCACTTGCAGTTGTGAGTAGTTACTCACAAAAGCAGTCCCATGGGGAGTAAGGAGTTCGCAATCTGATGCTTCCATGGAAGCAAAACTACAGAAAGGAGGATTTTCAAGATAAATGTGTCAAATATTTGTAGTTGGATAGTTCTTTCTCCCTGTCAATTCAAAGACGTTTATATATTTTTTTTCTCATTTCTTTTTCTTAGATAAGCAGAGCTCATATGCAGCATCTGGGTTTCAGTAACGTCCTATTATTTTTTACTTAGTTTCTGACTACGGTGGCTAGAGGCATAAGAAGTTCAAGAAGTCTACCGCCAGCCGTACACTGACAGTGAATGAATGAGTGGCTCAACATATTTGAACCCAGGACCTTGTTGATTTGCTGCTGTTTGCTGTAATCACTGCTTTTTCAATAATATTGACACTGACAATCATTTTTTCCTCTCTCTCTCTGCCTGGGTAGAATAAAGCCGTTGTACTGGTGCTGTGTCACACACATCACCCCATGGCATCTTTTTCACCAAAGACATCCAGGGAAAAGGGGGTGTGGCTGGGTCCCTGCTTCCCAGTAATCCCCTGATGCTAGAACAGCCCTTTATAGATCTGAGGCAGCTTGAACTTGCACCGGAGACCAGCTAGTTCCCAAACATCCCCATCAAAGGAGTGTAAAGGTGGCTTAAAGAAGCCACCTGTTGCCTTTCTATCCCTCTGGTCTTGCATTGACCACAACTGAGCCACACCAGAGGATCTGGGCCAGAATTTTTAAATTGCCTGAAAGTAAAAATATGCTTGGGCAAAATGCATCTTTTTAATTGGTTTCCGAGTTTGTGTGTTCATTTCTGTCACTTCTAACTCTTGCAATGTGGGAAGTGACAGGCTCCGCACTAGATTCTAACTTGTGAATGTGAAATGACACTATTTTAATCTTTTCAGTGTTGGCAGTGGGCTTCTCCTTTGCCACTGTCTGCATCTTGGGCATGACTCAACCCAAGGGCTGCTGCCCCAGAAGGAAGAGTTTATGAAGTCAGTAACCTCAGTTTATGAAGACTCATGCACGGTGGAGGTGTCAGTGCTATTACTGGTTTACCAATCCCCTTGTCCTTTTCCTCTTATAAAGAGAATATTAAGGCATCTCTAATAGTGATCCTTTTTTAATTTACATAGTCACATCCCTATAGTCTGTCCTTTCTTTTCTAACCTGCACTTTTTTGCCATTTCTCATCCTGTGGGATTTTGATTTATATAGATATATATATATATTCCTTCACTCCACAGCCAGCCAGTAGTTTCCATTCCAGGGTCCTTATCCTTCTCTCAGTTACACTACTTTTACACCAGTATAAATCCATTGAGTTCAATGGAGTTACTCCTGATTTAGGTGGTGCGAGAGGAGAGGCAGGCCTGTAACATTTACCTTTTGGGCCAACATTTTAAAGGCAATTTTCTTTCACTATTTCCTCACTATTTCCATGTCTATGCTCCCACTCTTCCCAAGATTTCCTGCATTGACACCACCACATATAGCTGACGATGTGGGTACCATTCAGCAAGCTAAATTAGATCCTGAACCTTTAAGTCTTCTACATGAACATTTAGTTCACGGCACACTGGGGGAGGGGGGGAGTGAATTACCCCACACTAGCCTGCTACATTCTAACTGTCCACGTGGACTTTGCTAACCCACGCTAACAGTTGATTGGTGCACCTTGATCTACCCCACTTTGAAATGAGAGTTGATTAAAGCAGACTAACAAACTGTTAGTGTACATCAGCAGGGTCCACATGATCAACTATGCATGGCAGGCTAGTTGCGGGGTAGATTCCCACCCCAGATTGCCATGAACTCAATGTTTGTGTAGACATGCCCTTAGTTTCTTCCATTCTGCAAGAAACAAGTTTGCCCCCCTCTTATTTAAAAGGCCTTTTCAGAAATGATGTGAAAATTGATTTTGAGTGAGAGAAACTCAGAGTCACTGTCTAAGGCCCCGGGAACATTTTTCTTCAAAACAGATGAAAAGGAAAATTTCACCAGGTGTAATACCTAGCTCTTATATAGCACTTTTCATTGGTAGATCTCAAAGCACTTTACATTATCCCCATTTTACAGATGGGGCAGATTTGTTCAGCCATAAGAATAACAAAAAGCATTTGCTAATAGTGGGGCATTTACTTTGTAGGGGCATGTGATTCCCATTGATGTTAGTGTGGTTATAATGCTAATAATTTGCCCTTAAATCCTACATATTTCAGTTTGCAACCTAAAAAAACTATCCATTTACCTTAGGTGGGTAGGACTGCATCTGTGAGGCTGGACTCAGGAAACAGAAAGTGGTCCCACATAATAGAGATGTCCAGGATATCATCACAACCCTAGGAGGGCTTTTAACCAATCCAGTAACAGAAAAGCTTGATGCTCTTTGATAACAATTTTCTAAATGCTTCTCTGCTGATTTTCTCTCTGCTTCCTGTACTGCCCCCTCCACACTGCTCCATTTGTTGGACTGACAAGTGTTGTTTGAATCAGAGAAGGGACTTGCTTTGGTTTTGGATCTCAATCCAGATCTGACCCCCAAATGTTTGGATGTGGGAGCTAGTTTGGACCAGCTGTGAAAATTCAGATCCAGATTTCAAAAGTCCCCCAAAATTTGTGGGCTTTTGAGTCCAGGGTTTTGATTTAAACCCAGCTCTAGCCTGCCTATGAAGGACTCCAAATCAGATTTAAATCAAGGCATGAATAGATCTGGTGGTGGAATAGAAACCTATTGTTAATATTAAATCTTCTTTTTCCTCAACACAGTTCAGTTTTCTAGCTCTCTCTTTACCTGTCTGGGTTTTTATATAACAACCATCACCGTAGTATCGAAGCATCCAGGAATTGAAAAACAGAAATACCAATAACAATCCCTTTCTCTTCCTGTAGGAAAAGCAGCTTGGCTATTTTAGAGAGGGGTTATTTATTTATGTTTCGGCAAGTGTGTGAATGAATGAATGGGCTGTATGTTTTTGTGCCCGTGTGAGAAGAAAACTAGCTCAAAAAATTTGTAATACAAAGAAATCCTATGAGAAAAGAAGATCTTGTTACAGAGGAATCATTTCAGAAATCTAATATAAACAGAGTGTTCTGCCTCTGATTCAACCACTTCAGGTATAGGTCGTAGACCAATAAAATCAGTAAGGGTCTAATGGTGTGACCAAGCCCAAAGATAAGAGCTTAGACTATTCTGTCTCACCATTTATAGTAAGCTGGACCCAGTAAAAAGTAACACCTCAGCACTAAGAATAACATTGGCAACGATAGCTGTAATTGAAAGCAGCTATCATTAAAGCAGCCAACTGGGGAAAGGTGTATAAACATGGGCAAACAGTATAACCACTAAATAGGATGGGATGAAAATAATGAAGAGATTAATACGATACTCAAAGTAAACTGAGCTTGCAAGCTTTCTAAAAGTTTACCTCCTAAACTGGAAGGGGTACTGCAAAGAAGTTCTACAGCCATTACATATGGTGAAAAGCGTACCGTGTAGATGTTGCACGTCATGCAGAGAGAATTATGGAATGACATGGGAAACACCAGAAAAACGACAAAGCAAAGTTTCAGCCACCACTCAAAGACATGGTGCAAACTATCAGAGAGAGAAAGTGACGCTGCCCAGGACAACTATAAGGCCTGGCCAACACTTAAAAGTTAGATTGACATAGAGACAGCTGTCAGGGGTGTGAAAAATCCACAGCCCCCTGAGAGCCATAGCTTTGCCAGCTAAGTCAACCGAAGAATGCTTCTATCAACCTAGCTACCATCGCTCAGGGAGGTGGTGTTTCTACACAGATGGAAGAACCCCTTGCATTGGTGTAGGCTGCATCTACATGTATAGCCTCCATAGCATAGATACTCTAAGGCAGGTCTGGTAGCAGAGGGAATCAGACCAGGGACTGAATGGAGACTGACTCAGAAAAAAGAACAGGAGTACTTGTGGCACCTTAGAGACTAACAAATTTATTTGAGCATAAGCTTTTGTGGGCTACAGCCCACTTCTTCAGATGCATAGAATGGAACATATAGTAAGGAGATATATATACATACAGAACATGAAAAGGTGGAAGTAGCCATATTCATGTTCTGTATGTATATATATCTCCTTACTATATGTTCCATTCTATGCATCTGAAGAAGTGGGCTGTAGCCCACGAAAGCTTATGCTCAAATAAATTTGTTAAGTCTCTACGGTGCCACAAGTACTCCTGTTCTTTTTGCGGATACAGACTAACACGGCTGCTACTCTGAAACCTGACATAGAAAAGCGTCCCTGTTCAGGAGGGGTGTTTAAGCACATGCCTTACGTCCCAGTGAAGTCAATTGGGATTTAAGCAGGTGCCTTGGTGCTTTCTTGAACCAAGACCTACATTTGGGGAAGAGATCCAAAGAACACCGAAAGCCTTGTGGACACCACAGATGTGCAAGAGCAGCCTGACTTTGTCTTATACAAGACATGAAATAGATGAGGTCAGGCTGGAGAAGAGGCTACTGTACGTGGTGACTGTTGTGGTTGTGATATGAGGCTGATGGGATAGATGGCATGAAAATCAAGCAGCCTTATCTATCACAACTGAACAGTGAAAATGCCATCTTGAAAATGCTCTGATTTAGATTAAGACCACTACCACACACTGGAAAAATAAAGGCCTCTCACATTGCATATGTAAGATAGAAAAAACAATCTGAGCGCATGGTACTTAATAATAGATTTCTGAAATACAGTCTTCTGTACGCCATTCTATGTGTACATATGACTAATATAATGTGAAAGTGACCTAACACAGTATGTTATTTGTCCTGCTATATTGTGTAGATTCTATGAACAAATATTAAAGAAGCTGTGAAGCTGTCAGACTGTATAAAAGCTACTTATAGGTTACAGCTTCAGTTGCTAGAATTCAAAAGTGCAGCGATATTTTTAAAACAGTGTTTTCCCTGATAGATTTTTTTTTAATCAGAGTCCCTTACAATTACCAACTTTAAACATAGTAACAATTAGGGAAATGATCTGTAGTAACTATTTTACCACCAAAGCCTGACAAGTTAAAGTTCAAAGTATCTGCTAGAAAACATACTTACTAGTTCAAGAAACATAACGACCATATTTTTGTTTCCACCATCCAAGAGAACTACAAATCATGAGGCCCAGGCAATGGAGGTTGCGGGGGATGGGGGGAGGGAAGTGTTTAACCCATAACTATGTTTAACCCATAGCTAGAATATTTTTCATCCTCACAAGGACGTTAGACAAAATAAAATGAATTCTGGTGGAAGCGTGTGTCTCCCCGAAGTTGGCAAATGATAGGTTAAGAGAAAGCAAATGAAAGGTAAGATTAATAGCATTTATCATGGCAGATAGACTAGCAGTTTGCTAATTAAAGTTGTTAGAACATAGAAGCAGCCAAGGATCAGTGGCTTTTAATGAGGCTGTTGTAGGGTGATTTAGGTCTAATTTTCTGCTTAATAAGGCTGGTTTAAAAAGTAATTTTGTTGGGATGTGACTTTCCTAAACCTGTTCATTATCAGTGATGGGACTTCACATCAACACTTCAGGAAATGTTGTGTTTAATTAATATTGTGTCGGCAAGTAGATATGCTGACAGATGAGAAAAAAATTGATGAAGAACTTTCAAGGACATTGACTTCATTAAGCAGCTTCATTATAGTCTGAATAACTGGCTAAATATGTCATTTAAAAGATAATGCGCCACTTTCAACTTTTTTTTCCCCTTTGGTTGTTGTTGTTCATAGAGGTAAGAATAGGGACATTTCCAAAATAATTACTAAGAGGGGAAAAAAACAAGGTCAAGGGAACTGGTATACAAGGCTGCATCAGTTGCTTGGTTTTCTTCATGAGACTTCTAAGCAGTGGTGGGTTATTCAGAACAAAATATGATGCATCATTTACATTGAATTACCTTATGTTTTACTTGGAATAAATCAGGACTTTAATGGATAGTTACAATGTCTGCCCCATGCATAAGTGGCCATTCTCCATGGCACCCCTGAGACAAGACTGGAATTAAATTTTAGAAGGAATAAACCTTCCCTTTTATACAATACGTCCATGCATTATAAAGTACAGGTTTGAGAGGGATCAGTGCCCAGCTATAGCCATGAACAAGGACATATTTACTTAAAGTCATTCTTCCAGCAGAATGAGGATGAAAGTTTGTGCATTTGAAAAGCATATTCAACTACTAAGCCCTGATCTTGCAAACACTTACACACACACACTTAACTTGATTTATGGGAGCGGTCCCATTGAAGCCAAACTTAAACATGTGTGTGAGTTTCTGCAGAATTGAGGCCCAATATCTTACACATGAATATCCAGTTATCCCAAAGAATACAAATAATACCCAGCTCTTATATAGCCATCTCAAAGCATTTTACGGAAGAGGTCAACATTGTTATCCTCTTGATGCACAGAGTGAATGACTTGCCCAAGCTCAACCAGCACATCAGTGGCAAAGCCAGGAAAAGGACCCAGGTTGCCTGAGTCCTAGTCCAACCTAACACGCTTTACAAACTAAGCACAGGGGGAATCACTTCATTCATCAATGGGGTGAAGCAAAGAAAGACTTACAGCAATGCTCCAGTCCTAAAAAAAAGAAGTGATGCAACGCAAGTACCAGAAGTACTGTGTTCTAGCACAACTTGAGCACTGGTCCACAGACGAGGTGAATGTAGGAAGTAAAGAACATTTTATCCAGCTAAAATTGCAGGATGGACTGAGGTAGGCAATATGTCATTATCTGAGCTAAGATTTGGGCCAGACACAAGTGTCAACATCCCCCATTGCTGAAAAAAAAATGACTTTAGTGGCTGTGAGTAGTCAGGACCTCAGTTTTCCATCTCACCTGAAAGATGACACCTTTGGTAGCCTCTTAAAACCATCCAGGAGCATTTGTTCAGTACTAGGTCAGTGGGCAGAGTGCCACATGCAGAATTGCCAATATTACTTCTTGTAGCATCTACTGGGAGTTCTTTGAAGGTCTTCCATTCAAATACTGACCTGACTTTGATTCTGCTTAAGGGTGAGTTCTGACAGGGTCAGAGTACGAGCAAACTAGGAAAAGACGACTCTTTTGGACAAGAAAATCCTGAAATCTGACCATTGTCACCCCTATACAATTGTTTTACTGGGGTGGGAAAAAAACAAGCATTTGACACAGCAACTATATCAGTGTGCGCCTGTGAAATGCATCCCTAAGGAATACTACGAACATTTCAGAGAAAACTCATGCTCTAAACCAGTGTTTCTCAATGACCGGTCCATGGACTGGTGCCAGTCCCTGAGATCTCCCTGACACCGCTTAGGAAAACAGCAAGCCGGTCCGTGGTATCAAAAAGGTTGAGAGCTACTGCTCTAAACAATAATAAGCTGTTGCCATTTTCTGCATCTCAATTCACATTTTGTTACCCACTGAGCATCTCCTTTGAAAACATTTCCCCTCCTTTTACTTTTCAATTTCAGAGGTTTACCTTTAATTTAAACTTCATCATTTAGCCAAGGGAAGAGGACCAGGCCAGGGAGGGGGAAAGAGGTGCTGACTGCAGGTGACAGCTGGAGTTTATCCGATGTGTCAGTTCTCCTTAGCACCTCCATTTTGTTGCTGCTGTCACATTTGACCAACCCCTTTACAGCATGGGATTCACTAAAACATTCTGTGAACATGTGATCAGTCCTTTTATAGGTGGGAGAACTGTCTCTCCATATTTATATTTGTGTTTGTATTTATATTTAAGCATACATTTAGAGAGACATTTATATGGATAAATATTTTGTGTCCCACAGTATGCTCACTTGAACTCTGCCCACATGCCAGCACCAGCCATCAATAATGACTCCTTATTTGGCCTTTTTGGGATGAGACAAACCCATGCAGCCCAATTGCTCTGTGATAATGTTGCAGATAACCTCATGCAATCATTGAACATCTGAATTCACCCCAGCACTTGATTTCTATATATATTAAAAGGGATATTGTGGTTTTGGAAAAGGTCAGTGAAGCAATGGAGACACCCAATTCGCATGCACAGTTGTCGTGATTGTGCATGTATAATGATCCCCAACACAGGTAAACAGTCGGGTTTGAAACCAGAATTTTAAACACCAAAATACAGACATCTACTACTGGAGCTAACCATTAGCTGCCAATAGTAGTAGGCTGCTATATGTTATGTGGACCCGGCCCTGGAGGAAGAGAACACAACACATACTTTATGAACACGTTACACCCAGATATATGTGGTATTTGCACATATAGGTAATCGCACATTAAAATGGCCATAAAGATCTATTTGCATACACACTTACCTGATTCACACAGATGATCATGAACGTTGCGTGTGCACATTCTGCTTTTAGCTGGTATATGAGCATGTGTGCCTAACCTTTTTGAAAATAAAGCCCTTATTCTTCATTGACAGCACGAAACGCTTAAGAACTGGGGTTTAGAGTGTATCTTTGGATCATCTCTGATAGAAAAATACCTTCAGAGAGAGGTATTATTACTTTATAAAATTGCTTAGGTGCCTCATACATGTAGGCAATGCTTTATAAATACATAATAAGACAAGGGGCCAAACTGATCCCAGATCAAATGCCACTGCAGTAATTGCCACTCTCTGCACTCCTTCACACTAACCACTGAAAAATTACTATTGGTAGCCATAGATTAGGACCAGGAGAATCATTAGAAATATATATTATGCTTTAGCGGAAAATATTTTGCTACATTTTTGTTCAGTCTTCATGCATTCCTCTGTGTTGACTTTATGCAATGTGCCTTGACAATTCCAGTAAGCCCTAGAACTGTGGTTGTTGCTCTGGGTTGTTTCCCGTAAGTAATAACTTTTCAAAGTCAGTGTGTGGGTGATGTTCCCAGTGGTTCCAGCTGCCTTCTGCATTGGTTATCATGTCCCCTGTCCATGGACATGGCCAGCACCTGCAAAAGGAAATCATTTCATTCTCAAGTTCTTGTGTATTATAATTTACGTCTGACTAATACAAGGAGTCACCTCATTATTATCCACCTTTTGCACTTTGTCTCCTGAAATTTAATTGGTTATCTAGGATCCTGGGTAAAATTCCAGCCAGAGTTAATTCTGTAAATTGTGCCCACTGAAATCAAAAAGGTTGCACAGCTGTAAACTGAGGGCAGAATTTGGCCCTTTGCTTTCTAATGTAACTGCATGTTGGGATGGGTATGTGGCGGTAACTATCGTGCAAGGGTTTTTTCTACAGTAACTCTCCCATCTCCTACTCAAGCCTTGGGAAGTTATGTTTTTCTGTCCATTAAGAATTCGTTTCCCTCATTTTTTGTTCTTACACATTTATGCGTATTGAATTGTATTAGTCATGTGTAAGCCCTGGTGCTGAAAATGATTTTAATCATCCTCTGTATATCACTCATTATTCTCTATGGAAGCCTTGCTTTTAATACCTTTATTCATGTGGTTTGTATAAATAATGAAAGCCAGAGGTCCCATCATTGATCTGTGCCATCCAGCTGGAAAAGATTCCATCTGTGCTCACTTTCCCTTGAGCCAATTTTCAGTACACTACAACAATCTCCTCTTAATTCCATGACTTGGCACCCTATACCTTAAACACCGTGACAGAGCTTGAGCATACGGTGTCTGAAAATCTAAGTACTAGTTAAGGTTTGCTACAGCCATTTTGCTTACTTTTATGTTGTTTAGTAAATATATAATTTAGTAAATATATAATTTGATTTACAGAATAAATACATGACAAGCCCTGCTGATATATGACCCTTTATATTTATGTATAGGCACTCATGCTGCTCCATTGCAACATTATCCTCTTTGTAATACTTCCTAATACGTTATGCTCACCTATGTAAGAGATATTTCAATCGCTTCTTTTTGTGCATGCAGTCATTAGCCCAATTTTTTGTCAACAAATATATGCATGGGTGCATTATTTCAATTTCTGGGTTAAAGTTTCAAAAGGCTGAGACCCACCCTCCTTTTCTATGGGTATACTTTGCACTTGCTAAATGTGTGTCTGCTTTTTTGCCACTGCAAAATGAATTGCAGGTGCAAATCTGAGTACTTCGATTTCCAGCCACTCAACCTGTGCCTGTAAATCAAATAGTAGTGCAAATATTCAGATCTGAACCTGTATTTAATTGCAGACACCATGATGATGTGTGTGGTAGAAAACCCTAGATAGAGAAATAGAAATTGTGTCCATAAATGAAAATGCATCCTTTTGAAAATTTGACCATTGGTGCACAAAGCCCATCTATGCATGTAAATCAAGATCAAATTGCTTAAGTGCCTCATATATGTAGGCAATGCTTTATAAATACATAATAAGACAGGTAAAATGTCATTTGCATGCCCAAATGAGTGTGCACAAAATAACTGTGCACACAGAATTGCACATGCATCAGATAGAGGTTGGGCTGAGATCCATTTCAAACTTTGATTCTGCAAGTCTTGCCTGTTCTTGCACATAGACAGGTAGAGCCAGTGTATTGTATTGTTAAACTCTGCAAAACAACCGTTAGGAAATTTAAACACTTGGGGCCAGACCAGGTGCCCCGTTAAAGATGTTTTGTGTTGCTCTAGTGGTGCATAGCTTATTTAAAAATGGCTTAACCAGCTATAAGAATTCTCCCAGCGAAGGGGCATCCCCAGCTGATACAGCTCTGAAAATCAGACTATAAAAGACTTTCCTAAGGGACTATTGGATTAGACCTGGGTGCTAATCCTGGCTCTGCTTCTGACATGTATCATTTTGGACTATCCACTTAATCTTTCTGTGCCTCTTGTAGCCTTAGATAAATTGAGGGTGGAAATTGCATAATTAATAACAGATTCTTTACTCAGGCGGCTATGTAAGAAATTGTATTGAATTGAGACTGGTGGAGCAAACAATTAGAAACACGAAGACTTTACTTAAGATCCAAATAAATCCAAGCCTAAGTATAATTATATAAAAACAGATACATATAACCAAATACCCCCTGGATTGTGCTTACTTACAGCTTTAGGCTGGTACAAACTGAAGCAATCCCCCATTGTTGATATACTTACAACCTTGTGCATATTTACAACCTTGTGGAGACTGATAACAGAAAGATAGAAGAAAAAGTAAGTGGAGATCACAAGAGGGCTTGCTCATACTCAGGCTTCCACCATTTGGTCATCCCTGGTGTCTCAACTAGGGTTTGGTCTGACCATCTTTTTCTTGATCCAGCTACACATGCCTACGACCATATTGGACAAGGCTTCAGCCCCTGCCATGTGGGGTATTCCAGCTGATGATACTTGGTATTCTAGCTAACCATAGCTAAACTTCCAACAGTTAATACCTCACTTGTATCAATTAATGTCCCAATAGTTTTGATACATCAGTGTGGTTTCTCCATGGTTACATATATACCAAAATCCCCTAGAAATCCATTATTTCTAGCGTCTATGGGATACTTGTTATCACAAGCTACATATTGCAAAATATTGCTAAATCTTTTAATCTTAAATTAAGCAGTCATGCTAACTCTTTTGCTAGTTAGGCTAACTATCAAAACTACCATCTGGCCCACAATGCCTCAGGTTATTGCCAAACCTACCTTAGCTGTTATACAGATTATTAGGTTTCTCTTCTTCCACGTTTTGCATTACAGGGCTGATGGCTTCTATTTCACTATTTTAAAGCATTTTAATAGAATTTAGCACATGATATATAATTTAATCTTGCACCTAAAATCAGGTGAGGGATTACAGATCAACACTCTGTTTCTCTATTTTACAAATGGGGAACATAATAAGTAGCTCACAGGAGGGCTGAGAAACAAATGTGTCAGTTACATGCAGTGCACTGGAATATGAAGTACTGTGTAGGTATTGTTGTTAGAGGCACCTCCTGCTGCTTGGACAAGCAGAAAGCGACGTTGCACCAGGGAGAACAGACATTCCCACTTACATCCTAACCTTCCACAGAGCTTGCAGATGTGTCCGAATTCTCAGGCAACGTGATATGTTCAGGTTGAGAAATCAAGCATAGCAAACTCATGGAATCCAGAGAAGGTTGGAAAGCTCTGCTCAATAGTGCTTTTTGGAGATGAGCAGCTAAATCCAATCCCAGTACCCGTTGTACATTTGAGGATTCAGCATCTAACAAGAGAACATTGCAGCCTTATTACATAGCCGTACTGCAAAGCTGAGAAGATGATAAAGCATCTAAACAAATGATGCTTGTAGCCAGTAAGTGCTTATGGAAAACTGACACCTTCTTGCTCAACGTATCTGCTCCCTATGGACCCATGTCACCACTGCCAGTAGTTGGTGCTACTCTGTAGAAGTTATTGGAGTGGAGCCCACTTACACCAATGGCCCTGTATGGCTTAAGAGCCACATCTGCTTCCTTTAACAACAAACGCAGGTTTTTTACTCCTGTTCGCATTGCCAGAGCTATCCAGCTAAGGAAGATTGAGTAGATCCTAATCTTCCTCATTCACCATTAACAAAATGCTGCAAAATGCTGCAACTAAACTGCAGACTCTCTCTGGCTGCAGAATCTTCACAGTATCTGGCAGAAGGGAATCGTAGCTTGACTATTCAAATCTTAGATTTAGTTTGTAGTGGCAATAATTTAGGAAAAAAGTATCTTCTGTCTAAGGTATTTATATAGGCCCCATTACTATACTATCTGAGTGCCTCATAATCTCTCATGTATTTATCCTCACAATACCATCTCATAGATGGGTGACTGTGGCACTGAGAAACAAAGTGACTTGCCCGATGTCACACAGAAAGCATGTGACAGAGCAGGGAATTGCACCCAAGGCTTCTAGCAACCAAACCACTGGACCATCCTACCTCTCTATCCAGCTGCTAACTTGTTAACCCAACCAAGTTTGGTATGAAATCACTGAGCGAGAGTAACTCTGGAAGCAGAGGTAACAGCGACACAGACACACAAGCCAACAAGCACATGCATTGTCTTTTAAATGCCTTGTAATAAATTGTACTATCACCTTCAGTTCTACGTGGCTTTGGAAGTTAGGGAGATTTTCTGAGAATTTACTACATAAATATTTAGTTGGGCTCTTATGCGCCCGCTCCCCGGCCTCCTACATATAGGAAGATCTCAAAAGAGAAAATGTGCCTGTTTCTGAAGATTACTGCACCAAGCTCACAATCCGAGGGAATTTTTCTTTTTTCTTTTTTTTTTTACCTTTTTTGTGGTGCAATAGTTACCACTAGGCCCAGTTTTCAGCCACCTTCCATAATTGCTCCTGCAGTATTTTCAAATACACATACAGAGCCCTACATTTGTAGATGCAAATCAAGTAATTCTGTACCTAATTATCCAGTGCAAGCATGAATGTTTGTATACAAATTACACAAAATTCCATGTAAAAAACCAGCTTGTATTATCAATGCAGTGGTGAAGTTGAGAAATCAAGCACTCAGAAAATGCAGAGCTAAGGTTAAAAGTTCATCCGTAACTTTGCGCCTTCGTGCTGATGCCTTAATATATAGTTTCTCTTTTATATCATTAGAAATAATATGTACTGGGACACTGTGTGTGGGAAAATGTTCTCCTCAGTGTCATTTCATATAATTTCAAACCTGCCTTTCCTCTTTTGCCTGTACCTCTTTCCTTCACTCTTCTTCTGCTGACATTTCATGTTTTGGCTTTGGAGGGAGGGAGTATATGAAAAATACCATTAAAATAAGAATCTGATCTGGCACTACTTTGCAACCAAATTTCTAAATAAGTGTTTGCTTGCTTGGGACCAACAGGATCTGTATTTAAGGTTGCATTGTATAAAATTGAATGTTATATAATTTAATTGTATATAGGAATGTATTATAGTGTGTGTGTGTGTATAGAGAGAGAGAGAGAGAGAATGTAGAATACAAACATTATAAAATGTCCACATATTGAACATTTCCTGGTCTATGTAAAATAATAAATGTATTTTTTTTATTACAGTAACACCCAAAATGTACTAGGGCCTTACCAAATACAGCAGAAGGCACACTTCTGGCCTCAAAGTGTGAAAAATAAATATTGATTCTAGACAAACTAATGTTTAGCTTATTAAATTCATGTTCATAATTCTTTATAACACAGGGATTTTGCTAAAAAGATGTCTACCCCATTATGACATTAAAACCTACTATAAATACACTCTTCACCTTACAAGAGAGGATTAAAAAAACCCAAGAATACATAATCTGAATTAAAGATACTTTCATTTCTGAAACAGGGTGTGTCTCAAACAGTGATGATAAAAACTAGACTTTTTGTGGAAACCTTCAGTGGAGTTTCTTACCAGCAAGGACTATATACATTATTACAAATCGTATTTTATGTTACTCATAGGACATAAAGATAATCAGAGAGCTATCTTCATAAACAGAGGGTTATTCATAATCCCTCACATGGCATTTCAATTATCAGTCTGATGACGATGTGACATTATGGATGAGGTTGTGATTAAATTTTCTTGTGTAATGACCCTAAGTAAATCTTTGCAATTTTCATTTTGCTGAGATTTAATATAGATCGGTGGCCTGTTGTTTGGCCCCTGTTTAATCCAAAATCGCTCATTAAATTGGAACCAGTAAACATCTGATTATTGTGTTTCATGGGCTGCGCTATGAATTTAACATATTAAATCTATGTTCCAGATGGATATAAGCATCTGTTCTCATTATGGTTATTGGTGTTAATCTGAAACCCTGACCTGTTTCTCCTAACATTACACATATTAAATTTGATACAAAAATTCAAAAAGACATTAACATGAGGGCAGCACGTAGCTAAAATACCTTCACATGCCACATAATCTGGTAAAAGGTTAATTGTAGAATTCTTTGTAAAGGAAAACAATGACAAGAACTTCTTTCTTGCTGTATGGGAGTGGTGAGCGCCACCGTGTATAAAACAACTGTTTATGCTTTGTGACATAAAAAATGCTGTGACAAGCCACAATGGCCAGTTGTATTTTGAACATGCACTTGCCAATCACAGGGCAGGAGCCATATTATTTAGGACTTGCCATGTAGCTAATTTGTAAATCTGATTTGTCACTAAATCTCTGAAGAGTACAACCCAGCACTTTACACTGCAGTGAATACACTTGTCAGGCAATGAACAGCTTTCTGTGCTTCATAACCAGTGAACTGAAAGTGAAATTAATCAGTGACATCTAAAGATCATTGGGAAAAAGATATTTGTTACAGTACTGCTGAGAGCTTTTCTGCACAGTCTGAGTGATTTGGGTTTATAGCAGCCTCTGCTCAGTATAATGGGAAATTTTAAATGACACACATTATATTACAGGTAGGCTTAGCAAAATATTATCTCACTGTTATTGTAATTCAAACAATTCCCAGTGTCAGCTCATATCACTTCTAGTCAACCATTGGCTGTCTGATGGATATGATTGTTGAAGAAAGAAAAGCAAAACTGAAGAAATAAAGTACCCTGTTCAACTGTGACTACCAGACTGCAGTTCGGTATCAGAGACCAGTGGTTTTCAACCTTTTTTCATTTGCAAACACCTTAAAAATTTCAAATGGCGGTGCAGACCCCTTTGGAAATCTTAGACAGAGTCTGCGGACCCCAAGGGCCTGCAGACCACAGCTTGAAAACCACTGTTCTATGGTAACGACAACCTTTCGCGGAACCCTTAGACATAGTCTGCAGATCCCCAGGGGTCCACGGACCACAGGTTGAAAACCACTGTCATGGACCATTAAAGTGAAGCTCACTAGAACTCTGAGATGCAATTCAGGTCACAGCATCCAGTTGCTGCATCTTAGGGCCTGATTCTATTGTTTCAGTGGCACTGTTCATATGAGTAAAGGGGGTAGAATCAAGTCCTGTATCTCTCTGTGCTTCATTTTACCCCTTTCTAAAATCTGTATTATAACAGCACTTATATGTATTATGACAGGGCCTAGGCGTCCTAATCATGGAGGACCCCATCGTGCTAGGTGCTGTACAAACACAGAACAAAAAGAGAGTCCCTGCCCTAAAGAGCTGACAAGCTAAGATAAGAGACAACAGATAGATACAGACAGACAGACAAGAGAGTACAAGGAAACAATGTGATGATATTAGTCAGAATGATAGGCTGTGGTCTCAGTACACTGGCAGCCTATCCATTGTCAAGATTTCTGTAGGACTCACAGTTGTCTCACAGGGGTGTTCTGAAGATTAATTAATTAATGTTTACATATTCGTAGGAATCAAAGAAGGAATTGGTACCTCTGCCACAAGAAATTCTTTACATTTCATTACAATGTGTCTAGCAGGACACACAGGAGAACATTAATAGATCCCAAGCACCATCAATTTTTTTTAAATGAACCTTTTGTGAAAGACAAAAGTTCTTACCACAAATTATTTTAATGGAAAATTACCCAGAAGAAAATGAAATTAAAAGGGATTTTTTTCTCACCTACAATTTTTTTTCTGCATTAGGTCTACAAAATAGTGTGTGTGTGTGTGTGCGCGCTGCTCTCTGTCTCTCAGAAAAGTACGTATCTTTACTAACCTGTAAACCAAAAGACGGTCCTGATTTTGAACTTCTGACCTGATGTCGTTCTTTTGCAGGATCAAAACAAAAATCCCAGAGATAGAGGTGCTAAAAGCATTGATTTGCTCAAAGTAAGATTATAGGCCTGGCTTTTTAAAAGTGACTAGTGATTTTGAGTACCCCAGTTCCGAGTGCCCATCTTGAGACATCTTTCAAAACCCACCCTCTGAAAACCATACCCCCTCATGGTCTCTCAAGATGGCACCAAAACCACTAGTCACTAGGGCTGGTCAAAACAATTTTTTTCAACTAAATGACACTTTTCATGGAGTGTTTTCTTTCCTCAAATGTTTTTGATTTTTTTCATTGAAAAACTGAAAACCCCAAACCTTAACCTTTTTTGAGATTGGGTTTTTTGTTTGGTTGGTTTTTTTTGACAAAAAGTCTGTATTTTCTATAGAAAAGTTCAATGACAAAGATTTTTTGTTTTTGTCTAAATTTTTCACTGGGTGGAAAGAACATATTTTCTAGCCACCTCTACTAGGCACTTTTGAAAATTTAGTTTGATATTTTCAAATTTTTCTATTTTCAAAGTTAAGTGCCTAAATCCCTTGAGCTATTTTGGAAATCCTAGCCTTAAGCCAGGGGTGGATGTAACTCCCAATTCAATGTCTGTACTATATTCAACTGCTGAAGAGGCACTCGGCCCCAGCACCACAACCCTAATCCCAGGCTGATGCAGAGGGGAGGCCAACAGGTGAGGGACTGGACAGTGAGCCTGCCCCACACTCACCCCACAACAGCAGCCCCTCTCCTACAGAACTGAGCCAGGCTTCGTGCTCCAGGCATAGCAACCTGGCCGAGATGTCGCAGAACCACTCAGGTGCCAGGCCAAATCTGACTGAGTAACTTTCTGACCCTGCGCACTGGCTCGCAGTGCCACTCAGATTTGGCTATGCCCCTGTAGCTCTTGTAGTATAGACGCAGACTCAGGTTGCCTTGAGATTTGGTGTGGGGTAGGGCTAGTGATCCAAATTTGGGATTATTTCACCAGCAGGTTCCTAAAATACGTTTTAGAAGCTGTACAGCACAGTACAGGTACTTCTAAACACAGAGGTAGACGCAGATGTACGACTTTTATGGGGCAGGCCAGAAGTTTTGACCAAGAGAGTTCAGAGGCTGAATAAATACCCCAAATGGAAGGGTCTACCACGAGGACTCTTTGCAAGCTGGACTGACTTGTAGATTCTGACAAGGTCTCGTTTCTGTGCTCTCTGTCTCTTCATTCTTGAGTTGCATTTTATAATCAAAAAATGCACTAAGCCTATTTTGTAAATCAGAGGTAATCCCTGTGCTGAGGTAGAAAATAAATGTAATCCACAGCTGTTCATACAAAGGCCTGGAGTCTGTTTCCTAAAATTACACTTGCATAGTGAGACTAAAATTCTGCCAATGTTCTAGATATGGGCCAAATCCAGCAAACCCTCATGCATGTGAGTAGCCCCCCAGTGGCCTCAATGGGACTACTCCTACAACAATGGGACTACTCTGGGTAAAGTCTATGCACATGAGTAAGGGTTCCTAGAATCTAACCCTTTCACAGCAGGGATGGGACAAATGCGCTGAGAAATGTTTGCCCTGAAAAGAAGGAAACCATTCCGTGTTGCCATCACCAGTAACCTGACTACTTGCCCAGCCTGGCATCAAAGGAATAGGGCAGTGCAGGACAGGTTTCTTTTGGCCTCAGAGAGCAGCAATCCCTCAGTCATGTGTCATCTCTATGGTTTCTTTGGGCTTCACAGAAAAAAGACCAGCCATGAAACCTGTAAGCCTTTTTTTAAACCTGCCAAAAGGTGTGTGATGTAAGGACCTTCTAAGGTTGGGGGTCATGAAGATTCTAAACCTGAGCTAAGTAGCACATGGCAGACTACAAGCCCAGGGAATTTCACTCTGTTTCAGGCCAAGGGAAAGAACAAAACCGTGGGTATTTTGTGTGTGGGGACGGAAATCTTTTAAACTGTGGTTTGTTGGTTAGTCCGGGGATTGGGGGTCTGAGGGAAAAGCTGCATTGACCTATGTATAGACGTGGCTGATGTCAAGGGAGTCCTGCTTTCTGAAGCCGGACAAGTTTTTTCCAACTGGATCCTAGGAGTCATGGCCTGCACGAGTATCCAGACAGTACGCGGAGTATTATTTGTTAGTGCTAACTGGACAGTGCTGATATTGAAGTAATGCTCTACTGGACAATAGGGAGGGGAATCACACTACAAGCTGTAAAAGCCCTAGATATTATTTAAGCAACGAGACCCACCAGGCCATGAATTTCTGGGTGACTATTGCAGCATTGTGTGGTAAGGCTAAAAGATAAGTGGTGACTTTAACCACTGGAGAAGTGCAATGCCTGTAGTATATTGTGACTAATATGAACAGGGATTTGTACATTAAAATAAAGAAAACAGAGAGATTTGCCCATTTACTGGGTTAGGGTCACAGCATCTAGAGTCAATCAGAAATCTCCAGCTGTGTCCAGCATTCTAAACCCATTTCAGAATGGGGGGGAAAAAACCTAATCTCTCAGGTACAGATCCAATCTCAAGGAATCAACAACAACAACAAAAGAAGAAGACAGCAGTCTTTGTGAAGTGAAATGTTTCATCTATCTGGCCTGTTTATATGAGTATTTACAGTCATTTTTATTTGTAGAAGGGGAGGGGGGGAACCTTGTCATTAGTAATTAAGACTACATCCTTCATGGAAGAGCCATTGTATATATGCAATGGGGCTAATTATCTCCAATGTACTGTATGATTTAAAAGAGTTTGGTTCACGCAAATGCCCAGATTGGCTCAACATGCTGCCACACGGCTCTGTTGGCTGCACTTCAGTCAGGCCCGTCTGACTTCAGTTCCTAGATCCTGACAGTGGGCTTTGGAGGCAGAGGAAAGCATTGTTATCGCAAATCATCTCCTGCAACTCCTGACATTCACACTGATAGGAAAGTTGGAACAAGGCAATTATAGTACTGCAGCAGGCATACCAGTGCAGCTTGGAGAAGTAAGACGAGATGCTGGCTCTGTGCTGGCTGAAATTATCAATCCTACTTTGTTAGCTCAATGGCAGAATAATCATTTTCTCTCTCCCCCCCCCCCCCCCTCGTAACTACTTTGTTGATGGGGTTGTATCTCTGGTTGCTCCAGGAATGTGTGGGACCGATTCAATTCAAATGTCTTTACTGTGTGCTTTAACAAGAGGGCCCGTCAGATTGTTTAGTTCTGACCTTAAAGTCTGAATCAGAGTTGTGTAAGATGAGGAGGGGACAGGGGCCTTAAAAAGTCAGCTCTGGGAGGGAGGGATTCAGATTTGCAAAATAGATGATAGTGAGCTGGATTATCAAAGAGATACTGAGGGCTTTTTTTTTTTTTGGTCTAAAGCTCGGCATTGTAAAGGGGACATGCTCACAGAACAGGAGGGTGTCAGCCACATAAGTCTAATGACAGCCCAGGCTGGCTGACTCATAGCACTGCCTACGCTGTGGTCTCAGAACTGTGCCCACACATGGCCATTCCATTCCTGCCCACAGAATCCTCAGTGTCAGTCTACATCATGGGGAAAGGGGAGTTAGGAGAAATTGGAGTAAACAGCAGTCCCGTAGCTGGCCATCCTCCAGACGCATTTACCTGGGAGACCCACAGTAGCAAATGTGGCACATTTTCAAATTAAAGAAAAAGCTCCCATAGAGGTAATGCTTGAAATTCTTTTCAACCGCTGAAATGAGGCTTTTTAGAAGGGATACGGTTAAGTGGTGGCTCAAGGGAACTATACTGTAGCTTCTAGCACTATGGACCAAAAGATTTTAATTGCTTGTTAACTACTATTGTTGCACACAAGTTAGCAAAGCTGAAACTGTCCGACATAAATCACATGCATCAGCCCAATAAATCTCCGTTTTAAACGACAGCTTTGCAGGCAGCACTAAATTAGAATGGCCACTGCACAGAACCGTACTTACGAGTACTGACTGCAAAACGGTGACGGATCTGTTGAGACCAAAACACTTGGCATGCCGCTAATGCCTATCATTACCGTGATTGATATAGCCTTCTCTATCACATTTTGCAGTTGTCTACATTTGCAAAGCTTTATTAAATTACCTCGACTTCCAAATGTTATCCAGCATCATTGGAACTAAATGACCAATAGCAATCACAGTGACAACTTAAGCTTTTTCAGCTATAAAGACCTCAAAAACATAAATAAGAAAAGGCTTGGATTTTTGTGACATTTTTCTAACTAGAGATTCCAGTCCAGAGTCTAAATCTTAATAGAGAATTACCTTGGTTATGACTAACGTTTTTATACTTTGTGTTTTCTGGGAAAAGTGCATCATACAAGACATGGAAAGTGAAGCTGTGGAAAGTGGCCATACCCATTTAAATGTACAAATAAATATACATGAATAAAAATTCAGAGAATAACTAACAATATTCCTATGTACAGTAACATAAATAACATCCCATGATATTTCACTATTGTAACCCTTGGTCTTATGTACTGTATCTCCACCATTCGGTTACCATCCTTTGTCTAATCAAGGTCCCAATCCTGCTCAAATGGGGTCCTCGCAGACACAAAGGTCCCCTCGGGCAGACCTAATTGTAGGCTCGGGGCCTTATATTTTAAGCTCCTGAAGGCCAGGATGTCATTTTGTTTATTTGTTTCTCTCTCAGACTCACTCTCTTTACATTGCTCAATACCATAGTATCAGTCTGGGTGTCTGCAAAGTGTGTTGGAAACCCAAGGAACAGACTAAAGAATAAGTTTTCTCACAGAGTGCCATCATGTCAAACATGGAAATAAAAATAACTAGCAAAATAAAGACATGGGACCAGAACCTCGGATCTGGCCAAGCTACTTTCAGTGCAGGGCCCCAGGTGGGTAAGGAATGGCGGATCACACACTTTGCCTGCAGCAGCCTTATGCTGTCAGGTGGTCTTGTGAACAGCCTGCTGCATGGGGACCATGTTCTGTTCCTGGCTCCGTGACCTAGGGCAAGTCATTTCACCTATCTGTGATTGTGTTTCCCCTCCCACCCTTTGTCTGTTGTGTTTAGTTAGACTGTAAGCCTCTCAGGGCAGGAACTATCTTCCACTGTGTGCACATACAGCAACTAGCAGAAGAGGGTCCTGGCTTTGACAGCTAGGCATTACTGTGATACAAATGACAATAACAATGGTGATTTCTACCACTCAGGAACTAGTAGGATCAAGGCCTTTGTGCTTCTTTTAATACATTATAACTGTAAAGATTTGGTGACCATTTGCAGAGCCCTTGTGGGCGTGGGGTTAGCTTTATGATCCCCTTTGAAAGTGTTCCCCTTAACCTACCTTTAACTAAAGCTGTGGTAACAGGTGCCATTACATTATACTCTACCCTACTGAAACTCCTGTCTTCACAGAGACTGTAGGAGTGTGAATATACAGATATATTGATTCTATAAATCCCCTGATATTATCTTTTATTGGTAGTAATAAATGTCCATATTAATTAACTTAATGGTTTTAACTGCAGTAATGACTTTGTATTAAACTAGTGCACATTTCATGTCCCATATAAAAGCTGCAATAATAAAATTTGTCTGCGGTATTTTTTGTAGCTTCCATTGTCCTGAAACAAAGCAAACCCACTGCTAGAATATTCTAAATTCTTAGATCAGGAGATGAATGACATTTGGATTAAACTACTTTCATTTAAAAATGAAAGTATATCAAATTTCAGAAGGTTTTCAGGCAATCACTGATAAAAATGAAAATTGTACAATGAAACCAGAGCTGAGCAAATACTTCTTCCCCACCCCATCCCCCTCACACACACTATTTCTGTGCCGATAAACCAGTGAATTTGATACAATAGTATTCACAATGCTCTGTCATATGCTGTTTGTGAACATTCTGGTTTGTCCTCATGACTGTCTGAAAGGAGCTCCTATTTGCAGGAATACTTTTGATCGCGTATGAGAACATGTGTTTGAGTGTAACAACGTGTATGTGTGCCAGACATTATAAATGTTACAGTCGTCCAGTCAGCGAGCAGAGACAGTACCATGTGACTTTGCTGACCAATGATGAATAGCGAATACTAAATGCATTCTCACATCAGTTTGTGTACATCCCATACACTGAAATTCATTTGCACACTACAATGAACAGAGGACAAACTTGTTAAAAATCTGTGGCAAATTGGTGAACAGACAAAAAAAGCTAAAATTCATCAAATAAATTGTCCACTGTGAATATTTTGACTAGCCCTAAATGGAACCATGGTTGAGCTACTCTGCTCTTGCCTTGTTCTAACTGGAGCAAACAATTTACACAAGCAAAAGAAATAAATCTAAAGGGGCCATATTTCACTTCAATACATGAAAAATATCCCTGGGTACAGTTTGGAGGGAAATGTACAAACACCCCATCCCATCGCCTGCAGTTTGTGTGTGCAAGTCCAGCTTTTGGCTCATGCCAGAGGATGCACACACAACAGAAGCTTACCAGACATTGGGCCCAAACACTAGAAATGGAACCAGTGCTTAATCAAAGTTTACAAAATGATAAAGAACAAGTGGTTACTCATGTTGTATCTTGATATAGTTTTAATATCTTTAATATCTCTCTTAATGCACATTTGTTTTCTTAAGCTATGAAAAAAAATACTTTGGGCCAGATTCTCAGGTGGTGTAAATTAGAGTCATTCCATTTACACCAGCTGACGAACTGGCTTGGATTTTTTAAACAGGATTATTCTGCTCTTCCCAACTTTATAAACAGATACACAAACGGATGAATAGGCAGATACTTCTATATATGGTGACCAGATGTCCCGTTTTTAAAGGGACAGTCCCATTTTTTGGGACTTTTTCTTATATAGGCGCCTATTACCCCCCACCCCCGTCCTGTTTTTTCACAGTTGCTATCTGGTCACCCTACTTCTATATAAAGTACATTTTATACAGTACTCCTAGATAATTGTTAGGAAGAATAGGCATTAACTCTCTTAGCATCCAAGGCTAACCACCACCCTTTCTTAGGAATCATGATTTATTTTTTGTGACCAAACTGACGCATCTCATAACTTAGAACGGAAACATTTCTGGAACCAGTTTTACCTATGTGCAAATCAAGTACACATGAATTGGGAGATGAAAATGAAATGCACCATAGGGGAAGGTCAATAAATGAACTACAGAACAAAATGCTTAAAGTGGTTCTTGGTGTCAGCATCCACAAAGCATTCAGAATAAGGGTTTTTCTTAATATCTCATGAATTACTATGGAGAACTACAAAGATCATGTCTTAGATTTTGTCTTAGATGTATTCATCATGTCTTACATTTTGCAACATGGGAGCTTTCTGTCTTTGTTTATAAGCTGAGCAGTTATACTTTTTAACAGAGTTCCTGCTTGCTTTAAAAGTTCTAACATAAGTCTGTTAAAATAAAGAAATTATAAAGAATCCTCACTGACAAATCAAACTAAAATCCAAAGTGAATACAGCTAAAGAAAGAGCTTTTGAGAGAAAGGAAAATGAGTAAAATAACTTTGTATCCTGTTATTTAATCTGGAGCTCAAAAGGTGAAAATTAAACACAAAAAAGTATACAGGCCTGATTTTTAAACAAGTTAGGCTTTCAATTGCATGTCTAATTTGCACATGCAAGTAGTACCTCTGGCTTAGGGACACCCAGAGCATCAGAGTGCGACCCCGACCATCTTGGCTAGCAGCTATTGATGGACCTATCCTCCATGAACTTACCTAATTCTTTTTTAACCCAGTTATACTTTTGGCCTTCACAACATCCACTGGCAAGGAGTTCCACGGTTGACTGTGTGTCGTGTGAAGAAGTACTTCATTATGTTGGTTTTAAATCTCCTACCTATTAATTTCATTGTGTGACCCCCGGTTCATGTGTCATGTGAAGGGGTAAATAACACTTATTCATTTCCCCCACACCATTCATGATTTTATAGACCTCTATCATATCCCCCATAATTGTTGTCGCTTTTCTAAGATGAACAGTCCCAGTCTTTTTAATCTCTCATATGGAAGTTGTTCCATACCCTTAATCATTTTTGTTGCCCTTCGCTGTACTTTTTCCAATTCTAATACATCTTTTTTTATATGGGGTGGCCAGAACTGCACACACTATTCAAGGTGTAGGCTACCATGGCTTTATATAGTGGCATTATGAGATTTTCTGTCTTATTATCTATCCCCTTCCTAATGGTTCCTAGCACTCTGTTAGCTTTTTTGACTGCCACTATACATTGAGCTGATGTTTTCAGAGCAGGGCCAGCCTTAAGCGTGGGCGAACTGGGCGAAGGCTGGGGGTGCTGTTATAAACGGGGCGCCTCTGGAGCAGTGGTGCCCCTCCCACTCTGTTCTGCTGGCATCTGCAGCCCCACAGCTCCTGCCCCCTGCCTGGGAGCCGCCCCTGGCCAGCTGCTCCTGGGAGCTGCCTGTTTACTGTAGGGGACAGGAAGGGGCGCTGATGTCAGGGTGTCCCCTGCCTAGGGTGACCAGACAGCAAGTGTGAAAAATCAGGATGGGGGTGGGGAGTAATAGGCGCCAGTATAAGACAAAGCCTCGAATATTGGGACTGTCCCTATAAAATCGGGACATCTGGTCACCCTACCCCTGCCCCCCTCCCCCGCCCATGTACCCCATCTCCGCAGTGCGGGGGTGGAGGTGGGGACAGGGCTCACCAAGAGTGCGATTCCATCCGAGGAGCAGGCCCAAGACCATGGAGGACAGCATGGACATGGAGAGCATGGGTCCCCTGCACCTCCAGACCTTCCTCTTCAGTTGTGAACTAAAGGCAGATAAGGAGTATCTTCAAGGTGCATGATGAGGAAAATGAACACCAGTTGTCACTGAGAACAGTCAGTTTGGGTGCTGGTGCCAAAGATGAATTACACATTATAGAAGCAGAGGCATTGGACTATGAAGGGAACCCTACTGAAGTCACACAGGCATCTTTGAAAATGTCAGTACAGCCTACGGTTTCTTTAGGTGGCTTCGAGATTACACCTCCGGTCGTTTTGAGGTTGAAATGTGGTTCAGGGCCCGATCATGTCAGTGGCCAGCATTTTGTAGCATTAGAGGAAGAACCAGAGTCTGAAGATGAAGTGAAGATATTAAACACTTCAGCAAAGAGACCAGCAAGCGGAACAGCAGCTAAAACTCCACAGAAAAAAGCAAAATTGCTAGAAGATGATGAGGATGAAGATGAAGATGACGACGATGAGGATGAGGATGAGGATGATTTTGATGAAGAGGAAGAAGAGAAGATTCCAATGAAGAAACCTGCCCAGGATTTGTCATAAAAAAATACTCCGAAATCAAAGCAGAATGGAAAAGATTCTAAGACGTCCACACTGGTGTCTAAATCAAAAACTCCGGCATCTAATAAAAAGGAAAATAAATCACAAAGTCCAAAATCACCAAAAAGTACCCCTTTCACTAAAGGAGATTAAAGCGAAGATGCAGGCAACCATAGAAAAGGGTTCTGCCCCTTCCTAAAGTCGAAGCCAAATTTGTCAACTATGTTAAGAATTGTTTCAGGACACAGGATCAGAAGGTTATTCAAGCTCTCTGGCAGTGGAGACAGACTCTGTAAGAAAGAAAACAGTTTAAACCATTCATTAAAATGTGCAGTCTTATTTCTATACCCATTAATATTTGGCTGTCCTTTTTATATACGCTGAAAGAACTTTCCTTACTGCGTCTGATAAATGTCTCCAGAATACTTTGCCAAGAATGTGTTGTCCAAAATGCCTGTTTAGTTTTTAAAGACAGAACTCCACCCTTTGCTTCATTTTAAATATGTATGGAATGTTTTGATAAGGCATAGTTAGGGTGACCAGATAGCAACTGTGAAAAAATGGGACGAGGGTGGGAAGTAATAGGCCGCTATATAAGGAAAAGTCCCAAAAAACAGGACTGTCCCTTTAAAAACGGGACATCTGGTCACCCTAGGCATAGTAGAGGTGGTGGTCAGACAAATGGAAATGGTGGGGAGATTAAATGTACATGTGAAAATAAAATTTTGTATTTTGATAAAGTAAAAAGAGTGGGACGGAGCTGCTAGCAGCTGCTGCGGTGTCTGAAGGCGCTTTCCTTCAGGCTGGTGAGCGCTGCTCTCTTAAAGGGGCAGCGTGCGGTCTCTCACACATGCCCTCAACTCACACACGCTGTCTTTTTCACACTCAGTCCCCAACACATACTTATATTGCTGTTGGTACTTCCTGCAATGCACATATATTCTCTATAATTGTATTCTTTCAAAGTGCTGTTATTTTAGTTTTTTGATTGGTCTGTGCATTTCATAATTTTATTTCTCTCTTATGCTTACATTTAATACTTTGAGTAGTGAGTTCTAAAATGCCTAACCTGCCCTGGCTGGGCTAATTATCATTATTACTTTTATTATCATATTGTGCTTTGTCGTTCATTATTTAAAGGGGTACAATCAAATAATAGTATCCTCCTAGAAACTTTTTGGCCCGAGGGCTACATCTGGGTATGGAAGTTGTATGGTGGGCCATGAATGCTCATGAAATTGTGGGTTGGGGTGCGGGAATGAGTAAGGGCTCCGGCTGGGGGTGCGGGCTCTGGGGTAGGACCAGAAATGAGGAGTTCAGGGTGCGGGAGGCCACAGCATGCGCAGAGAGGGCAAGCCCCCGACTCCGCTCCACGGCTGGAGCGCCAGAGCAGGGCAAGCCCCAGACCCTGCTCCCTGGCGGGAGCTCGAGGGCTGGATTAGAACATCTGAAGGGCCGGATGCGGCCCCTGGGCCATAGTTTGCTCACCCCTGTCCTAGACTGTAACTTTAGCTTGTACTAACCTTAGCAGTGCCAGTTTAAAAAGCCATTAGCTAAACACATAGCTTTAGACATTGTGCAGGTCGCTTATTTTCAAATTGTATTTTTTAATATTATCTATAAAATAACTTAAAATTTGCATGAAAATAAATGCAGTTCCAACTCTGATACCAATAGCAATGATGGAGTCAAATGTTAGTGAGTCACATACATGATTGTGATCGGTAAACATAAATGCCAAAATAATTAGAAAAAAAATTCCCTTTCTTAATAAAAGAAAACAAACCTTAATCACATATGTTAAAATTATGTTTTTAGTAAAAAACAATTGACTAAAATAGAGCAGATAATGGCAGTAACAGAGTGTGTCTGTTAGAGAAAGTAAGCAGATTTTATTACTTTTTATTTATCTCTGCTAAAGATAGTGTACAAAGTATCAGATGTGTGTTTCTGAGATCTGTGTTAAAGCTCCAGAACTGATACCTCAAGGCTTGGAATTGGGAATATCTTGCTGTATTATCTCCTGATTGTTCTAAATATACATATAAACTTTAAACGTGGCTTTAATTGGAGTTTGTAGATATTTTTTCTTTCTTTATATAACAATTAGATACAGTGCTCCTGTCAGCTAATCCCTAAGTTATTATCTGCAAAAACCCTAGAGTTTTCAGGTGCCTAAATACTCCCTGGAATCATGGCTAAAGTTTCCTCCCAGTCCCCCAAAACCTGAAATGGCGCCCAGGTGAGCCAGGAGTGGGCAGAGGGCTGCAGGAGGGCCGTGGGCTCTGGCAAGATGTAGCCCACGTGTGACAGCGCGAAACCCGCCTTGAGCCACCTGCTGAGCATCAGGTACCACAAGTCACAGCAGCAGCGCAGAAGGGTGGCAATATACCATATACCAGGCCACCCTTACTTCTGCGCTGCCGCTGCTGGCAGTGATATTGCCTTCAGAGCTGGGTGCCCAGCCAGCACCCGCCAGTATCAGGTCACCCTGCCAGTGCTTAATTTGTGCCAGGGCTGAGCTCTGACATCTCTTTCAATACCAACTAAACACTGGGGGAGGCCGCGGGGCCCAGAGGTGGGGGGGGGGAGAAGCCCAGGGAGCCCGTGGGGGCCAGGAGTGATGGGGGGGCGCCAAAATACAAGTTTGCCCAGGGTGCCATTTTCCCAAAGGCCAGCCCTGTTTCAGAGAATTATCCACAATGACCCCAACTAGCAAATGCAAGAGCCTCAAAAACTACTGGAGCCATAAGGCTATATCTGCACTGGTAGAACTGCTCCACTGCCACTCCATTGCCTGGGGGAAGAATTCTCCCCACGAACCCTCCCACACTCAACCCCGAGAAGGATCGCCCCCCATAACGTTTGTAAAGCACAAAGAAGATTCTCATTTTCCATTGTTTTGGCGTCTACTTTTTCCAAGTCAACAAAAGATTTTTTTCCCTTTCTGCCGGGAAACCAGATAACATTTTTATAAGACTTCCACACTAAAGCAGTGAGCAGTGTAGGTGGCCTGGACTATTCAAAATGTTTCCCGTTTTGCAAACGTGGCTAACAAACGCACTGAAATGTTGTCTTCTTTACGTCCACTGAGAGAAGGAGAATTATTTATTATTATTATTAATGTTATTGGTATTATAGTATCTAGGAGGCCCAGTCACAGAGCAGGACCTCATTGTGCTAAGCCCTGTATAAACATCAAACAAAAAGATAGTCCTGCCCCAGAAAGTTTACAATCTAAGATGTAATGGGAATACATTCCAAAATTCAGAAGTTGGTCCAATAAAAGATATTACCTCCCCCACCTTGTCTCTCTAAAATTCCCTTTGGCATTTAATTCTCAGGTCTTGACACATTTTTAATCCAAAGGGTTATCACTATGGCTGCAATGGTTTGAAAACTTTGGCCCTGATTGTACTTTTCAGCTGATTTGGGTGCATGGCAATTGTCGCTGGTTTAGCCTACTTTTTGGTTTCTGCAGTTAGTGGCATGACTCGCAGAGATTCCTTGAAGACGTGGCTTTATTTCTGTAACTGTTGCCTGTAGGGGTGCTAGTTATTCTGGGAGCATTATGTAAATATTTTTAAGTGGCACATCTGTCTGAATTACAGCCATGCACTCCTGGATGGCTAATTGTAGGTTTTAATTCAGCTCTAATGACCAGTTTACATAAATTAGATGGTTGGCAGTAAGTAAGCCGTGAAGAGTCGGGATTTAGATTTAACTCATTTTTCTGAGATACTTCTAGATCAAATCCAGCCACTATTTGAACATGTAACTCCTCTTGAAGTCACTGGGAATTTTGTGTGTAACAACTGCAAGACAGATACAATTTGGAACTGCTATTTGAAATTACACAACAAAACATTGTCCCATTCTTTGGCCTCACCCCTGGCTTACTTTACTTACAGGATTACTCCAGTTGACTTTGTTCAGGTGAGTAAAATGAGCAGGATTTGGTCCTTTATTTCTATGGTATTGTTGCCCCTTTTTACCTGAGTGGTTAGCAGAGTCTTCCAGGTTGTTTCCGTTAGGAGGACAAATTGGTGATGGAGTCAGGAGGAATCAAACAATAAGAGATAGTATCTTTGCTCACAGTTCCAACCCCCTTTCAGCCAGCACTTAGCCCAAAAGCTCTCTCTTAGCTCTCTTCCCAATGTTTGTTCTGACTGTGTCTTTGGCTTTTTCTTGCTGTCTTCTCTCTCACCTTCTCTGATCATTCTGCGTCTCCTTCACAGACACACACACCATCACAAACAGTAGCCAGTGGAGCCCTCACGCACACACATGCTTTGCATCTTCCTTTGTTTTGGGCAGTGACGTGATAGCCAGAGCTCTGAGAAACTGTGTTAACTCTCTGCCTTAGCAAGAGTGAGTTTTGCTGGCAATTAGACTGTGTGTCCGCTCCCTGCCACACCAGTCTGTCTTCCTAATAAGCAAACTCCTCAAAGTTCTCCTGGCCCAAACCTTGCCGAGCAGGTAACAATCAGTGAACTCCCGTCCCCGAGCTCCTCAGAGATGTTTCTCTGCAACACACCACCCCACCACTGTGCGTTCACAGAAGATATTGAGTTTGCTGGTTTCTTAAAGTACAGTACATCACAACTTCTTAATTAAACTGGGATAAATACACCCTTCCCTTCAAACACAACACTGCATTGGTTTCTAGTAAAGGTGAAACAAGGTTATTATCAGAAGAGCATGTATTAAGTGATACCAAGTAAAAGAGATAAAGGCAGAGATGGTTACACGCAAATAAAAGTGTAAAACTTGATCTAGCAAGATACAGGCTTTGTTCAAGATGTTTTCTCTCACCCACTGTCTCCTTTCCAGCTTTTTACTGGCCAGTCTGGGCAGGACTCACCAGGGAGCTCAGATCACTTGGTTTCTTTGTCTTCTAGGTGAAGGGTAAAGGTGGAGTCTCTCTCTGTTCCTTATATTCACAAAAAGGAATGCCTTTGTCTTACAGGTCTGGAAGGCTGCTGGGGATTCAGTCTCCTGTATCTCTCTGTGGTGCAGGAACATGTTAGTTCTCTGTCTCTCAAGTTCAGGAACAGAATAACCCCCCGCTGGTTATGGCCCAATAGCTTTGTTTACTGTTAATATGTAAAGAGAGGTAAATCCACATTCCTTGCTCTAGGACAGACCTTTACCTAGGCTACTTTGTCTTAAACATGTTCTGTGACAGTGGTTTTCAACCTGTGGTCTGCAGACCTCTGGGGATCCGCAGACTATGGCCTGGTCTACACTGGGGCGGGGATTGATCTAAGTTACGCAACTTCAGCTACGTGAATAACGTAGCTGAAGTCGACGTACTTAGACCTACTCACTGCGGTGTCTTCACTGCGGTGAGTCAACTGCTGCCACTCCCCCGTTGACTTTGCCTGTGCCTCTCGCGTCGGTGGAGTACAGGAGTTGATGGGAGAGCGCTCAGGGGTCGATTTATCGCGTCTAGACTAGAGGTGATAAATCGACCCCTGCTGGATCGATCGCTGCCCGCCGATCCGGCGGGCAGTGTAGACATACCCTATGTCTAAGGAATCCCTGAAAGGTTGTCATTACTATAGAACAATGGTTTTCAACCTGTGGTCCGTGGACCCCTGGACTCCACAGACTATGTCTAAGATTTCCAAAGGGGTCCACACCTCCATTTGAAAATTTTTAAGGGTCCACAAATGAAAAAAGGTTGAAAACCACTGGTCTGGGAACATCATAGAGGGAATTCATAACTTCACCTATAAGGTTAACACATTGATTTTACAATGATATTATGAGCTTTCATATGAGGCCTCACAAGGCATATTTTGTACAAATATTATTGCAACACTGTGTTGGGTGTGAATACAGAGATGCCTGGGGTCCCATGTGCCTGTCTGTGGTGTGGAGTCCACAATTTTTTCAACTATCTGGTTCCATAAAGGAGCTTAACTGTTTCTTAAATGAAGAGCAGAGGCTATACCCCCCCGGTTTCAATGAGACTTAGCCCAACCCACCACAGAACATTGCTGAGTCAGTATAAATCAACATAGCTATTTTGTCTTCCTGAGGTGAGGCGCTGGCTCGTTTGAGTTTGCTGTGCACTTTCTCCATAATCACAAACAACCGCTTGACATAGGACATACCTACAGTAGTCAGTATTTTAGATCAGTATTGGGCCCAATCCTGCATCCCTTACTCACATGAGTAGATCGTTAAAATTAACAGGTGCTGCCCAATTGGGTTTTTACAGACCTGGAACAAGGAAATCAAATAAAGCACAGAGACACTTTGTTTTCTTTATTTTTCATATATTTATACTGAACATCTTTTTGCTTTTATTGTAATATTATGATGAAATGTGTATATATACAACCCCTCTGAACAAAAGGAATAAATGTCACATGAATAAACAAAATGGATACAAATATGGAAAATATAAATTCTTTTATTGTATCTTTGCTATGTTTAAAGCCACAATTCTCCTTCATTGTCTGCACTCGTTTTATTTGTGAGCCTTACATTTAGGTTTCTTGTCCCAGTACAATTCAGGGAGGGTTTCCAGAGGTCATCAAACTGGTCTTTTTTAAAAAATGTGTTTGTTCCATGCAATGAAAGGCTGATATCAGGTCAGCAGCAGAAACTTACACAGCTGCAGAATGAAGAACTGAGCACTGGTCACTCACGCAGCTTTCCCAAAACAGCCTATAGGAACACATATAATAGAGTCATAGACTTTAAGGTCAGAAGGGACCATTATGATCGTCTAGTCTGACCTCCTGCACAACGCAGGCCACAGAATCTCACCCACCCACTCCTGTATCAAACCCCTAACCTATGTCTGAGCTATTGAAGTCCTCAAATCATGGTTTAAAGACTTCAAGGTGCAGAGAATCCTCCAGCAAGTGACCCATGCCCTACGCTGCAGAGGAAGGCGAAAAAACCCCAGGGCCTCTGCCAATCTGCCCTGGAGAAAAATTCCTTCCTGACCCCAAATATGGCGATCAGCTAAACCCTGAGCATGTGGGCAAGACTCACCAGCCAGACACCCAGGAAAGAATTATCTGTAGTAACTCAGATCCCACCCTATCTCGTGTCCCATCACAGGCCATTGGGCATATTTACCGCTAATAGTCAAAGATCAATTAATTGCCAAAATTAGGCTATCCCATCATACCATCCTCTCCATAAACTTATCAAGCTTAGTCTTGAAGCCAGATATGTCTTTTGCCCCCACTGCTCCCCTTGGAAGGCTGTTCCAGAACTTCACTATGGTATAGAGGAAAACTCAAAAATTATTTACAAAATTAAGCAGTCACATATGTATGCAATTACATGCCTCATTTGCATGCACAACACCTTGAACTTGCATGCAAATCAGGTAATTGAGCATGCAGATGAACAGTTAGATGCATTTGCATGTGCAATTTCCAATTTGCCCAGTAGACAGTTTAAACTGCAAGCATTTGCGAGATTAGGCAAGCAGCTAGATGCTAACTTCCTCAAAACTCCAGCCTTAAGAACAGAATTTGTCTGAAAGGATCTTCAAGTCTTTTGAAAAAGATCTCATTTCACTCTCTGTTTTGTGCCTGAAATTAATATGGCATCATTAAAATTTTCTATGCCACTTCTTCCGACTCTGTTTTGAACACTACAGCCATTTAAACAATTGATGCAGCCATTTAAACATCAGGACACATCGTTTTTGTCCTACGGCATAATGAGTGCTTGGACATAAACTGTACTGCAGCTATACATGGTAAAGTCAGAGTTTCTTTTAGTATCATATTTTTGCACCTAACGTACTTCTGCCTGAACCTGCATAAACATGTACACCCTCCTCGTTGGAAAAATAAGCATCGTTTTCCTATTGAATGTGTGTATTCTACAAATGAGAGAAAAGACATTATTTTATTTTTGTCTGCCTTTTTACCCCTTTGAAACGTTCTTTTCTGCAGATGTTTAACAAAGCAATAGTTCCATCACGATATCTTATCAGAGCATGGCACTTACAGAAATGCCCCAAGCAGATGTTTGTAAATAAGAGATCCCTCTTTTTTTAATAAAGATTTATATCCAGTCACTGAAATGTACACCGTAACACTGTAGGATCTTCATGATGCGTCTCTGTAGTATATGTATGGTACATGGCTGTGACGAGTTGGATCACAGAAACCCCCTTGGGAGCTGCCACCTGATGTGCAAAGACTACCCCTGCTTCTGTTTTCCCTGCCAGCTCAGGACTCCAGCACCCTGTCTTGCTGAACCAGACACTCCCGTCTGGCTCTAGACACAAACCCAGGGTCTGAATCACTTGTCCCAAAGCTGCAAGTTTACCTGAAAACAGCTCATAGAAGTGTGCTTGTCTTTAGCACTCAGATGCCCAACTCCCAATGGGGTCTAAACCCAGATAAATCCGTTTTACCCTGCATAAAGCTTATGCAGGGCAAACTCATAAATTGTTCACCCTCTATAACACTGATAGAGAGATATGCACAGTTGTTTGCTCCCCCAGGTATTAATACATACCCTGAGTAAATTACTAAATAAAAAGTGATTTTATTAAATACAGACAGTAGGATTTAAGTGGTTCCGTGTAGTAACAGACAGAACAAAGTAAGTCACCAAGCAAAATAAAATAAAATGCGCAAATCTATGTCTAATCAAACTAAATACAGATAATCTCACCCTCAGAGATGCTTCAGTAAGTTTTTCTCAGACTGGACACCTTCCAGGCCTGGGCACAATTCTTTCCCCTGGTACAGCTCTTGTTCCAGCTCAGGTGGTAGCTAGGGGATTCTTCATGATGGCTCCTCTCCCCCTCTCTTCTGTTCCACCCCTTTATATATCTTTTGCATAAGGCGGGAACCCTTTGTCCCTCTGGGTTTTCCACCCTCACTGGAAAAGCACCAGGTTAAAGATGGATTCCAGTTCAGGTGACATGATCACATGTCACTGCAAGACTTCATTACTCACTTGCCAGCACACACATATACAGGGAGACTCACAGGTAAACAGCCATCTGCAGACAATGGGAGTCATCAAGATTCCAAACCATCATTAATGTCCCACACTTTACATAATTACAATAGGCCCTCAGAGTTACATTTTATATTTCTAGTTTTAGATACAAGACTGGTACATTTATACAAATCAGATGATCATACTCAGTAGATTATAAGCTTTGTAATGATACCTTACAAGAGACCTTTTGCATGAAGCATATCCCAGTTACGTTACATTCACTTATTACCGTATTTTCTCTAAAACTATCCCAGTTACATTATATTGACTTATTATCAAGTTTTTATAAAACCATATAGACTGCACAACGTCACAGAGATCCCTCTTTTTTTAATAAAGATTTATATCCAGTCACTGAAATGTACACCGTAACACTGTAGGATCTTCATAATGCGTCTCTGTAGTATATGTATGGTACATGGCATCTTGTTACCATCAACACCAGGAAGCTTACTGCATCATTAGAACCAGTCCTACAGAAGTAATACTGAGTAATTGGCAATAAGCACTACCTCCAAGAGGCAATCACCTGTTTTATGGCATCCCTGAAAAGAAGAGAGAAGCCAGAGAGATAGTGTCCAGAACTGGATCCAGATTAAGTCAGAATTTGGAGTGGATGGAGTGGAAATCCAGTGAGATAACTGATCCCTTCAAGCTATGCATATGCATGCATAGCTTGAGTAAATCCATAACTGTATGCAGTGTAGTTGTAGCCGAGTTGGTCCCAGGATATTAGAAACAAGGTGGGAGAGGTAAAATCTTTGATTGGACCAACCTTCTCTCTCGAAATCCATAACTGTAATGCAGTAACTTTTGCCCTTCTTCACCCATCCTTTCCTGATCGTTTGTTACTAGAGCTGGCCAGGAAATGATTTTCTCACCTCCACCCCACAATTTTTTTCCTTTAAAAACAACCAAAAAATCATTTTTGTCGATTTTTTTTCCCCCAGCGAAAAATCAAAAATTGACGTTTTTCTACAAACCCAGATTTTTTTCGGGAATGTTTCCACTGAGAAAAATGTATTTTATGGAAATGTTTTGACTAGCTCTACACGTTACTCTATCATGTCTAACGCTAGACTGCAAGCTCTTCAAGGTACAGACCAGATCTTTCTCTTTTCTTCTGTAAATTGCCTCGCACATCGGACCCTGTAATAATGAACACACCCTGTTCAGTATCCCCTGCTGCCACTTGGTGCCCATCTATGTCTTGGGTAGAGCCTGAGAACAATATTCAATGTTAAATACACAGGACCAGATTAATCCCTAATGTAATTGACTTCTTTGGGGCTACACCAGCCAGGAGCTTGGCCCTTTCTGTCTGACTCATACAATAAGAATGGTGAATTTTGTTCGTTTCTGCAATATTTTAAATACGTTGAGTCTAATCCAAACCCCATAAAGCCAACAGAAGTCTTTCCACTGGCTTCAGTAAGTGTTGGATCAGGCCCATTGTCACGTATATTTAAAACGTGTGCAACTGTTGATGAGGCATAAACAGTGTATAGCACTATACCTTACGACTAGACTTTCTGAAACAAAAGCTTTAGTTCTCACTGTAGTTGATGGAGACTTTCCATAAAATCACTCAAGGGCTGGGCTGCGTTGTCTAATTGTACCGGGCTGTCATCCTCATAAATATTAAACATTGCTTCCAACTCAAGTGTAACTGCAGCTCCTTTTATTGCACAAAGCATGGATATCCCAGCTGAAACCATTCTGCTTCATGGCTGGTGCCTGCTGAAAAAGTGACTGTGGTTCAAAATATTTATCAATGCTTTGTTGTATTGGGAGAATGCTCAGTGACAGATGGACACTCTCTTTAAAACCTCAACGTATGCAAATCTCCATACAAAAGAGCCCAGGATGTTTTTAATATCACACAGTTGCCTCAGGACATGTTTTTAAATCCCCATTTACCAAGGGCCCTGGCTTTTTATCAGTCAAACGCCTTAAGCACTATGTCAACGTGGACATCTGGCCGCATGTTTAAAAAAAATGTTATTTGCTAAAATATTTAGTGATGTGACAGGGGTTTTAACTGGGGACATTAGACCTAATGGCATATGTTTCAACCCAACTGCTCATAGAGGAAAAACTAACAAAGTAGTTATGGTGAGGCAGTTTACCATTTGGTGTATGTAGTAAGCCAAAAACAGCAACTGAGAGGATGGTAACATAACCAGGCGATGTCAAGAATTGGGATAAAATACATTGTAATAGCTCGCCATTCTTATTCTGATGCCTTTATGCCATTGTGTTGCTTTGACATGCAAGAGGGAGTCATATGAAATATGTGTGTGTATCAGAAGAACATCCCTGTCCTTTTAAGACTGGCAAAGTTATCAAGAGGGGGGAAAAAACCTGACCTATCTGAATCTTATTCACACCTGGAAGATCTTATCTTCTAAGATAACAAAGTGTTTGGGGTGGGTTGGTTTGTTTGTTTGGAGGAGGTCTTAATGCAGTGGGAGAAGGCTGCCAACAAATGTGTGCAGGTTAAGGAAAAGTAACCCCCCAAAAGTGACATGTGACTATATCAAATTTCTTGTAAACAAACAAGAGCAGAAGTACCACTCCCCATTGCAAGGTGGGTTTATCCTCATGCTTTCCGGTGATCTGTTAGAAAGCCCACTGTAGTGATCTGTTGGCTTCTTGTATATAAGTTGTCTGTAAGGTTCCATTATTGAAGCTGAGCGTGGTATCCAGGAAGTTGATGCTAGTGTGGGAGTGTTCTGGAGAGATTATAATGGCTGGGTGGTGGTTGTTGAAGTTGTGGTGGAAATCTATGAAGGAGTTCAGGTTGTCTGTCCAGAGGATGAAAATATCATTAATTTATCTGAGATATATCACCCACCTTGTCTCGCTTATGGTTTTGTGGTACATTTTTTCAGAAATTCTTCCTCAAGATAGCCCATGAAGAGGTTGGGGAGCCATCCCAGTACCCATGGTTTGGACAAAGTGTTTGTTGCTGAATGTAAAACCGTTATGGTTGAGGATCAAATGGATGAGTTTGGCAATGTGTTTGGGGTGGATATCTGAGTGTTGTCCATTGTCTTGTAAATATTTGAGGCAGGCAGCGATGCTGACATTGTGAGAGATGTTGATGTATAGGGAAGTGACATCCTTCATGGCAAGATAGTGTTCTGAGGGAGCTTATAGATGTTGCAGAGTTTTGGGAGGAAGTTGTTTGTGTCCAGGAGGAAACTGGCCCCTTGTGTGGTGAGTGGTTTGAGGTTGGTTTCTATAAGTCCCCAGACTCCTACAATAAGAGTGCCATCGCATATGATGTGTCTACCTGAGTTCCCTTGTTTGTATATCTCGAGAAGCATGTAGTCCCCAGACTCCTACAATAAGAATGCCATCGCATATGATGTGTCTACCTGAGTTCCCTTGTTTGTATATCTCGAGAAGCATGCAGAAGGTTCCACTGGTGGGTTCTTGGGGGATGAGTTTGTAGACTTTCTCTTGGACTTGTTTGGGGGAAGGATTTGATGATATCCTTAAATTCCTGGGTAAATTGTGGTGTGAAGTCTTCTCTGAGTTCTTTACGGTAGGTGGTGTCGGAGAGTTGTTGGTTGGCCTTATTAAAGTAGTCATTACAGTTGAACACTTTTCACAAAATTATCGCTCTATATCTGACCTCTTAGTCCTCATTCTCAAAGGAAATCTGCACAACACCTTCAAAAGATGAGTCTGGGAGCTTAAATTCATAACTTTGCTAGACACTAAAAATCATGGACTGAATAGAGAGACTGGACTAGAGCCGGCAGAACTCCATTTTGTTGTTGTTGTTTTTTGCTCTGCCAGCGGGCACCCTCCCCCCCGCCATGTGTCCCGATATTTTCTTCCCCTCATCTGGTCACCCTATTAACAACCCCCACCCCCAGCTGCCAATTCTTCCTCTCCCTTCCTTTTCCCCCTATGACTGGAGGGGTGTTAACAGGTCATTTCTCCTTAAATGGTCCCTTGAAATACATGTTAACTACTTATGCTAAACAATCTGTTCCAGCTTGTACTTAACTGTGACACTCTCTGAGTATGTTTCCCAGGCCTGAAGAAGAGCTCTGTGTAAGCTTGAAAGCTTGTCTCTCTCACCAACATAAGTTGGTCCAATAAAAGATATTACCTCCCCCACCTTGTCTCACTAAGCTGAGGATCTCTCCTTTTAAAGTTCTCCACCATCCGCAGGGGAAATGGAACTGTATCTCTCTTATGTCTTATGCCAAAAGTTTGGCAATGTTGAGATCATTAGGTGACGGTGAAATTAACCAAAAGGTATGCAGGAGGCTTGCCTTTAGAACATATCCCAAGCAGAGTTGTTTCCTTGTGATGGGGTGTATACCCCCACACAGGCCCTGACAGGATTAATGTGGGCCTGAGAGGCCAATTAACATGCATGGCAGCACCTGCGAGAGAGAAAGTTGGGTTTAACTAATAATGAAGCCCAGCTCAGTAGGGGCTGGGCAGAGATTATAAAGCCAGGAAGTTTGTAGCAGCAGGGTCTGCAGGGAGAGAATCTGCAGTCACTCACTGGGAGATAGAAGAGGTAGGAAATGGTTCAGAGAGGCAGCAAGGCGTCTGAGGGAGTAAACGTTCGTGGCCAGCTACAGGATTCCTGGGCTGGCACCCAGAGCAGAGGGAGAGCCTGAGTTTCCCTACCAGCCACTGAGGAAGGTGGGGTGAAAGCCGCTGAGGAAAGGGGTGTAAGGACCATGGAGCCCAGAAACAGATAGACAACCTGCTGTAAGGTCATTGGACTACAGCTTGATTCAACTCTCTGTTACCTGAAGGGCTGGACTAAACCATGACCTGACCAGGGGGCCAAGTTGCGAGAAGAGAGACCACCGCAGTGACAGAGCAACCGTCAGCAGGAGGTGCCATACAAGGAGACAGCCACTGCGCCATGCCTGACCACAAGGAGGCACTCCTGCAGTGAGTGAGCCCCCTTACATTCCCCAAAAAGGGTTAAATGCCGGAGAGATTCTATGAAGTCCACTAGGGACTTTGTCATTGCTCTTGATTTTCCAGGAAAGTTGCCCAGATACTGCAACTATGGAAGGCAGGATAAACCCCCAAGGTAGATAGAAAATAAACACCCCTCAGACATTCCCAATATTGTAGAAAACCCAGCTGCTTTATTGCATAAAATAAACTGGTAAAAGGAGAACGGCCATAAAGTTTGTCACTTGTCTGGGCAATTCCCTGTTCTGTTCCCTATTTCTGATCCTTGTGCCTCACACTGCAAACTTCTTCAAAGCCTGCATTTATTCTTTTCTCAAGGAGACGGTCATTTTATTTTTCCTTTTCTGGAAATCCTTTCATGTAGTAGGCAAAATGTCAGAACTAGATCCAAAAAAATCAAAGGAAACCAACCCACAACCCATAGTACACAGGAAATGCTATGCTATATTTACCGCTAATTATATTTTCAATATAATAAGTTGTTAAAGCCCTAATGTGGTTGAAAGTTTTTAGTTTGAAACCTAAATTCCCTTAATTTCCTCCTTTAAAAAAAAGTTTGTATTTTTTCAGTTGCATTCATTATTTTCTTTGTGTCATGTGCTCGTCTCTACTGCATTTCTCCAGAGAGTAGCTGGTCACTCAGTTTCTATGAAGTATTAATACCCCACCAGTGATTTTTATGTACCCAGATCATTTCTTTTTTTTACCTTTAGATGTTCAACAGCATGAATATTCTTATTTTTTATTTAAAACTAATTTGGAGTTCTTGGCTCTCCAAGGGGTTTCTAATCACCAAAAAGTGCCTGAGGCTAAAACTGATTGACAGGAACACGTTGTGGCTTCTGAAAAGTAAATTGGCTATTGACAGAGCAGTATACAAAGGAAAATGCTAAATGCTTATTATTTATGAGCTATTAGGGAAAATGTTATTAGCATCTGTTTCCCACATGGGCAAAAACACCTGTCAGACATCAGGAAACTATAAAACAATGCACAGTTAATAGTTACTTTGTTTAAAAAGTCATTAAAATTGAATGTCAGTTAAAACTTAGGAAAACATTATTCTTCAAACAACTTTTAATCTTGCTGTTCAAAAAAAAAAAAGGCCTTACCACAATTTCATTTCTGGAAGCATAGAGGAAATAAGACATTTGATTTGACAATGATGTAGTACATAACAAATAAGCTCTTTTGTTAAACAAAAGGAGAGAGAACTGGAAATTTATAATGAAGACAATATGGAGGGAGGTCAGACATTTACAATGTTTTTCATTGCAGGGATGTTCATACCGCACTTATATCTGTAAGTGGAATATTTATTTAATTTGTTTTATTGAGGTGCATTTCCCAGACACACTCAAAGGATATGACAATGTCTTCTTCCATTCTGAGCCACCTTTCCACCCTCTTCCCCCTTTATCTGATCATAAAAGAGGAAGAGAGATTTCAGGCTGGTGACATACTGATGACCTTGGAAGCTCAAGTCCTTTACACACTTACAGATTAGCTGCAACATCTGCAGTGGTGTAAGCGCCATCACCTAAAGCCTGTTCCAGAGGGATCACCCAGGCTCATAAGGAGTTTGATCCAAAGCCTATCCAAATCAATGGAAGTCTTTCCATTGACTTCAGTGGACATTAGATCAGGCCCTAAGGTCCTGATCCTTCAAAACTCTTCAGCATGTGCATAACTTCAAGCACATGAGTAGCCTCATTGATGTCAATGTGCTTCGACAGGACTGCTCGCATGCTTAAAGTTAGACGCATGCTTAACTATTTTCCTTACCTAGGCCCTGATCCAGCAAAGTACTTAAGCATGTACTTAACTTCAAGCACCTAAGCAGTCCTTTATGGTGAATTTCCACTGCCAGGGATGTGCACCCAGGGAATGGATCAACCCCTGTATGTACTAGTACAGTAAATTCTACAATGGCATTGCATTCGAAACAAAAACTCTTGGCTTTCTTCATTTTGTTTGTTTTTGTTTTATATCTAACTTGATTTTTAACTAATCAACTCTCTCTAACAAACAAACTGATAAAACATTATCTTAATAGCTAAGTTACATGCTCGCTGGGAATGAGAATATTGTTGTCTTTGTAGCTCTAGTTGAGCTAAATCTCAAGTGTCACTTTATCCCTGGGGCTTCAGATGTCGCAATTTTAGTACTTAGAGAGGTGTGCAAAAATATGGAGAACTCATTGAGATTGTTTCTTACATCTACCAGAATCCATTTTAACAGGGTGTTGGGTGCCCGGAAAAAATGAAGCAGGTTCCCCAACATGCACCTATCATTGAAAGCAACCCATCAGCTTCACAAGTCAGCAGGGCCCTAGAGACTAGCCAAAACTAGAACACTTTATCTTGTATCCTTTTGGATCTAAACATGCCCTGTGGTTTTTGTTTCCAGGTCACATACAAAACCAGAAGGGTCCTATTCTCCAATGCTGGCTTTGTTTGTGGTTGAAGTCTCCATAAGACTCTTAAAAGGTTTTGTCCCCAAATGACAGAAATCATGTGAGAACAGCTCAAGAGATTTTAGTACATCGTATCTGAACCTGAGCCCAAACCTATCCCTGATTCAGAGTCAAACCCAAACCATAAACTCTAATTTAATAATGCAAATCCAGATTGTAGTCCTACTGCTATGCCAGCAAGGAAAAAAAGCAGCCAACCCGGCACAACAGCGACCATAGATATACCGAGCACTGTCTCCTAACCTCGTGTCTCGTTTTAACTATCACCATCATTTGCATTGTAGAAAATTACCCCACCAAAAAGTGCACTGGCAAAAAAAAAAGCAATGCAAAGTCATCATCTCTAGGAATATCTCAGTGCTAGAAAGTAGATGCCACATAATAGAATTTGTGACAATTCTGATCATCCCACCCGTTACATGTCGAAAATAGTTAGATTCAGTCCCCCAGGACTAGAGCGACTCAGGAAATTACCATCCACCTCCCCATGAAATTTGTTTACAAAAACATTTTTTTTTGTTTCATTTTCATTTCCAAATGTTCATTTAAAAAAAAATTCATCCATTTTTCAGAGGGATAGCCGTGTTAGACTGTATCAGCAAAAAGAACGAGGAGTACTTGTGGCACCTTAGAGACTAATAAATTTATTTGAGCATAAGCTTTCGTGGGCTACAGCCCACTTCTTCGGATATGGGCTTTAGCCCATGAAAACTTATGCTCAAATAAATTTGTTAGTCTCTAAGGTGCCACAAGTACTCCTCATCCATTTTTGGTTTTTCAGTTGCCAAAAATCCAAATATTTTTGTGCTTTTGGGTTGGTTGGTTTGTTTTTTTCAAAAACCTGAACGGTCTTGACAAAAATGGACATTTTTCAACAAAAATGTCTGTTCCGTTGAAAAGCCCTTTTCCATTAAAAAAGTTTTGGTGCACATTTTTCAAGCAGCTCTACTCAGAACACAGACCAAGTCTTCCTCTATGTTTTGGAGAGAGCTGAGTGCACTCACAATCGAGCAAACAAGAACAGCGGAGTTGAAGGTTTTATGATAATTATATGTAAATTACATGTCAAGCTCCAAGCTGTCCACTGAAGATATGCACCACTATCCCCTCCAAGTGGGTTGCAGTATCAGCACAGGTTATGAAACCAGGCCCAGTAGGAAAACTGAATCTGTGTGGAGGTTGGAGGTGTGAAAATTGACCCCAAATGTACACCTGATTTGTGTATACCATTAGTACATTTGGCCACACAAATCAGGTAATGGTGAATACACAAGTACATTTTAGTGCAACTACCCAGCATGCATATGAAGGTTAGTTTTATCTGTGCAAACATACATTTGTGTGTGCACAGTTTGCACTCTCACTTCACTTGGGATTTAGGCCTGAGATTTTACTTAGGTATAGGTCTACACTACCCGCCTGAATCGGCGGGTAGAAATCGATCTCTTGGGGATCGACTTATCGCGTCTCGTCAGGACGCGACAATCGATCCCCGAATCGACGTGCTTACTCCACCAGCGGAGGTGGGAGTAAGCGCCGTCGACTGGGAGCCGCGGCAGTCGATTTTGCCGCCGTCCTCACAACAGGGTAAGTCGGATCTGATATGTCGAATTCAGCTACGCTATTCGCGTAGCTGAATTTGCGTATCTTAAATCGACCCCCCCCTGTAGTGAGGATGTAGCCTTAGTGAAACAGAAGTAAAGAATGTCTTTAAAACAAAGCATAAAAAAGTCCACACATCATTTTTTTCCTTTTAGTAAATAAGATCTTCCTGATATAGCAATCTATTATATGAGGACAAACCCATTGTGCCACTAGTAAAAATGCCAGAGAAATATGATATAAAATATTGCCTATCCATTTAAATTATTTAATGTTATTAACATTAATTACCATACTCCGATACTGTGAGTGAATCACATTTTCCATCCCCCAACTTCCCCAGCAAAGTTTAAATCTTAATTAAACACACTATGTTTTTCTCCGTTCATTTCCTTAAAGGGACAGTACCAATCTGACAGAATGAAATATCAGCTGGACAAGTGCCTGGAACCAGTTCTTGCATTCTTGACTCTCATCCCACTACTTCAATTGAGTTTGCCTAGAACTTCATTTCTCTGTGCAGTTTCCCTCTTCTACAACACAGACAACACAAGCCTGCAGTGGCACCTACAGCCTTACACACGTTATGCACGACGCATACCATTGGCAGAGATGTCAAGTCATCAGCGTTGGGCACTCCCTATGACAGTGTAATGAGGAGCAGTGCTGGCTGCCCTTCTGCCCACTCAGGTTTGACCCCACAGCCCCAAATCTGAGCAGCACCTGGGTGCAACCCCACTCCCTCAATTTTGGTAAGACCTCTTCTGGAATACTGTGTACAATGCTGGTCACTTATGTGCAAGAAAGTTTAATTCAGTCTGGACTAGGTACAGAGTAGCCTAACAAAATTAAGGCTGAGCGGGGATATGATTGGTCTCTATAAAAACACCCGGGGAGTAAACACCATCGAAGGAGAAAAGCTACTTAAGCTGAAGGATAATGTTGGCACAAGAACAAATGGCAAAGAACAAAAATAAACTGGCCATGAACTAATCCAGACTGGAAATTAGAAAAAGGTTTCTAACCATCACAGGAGTGAAGTTCTGGAACAGCTTCCCACTAGGACTAGTGGAGGGAAACAACCAACTAGTTTTAAAATGGAGCTTGATAAGTTTATGAACAGGATTTTATGACGGGGTTGCCTGAGATAGCAGGGGACTGGACTCAGTGATCCAAGTCCTCAAACCCATATCACACTCACAAGGAACAGCCATCAGATTGTAACAAATGTGGTCACTGGTGAGCTGGGCTGGGTGTGAACTGGAGACCTGGAGACAAATGGTACTAGCCTACCATGAGTTATCTGAACCAGCCATTTCACTGGAATATTGTTATTTTGAATGCATGTTTGCCCTCTGAGGGACTTTGGAAGGGTATCCGTAAGATGTTAGAAGGACAGAGATTAAAGTCTAACACTCTTCAAAGGATTCCAGCACTCCTCTGTAATAAGAATGACAATATTTTAGTTCCAAAACATGAGTTTCTTAAACCCTTTCAAGCTGGTGGGCTCTGAAACTTGGCAAAAATGTTCATGGTTTCTGGTACAGCACATGGAATAGCTGGACAGCGGCTATGTCTGACTGCCCTAGAGAGGGGCACTTCCCCAGAGTACGACAAGCCCACAAAGGCAGCTCTTATTGGCTGTTTAGTGCCAGCGTTGTGGGGGAGGGGCACTATACAATGTACACCAATAAAGGCAGTCTCTACCTTGAGAAGTTTACAATCTAAAATAGGCTCCCAAAAGACCTCCCGTGAATCCAGAGTTGGGGAGGAAAACTTGGATTCTTCTCTTTGTTTGCAGTTATAAAATTCGGTTCTAGGGCGGGTCAATACACCGCTACCTCGATATGACGTGACCCGATATAACACGAATTCGGATATAGCGCGGTAAAGCAGTGCTCCGGGGGGGCAGGGCTGCGCACTCCGGTGGATCAAAGCAAGTTCAATATAACACGGTTTCACCTATAACACAATAAGATTTTTTGGCTCCTGAGGACAGCGTTATATCGGGGTAGAGGTGTATTTTTCAAAATTGTTAAAATTTCAGCAAAAAATGGCAATGGCTTTTTTTTTAATTTTGTTTTTTTGGCCATTTTTCAACCAGCTCTGCTCATTTCTTGTGGGAATCCCAGGAGAAGGATATTTATAAGAGGGGTTTGAATGAGCAGGGGCAGTGGCTTAGTGAAGCAGGGAGAGAAAGGTATTTCATCCACACAGGGTAGTGTGGAAAATATCATAGAGACAGGAGTGGGAAAAGGACATGAACAGGGTAACAGGCCTGGTGTGGTTGGTGAGCAGAGGGGTCAAGGGGGGGGACAGATATGACAACCATTCTAGCACCTTATTGATCTGAATGGGCTGCTGAACCTTCTGGTGAGACCTTGTCTTGGAACCTTGAAGTTAGAACATAAGAACGACCACACTGGGTCAGACCAAAGGTCCATCTAGGCCAGTATCCTGTCTTCTGACAGTGGCCAATGCCAGGTGCCCAGAGGGAATGAACAGAACAGGTAATCATCAGGTGATCCATCCCCTGTCGCTCATTCCCAGCTTCTGGCAAACAGAGGCTAGGGACACCATCCCTGCCCATCCTGGCTAATAGCCATTGATGGACCTATCCTCCATGAATTTATCTAGTTCTTTTTTTGACCCATTATAGTCTTGGCCTTCACAACATCCTCTGGCAAGGAGTTCCACAGGTTGACTGTGCGTTGTGTGAAAAAATACTTCCTTTTGTTTGTTTTAAACCTGCTGCTTATTAATTTCATTTGGTGATCCCTAATTCTTGTGTTATGAGAAGGAGTAAATAACACTTACTTATTTACTTTCTCCACACCAGTCATGATTTTATAGACCTCAATCATATCCCCCCTTACTTGTCTTTTTTCCAAGCTGAAAAGTCCCAGTTTTATTAATCTCTCCTCATATGGTAGACGCTCCATACCTCTAATAATTTTTGTTGCCATTTTCTGAACCTTTTCCAATTCCAATATACCTTTCTTTGAGATGGGGCAACCACATCTGCACGCAGTATTCAAGATGTGGGCGTCCCAGGGATTTATATAGAGGCAATATGATATTTTCTGTCTTATTATCTATCCCTTTCTTAATGATTCCCAACATTCTCTTCGCTTTTTTGACTGCCGCTGCACATTGTGCATAGTTCTCTGAAAACATCCACTCAATGACTCCAAGATCTCTTTCTGGAGTAGTAACGGCTAATTTAGACCCCATCATTTTATACAGATGGTTGGGATTATGTTTTCCAATGGGCATTACTTTATCAACATTGAATTTCATCTGCTATTTTGTTGCCCAGTCACCGAGTTTTGAGAGATCCTTTTGTAGCTCTTCGCAGTCTGCCTGGAACTTAACTATCTTGAGTAGTTTTGTATCATCTGCAAATTTTGCCACCTCACTGTTTACCCCTTTTTCCAGATCATTTATGAATATGTTAAATAGGACTGGGCCCAGTACAGACCCCTGGGGGACACCATTATTTACCTCTCCAGTTGGGAAGATCACAAGCACCCAAGGCACTGCAGACATATATACACACATGGAACTTCAGTTTTCCAAATTCAACACCGCATCCAAGATGTACTCCAGAGCCCACTGAAGTCAACAGAAAGAGCCGCATTGACTTCGGTGGGCTTTGGATCAGGCCCTAAGCCTCTTCCCCTACCCCCCCGCCCTTCCTTATCCAGACTCGATTCTTGAGGCAGGAGTCCCCCTGGGCGGACATTTCAGCATTGCACTTGAGCTGCATTTGATCTGCTGGTTCCCTTTGAAATACAATGCCTCACTCGTTTAGTCCAGGTCCCATTTGGGAAGCTTCCTCTTGATTCTTTCAAATTAGGGTATCAGGGGAGCAGGTTTTGTTTTTAAAAAAAAAAGAAGAAGAAAAAGAAAAAAGAATAGATGATTTTGAAGTTATTGTTTTAATGTACAAATGCTTTTTCGATAAATTTTTTTAAAAATCCCTTTAGCTGGTTGTTTTTTGTTGGTTTGTGTATTTATTTAATTGGCCCGACAATTTAAATAGTTCTGATAGAGCCATTGCTCTTACATCTGTTTTCCTAAACCTCCCCTGATCTTTATGAAATAGCTAATATAGTTCAGTCTCCAGAACCCGTCTTTCCAGGCATATGTTGGGGATCACTCCAAATCTAACCTTAGTTTACAGTGAAGAGAAATCAAAATTGGGCCCAGCCCAGTGTTGGGGAGTGAACACCCCAACCAGTAAAATGTAGAGAGCACAAAATCTGCAGCCTGCTAAGCATTCACTGCAAACTTTTCTAGTCATTTAGTTGATCAACCATCTCAGCCTCCTCCATCAATTGAGATGTGATAGTAACTTAGTATCATAGGAGTTGCCATACTGGATCAGACCTGTGGTCCATCAGGTCCACTATCCTGTGACACTGGCCAGCAGAAGTCTCAGTTGCTTGGTTCTCCATAACCTCAGGGACATAACTGACCCTGATTTCTCCTTCTTGCACTATATCTCTTACGTCTGCAAATCTGCAATGCTACCCATATATGCCAACACCTTGACTCCTTCCATGCTGAAATCCACATCTGAGCCTTTATATTCTCTTGTCTTGACTACTGCACCTCTCCAATCCCAGTTCTCCAGATTTCAAGAAGTACAGAATAGTGATACCCACTGTGACATATGTCCAAAGAAGCATCAGCCCCACACCCCATCCGCACGTCTCCCCAGCAGCTCCAATATCATTCAAAATTTACCTCTATGCTTTGCACAACTCTCCACGGACTCTGCAGTCTGCCTTCTTTCTCTAATCCCCGCCACACTTCCTCTGCCCACCTACTGTATTTAGAGCTGCCGTCCCTTCCTACCATAGAGGTTCCAAAGCCACCTGCCAGGAGGCTCTGTCATTACATTCTCATGAAGGTTTCAAACGAGTGCCTCCCGCTGCACTGACTCAGTGGGCCACAGACAAGGCTGGGGCATGAAAAGGAATAAATGAAGCGATCAGCCAGAAGCACTGACAGCGGGTCACCAGCAGAGGTTGGAAGGGATGGTGGCAAATTGGGTGGGTGCAGAATTGGGTGACTAGCCCTACGCACCGTCTCACTCACTGATCCAACCAGATCCTCCCAAAAAAATGATGGTTATTATTCTCCCATTAGCAGGCCTTGAACCAAAGTCCTGTAATTGCAGCTGGTGTGCTTTCACTTGGAAACCACTGGCACTCAGCCTTTTAAAAAATAAATAAATAAATAAAAAGCCTAACCTTTTCTCCTCTGATTTTTGAAAGTTAGAAACATCTTTTGTATTCCAAAGGCCAAAGGGCCAAACTTGCCTTTAATTAAAATGCATATTCTTTAATTAAAGGCCCCATAACACATGAAGGGCATTCATTGAAATACGATGTGTGACATAGTCATTACCCCGCTGTTAATTACTAATTAATGAAGCTATTTCAATTAATAGCTTCCCCACTGTCACTCTCACTTTGACAGGGCTCCGTGCTGTGAAGCCGTGGCAGAATCACAGACAATCATAACTCCTGGAACACCACCAAAAGGCGTCAGTTGAATATTCATGTCGCATGACTTTAACACTTTTCAATTAAACATAATAAAGTAAAATCGCCGTCAAAAATGTATATCAAATGTGCGTCAGCTTTTTCCCTCTCTCTTTCTCTCCCAGCTTGTCAAAAATAACTAGAAAGAAAGAGGAAAAATAGTTGGTTTCTTTTTTCCTTTGACACCTCAGGCTGGAATGTGATTTATCAAGCAGAGCTCTGACCACATTGTGCTGCTAGACTGAGATAGGATTAATACATACTGTAGCTGCATTTCAAACATACTCACCCATCTCTTCTTTCTGACGCTTTGGTTTAGGGCCTGATCCTCTTCCTATTGACATCTGAGATAACAATTCAATGGGTGCAGACCCTCAAATTGCATTCTTGCCCTGGGTCAGACATTTAATAGCTCAAGACCGACTGGTTTAATTTTCATTTCGAGAGAAGTGATCTCTGAGTGCAGAACCTAATCACCGAGTTGTATTATTACAGAGGTTACTGTTAATGGCAGATGTAAAGAGCTGCATAAAGGAAGCCATTTGCAGAGCACAAGTTTTATTGGGCCAACAAAACCCAGAAATTAGGCTACGTGTTCTTAAGCGCCATCTACTGGTACCTTATCTGTTAATTAATGATGTACTAGAGCGGGTTGAAATTCTTCGTTCAAAACTTTTTGGGGGCGAAAAATGGCTGCTTCATGCAACTCTAAATTTCTGTATGAATGTTCATTTTAACAAAAACTTCTGGCCCAAGCTGCTGAACTTTTTCAGTTTTTGGTGTTTCTATGAAATATGTCTGTGCAAACAGGAAAAAAAATCATTTTCAGCAAAATGTTTTGTGGGGAAATAAAAAAACTTTCCCAAACCACGCAATTATTTACACAGAGCGCGACAAAGGGCAATCTCATAACAGTTGTGAAAGTAGCAAAGGTTAGTGTGATTTGGCATGGAGATTCTTCTACCTCTGGAGAAACAGTTAAAATAGTCCTTCCTGTAGCAGGGTTTGCTGTAGGAGGGGTAGAGACACCATTGTGATTCATCAAGTGTCTTTATTAAAGTAACAAGTTACGCACAAAGGTGACAGGGCCTCTAATGAGATTTTTTCAATCTCTTTACCAACTTGTAGCCCCTATTTGAAAGCAAGTGAAACAATAATCAGTGCTACATTTGTCTGTTATCAGAGTGTTTTTAAATAAATTAGCTCAGGGCATTTCATCTGATGATGAGTATAATAAATAAATCATGGGCTTTTTGTTTACTCTGCATCTCTAATCAGACTTCTGCATTCCAGCATCCAGCCGGTTTCAGGGTGTTTGTGTGTGTTTCATTGTTGTACCTTTCCTCCTCCTCAGCATCATTCTCCGGGGAACAGCGAGAAAATCAAAATCCATTTTTTTTTTATTGCCAAAAGACAGAAATGAAATGAAACTGCATTTGCTAAATGTCGTTTGCAACCATCTATAATTTTGCTCAGGAAGTTTGTGCGTAGGACAGTTACACAAAGGAAACCACTGTCTTTCTGTTTAGTCCTCAGAGCACAATGCTGTGTAGAGCACACTGATGAGGATGATTGGATAATGTGCTGTTATCATTCCTGGAGGTGACAAAATGTCAACCAGTTATTTTACCACTGCACTTCAGTTTAATGACGTTCATGATTCTGTTCTTACAAGATGCCCCAGAAACAGCCTGTCAATGTGGCCACGTGTTCGGGGGTCCCTGAATAGCACTATCTGCCCTGAACACTAGCTCTGATAGCCTGAGGTAAGCAAAGCAGGGGTGTGCACAGGAATTTAAATTGGACTGCTTTTGGAGGGGCACATTTAACACACACATATTATACACATTAAACCATATCAACACACGCACATACACCAGATGCATAGAAATAAACAGCAGTACACACACCATTTCAACGAAAATCCATGCACCATGGAGCCATCTGAATAAATGTATCCACAAGTACTTGGCTGTGGTGGGGTCACAGAGCTCCTCCAGGCCCGGGGCCAAGGTTGGGAATGAGAGCTTCTCCGACTCCTCCGCAGGGCTGGAGAAGTTCTGTGCCCCCGCTAATTACTGGGGGGGGAGGCCGTGCCCCTGTTTGCATCCCCTTGTGCATGCTCCTGAAGCAAAGAGAAATATACATTGGCGTTTGGGGCAGGCTCCAGGATAAATTCTGCTTTCAGTCACATGAGTGTAAATCAGGAGTAACTGTAGTGAAGTCAGTGAAGCTACACCAAAGTAGACCTGCTGTAAGAGAGCTTAGAACCAGGGACACAGAGTTCAGTATGGAGAAGAGCCCAAAAGTTAGATATTTATCCTATTAGGCTCATTCATGTCTCAAAACCCTTCGCCACGGTTTCCACACACATCCCTTTCCCCAGTGTACTGTGGGGTGCTTCCGGCACAGCTCCCACACAAACCCCTTCTGCCAGCTTCCCACTACCTGGGGGCAGTTCTTGTGGCTACCACCTCCTGCTCCAATATCTGGCGCTGTTCCAGGGGCTGACTGGGCGATCATTCCAGTGTACCCAGGATGCCAGGAGGCACTGGACCTGTTCTCCCTGAATCCAGCCTCGAGGAGCAATTGACTAGTCCATCAGGGGCTTTCAGATATAACCAGGCAACCAATCTCCATTTCTATTGCCCAATAGAGTGAGCCCTATTCCCCTAATCCACCTTCCCAGAGAAACATACATGCTTGATCATGGCTACAAATCCTGCAAAATTTCTATGGTATTTCAGTACTTCCTGCTTGAGGAGGGGAAAAAACCAGACACTTGGCCAATTGTTTCAAAACCTCAAGAAGCACTCTGAGAGCCTAGCGGAAAGGGCTGTTTCAATGCAAACGTATATTATTACTGTTATTATGTAATATTATAATAATATTTCTATAATATCCTATAATATTTCTTATCAGCAGATCTCAAACTGCTTCACAATCTTGCAATGCATTTATTCTCACAACACCCCTGTGAGGTAGGGCAGCGCTATTATCCCCATGGTACAGCTGGGGAAGTGAGGCCCAGAGAGGCTAAGTGATGAGCCCAAGGTCACACCCAAAGCCTGTGGCAGAACTGAGAATTAAAACCCATCTTCAAAGTCCTAGGCTGCTGCCCTAACCACTGGACCCACCTATAATAAAGGCTTACTCATTCCATACCCTTTGGCCTTCAGTGGTGATAGGCGGAGGCAATTCTACCTGCAGATCAAGGGCACGGTATGATCCAATAAGCTATTTTTATAATATTTACTGTATATTTAGCTGTATAGAGAAGCTACTATAGTAACATATGCCATTGCAAGATGATTAGATAGGTAGATAGATAGATAGATAGATGAGTGTGCACAAGGATGGATGGACAGACAGATAGATATCGTTCCTCTGAGTGCTTTTTATCAAACAATTTTCTTTTAATTTTAATTTTTTGTTTGTGGTCACCAGCTCGAACACAGTAAAGGCAGGGATTCAGGGGAACTCCATGTGATGTGTCCAAGCGCATGACTGAGAAACAATCATTTTTCGTCTGCCTGGCTGGCATCTAAGGACTGGTCTCCAAGGTCTCAATTAGGGTCCATTGTTGACTCAGCACACCCTCTCCTGGGAAGCGGTTTGCCCATTCTGCTCAATTATACATGGTGATTTTACCATGCAGAGGACAGATCATGAGGGATGGAGCTTTAGTGTCTACTTTAGCTGTTAACCTCAGAAGCATGATTCAGAGCCACACATCGCTAAAACAGCGTCACAGATTGCTATTATGATGTAATAGGCCCTTGATCTGGTACACATGTGCAGGAAGTGAAGGCCAAATTAATTAACTTGACAGGTCCCGATTTTGTTTTAATGCCATGCCCCCTCTCTAAAAGGCTTCTTTTGGTAGCCAGTGATGATATATGGAAGACTTATATTAGACCTCAGTGATGCTGGGAGCTGAGTTGAAATCTTTAGTGGGCTGTTCATTTAGCATTAGCAGAATAAAGCATAGTCTATACTCCACAGAAAAGATTTCTCATATGTTTTCATGAAAGACTCCAGACTGAAATAGCCTGTGTTGCAAAAGACCCTAGACTGAATTAGCTTGTGTCACAAACTGCTGTTGTGGTTTCATCTCATTGCAGACACTCATTCTTTCTCCAAAAGTGAGGGATGTTTTGGCAAATTTTTAGAGAAGTATTGGCTGAGATATGAGATGCCCTCCCCGGAAAATATTAATCCACCGGAGACGGATGAATCTATGGGAATAATCTGCTTTAATGCACATTCAGCAATTCAATTCTGCACTCTATTCTTTAATCCAAATATCTGCAAGAAGGAGGAGGAGGAGGAGGATGCACAGGCACCATCAAAGCAGAATAAAAACTCATACTGGATTGAAGGAAAAGAGAAATCATCATCAATGTGTATGGTGATATTTTCTTACACACCTGGACCTGAACACTCTGCCAACAAATGCTGAAGCCCTTTCTTCAAACTCACTTCTAGCTCTGCCTAGACCCTGGCATAAAATGGTATGGGCCAGAATTGAAATCCAAGCTGCAAAACACAAAGCTTGGTAGAAAATGCTATTGGCTTTGTGCCAACATCCATGTAAAGTCACAAGAGGTTTTTTGTTTCACCAAAAGCAATAGTTTTGATGCTTCTTCAAGAACAGGAATAACCATTTCCATTTTGTTTTACACGATAACCCTAGCTTTTCCATAGTTTATTCTTCCCTTTCAGCAGACATTTAGGCTCATGGTATACTATGATATACCTTTAAGAAATAGTCTATATTAGATTTGCCATCCGGGGGCTTCTCTACAGAACCTAGGTGCAAAAACCTTCTAGTGATGCTCTGAGTAGTGCTAACTTCCAGCAGTCTGGCTGGGATTGCATTTACGGACCAGATTTTCAAATTACCTAGCTGCACAATTACATATCTAATGTATATGTATATTAGCTGGAATTGCGTGTACCAATGCCAGTTGTACAGGCATGGTTATTGGATTTGCATGTGCAGCCTTGCCAATTGCCCCTGCAAATCTGGCACATAATTGTGCATGTATTCACATTCCTAACTTGGTTGGAAAATCTGGCTCCCGGCTTTCATTCTGAATAGCATCAGCCATGTCCTGCGTGCATTCTAATCTAGCCCTTTCAGCCAGGGTCTCCATCTAACACCCTTTTAAAATATAACCTCTTCAAAACATGTTGGTCCTTTAACCCTGGATTTCACAGCTCCCACTGTTGGGATATGACCCTTGTACTGCACAGCACCCATTAGAAGGACCTAATGTATGTGAGTCACATACTGCTCTCATTTGCTCCTATTCTGGGAAAGAGACAGAGAACCATCTGCCAGCTTGGAGATGAGCAAAGGGGTCTGGGACTGGCCTGCTGCTGCTCAGGCACAGAACAGAGCATTCTCTCTATAGAACACAGAATACTCCGTCTTGCTTTGAAGGTGGCATGGGTGATGCTGTCTAATAGGGATGAATGAACCTTAGTTACCTCTCTATGTCTCTCTCTCTCTCTGCTTCATTTTTCACCCTGTGTTTTCATTTGATACGTTTTCTCTCTCCCCTTCTCTGCTCCTTTTTTTAATAGTCACTCATGAGCAGAATGCAAAGCAGATAACATGCAAGTACGAGTCAAACTTTCAAACCCATAGCATTTGAGTGGGTCCAGAAATTTAATGATAGGAGTCCATAGAATCATAGGACTCTGAGAGGTCATCTAGTCCAGTCCACTACACTCATGGCAGTACTATTATCTAGACCATCCCTGACAGGTGTTTGTCTAACCTGCTCTTAAAAATCTCCAATGATGGAGATTCCACAACCTCCCTAGGCAATTTATTCCAGTGCTTAACCACCCTGACAGTTAGGAAGTTTTTCCTAATGTCCAACCTAAACCTCCTTTGCTGCAATTTAAGCCCATTGCTTCTTCCTCAGAGGTTAAAAAGAACAATTTTTCTCCCTCCTCCTTGTAACAACATTTTATGTACTTGAAAACTGTTATCATGTCCCCTCTCAGTCTTCTCTTCTCAAGACTAAACAAACCCAATTTTTTCAATTTTCCCTCAGGTCATGTTTTCTAGACCTTTAATCATTTTGGTTGCTCTTCTCTGGACTTTCTCCAATTTGTCCACATCTTTCCTGAAATGTGGCACCCAGAACTGGACACAATACTCCAGTTGAGGCCTAATCAGCACAGAGTAGAGCAGAAGAATTACTTCTCATGTCTTGCTTACAATACTCCTGCTAATACATCCCAGAATGATGTTCGCTTTTTTTGCAACAGCTCATATTTAGCTTGTGATCCACTATAACACCCAGATCCCTTTCCGCAATACTCCTTCCTAGGCAGCCATTTCCCGTTTTGTATGTGTGCAACTGATTGTTCCTTCCTAAGTGGAGTACTTTGCATTTGTCCTTATTGAATTTCATTCTATTTACTTCAGACCATTTCTCCCGTTTATCAAGATCATTTTGAATTTTAATCCTATCCTCCAAAGCACCTGCAACCCCTCCCAGCCTGGTATCATCCGCAAACTGTCTGTGCCATTATCTAAATCACTGATGAAGATATTGAACAGAACTGGACACAGAATCCCTGTGGTACTCCACTCGTTATGCCCTTCCAGCATGACTATGAACCACTGATAACTACTCTCTGGGAACGGTTTTCCAACCAGTTATGCACCCACCTTATAGTAGCTCCATCTAGGTTGTATTTCCCTAGTTTGTTTATGAGAAGGTCATGCAAGTCAGTATAAAAAACTTTACTAATGTCAAGATATACCACGTCTACTGCTTCCCCCTTATCCACAAGGCTTGTTACCCGTCAAAGAAAGTTTTCCCGCCTTTAGCAGTTTTGCAGGAGGAATCAGCATCTATCATTGGTTCAGCATCACTGTGGATTGTGTTTCTGTAACTTTTTCCAAACAAACAACAAAAAGTTCACAATAGTGAAAGTTAAGAATCATATTTCTACCTATCAAATAAACATTTCTGTAACAATTAAAGTTAGGGTCAAGCCTCAGAGTGCGGAGAGTTTGGAGGTGTTTACGTTGGAGATTTTAGTTTGGCTCATTATAGACATATGAACAAGCCAAAAGTTCTGATCTGGATCTGAACTCAAATTCCCCCACAGTTTAGTCATTAGATGTGCATCATTTGCAGTAAGCAATGAAGTGCACCTTTCATTTTGTACCCACAGTTGTTTGCAGGCACAAAATTAGAGGCAGAATGGAATCCCCTATTGAAAATTGTCCCCAAATGTCCAAATATTATTGAGAATCTGAATCTGCTCTCATTTACACTGGTGTAAATCAGGAGCAACCCCATGGAAATCAGTGTAGTTACATGGATGCCAGCAAGACCAGAATCACATCCACTTCTCTTACACCACCCTCTTCATTCTGCCTGTCATGAGCTCAGAAAGGCCAGCCTTAATGTGAACAAAGGTGTCTCAGATCACCCTCCTTACTGCTGTACTTGCCCTGCTTATAGATGTATGTAACATAAAATTGCTAGGTCTGAGATTTCATTCTGAGACCTCCCTGTTCTAGGTGACTCATGCAGTGGAAGCTGCAGGCTGCAAACCTTTTAAAAGTCTATTTGCACCCCGTCAAAATGAAATTAAAAAAAAAATCAGAGCAAAATAAATCACTTGGTTGTAAGTAACTGAAGACTGTGTCCCTGTCCCGCCTCACCTTCTCTGATCCTTGACTATATTCTTGCTTAGAGTTCTGTATGGTTATTCTTAGTTTTCTGTCCAGTAAATCTGGTATTAAAGGTGGTTATTCAACTGGAGAATGCAGATTTCACTAGTATTAAGTGGTTACGAGGAGTAATTGTGTTATGTTTTTGACCATTTTCACATAATCTTGGGTACGGAATCATTTTGACAATTCATCATTTGAAGTAAAATCCTGAAAAAGTCCATTTTTTAAAAAGTGGAGCTGCAATGTGTTGGCTCAGCACTTCACTGGTCAAGTTGAGCCTCATTGCTGCAAAGTAGGGCTCCCAAGAGGTTACGATCTTTTCCCTGAATTCTTGCTCAAGTTCTTTGTTCTGACACTGACCAGACAGAGCCTTTGAAAACCTCACTAGAAAATTAGCCCATGTTAGAAAATGACCTTGAGGAGTCGTGTTAACGAATATGTCAAACATGACTTTGCAATCACAGAATTGCCAACTTCAAAAGTTCAAACGTCATGAGCCAGCACACACCCCCCTTAAAGCTTTTGCTTAAAATTGGCTTAAAAATAGGAGATTAAAAAAATAATAATACATTTTGTGTCCTTTTTATTTGCCTTCTGCTGTTTGAGCCGTTAGGGGTCACAGTTTCAAGCTATTCTCCACAACCATCACTGCCAGAAACTGATCGAGGGGGCCTAATTCCTATACCCTCCTGCTCAAAGCCTGGTGAGAAGATTGCCCAGGGCTGCCCCAGACACATCTCTCATGCCAGAGGGCTCTCTGCACACCCTGCACACCCCAACAGGGGTCTCTGCACAGGTCCCAAACAGGCCAACACCTAGATGAGTGCAGGCCAGGGATCTACACTGGCCCTATCTCCCTGCTGGAAGGGTGCGGAGTGGTAGCAGCCATTGTTCCAGAATATGGATTGCACTAGTAGCCTGAGTGTTTGTGCAACCTCCCACCTGCCTTACTCTCCAGCCCCTCGTAGTGCGCCACTCAAAGGCCAGCTACTTACAGCAGGCTTTGTGCTTCATAGCACTAAGCCCATTTGGAAGGCGAACGTCTGGGTGTTCACTCGCCAGCTTCTATTAGGTCTGGTTGTTATTGGTCACCAAAAGTGAGGGGCAGGACAGTTCCACCTGTTTTAGAACCATCAGGCTCTGAATATTGCGATTTAGGGCCTCGTTCTGCTGCTATGGAAGCCAGTGGGATTTTGCAGTTGACATCCAGGGGAGCAGGCCCCGTGTACACTCATCAGGTACCGACTGACAATGAATGGATGAGGGATCTGGGAAGGTGACAGACTGGAGGTCCATTGGGAAGGAGTAGACAGGGAAGGTGTTGAGAGGGACCTGAACAGGGGGATGGAACAGCTGGGCATGGGGGTGGTCTATGAAGAGCCCGGAGGCAGTTAGAACCATATTTAAAATGGCCACCTAGCTGCATCCATTTTTATCAGACATCTGACTTTGTTTTGAGGAGCAAAATCACATGAAGGGGATTGCAGCAAAACTGCCCGGAACCGCACAGGATTCAGCTCAAGACCTGGGAACCATCGTGTCACTGGCACGGAGCTGGGATGATTCTCAGAGCAAGAAATAACGGCCTGTTTGACATGACTAGGGAATGCAGGATAAGCAACACTGTAGGGAGGCAAGCAAAGAATCAACGGCCTAAGGCAACACAATGTGTCAGGAGGAGAAAGCAGCAGTGCTGGAAGATTTGAAAGGCAGAATTTATGGGCATGATTTTCCTCCGATGTATACTGCTGCAAATCAAGAGTGACCACATTGAGGTCACTGGAGTTAGGTGGGGATAGGAGCAGCATCAGAAATAGCAGAATCGAGCTCTTTAGGGCAACCGGGCAGTCCATGGAACCCAATAGTTTTGAATGGGGAATTGTCACTCCTCACTGCAAAGGTGCACTGCTGGTACGGTTTGTTCTGATTAGTCTCGTGACAGGCCCCGAGCCAAGGATCATTTTTATGAAAGTCTTCACCTCACTCTAGCTCACGCATGCACACATGAGAGATTATAAATTAGTGGTTTTATAGGAAACTTGGTAGGGGAGAAAAAACATGAAAGGAAGTTAACAGCTGCAACGAGCCCAATGGTTTCACTGGAAAATCCCCTGTCAACTGCTAACTGTTTTCCATTAATGAGAATGCAGGATATGCTCTGGTAGGTTTACAATTCTTTGTATAAAATTCTTACACAATTTCAGATAATTGCAACACATGTACCATTCCACTCTCGCTCATGAAATTGGAATTATTTTTTCCTTGACAGCTGAAATTAAAAACAATTTATTAGAGAATAGTTAATGAAAAAGCACTGGGAGATTACGCAAAGTTTTGAGTTGAATGCCTAACAGGGGCTTGTCAGTAAATTGCCTTGGTGGCCAATTATGCAAAATGGGAGACAGAGGTTTGGGAAGGGATTCCAATGATTAGTTAAAGCTTTTCCAGCATTCGCTTGCACAATCAAACATAGATCATTACATTTTTTTGTAATCCTTTACAACAATATGGAGAGCTGAGTAAAATTTTTTAAAGCACTTAAGTAATGATTTAGGTGCTTAAAGCCCATTGGTTTTAATGGAATTTAGTATCTAAGTCACAGAGGCACTTAGGAAAGGAAACCCCATATACAAAGAGACAATATTTTAATGTTCGTGCTAAGGACGGTAAAATTTTCCATTCGTTTTTGGAATAAAAATTACCATGTACCCAATCCTGCAAAGTGATCTGAGTGGTCGGAGAGCTGTGCCCATGTGGAAGCTCATTGAAGTCTATTTCTTAAATATGATTTTTATTATTTGCATGTTGTATTATTATTTGCATTGTTATCTGCATGTTGCATTAATATATACTATTGTTATGATATCTCCTGCAGCTAACAGCCAAGATCAAGGCCCCATTGTCCTAGGAGCTGTACACACATATAGTAAGACACAGTCTCTGCCCTGAAGAGCTAACCATCTAAATAGATAAGACAGAAGAAGGGTTTGAGGGGAAACAGACTACAGAAAGAGAAAGTGATTTCCATGCACTGCCTGAATGGATCACATTGTAGGATCAGGGCCCATCTCTGTACATGGTCGTCAATCACTATAGGGATTAATTTTCCTTTTGGTACAGGGAAAAATATTCACTGGGATAAACAGCCCAGGCAAATGGCCTCTAATCAAAGTGATGATCTTGGTTTTCCTTCGTCAGCACCCAGAGAGAGCAGCCTTCACTGAGGACAAATGATTAAAAACAAAACATTCAAAAGGGGCAAGATGAATTTAAGCCAACAAACAAACACAGAGAAATAAGAAGATGAAATTCAAGCTGCCAGAAAGAATTTTGAGGCCCTTAGCTGCTTCCACCCCAGGTGTTAATGACAAAGCAGGCAAACTGAAAGACCTTTATAGACATCTTCATTATTGCAGTCAGGTTTGAAATGGAAAATTGCTTGACACACTGGTGCTGCAATGAATGGTGATAGTTTGCTTGGTATAGCGCTGGGTGTTAGCTGCCCTTTGCAGAGCCTGCCCCAAAGACCCTTGAAGTCAGTGGGTCCATTGATTCCAGTGGGCTATGGAGCACTTCCACTTTTTTTGAAGGAAATACATGTTCGATATCACAGAAACTAGGGGGTAGAAAGTGCTCTTTGATAGTCATGCCCCATCTCCTGCCAGGGCAGGCATTTTCCCTTATGTTTTGCTTACTATATGTTTAAATGTATTTAGTTATTTAGATTTATATAAACTGTAAGAAAAGAGCATCCGTCCAATGCTCTGTGGGCCTGTGCCAGGCATTTAACATGCCCTGGACAATTTACATATAAACAGACCCATCAGTTCCCCCAGAATCAGTTCAACTCCAACAACATAAATATAACTGCAATTAATGCACCCAGGCACACAACCTCCAGAGTCCCAACCCCACTACCCAGCCCTTATCCCCACGGCAAGAGCAAAAAGCTGGACTGGAATACTGACAAACTCAGACTCTTACAGCCCAGCGGAGGAAGGTAGTTGCAATGGCTAGGGGCTCGGACAGAGGACAGCCCTCTCTCTGATATGAATGAGGCTTAATGTGGTGGCAGTATGTCACCAGGAGAGAGGCAGTCTCTTAGGTTGGTCCCAGGACATTCAGAGCTTTTATAGCTCAAAATAGTGTAATTGATGGGATTTCACATCATTGTAGGCATGGTAACAAAAGACCCTAGCTTGGGGTCCCAAGCCTGGTGATGTTGCAAAGGAATTCAGGTTTTGCAAAACCACTTCTTCAGCACATTGCCTAAAGACACCAAGTTTCACGCTGCACTCCAGCTACAGGTAGGGGGAATAAAAAGACAAAAAGAGCAGCCGGTGGATTCTGTGATCCATCAGTTCCCCCAGAATCAGTTGAAGGCTATTTCCACCTCCATTAAAATTTATGTCTGTGCTTCTTTCTTGTATCATATCATTGTATAATTGCTGAACGTGCACATGAAAAGAGAAAGCAAATGATCATACATGAGGCCAAGCGAATGTGCCTCTGTTTATATGAATAAAGAGGTCAGAAACTTCAGCAAGAAGCATTCCTGTCAGTGTCTTGGACAGTCTGAACTGAGGAAACAACTTAACTCCCAATTGTACCATTGGTACCAGCCATTCAGAACCAAGTCAACAAGCTTGACGTGGATTGACACATCCCAAATCTAACAGGTCCCTCTGTTGGAATCTGTATGAAGCTATTAGGTAGGACGAGAGAGCATTCTTTACAGCACGCTCCCAGCTGATGGTGATCTGTCTATGGTGGGTAAAATACACCAGAACAACCCTAGTCTCCTACTCGGTCAGTGGTTAACATAGTAACTTTACACTTACAAATAAATGTAATTAGTGCCCACTTACTGCTATAACTCAAAATATGAATAATGAAGGATTAATATACAAGGAATATACTGTCCCAAGAGTCTTAGATATGCAGTAAAAGCTGGACAATTGTAACTAAGGGAAGTTCAGATTATAAATTATCAGTAATAATAAATTATTTGGATAATTGAATACCAAATTAAAGGGACACTATCAATCTATGTAGGCTAACAATGAGAACTTTCTTCAAGGAAGACAAATCCTATGCCGAAGTCCTAGTGGACAATGATGAACATACAGGGGACAGAATGTTACTTTGTTAAGAATTCAATTATCTTGTAAATAGCTTGAGTCTGTTTCAGTGTTAAGTTTTTGCTTTGTTGAGGAGCCCCTGTTTCTCCCCCTCAGCTATTAGAGCCTGATTTGCAAAAAGCTTAGATGTATAACTGCTTGCACAGAAATGTGTGTGTGCCTACTTTGTATATGCAGTTACCACGATTGCCTGCACAACTGGCCATTTGTGCACGCAAGTCCCTGATTTGCACATGCAGTCAAATGTCTTAACAGTGATAGTCTCTAACGTCTTTAAAGAAAAATAAATCCCTGCAGCCTTTAAATATTTTGAACTGATGGTTTTTTTCCCCCTGAAGAGGTTGATGTCCATTTTAAGTTAAACTGAAAGATGCAGGATTGTTTCATTTTAAGTCTGCACATCCAGTCCAAAGCTGGATATTGAGAATTACTGTCGCTGTGTGGCTAATGGAGCAATTCAGATTATTTAAATTTGACAATTTCAATTCCCCATCCCTAAAATGACCACACACTTTATTGTATTATTACATAGCTGTTGTGATTGGGCTTTTTTTTAATGAAAGTTAATACTTAGAAACAGAGATGAGAGTTATATTCCCGTTTAAAAGGACACCTATTGCTGATAAACACATTTGTAATACAGGTGTATATTTTCTATAGTATTTTGAGTCTGCTTTTGTTTATAATTATTCTAATAAATGAACAATATCACATGTCCCAAGGGTCTATGGAAGAATTGTCGACTAAACTGTCTTGAGAGTTCCAGTTCAGAAGTGCTAATTTATGACATCACAGAGATTCAACACCCCAATTTTAGTCTTTTCACTCCACTACTTCCCCTGCTGCCTCAGTTAAATTGTTTCAGGGTTCAGGACACATCAGCACCTCTTAATTTTTATGAGCCAATTATACTTCTATCCATCTGTATATAATGTCGCTTTTTAAAAAGCATATGTATAGAGCCAAGCTCCAGCATCTCCGCTCTACTCGACACTGCAATTCATGCAGCACCTGGCTGAAATATGCATTTCTTTAAGGAGAGGATATTATGCAGAGACATCATCAGCATCGCCAAGCCCAAGCGTTAGGCCACAAAAAATTAGGAGATTGGCTAAGCACGAAAAACGTTGGGTTTGTTTTATTTGCCGTTTGGTTTGAGCATGTAGGTGGCACTCGAGTCACATTTTCAAGCTTTTCTCCTCAACAGTGAGGGATAGAAACTCACTTAAAAAAAAAAAAAAAAATTAATGCAAGTTGAGATTCTCCCCTCCTCACACACCTCCGGGAGCTACAGCTTTAAGAAAATCACCAAATATCACCAGACAAAATCGTGAGAATTGGCATCACTGCATCATTCTAATCTAGCAAATGCTTTGGAATTCAAAGGACAGATTCCTAAAACTCCTGCAAGGTCTTCTCATTCCTCTCTCTAGTGACTGTTTCAATTTCTTAAGCTGACACCCCCCACCTCCACACCTTAGCACTCTGGTTAGCATGCTGAAAACCCCAGTATTCACCCTAGATGATAGTATGTGATAGGCTTTTTGTTTTGTGTCCAATCTTAATCTCCTTAATTAACATTTTGCTTTGGGGTGGGGAGGGGGGAGTGCCTTCAATGAGAAGTCCTTGCCCAAGTCCACTTTAAATTCTGGATCTACTCTTAAGAATTTTACTAGCATAGCTGTGTCAGTCGGAGGTGTGATTTTTACCGATAGAGCTATGATGGTAAAAACCCTAGTTGCAGACACAGTTATATTGGTACAACTGTCCTTATAGTTAGGCATCTAGTGGGATTTTCAAAGCATCTATCTACCTCTTTACCTTTGAAAATCTGGTCCTGAGAATGTAAATTAAGGCAGATGAGTCAGCTGAATAAATTGCTACTTTAATACTTAATCACATTACGTATCATTTGGCTCTGGCTCTCCCTTATTAGCCGTATCACGTTGCACCTATGTATTTAAATGAAAACAAGGCGTTGTTCAGCTGATTGGTTTCCTTTATTTTTGGCAGGTCTTTCTGACTGCAACAACCCTTGTCACACAAGCAAGGTTAGGCAAGATTTGCTCTTAAAAAAAAATACAGCCAGGTACAATGGTCTCAATCTCTTATCAAAATGCATAAAACACCTGGAAAAAAGCACCAGACGCGCGTCACATATATAAGATACCAGCCCGTGCTAGATTGACAGAGACAGATAACCAAGACTATGTACCAAAATGTTAGCTGCCAACGGGATTACAAAAGTAGGTGCAGCCAGCAGTGCTGCTTTGGTTTTTCTGGGCTTGACTTCACTGGAACAGGCGGACTGAGTTATTCCAGTAGCACTAGCCTGCAGTACGTCCACACTGCAATCGGACAGAGTGACTGCGGCGCGTGTAGACACATCTCAGGTAGCTTCGCTGCTATTGTGACTTGAGCTAACTTTGCTCTAGCTCGATCAAAGCAAGCTCAGGTAGGTCTACCTGTGCTGCAATCACACCTCCAATTGCAATGCGGATATACCCCCAGTGAGAGCAACTACACTGCAAAACCACACTCGAGCTTCATAGAGCAGGTGGGTTAGCAGCTGAGCTGTTGTGAGTTGGGTTCAGGGGTAACTTAACGGACTTACCGGTATGCTTGGTGGCCAGGGTCCTGGACAAGGTGTGGGGGGCAGCTGTGGGCCCCCGGAAGGGGCGGGACCTCAGGTGGAAGGGGCAGGGCTGGGGCCAGACTCCCCCAGCCAGTCCTTCAGCGTTGCCCAGCCCCCACCGCCGGTGGTGATTTAAAGGGCCAGGGGCTCCGGCCGCTGCTGGGAGCCCCGGGCCCTTTTAAATCGCTGGGCCCTGGGGCAGCTTCCCCTTTTGCTGGCCCCCCGCCATCAGCGGCCCTGCCGGTACGGTCGACTGTGTACCGGCTTTCTTACCGGTACACTGGACCAGACCCGCTTACTTTCACCTCTGGTTGGGTTGCTGCCATCCCCTGCATTAACAACTCAAGCATCAGCAGCACTCAAACTTCAACCCACTACTCTTGACCAACCAGCTAGCTCAAACTTAAAAGCACTGCTTATCTTGAGCTAGAGATTTTTGTGTGTGGACAGGAGTCGGGTTAGATGCACAACTCAAGTTACACCTTGAGCTAACGGCTAGGGTGACCAGATTGTCCCGATTTTATAGCAACAGTCCCAATAGTCAGGGATTTTTCTTATATAGGCGCCTGTTACCCCCCACCCCATCCCAATTTTTCACACTTCTATCTGGTCACCCTGCTAACGGCAGTGAAGACAAGCCCTTTGTGTTTTCTTTTTTAAGGTCTCGGCTTAAGAATCTCCTGCAGCTAGGAAGGGTTTATCGACATGCAGGTTTGCACTGGTATGAATGTGATTTTAAACTGATTTAGTTAAACCAGTGCCAAAGGCTGTGTGTTTCAGTTTAAACCAGGCTTGTTTCAATTAATGCAAATAGCTTGGGAGCAGGTTTAACCTAAACTGAAATAAGCCACTCTTACACTGAAATGAGTGTAGAAAACACAGGAGTTTGCACCAGTTTAACTAATTTGTGTGCAAATTTGTATGTGAGCACCCCCAATTTTCTTATAAACCTTGTCACATCTTCCCAGTTCCACCACTCCCTCTCTCTTATTAGTCAGTGGTCTCAACCTATTTCCCATTGTGGGCCACATCCAATACTACCTGTATGGCCCTGGGGATGTCACATAGGCGCAGCTGTGTGCTGATTGGGACTCAAGTGGCCCACGGGTCGCAGGTTGAGAACCACTGCTCTAAGTAGATAATCCCTGACACCACTTTTTTACTTAAATATAGACTCACGGTCCATCAAGGGCCAGTTTCAGCTCTGGATTCTGACCAGTGGAATTCCTGATTGACTTCAAATAAAACAAAAAATGTGAAGTTCTCCTTGTTAAAACTCTGAACAGCACCATCATCTGGATTCCTCTTGAATGCTGCAGGACTCAGGGTGACCAGTTCTGTCATCACGGACAGGTCCAACAATCGGTAGGCTCTGTGGTTTCCTGCATCATTTTCACCAATATGGTGTGTGGCTGATGGAGGGAAATGTGAACCCAAAGACATAGCCTTGCGTTCTCTTCTGCAAGTCCTGTTTATAGCATCTACGCTTTCATCTTCCTGACAGTTTTAAAACACTTCCAGCAGTGTCATCTGGTCACCGTCAGGATGTGGGGCAGTGAGCTGTAACTGCAAGTCCACCGCCGGCTACTAACAGAAAAAGCACACAAGGAGGAGAGTTCTGCTCATCTCTCTGGTCCCAGGCCACACGCATGCTGTAAACTCTTGTCACGCCATTGGACAGGATCACCACGATCTATTAATATCTCGGTATGCATCAAAGTTCAGCGCATATTAGTAGAGCTCATTAGCACCTCTGCAGTTAAAAGGTCCGTCAATATTTTTATTATGAACCTGTGCACTCAGAAGTTTATGACTTCGTTGTAAATATGTTCTGAGCTGAAATTTGGCACCAAAAAAAAAAAAAAAGGAGGGGGGGACAAATTTTCAAAGAATCTGGGCATTAAATCTGAGCCTGCAAATTTCACACCCACAACTTTTTGGTGAGTGTGGGTTTGGCAGCAGGTGTAAATTGCTATGTCTCCACTATGCACCAACAATAATTTACATCAGTTTAGGGCCTGGCCCTGAAATGCCCTAAGCCATGCTGCAAACTGATTCATATGTCGTGGCAACCATCTGCCTCAACGGACGACGGCATAAGTGCCAAAGCAGATCAGTTGCTAGGTGTCATGAGACAGCATCGTGAGTGGCTAATTCTCGAGCAACAGTCCTTGCCATGGACTGGAGCACAGAACTGAAGCTTAAAACCAAGATGCCAGGTTGAGGCCCCTTTGAAAATTTGTCCCCTGCTCATTCGCTCCACAAGTACAATTTTTTAAAACACAAATGCTGAACACAACCAAACAGATTTTGCATAAGCTATAAGAATGGGGGCAGGGAGAAGACGTTTTATGATTTTACATGAACCTCCATATTTAAAATAAGCCCTAACAAAATAAAATTGCAGGCTGTTAAATCCTTCCTTTCACGGAACGCTCATGGATTGCAGCGAGAGGTCCACACGAGACAGCTTGCAGAATCACCTCTTTAGAGCATAAAGTGGACTAAGCCTTTTTGGTATTTAAAGTCAAAAATTATAAATAACTTAACACAATCAGGCTCCAAAGCATGTGTTGCAGCGGCATGGTAACTCCTTTGGTGAGCATTCAGCAGTATGGATCCATAACACAGAAACAAGCCCTATAATTAATGTAAATACATAACACGCATTTTTCAGGCTCTTTCGAATGTCTCCTGCATTCCTTTCAATGCATACTGGGAACAGACCTAGTAAAGCAGAAAACACTTGATATTATGGATCCATAGTGCAGAATGTGAGCCACCCTTCATATACATTCACAGTATATGGCAAAACAACTCTGAACCCATTCCTTTGTACACCCTGATTGTACCTGTTATATATATGGCAATACTGAGGCACAAAAGGGCAAGTTAAGGACAGTCCTTGGTATTATTAAGTTCATTTAGTGTTGATGAAAAGAACTGATTGACAGCCCTGGAGAGGGGAGTGATCTTCTCAGCCACAGAACAGGTAGAACATGGACACCTGCAATGCCTGCTCAGATGTCTCATCTCTGTCCCGGAGGGAGCATCTCTCAGGATGAAAGAGGAGTTCACTCTCTATGAGCCGTTCAGTCCTTGGCATCTCTGCCGAGACTCTCAGCTAAGGTACCATTTAGTGTCATCTGGGATGGCATTTCCTGCACTAGGAACTTGACTGGAGGTACCAACTGATTTCACATAGGCCATGAGCTGCTTCATTCAGGCACTAGTGAATTCAAATTCAAACTGCGACAAAGAGTCCTGTGGCACCTTATAGACTAACAGACGTATTGGAGCATAAGCTTTCATGGGTGAATACCCACTTCATCCGACGACGTGGGTATTCACCCACGAAAGCTTATGCTCCAATACGTCTGTTAGTCTATAAGGTGCCACAGGACTCTTTGCCGCTTTTATAGATCCAGACTAACACGGCTACCCCTCTGCTACAAATTCAAACTGGTGACCTAGAGCTGAAAGGCTCTATAACTCATCAGCCATCCCCTGAGCAAAGTTTTAACTCTGGATTTCCTCCCTCCTCTGGGTTTAGTTCAGGCCCGTAATATTCTCTCAATAGATTTTTTTCTATTTAAATTCTACAAAATAATAATATTCTCTTCTGCAAACAACCACTTGCACAACAGCTATCAATAGAAATTACAGTCCTAAACCCTTCAACAGATTTCATTTGCTGAACTCATCTTTACAGCGACTATAGATCTATGTATGCAGAGTCTGTGTCCATCCTTTGGGCCCCTCCAAAGATCAAGAATGTACAGAGCCCCAGGGCATTAACTGTAGCCACAAGGTTGAAAACAGAAACCCAAGAACCAGTGGTTTCAATCAGAAGACCGGCTAAATACACACAAACGACACCTGTGTACAGAGAGAGAGAGCAGAAATGAATCAAATAGAACTTGGCCAGGGCCTCGCCCTGTAATGTCAGCTCAGCCGGAGGATCCCCCAAATGAGGGACAATTCCAGGAAAATCCCTTACCTAATAGGGCTCCACCTGTATTTCCAATGCCTGTAAAGAGAAGAAGGAAACCACTGCATCACACCAATTTGCACACGATGCTTCTAACCATAAGCTACTTGCTAGGAATCTGGAAATTTCAACACTCACATGCGCCCTTTCGATAGCCTGACTCCTGTGTGTGCACAAGCCTTAGACTCGTTAAAGGGCATGCACGTGCAATTATTTGCACCTGCCGAGGGCAGGTGAAAGCACATGAATAAGCACAGGGAGAGGCTGAGGGTTGACAATCTAGCTCTGAATGTGTCCAGTGCTACTCCCAAGACTTTTCACTCGCTTTGGGTTCGCTCGTGCTGGTTAGACACAGCCCCACTGCGTGGGTGTCAGGGTAGAGCTGCAGCTCCCCACGGGGTAGAACGAGGGAGAGTTCTGGGAAGTAGACTTCCTCCCAGAGCTCACAGAAAGAGCTTATCCACTGCTACCCTTTCAGGCAGTCCAGCATATACTTTCCCTAAGGTGCACCTAAGTAGCTCAGCTGTCCAGTGTGTGGAGGGCAGGGTCCACCTCCTCCCCATCCCCCTTCAGGATGTCTTGCTCTCCCAGGGGGATGCAGAGACTGCACGCGAGTCTGGCTGCTGTGTAGGAGAGAGGACTCCTTGCACACTCCCTATGCACCCATAAAGCCACTCCGTTTCATAAGTAGGGCCCTACCAAATTCACGGCCAGGAAAAACGCGTCACAGACCGAGAAAACTGGTCTTTTGTGTGCTTGTACCCTATATTATACAGATTTCATGGGGGAGACCAGCGTTTCTCAAATTGGGGGTCCTGACCCAAAAGGGAGTTGCAGGGGGGGTCACAATGTTATTGTAGGGGAGGTTGTGGTAGTGCTACTCTTATTTCTGCGCTGCTGCTGGCGGCGGCGCTGCCTTCAGAGCTGGGCAGCCGGAGAGCGGCGGCTGCTGGCCGGGAGCCCAGCTCTGAAGGCAGTGCCCTGCCAGCAGCAGCGCAGAAGAAGGGGTGGAAATACCACGCCAGGCCATCCTTACTTCTGCGCTGCTGCTGGCAGCGGCTCTGCCTTCAGAGCTGGGCTCCCGGCCAGCAGCCGCCGCTCTTCAGTTGCCCAGCTCTGAAGGCAGCACCACCCAGCAGCAGCGCAGAAATAAGAGCAGCTGTACCACAATCCCCCCTACAATAACATTGTGACTCCCCACACACAACTCCTTTTTGGGTCAGGACCCCTACAGTTACACCACCGTGACATTTCAGATTTAAATAGCTGAAATCATGAAATTTACAATTTTTAAAATCCTATGACCATGAAATAGACCAAACTGGACCATGAATTTGGTAGGGCCCTATTTTCATAAGCACCCACAGCGCATTTGGGCACAATCTAGCCCTTTTTTAATTTCTCTCTGACATGCAGATGTCATGGATATTAGCAATCTCTACCTTCTGTTACATCTCTGCAACCTGCCTGGACTGAGCCATGTTCTGCCCTCAGCTACTTGTGTTTACATGTAGTTCCCTGGGAATTATTCCCCAGACATAGGTATATTTTCTGTGCAAATAAAAATTGTTAAAAATGCCCCCTTACCAAACAACAAGCCAGCACACGATGGAGCCAGATCCTGTACGTTGACTGAAATGCCACTATTCACAAAGAGAAGAGAAATTAAAGGCTTTTTATTTTTAAACAGGTTTTGACTGTTTTTCAGAATTTACACGAGATAAAGCATGCTGTTGTTCAATGAAGGGAACCAATCTGAACCAACCCCGTGGGGAGAAGAAGGAGGGAACTGAGAACCAAAATATGGTTGAAATTGAACCAAGATGGGAAAATAACTGAATGGAAGGACTTCAAAATAAGAAGCAAAGAGCTTCAGTATTAGCGGAAAAGTACAATAGATACAGTGGTGCTTAGACAGCTGTAGTTGCATTTATAAAGTGTTAGGTGGGGCCAGAATGAAATTTGAATTCTCTTTGGTGTGTCCATCATTAGCCTGCTAGAACGTGCCAGCTTCACTGTGGCAAGACTAAGACGCTTTCCCCTGCTAGACTAGGACTAGGTGTTGCTGTACCAGTTCAGACCCACTGGTCCATGAAGCCCAACATCCTGCAGTGATCAAAATCTGATGCTTCAATTAATAGCTTTTAAGGCAAGAAGGAACCATTAGATCATCTAGTCTATCCTCCTTCTGGGCTGAAGCCCCAAGCCCCAGCATCTCCCCCGGCCCCCCATGGGGCTCAAGCCCTGAGCCCTGATGACCCCCCTCCCCACAGCTGAAGCCAGGAGCTCTGCCACTCCACAGGGCATAAGCCCCAAACTTCTCCCCCCGACCCCAGCCCAGCGGTTGAAACCCAGAGCGTCCCCTTCCCTTCCCCTGCTGCTGGGCCCTGGAGTTTTTATATCATGTTGGGGGAGGGGGGGTAGAAAGAAAAAAGTTAAGAACCCCTGCATTACATCATCCTCCTGCATGTCACAGGCCGTAGAATATCACCCAGTTACTCCTGTATGGAATCCAATAACTTGTGTTTGACTAAAGCATGCCTTCCAGAAAGGCATCCCATCTTGAACTGAAGCCATCAAGAGATGGGGAATCTACCACTCCCCTTGGTAGTTAGTTCCAATGGTTAACAACCCTCACTGTTAAAAAAAAAAAAAAAAAAAAAAAAAATGCCTTATTTCTCATTTGAATTTGTCTGGCTTTAACTTCTAGCCATAAATGGTTCTTCTGCCTTTCTTTGCTTCTATGATAACTCAAATTTAGACGCAGAAAGAAAACCAAACAAACAGTTGTGCTAAAATTGGGAAGAAATCCCCAGTTCTAAGTGGACAATAAGACCGAAGTAAATAACAGTTTAAAAATCATGGGGTGAATTTGCCAATGACTTCGCTAGAGGCTGGCATATGTAGGAAGGTGCAGTGGAAGCTCTTCTCGTGCAAACCTCATAATGCATCTCAGACATGATCTGCAGCAACCTGGCTGCCCCCATCTGCTAAGTAGCGTATTCATCCATTATCCCCAGTCTGGCCCTGTGCTGGGCTGTTTCAAGACTAAGCTGAGATAGTGGGAAGGTGGTGAGAGAAATCCTTGAATTTGAATCGTGTCATATATTTAATATTTCCCAACAGTGGGTATTTACAAGGATTTAGCTGGCTGTCTTGAGTTACTGACACTTACAGTGCTCATGTTCTGGACCCTTCATCTTTATGTACAGTCATTGCTCAATAAAGCCTGGATAAATCCTCAAGCCTTCGATCTTAGATTAGAACTCTTCACATGTAACAAATAAAACATTGGTTCAAGTTGTCTGCTAGGTGTTTGACATAAACTGCCTCTATAAAGGCAGCATGGCCTATTGAACGGGGCACTAGGCTAAGCCTCAGAAAACCTGGGTTCTATTCTTGGCTCTCCCATTGGCCAGGTGGGTGACGTTGGGCAAGTCACTTAATCTCTTTGTGCCTCGGTTTCCCCAGTGGGGATAATGACATCTGCCTCCTGAAAAGTACTCTATCAGAGCTATGCATTACTCCTATGATGATTATTATTATTATTACCTGTGGTTAAAGGTCTGAAGTCCAATTGAGACAGATGCAAATACTATAGCTTTGCAAAAACTGGATGTCTGACCCATGCACAAGGCAAAAATGCTTGATACGCCTGATCCGATGACCTGAAGGAAAAAGAAAATTAATGACATCCGCAACAGATTCACAGCGAGTTGCAGTGAACAAAAGTAGCTCCTATTGCAGACGGGCTGTCCCTTTTTGAAATATGAAGGGCTCATGATGGTTCTGTACACAGAGCTGGGTGGTTCTTACGACTTGCTTTCCTCTGCATGGCACCTTCACTTTCCTAAGGCGACGGCCTATGGGCACAGACAAGTGCCCTTTTGTGAGGCGGAGGCAATGGAGCATGTTATAGAGCAGCATTTCCCAAATGATGGGTCCTGACCAGTGTTCCCTCTAATTTCTTACATCCATGTGCGGAATGAATTTTGTTATGTGCACCAATATGGAGGTGATGTGTGATACATCACCTTCATATTGGTGTAGATAACAAAATGAATGCGGTGGGGGTGGGGCCGAGGGGTTCAGAGTGTGGGAGTGGGGCTCAGGGCTGCAGCAGAGGGTTGGAGTGCAGGGAGTGTGTGGGCTCTGGGGGGAGGGGAGCTTCTCCGTGGGTGCTCAAATTTGCCGCCCCTGCAAATTTGCCGCCCTAGGCCTAGGCCTTGTCGGCCTAGGCGATAATACGCCGCTGCTTTGGGGTGAGGCCAGGGATGAGGGGTTTGGGCTGCAGGCTTCCCCAGCTCTCTCTCACCACAGCAGCTCGGGGCCGGGGAAGAGGCACCTCTCCCCGGCCACGGCAGCTCTGGGGAAGGTCCGTGCTGGGTCCTGCGGGGAGGGCTGCCTCTCCCCACTGCAGCCCTGAGCCCCTGTGTGGGGTTTAATAGGCAGCCGCGCAGCTTAGAGGGAACGTAGGTCCTGACCCACTAGTGCAGGGGTAGTCAATTACTTTTTGTCACGGTCCAAATTTCTTGGTCAATGGTATAGTCAAGGTCCAGCCTCCAGAGAAAATAATAATTAAAAAACCCCAACAATAATGATAATAAGTAAATGAAAAGATATCGGGGTCCGTTCAAAAGCGGTCCGGATTTGGCCCACGGTCCGCCTATTGACTACCCGTGCACTAGTGGGTCGTGGGAAGGGTCTAGATGGGTTGCCAGTCACTGCCCCCCCCATGCCACTTCCCCCCTCCCCGCATGCTCTTTTCTGCCTGGCCGGGGAAGTGGGCAGCAGCCTGGGGAGCGGGATCCAGGCAGCAGCAGTGCGGAGGAAGCAGCCGGAGCCAGTGAGCTGGCTGATAGCGACTGCGGCCTGGTCGTAGGGAGAGAAGGGCTGACTAGATGCAGCAGGGGGCAGAGCTGGGAGCATGAGAGCAAGGGGCTGGGGGGAGCTGAGCAGGGGTTTTGGCCACGCTAGTGAGGGGAGAGCAGGGGCTGAGAAGGGGACTGGGGAGCAGAAGGCTGAGAACAAACCCAGAATTGTTGTTGTACACTCACAGGATTTTAGAAATAGTCGTTTCTGTACATCTTTATATAACAGGGGCTCCCCATAAGAGACCAAACGCAGTTGGGGGGCCACCTTAGTAAAATGTTTGGGAGCCGCTGTTCTACAGAAGGGATGCGCTGCTCTCGCACGGGGATTTTATTCTTGTTCATTTTTTTGCTGTTTCCCTTCATCTAAAATCTGAAGAGTCATTCGGCGTGAAAGAACACGCTTGCTCTGCGGGGCTGACAAAAACCCTCCATATCGCTCACAAAATCGCCACTCCCAAGCAAACTGTTAAAATGTAATGGTTTGTCAAAGCCCAGTGAAAAGGTCAAGGCCTTTCTCTGTATCCTTCCCATGGACGCTGGTTACCAGCTATCTGCCTATCTATAAAAGCTCTTTTTTTGTAACCAAGATCATGAGTGAAGCTTCCCAAGAACTCGAATCTGATTTCCACTGTTAGACTAACATGCAAAATCGGCGCTAACAGATAACTGATGTTTCACTCACAGGCTTTCGTTTTCTTACCTGCATGAACTTACGAACGGTGATCGTTTTATAGCCTGAAAGGGAAAAGGAAGACAATTGGAGGTATTTAAACTAGACCCCTCTCAATGAAGCTGGGACTAATGTTTCAGTCTAGAAGAGTTCAACACCCATAGTTTGGGCTCATGTCAGGAGAGTGAGTATAAGGTAAACTTAACACACAGGGTCAGATTCTGTTCTCAGACAGGTGCTTACAACTCCCATACAAGACAAAAGATATGGCTATGCTATGAGGCTTTTAGCTGCTGTTTGTTGGCAGGAGAGAGCTCTCCTGCCAACAAAAAGCTTCCACCCCCCACGAGCGGCAGTGGCTTTGTCGACAAAGCGCTGTTCACACCGGCGCTTTTTGTCGGTAAAACTTTTGTTGACAAAATGACAAAAGTGTTGCCGATGAAGTGCCAGTGTAGACAAACCCAAAGGGCGTTACAAATATGTAGAGGCCAGTATTTATCCAAGTTCCAGGCCAGAAGCTCAGCTTCCCCTTTCTCCCACCAAACCCGTCTCCTCCCATCCAGTCTTTTCTTTGCATTCTGAAAAGACAGAGCGGATGAACAACCCAAGGATCTCTTACCCTGATTGATCAGGTGATCAGACAGGAATCCGCTAAACAAACTTGTTGGGATTGCAACCAGCCATGGCACTACGTTATACACCCAGCCCTGAAAGGGAGAAAAATCCTCACAGGAAAAGTGAAGAGAAGCAACGTTCACATCCTGCTAATAGAGCAGGGTTTGTTTGCAGCTAATGGATTTTATACTGCGGGGGCGTCCCATGGGACATTAGGGTTTACCCTTTCCTGGTGCTTTTGCTCACCTAACATAGGAGCTTTAAGACACATTCTTATAACACTCTGCCCAATGTGCTACAGCATTCTGGTGCATTCCAGGATGGGGCCTGAGGTCTGTAATGTACGTGCACACAAGGTGCAATATAAATAAGTGAATTGTTAAAGACCATAAAGTCTGACTGGCTTTACACCCATGACAGAGCGGCAGAAATTTCTCTCTACAGCAATAAGGAAGGATTAAAAGTGGCAGAGTTTACTGGCAAACAAGATTCTGCAGCACAGAGCCAATATGCAAACTGTGTATTCTATCCAGCCTAATGGGTCACCAGCAAAACTGCAGACTAAATTCAGACTCCAGCCGCTATATTATTAGCTAGCATTTCTATGCAGCTGAGGGAACACAGCTGGGTTTTCTGATGCCAGGGTTGAGCTTTCAAGAATGGTAAAGAGGAAAATCTTGCTTTGTCTTTTCAACTGAGAAAATGTGTTATGGATGTAACTGAAGACGACTAACGGAAACATTTTCAAAAGCACCGAAGTAATGTAGGAGTCTATATCCCACTGGCTTTCAGTGAGACAGAGTCAGATTTTCAGAGGTATTTAGGTGTCCAGTGGGATTTTCAAAAGCACCAAAAGAGGTTAAGCCCCTAACTGACTTCAATGGGTGTTAGGAACCTAACCTGTTCAGATGCTGTTGTCAACCTCACTAGGCACATATCTGCATTGTTAGGAACCTAAATACCTTTAAAAATCTAGCCCTTAGTCACGTTTGAAAAAGGAACTTAGGCTCCTAAATTGCATTGGCAGTTTGCAAAACGAGAGCCTGATTTTCAGAAGAGCGGAACACTTGCATCTCCCAATGATGCCAGCTGGAGCTGTTCTCGCTCAGCACCTCTAAGCTTGTGGCCCAAAATATACAAGAAAAACATAAGGGCATATAACAATGCCACATAGTTATTTTATAGGGTCCCTTTTCAAATCATAGCACACTTCACGGCCTGGGCCAAAGGTGCAGGATTCTCTTCATTGAATTGGACATTAGCAGAGGGAGAAAAACAACTCACCTGCAGCATGTATGTTTGGCCAGTAGGTGACATAGTTTTACCACATTAAGGATTGTCAACCCTTTCAATTTACATCGAATGAATCCACGTTTTATTAATATTTATGAAGCAGTGGCCAGATGCAGGAATATTATATAGAGCATCTTACATAAGGGCACAGGAATTAAATATGTAACAGATGGCTAAATTACCAAATCACCGCTACCCAAGCGTATTACAAGAGGTGCTGCAAATCTTGTTATAACAATATGTTTGCTGGTTTAATACATGATTTTAATATAAATATCAAGTATGTCATAAAGCCCCTCGTTAATGTAATAAATGTAAGGGGCTCTGGGAAATTCCAGAAACACACGACAGAGCCACCATAGAAAAGGCAATCTCGGGATTTCTGTGGGCAGAATGAATTGTAAAAATACAAGATCTCAGCCCGGAAGAATTTTAACCAAGTTTCAGAAAAACGGGCGATTTATTTGCGGAGAGAGGCCTTTCTTCAGAGCTTTGCAAATAAAAAATGTATATTAATTAGTAATTAAAATTTGTAGCATTGTAACAACTAACAATATCACGCCACTAAGCTCAGTTATGCCAGTACAGTAACAAAGCCCCGTGGTGGTTGTCTGAAATTGCTTGCAGCGATGAGCTCTGTGCCATCCTCACCCACACAACGGGGCAGCCTAGAGACCACACAGAACTCTGTGAGAAAGGGATTCATGACGGGGAGCTGCTGATTGGGGGGACAGAGCAGCATGTTGACACTACTGGAAAGGATCAGAGCAGGCAATGCTATTTCTTGGCACTGCTGGTGCATTTGGATAGTTAAACAATATGGCCAGATCCTGCAATCAGATCCCGTGATGTCAATGTGCAGGTGCAAGGGGGGGGGGGATTTGATGGCATGGATCAGGACCTATATTTGTAGCTTTGTTTTAGAAGGGACGTGTGGGAGGTACAAGTTTCTATTCCCCTATTATTAAATAGCTGGACTCCTGCATATATCAAGCATATACTCCCTGCTTGCCAACACCTTCACGTAAGAATCAGGGGTAAAGGCAACAGGCCACCACCATGTATACAGCACATCCATATGGGGCAGAAATCATTCCTCCTCCTTCCCCCTTCTCTCCCTCTCAGCAATGCTTGATCCCAAGAAAAAGCTTTTCTCCTATACTGACACCGTCTTCCTGACTCATCCAAAATCTGTGGCCCAGTTACCAGCTGTGTGTTTTGGGGGAGTTGCATTAGATCTCATGGGCTACAAAGGAGGCCTTGGACAGTGCAGGAGTGGCTTCTTCTCAAGAGCTTGACATTATGGAGCGACCGAGAGTGTTGCTCCCTGACATATTCTCAGAGGGGACCTTGCGGCAAGACGGGGCAAGCGACAAAATGTGAGTGAACCTGTCAGAACAATGCGGAAGGACTAGACCAATCAAAATCAAATGTGGGGGCGAAGGGAACTAAAATCAACCTCCTAGTGTTATTGGCTCAGATGCCGAAAGAACCGTTCTCTTCAGGCCTGATCCAGAGCCCGCTGAAGTCACTGCAAAGCTTCCCAATGTTAACGGGAGCTATGTAAACACACGGAAAATACTACAGCTGTTTGTTGGTACTGAGCTTTCAGAGTCTCTGCTTTGCTGTGGTGTCGGCCTACCTTAGACTCGGGAAAAGTGTCCTTAAAGAAAGTTGGCAACCAGGAGAGGAGGGTGAAAAACGTGCTGCCCGTAGAAAGCTGAGCTACTATGACAGCCCTGTAAATATACAATGGGAAAAAGAATCAATCAAGATCACACTGGATAACAAAAGAAGGGATTCTAGCTACCCACTACTTCAAGGCAGTGGTGTCAGGCATATAAATAAACCCTCTATAGCACTGAAGCCGCTTCCTGCGATTTATTGGAGATACCTAACCCCACCTGACTGCCAGAGCAAGAGGAGAGAGCAATGCACCAGCACATTCCCATGATGCTTTCACCATAGGCAGCTCTGCATGGGGCCTTGATATCTTGATATCTTGATAACTTATGATACAATCAGTGCTGATAACCGTCATACTCACGCATCTCAGTAGGAAAGATCCCATCAGCTCCTTACTTACAGCAGGACTTGTACCCTTCCTTGGGATTTTGTTTAGGTCCTGCTAAATGTCTGTCGGGCAAACATGTCCATTCAAGCCCAGATATTAGCGATAATAAGCAACTGATTTAATCTAGTATACTAGCTGGGGTGGTGTGGACATTGAAACAGTAACACAGGCGGTTTTGAACAGAACCATATCTGACAGGACACTGCAATGCAAGCGTACCAGGGAGAATTACTAGCTTCATGTTACGCCCACATTATAATTAATATAGCTTCATTCTTACCAGTGCATCCTCGGCACCCTTTCCAGAATACTGCCCATTTCCCCACCTATCACCTTACTGTCTTTAAAGCCATGGCCATTTTCCCTCAGATCTTGTCACTGTCTTTCCTTAAATGGCCACAAGGCAGATGTGTTGAGCAATACGAAAACATTCCCCTGCTCTGGGCTGAACAGTGTTAAATCCAGAACCCTAAACTAGGAGGATGTAATGTCTCCTGAGATAGTTTATTAAGTCAAAGTGACAATTAAAAGGGCATTTTTTGGTTGTCTCTCTCTGCAACGAGAGCAAAGATTACAGCACCCAGTGTCCTCTGAGCAACAAATGCAGGTTGGGGAAGTAATATCTTTTATTGGACCAAGTTCTGTTGGTGACAGTGATAAGCTTTCGAGTCACAGGTCTTGGAAAAACCTGAAGAAGAGCTCTGTGTAGTTCGAAAGCTTGTCTCTCTCACCAACAGAAGCTGGTCCAATAAAATATATTCCTGCCCCCACCTTGTCTCTCTAAATACAGAATGTGGCATTATGTCCTGGACTGTTTGAAGCACTGCTTGTAAAACAGAGCCACAGACAAATATAATTCACAGAGGATGGGATGGTGTAAAGAGACTCACCTGTAATAAGGTAATACCCTGCTAAATGATGATGATTAATTTACTGCCTAGTGATAAGCTCATTGGTGTAATGATTATTGTTTTGATTCGGATATTTACGTGGCAATGATTTGTAAACCTGTTAAAAATTCCTAAATAAATAAATAGATATTAAATAAAAATAGCAACCTTGGAAAGACCCACCATTCTGCCCCCGGCTGACCTAGTTTGGAAATGCATGGTGGTAGTTAACTCCAGGAGCAAGACACAAAGGCTTCAGAATGGAAGGATGGTGAAGCAACAAGAAAACCAGATTCTGCATGAGAGAGGTGCTGACATGCACAACACACATGGCCATGACATTTACTCACCAGATAGGGGCCTTTTTAAATAACTGCTTCCAGGGAACTTTGGTCTGTTTGGATAACGAGAGGCCCTTTGCTAAATGTTCTAAGCGAATGATGAGTTCTGCAGGGAAGAAATATATCAAATCAAAGCTATGTTTTCCAATAGTCTATACAGACACACTGGATCTGTTTTATCCTAGGGCTTAACCACATGGTTTAAGAACTGCTTAAAATGTGCATTCAGAAGGATAACCCTGGAACATCTATGCCAGGGGTCGGCAACGTTCGGCACGCGGCTCGCCAGGGTAAGCACCCTGGCAGGCCGGGCCAGTTTTATTTACCTGCTGACGCGGCAGGTTCGGCCGATCGCGGCCCCCACTGGCCGCGGTTCGCCGTCCCGGGCCAATGGGGGCGGTGAGAAGCGGCGTGGGCGAGCGATGTGCTGGCCGCGGCTTCTCGCCGCCCCCATTGGCCCAGGACGGCGAACCGCGGCCAGTGGGGTCCGCGATCGGCCGAACCTGCCGCGTCAGCAGGTAAATAAAACTGGCCCGGCCCGCCAGGGTGCTTACCCTGGCGAGCCGCGTGCCGAACGTTGCCGACCCCTGCATTAAACCATAAAAACTACTTTAAGTAGCGGTGGTGTTCTAACTGAACTTCCTCCAAACCCCCACCCCATGCACACACACACACACACACACACACACACACACACGCACGCCTCCAGACACAGCAAATCAAGAGTTAATGCTGAACCTCTGTCCTGAAAGGACCCTGGTGCGGTCTCAATTACTGCCACTGGCCTTGACAAATGCAACCTTACCCTGCTCACATCCACTCAGAAGGCTGTTGCAAAGATCATTTTCCTAGCCCATCACTTTGCCCACGTCACCCTTCTCTTTGCATCCCTCCACTGGTTCCCCTTCTCTATTGCATCAAACATGGGCTACTTGTCTTCACTTTCAAGTCCCTTAATGGCCTATCCCCCACCCTACCTATCATCTCTCCTTCAGTGTCGACTCCTGCCTGCCTCCATTGCTCAGTTGATACATTTTCAAACAAGCACCTTTGTGCTTCTCCCATGCTGTCCCTTACACTTAGGAGACGCTCCGCACAGGGGTGCTGGAACGGCAGGGTCAGGGGGCCATGGCCCCTTCACTTTTTACCTGCCTTAAGGGCAAGCGACGGGGAGGAGGGGGCGGAGAGGAGCAAGTGGGGGTGGAGCCTTGGGGGAAGAGGCAGAGCGAGGGCGGGGCTTCAGGGGACGAGGTGGAGCAGGGGTAGGATCATGGTTCAGGTGCCGGTGCCCTCCCCCCACTTCTAGGGAGCTTCTGGTGCTTCTGGCTCCCCGAAAACATCCAAAAACCACCTAATTATGCTCCTTCAAGATCCTCCTTAAAACTCTCATTTTCTGTAAAGCCTACAAAAAAATTAACAACAGCTAGTCTGCAATCCATGAAGGTACTTAGGTGCCTAAAGCCCAGACTTAGGTGCCCAAGTCTGAGGCTTAAGGACCTAAGTCCCAGTTCTGGCTCCACTGCCATCCATGAATCTCCTGCCAAATGCTGTAGGCGCCTAAGCTCACTCAGCACCCAAGTTTTTGCAGTAAAAGTTCTCTACGCACCTACGTTTCTGCCTAAGCCCCAAAGAGATTCACAAACCAGGAAGAGCCAGGCTTTTGGACACCTAAGTCACATGTGGGGCTGATCCAGTCGGTTTGCTCAGAGGCGGCCTAGCAGGTCGGGTGCCACTCAGAATCCAGCCAGAGGAGGAGGTGGTAGTGCCACCTGTCGTTTGCCCCAGGGTTAACAATTGCCATACATCACTTTCCTGTCATCTCCACTGCACAGCCTGGTGAACAGCTATTGCTAGTAGGAATGAATAGGGTGGGGGGTTACCTTTTTCATTCAGGAGGTATTTGCACATGCAGTAAACCCAGAGCAAAGTGAGTAATCCAGAGAAATAGAAGACATTTTCCCAGCCATACCAGTCCAGAAGGAGGGACCCTGCCCCACCAATCACCAGCGTCCTGGAAAGAAAAGCCAGAGAGATTATGAGACTGAGCGGAGTGTTCTTTGGGCAAACTCACAATCCATGCATCAGCGGTAAGGAGTCAGCACTATGTTTTACTGGATGTTATTTATCCAGCCCTCAAGAGCTGTTCATCTTATCAAACATTTGCATTGGCTAATCATTCCCTACCTCAATAATGCTGAGAGGAGAGGTTGCCTGGTTATTAAAAACCACTCCACTGTACTATAGACCATTCTATTGCTACGGCACTGGAGAAGAACCTGCTCTATTTCTTAATTTGACACTTTGGGTCAAATCCTCAGCTGGTGTAAGTCAGCGTAGTTCTACTGAAGTTGTTGGAACATGGTCAGTTTACACCAGTCGCAAATCTAGGCCTTTGTTTCCTACTGATGTCTGAAATACCTGCCAATGAAAGGATGCCACAGAGCATTCTGAGGTACACTCTGATTGTAGGCACTGAGACAAGGACATTTTAGCACGGAAAGAACCCTTAGCCCACTTAGGTATGTCTACACAGCAATTAAGCAGCTGTGACTGGCTTGTGTCAGCTGACTCGGGCTTGCGGGGCTCGGGCTCTGGGTCTGTAAAACTGCAGTGTAGACACTTTGGCTCAAGCTCCAGCCCAAGCCTGGATGTCTACAATGCAATTTTATAGCCCCGCAGCCTAAGCTCCATAAGCCCAAGTCAGCTGACTGGGGCCAGCCGTGGGTGTTTAATTGCTGTGTAGACATACCCTTAGTCCTTCCAGCAAGATCACCATTTATATCCCGGAATACATCTATCCGCAAAAGAAAGTCACAGGAATAGATATGGTGCATAAAATACTACTGCTGCTTTGCAGCTCTATAGCCGTTTCTATCAGAGGTTCTCCAAGAAATTTACAAAGGTGGGAAAGTATTATTAATCCCCATTTAACGGAGAGAGAAACTGAGGCCCAGGGAGGTTAAGTGACGTGCCCAGGGTCACGCAGCAAGTCAGTGGAAGGGTCAGAAATAGAATTCAGGACCCTAGATGGTCTGTCTTGCTCTTCCTGCTGGACCATGCCACCTCCTGTTGGAAACCAAATGTAATAGCAACTCCTTCAAGCCGCTTACTCAAAGGGCTGGTCCACACTAACCCCCCACTTCGAACTAAGATACGCAACTTCAGCTACGTGAATAACGTAGCTGAAGTCGAAGTACCTTAGTTCGAACTTATCGCGGGTCCAGACGCAGCAGGCAGGCTCCCCCGTCGACTGCGCGTACTCCTCTCGCAGAGCAGGAGTATCGGCGTCGACGGCGAGCACTTCCGGGATCAATCCGGGATCGATTTATCGCGTCTAGACAAGACGTGATAAATCGATCCCAGAAGATCGATTGCTTACCGCCGGACCCGGAGGTAAGTATAGACGTATCCGAAAGAAAAGATAAAATCCCTTTAATCCTCAACACACTTGAGAGAGGTTTCAGAGTAGCAGCCGTGTTAGTCTGTATCCGCAAAAAGAAAAGGAGTACTTGTGGCACCTTAGAGACTAACAAATGTATTTGAGCATAAGCTTTGGTGGGCTACAGCCCACTTCTTCGGATGCATAGAATGGAACATATATTGAGGAGATATATATACACATACAGAGAGCATGAAAAGGTGGGAGTTGTCTTACCAACTCTGAGAGGCTCAAAGACTTCAGTAATGAGTGTGTATATTCTATAGCAACTGTCTGAGCCTTCTTCAACTGGAACGGATACCCTACAGGATCCAGTGTTCCAGATGTACTTTGTGGGTTGGTGTTTTTGCCTATAGAAGTTTAATGGCACTTTATCTCCTGACCTATGGCATCCCTCTGAGACTCTGTCACTCACCACCCAAAGCCAATGGGAGCTTACCCAAACTGAGAGCCAGTCCCTACTGTGCTGCACGTGAAAGCTCGCTCACTCTCACGGACCTTCTGAGAAAAGAGGCTGGCCAAAGCAGGGAAGTACACTCCTAACAACAATGGAAATGAAAGAGTCAGCCATTGCCAGTCAGGGTACACATCAGTCAAACTTGCACTCGCGTGTGAGCGTGTTTGACTCAAATCCAACGATAGATAAATGCCAAAACGAGTCAACAAAGCAATGACCTCATGGTGTCACACACCAGTATGACTTATGGCAGCCCACTGCTCCCCTTGATATACCACATGGCCATTTGGAAGCTCATTTGTGCCTTCTCTGTATCTGCTGCCATTGCCCCCCTCTACTGTAATATTTGAGCCCCTCCTAAGTGTGAATGCATTTATCCTCACAACTTCCAGTGCGATAGGGCAGGGCCGTTATCCCCATTTTACAGCTGGGGAACTGAGGCACAGACAAATTCAGTGACTTGCTAAAAATTACACAAGGAGTCTGAGCAGAGCTGGGAACTGACCCCAGCTCTCCTGACTCCCAGGTCGGGGAACCTTAACCACCAGGCCAGCACTCCACCGCTACACAATAGCTGAGCCACACCAAAACTGATCCTTTTTCTCCCCCAGGGTTGAAAAAGCTTTAGTAACTTTTAATCCTTATTAAATAGTTGCCAGCTTTTTCTTATGGCGAAGTGAGTGATTCATCCTGGTTCTGGTGATGACAACATCATGTGCTCTGCTGAGTGGCAGGGTCACATGGGATAGCAGCCCAAGATTTTGCACAGTAATGGCACCAGATGGTTTCAGTGGGGGGGTGGCATTCATGACACTATGGAGACAGATGTGGAGAGGATGTAAAACTCCCAGGGTGGGGGGCAGGGAAGAGCTGAATTCTAGAATGGGTCAGCTGTTGCAGTGATTAAAATACGGGCTAATTTGTACCTGGTTAAAACTGGAATGGATGCTACCTAGTGTTAATCTAGTCCTTGGTAGACATGTGGCCCCGAAATAATAAACTCTTACATAGAAAAGGAGGAGTACAAAGAAAGACGGGGGGGAAAGGAGTAAGCAGGAGAAAAGGCCCTCACTGAGAAGCTATGTTGCCCTGGTAGCTTACAAAAATGTAATTATTTAGAATGATGTATCAGGCACCCAGTCAGTGGAGGCAGAAGCCCAGAAACGAAACAGTGAAAATAACCCAGAGTTTCTTATCGGTTAACAAGAAAAAGTCACCCAACCAACTTTTGGGTAGCACTTGCCAGGCTTCTGCAGTTCAGCAAGTGGAAGAGAAAATCATCCCAAATTATCATAGCTCAGGCGAAAGGCCAAAGAACCCCTCAAATTGCAGGTGCTTTGAAGCACGTTTGCCATTTCAGAGGCAGACACAGAGATTAAAGCTTTTTATAGTGACAGCACCTTTCTCAGAGACAAATGTCTCAACTCTGCACCCAGCCACAGCAGTTTTTATAACAGGAGTTCCAGATGTGGGGGCAGCTCAGAAACAGCTTGCTCTAACCAGCATTGCAATTTACACCTTGCAGTTATGACTTTCATTTGAATCCATCATATATGGAGTTGTAGTATAAGCATGGGTGGAACGAACACATACACAATTTTTTGTCTCACCTTGCAGTAGTCCCATGAGGAATCGAGCTATTGTCATGAAAATCAGGTGGGCAGAGCTGATATAGGTGAGCAGCGGAGTGATGGCGGTGATGAAACCCCAGGCAGATGCAGAGAGGAGGAGGACTTTTTCTCCTCCGATCCTGAAAGATACGCATGAATTATGTAAAAGGGGAACTGTGGGTAGGGTATGGGGTTGGCGCACGGACTCTGAATCAGGACTTCAGGCGTCTCTTCCAAGCTGTTTAATAACGAAAGTCAGCCAGGCCTCTCCACCTGACCTTCCCATCCCACAAATGTCTTCAGGGATGGCCAGCTGACCTGCGCCCTTCACCTGCTTCCTTCAGGGAGGTGAGCAGCAAAGCAGACCCTTCCCCATCTCAACTGGAGTCATCTCCAGAATTGCATGTGTCCTGTACCATCATGTAGCAGCAGAACACGGCATCAGTCCTACCATTTAACTGCATGTCTGAGAGGCCCTAGAATGCACTGAGAGTGAAGGGGTGCCCAAGGGAAATCCCCACTTGCTCCCCAGCAGCAGCAGACAGTGGGGATGAGAGATGAATCCTAGCCACATTCATACTGTTTGGGATGGAAAGTGATTACCCATTCCACCTGTCCATACAGTTACATCTTCAGTGACGCGCAGGCACCCACGGGGAAGTAAACAAAAGCAGGAGCGTGTTAATTACAAGCCCACCTTAGAAACACAAGGTGAACACAGGTAAAAGAGGGTGACATCGGCAGAGACATCGGGAGAGAAACCTGATTTTAAAGCAACAGAGAAAGTTTTACAAACAACAGAGAGGGTGCAGTAGTTCTCAGCCTGTTCAGTACTGGGATCCCCTTTTCTATACTGGGAGCCTACCTTCATACCAAATAGCCAGGATCCCCTTCCCAATCAGCAATGCGGAAGGGCAGGCTGGTCACGAGCTCGGAGTTGAGAGAATCCCTGATGCAGGGGAAGTTTTAACAACAAGCAGTTAGCACTGTACTCTTTTTCTCGAAGCATGATGGCATTTTCTGTTCCATCCGCTCTTTAGCATTAGCTCTGCTTGCTTGTAACCTTTCGTGTCCTGTGTGCACTTTGCTTGCAGAGTCTATTAAAGACCACAATGCGATGGCACAGCCCGCTGCACAGACAATGTGTGACTCCGAGACTGTGTTTCTTGCACAAGATTTTACAGGAAAGCCGTGCCCCCTTAGGACACTGCAATCTGGGGGATGAACGCAAGCAGGTAATTACTGGGGTTTCCACAAAACAGCTGACTGGATTTTTTGGTTGTTTTTTTTTAATTAATACAATCAAACTGTGCAGCACATGCTTTTCCCAAGCACGACTAGGGGCTGCAAAGGGGAATAAACTCGGGAGGAACTGCCTAGAAACGTGGGCATGGAACGAAGAGAGAGAAAACAAATTCCGCGGATGAGATGAAGAAACGAAGAGTTGATTTCCCTGCAGACCAACGGAACGTTGCCCCTGGCTGGTTGTTCATCGTTTGAATAACCAGTCTGAAAGTTGCCATCCACACAAGGACGGTGTTTAGCTTTTGTTAATAAATAGATCGTGCTTGATGTGAGCAGTTGGCTAATGCTGGCTATGGGAAGAGCATTGCAATGATCACCATCCCATAATAATAAGGCCTGGTCTACACACAAGTTTTGTACTGGTATAACTATTTTGGTTAGGGGTGTCATTCTTTATGGCAATAGTTATACCAGTACAACCCCTAGCGTGGATGCAATTATAAAGGTGCCTTATACTTGCCTAGCTTATTCCTCTGCCTATACGGGGGTAAACGGTACTTGTACAAACGCCTACTGATGTAACTGCGCCCACACTAGTGGGGATTGTACAGCTTGAACTATACCGGTATAGTTTAAAACACTACAACTTTTGCATGTAGGTGATTCCTAAACTGCACATAGGCCACACTCCAGCAAAGCACCTCAGTACTTGTGTAACTTTAAGATCAGTACCAACTTAGCCCTGGTCTACACTGGGGGGGGGGGGGGGGGGGGGATCAATCTAAGTTATGCAGCTTCAGCTACATGAATGGAACGTGAATAACGTAGCTGAAGTCGACGTACTTAGATCGACTTACCGCAGTGTCTTCACTGCGGTTAGTCGACTGCTGCCGCTCCCCCGTCGACTCCGCCCGCGCCTCTTGCGGCGCTGGAGTACAGGAGTTGACAGGAGAGGGCTCGGGGGTCGATTTATCGCGTCTATACTAGGCGCGATAAATCGATCCCCGCTGGATCAATTGCTGCCCGCTGATCTGGCAGGCAGTGTAGACACACCCTTAGAAACCAATGGGGACTACTCACATACTTAAGTTTAGGCATGTGCTTAAGTGCTTTGCTGGATCAGAGCCATAGGGCCTGATCCAAAACTTACTGAAGTCAATGGAAAGACTCCCATTGACTTCAATGGACTTTGGATCAGGCATACGGTGCTTTTCCTCCAGAGATATCGATGTACTTCACAGATAGTTTATCAATCCTCATCTCCTTGGGGTGGAGGTTAGATCCCTGGTAACTTTGCCCAAAAAAATTATTGCAAAAACTGAGCAAGGGATAATATAAGAAAGTTCTGGTACCGATCGCTGAGGTGCCCTCCGATGATCTGAGTTAAGCAGTAGCCCCAGAAGAAGCTGCTCAGAACAATGCCGGACTGTTTCTTGTCCCAGTCGAAGTGACTGCTCATGGCCACAGCACAGATAGGCATGGTCACCCTGGCACAGTAGAGTAAACAAGTCCCAAGCAGTAACATCACAGTCCAGATTCGAGATTCAGGCCTGCAAGGATGAAGAAAGAGATGGGGAACAACAAGCACTGATACAAACCTGGGTGCCAACTTGTGATTCAGATCACACAATGCTGCCACACAGGTCAGGCAGGTTTCCCTGAGTGCTTTCACAAGCCGGACAAGTCTATCCTTAAACAGCTAAATGTCACAGCAATGCCAGCTTTGCACCCTGTCACTCACATTCAAAGAGTGCTTCATCCACCTGCCTTTATGCCCTGTGCTGGTTCTTTAATCCTAAACACTGCTTTGATCCCAGCCATGAAACAGTTAGCAATGTTGATATTCCAATTGCAGTCTTTAGGTTTCAGATTTATGCTGTCTGCAGATTAGGGCATAGGTCACTGCATTGCTTACTCTTGGTCCATGTTTGGAAGAGTTGTTTGCTGTTGTTTTTATAACCAAAAAAATTAGAAACTAATCTTTTTAAAAATATAAATAACAAATGTAAGGTTAATGTAACAGGTTGGCAGCGTTGGCCTGAGGCACCTCATCTTGATAGCAAGTGTTGATTAGGCTGAGAAAGGGCTAAGTGGGTTCTGCTGACTCAGAGGCAGGTGATTTGTTACCACTCAAATATCAGGGAAGTAGGAGAAGCTCTCTACAGAGGGAGGATCTAAGGTGTGGACTCATCTGTCCAGAGGGAGGATCCCTAAGAAAAGGCAAGGCCAGAAAGGTTTGAGCTAAACTTTATTAATATATTATTGCTAGGTTTTGTATTAAGAAAGCCAAATCCCAGGGAGGAGGTGAAGTAGCCTGTGTACAGAATGCACACTGTGTTTGAGAGCAGGTAGGGGATGGCACCTGCTTCTACTTCGATTCTGGAGAACCATTCTGCAGCAAAGACAAATGTTCTGCTGTAAATTTAGGTCCTGATTCTGCAATGTACCACATGTGGGTGCACCCCAGTTCCTGTGTAGAGCCCTGCTGACGTAGGTGTGGACGCAGTCGTCCCCCTGTGCACTGTACATTTCAGAATAAGGGCCGTGGTGACTGGGGAATTAACTATTATTTATTTTTACAGTAGATGACAGGGCCCCATGTGCTAGGTGCTGTACAAATATACAACAAAGAGGCAGTCCTGATCATGGAATACATGGAATCATGGAACTAACCCCCTGCACCTTCCATCCTCCTTTGGACATCTTTTGTACAGAAAATGAATATTTGTTTTTCTTCGTTAGAGTTAATTATGATAGATGTCAGAGTCCAGTTATCCCAATATAACACAAGCCCATTTACAAACATATCAATGGCCCCTATCACAGGCTGGAATAAAACACAATGAGTGGTAAAAACATGCCAGGCTGTTGTGCCCATTAGAAATTAATTTATTGCTATCTCCTGAATGGAAGGGCACGGGATTCAATGCCAAGTTTTAGCAGGAGGTATTGAGACTTTTCATTCTGTGCTTTGAAGCTTCCCTCCCTCTCCCTTCACACACACAATAACTAACTCAAAAAATTACATATCCTGGCCTGAAGAATAATTAACCACATTTCACCTTGCCTGGCTAATTTAACAAACAGCGACTGTAACAGATGCTCTTAAAACGCCCTTCAGAGGTTATGTTAAAAGGAGACATTACAGCAGTGGAAGTTTAATTCACCCCGAAGCCAAAAATATCCTTTTTTTTTTTTTTTTCTTTTTTCACCTGCAAATGGAAACGCCCTCCCCCACCATCCTCAGTGGTCCGGTGTTACTTGGGAACTCTCGGCCGGAAACGGCCCTGACCTAGTTTTGTTTAATGTGCTCAGCTGGTCCCAGTAAAACTAAAAATGCAGGTGTGCAAATTCTGAACCTTTGGGCTGACCTAAGAAGGGCAGAGGAGTCAGGCCGGGTCTATCAAACATGATACTTTTAACTCACATTATTTTAATTTGTGATGTAAAATGTTATGAAAAGTTCTTGACATTTTTTTCTGTTCTTCCTTATGATTAAGGCTACGTTTTAGTCTTGGGTATTTTTAGTAAAAGTCATGGACAGGTCACGGGCAGTAAACAAAAATTCACAGCCCGTGACCTGTCCATGACTTGTACTATATACCCCTGACTAGATCTTGCGGCCCGGGTGGTGCTGCGGGTGCTCTGGGGGACACGGTCCGAGGGAGCAGCCTGGGACCCCTGCTGGTGCTGGGGGGGTGGGTTGGCGGGACTGGCAGGCTCCCTACTCGGCTCCTTGCGGCACTCCCCGGAAGTGGCAACATGTCCCTCCCTCCCTCAGCTCATAGCTCCACATGCTGCCCCCACCCCAAGCGCTGGCTCTGCAGCTCCCATTGGCCGGGAACTGTGGCCAATGGGAGCTGCGGGGGTGGTGCCTGCAGGTAGAGGCAGTGCGTGGAGCTAAGAGCTGAGGGAGGGACATGTCGCTGCTTCCGGGGAGCTCCCCGAGGTAAGCGCCGCCTGGAGTCCTCAACCCCCACACACACCCGTCCCCCGCAGCACTGAGCCCCCTCCCACATCCCAACTCCTGTTGCTGGGGACAGTGGCCCGAGACTGCCCTAGCAGCAGCCGCTGCAGAAGTCCTGAATGTCCCGGAAAGTCATGGAATCCTTGACTTCTTTGATCTCCATGACAAACTCGCAGCCTTACTTATGATCAGAAAAGAGGCCTGATTCCCTCCTGGTGGGAAAGGGGACTGAGCAAAGAGGATGTAAGATGCTACCATGCTGAGGCAGCACACGGGTGTGAATGTCTGCGTGGAGGTGCAAGCCAAGAGAGACTCTAGCCCACTAAGTTCAATTGTTCTTTATAATATTGCCTGGCACTGCTTGATCCTGTGGGTCTTTGCAGCGGCAAGTACAGAGGCCCAGATCCTCAAAGGAAATGAAAAGGAAACTCCGACTGAGGGTAAATATTTTTTGCTGGAGGAAGATACCACCTCCTGGCCCTTGACTTCAATGAAATTTAGGAGCCTACATACCTTTGAGGATCTGTTTGCAGTGTTGTTTTAGCTGTGTTGATCCCAGGATGTGAGCAAGACAAAGGGCGGGGGAGGTAATACCTTTTACTGGACCAACTTCTGTTGGTGGAAGGGACCAGCTTTGGAGCTTCATCATAGAGCTCTTCTTCAGGTCTGGGGAAGCTAACCAGAGTGTCTGAGCTAAATACAAGTAGGGACAGATTGTTAAGCATCAAGGGTTCACGCGTGCTGTCAGAGACCACTTAAATTAAGTGGGCAATTAAGGGTTAGCAGGCAGAGGTGTTACAAATTGTTATAATGAGCCATAAAACCAGTCCATGGTTTTTAGTGTCCTGCGGAGTTATGCATTTCAGTTCCCAGGCCTGTGTTTTGAAGGTGTTGTGCAGGTTTCTTTTGAGGATGAGGACTGAGAGGTCAGAGACTCGCTTTGGGGAAAGTGTTTGACCACGGGTGAGAGGGTATTTTTGCCTTTTATCATTTTTCTGTGTGAGTTCATTTGAGAGCGTAGTGAGTGTCTGGGCCAAAGTCCTTACGCCCTAATACAAGTGTGAATAGAAGGCAGACACCCATGAGTCAAGTAAGGCTAGGTGCTAGTGCCCCTCAAACTCAAAGCCGTCAATGGATATGCTCCCTTGGCTCCAATGCTTTACATCAGGCCCCCAACAGAGAAGGGGCTTACGCCTTGTATCAAATCAATATACACCTCTACCTCGATATAACGCTGTCCTCAGGAGCCAAAAAATCTTACTGTGTTATAGGTGAAACTGCGTTGTATCGAACTTGCTTTGATCCACCGGAGTGCGCAGCCCCGCCCTCCCGGAGCGCTGCTTTACTGGGCTATATCCGAATTCGTGTTATATCAGGTCGCGTTATATCGGGGTAGAGGTGTAGTATCATTTTTACACCTTCATTTCACTGGTGTCCATGATTTCACAAGGCAGTGGGAGAGTCAGGCCCAGGATGTTGACAGGGAGTGGCTGGGTCTAGAGAGACAGGAGTGTGTTTGATCGTCAACAGGCAGAGGAGTTGCTTAACTCACACTCCCATTTGGTGTGACTCCTACAGAAGTAACTGGGTTGCTGCACAGGTGGTGCTCTCATTAACACTGAATCAGGTTCCCCTTACCTTGTGCATATACATGTAACACGCTGCACCCACACTGTGTAGGATCAAGGCCTACAGCATTTTAAGTATGGGTAGAAGAAGAGAGGGAAGACAGTGGTGTGGTTAAAGCACTAGCCTGGGATTCAAGACCATTGCTTCAATTCCCAGCTCTGTCACAGACCCTTTATGCCCCCTTTGGCAAGCCACTTAATCTCTCAGTTTCCTATGGAGATAATAAGCCTTCCTTTGTCTGTCTTGTCTTTTTAGATGGTGAGCATTTTGGGGTAGGGACTATCACTTACTGTGTGGCTGCACGGTGCTTTGCATAATGCTACCCTAATCTTGCTTGCAGTCTTTAGGCTCTATTGTAATAAAAATAATAAATAATATACAGAAACCACAACAACCGGGGTGATCAGAAAACAGAAAATGTTTTTCTCCCCACCTGGTTTTTGACAAAATTTCTATGGAAATTTTCCGATGAGCTTTAGTTTTTAATCCTTTTTTTTAAAGGGTGGCAGATTATTTCACATGGCCTGAATATTCTCTTTGATTACTATTCTGTTCTATTTATTTCTATTGTTTTGATTTTTTTAAAAGTCTAGCCATAGCTATAAGCATAAACCAAGTGGAGAAGCATGAAGAAGACTCCACAACAGTACAAGCTTCTTAGGCGGCATTTCCAGCCAGAAAATCTACTAAAACAATGCTAAATGTCACATATAAGCACTAGGTGCCCACATCCACACCAAACCACTGAAAGAATTAATCCTGTGCAAGGATACTGATGCGCTTACATCAGAGGAAAGAGCCTCAGTTGCGGAAGCATTTTTCCCTAATTATAGTTACCATTGTAATTGCAGATGAGTCACTGGTCTGCCTAGCTCAAAACAACAACAGACAAGGTTATTAGGCAAGTCTTTACAGATATTGGGGTGGGGGGAGGAAATATATGACCCTCTCTCAAGAACTAAATATTAATAAATAAAAATATTTTGCATGTCTATAACACACTCAATCTGAGCTCAATGTGCTTTACTGGGTGAGGTTCTGTGGCCTGCAGTGAGCAGGAGGTCAGATGGTCCCTTCTGGCCTTAAAGTCTATGAGATGTTAATAAATTCAACCTAATAACCTCCCTCATGAAGGGAGAAAACATAATCTGTCTGTTACTGATATGGAAACTGAGTAACAAAAACACAGGTCTAAGTGACTTGCTCAAAATTCCATATAGCAGTGGCCAAGCTGGGAACGAACTCAATTTCCTGATGTCTAGTCCTAATGCTTTGTTGAGTTTTCAGTCCCAGTCTCTCTTCAGGAGCCTATTAGGTGTTCTCCACTCCCTGGAGACTTGGGATCAAGAACTAGTCCTGCTGACTATGGGCTGGGAGCCCTGGAGAGACAATAGGCAAGATTCTCAGCTGTCATACGGGGCTCTCCAATCTCCATAATCAGGGGTTCTCAAACTGGGGGTTGTGACCTCTCAGGTGGTCACAACATTATTACATGGAGGTTGCAAGGTGTCAGCCTCCACCCCCAAAACCCGCTTCACCTCCAGCATTTATAATAGTGTATAATATAAAAAATTGTATTTTTAATTTATAAAGGGGGTGGCACTCAGAGGCTTGCTATGTGAAAGGGGCCACACATACAAAAGTTTGAGAACTGAGACTAGCAGCTGTCCCTCAGCAAAACAAGTGGAAGATATGTCTGCTCCTGCAGGGAACTGTCTGTTTGACAAAGCCCTGGCTGGGATGATTTAGTTGGGGATTGGTCCTGCTTTGAGCAGGGGGTTGGACTAGATGACCTCCTGAGGTCCCTTCCAACCCTGATATTCTATGATTCTATGAACTGAATACACATCAGCTCTCAAACTAATGATCCCCCTTCTCTTACCTGCACAAAAGCTTCACAACCCCCCAAGCTACACAGGAAATCATAAAGATGAAATAGAAACCTGTGGTTCCATCCCTTTCCCGCAGCATCTGGGGCACATGTGTGTGATGGGGGAAGTTCATTACCTAGAAAGTAACCTTTGTTTTATCAAGCACCAGTCAACACTGGGACACACCTATAATTAGCTCCTGTGTTTGAGCCACAGTAATCCACGTAGGCTTGGGTGTGGTTTGTTTATTCTGACAACCCTCAGACAGCTGTATCTGACGCTGTCGATTTTTTTTCTTGTACAGCAGTGTTGAGCTCCATGTCTCCATCAAAGTCGACGCAGCTCTCTGGCTGTTCACTGCAGCTCTGCTTTGAAGTGTCCCTGGGTAACAAACCCCGGGGACTGTGCTCATACAAGCTGAATCGCTCAGGTGAAAGCAAATATCGCTCTCTAAAATTTTGTATCAGTTGAGGACGGTTATAACTAATTTCCTAGGATGCTGCAGAGCCCCCAAAGGCAAAATAAATAAATAACCTAAGCCTCACTCTAGCCCAGGGAAAGCCAGCAGCAGAGTGTTCCTTTATTTGCAATGTGTTTTCACACTGGAGGAATTTCTCCAGTAGCTGCCACAGAGCAAATATTTGTTCAACTTCATTTCTCTTGACTCAGTCTTACCCCTTTCCCCCAATTGGTGATTCTGTCTGTTTACAGCCGTTTCGGCTGACTTTTCAAATGGATTCGCTGGAGCTCAAGCTATCATTAGATTTTAGTTTAATGCTGGCTTGCAGGCTGGAATGAGGATGGTCATATATGTGTGTATTTTAAGGAGGGATACGGGAGATGTTCAGACAGCAAGGCTAAGAACAGTCTCATCCAACTACATGGCCAGTAGCCCCAGCCGTTTGTTGTTGTTTTTCTAAAGGGAGTTTCCTATGGTAGGAAGAAGTTATAGGTTCATATCCTGGTCCCTGTTAATGCTGTTTTGTGTGGCTCCAGCCAAGGGCGGGTAGCGACAGTGAACCTGCACTCTGGTGATTCTACACTGGGGCAATGGTCCATAGAGGCCACTGCAGACAGACAGCATGTTAGGGCAGTGCTCAGAACTACCTTGTGGCAGCTCTGGAATAGGAGAGGTGCAAGCTGCCTTCTCCCTGTTTCTGACGAATCCACCCCAGTGTCTCTGTAGCTCAGTCTCCTTCTCTTTAAAAAAGGGACAAGAATGCTCCTTCCCTCGTAAAGTGCTGTGAGGTCTTGGGATGCAGGTGGCTGCCTGTGCTCACAGTGTTGTCACACACCTCATGCATGTCTTCACAGGGACTAAAGCAAGAGTGTTGTTAGCCCAGAATTAGACCTGGCTGCTGCAGGTTTTCACTGCACAGAAACTTACCAGAGAATTCCCTTTCCTGCTCTTATGTCTCAGAACATCAGGTGTTCCGCTGCAGTCAATGGCAATTAAGGAAGTACTTCAAAATCCTAGCCCCCTCCTGTATCATAGGTCACTTTATTTTTTCTTCACAGGCTGCTGAAAGTGTCAGAGCCATAACCCTGTTTCCAGTCATGTTTGATAATCCTCCCTGCTTTACTGTCCTATTCCTATGACTTTTTGCAGCTTATCTGTCCATTGCTTTAATTTACAGCGTATTTGTGGCAACTTTTGATGTGAAGTAAACACAGCACAGTCACACAAATAAGACTGTATGGAAGCAAGTTAAATCAGAGATACTGTCAAGGGGGTTGGGTAGTTATTTTTAACGCCGCTTGATGGTTGTCTTCCCTGCATTTGTTTTTTCTCAAAAAATGACTGCTCCCCACCATTGAAAATCCAAGTGCTTCTTTGTGTTCTACCCTTCCCTGCCCTGTGCCTGCCTGGCCTAATTAGATTGTAAGCTCTTCAATACATGGACCGGCTACTGCTCTGCTGGTGCAGTGCCTAACACAATGGGGCCCCATTCTTGGTTGGCCCTGTAGGCACTGCCATAACAAACACGATTAATAACTGTCGAGAGAGAGAATCCTTTTTTCCCCCTGATTGCAATGTGTCATACGCCAGCTGACACCTTATGATCTGTAGCCATCAAAGGTAGCTTTGATTTTTCAAACCAATCAGCTAATAACCAACTAGAATGACCTAGAGGGGAGGGTTTTTTCCCACGGGGAAGACAAGTTTGTTTACTTCATGCATCTCTCCTGAGCATGGATTTCCTTAGCAGAGCCACAGATGGCAACAAGCACCGTTTAGCAAGAGCAACTTTCTGTTCATTCCCTCTTTTCATATTTTGCTTTTGGCAGAATAAAGATAGAATTTGATTCTAGCCAGTAGTATGAGCAGAAAAAAACTACTAAATCAGCCTGGAGGAGGTGGAAAGGTGCAACTGTAATCACACACAGACATGCTGATCACAGAAACAGAGAAATAACACTTGACAATGCTGAATAACCACAACTGGCAGCTGGTTTCTTGATTACACCTCCTTAAATAAAGGGGTCTTAGCAAGTATGTTATTTAATAATAAGATGAGTGACTCATACAGTAAAAGAAACTAATGGGACTTGAATTGTGATAATCAGAAAGCTGTGAACAGAATAGTGTAGTCCGTGGGACTGGGCACAGGACTAGCAGTTAAGTGACCTGGGGACAGATTCCAGCCCATCACAGCCCCTTTACACTTCCTCTGCAGAAAGCAACTGTTCTAGCTTATACCATGGACCACACTGGCCCCTGGTGTAGCTCAGAATCTAGAAGGCATACGGCCCTCAATCCCTACTGAGTCTTTTGTGCTGCACCACCTGAGAGGCACAGCCCAGAATCTGCCCCCTAGACTCCACCTTCTGACCCTGGATCCAATTTTTGGGTCTTTTTCTTATATAGGCTCCTATTACCCCCTACCCCCGTCCCGATTTTTCACACTTGCTGTCTGGTCACCCTAACTCAAAGTAGCAAAGAGTCCTGTGGCACCTTATAGACTTGGGGTATGTGTACACTACGGGGTTAATCCGAATTTATATAATTCGAATTTGGGAAACAGATTGTATAAATTCGATTGTATGCGGCCACACTAAGCACATTAATTCGGCGGTGTGCATCCATGTACCGGGGCTAGCGTCGATTTCTGGAGCGTTGCACTGTGGGTAGCTATCCCATAGCTATCCCATAGTTCCCGCAGTCTCCTCTGCCCATTGGAATTCTGGGTTGAGATCCCAATGCCTGATGGGGCCAAAAACATTGTTGCGGGTGGTTCTGGGTATATCCTCCCCCCTCTCCAGGAAGCAACGGCAGAGAACCGTTTCGCGCCTTTTTCCTGGGTGAACAGTGCAGACGCCATACCACAGCAAGCATGGAGCCCGCTCAGCTCAAGACAGCAGTCATGAACATTGTAAATACCTCGCGCCTTATCGTGCAGTTTATGCTGAACAAGAACCTGGAAAACCAGGCGGCGAGGAGCAGGCTACAGCAGCGCGGCGACGAGAGTGATGAGGATATAGACATGGAATTCTATCGAACCGCGGGACCCGGTGCTTTGGAGATCATGCTGTTAATGGGGCAGGTTATAGGCATGGAACGCCGATTCTGGGCCCGGGAAACAAGCACAGACTGGTGGGACCGCATAGTGTTGCAGGTGTGGGACGATTCCCAGTGGCTGCGGAACTTTCGCATGCATAAGGGCACTTTCATGGAACTTTGTGACTTGCTTTCCCCTGCCCTGAAGCGCCAGAATACCAAGATGAGAGCAGCCCTCACAGTTGAGAAGCGAGTGGCAATAGCCCTGTGGAAGCTTGCAACGCCAGACAGCTACCGGTCAGTCGGGAATCAATTTGGAGTGGGCAAATCTACTGTGGGGGCTGCTGTGATGCAAGTAGCCAAAGCAATCACTGAGGTGCTGCTACAAAAGCTAGTGACTCTGGGAGATGTGCAGGTCATAGTGGATGGCTTTGCTGCAATGGGATTCCCTAACTGTGGTGGGGCGATAGATGGAACCCACATCCCTATCTTGGCACCGGAGCACCAGGGTACCCAGTACATAAACCGCAAGGGGTACTTTTCAATGGTGCTGCAAGCACTTGTGGATCACAAGGGACGTTTCACCAACATCAACGCGGGCTGGCCGGGAAGGGTTCATGATGCTCACGTCTTCAGGAACACTACTCTGTTTAAAGGGCTGCAGCAAGGGACTTACTTCCCGGACCAGAAAATGACCGTTGGGGATGTTGAAATGCCAATAGTTATTCTTGGAGACCCAGCCTACCCCTTAATGCCATGGCTCATGAAGCCATACACAGGCAGCCTGGACAGGAGTCAGGAGCTGTTTAACTACAGGTTGAGCAAGTGCAGAATGGTGGTAGAATGTGCATTTGGCCATTTAAAAGGTCGCTGGCGATCGCTACTGACTCGCTCTGACCTCAGCCAAAGAAATCTCCCCATTGTTATTTCTGCTTGCTGTGTGCTCCACAATCTCTGTGAAAGTAAGGGGGAGACCTTTATGGCAGGGTGGGAGGCTGAGGCAAATCGCCTGGCTGCTGATTATGCGCAGCCAGACACCAGGGCGATTAGAAGAGCACACCAGGAAGCGCTGTGCATCAGAGAAGCTTTGAAAACCAGTTTCATGACTGGCCAGGCTACAGTGTGAAATTTCTGTTTGTTTCTCCCTTCATGAAAACCAGCCCCCTTTATTGACTCATTCATTCTCTGTAAGGAACCCACCCTCCCCGTTCCCCCAGCTTTCTTTCAAAGGAAATAAAGTCACTATCGTTTAAAAATCATAAGGGGAGAGAACCAAGAAGGTAATCTGGGTGAGGTTTGGGAGGAGGATAGGAGGGAAGTAAAGGGACACTGAACAAATTCAATATAATGACAGCCTTTTGGTTGGGCTGTCCACTGGGGTGGAGTGGGAGGGTGCACGGAGTCTCCCCCCCCTCCCCCCCGCGTTCTTACACGTCTGGGTGAGGAGGATATGGAACATGGTGAGGGGGGAGGGAGGTTATACAGTGGCTGCAGCGGCACTCTGTCATCCTGCTGCCGTTCCTGAAGCTCCACCAGACGCCGGAGCATGTCCGTTTGCTCACACAGCAGCCCCAGCGTTGCAGCCTGCCACCTCTCATCTCGAGCGTCCCTCAAGACCTCACGTTCACTGGCATCTTTCCTAAATTTAGATACAGTGTCCTTCCACTCATTCAAATGAGCTCTTTCATTGCGGGTGGATTCCATTATTTCTGTGAACATGTCGTCTCGCGTCCTCTTTCTACGCCGCCTTATCTGAGATAGCCTTCGGGACGGAGGAGGGAGGCTTGAAAAATTTGCAGCTGCTGGAGGGAGGGTTGAAAGAAAGGAGAGTAGTTTTTAAAATGATACATTTTACAGAACAATGCTTATACTCTTTCATGGTGAAAAACACTATTCACATTACATAGCACATGTGATTTCAGTACAAGGTCGCATTTTCCATCTTAATATTGAGTGCCTGTGGCTTTGGTGTTAGAGATCACAGACGCAGGTCTGGGCAACAGAATTCAGCTTGCAGGCAGCCATGGTAAGCCATTGTCTTTCGGCTTCTGCGCCCTCCTTTCCCACATACCAAGCAAAGCCTGTTGACTGCTGCGGTTTTCCTGTTAACCTTCAGCAGCAGAAAACAAACTAACCCCTCCCCCCCATCCAATTCTCTGGGATGATCGCTTTATCCCTCCCCCCACCGCGTGGCTGGTAACAGGGAAGATCCCTGCTAGCCAAACGCGAAAAGCTCAGGGCCAATTCCCCCCCCCCGTGCTTGGCTAACTGCAGGGAAGGATTTCTTTTCAGCCACAGGCAAACAGCCCAGTAGGAACGGCCACCTCTGTCCCCTTAATTAAGTTCCCGTATTTCAACCAGGTTACCATGAGCGATATCACTCTCCTGAGGATTACACAGCAAGATAAAGAACGGATGTTGCTTGAATGCCAGCAAACACCGGGACCATACGCTGCCAGGCTTTGTCAGGCAATGATACCAGATTACTTGCTGCAAGCATGGCGTGGTCAAGTGTCCTACCATGGAGGACGGAATAAGGCTGCACTGCCCAGAAACCTTGTGGCAAGGCTTTTGGAGTACCTCCAGGAGAGCTTCATGGAGATGTCCCTGGAGGATTTCCGCTCCATCCCCAGACACGTTAACAGACTTTTCCAGTAGCTGTACTGGCCGCGAATGCATCCCAAGTCCTCAGGGCAAATTAATCATTAAAAAATGCTTGCTTTTAAACCATGTTTTATATTTTAAAAGGTAAACTCACCTGAGGTCCCTTCCATGGGGTCATGGTCTTGGCTACTGGCTTGGGAGGCTTGGGAGGGTACTTCAGTCAGGCTGAGAAAAAGATCCTGGCTGTTGGGGAGAACGGAGTGCTGGGTGCTCTCTGCAAGCTCGTCCTCCTCCTCCTCCTCCTCTTCCCCATCCGCAGAATCCTCAGGTGTAGCTGATGAGACTATCCCCGACCCGGAATCCACGGTCACAGGCGGGGTAGTGGTGGCGGCCCCCCCTAGAATTGCATGCAGCTCGGCGTAGAAGCGGCATGTCCGCGGCTCTGACCCGGAGCGACCGTTTGCCTCCTTTGTTTTTTGATAGGCTTGTCTGAGCTCCTTGACTTTCACGCGGCACTGATCTGAGTCCCTATTGTGGCCTCTCTCCATCATGCCCTTGGAGATGTTTTCAAAAGTTTTGGCATTTCGTCTTTTCGAACGAAGTTCTGCTAGCACTGAATCCTCTCCCCATATAGCGATCAGATCCAGTACCTCCCGTACGGTCCATGCTGGTGCTCTTTTTCGATTATCAGCCTGCATGGTTACCTGTGCTGATGAGCTGAGCTATCTGTGGTCACCTGTGCTCTCCACACTGGGCAAACAGGAAATGAAATTCAAATTTTCCTGGGGCTTTTCCTGTCTACCTGGCCAGTGCATGCGAGTTCAGATTGCTGTCCAGAGCGGTCACAATGGTGCACTCTGGGACAGCTCCCGGAGGCCAATACCATCGAATTGCGGCCACACTAACCCTAATTCGAAATGACAAAATCGATTTTGGCGCTACTCCGCTCGTCGGGGTGGAGTACAGAAATCGATTTTAAGAGCCCTTTATTTCGAAATAAATGGCTCCGTTGTGTGGACGGGTGCAGGGTTAATTCGATTTAACGCGGCTAAATCCGAATTAAAGTCATAGTGTAGACCAGGCCTAACAGACGTATTGGAGCATGAGCTTTCGTGGGTGACCAGACAGCACGAAAGCTCATGCTCCGATACATCTGTTAGTCTATAAGGTGCCACAGGACTCTTTGCTGCTTTTACAGATCCAGACTAACACGGCTACCCCTCTGATACCTAACTCAAAGTGACATCCTTTTCCTGTACAGCTATTCAAGCACCCTAATCAGAATTTTTTGAGTGTTGTTCCTTGGAAAAGAAGGGATGGTATGGGATAATGGAACCACTGGAGAGTTCCTCGAAAGTTTGGGAATGGCAGCTGGAGAGGATAGGATAAGATGCGTGGGTGAAGGGAAAGTGAAAAGTGAGCTGAAGAAATGGAGAATAGAGGAAGCAGAATAAACCAGGGAGAACAAAGACAGAAAAACAAACGTGCAACGATAAGTGGTTATCTGTCTCACTGCACCAAGGGGGCATGGAGGATCTGGAAGGCTGCCTGGCGTGTCTTTTGTTTCTGTATGAAAATGGATTCTGTCATTTCTCCATATTGATGAATCCTTGTTTCTGTAACAGTAGCTCATTAGCTTGAATGAAGAGTAAAGTAAAGTTCATCTGGAAATATTGATATTTATTTATGCCTATTATTTTAAAATATACAATTGATTAGAAAGCATCCATCTGCTCAGATAGTTAGCTTATATAACTGCACAAACCTGCCACTCACCTGCTGTGTGACCATAGGCAAATGACTTCCTTTTTCTGTACCTGTATTTCCCTTCCCACTCTTTGACGGTCTTGTTCACAGGGGCAGAGACCTGATTTCTATGTTTGCATGTGTGGTGCATAACACAATAGGGCTTGGATTCTAGCTGGAGCCTCTATGCGCAACAGCAGTACAAATGATAATTTTATTGACATTTCCATTATCCTCCGTCCTGTTCCTTCATAAGGTTTGGTAGAACCACTTGTTGATAGAGCCAGTTGGACACAGGACTGGCAGCAACTAGATTTTCATCAAAAATTAGGGGTTCAACAATCTTTTTTTTTTTGGAAGAAATCTGGAATGAAATCTGCCAACATTTCCCTTTGCAGCAGTGGGGCAAATTCTCTCACTTTTTTTTTTTTTTTTTAAACTTTCCCGCCACCCTTTTCTAATGGGAAAAAGAAAACAAATCAGAGAAGCACAGGTGGGGGCACAAATTTGAAACAAAGTTTTCCCCAAATGAAACTTTCATTTAGATTTTTTTATATTGGCCCATCTACCCTCTCTCCCTTCCCAGAAACAAGTGAAAAATGTTGACCACTACAAAAACTGTACTTTGGTTTAAAAAAAATTACAACCAGCTCTACAGATTGCAACTTCTCTTAAATTAGACTGTAAACTCTTTGGGGCTGCATGTCTAGCCTTTACTCTCTGCAGCACTGTGCAGCTCCAATTCTGCTTGGAGTGTCTGGGTCAGGCCACAACATAAATGATCGCTAAGAACATTAGTTAAAAATGACTGCTAACTTTTCATCAGCATAGTTTTCAATGCAAATCAATAAAAAAAAAATCAAATAAGTTTTCACAGATTGATTGATTTTACTTTTTTACCACCTCTCCTGGGGGTCTTATCCAAAGCCCACAAAATCCACTGGATTCATTGGCTTCAATGGGTAGTTGATCAGAAGACTTTCTCTAACATGTGTTGTGGTGGTGGTGGTGATGGGAGGTTCTGGGCTACAGCCACACTTGGCAGACTAGAGGATCAAGATCAGTCTCATCAGCCATCGATGTAATGGTTATTTGTTATGAAGCACATATCATTTTAAAGAATTCTTGCCATGATGAGCTTTCAGTTTTGCAAGGCTTCTGCCAATTAGTCACAGTCCTTATCTATCCCCATCTCCCAACCATTTCAACAACATTAACCAATTAATTCCTGACAGCACCCTTATGCATTATTAGAGTGGCTGCAAACTGAAGCCTAAAGGTTAAGTGATTTGCCCGAGGCCAGAGAGAAGAGTCAGTTTTAGAGAGATTAAAAATTGATAATTCTTAGGTTCCTACAGAACACAAGACAACCCTGAATTTACACATGCCACCACTGTCAAAGGCAGTACATTTTGGCTTAATAACCTGGAGATTCGGCTATCCTCAGAAAACATCAATTTGTTATTTGTAGTGTGGTAGCGCCAAGAGGCACCAATCAGGAATTGGGACCCCATCATCGTACTAAGCACAGTACTCATGTGTAATGTAAATGGGAAGTGTAGCAATTTTACACGTGTCACCCAATCACATAGCATGTGCCATAGACTTGTACAACTAAGTTTATACACAAGGTTTGAGCCTGTTTTCAATATTACATTTACACACACAGTGGAGAATACAAAATGAGCTAGGAATCATTCCCGGATCAACTCAGATTAAAATAAAATCACATACACTGCTGCACCCTCTAATAGTTAAGACTGGGCAGCTAAACCATTTTAGAATATGATTTTTCACAATGTACATTGTAATTGGTAACCTCAACTATTACTATACGCATCATACTGATAATCAGCATAAAGGCAGCGTGGATGCACATTTTTGGCTGAAAAAAACGTTTTTTTAAAGTCTTAATTATTGAACTTGGAAAAACTATTACTGAGTAATCTAGCTACCTTTAATCTTAATTAGTTATTATCTACAGTGCAAACATAACTGCTGAGACCTTTTGATAAAAAGCTCTTACTGTTTCAAATGGCATGTTTGAATAACCAACTACAGGGCAGATACAAGCTCAATTGTCTTGCATTTAAAAAAGGTGTTTTGTATTTTATGTAGTGGTTACCTTTTCTTTCTCTGCGGTGCAGTTTTGTGCTATTGTTCTTATTAAAACAGTCCTGATTGGAATAGCACAGATTTACAAGGAAGACAGTTTGTACAGTATCTATATGCGGGTTCTTCCATAGTATCACTTCATAGTCTTAATGTAATTATCCTCACAACACCCCTGTGAGGTCAGGAAGTGCTGTTATCTCTATTTTACAGCTGGGAAACTGAGACACGACGAGATTAAGTAATTTGCCGGAGGGTCCACAGGAAGTTTGTGGCAAAGCAATGCATTGAACTCAGCTCTCCGTGTCCCGGCCCAGGATGGATCCCCAACCACTGGACCATCCTTACAAAACGACACTGTCATTCAGACACTCTCGTGTTTTATCTACAGATTAAAGAGCCATTAAACGGGAAAGAAAACTCTGCATATTAAAACTACATAGCAGGGGTTTGTGCACAAGGAAAAGAATAAAAATATTTATAATGACAGACTGTATAGTCTTACCTGGACCAATAGGAATCCACAGTCCCATCTTTTTTCGTGCCTTCCTTATATGTATTCTTTACAGGCTGCTGCTGATGGTAGTGGTGGCTATGATGATGTAGCGAGACCAGGTCAGAACTATATACCTGAACACCATTCCTACCGATACTTGAGGCCATTTTTTTTTTTTTTTTTTTTTTACAAAAGGGTGACGACTCACTAAGTAAAATGACACGGATAGACCGTGCGGTTGTGGCACTTATTGCAAGGATGCTGGAGTGATTGCAAAAAGGGCAGACAGCAATGACAGGAAAAATCCCCAGAACAGGGTTACATTTCCTACTCTCCTAGAAGGTGCTTGCTTAAAGGAAAGATGCAAAGCCAGGCTCATTCACAGGGAGTGAATGCAATGCCTGCCTGTCACCGCAGCCCTGCCCTGTTACTTTGCGAAAGCCGAGCTGATCTGGTTTGGGATTCAGAGGGGAGTTTGTCTCTTTGCAATACAAAGTCCACGTGTCAGTTTTCAACTTCTCTTCCTGTTGGAGCTTTTCCAGGAAGCAAGTCTGGCGGCGGCTAGTACAGACTGCGATCAGCCCGGGGGGAAATTTACAAACTGGATTGAGCTTCCGACGTTGTGCAGCGGGCCGGAACGCACTGTAAAAAGATTTAGCCCCAAGGTACCAGAACCACGGCGGAGTTTGAATGGGTCCACCAAGGGATGATGATAAGCAGAGCTGCAACCAAATCACCCCCTTCAACTCTTCCAGCCAGAGATGACGTGGTACAGGGTAGTATAAGAACAGAAGAATTCCTTTTGCATCTCACTTGAATCAGTTGCAAGTAGTGTTGCTATTAATATTGGAGTCCGACAGTTTTATTCCTCCCGTGTGGACCGGGTCTCTGTATTTGTACCAACGAGAACCAAGGCGCATTGTTAATACCAGACCACGGTGCAGCTACATTGCTCAGGGGCGTTGCCGGCTGGAGGGAGAGGCAGGATAGATTCCTACACCTAGACCTTTTTCTCTTAGCATCTATAAACCTTTCCCATGCGGTGTGGAGAAGGGGCGAAAGGGGAGAACCGCACTCCCAGGGACAAACAAACTATTTTTATTATTTGGAATATGATACAAGTGGGCTGTGCCGTTGCAGAGAAGTGGCAGTGGAAGTGGCCCAGCCAGAATGGAAAACTTAACAAGTGTGTGTGTGTGTGTGTGTGTATTTGTGATCAATATAAAAGCAGGGGCAGAGAGCCACTTGTTAGTTTTTCCTTACTTTCAGTTTCCTGGCGGTCCCCTACGCAGAATGCTTGGTCTGAAACCGGTTTCCCTGTAACTCACAAAATGGAAGCAATGGGAAAATGTGAAAATCCTGCCGCTGTACACCCAGCTCTGGGCCAAGCCTGCTTTTCACGTTCCCACTCTGTGCTTTAACAGTAATTTGGAAATTCATCAGCATTGTCTAATATCAAATTATTTTTTTATCCTAAAAGTCAAAGCAACATTTCCTAAAGTTTCGTGAGTAATGAACGGTTTGCAGCACATGCAAAATTGAGGCTGTTGAATACTTCCACTGCAGAAATGTGAGCGGAGAACTAATCTCAGAGTAAAGAAATCCAATAAGGCTTGGGCTAAATAAGTTTACACCACATAAAAAGTTACTTTAGTGCAAGTCTGTGTGTGGACATCCTTTTTTCTGCATCAAAGTGGGAAAAGTCAATTTAGATAAAGCTGGTTTGCTAAATGGGTGCTGGTTTGGTCAGTGCAGGAGAGGCAGCACAGCCTAATGGAGAGGGCACTGCCCAGAAACACGGGTTTTACTCTGCCATTGGTGTGCTGGGTGACCTTAAGCAAATCATTTCACCTCCTTCGTGCACAATGCTTTGAGACATTAAAATATTACTTCATATGTTTAAGGGTATCAAAATCTGGCCTTCCAATTGTAATCTTTTTTTTGGGGGGGGGGGGAGGGCAGGGAATTGTCTGTAAAACAAAAAGCATGTTGGAACATACATAAAAAATCTCTCCTACCCCTTCTACACATACTATATTTAATCCTGTGTCCTTACAGGCCCATTAACTCCTGCTTGAGTCAAGCACACTCAACTCTAAGGGTATGTCTACACTACAGGATTAATTCGAATTTATATAATTCGAATTTAGGAAACCGATTTTGTAAAATCGAATGTATTCGGCCACACTAGGCACCATTAATTCGGTGGTTTGCGTCCAAGCTACCATAGTAGCATCGATTTCCAGAGCGTTGCATTGTGGGTAGCTTTTACATAGCTATCCCATAGTTCCCGCAGTCTCCACCCCCCTTGGAATTCTGGGTTGAGACCCCAGTGCATGATGGGGCCAAAAACATTGTCGCAGGTAGTTCTGGGTACAGCCTCCCCCTCCCTCCCTGAAAGCAACGGCAGACAACCATTTCGCGCCTTTTTTCCTGAGTGAACTCTGCAGACTCCATTCTGCATCAAGCATGGATCCCGTTGTGCTCCAGAACGCAGTCTTGAACATTATAAACACCTCGCGCTTTCTCGTGGAGTTTATGCTTACACAGGACCAGAAAAAAGAGGCGAGGAGGAGGAGGAGGCGGCGATTGCAGCGCAGCGACCAGCGTGATGAGGACATGGACACGGACACAGAATTCTCTGAGACCGCGGGCCCCGGTGCTTTGGAGATTATGATGTTAATGGGCCAGGTTATAGGCTTTGAACGCCGATTCTGGGCCCGGGAAACAAGCACAGACTGGTGGGACCGCATAGTGTTGCAGGTGTGGGACGATTCCCAGTGGCTGAGAAACTTTCGCATGCGTAAGGGCACTTTCATGGAACTTTGTGACTTGCTTTCCCCTGCCCTGAAGCGCCAGAATACCAAGATGAGAGCAGCCCTCACAGTTGAGAAGCGAGTGGCGATAGCCCTGTGGAAGCTTGCAACGCCAGACAGCTACCGGTCAGTCGGGAATCAATTTGGAGTGGGCAAATCTACTGTGGGGGCTGCTGTGATGCAAGTAGCCAAAGCAATCACGGAGGTGCTGCTACGAAAGGTAGTGACTCTGGGAAATGTGCAGGTCATAGTGGATGGCTTTGCTGCAATGGGATTCCCTAACTGTGGTGGGGCGATAGATGGAACCCATATTCCTATCTTGGCACCGGAGCACCAGGGTACCCAGTACATAAACCGCAAGGGGTACTTCTCAATGGTGCTGCAAGCACTTGTGGATCACAAGGGACGTTTCACCAACATCCATGTGGGCTGGCCGGGAAGGGTTCATGACGCTCGCGTCTTCAGGAACACCAATCTGTTTAAACGGCTGCAGCAAGGGACTTACTTTCCGGACCAGAAAATAACCGTGGGGGATGTTGAAATGCCAATTGTTATTCTTGGGGACCCAGCCTACCCCTTAATGCCATGGCTCATGAAGCCATACACAGGCAGCCTGGACAGGAGTCAGGAGTTGTTCAACTACAGGCTGAGCAAGTGCAGAATGGTGGTAGAATGTGCATTTGGCCGTTTAAAAGGTCGCTGGCGATCCTTATTGACTCGCTCAGACCTCAGCCAAACCAATATCCCCATTGTTATTACTGCTTGCTGTGTGCTTCACAATCTCTGTGAGAGCAAGGGGGAGACCTTTATGGCAGGGTGGGAGGCTGAGGCAAATCGCCTGGCTGCTGATTACTCGCAGCCAGACACCAGGGCGATTAGAAGAGCACACGATGAAGCGCTGCGCATTAGGGAAGCTTTGAAAACCAGTTTCATGACTGGCCAGGCTACAGTGTGAAATTTATGTTTGTTTATCCTTCCTGAAAACCCGCCCCCTTTATTGACTCATTCTCTGTAAGGAACCCACCCTCCCCCTTCCCCCAGCTTGCTTTCAAAGGAAATAAAGTCACCATTGTTTAAAAATCATTTATTCTTTATGAATTGATTAGAAAAAGAGGGAGAGAACCTGAGTGGGGTTTGGGAGGAGGATCAGCGGGAAGGAAAAGCCCAGTAAAAAAAGGTTAAGAAAATGGCAGCCTTTTGCTTGGGCTGTCCACTGGGGTGGAATGGGAGGGTGTACGGAGCCTCCCCCCCCCGTGTTCTTACACATCTGGGTGTGGAGGCTATGGAAAATGGTGAGGAGGTAGGGGGGTTATACAGGGGCTGTAGCGGCACAGAACCTGAGTGGGGTTTGGGAGGAGGATCTGCGGGAAGGAAAAGCCCAGTAAAAAAAGGTTAAAAAAATGGCAGCCTTTTGCTTGGGCTGTCCACTGGGGTGGAATGGGAGGGTGTATGGAGCCTCCCCCCCCGTGTTCTTACACGTCTGGGTGTGGAGGCTATGGAACATGGTGAGGAGGTAGGGGGGTTATACAGGGGCTGTAGCGGCACTCGGTTCTCCAGCAGCCGTTCCTGAAGCTCCACCAGACGCCGGAGCATGTCTGTTTGCTCACGCAGCAGCCCCAGCGTTGCTTCCCGACTCCTCTGATCTTCCTGCCGCCACCTCTCATCTCGAGCGTCTCTCCTCTCCTCACGTTGGTCCCTTCTGTCCTCACGTTGGTCCCTCATGTCCTCACGTTGGTCCCTCCTGTCCTCACGGTCACTGGCTTCTTTCCTATACTTGCAAACCGTCTCCTTCCACTCATTCAGATGAGCTCTTTCATTCCTGGTGGATTGCATGATTTCGGAAAACATCTCTTCTCTCGTTTTTTTTTTACGACGCCTTATCTGGGATAGCCTTCGGGAAGGAGGAGGGAGGCTTGAAACATTTGCACCTGCTGGAGGGAGTGAAAAAAGGAGAGAATTTTTTTAAAAGATACATTTTTCAGAACAATGCTTATACTCTTTCACGGTGTATACTATTCACATTACATAGCACATGTGATTTCTGTGCAAGGTCGCATTTTGCCTCTTAATATTGAGTGCCTGTGGCTTTGCTGCTAGAGATCACAGACGCAGGTCGGGGCAACAGAATTCACCTTGCATGCTGCCATGGTAAGCCACTGTCTTTAGGCTTCTGCGCCCTGCTTTCCCACATACCAAGCAAAGCCCGTTGTGCTGCAGTTTTCCTGTTAGCTTGTTTTCTGCTGCTGAAGGTTAACACCCCCCCCCCATCCAATTCTCTGGGATGAGTGCTTTATCCCTCCCCCCACCGCGTGGCTGGTATCAGGGAAGATCCCTGCAGGAACCAAACTAACACACCCCCCCCCACCCGCCATGAATTCTCTGGGATGAGTGCTTTATCCCTCCCCCCACCGCGTGGCTGGTATCAGGGAAGATCCCTGCAGGAACCAAACTAACACCCCCCCCCCCCACCCGCCATGAATTCTCTGGGATGAGTGCTTTATCCCTCCCCCCACCGCGTGGCTGGTATCAGGGAAGATCCCTGCAGGAACCAAACTAACACCCCCCCCCCCACCCGCCATGAATTCTCTGGGATGAGTGCTTTATCCCTCCCCCCACCGCGTGGCTGGTATCAGGGAAGATCCCTGCTAGCAAAACGCGAAAAACTCTGGGCCAATCCTCCCCCCCCCCTTGCACTTGGCTAAATGCAGGGAAGGATTTCTTTTCAGCCACAGGCAAACAGCCCAGTAGGAACGGCCACCTCAGTCCCCTTAATTAAATTCCCTTATTTCAACCAGGTTACCCTAAGCGATATCACTCTCCTGAGGATTACACAGCAAGATAAAGAACGGATGTTGCTTGAATGCCAGCAAACACCGGGACCATACGCTGCCAGGCTCTGTCAGGCAATGATACCAGATTACTTGCTACTAGCATGGCGTGGTCAAGTGTCCTACCATGGAGGACGGAATAAGGCTGCACTGCCCAGAAACCTTGTGGCAAGGCTTTTGGAGTACCTCCAGGAGAGCTTCATGGAGATGTCCCTGGAGGATTTCCGCTCCATCCCCAGACATGTTAACAGACTTTTCCAGTAGCTGTACTGGCTGCGAATGCATCCCAAGTGCTCAGGGCAAATTAATCATTAAAAATGCTTGCTTTTAAACCATGTTTTATATTTTAAAAGGTAAACTCACCTGAGGTCCCTTCCATGGGGTCATGGTCTTGGGTGCTGGCTTGGGAGGCTTGGGAGGGTACTTCAGTCAGGGTGAGAAACAGTTCCTGGCTGTTGGGGAGAACGGAGAGCTGGGTGCTCTCTGCCAGCTCGTCCTCCTCCTCCTCCTCTTCCCCTTCCATGGAATCATCAGGTGTACCTGATGAGATTATCCCCAGCTCGGAATCCACAGTCAGAGGTGGGGTAGTGGTGGCGGCCCCCCCTAGAAATGCATTTAGCTCAGCGTAGAAGCGGCATGTCCGCGGCTCTGACCCGGAGCGACCGTTTGCCTCCTTTGCTTTTTGATAGGCTTGTCTGAGCTCCTTGACTTTCACGCGGCACTGATCTGTGTCCCTATTGTGGCCTCTCTCCATCATGCCCTTGGAAATTTTTTCATAAGTTTTGGCATTTCGTCTTTTCGAACGCAGTTCAGCTAGCACTGAATCCTCTCCCCATATAGAGATCAAATCCAGTACCTCCTGTACGGTCCATGCTGGTGCTCTTTTTCGATTATCAGCCTGCATGGTTACCTGTGCTGATGAGCTCTCTGTGGTCACCTGTGCTCTCCACGCTGTGCAAACAGGAAATGAAATTCAAATGTTCCCGGGGCTTTTCCTGTCCACCTGGCCAGTGCATGCGAGTTCAGATTGCTGGCCAGAGCGGTCACAATGGTGCACTGTGGGATAGCTCCTGGAGGCCAATAACATCGAATTGCGGCCACACTAACGCTAATTCGAATTGACAAATTCGATTTTGGCGCTACTCCGCTCGTCGGGGTGGAGTACAGAAATCGAATTAAAGGGCCCTTTAATTCGAATTAAATGGCTTCGTTGTGTGGACGGTTCCAGAGTTAATTCGAATTAAAGCCACTAAATCCGAATTAAAGGTGTAGTGTAGACCAGGCCTAAAAAGCAAATATTAGGATAAAGGGATAATGAAGATAAGTATTGAGACTTTTCCCCCACTTTATGCATTTTAAAGGTATTTACTCCCCTGTCCCCACAATTACTGTAGATCTACACACACGGTACCGGGCAAATTAGTTGAAACAATAGTAAAGAACAAAATTGTCAGACACATAGAAAAACATAAACTCTTGAGCAATAGTCAACATGGTTTCTGTAAAGGGAAATCGTGTCTTACTAATCTATTAGAGTTCTTTGAAGGGGTCAACAAACATGTGGACAAGGGGGATCCGGTGGACATAGTGTACTTAGATTTCCAGAAAGCCTTTGACAAGGTCCCTCACGAAAGGCTCTTACGTAAATTAAGCTGTCATGGGATAAAAGGGAAGGTCCTTTCATGGATTGAGAACTGGTTAAAGGACAGGGAACAAAGGGTAGGAATTAATGGTAAATTCTCAGAATGGAGAGGGGTAACTAGTGGTGTTCCCCAAGGGTCAGTCCTAGGACCTATCCTATTCAATTTATTCATAAATGATCTGGAGAAAGGGGTAAACAGTGAGGTGGCAAAGTTTGCAGATGATACTAAACTACTCAAGATAGTTAAGACCAAAGCAGATTGTGAAGAACTTCAAAAAGATCTCACAAAACTAAGTGATTGGGCAACAAAATGGCAAATGAAATTTAATGTGGATAAATGTAAAGTAATGCACATTGGAAAAAATAACCCCAACTATACATACAACATGATGGGGGCTAATTTAGCTACAACGAGTCAGGAAAAAGATCTTGGCGTCATCGTGGATAGTTCTCTAAAGATGTCCACGCAGTGTGCAGAGGCGGTCAAAAAAGCAAACAGGATGTTAGGAATCATTAAAAAGGGGATAGAGAATAAGACTGAGAATATATTATTGCCCTTATATAAATCCATGGTTCGCCCACATCTCGAATACTGTGTACAGATGTGGTCTCCTCACCTCAAAAAAGATATTCTAGCATTAGAAAAGGTTCAGAAAAGAGCAACTAAAATGATTAAGGGTTTAGAGAGGGTCCCATATGAGGAAAGATTAAAGAGGCTAGGACTCTTCCGTTTGGAAAAGAGAAGACTAAGGGGGGACATGATAGAGGTATATAAAATCATGAGTGATGTTGAGAAAGTGGATAAGGAAAAGTTATTTACTTATTCCCATAATACAAGAACTAGGGGTCACCAAAAGAAATTAATAGGCAGCAGGTTTAAAACAAATAAAAGGAAGTTCTTCTTCACGCAGCGCACAGTCAACTTGTGGAACTCCTTACCTGAGGAGGTTGTGAAGGCTAGGACTATAACAATGTTTAAAAGGGGACTGGATAAATTCATGGTGGCTAAGTCCATAAATGGCTATTAGCCAGGATGGGTAAGAATGGTGTCCCTAGCCTCTGTTCGTCAGAGGATGGAGATGGATGGCAGGAGAGAGATCACTTGATCATTGCCTGTTAGGTTCACTCCCTCTGGGGCACCTGGCATTGGCCACTGTCGGTAGACAGATACTGGGCTAGATGGACCTTTGGTCTGACCCAGTACGGCCTTTCTTATGTTCTTATGTTCACTTGCAATTCTTTGCATTTGGTAAAAACAGGTTAAAGTGAGGCTTTTTGATTTGAATAAAGCATGTGTATAAACCCAGACACACCCATTTTAATGCCTCCCGCTCCATACTTTTTCAGGCCAGGCACTCAGCTCTAGTTGGTTTTCAGAACTTCTACTCTCATAGTCTATACAGTTATTTAGGCTCAGACAGTTTGAAATAATATAGGAATCTTGGTCATCATAGATGGGTAGCTGCTATTGAAAGATTACCACTGACAAAGGTGTCAACCCACCAACAAAGGCGTTGAAGCACCATGCTAATCAAGAAGTTGAAGAGTATTCTTCATTGGACTCTATGGATGGGAAATGCAAGGTCTGCACTGAGCTCAGAAGCTCCACCACAGTTAAATTATACACATGCATATTTAACATTACATTTCTGTGCATGTTAAAAAAATAGTTCAAGGAAGATGAGGGCAGGGCAATGAGTAGGGAGGCAGGGCTCCTCTTCTCTCCACCCAAACTGCCTCTGCTTTTTCCTTGCTCACCTAATTTTGTACGTTTGCAAGTTATAAATAGGCCTGCTGCAGAGGAAAGCAGTGTTATCAAGGCAAGAAGGGGACAGTGAGCAATGAGAGAGCCCTGTCCTCTCCCTTACTGCCTCCTACATAATCTTACTAATTTTCAGCAAATAAACATACATATAAACACCTCAGCACAAAGGAACAGAGCAGATAACATGGTGCAGAGAGCTGTGGGAAGAGGGGAGGTTCTCTCACCCCTGGTTTCATGCCTCTGCTCTCCCATCTCCTGTCCAGTTTTTGTGGAGGAGGGGTAGTAATTAGCCTAGCTTCCTCTTTCATGTCCCACTTCAGAACACCCATAAATCTCAGCAACACTAACTCCTCCCTGTGTTTGCCCCTATGCAACTGCGCTGTTCCCCACATCACTCGCTTACACTAATGAACCTCCAATAGGTTTGTCATCTGGAACTTTTGGCCTTGTGTATCTAGGGATTAGAAATTAAGCTAACAAGATGTCCATCTCTACAGAAACAACAAGGAGTCTGGTGGCACCTTAAAGACTAACAGATTTATTTGGGCATAAGCTTTTGTGGGTAAAAACCTCACTTCTTCGGATGCATAGAGTGAAAGTTACAGATGCAGGCATTATATACTGACACATGGAGAGCAGGGAGTTACTTCGCAAGTGGAGAACCACTGTTGACAGGGCCAATTCAATCAGGGTGGATGTAGTCCACTCCCAATAATAGATGAGGAGGTGTCAATTCCAGGAGAGGAAAAGCTGCTTCTGTAATGAGCCAGCCACTCCCAGTCCCTAGTCAAGCCCAGATTAATGGTGTTAAATTTGCAAATGAATTTTAGTTCTGCTGTTTCTCTTTGAAGTCTGTTTCTGAAGTTTTTTTGTTCAATGATAGTGACTTTTAAATCTGTAATAGAATGACCAGGGAGATTGAAGTGTTCTCTTACTGGCTTATGTATGTAACCATTCCTGATGTCCGATTTGTGTCCATTTATTCTTTTGCAGAGGGGCATTGCTGGCACATGATGGCATATATAACATTAGTGGATGTGCAGGTGAATGAGCCCTTGATGGTGTGGCTGATGTGGTTGGGTCCTCTGATGGTGTCGCCAGAGTAGATATGGGGACAGAGTAGGCAACGAGGTTTGCTACAGGGATTGGCTCCTGGGCTGGTGTTTCTGTGGTGTGGTGTGTAGTTGCTGGTAAGTATGTGCTGCAGGTTGGGGGGGTTGTTTGTAAGCGAGGACTGGCCTGCCTCCCAAGGTCTGTGAGAGTGAAGGATCATTTTCCAGAATAGGTTGTCGATCGTGGATAATGCGCTGGAGAGGTTTTAGCTGGAGGCTGTATGTGATGGCCAGTGGTGTTCTGTTATTGTCCTTGTTGGGCCTGTCCTGTAGTAGGTGAGAAACAGCAGAACTAAAATTCATTTGCAAATTTAACACCATTAACCTAGGCTTGAATAGGGACTGGGAGTGGCTGGCTCATTACAGAAGCAGCTTTTCCTCTCCTGGAATTGACACCTCCTCATCTATTATTGGGAGTGGACTACATCCACCCTGATTGAATTGGCCCTGTCAACACTGGTTCACTCTATGCATCCCAAGAAGTGAGGTTTTTACCCACGAAAGCTTATGCCCAAATAAATCTGTTAGTCTTGAAGGTGCCACCAGACTCCTTGTTGTTTTTGTAGATACAGACTAACACGGCTACCCCCTGATACTTGACATCTCTACAGAGTACAGAGGAAAAAGATAGCTAACAATATTGTAGAGCTGAGTCCGACTTTGAGATCTGGGAAGATATAACCATCTACAGTCAGGGTTCAGGCACAACACTTGGATAGGAACACATGAAAGGTGGGTCTCCCATGAACTTACCAAAGCCATACTTAAAATTTAATTCTTGGAGGTGAAAATACTGAGACAAGGGATGGACTCTTTTGAGCTTCAGGAAGGATTCTGACATAGTACCACGTATTAGGTCAACAGGTGTGGCACTGATGGAGAAAACTAACAAAAAATATTGACTTGGGAACAGCAGATGGCAATTAAGGGAGAGAAGGAATGCAGTGTTGACTACTGAGTCCAGCCCTCAACACTACTGACCTTATTTCACAGCTTATTGGGCCATAAAATAAAAGCTGACAACTGTGCAAATAAGCTAGGATGCTGCTGCCAGGGCGCACTTCACTTTGAAACCTGGTCCTCCTGACTTGTGTTTCCATGTCCAGAAGAGGGAGCCATAACTTGGTAAAAAGAGGTCAGGAGTTATATCAATAAGTTATTAGGAACACAGAATTTAATATATAATGTTAAAAGGGGTATTTGGAGGCTGTATAGTTGAGAATTAAATTCTAGGAGGGAAAAAAAGAAGGTAGACACCAGACATTTTCTGTGTCAAACGCAAAATGGAGAGCATAAAGTAAACTTAGGAAAGTAATAAGGGAGTTTAAGAAATACTTTATGGGTAAGGCAGAGTGACAAAAGCAATAATAGTTCCTGGGGGGTTGGGAAATGTTAGAGCTAGACAAGTACTTACACAGGAAACAAAAGTACAAACAGCAAACATGTAAGTGGACAGACCTCTGCAGGACTTGGGAAGCATTGCCTCAGAAATAAGATGGCGGAAAAAAATATTAGCTCCTATTCATTTAGGCACTTTTATGGCCCCTGGCACTATGGGATCAGAGAATCTAGTTTACCCCATACACAAGAAAACATCAGCTATTGCTTTGTTCAGCGTCTTGTAACAACCTTATTAGCAACAAAATTTTGTTCATATTGTACATATTCCATCCTGTCCTTTTTAAACGCACAGCTGTACGTGTTTTCCAGTGAATACCTGATTTAACCTTGCTGACACATGAGAAGCAGTTTTGCTTTCAAAGTAAGCAGGGCCTATGTTCCTAAGGTAGAAGGACTAGAAGAGAAAATACAAAGTTAGCTAAAGGCCAACTTATGGCCTAGGCCACAAACCCATGGAAGAAGAAACCCTCCCTTACACTCCTTCACATCTTGCTGAACTCAGAGCTTTGACGCTCTTACAAATAAATGGGAGGGTGGGAGCATTTCTTAAATACAACTTCACATCCCAGTACTCTCCATCTAGCACTACTTGGAAATATTACATCACTTACAAGCCTGATTTTCATCATCAAGATCTCAGCTTAGTTTCCCTTTTGGGCACTTTTGAGAATGCAAATAATTGTAGGTAGGACTATGTCTAATTTCTTATCTGCCAGGTTTTCTTCTTCCCTCTCTTATCCCTACAATGAACCTCTTCTGTTGGAGCAGAAAAATATGCTCTATTTGACAACTACACAGCTTACTGTATTTTCTCTTTTATGCTGCTTTTTATGATATTTAGGAAAACTGCAAGGGAAAGGGGGGTAGATACAAGGCAGGCAAAGAGGACAAAAATATATCCACTCTACACCAAGTGAAAGCTTATATTAATACTTGAGGACAAGGTGTACACTTTAAGATTACATTTACAATCCAATATAGTCCATATCAGAAGAGCATATAGAACAATTTAATTGTAACATTTTAAAGCTTTTATGAATTGCAGTATTATGCATTTTTTCTTTTTCTCCCAACCATGACCTGGAAATAGCATTCTGTTTCTTAAAAGCACGAGGCAACGATGCTCTAGATACACATACCCTGGATTACACTCCGACTGCATTTAAAACCTTTCATTCAAAAGTTGGGTATTAAGGTATTGTAAAGAAGCTGAGCAACACATAGCTGTAGTACTCAAGCAATCCTGTTCAATGTTTCTTAACTTGCACTCTTAAATGTGCAAACCAGAGGGATATTTACAACTTAAGCAACAACAAAACACAAAAATACCCTGGGATAGTGTAATTAACAGGTTTTACATTTGTGCCTATCTTACATGTAGTGGAAAAAAGTTCTGCCTGCTTGCTGCATCGTTTCCTTATGTGGTTTTACAGCAAGTGGTATCCTGTTTAAAAAAAGTTGAGTACACTCAATTCTACGTAACTTTTAAAAACTTCACCTCAGTCGGCTTTCCAGGTAGCTTCCTTGTACTTAAACATATTACCTATATACATTTGTCTCTCAAAAAATTCCAAATAAAAATTATAATGTCTACTAGTTTCTATGTAATAGCCAGTTCCCAGCCAATAATATGCAAGATTAAAACAGTTCTGTAAACAGTATTCTCTGGGGGAGAAGAGTTTTTTCAGTACTTCACCCATATGTAAATCCACTATTTGCTCCATCATAGAAAACTATTGTATAACAGCAGAAAGCAAAAGTTTACCTTTCCATATTTGACTGGCAAAATGGAATAATGGGAACAGCCAAGAGGCAGAAACAATTAAGTAGGTAATCATCATGAAAATATGGGAAGTTTATATCCTAATCAGAATACAGTTAAGATATATTTACAAAGCAGAATATTTTACATCCTGACTGTGTTCACATCACTAATAAAGCAAATCTTCTTTCAATAAAGGAAAGGATGTGCTAGGGATATGAATAGTGTACCACACATTTACTATAGTTGTTTGCCACCAGTGAGCTTAGAACAGATCATAGTTAGATGCTGACATGTCATTCATACACAAAGAAATCTATCTTTGTACCATTTTGTTATGTGAAGTGAAACAAAACAATATATTTACACTAGCAGCAAACTGATCAAAGTGGTATTTAATGTTACTTGTTAAAGTGGTTATCTAACAATGATGGATATAACAAAATCCATTAATTAGTAGTCACCAAATAAGACATTTCTCATGCATGACAAAAATTCATTCATGTACTCAGGTCTGCGTTTACTGTGCACAGTATTTCCATAAGTTATGTTTCACAGCCCCTACTATTCAAGAGTATTTCAGAGTATATATTATATTTGTATATGCAAATTATATACATGAATATAAAGATCCCTAAAAGTACCATTATGAATATCTTTATGCTTTCTGTAAAATGCATAGCTTTTGAATATTTTCTTGCAATTAAAGACTTTACAGATTAAAGCTGTTTATCAATGTGGTATATTAATAAAAACAAACTCAAATAATCCTTTACTAAAATGTTATATTTCAACCTCTTAGAAAACATCTTATTTTTAATGGGGAAAAAAAAAAGCAATCTATGCACTTCGCCCAAAGACTATATGGAATTAATGCAGCATTCTAAAAGTATGGTGAACTCTTCAACCAGGTCTGTAATATCGCATTTCTCATAGAGAAAAATGCTAGTCATGCCACAAAAATTCACCACTTTCCACTTCCTCCTGGAAAAGCTTCAGATGAGGATCAGCACAAAAAGTGTCAGACTGGAGGAAAAGTTGATCAGTTGTTCATGAAGGAATCAGTGCAAACAGTTTAATTTCTGCAGTTTGTTATTAAACAAAATTACACTAACCATATAGATTGCAAATTAAAATAATATACTTTAAAAAACAGCAACTGACTGAAAACAATATTTATCTTCTCAGTTCAGGTAAATTGTTAGAATAACCAACGAGGGTGAAATAAAGCCAGCTCATTATTGCAGGTGGTGGCCAATGACAGTTCATTACAGTTTTGTATGAATTACAAGAGTTGCGTATGGTGAAAGCCTCAGGATGTCAAATAAAACCATCAGTAGTAAAATGGGACAGATCAGTCTCTTGTTTTATATCCATCACCTAGACTAACCTTGGCACTGAGGTATCTCTATAGCTGCTTAGGAGACAACTGTCTCCCCCAGAAAATAGCTACACACAAGTAAACTGTTCACAGTAACGCAATCAGGAACATGTTTTGTTATTCTCTAAGTCATGTCTCTGCAAAGCTTTTACGTTTAATGCATAAGTATTCCAGAAAATTAAGTGGAAACTAAGTAGTTTCAATCTACAGGGTAATAGTTACCAGACTAGGATACCCACAGTATCTGATGGGTAGGGTGTAAATTGCCAGTGCACTGTGATACTATGCTATTTCCTCCACCAAACTGGTCTTTGTTCAGCAGTTTTGTAATAACTCAGCGTATGGGTTTTAAAGATCTAGATCTCAATTTGGCAAGGTCAGCACATGATACATTACTTCATACTGGTATATCTGGTAGTAAGATTAAGTCATACATCCAGCAAAACCGCTTACACCCAGAAGATTACAATCTGGTGACCAAGAAAATCAGGGCCTCATGTGTAAGCATTATAATGTTTCTAACAGGAGTGGAACAGCCAACAAACAATAGCACAGCTGTGAAGATGAACTGCATCTCTTCAGAAAGATATGAAGTCACTGGGATTAGGGAAAAGGGTTTTGTAACATCACTGCTCCATTCATCCAAGGCATAATATGCCAAAAGAATGGTTACCACTAGCACACTACAAACTATGCCACTCACCCACCCCCAAATCCTGCAAGCTATTCCACAAAGGCAGACCCTGTGTGAGGGTGGACACTTGCAAAAAAGTCTATGATTCCCGCCTTCCCTCGTATCACCAAGGAGACTTCAGCTAACCAAGCCACACACAAGTGGCCATTAAGGGTGTAGTAACCAGCTGGCATCACTGCAGTGACTAGAGGTGGAAGTTTAACATAAGGGAAAAAAATCCCTGAATAATCAAAAACAAAACCCTATTTAAATATATGATTTAATGTCTTATTTCAGGAGGCCATTTTGGTCATTCTTGAAATGAAAAAGAAACTTTTATTTCCAGCAATACTACTTGTGAAAAGATGGGTCATTGATCCACTGTGAACATAGCTCTCACCATATAAATAAAGCACCAGAGTCAGAAACAAGGAAAAAAAGTCCTTAAATTATGATTTACAAGTTTATACACTATTTCCTATGCAAAAGGTTGGCCGTACAGTAAGAAAGTTTTAGATGAAAACTTGACCAGTTGTTAGTTTTAAAGGGAAATGCATATCTTGCTATAACTTAACATAAGGTAGAAAATATTCACTGATCTATATACATTTCAAATGAGAGAGAGTTAAACTTAACTATTCAGTTAACCCCATTTAACTCACTGGCCACTAAACTAAGCATCAGTAGCCAATTAGAAACCTTGAGCACTGTACTTTAAAATGCCATTTTTTTCTTTCCTGTCTAATTGGATTTTTTAAAAATGTATGATAGTGCATAGCCTAAATCAGACTTTCAAAGAGATACAGCGCCTTTCAATGCAGTTTTCTCAGCATTTAAAAGGGACTTTTCTCCCTTTAAATAAGATGTTCGTTGAAAAAAATCTGAATTGTTGAGTTCTGTACTGTAGTAAAAATATTTCAGTCACAGACTGATATAAATGTATACTGTGCAGTACTAAGATTTCTTGGTGTCCATCTGCACACAATTTACTTGGGTTCCTCAATTGTCCCCTTGCTGAGGTCTGTCATTTTGGGATATTTTACTTTCTTCTGGTCCAGTTCATTCTGAGCCCACAGAAGTAGTTTCAGTAATTTAGCCAACTTGGGTGTTGACTCGCGATTTTCATAGTCTAGAACAGCTTGATTAACTTCGCTCCATACCTGGAAAAGAAATATTGAACTTAGAGTAGTGATCATATATATTAACTGAAGGAGAATGTCCTGCAGAGTTTATGAATTCCTCCGAGTACAAGTTAGAAAAAGCAGAGCTTAAACACCTCACTGGTCTCACATTATACTGAAAACAAGTAAGAGGAGTTGAGGATTTGGCCTTTTAAACCCTCTCCCACACCATTACAGCAGGGCCACAAGGTGTTAAATCTGCCTTAAGGCAGCAGCTGAGGATTGTTCAACTGGCATAAGGCTACCATGCCAGCCCCTCCTGGCCCACCCAGCGCAAAGAAAGTTGAAGAGTGAGGATGAGGAGATAAGGCCAGAATGCAATGTGCTCCAGGGATCCTGGGGATGGAGCAACCACTGGGGACCATAATCCACCAGCACAAGTTAGAGCAAATTAACCACATAGAAGATTACCTTGCTGTATTTTTTTGCCTCTCCAAAAGTTCAAGATAAAAATTCTGCTCTGAAGTTCCACTACCAGTTTGTGCAATAACAGCCATTTTCCCCCAGAATACAAGATTAAACAATTCTATAAAAATAGTGTAGGGGAGAACATAGTTCTCTTGATATCCATCCCATAAGGAAGTCTACAATTGCCTTCCTTTCCCTACATAGAGTAATTCTAATGCACAACACCAGAAAGCACGAGTTTACCTTTCCTATTCTATTAGCAGCCTTCAGGATCAGGAAGGGTGTGGGAGGAGAAACAGCAAGATGAAATTAAGCCATTTTAGCTTCTCAAAACCCCTGCATGTAGGAAGCACTGTTCTGATGCGTCTAGGATCTACCCCAATGTGTTACAGTTTTTAGCCTAAGCAAAATCAAGCAGCAATTAAAGTTATGCTGTATTACCTAAATCTAACTATAAAAAGGAGTTCGATTTAAAAAAAAAAAAAAACAGAAGGGATAGTGGCAGCAGTTGAGGGACACAGGTGGAAAAAAAGATAAAATGAGTATATCCAAGTAATATTAAAAAAACTAAGAGAGCAATTTTGATTTGCACTCAGAAGTGGATAGGAAGCCAGTAAAAAGGAAATATGCTCCTGTTTCCTAGAGCAAGACAGCATCATTCTGAACACCTTGAAGTTTACAGAGCATGGAGATTAGGAAGAGCATAAAAGAGGAAACTGCAGTAGTTAATACTGTATCAAAAGATGGATAAAGCAAGCCCATAGTTTCACAAATAGGGGATGTTTTACATTACAAAAGTTCTTGTGTGTTCTAAAAATATTGCTGTTAAATTATAACAGAAGTCTCAGCTTTAGAAATACTTCTGTTCTCCATACCAGTTTATAAATATTTAGTAATTATGTAAAAAATATTGTAATATTAGCTGTCCACAAGGATAAACAAAAGTGAAAAGAGCTTTCATTTGAGCATACATTACCTTCTGTCTCTGCATCATGTTGAGCAAGTCTCCAAAGGGCGATTCTTCAGGATTATCAAAGGCAAGCAATGCCAGCGTGCGCTCCATTTCTGTCAAGCATTCTCTGCTCTCCTCTCCTTGTTCTGCCAATTGAGTCTGAGCAAATTCCAGGGCTGCCTCTGTCTCACGCTGCCGAATCAGTTCAATCAAATGCTGCTGCTATATACGTGAGGAACAAAGCAAGATTAGTCAGTAGAGGTGTAAGTGATGTTTAATGTGTTAGACTCTAGGTATTCCATTTCTTCTCCTACATATTAAGTAGCAAAGCCGTACTAAATCAGTATTTTGTCAGTACTAAAATTCAAAAATACATTCTTGTTAGACTAATAGTAGTACAGTTAATCCTATTTTTCAATTGATTTTGGAGCCATTTAAAACCTGGAAGATAGGTTTTTAAGTAGTGGTTCTCAAACTTTTGTACTGGTGACCCCTTTCACATACCAAGCCTTTGAGTGCAATCCCCCTTATAAATTAAAAACACCTTTTAATATGTTTAACACCATTTTAAATGCTGGAGGCAAAGCGGGGTTTGGGGTGGAGGCTGTCAGCTCACGACCCCCCATGTAATAACTTCGTGACCCCCTGAGGGGTCCTGACCCCCAGTTTGAGAACCCCTGTTTTAAAGAAACTTTATAACTGCTGCTAGAAGACATGACTAACCATCAGCAATTTGGGAGTTTATAAATCATAGGTAAGATGAATATGGTTATGTCATATATATTAAAAAATACAAACTAAAAATACTCTTTAAAATGCTACTGCATTCCATGCCATAAAGTAAGAAGTAGACAGTTAAAATCACATCACACACCACATTAGTGAATGCCTGCAATTACATCTTTTCTTCAGTCTCCAAACAATTCTAGATACAAAACAAACTAATCACTGGGTCTTACCTGCAAATGAAAGTAAAGGTATCGGTTTGTATCTAACAATTCTGGATGGAGACTATTAATCAATGCAATTGCTTCTTGAATCTGTCCTTTCAGTATCATTTCTCGAATTTTTATTCTTTCATCCAGAGTCTCTAGATCAACACTGGGCTCAATTCCAGACTCCATCCGAAACTTCTCTGCTGCCTCTTTAAAACCCTCTGAAATATAAACACATTTCATCTCTGAATTCTATTTAATAAGCTATATACAATAGTACAGATTTATCAAACCTGTATACTTCCAATTGACTTATATGGATCTGAAACATAGCAGCCTGGAGGCATTTCATATATGTTGCTAACAGGAACTACTGGGCATAAGATGATTTTATTTTCTCATTAATAGGGATGTATTATTGAGTACTGGCCTGGAGAGGACTGAATTCATCATCAGTCACCACCAGCAGCACTTTTTGGTCACACAGTTGGCCTCGAAAATAAAGTCCCTGCACATCGAGCCCTGAAAATCAGATTTGAGATCAGGAGGGGACACTGCATGGCTATACACTGGCTGGGCTGCACCAGATCAGTAATAACCATGCAGAGCTTTTAGACACCTTGAGTAAAGCCACCATGTGGCTATTGACATTCCATGCTATGGACCCTGGCTGTCTAAACATGTTGTTGTTTTCTGAATTTCTATTTAATAAACCAAGTTAAGAGGATATACTAAGATGTCCACGCAATCCTATTTGGAATCTTTTCAACGAAGCAGGCATTTTTGTAAATACACCTCTACCCCGATATAACGCTGTCCTCGGGAGCCCAAAAAAATCTTACCGTGTTATAGGTGAAACCACGTTATATCGAACTTGCTTTGATCCCCCAGAGTGCGCAGCCCCGCCCCCCTGGAGCGCTGCTTTACCGCGTTATATCCGAATTCGAGTTATATCGGGTCGCGTTATATCGAGGTAGAGGTGTACAAGATCATGATTGATAATATATGAACTTACAGGTTTCTCCGAAAGGCTGATTTAAATAAGTTGCACAATTCTAGAAAAACTTCACATTTAATTCTCTCTAAATTCATCAAGTTCCTATCCCTTCTATAAAAGTCTATATTTAACTGCATGCAAAGAGAAAAAAGGTACAAAACAAAATTTTACTAGGAAGGATTCAAGTTTAGCACTGACCCCATGATTGGAACTCTGTTGTCTGGTATATTTGGGCATGGTTATTCTTTTGCAGGAAAGACCATAGCAAAAAATTACATTCATCTGGTGTATAAATAGTTTTACCCATTTTATAATTAGCATAAACATGAGCGAGTCTGAACTCCCGTCTGCATACCACATGAAGGCTCTTTTCATCAGAAAAAGAGTCACAGAACTGAACAGACACTCTACTTTCATACATATACACAAACAATTTATGACATGGTCACTCTAGTGCATCTCCCATTGCTCAGGTTCCAGCTGCACATGGACACAAACGGGGTGCATGCTTGATGAATATGAACATCTCCACTATGGTGCACTTGGCCATGAAAATTAATGTATATCGCCAAAGAACAATTTTTGAGGGGTTTCTGGTATCTCTTAAGTTGCAGTTTCTGGATGCCTAGCACATTAAATATTCTGGTCTTCCTGAGGTGTTTGAGGACACTATGTCCTCATAATTAGTCTGATCTTTCAACCAAATTAGCTGAAGTTGGTTTCTGATAATTTCTCCTGCTCTGTGATGAAAAAAAGAGCGGACACAGCTTGTTCAATGCTGTCCAGATTACATTAGTAGAAGCCATCACACATTCCCAATTTAAGGAAAATAGTATAATAAAAGATGTGATATTAAGCTCTGTGCAATTTTGGGTAACAGTGTTCCAAACCAGAAATGCCATAAGGGAAATATATTTTTAGCAGAAAAGCTAAGATTAAAACAGACAGGAGATATATATTGGGTAAAACCTGTAGAGGCTATATAATCAAAGTCAACAAAGTTTGGTTCTCTAATGTTTTACTTAGCAAAAATAATGTGTTGCTAACAGAGTGTGGGTGATACACTACAAAGGCAGTACTGAATTTGTTTTTCCTTTACCCAATTTATAACTATTTTTATTAAATAATTATTAACTATATTTTCTGTGAATTCTAGAAAAAAATATTTTCTAGAAATCACAGAAAATACAGGCAATAGTGATATCTATTAGTATCAAACATTTAATAGCTCATTCTAGTAAGAATGAATTTTATTGATTAAAATAAATGGCAGATGATCTAAAAAGAGACCAACCTACTAAATGTAATACTAGCATCCATTGCTCACTGTTACCTGTAACAAGATAGTTCATGATCAGGCGATTCATATCAGCTCTTTGGATGTGCAAGTTATTGAGTTTTTCCATCCATTCATCTTTTGTGATTTCATCAGGTTTTTCTGCATAACTCATTCTGGATTTTCACTATAAGGAATGAAAAGTATTTTACTTGGCACAAATACCAGCAGGTGAAAGAAAAGTTAAGTCTAGCTTGCCTACAAGAACTGTGGGACCAGCTCAGTTATTAATACCTTCTTTGCTGGTTCAATAAAAATTGTTGGCTAAACAAAAAGTTATTGAATGGAGAACTGAACTCTTTTTTTGAGATCAGCCACTGTAACAGAAACCGACCCACATACATCACCACACAGCCCTGCCCCCACACATACACCCCAAGCCCAGCACACGGCCCCCCACCCCATATACATACAACAGACGCCACCATACACACGCTCAGCTCCATACACATACCATGCACCGAATCAGCCTCTCCGAGGGGGCGCACAGCCCGTCTCTCACACAGGCTGGCCGGGACTTATCCCCCACCCCTCACGAGGGGCCGTGAGCCGGGAGGGGTTTCGGGGGGGCCCGGCTCGGTGCAGGGCTTTACGGTACCACCTCCAAGACGCTGAAGGCTTTTTCGGCCCTGCCAAGCGCGCGCTCCTCAGCTGCTCCCCCAGCCCCGATGCTCCCGTGGGGACGGGCCCGGCATGCTGGGCTCTGCGAGGACTAGAGCCGCTTCTTCCGCCACCTAACACCCCGGGGCCCCGAAACCCCTCCTCAGCCTCTGCCCTGGCCGGGCTCTAGCCCCCCTTGCCGGGCCCGGCGCACCGCGCCTGCCGCCCCCCGAGCGAGGGCCCCAGGCGAGGAAAAGGCCCACAGGCGCCATCTTACCGAACGAGCCACTGTTGCCGGCCCCGGTGCGCGGACCCAAACCCCCCTCCGCCTCCTCGCTCAGCCGGGACTCTGCGCGCAACTCTCGTCTCGCGAGAACTGGCCTCCCAGCCAATCACCGGCCGGAGCTGGCGAGCGGCACGCACCATAGAGATGGGGGAAGAGGAAACCCAGAAAAGACCTAGAGGGGAAAGCACCATAGAGATTACGGAAGACCTGGTCGGCGAAGTACCATAGAGACTGCGGGAGGGAGGCCTCGGCTCTGCTAACCAGCCTGGAAGCGGTGGAGAAAATTAGCATGGACGTGCGGCAGGCCGCGTCCCCTCTCTCTTCCCTCCCCTGAGCCCTGCCCAGGCCCCCGGTGCGGTAGAGGCAAGGCCGGCGCTATAGTGCGCGCTCAGGGCTCCCCAGCCACTGGTCTGTCTGACAGGCTCTGTAGGATCAGGTCCCTCACACAGGCCTGTGATTAGGCCCATGAAAGTCGGTGGGATGAATATGAATCCCAGGCACAGCGTTGAGCATGAAGGTCTTGGGGTCAAATCTGAACGCAGATTAAGCCGGGTTGTGCAGGGATTATTATTGGGATGCCCTGACATCACCATTGCACGCCACGGCCCTCTGGACCCGTAGGGATTATGCTGCATGTGTTTCGCGTTGGCCTTCCTTGTCTACACTACACACAAACACTATTGTTTTAACCATGCTGGTACATTTCAAGTAAGACAAGTCCCATAATGTGGATGCAGTTATACTGGTATAAATGTGCAGATGCACCTTTATGCTGTGTAACTGTCCGGATGAGGGGTTGTACCCATTTAACTATTTCAGTTATTAAATATAATTTAAAAAAATCAGTCCCTAGCAGAAATAGGTATATCAGTATAAAAAAAAAAGCCTAAATTTTCAGAACAACGTACAGCAGGGTCCTCCAGGAAAACTGGTAATTTCACTTTTCCCCCAATCCCCATGCAAAGCAGGTATTTGAGGTTGCATTTACCCATTTTGCACACTTTTTTTTTTCTTCTTTTGCAGTTGCACCTGCAAAGCATAACCCCAACATTCAGTCAAATTGTCATAGCATAGTACAGCCGCTATTTAATCATTTTAAATTTGAGTTATTTCTATAAAAAAAAAGTACTGAATGTTTATAATCAATACAGATTTTTGAACAAGGAGCTACTATATATATATATATATATATATATATATATATTAATTGTCACAAGCACTTCAAAGTTACTGTTGAAGAGCACTAATAAATACAACCAGTGTGAGATACAAATAAAAAATAACATAAACCCTGAGTCTGTAACTTCAGATAGAGTGCAACACACATTAACCCTCTATACTTGTCCCTAATCACCTTATTCTTATCTTCCATGGTCCTTTCTGAAGGCATGATCTAAAGTCAATTTAATTCAATGGAAAGATTCCTATTTACTTTAGTGGGCTTTGCTTCAGGCTTTTGGAATTAATCAGGAATAATGTAATGTGTAAACGAGCCCTTAAAATGGAAACCCAGAAAGTTTCTGGCTCCCAACCAGTAAGTACATTTTGAGCATAGGTCTCTATTTCCTATTCCTCTTTTGCTAATAAGATTGAAGAACATCTTTTGTCCAAACACCCCCCCAACCCTTCAAATTATCTGACTTTGCCAACTCCTCCCTAATAGGTGGAGTTTATCTGGAGACTTCTATATAGGTGGAGAGGATGGGGAGGTCCAATCCCTATGACCACTTCCTGATTCTACTATACAGAGAACCACACCTCAAACACAGGGAAAGGAGAGAAGGTTGTAGCACAGTGTAACTGATACCACAGCTGCAACTACAGGTAAAAGGAACAAGAGTCACAAAAGCAGCAGGGAAAATGAAAATTTCTTGATTAAAAAAAACAAGGAAAAGTTTGACCAGGTGTGTGCAGTGCACCTGTCTACAGTATTGGTTCCTGGTTTCTTCAGTTTCAGGCAAACAACAAATATGTTATTAATTTTCCCTTCATTGACTTACGTTCGCCAATATAAAGGGAAATTGAGACAAAAGTAGGTTCTGGACTACAGCTATTGCTTTCAGTGACACACTGCTGCTCCACCACACTATTTTGGGTGTGAAAATATAGAATGACGTAAAATGATTATATAAATAATAGTTTGGGGGCACTAGTAATACACATGTTCAGAATGAATATAATTTTGGTACTGCCTAAAAGTTTCCTGTAGAGTTTAAGCTTTCATGGCGGGGAGGAGTTTCTAGTCATTTTTGTTGCAAAGGAAATGTATTGAATGTTACCTGAACAAGTATATTTTCAATGAGTTTGCAAACAAAGAATACTTCTGAGAGGTGTTAATTTTCCTATTTGTTTTAATGACCTATATTAACTCTCACTTTCTTGGTAGAAATATCTAACTATTGTATATAAGTTTTAAAGTAAGTTTTAAAGATGCAAATAATTTATGTCTGTATTAGTCTAGATTTGTTTTGTCTGCATTGTCAGCCCTTCTTCCCTGCTAACATCATAGTTTATGAAGAAAATCCTGGATATTCTGGAGGATCAGTGTCTGATTATAGTGACTCAAACTTTATCCTAGTTTCAATGTATTATAAATACATTATTGGCTGGCCAACCAACTAACTCATTCTCCTCTCTCTACCTTATACCAGGTGGAGTAAGTGTTGGATCATCCACTATGTAATGCCTGCTGGTCTGTCCAATTAACTGTGTGCACAGTGGGGCACTCAGACTCCTAGTACTGTATGATCTGGAGCGCTAGGATTTAGAAGCACCAAGTCATATTGTACACAGGCTTCAAATGTGATGTGGGAAACAGGCCCTTAAGTCCTTCATTAAGGTAGGTGCTCTCAATAGAGGAAGAAAGGAGTCTGGAAGTAATGAAGCTGTGAGGGAAGAGTGTCTGGAAAGCAAATGGGAAAATTTCCCCACTGAATTTCTTTCTCCCCTCCCCAGATGCTAAGCCCCTTCCACTCCTTAGGCCAAGTACCCCAGTGATGAACCCCTCATGTTTCCCCCACCCTACCTGCCAAAACTTTGCTGAGCTGTGTAGGAGAAGTTGCAGCCTCTTAAAATGCCCTTCTGTGGCTTGAGGGCTGGATGAGATTGCTTAGAAACAAGCAGTCTTTAATGGTTATTATTTCAGAGTGACAATATGCTCCCAGCCTGGAAAGCAAGAGACTGGACCAAATAATAGTAGTGACATCTTCCACGTGCCAGTGTCCTGCAGAAACTAGAGAACAGCAAGGCCTGTTATTAATCTTTATTATTTTTTAATTTATATTTGAATTCCCCCCCCCAAATAAGGGAAGAACAAAACAAACAAAAAAAGAAAAGTAAATGAATGGAAACGGAGGAGAAAGAAAGAAAGAGGGGCAGAGAGAGGAATGGAGGAATGATGTATCCGTTTTTGTTCACTAGGAATTAATCCAAGATTTATAAAAAGTCAGGCCAAATCTTTTCAAAATGTTTGAGGTGCCTCTTCTCAGAAATGTTACCAGGTCTTTAGCAGCCGGGTCAGCCAACTCGCTGTGCCAAGCTTCTATCTCTGGAGGCACTTTTCCATCTCAGCAGCATGACTTGTTTTGGCTACAACTAAGCACTGCTCTAGAGAACCAAGCTTTTTGTGAGTGGGAGAGTTTCCAACATGATGGGATATATCCCAAAATACATTTCTGGGAAATCTTTTATTAACTACAACTTTGTAAGGACTTTAAAAAGTAGGATAAAAGGGACTTCTACACTAGTTACAAAATGTTAGGCTCATACAGGATGGCTTGGGAGAATTGTATACTTTTTTTGTAAATTTGGTGCAGCAGCTGCAGTTAATTTTTAACTTTATTAATAATTTTTGAAAAATCTCCTTGGGTATTACAATGGTGTCTGGTATTAAAAAGGTGTAACAGAATCCAGTAGAGCCAAAAACAAATTGAGAAATCTCTTCAGAAATCCGCCAGAATTTGGCTAAAATCCCAGTGAAAGACCAAACAGAGGGAAAATTCTGCATAGATTTTTCCAAAATTCCCTGTTGGTTGTGAACCCTCCACAAAACATTTTGCTTTGCTTACATGAAAAGTATTAAAATGAGTGTTAAGTATTTTGTATCTGTGTGAATCTAGAGCTCAAGAAAGGTGGTGAATCAACAGCCTTGGAGAATCTAGTGCTGCAGAGACATGCCCGCGTGACAGCCCATCATCTAGTGTTTGTGAGAGGTGCTGGATTGATTGCTTCTGGAAACAGAGAAGGCCTTTATCCGTAGAACAGGTATAGCATGAGCAGAAGCAGCAGCAATGCAAGTTTCCCATATTTAAGGTGTCTGGATTATCAAAATGAAGAAAGGCACCATCTGTCACTCCCCACTCCAGGGGAAGCTCATTCACGATTTATACTCCCTACCTTTGCCTCTTGGGGTAATGCCATCTTCAGACTCTTTCTGGTTGCTGAAAATGGCTTTGCAGAGTCTGCTATAGTGCCCCTAGCGGAGAGGAGGAGTGTGCTGAGGTACAGAGTGTAAAACAATTATCCAACTCTAAGGCTCCAATTTTTAAGGGCCATTTTAAAATGAGACTGTCTTGAAAAAACGTATATGTTGTAGCCGTGTCAATCCCAGGATATTAGAGAGACAAGGTGGGTAAGATAATATCTTTTATTGGACCAACTTCTGTTGGTGAGAGAGACAAGCTTTCAAGAGCTCTTCTTCAGTCCTGTCTCTTGGAAAAAAATGAGTCATCTGATCCCTTTACCATTTCCCTACAAATGCACCTGAACCCAGATTTGAAGGTACCATCTCTAGGGGGATGAGAAGACAGTGAAATTTCCATGCCTGTTGTTAGTAGTAGTATTAGTAGTATAGCAGCGCACCTAGATGCCAACATCTCATTGTGCTAAACCTTGCACAAAAATAATGAAGAGATGGCTCCTGCTCCCAAGAGTTTACAAGCTAACAGGTGGATACAACAAACAAAGGAGCACAAGGAAGAAATGAGACAATACTGATCATCATAAGCAATGGTCACAATACACCAACTGCCTAACAATTGTTGTTTTTTGTAGGCATCACAGCAGAGAAGAGTTTTAAGGAGGGATATGAAGGAAGACAATGTGGTGGTTTTGTGGATATTTATAGGAAGCTCCTCCAGTGCATAAGGGGCAGGATAGGAGAAAGCATGAAGGTGTCTGTTGGAATGTTTTTTAAATTGCCAGTCAGTCTTTAAGTCTCTTTGCTAGGACTTCTAATTAATTAATTAATTAATTCAGACAAATTGTGGTGGTATTTTTTATCACATGAATCTGGGACTGAACAGAGACCAAACTCATTTCATGCAGACCACCAAACAAACAACTGTCAAATGGTTACTTTTGATCACTACCAATCTGGTCTGGAATCACACTGCAACCTAGAAGAGGTCAGAGGCTCCATGTTCTGTTATCCAGTCTCCTGAGCTAGCCAGCCTACCATGATTTTCAGTTGTGCGGGCAAGCTGATACTAGTGCTGTGTGAAACTCGGCAGTTTGATTTGGTAGGAGTTTGGGGGAACCCTTTTCTTTGGTCATGGACTTGCATTCTATAACTTCTAGGTAAGAAGAAATTAAGTTGAAGTCCTGCTCCCATCCAAAATACTCAACCGGCTAAGTCAGCCTAAGTTCATTCATAGAATCATAGGACTGGAAGGGACCTTGAGAGGTCATCTAGTCCAGTCCCCTGCATAATCAGCTTGGGCTTGCTCAAAAGGTTTGTGAGCCTCTACAAACCTGGACTAGTTTAGCGTTCGTGACAAAATAGAAAAGCAAGCGTTTTTGTGTAGTTTCATAATGAATGTTCTGTGCAACTCTAGCTTACACATAGTTAAATGCCAAAAATTAAAAACAATTTCTCTCATGAAGAAAGATCCTTTAGAACTTGACTACTGAAAAGGAAATTAGTTTGTTTGCTGAGGGATGGTACAGCAGTGGAAAAGGGAATTTCTGAGATGCAAATTGAGCAGTTCTGAAATACCGATGAGATGATAGATGATTTCTAATAGGGTAGAAGAAACCTCTTGTTTGGACAACATATCTTGATAATACAGTATTGGAGATGCATCTCCAGTAAATATGGTGGAGGCAACTGATAAGAGAAACTAGCTGGGCCAAATGTAGTGGTGGTGCAAGCATGGAATCCTCTAAGGCAAAAGGAGATATAAAGCATGAGGTATATTTATGCCCAATATGTAAATCTAACTTGCATCAGTTTAGCATTCAGGGGATGCAAAATTAATAACTTAATACCTGGAGGGAACAATGGAGGGTGCATATAATAGAAAATACAACTGCAAGAACCTGTGTGGAAGGTAGTGTGTGGTGCATGCTTTTTTACACTTGTTTGTTAGTTACTTTCCTGGAACACACTCACATTTTACTTCCTTGATGTGTAAATTACTTGTTTTATCTATCCGAGAAATGCCACGATGCTAGCGTTTTCACTACATTCCCTATTATTCTAGAGATTATATCAGAGCTGAATTTGGTCTGTTAAAACTTTGAAATATTTTTTTCAAATAGGTCAAGGTATTCAGTTTATTGGAGCTCTAGTTGCAGAACAAAATTAAGGTGGTGGTGTCTACTTTTAATAATAATCATGTTTTGTATTTTTGTAGCACCTTTCATCAAGGGATCTCTGTGCTTTACAACCAATAATGAATTAAGCCTCACTACGTCTTTACGAGTGAGGTAAGTATTACTACCCTCCTTTTATGGTTGAAGAAAAAGAGGCAAAGAGGCTGACTTAGCTAATGTCACAAAAGGAAGTTAATAGCACTGGGAATTAGAACCCAGATTATCTAACATCACATCCAATTCAGGTCTTTTTCCACTATACGCAATCATTTTTTATATATTCAGCTTCAAAATATAAATTTATCAGAAATGAATAGTTTTACAGCATTAGTACTAAGCACATTTTTAATTTTACTATATTTTCTGATTATGTTCTTAGTCCTTATATTGCAAGAAGCTCCAGTGAAATCAATTAAATGAATGGGGCTCTGTGCAAGTGCAAAGGTCCACTCCCAAAAGCAGTTTAGAGGATCACGGTTTTATAGAAAACAACTGCAAAAAATAGCACCTGTCTGGTTCTGTAATACATGATATATTTACATGTGACAAAGTACTTTTTTGTAGAACAATGGTCCTTGAATGTCTATCAAACTTTCGAGTCATTGACACCAGGTCTTTGCCCCCCCCCCCCCCCCCGACAAATCCCAACTAGTTTGGTTTTGCAAACTCTATGATAATGGATAGAGTTTATCAATATTTAAGGTATTTTAAAAAAAACCTCAATAGTAAATTATTTAAAAACAAAATGGAGTTTATTAGGCATCTTCAGTTACAGTAGTGATTAAGTGATACTTCAAATGCAATTACAGGTACAACAGAATGGAAAGGAGATAACTGTAAGAAAGATTAACATTGTCATTGAATAAACAGATATGAAAAATGTTGTTTGTGTGGGCAGCTGGGTCTCAGAGAATGCTGCTTCCTGATTTCTTTGCAATTTTAATCATCCAACCAAATACAATAAATTGAGGATTTGCTTTTGAGGGAGGAGAGAATGGGGCTGGTCTTGGGTTTGTTGTTTCCAGGCAGATGCAGCTTCTCTGCCCTATTAAGTGTAAAATCACCATGACAAAGCTATGTTAACTCCCCAGGATAAGTCACTGTAAAGTATTTAGTACTGCTATAGTGCCTTTCAGCCTAGGATCTCAAAGCACCTTGCCAATTATGAACTAAACTTCTTTAACTCCTGTGAGGTAAGAATTATCCCCTTTTTTACTGCTGGGAAAACTGAGGCACAGAGAGGTTAATTTGTGCAAAGTCACCAAGGAAGGCGGTGGAAGAGCCAAGAAGAGAACCCAGGAGTTCTCCCTCTACTGCATCAAAATAGTGCATGTACCAAAGGGGCGGTGCCAGCTGCTGTTTGCACTTCCGTAGGAAGAGTGGGGTTCCCCTAGCAGCCCCCTGTGGATACCTCTTACTTCAGAGGTTATTGCCTTGGCTGTCCCCCGTACGAAACTGGCTGTCTCGGCCGCTTGGCAGCAGAGCCCCTGCCCTGCCCCCTTGGAGCTCTGCTGCTCCCCCTTTGCCCGGCGCCCGCCCCTGCATGGAGCTACCCACGTGATGGCATGGCAGCGCTCTCCCCTGGCCCCGAGAGCGCCCCCCCCCCGAGGCTGCGCAGGCGTCCTCGCGCTCTATGTTTTCCGAACGGTAGCTGCCCGCAGCGCCCCAGAAGTCCTCACGGGAGCAGTGTGTGGAACAGAGAGGGGAGCGCCGACCGGTTGACTCTCTGGACCACGCCTCGCCGCCATGTCAGTCTCTATGGTAGCTGGGGAGGAGTGGTGCCCCGCGCCCAGCGCTGAGGAGCTGCTGCGAGGAGGAAATGGCGGCTCGGCTCGGCTGAGACCCCCGGTGCCGGCGAGATCTGTCCCCTCCTCCCGACGGTGAGTGAGAGAGGCGGCCTGAGGTGAATCCGGGACACCAGGGTACACCGCCCGCACTGAGGCGGGGGGTGCGGAGAAGGGGTGGTCGCCGCCTACGGCCTAGGGGCGCTGGGCCTGACTAGAAAATGGAGGAGGGCAGGCCCGGCCAGGCGGCTTCAGGGCCCCCGGAGGGTCAACGAGCCCTGTTTTCGGGGGTAGGGTCGGCCCGACCCGGTTCTGCGGGCAAGTCGGCGGCCTGGCGCGGTACCAGAGGAGGCCGGCCGCTCGATGCAGGGCCCCTGAGGGAAGTGAAAGGAGCCTCCCTGTAAGCGGTGAGGGCTGTCGGGCCGCAGCGGAGGGACGTCGCCCTCGCCGGGCGGAGCAGAGTATCGGAGGCGGGTTTCTCCACTGTGGAGACGAGGTGACCGTTGAGATACAAGATAATCGACATCATAATCGAGCTGATGTCAGACCACTTCTCTGTGATGTCACGATCCGTCTCCCCTTTCTGCCCTACTGTTTCCCCCCGTCCCCGCATAGCGGATGAGAGGGGCTCGGGTGGTGTGATGGTTGTGGGGGACACCCGGAGGTGGGAGGTCATTTGATGGGAGTAATGAAATGTGGGGAGACAGTCATCCTGATGTGGGGGTCATTTGGTGGGTGGGAATGAAATTCAAACAAGCTGGGGTGCTTTGTTTTTTTCTTCCCTGGGGGAGTTAGAAGTAAATTCAATCTGTATTGGTGAGTTATATAGAAGAGGTGAATTTCACCTTGTTTTGGTGATTTAGTCTTAAGGTAGGAGCCAAGGAATTGAAACTCTTTTGGCTTCCTATAAAGTATTCAGTAACTTCCCAGCCTCTACATTTTTCCTTTCTCCAGTTCTAATGGTGCCAGGTGCCATCTTTTGGATGTGATTACCTGGCACCGTTAAGGATCATGTGCTACTTTTTGCAAGAATTTCCTTCCTAAATTGCCCCTGTAGATTCAATCCAATTAAAAAATAGCTAGAATAGATTTCATGCTTCACCCCAGAGTTTGCTGCATTTCAGTGATAGGTGAAGTAATTCTTTTTCTGTAGTTTGTCAGTTTGAACTTGTGAAATGCTTTGTGATCCTTTTTGAGATGAAAATTGCCATATAAATTATGAAACAATATTTTAATTAATTTTTTCCTGTAGTTTACATGATCACTTTTAAAACATAGTATGACACCTTGTTTACTTTGCTGTGTGGGTCTGGGATTTCCATCTAGGAATTTCAGGAAAAAAAATGACCTATTTTATGTATCACATAAGGGTTTTATGTAATCCATAATTCTTCAGGGTTGTATTTTTCTTGATGGATAAACCTATCTTTTGTTTTTTCTCAGAAACCGGTATTTTTTAAATATTTAAACTTACACAATCCTATTTAATTTATTGTTCATTTATAGGGCCCTACCAAATTCATGGTCATGAAAAATGCATCACGCACCGTGAAATCTGGGATTCCCCCGTGAAATCTGGTCTTTTGTCTGTTTTTACCCTATACTATACAGAGCTGGGTGGCCGGAGAGTGGCAGCTGCTGACTGAGGGCCCAGCTCTGAGGCAGCAACGCAGAAGAAGGGGTGGAAATACCATACCATGCCATCCTTACTTCTGCGCTGCTGCTGGTGGTGGCGCTGCCTTCAGAGATGGGCTCCCGGCCAGCAGCTGCCACTCTCCAGCTGCCCAGCTCTGATGGCAGCGCCGCCACCAGCAGCAGCGCACAACGTCCCCTACAATAACATTGTGGACCTCCCCCCCCACAACTCCTTTTTGGGTCAGGACCCCTACAGTTACACCACCGTGAAATTTCAGATTTAAATGAAATCCTGAAATTTACGATTTTTAAAATCTTCTGACCATGAAATTGACCAAAATGGACCTGAATTTGGTAGGACCCTATTCATTTAGCAGTTGGTCATCAGATGACCTTTTTATTTTTTTTTAAAAGAATGTTCTCATTGTTGCTTATTTCAGTGACAGGTGGTAATGTAAATTAATTTAGTATCTAAGTATGTTTTTAGTTTCTAGCAATTTAATTAACCATACAACCAATTCAATTGTTGGTTGAGGAAAAATAAATGAAATTCAGCTGAAAATGTGAAGTCTTATTTTATTAATTTAAAATTTCACAGTTGCAGGAAATGATGGGGGTGGTGGTCAGACCGTCATTTAATGACAGTAGATATTGAGATTCAAAAAGTTTAAGCTTTATAACATTAAAACACAAATTGTCAACATCACAAGTCAAAATATGCAAAGTAAATATCTTTAAATCAAACTCTAATAGGTTCTCAAGCACCATTTTTCATTGATAATAACTTTTTTTTAGCATATGAAAGACTGGAAATGGATAGTTGGCCTTTGGCTCTTTCCATAAGAACAAATGTAGTAGTATCTTCCATGCACAAATTACCTTTTCAGAGTTAGCTGTTAGGGGGTTTCAGAAACAGACTGCACTGAAAGGTGCTTAGATCCAATCTAGAGGAAGACCAAAGGATTATGTTAGCCTTCAGCCTTCTTTGAAGCTGTGTGACTTCAGTCATTTGTGACACAATCCTGCACCTTGAAGTGAATGGGATATTTGCTGTTGATTTCTGTTAGAGCAGGATTAGTGTTTTGAATCATTTAAAATAATGTTTAAGGTTTTGAGATACAGTGAGACACTCAACCCTTAAGTATTGTGTCTAGTTAAACAAACTTGTTTTGGACTGTGCAGTTTAAATATTTCAGAATGTATACAATGAGCTATAGGTTTTTAAGGTGTTCAGTTAATATGCAAGGTGCATTGACTAGACTAATACAATTAATAATTACTTCACACAGTGTTTTTAATCTTCAAAGTATTTTACAGACAGTTTAGCTGTAATTGTGTGTTGTATTAGCAGTGTTGTATTTTTTTGTTAAAAAAAGTAAAGCAAGTAGGACTAACTGATTTCAGAATATTACATAAAACTCTGAATTCCTAACACCCAACTTTAATTAAATTACCAGGAGATAATGAGAGAGACTTAGCGAGAAAAAAAGTTAGTCGTTTTCAGAAAGTAAATTATATTTGGCTCTTCAGTCAAAAAGCAGTCTCTGTTTTTTTATGGTTGTAAAACTGGATTCTGAACTTGTACTAACTCTCCAGTTCAGCCATGAACTTCAGCTAGGCTAGGTAGATGACTTCCCATTCTTACTTTGGTGCATTCTCACCCCCTTCTCCCCAGTTTTTTCCAGTTGAGCATTATAAGCTATTAGCCCAGCTTCTGCATTTCTCTTATTTTTGGACTTGCCTTCCTTTTGGTTGTCACTACTAGACTTTTTCCCCCCCTTCAAGTTTCCAGTTGGTGCAACCAGATAGATCACTGGTGGCCTTTCTTAACTAAGGGTATGTCTGCACTAGAGACCTTACAGCAGCACAGCTGTACCGTTGCAGCAGCATTGCTGTAAGATCTCTCGCGTAGCCGCTCTATGCCCCCAACGAGTGGTAGTAGCTATGTTGGCGGAAGAAGCTCTCCCACCGACTTAGCGTTGTGCACACTACCACTTATGCCAGCAAAACTTATTTCGCTCAGAGGGGTGTTTTTTCACTCCCCTGAGCAACGTAAGTTTTGCTGACATTAGTAGTAGTGTAGATATGGCCTGTGGCTAGGTCTACACTACAGCCTATGTCAGCAAAACTTTTGTTGCTTAGGGGGTGTGAATATTTCACCCCCCTGCATGACATAAATTACACTGACATAAGCATTCGTGTGCACAGCTCTATGTCGGCAGGAGAGCTTCTCCTGCTGACACAGCTTATGCCACTTATGGAGGTGGAATGGCGACTCAGCTTATGCCACTGGTGGAGGTGGTTTTTTAATGCTGATAGGAGAGCTCTCTCCCGTTGACGTAAAGTGTCTTCACCACACACGCTGCAGCGGTGGAGTGCATGTACATATAGACAGGGCCTAATACTCGCACTGTTGCTAGGACTGCTGGTAGTAGCAATGGTGGGAAAATTTAAAGAAAGGAATTTAGTGTAGACAAGGCCTGTTACTCTCCCTTATTTAAGAATATCTGGGTACTCCCTTATTTAAGAATATCACACTACTTGAGTGTGCTTTGGAGAGCCTCTACTCTCACAAGTAGAGGCTGTAGTCTAGTACCAACTATGGCATGAGGGGTACATATTTTACCTATCCAGGAACTTATGTGAACCCAGTTTCTGTAGTACCTGAATGCTTCACAAACATTAATGACTGTATCCTCATAATACCATTATGAAATAGGGAAGTAGTATCCTCATTTTACAAATAGTGAACTGTCCAATGCCACCCAGTAACACTGTGACAAAGGCAGGAATTGAATCCAGAAATATAGCCAATATTCTGAGAGAGACAGATTTTGTTTGTGTACAAGTTATTTCACTCAATTGTGACTCCTAGCAGAGAGGTTAGTTTTTTGTTGTGTTCAAATATTTCACTGTTTTCACTATTATATTATTTTTAAATAGCTAAGCACAGTGTGATGAGTTAAGAATGAAGTTGATAACTTTCATTTCAAACTTCCCTATTTTAGATAGTTTGTTACGAATACTACATTAATGCAGCTTTTTGTATTTAAATGGTAACATAAAGGTTTTAAAATCAGCGTTATTTACATGCAAAACTTTGATGGCAACGGTATAATTCATATTAGTCTAAGAGATTCCTGTAGAGCCAAGTATAATTTTATTAAGACAGGAGCAAACTAAGTAAGATGTTCCACTTTAGAAACCATTGTAGTAGTGGGTGAAATCCTGGCCCCATTGAAGCCAATGGCCAAACTTCCATTGACTGTAATGGGGCCAAGATTTTCCCTTGTCTGTCTGTATATTTCATTATAAGATCAGAATAGCATCTCACACTATAGTGATACTGTGCTGTGGAGGTGTTTTTTTGTTTGTCTTTGTAACTATTTTATATATTTGGGAAGTTTTAACAGGTTTGCAAATCCTTGCCATGTATATTTCAGAGAAAAAACAATAATTACAGATTTTGTTTCAAGAAACGTACATTAATATAATCAGAACTCTGTTTACCAGGCCAGGCTGTTGACATCATATAGAGTTGTGCTCTGGAGGTTTAAAAATTAGTGTCTTATCAAAATGTTTCACACTAAGCATCCTGCCTGTTTCTAGTTTTAAATACTTTAAATACACCTTTTTCTGTTTCTCATGACCGCTGTGCTCATGGACCCAGAAATTAAAAGCAAGGTTTAATACACCTGCCCTGAGGCCAGTTAGTTTTCTGGACCTACTACAATTTTGCATATGACAGTACCCTGACTTATCAGTTGGATGGTTATGGCACATGTCGATCTTTGAGCTATTAAGTTTTACGCTAACTATGCTGGCTTACCATTTTAGGAATAGTTTCAATCATTAATTAACTATACTGCCTTCTTGTGTACTGTTTCTGTACACTGTTGCTTAATACATGAATTGTAGGTAGGCAGAATTCAGTTATCCAAATTGGAATTTGATCTAAATTCTGGGAATAATACCCCTACCCTTGTGAAAAAAACAACAAAAACACCCATAGAGTCTTTAGTGTCAGGACTACTGATTTGCCCCAATTCTAAAACAACTGCTGTGCATTCAGTAGTGTAGTGTCCCCAAAGGGCATAATGGAGAATTGGTTAATACTACTTCAAAGGGAAGAGTGCCAAGTTATGTGAATCAGTATTGCTGAAGCTCTTTGTTGACTGGACAATTGCTGGAAATATATTTTGAACACTGGTAATGAGGAAGTTCAATAGCAGAACTCAACTATAGTGCAGGTAAGTAGTTCAGATTTGAAAAATAGTGAACAAGCTGTATTGCATAAGCAGTATACAAGCTCTCTTTTGCAGGATACTGGAGAAAGTATGCTAAATACTACAGTATATTAAAAAGACAAAGTGGGTGAGGTAATATCTTTTATTGGACTAACTTCTGTTCGTGAAAGAGACAGGATTTCGAGTTTACACAGAATTCTTCTTGACGCCTGTAAGTGGGAGGGGAGGGATAGCTCAGTGGTTTGAGCATTGGCCTGCTAAACCCAGGGTTGTGAGTTCAATCCTTGAGGGGGCCATTTAGGGATATGGGGCAAAAATCTGTTGGATGATTTAATTGGGGATTGGTCCTGCTTTGAGCAGGGGGTTGGGCTAGATGATCTCCTGAGGTCCCTTCCAACCCTAATATTCTATGAAACAAAAGATATTACCTTACCCATCTTGTGTGTCTAATATTCTGGGACCAGCACAACTACAACAGTACTGCAAACTGTACTGTATGTTGACTATGTAATATTAATATCTAGTGACAGTTTGATATGAAGCGACTAAATTATAGTTTTGTTTTACTATTCTTAAGGTCAGGACATGAAAAATCTACTTGCCTGGGGCAAGTAGGAAGTTTTCCTGGACAACTATCATTAACTTTTGCAGAATCAAAGGTTTTACCTAATGGGGAGAAAAATTTCACTTTTTTTCTCCTGTGTAAAGTATGACTCTTTTCCAAAGTCTGCAGACAGATGATTTAGGAGTGTCTGATGCTGCTCAGGGCTTTCCCAAATGGCAGACCAGTTGAAATTCTCTAGAGTCTTTATTAGTTTTACTTCTGCTGTTCACAACCCTGGGTGCAGCATCAAGAACATAAATCAGGTCAAAAACAACAAGGAGTCTGGTGGCACCTTAAAGACTAACAGATTTATTTGGGCATAAGCTTTCGTGGGTAAAAACCTCACTTCTTCAGATAAATCAGGTTAGTTTCACTCTTCTGCTGCTTGGGAAATCTATGAGCTTCAGCAGAGGCAGACAGTGCAGCAGCTTCCTGGTAAAAGGGGTACTAGAATGATGATAATCCAGTTTACCACAGCCAGAATGTTGGTCTAGTGGTAAAATAGCAAAAATTCTTCATCCACCCTCACAGTAGCAAGGGGCCTTTGGAATGGGAGGTGTTCAACTAACTCTGTAGCTGGTCAGTTACTAGTCACTGAATACTTAAACTAATACTGGTGAAATTCATTGAATAACATATTCTACAAGTTTTTTTCCCCCCATAGTCGAACTGATCTTAGTTGTAAGTTAGTTTTTAAAAGCATATTGAATAGTTAATTCTTTAAATTCAGTACACACTAAACAGTATATAACTTTTATTCTTTTAAATTGCTGAGATACGATCTGTGTGGGTGGGAGTGGACTCTGTGTGGAAGCACTGGTATGCTTATGCCCAGTCTACACTCTTAAAAGTTTTGTTGGCATAGGGTTGATTAGGAATCACACCCTTAACGGACATAGCTGTGTTGACAAAAACCCTAGCATGAATGCAATTATATTGGCAAAAAAGTTCTTGCTGGTATAGCTTATTTTGTTCGGGGAACTGGTATAAGTTATACTGGTGTAAGTTATATACAAATAAGTCTTTTGCCTGGTATAAGGTGCCTCGCCACTAAGAGGGTTTTCTGGCAAATACTTTTTCTAGTGTAGACAAGACCTTAGATTTTGAGCTAGTTGGTATTGAGTAATTTTTTTATGCTCTGCTATGGTGTTTGGTTTGCTGTTACAACAGCATGAACGTTAAGGTTGTATCAGAATTTGCATTATAAATTACTGTTTAACTGGCTTCAATCTCAGCCTGGAGAAATTACTTTGGTTTAAAGAAAATCAATAGAAGTCTACCAATATGTGGAGTCAGAATAAAATAAATTTGTAATAGTTAGTGCTCCTCTCATTCTAGCTGATAGTGCATCCTCTTTTTCTTCTCCATTTGTGTTTCCGACTTTCAGCATGCAGGATCAGAGCAGTGTATAGTCAGAATTTCTTCTGTAGGTTTTGCTTCAGAAGATTTTAGGTAGTCTTAAAGGCAGAAAGTAATTTGTTTTCAGGTAAATTTGCTTTTAAATTTTTGTGCCCCCCCCCCCCCCCACACACACACACACTGCAGAAGCCAGGGAAGCAGTTTGTGCTGTATTTCCCTGTCTTTCGCTATAGAATTGATCTGCTCATAATCTCCTTCACCTAGCTGTAACTGTTCTTTCCATTCCTTCCAGGGCCTGCCACCAAAAGCCTGTCTCCCCTTCATAACTTTCCCCAAGCTCCTAGAGTTCTGGAGGGGATAAAAGCATAAAACAGATTGGAGAAGGGGAGAGAGAGGCAGGCATGCTATCATAAAATTGTATTTCTGTGCTTTCTAATGTTTGACTTTTAACATTTTTTAAAATACTGTTCTCAAAAATAATCATGCTTTCAAACCACTGATCTGTGCCTGTAAACTTAACTTCATTTTAGCAAAGTTTTTTTTTTTTTTAATTTGTGGTGATTACTATGACTGGGTAGCTGTGAAGTATAAACTAATTTTTTTAGTTGCGCTAATTAGGTTTTTATTTTTTTTTGGTTGAATAATGGAACCCATGGCAGTATCTTGAATAGAATTTTCTGAAATGGACCTGGGATTTTATGCAAGGTGAATATGCAGCAAAGCTATTGCAGATTTACCAGGATTACCATTTAGACTGTCAAACAAGATTTAGGTGCTGATTCAGTAATCATTTATTGACAGTAACGCTTAACATGAAAAATCCATTTGCTAATTTTATTTTGTTGCTTCTTTTTAATTAGCTTTTCATAAACATATTGTATCTATTGGAATAACATGTTTTTATTGGCAACTGAATCCATTGTTTTTGTTTATAATGATAATTTGTACATCCTTTCTTACTCACTGAGATTTAGACTGCTTTCCCACTCCTTTTCAGAAGTTCATATTGTAAGGCAAGGGATTCTCAACCTTTTTCTTTCTGAAACCCCCCCCCCCCCCATGCTATAAAGACTCCATGGGCCGTTTGTGCCACAACAACTGTTTTTCTGCATAACCAGTAGATTAAAAGCCAGGGCCGGTGTAGCAGGCAGGGTAATTGCCTGGGGCCACACAAAGTTAAGTTGCATGTGCTTCGGCTTCAGCCCCAGGTGGCAGGGCTCGGGCTTCAGCTTTCTGCCCTGGGCACCAGTGAGTCTAATGCTGGCCCTGCTCTCTGGTTTATTTTGGCGGAGCCCCTGAAACCTGCTTGCGGCCCCCCAGGGGCCCCAGACCCCTGTTTGAAAACTGCTGTCGTGAGGAACATTTGATTGGCGTGCATGAGGAAGAAACTTACAGTTTGTGAAAAAAGCTTTAGAAAGAGCAACAATATATTTTATTATAAAAACCATTCCCCAGTACTGTATCACTTCGATCATGGAATTCCCAGTCGCAGAAGCAGGTTAATGTTTACTTCTGTAACGGAAGTGGAGATATGGAAGACCTTGTCCTATAAAGGGATCTGCTGAATATTTGTTAGCTCCAGCTAAGTCACTAGGGGGAGATCATGCTAACTGGTGCCGTCATATACTTTTGAGTTATAGGAAGAGATGGTTTACAATTCCTTAACTACGCTGTAACACATTTGCTAAGTCTGTATAGCTATTAATTATTTTTTGAAGGGCAACTTTTTTTAACTGCTAAAGATTATTTCCTTTTTATCTAGATTATACTTTAAAGTAAACTACCACGTTGGTTTGGCTTTCTAAAATGTACTCATGTTTAATTTGACATGGAGTTAGCTGTTTGAAATAGAACAGGTATTTAAATTAAAATAGACAGGCATTTAAATTTTTAGTCCGATATATTATTGATATCAGAATTGTACTATCATATTTGATTCCTTATAAATGTGCTTTTAATAGGCTCCACTCTGCTAATACAGAACAGACTCTTGTAAATGTATTTGTGCATATATTTGAAAAACTTTATCAGGATGAAAAAACTCTTCATTGAAATGCTACATCTCAATTTCCAGAGATATAAAGGATGTCCAGGAGTATGAAGATACCGATACACAGTCCTAAAAACAATCACAGAGCACTATATCAACATTCATATGTGTCTCACCTCTAACATGAAATAATTGCAAGTTGTTGGCACCTCTTTTTGGGAAGGAGAGGAAGCTTCAGAGAAAAATGGTTGTGTAACTCAGCTATACATTGCCAAATCTACATTTACTCTTGCAAATTGTAAAGCATTTATTAACATTTGAGAGTGTGACATTATTTCATGGGAAGTAGTTTTTGATTAGGTACAGTACAACATCAGAGTTACCAATACCAGAGTTATGAACTGACCCAGTCACAACCACACACCTCATTTGGAACTGGAAATATGCAATCAAGCAGCAGCAGAGACCAAAAAAAGAAAAAAGGCAAATACAGTATGGTACAGTGTAAAACATAAACTACTAAAAAAATTAAGGGAAAGCAGCATTTTTTCTTCTGCATAGTAAAGTTTCAAAGTTGCATGAAGTCAATGTTCAGTTATAAAATTTTGAAAGAACAACCATAACGTTTTGTTCAGAGTTACGAACATTTCAGAGTTATGAACAACCTCCATTCCCAAGGAGTTTGTAACTCTGCGGTTCTACCGTATGGAAAATATGAAGGAATTTGACTCTGTGATGATTTTTTTTTTTTTTTTTTTTTTTTTAATAAACCAGATAGTATTGCAAGTAAGTGATATGGTAGGCTTGTTTTCCTAAGTGTCCTAATGCTTCGAATTTATGTAGTATTTTCCACTTGCAGGTGTCAAAGCACTTTACAAAGGAAGTTACACTGTTAAATTTTCTGTAGTAGCTTTCATGTTCGTGGACTTCACAATCCTTAGTTAATTACAAACATTGCAACATACTTTTTATTGTGTAAATATTTATTTTAAGCATCAGATCTTTTAAAGATAACTACATGATGGACTAGCGCACACAATATCTTCATAGACCAAAATTACAAAGGAAGCCTTAGTGACTTACTACTGTGTGAGTTTGTAATGACATGCACTTTTTAGCATGATAAAGAACCGTTATTCTAACATGGAATATTTTTCACAAGTTTATTCTTATTTGTGAATCCAGTCACACTAATACTGGTAAGCATTAGCCCCATTTTACACGAAAACTAAGACACAGATAAGTTAGTTCACCAAGGACATTCAAGGTGTCAGTGGCAGACCTGAGGCTCCAACCCAGGTCTCCTGACTCCAGTCAACATCCCTATCGACTGGATGGTATAGATAAAATTTCAGGATATAAAATCATATAACAGTAAAATGTAAAAGGTATGAAAAGAAAATACAAAAAAGTCAATCATTAAAAATATTTGTACAGCTATGTTTTTCAATAAATATGAATGCCATAGAGAAGAAGGAAGAGCAAGAAGAAAAAAATGGAAAAAAGAGATGGGTAAAAGAAGAAATGTAGGTCTGAATATGGACACTGTTCCGTCGTAAATTAATAAAGTATTTGTTTTCACACAGATTGTTCTTCATTAATTTGTAATCTATATATTTCTTTTTCATCTAAAGCTGTTTCAGTTAATGATGTGACCAGTTTCTGTTTGTGCGGGTATTCATGATATTTTTAATGCCTGGGTATTTATATTAATTCAGAGTACTACAAAATTGTAGATAAATTAATCTTAAAGTATTGCTAATTTGGGGTGAGGTCTGATATGAATTCAATTTTCTTGCCCTGAATTGAGATTGAAAATGATGAACCAGTCAGTATTTGTAATAAAGAGCAGTTATACTGGCTCCTTATCTTTTGATAATGGCATAAACGTATGGAGGTCTTTTTGTCATCACACTTTTGTCATTACTCAAATGTGCATTTAAAAAAAACCCCATGCATCTTGCAAAAGGTTGTCTGTATTAGTGATAACTCAGCTTACCTTGATACTGATGTAAATGTCCCAATCTGAATATTTACTTCTTAGTACACTGTGTTGGAGGTGATTTGGAATAACTCTGAGACAGCCACATCAAACTGTATTAATGGAAAATCAAAAAAAGCAAATGGTGTTGAATTATCATAGGACTGTGGGCAGTTGTAAAAATGCCATTTAATGAGGCACCTGTGAGAAAGCTTGTCCCTTATACTTCTTCCTCAAGTGTGCTGCTTCTGTAAGATAACTACTAGTAGCAGTTAAAGGAAAACTAAACTATACAATATATCATCAATAAGAGTGGTGAAACTTCTAGTTCTAACGAAGATTATATTACTAAGTGTTTAAGTCTTATACATAAATCATTAGATCTTGGTGAAATTAAAGCCTTCTAACGTAAACATCGAGAGGTAAACATTGATTAAGATGAGTCCAGTGGCAGTATTTACATGTAGAGACAGTTATGAATTAAGATAATCATGGTGTTTGTTTATATGTGTGTTGTTAAATGCTGAAATTTCTCATCAGAGTATTTGAGTAGATTTTGTGTTTTCAGCAGCAAAAAGCTGCAGAAGCTTGTGGAAGAGTTATTCTCCAGCCATCTCTGCAGGGCTTCATGAGGGATTCCTTTTTCCAAGTTTGAGGCTGCTATTTTATGATACTCAACAACTGACAAAGTAATATTTCAGGTACTTAAAATAGTTAAAACTTCCTTGAGATAGGGGAAGGATTGTTTGGAGTGGAAAGGGAGTGTCTGCTTTTGCTTGCCGCTGCTTGGGGAGAAGAAGGGAGTGAAGACTTTTGCTTGCAGCTTCAGTGTCTTTCATGGACTATTTCAGTACAGTGACCTTCCAAATGCTGTTGACAAATAATGGAGTATAACAGTCATCCTTATTCTGAACAGCTCAGGATTTCCTTGATCAACAGAGCCATTTAGTGGGACAAAAAATTCAGGTTTTTTTTGGCAGATCCGGTTTCAACAGAAGCTGCCATAAAAAGCATCAAAGTACGTTTATACCATGAAAAGCGACTGTAAAAAGTGCCATTTGAAGTTTTCATGTTCATTGTCTCCTACTCCAAATTTGTGAAATTTGCAAGTAAGTGTATATTTTTGTAACTTGTAAACTCCTTTTGGATTTGTAAGTCAAGCTGGGTTCTTTTTCTCTCTCAACATCACCAATCAATAATGATTCTACAGGTGGAATTCAGTTAGATTGCTGATGATGCATGAACCACAATAAAAGTCCATTTCACAGTTTGGAGGCTGTACTGACTGCAATACTAACAAAAATAAAATATTTTATACTTACTATAAGATATAATTTTCAGCACTTCTTACTTTGATTAATGAGTGTTAGAATTTGGGAGCCTTTGGAGAAACAATGTGCAATATTTAATGTTCCTTCACAAGTTTTGGAAGAAAGGTTTCCAAATCTTCCATAGCAAGGCTGGTTAAATACAGACTTACAGAGGTAGGCAAGGCAAAAGGGATTGTCCCATAACGATATATCAAGACACAGGTCCATTAGGGCCGTGCCTTCCACATAGGTCTGTGCTTCATAGGATTACATATATACTACCATTACTTGGCCTAGGCCCTAAAACAGTGGTTCTCAAACTATTGTACGGGTGACCCCTTTCACATAGCAAGCCTCTGAATTTGACCCCCTTTATAAATTAAAAACACTTGTTTATATATTTAACACCATTATAAATGCTGGAGGCAAAGCAGGGTTTGGGGTGGAGGCTGACAGCTCGTGACCCCTCATGTAATAACCTCGTGACCCCCTAAGGGGTCCCGACCCCCAGTTTGAGAATCCTTGCCCTAAAATATCCATTTTGATTATACTAATAACTGCACCTCTTATTGTTGTCAAAAATAGTAGACAGTGGGAGACTGTAATAGGCTGCAGTAGAAATTTGACTTCTGCAAGAAAAACCAGTAAACGTATTACTCCATACATATTTTAAGGGATTTTTCTGTGTTCCACCTATCTTTAATCACTGACATGACATACTGAAACAGTGACAAGTATTTCTAAAAACTGTTCTGTTCTGAAAACGTAAACTTCTTTTTTGGTAAATTTTTACTTCGCTGTTTGAAGTTACTAGAATGAATTAATGGAATTTTCCTTTAAACTTAGTATCATAGAAAGAACTGCACTCTGATTTTGAAATTTTTTCCCAAGACTTACTGTCCCAAGGAGTAAGCCTACTAATGCTACTATGTTCCCAAATAGCCACGGACCCTTAAAAAGTATGGTCTTGCAAATTAAAGGAATTGAAACTGTTTTGTACCGTTTGTACTGTATCTAACTGTAGCATTGGCAATCAATTTTTTATTGAATAAACTTAAAAATACCCAGAACAAACATAACTTTGTGCTTTTGTTATAATCACGTTTCCCCTTTTTGATTTAATTCCACTTCTTATTTCCTATTGTAGATTGTTCTATATTTTCTGTATTGTTTTGAATGTTCCCTCTTTATTTTTCACCCTTTATATTCTTTTCCTATATTGTACTATGTTCTCCTTTCTCTTATATGTTTTGTCTCTTCCTCCTTTTCCTATAAACATCTTTGTTTTTCTTTAATTTATCCCATTTATTCTGTTTTTAACCTCCACACGCCTGTTTGTTTTCACGGATGAATCTATACATATCTACTCACATTTACACTTGCATTATTTGCATGCACTTACTCCTGAAAAGACCCACTTGCTCACATGCAGCCATCTGCTAACAGATTCACTCCTGACTCCTCCCATCTTCCAGTGAATAAAAACAGTGAATCCCAGGGCCTGCCTTTTTTTGTTACTCCTACAATCCTAGTAGTTGAAACACCTTTTTCTTCCTCTTAAAAGAGTCCTATAGTACCTCTTTAGGGCTAATAAATGGACTTTAATGGAATTACTCATGTTTAAAGTTAAATGCTTTGCAGGATCAGGGCCTTAGTCTAGCACTTCAAATTTAGCATTGAAAGTATGTAAACGCACCCATCCATAATGGTTACTTCAGTCATGTAAGATGGTGACATTGCGAAGAGAAGTTTTACGAAGTCTTCGCAAAGTTGGCATCCTGTGGATACAGATATCTGCAGATTGACTTATTTGAATATTTTGCCTATATGTGACCCCCCCCCCCACGCACACACCTCCCACAATACTGTGTCATTGGCATTTCAGTTACTGACTTTTTTTTGTCCGTGTCTTGAGGATTGTAGCCCAGATTTGATAGCTATATGTCTATTCTGTTTCACAGTATAACATTTTTATATTTGAAGCCTTTCTGGGTTATTCCAAGTTATTGTCCTGAATATAGCTGCTTTTGTTGAAGAGATGTAACCTTATTGTGGTCTTAAAGAAGGCAGGCTATAATGGAATACTTAATGCACTTTGGTTTAAATATAGGAGCATACGGTATATTTGCAGGAGGGAGCATTGTTGTTAGATGGCTTCTTCATTTCTTTGGAATCACTGATGTGTAGGGCTTGAAGATAGAGCTGTCTATTTGTTTTAAGGATGTTTTTACCAAGGTAGAATTAAGGATGTTTATCTTAGATTAACTGTGTAGTCCCATAACTTTTAAGTGTAATATTAATTTTGAAATTCCAAGCTTTAATGTGGGTTTTTTGACTTGTTTGTTTTTTGAAGAAATGACAGCATTTTAAAGTGGTTTCCCCTTAAGTAATTGACAGCTATTCCAATTAGACATGATTTTTTTTTTTTTTTTTGGCCTGTAAATATCCTTTGGTTTAAAGAATGTTTTCAGAATTGCTCAGTGACAGGACTTTCTGGGGAGCTTGCCAGCTATGCAAGGACTGTGTGAAAGGACCGTGCTGGGTATAGAAACTATCAGGCTCCATAACATACGTAGAAACATTAAAACGTTATTTTAAAATAACCACATAAAACTACCAATAGCTAATCACTGTCCAAAGAGTCAGTCTGACCTAACCCGTATGAGTATGAAGATAATCATCCAAACGTGAATTGTGTACAAACTTGAGGTCATGATGTCTCCGACAAACCACTCCAGTGCTATGTTGCTGCTTGTACCTTTGCAGAGTGAAAAATGCCCAAATATTGTCCCTTTTCGGTGCTGTTTCTAAGAGTTCCCTGAGCAACTGTGAAATTGATGAGAAGCAGGTCAATTTCATGCTGCAGCTATTTGCGAAATTTATTAGAGGTTCTCATTACAGCTGCTTGTTTATTTTTTCTTCTCCTTATTAAAGCCAGTGTGTTGAGAAAAGGAATCTTCAACCTCTACTTGTTGAGATTCATTCCTCGTTGCATATTTGTGTGCACTGTAGCCTTGCCAGAGTTAATGAGTATGTCTTTGATTAGGTCAATAATAATATTAGTGATACAAGACCTTCTGATAAGCAGAACAATCTATAATGAGGATCTGACAAGATTCTCTTTCAATTAGTTGCTGAATGCACAAAAGGTGTACTGTGTTTGAAGTCTAGTGATCAACCTTGTAGAAAACTAGAGAATTTGGAGGACGTTCTGTGATTGGCATGAGGAGGGAAAGATTGTCTTGCCATGTTGCTTTCATTCTAGAATTTCTTCAAGCCAGGTAGACATGAGCCCGAGTGCTACCAATATTAAAGTCCAGTTTGCAGCAGTTGTAGGCTAGTTTTTATGCGGTTGGGTGGACAGCTTAGAGGCCATCAAATGTATTATGTGTCTCCATGATGCTCTGTCCTGAGCCAAATCTAGTGCACTACTGGGTAGAATGCCTATGAGGGACAGGTGTCTGACACCATCCAGCCACTGAAGCATTATATATTCTCAGCTTCATCTCTCTACTTATCAGGGTGTTTGGTTGTGAAAGATGTTCTTAATGAGGTGCATCATTACTGATGACAGTTTTGCAGTGAGGGCTTCAAGTTATTTCTTGATGCTGCCCATGTTATCGACAACAGAGCCAAGGTAGGTGATATCACTAACAATATCAACTGGGTGGTCACCCACTAAGATGCTAGAACCCACAGTATGTTCAAAATTGCTGACTAGAAGAATTTTGATTTTACCCAAATGGGAGAGTAGTTGTAGGATTCAGAAGAATGGTTAAATGGTTAACTCTGTTCCTGTAGGTAGGCACCCAGATGTTTCTGAAGGCTGAGATCAGTAAAGCCTGAGATCAGTAAAGCAAGCTGTGATTCACGCTTGGAGCTTAAAATTGGTATGCTCTCACAACTCCCCTTTAGAGACCGTGAAGAGAGGGTTTCATTATGTTTGTTAAAGATTCTGTTTCTCATCACTGCAAACTGATTTGAAGGATAGGAGAGTGATATGTACTGTCTTGTAGAGAGGCTTCCATCATTTCTGCACCTGGCTATATTTGTGTTTAGACCCTTCTAGAATTCAGAACAAAGATTACATGTACCTTCCATTTGAAGCAGAAAATTGCTTTGCCCACTTTCTGTCCAGAATTGCTAAAGCAGAGTAAAATTCAGTTGTTGGACATGCATAGGGCACCAGAGGTTTACATAATGGATCTCAGCATGGAGTAAAGTGCTATTTAGAAAGTAATATCTGAGCCAAGAAGTTTTTAAGATGTTAAAGATTTGTAAGGCATGTAAAACTTCATCAGACATTATACATTAATGTACAGGTGCTTGCAGAAGTGGTTGTTGGCAGAAGGGTGTTGCAGTTGGCTCTGAGATACTATGCTTCCCTAACTCAGGTGCTTGAAGTGTTTTGGGAGAAGTCAGGGGTCTGGACTGGTATAGAAGATCAAAAAGAAAAAATGATTTTTTTCTTACTTAGTGATTTTCTTTCTTTGAGATCTCTGTACCAGTCCAGACACCTTTTTGTTGTAGCTTTTCTGTACGCAGTTTCCATTACAATGTACATGTTCATATTAGTTATTTTTTATTGTTTGTCAGCAGAATTTTTGAGATTCCAAGTATTGCTTTCAATGTATTCAACTGAAGCATGAGGAACAACTAGACTTCTGATTTATAGAGATGTTCTAATGACATGGTAACCATGAGAATAAAACCAGAACACTTTGTGATGTAATAAGAGAATCTAGAAATACGTATAATCTTATTTATGATATCCTGTGTTTTGTATACAAGTTTGTGATAAGAAAATACCCAAGCTATATAAAAAGGTTTATTTTTTATTTTTGGGGTATGGTCACATTACCGTTTTGAAAAAGCAAAACGAGGCGTTGTAGGAGCACTTATTTGTTGGAGGTACCTTCCAATAGACTACAGATGTAGTGATACAATGCTTAATTGTTTGAAGGAGACGTTGTTCAGTGCATCAGTGCGAAATTGAGAAAGGATGAAAACCTTGTTAAGGCCCATTGCACCACTTAAACTTGCAGTGTGGTTGGTTAGGAGAAGCCATCAGTAGGACAGGTCTGGAAGGGGATCCTTCTCCTGCATGTGGCTGAGGGATGTCTCTGTATTAGTTCCTTCTATGCTGAGATGTTATTGAGGTTCAGAGGTTTACCAGAGGGAAGGGCCACAGACTTCATGGTTAAATGGGTCCTGTGACTGTAAGAGTCCAAGTAACACAAAGGAGCTGTAACTTGCACTTCCCGACCATACACTGGAGTAGTAGTAGTGGCAGTGGAGGTGCTACACTGCAGCTCTGCGTCTTTTGCTCTAATCCCTTCCATGCTCCTCCTACGTATAGCTCAGTAATTTAGGATTTGTTTTGAAGTTATTTTCAACCCCGAGGAGAGATTTTTGCCTATATTTATTAAAACTGTCTTGTATTTCAAACACATTTTAGTTACAGTTGGTCATTGAACTTTTTGACACTGTCACTTTTGTCATTGGTATCATGGGAGCTCTTCATATTGAGCAGATCAGAAGAGCTTTTGAAGAAGCTTTTATACAGCTGTCTATCAGTGAGATTCTGTACTTTTTTTTTTGTATGTGTACTCAAAGAACCTCTAAAAGTGATGTGACAATAAAGTGAAATAATGATGGGGTTCTCTAATATAGAAAGTGCTATAATTATACGTACTAGTGGGAGTTTGGTGATTCATTGGTTAGGGCAATGTATTGTTAAAAAGAGCAATTATAAATTGTTGGTTTTTAATAAGTATTAATCTAAATAGGACAGGGATGCAAGGATTTATGGCATCTACAAAAATGTTCTTTTACTCAGCTGAACTGCTGAGAGCCCTATAGTAGACAAATCTTACAGCTGGACAAGTTTTTATTACTGTGCTAATTCAGCCTGCTTTTTAGCAGGTTTAACTAACGTGGTAAAAACTGGTCCAGTGCGGGAGCCTTGTTTACACTAGGTATGTCTACACAGGGGAAAAAAACCCTCATGCAATAATGAGTCTCAGAGCCCAGGTGTTACGCGCTACGGTGCTAAAAATGGCCATGTAGAAGTTCTGGCTTGGGCTCTGAAGCCCTGGAAAGGAGATGGATTTCGGCGCCAGAGCTCCAGCCCAAGCGGGAACATCCTCTCGGCTATTTTTCTTGCTGTAGCACGAAACCCCTTGAATCTGACTCTGTAGACCTGGGCTCTAAGACTTGCTGCTGTAGGGATTTTTTGCAGTATAGGTATATACTCCAAGGCTCCCTGTAGGGTCAGCTAACCAGATAGTAGAACAGGTGGCAAGGTTTATTTTTGTAAGACTGTCCAGTGTAGATGCAGTGTAGGTGACTTTGGTTTCCCATGACAGCTGTATTTGACTGGTACAGTGGAATGGTTGATCTCAAAAGTGAGATTTATGTATGCAATAGACAGAGCTTTCTCTAACCAGTCCATGACTTTGGACCTCTCTTCTGGAAGAGATTTGATTGACTATAATCTTCAGAGTATTCAAAATAAAATATAAAACTCACTTCTTCAACCTAGGTTTCCCACAAATCAAATATTTAAAAATAAATCAAAACCCAAATACCTAACCATACAGACAAACCAAGAACAAAACAAACACATCCTACTCACCTTCCCACCCTCTAACCCCCCAAAGCTATAGAATGGGGAAAGAGAAAAAGAGACATCATCTTATGTTCACTTTAAAATTTGTTGGTCAGGTAAATGGAAGCATTTTTCTTCTGGATATTAAAGTTTCAAAGCTGTATTAAGTCAATGTTCAGTTATAAACTTTTGAAAGAACAACCATAACATTTTGTTCAGAGTTGTGAACAACCTCCATTCCCAAGGTGTTTTGAAACGGTCATGTTAAATTAAAACTCCCTGTTTAAAATGCAGTTTGCAATCTTGCCACTGGGTGGAGTAAAATTATAACAAATTGCAAAATATGATCTATTCCAGTGGTACTCAGCCAGGGGTCAGGAACCCCTGGGGGGCCGTGAGCAGGTTTCAGGGGGTCCTCCGAGCAGGGCCAGTGTTAGACTCACTGGGGCCCAGGGCAGAAAGCCAAAACCCCACCGCATGGGGCTGAAGCCTGGGGCCCTGAGCCCCGCCACCTGGGGTTGAAGCCAAAGCCTGAGCAACTTAGCTTTGCAGTTTTCCCTGTGGCATGGAGCCCCAGGTAATTTCCCTGCTTGTGCCCCCTAATGCCGGCCCTCGCTTTTATATGCAGAAAACCAGTTGTTGTGGCACAGCTGGGCCATGGAGTTTTTATAGCATGTTGGCGGGGGGCTTCAGAAAGAGAGAGGTTGAGAACCCCATATCTATTCAACATCAGAATGTTCCCTAACCTGAGAAAATACCAACTGCAGTGTTGGGTATGCATTGGTAATATCAGATCTGTTCCTCAAGATTAAATATATTGAAGATTATTTTCCATATATAGTCTTTGGACTCTGGTTGATCGCACAAAAATATTAAACTGGATTTATTTGCACAATCAGCAGAGGACATTCTGGAGTCAGTAGTATGTTACAAGCTGAAAGTTTCAAATAAGATATGTTAGGGCAAATATATTTAATTTTTAGTTTTTTTTCAGTGGCATATGTTATATAAGAATAGTAGGCTATTTTATTAGAATTGAACAAGTAGTGATTAGCTGACTTTCCCTCTTCCTTCAGGTATATCTCTTAGAATTGCGTGATGTGTGATGAATTGGAAATTCTGAACAGGGAGATTGAGCGGTTATTACGGAGCAACATCGTGGAAGAAGGCACTTTAAATTCAGACTCTCTTCAGCCATCTACCACTGACTCCTTGGATATAGCCACTGATACAGACAATGAAGCAAAGTACAAATTAGTGCAGGTACCCAATGCCTTAATAAACAGTAATAGGGTTCTCAAAATTAGGTTATACTACTCTGGGTTTTTTATTTGTTTTGTTTTTGGAAGATTTGAAATGTACATGGGAAGTATTTAGAAAGCAGGGAATAACCTGAATTTGTCCACATGCAGCATTAGTTTATCTGTTGCTGTCAGTGGTAGAAAAATTGTTTGGATTGCTTTACTATTTCATGTACCAGCTGAGAAGAATGGCAAATTTCTATTTTCATTTGGAAAATGTAATGGCACTGGGGAGAATGTGGAGATAATTTCCCAAGTAGTAACAAGTAGTTAAAAATAGCAAATATGCTTTAAGACTCTGGGGTTTGTGAACGTGGACAGTTTGAGTTGAACAAATAAATTGTAGGGAGGAATTGTTGGAACATATAGGATTGTATATCTTAATTTGTCCTTACATTTGCCTATCTCCACCTCTGGTACATTACCAGAATTTATCCTTATCACGCTGAAATCCTTGTTCATGTTTTAATCACATTTTACCTTTACTGTTGCAATTCCTCTTGCAATTGCTCCTAAATCATTGTTTGTTCCAAGAAATGGAATCATGTTACCTTTTTTCTCTGTCACTGGCTTATCTTCAAGTTCAATTCAAAACTCACTTTCTTTATTGGTTCTATCCTGCCTCCTGTTCCCAAGCCTGCTCGTTGTACTCCAATTGGGATAGGCTTTTCTGTACTTCTGTACAGTTAGCTTTGTTCCTGTCGTAAAGTAAGTTCCTGATTCTGAAATACTCTTGAAAAAGATTTGCCAGCAGAGTTAGCTGCTATGGTAGAGGGAGATCTCTTAACAAATGGTTGTTGTCAGCCTTTCTTTGGCTTCTAGTCTGGTTTTCATGAAGCATTTTTAAAAAGTTTTGCCCCATTCATGCAGGCTGTACCTGCCGATAAAACCATGTTTCTTGAAAAATATTCAAGGATAGATTTTGAAAACTGTTCAGGTTTGGGAATCTTTGTAGAGTGCACATGACCATAGGGACAATTTCTCACTTGTGGAGCTTCATCTGGAACTCTTAATCTTCCCTACTTTTAAACCACTAACTAATTTCTAGTTTTTAAATTTTTGAAGCTATGGTCTTGTCCACACTTACAAATTTTGCTGCTCTAGCTATGATAGCATAGTTAAACTGTATAGCTTATTCTGTTTTGGCAAAGTGTAATAAATTATACCGGTTAAAAGTGAACTAAATCAGTATAATTGCATCTGAACGCGCATAACTATGGCAATGAAAAAAATCACACTCCTTGCCAATATAGTTATACTGGTAAAACTTTTTTAGTGTAGACCAGGCCTACTTTTTTGCTGTAAAATTGCATTTGACTTGTTTTAAAACACTTTATAGTGTAAAATATTTGATATAAAGGATGACACACAAAAATACATTGTCTTTTAGCATTTAGGGTATGTTGGCTTGACTGAGTCTCTTTAAACTCTGTCTTGAAAACACAATACAAGACCAAGAGAAAGTGAAAGAATAGAGAATTTATCCTTCCGCTAACTGGTAACTCACGATTAGATACACCTCTACCTCGATATAACGCTGTCCTCGGGAGCCAAAAAATGTTACCGCGTTAGAGGTGAAACTGCGTTATATTGAACTTGCTTTGATCCACCGGAGTGCGCAGCCCCCCCCCCCCCTCCGAGCACTGCTTTAGCACGTTATATCCGAATTTGTGTTATATCGGGTCACGTTATATCGAGGTAGAGGTGTATCTATATCTGGCTGTAGGGAAAATTTGTAGGAGTAAAGCTGGTGTTAATCAGATTTATCTAGGATTGTTAGCTTCAATTAGTGATGTTAAACTTCGCTTAAGTTTTTTTAAAAGTAGGATAATGTTTTTCTGTATTTTCAGTACTGTTAGAAACATCTAAATATAGGGTATATATTTTAATTTCACTCTTGCTGAGCTATTAAATACTATTATTAGAGTTAACTTGTTTTGTTAAATTCCTATTTAGTACACTGTTGTGCTATGAAAATCTTAATGGCTTCCAAACAAATTTATCAGTATACAAGCAACATTCCTTATGGAGCTGAAAGATCAATCTTAACAGTGGAGCTTTGATAGTATTTTTTCCCTTTTACGATAATACTCCTTCCTGTTTCAGTCCATTTCCTGAGGAAAAACTGATGAAGAAACAAAATGTGAAGGTTGCTTTCAAGTGTTACAGATGCACTTTGCCTTTTACTTTCTGTTTTCTTACCAAAACTATCTCAATTTACAGACTTATTTTTTAATAATGAGAACTTCGTAGCAATTTAAAGCATTACCTACAATTGACCTGTTTGTGTTGTCTGACCTATTGGAATTGTGTAATACAGAATGGTAAAGTAAATTAATAAAACTATATAAACTTTTAATTTTTTTTTTTCCTTTCAGGAGCCTACAACTGGAGGATTTATATCTGAGTCTTTGGATTGTCATCAAGATGAACCATGCACTTCTGAATTATCAAATTCAGCATGTGCTTTAGGGATTATGCTGAATGACTCTGATCGACGACTGCTGCCCTCTTCTTGCTCTCCCTTTCATTTAGATCTACAGGGAGAAACCATCCCAACCTCTAATGCTGTGTCAGGTAAAGCATATAGAGGACATTGAAGAATCTTCCTATTTTTTTAAGTTTTATCTGGAATTTAAATCTCAGAATTTGGATTTCCTCTGCTGTACTCTTAACATTTCTTCATCTTCCAAGGTAAACACATATGTAAAATATTGTTTGATCTGTTGCATCATAACTGCTTTGATTTTCAATTTCTTATTAATATCAGTTTAAAGTTTTCTAATCTTTTAAAATTATAATCTTGTTGCTACATAAGATGCTTAAAACTAAAAAATAAATATGTAATGTTATTTTTAAACATGATCTTCCAAAGAGCTTAACAAAATTCCATCAAGTTTAGAAATGATTTGTGAATGCTCCAATAGCTGGGCATGAAAGGTAATTCAGCATTTTTATTACCTTACTATTAGCTTAAAATCCATTATTATTTTTTTAATTCTACTGCAGCATTCTTATTAGCCATTTCCCACTTCAGTGATGCTCAAGCATGCACTAGCTTGATGGTTATATCAACAGTACAATCCCACTGAAGTTGTCTTATGGAGAAACTTGTAAATGCTACGTTTTCAAACACTGTTATGTGGATTTGAAAAGTTCCCTATTTTAGCTTTGTTAATTACTTTATAAATGGTAGCATATTTTTTAAAAAAGAGAACTTCACAGGCCATCAGTTTTTAGTTTAAGTAGACAAATACATGGCACCATTTTGTCATGGGCTAACTCTAGAGGGGTTCATACCTGATATGTTACAAGTGTAGCATATGCTGGTACACTACTTAAAACAGAAGCCATCTCATCAGGACTGCACATTACAAGATGTAAAAATAGTGAGATTTAAAATAACATGCTAGCATGTCTAAGCCCCTCATATACTAGCTATTGGAATTGTGGGTATATATCTGAAGCTATTGGAAATTTGTTCAGTTTCTTCAGCAATCACCATAAAATGAAAATAAGATAAATTGTATGATTCAGTTTTGTTATAGTGCATTAGATACTTGTGAAAGAAATGCAAAATTGAATCCTATGGAGCTGCTGCTCTCAGTCTAGAGACAATTGACTTAAGTTCCATGTATGGAACAGAGTTTAACAATGGTTTTAAAATTTAGTTGTGGCTCAGATGTGTTGTTAGTGTAAAATTCATTAGTCAGACAAGATAAAATTCCATAACCTTTCCAAGGAAAGTGTATGAAAATAGTGTTTCATTTTACCGATTTGTGGAAGATTTATCCTGTGATGACTGTACAACAACACATATACTACTGATCACAAAACGTATTTATTATTCCTTCTTAGCAAGGCATTCACACTGCATGAAACTTGTTTGAAATGCAGCAGCACGTATGCTTCCTGGTTTTAGTGACTTATGCCCAAATTGTTCTTTATTTTGGATCCTGATAAAGTTGCCTCATGCTCGTATGTTATTTCTGTCTCTTGCTTCGTGCTGTTCTCTCAGACCTGGAGAGGGATTCTAAGAAGCTGTGTCTCTCACATCAACACTAGCTTTACCCTACAGTTCAGCTTGTGACATTTCCAGGTTATTTGCCAGAACTCTTCTCCGGCGCAACATACAACTTGGAAGCCTTGACACAGAGACCACATCAAGGACCAGCCTTATTTGAGTTCCTTTCAGTGTGTTGAGCTTTTTTTCAGAGAATTTGTTGATAAGGCTTTGAGAGATTCTTCTGACCTGAACAAGATTATACGTAACCAGTCCCATTAGTGAGACTCCTCTAGAGGGAATGTGTAATACCTTTTGCTGAATTACTAACTACCAACATTACTAAAAAAATCAGTCCTTTCATTCCTTCACCCATTCAACTCCACTGAGGAATGAAAATACTTCCCAAACACCATCTAGAGAAGGCATCCTAGAAGTAACTAATCTAGTCCATTAGACACTTTCTTCTCCTGGACTCTTAAAATTGTTGAGACTGACCTCCTTTAAAATTTTCAGGAATACCTTCCTCTTAACTTCTTTTCATTGCCTCCCCATTGGGATTGCAAGAAGTGACAGGCAGTTCTGGACAGCATGGTGAAACTTATCCAAGGGGCCATTGTCTTTTCCAGAAGAAAGATTACTTGCTTTTGATAGAGATTCTTCATGATGAAAAAGAAAATAGGATATTTCCACCCCATCCTGGACTTGTCTGAGCTGAATCTGGGTTCACGAAATCTCACTTTGTACAGAATCCTGGCATTCCTGATACAAGAGGTTTTCTATTAAGACTACTTAGGTTTCATCTGATTTGGATCCAGAAGAATCCCAGGACCAGTAATAATAGTAAGAAGTTACTTATGGACCCAGGGTATTGAAGGGAGATGTCCTAGCATCTGATAGTGTCCTCAAATTATACCGGGGAGGGGAGGAAGAGAGTACAAATTGTCTGTTTTGAGGAATCTCTCGATAAAGGAGTCTTCGAAACTGAGTACAGGGACAAGAAAATGTTGCTATTGGCCAAATGCCAGAAGAGAAGTAGATCTTCAGAGAGTAACAGTCCTCTCCAGGTTTCTTCTCATACAGATGAGAGAGTGACTGAATTAGATGGCAGTTGAACAGATCATGAGGTGAAATGTCTAGAGCATCTTCTCTAGACAACCCTTCACCAACCACAATAATGCTTGACTTGTCCTCTTCTTCCATCTGAGGAGATCGGACTCTTGAGCAGGCATCTCTGATTCTCGGGCAGGAGCGATGACAAATGTTGGAAATGTTCAGTCTGGCTCCCAGAGCTTAGTAAAGCACAGCCAGAAGATGGCAGCTAACAAACTACTACCAAAGCTATAGAGATGTGTTTACCTTCCTAGTCTCCATATAAGGGGCTTAAAAACGATCCTTGTATTGAAGAACTTGCAGAAATCATTACAAGTATCAGAATTCAAAATAAAAACACTAAAGTCCACTTTGACAGCTGTTTTTCAGATCGGTTTCCTAACCTCTATCAGTCTCGAAGATTTGCCTACCTATCCTGATCAGACCATCACTCTGGCAAACCATGTTCTTATGTGGTCAGAAACATTTCCAATAGAGGGCCCTATACTTTGACCTTAATTACTCTCTAACAGTATTCACAGAAATGTACCACTTGTTTGGATGGAAACTCTTTAGGCCTGGACTTAATGCAGGTTTTGTACCAGTATAACTATTTTGGTTAGGGGTGTGGTTGGTTGGTTTTTACCTATCTGTATAAGCGCTAATGTGGATGCAGTCTTACTGTTATAACTTATTCTCCTTCTCTTACGGGAATAATCTGTACTGGTATAAGCCACCTTTACACTGATATAACTGTGTCCACATTATAGGGGTTGTACAGTTTTAATTATGCTACTATAATGAGTGTGTCTATACAAGCCCTTAGAAAAAGATTTGCATCCTGATAAGAGCATCCTTTAGACACAGGGCAGAACAGGACATCAGTTTTATGGTTCATTTCTCCTAAGTAAGGGGATTCATGGTGAATTAAGAAAAAAATCTGCTTAATCCCACTCAAACCATTCAGAACTTTGAAGTCACTCTCAAAACCAAACTTCAAAGGATGTTTCTTCCCGGGGGGAGAGAACAAAATAAAGGAAGTTATATGCCATGTCTGTGAACAGCCTCTAGCTTTCAAAATATTATCGAGTTTGCTAGGTAATCTGATTTGTTAGATCTGCTGAGCTGGCAACATTTCTCATATATCCACTTCAAAGATTCGTGCCACCCTTTCCATCAGATGTTCTTCACCTCCTTTGCAAATAGAATGCCCCTAAGGACATGTTCATCTAGCCTGGTGATTTGTGACTGGACACCCAAATGATGAATTGGATAGAACTGTGTTTATTATGGATGGAAAGAACACTTTTTGTTGGGGGAGCACATCTTTCACATCACTTTGGGGAGATGGTCCTAGAAAGAAATGATGAGGAAGATGAACTGCCTAGAGCTCTGAGACATTTGATTAGCTTTCCTTGTACTGCACATATAAACGAAACTTCAACATATCCTAATAATGACAGACAACACTATATGAACAGAAGACCAGGTCATCATATTTGCACCAAGAAGAAAGGTCCCTCCTGTTCCGGGGCAATAATAATATGTAATATATTTGGGCCCTGTATATCAAGTCGAATCTAAATACAGCATCTGATTGGCTAAGTAGGCACAAAACTGAACCAGCAGAATGGAGTCTCTACTGCTCTTTTTTTCTGTTGATAAGAAAGATTGGAGTTCAAGATGGGATCTCTCTGCAAACAAAATGCCAAGACAAGAAGATTCTACTTCCAGTTCAATGTGACCCAGCAATGCCCCTTAATGCATTTCTCAAATTTGGCTATTAGGCCAATTCTGTGCTTCTTTGCCTGCTGCCTTGAGCAAAATTTTCCAGAAGAAAGCATCCGCCCCATTCTGGACTCTGAGACGATGTTTTTTCTACCTTTGAAATTGTCGTCCTCCCCTTTTCTATGACGTGCCAAAAAGAACCACTAAGTCAAGGGTCAACAGCTTACTCAGGGAAACTCCATCTGTCAACATGAGTTTCTGTTAGCCATGGTAATTTAAATTGGCTTTTAAAATAGTTAGAGATAGCTGGTGACAATTCCCTTTGTGGAGGGTTACTCTCTACTGGTAGAAAGATGTAAGGGAAGGGAGGGAATGTGTTAGGGCATGTAGTGGGCAAGGCAGGTGCATGGTGGAACTGAACTATGCCTGATCCTGAGCCTTTTACAGTGGCAGAAGTTAGAGAAACTAAGTACCCCTTTTCTTGCTCTAATTCTCCTGAGAATGAACAACTGAGGGTCAGGGAACCACAACTAGGTTGCAGCAGCCACCTCTCTCCTCTTTATCAAAGTGGAGAATCTGTTCCTGAATATTTTTTGTCTTCTGTTTTTTGTTTGTTTTGTTTTGTTTTTAATATGTTCCATATGTTGGCATAGCTTGTAGGCTTCAGTAACAGTTCATCCTGATTTCAGAGTTCAAGAGAAAGTCATAGTTTGCTTGAGTAATAATTCATTTTAGAAAATAATGTTTTAATTTAAATTTTTCATTTTGTGTGTATTTATGAACTCCGTGAGGTATTGTTAAAGTTATAGGTGCTAGCCAGGGATGCTAGAAATAAATTACCATTCTGCATTTCCTCACCCCAAATCTGAATAATCTTCTGGGAGTTTAATTTATTTTTCTTTTCAGCTGACATGGTTCCTACTTTTATATTTTAATTTAATAGGGTCTTATAAAATATTCATAGCTGCTTATGGACTAAGGTAGCTGGAGGCTTCTAGACAATCATTTTCACAACTCTGGATACTTATACAAGAGTCAGGTTTTGGTATGAAAAACAAGGAAACATGTTTATAATTCAGTTTTCTGGTTCCACCGTTCACATATTTTTATACACGACTATTATTAGACAAGATTGTTGGAACAATAATTGGGTTTTGATTGTAACTGGGGTAATAATTACATCCAGTGTATTGTCTTGCAAGGCTTACATGTCATCTTGTAAATTCTGCAGTCTTAACAACACTGAGAGTGACACATTATAACTTATTTGGTACATATTTGTGGAAGTTTTCAAAGTGTCATGGTAGTGACACTATAGTTAAAATGTACAGTGTCATTTAGTTCTACTTCTGTATTCTGGCACTTTTAACTTTATCAATAAATTACTTTTGCGTTGAGACATACTTTTCAAGTTCAGATCCATATATATATATTTAACTTTAAGTCCTAAAAGCTTTAGTTTTGTAATACCTGAAGTTTAGGATTAAACACCCTCAACTGTGTTCCTTTAAATGAAACATTTAAAATAGTTGATAGCATAGGTTATTTTGAGTAGTTGAGTTATATACCTCAGCTTTTATTACTCTTATTTTGTTGCTAAGCAATTTGCAAAAATTCGGAATCAAGTTAGTAGTGTATGTGTGTGCTATATCCAAAAATGTGCCGTACAATTTAGCACTTTGTTTGAGATCTTTTTGTTTCTGGTATTCATTTGGGGTCAAAAATTAATTACCTACATGTTTGGATACTCATAATTTTACACTGTGACAGATTTTTCTACATTAAATCTCCTGTTATTAATAGATGCAACAGAATCTCCAGGTCAAAGCAATTAAATTCTGAGTCTTACGTTTATTTTTAGAGTTGCACTTTGGGAATGGTGGTGTCCCTATTATGGAACAAGTTGTAAGTGCACGGTCTGTGGCACTTGAATCTGAATCCAGTCTTGGTAACATGGAAAACCGTTCTCCTGGTAAGTCCATTTTCTTCCTTTATATTGAGCAAAAATCTCTATAACATATCCAATCGGTGTGTTTCTTAACCAAAAGAAGTTTTTGCACTATTTACTCAAGTTATCTCTAAGGAGGAGTACAATATGTTAATGTGTGGATTCACTTTTAAGAATATAAAGAATATTTTTATTTAGGAGCCCCCTGTGATGGGTTCCCCCCAGGGTGCCACCTGCAACTGGGGTACCACTGAGCCCCCCATACCCACCAGCCTGGGCTCCCTTTCACACTATGGTGCTGTGATAAGATGCCAAGCTCTCCAAGCTTGCTCTTTCACCAGCATACACACACCTAGCTGCAGAACTTACAGGCTGCTGTGATCAGTTCTGCATGTAGCAGCTATAGCTAAGGAACTGCCCAGCTGCTCAAGAACACTCTCCCCCCCCCCCCCCCCGACTGTAAACCCAAAATTATACCATCTTGCACTGCACAGTGATCTGTACAGTGTAAGCTCATGAAATTCGCCCCCTCCCTCAGTGTGAAAAGAAAATATACAAGAGCTTTTTTCCCCAAGGTCTGAAGAGAAAATATACAACCGCTTTTTTTCCCCAAGGCATAACTCCCACACACTGGTCTGTGATGAAGCAAAAGCAAATTTATTAACTTCAAAAGATGATTTTGAGTGATTATAAGGGATAGCAAACAGATCAAAGCAAGTTACCTAGCAAATAAACAAAAAAACAATCTAAGCTTAATATACTAAAGAGATTGGATATGAGTAGCAAACTCTTACCGTAAATGTTGATTTAAGCTGGCTGCAGGCTCTTAAGGGGCACGCTGCACTTGCTTGCAGCTTAAGAACCCCAGGTATTCCTTTCACAGGCTAGAAACCCCTCTAGCATGGGTCCAGCACTTCTCCCTTGTTCCTCAGGTGTTTCCAAGAGTCTCCTTTGGGCGGGGAGTCAGTGAAGAACCACGATGATGTCACTCCCCTGCCTTAAATAGCTTTTGTATATGGTGGGAACCCTTTGTCTCCAAGCTTGGTTCTGTCTTTCAGTGGAAAAACACTGGTATTCCAAGATGGAGTCCAGTACCATGTGATCTGGTCACATGCCCCTGTGGTGTCATAACAGCCATGACCTGGAGGCTGTTTGTACTGTCCTCAGGAAACCTTGGTCTCCCTGGTGGGAGATTAGCTTCTTCTAAGACCTATTGTTCTTCTTAATGGTCCATTGACTTGAATGGGAATGGGCCGTTTCCAGCCAGCCATCTAGACTTTTGCATAGTGGGCATTCCCCAGGTGTAAACACGTTTGTAATAGATACATAGACAATATTCCTAACTTCAGATACCAAAATGAAACATGCATACAAATAGGATAATCGTATTCAGTAAATTATAACCTTTACAATGATATGTCACATGACATATCTTGTATAAAATACATCATAGTTATGCCATAATCCTATCATAATACTATCTCTATGAAGGATATGAGATTCAGTGTCAAATCCCCATCAATGTGATGTTAACTGTACAAAACAAGAGAGAGAGACATGGTCACTGCCCTAAGGGATTTATAATGCTAGTAGATAGACACATATAAGTACATCCAAATTCTAATTCACTGGTTGATTGGGGAGAGATTTGGTCATAACAGGTAAGGTGTTTTGTTTTGTTTTTAAATGTTATTGACTTGTGACTTGCATTTAATTGCTTGCAAAACTGCCTTTCTCCTCATGTAATACTGCAGCAGTTGCGATTGGCTGACAGGCTTGAACCTAACAACCTGCTGGTTCAGACAGCGATGGTTAGCAGCTGGGCCTTTGAGGAGTCCTTGACTTCACCTTAATCATCTTTTGTTCTGCCAGACTCTGGATTTGGGGATCTTCAGTGCATTCTACCAGATGATACTGTTTTCTTAGGCTTGCCTAGATTCAGTGTGGATGGCAGTTGATTGTGTTAAAGCTAATTAGTTGTAAAAGTGATGTAATTTGTTTTGGGAGATGAATGATCATTTATAGGTTTTGTATGTTTGTTTTGTTTCTTTAAGCTATTGAGTTTTGCTGGTTGTTTTTTGTAGAGTTCCCAGAACATTAGTCCGGCACTTCAAAAAGAGAAAAAGTTGATGTTCTTTGGCAGATAGCATCACTCCTTTTAGTGGCTATGTGAAGATAGGTGGGATGATGAATTATCTGATCACTAGTTATTCATCTTTTATCTTTAGGTTAATGGTGTTGTAAGTCTCTGTTCTGTGATGTCTTTAATTCATTTCACATGCACGAAAAAGCTAGATTGGAGCTGCTATCACATTCATGACTTTGGGTTTTTATCAAGGATTTGGCTTTAGGTTTTCTGCTGCCTTAAGACATATTAGTGGTTTTTTTTGTTATGGTAGCACCTAGAAGCCCTAACCAAGATGGAGGTCTGTTATGCGAGGCACTGTACAAATGCATAGAAAGGGGGAGTTCCTGCTATGAAGAGTCTATCAAAGATAAAAAGGGATGATACTGCCATCAAATGATTCAGTCTATTTTACCTTTTCGGATTCATTTTAAAGTGTAATTTAAAAGTCTCAGAAACACCTGATATATTTTTCTGACTTTATTGTTGAAAATAAAAACCACTGATTCAAATTAAAATAAAAACCTCTGTTTTAAAAGAAAAAACGATTAAAATATTATTGTACTCTTTTGGAGTGGCTTTAAGGCATCGTGGTGCAGCATCCTCTTGGCATGTAGGAGACCTTTTGTGAAATCCTGACTCTGTTGAAATCAATGGGAGTTTTTTTCCTTTACTTCAATGGGGCCAGGATGTCACACATTGTTTTTAAAAGATTTAGGTTATAAAATCAGAGAAATATAGGGCTGGTTTATTGAACAAGAAAATTGCTGCATTATAAACATTGCTAGACTACCATGGATTAATAATAAATCACTCCTTCCAGAAATGTACTCACATCCTTTAGCAAATGCTATTGTATGGGTTTGGGATAGAACTAGAGATAAGTTCTTTCCCCTCACCAGTGACACCCATTGCAAATATCCAGATTTTAACGCAAATCACCAACCTGAGAGATTGGGAGAGCCTTGTAACATACAGTTGGCGAGCTATTCGGTAAAACAAACTTTTCTAAGTTATTTAGAGGTCAAAACTAGCTTTAATTGGCCCACTCTCCCCTGGTACCAGTACTTTAAAGTCAGAAATTATGTTTCTCACTTTTCTAGAAAACCTGTTTTATATAGAAAGCTAACTTTAATAGATGTGATAGCATTTGGTCAATTAGGAAACTTTATAATTTATATTGATCTTTGCAGACAACTTTCCTAAGGAAAAAAATTGCTGTATATGACACCGTGGGAAAAGGATCTGGGTAGACAAATTACCTCAGAGTAAAAGAGGTCCAGCAACCTCAGTCTGTAGCACAATAGAAGAAAATTGCTGTAAGATACTGTTTCAGTAGTACCTGGCACCAGTCAGGTTAGAACGAACACACGCACGCACACCATATATCATAGAAATCTAGGACTGGAAGGGACCTTGAGAGGTCGTCCCGTCCAGTCCCCTGCACTCAAGGCAGGACTAAGTAATAACTAGATCATTCCTAACTGGTGTTTGTCTAACCTGTACGTACAAAAACCTCCAATGACTGAGATTCCACAACCTCCCTAGGCATATGTGGTGGTCATATCCAGTCACTAGAGAATATTGGGATGCAGTCCATAACTAAATACCATAGTTGGTGGATATTTATGATCCCGTGGTAATCCTCCTAGGGGGCTTCCTAGCAGAAATGGTCACACAAGAAGAAAATGAAGAATTAATTTCTCATCTGCTAGTTACTTGCTCGAATATTGGTAGCCTCTCACTGGAAAAAGAAAAATAGTCCAATCATAGAGAAATGGTTAAAAATAAATATGGAAGGTTGTGGTTATGAAAAAGTTAACATACCCATTACATGCCCAGGAAAATAGAGAGGACAGATAAATATTTGCTTACCTTTTATTCATTACTCAGAGTACATTGACCTGCAAATAAACCAGCACACCTTTCCAGTTTTTTTGAATATTAACATTTGATAGCCATGCTTGGTCTGTTAAATGTGTGTATAGTGATTTCATTCAATTTAATAAAATTTCTAGAAACAACAAATTATAGGTATTGTGATGCTCACTCTGTAATATGGTAACACCCTGTTAAATAGAAAGATCTGATGGTTATATTCCTGTATAATATCTCTCTAAACAAAAGCAAGCTTTTATAATGATTGTTTTTTTTCTGATATTTACATGGTACTGATTGGAAACTTGTTAAAACATCCTAAATAAATGGGGGGAGATGAGGAGAGAGAGAGAAATGTAGGCTGGAAGGGATCTCGAGAAGCCATCAAGTCCAACTCTCCTGCACTGAGGCAGGACCAAGTAAATCTAGATCAGACCAGATAACGGTTTGTTTAACCTGTTCTTTAAAACCTCCAGTGACATGAATTCCACAACCTCCAGTGATGTGAACTCTACAACCTCCTTTGGAAGCCTATTCTAGTGTTTAATTATCCATATACTTAAAAAGATTTTCCCAATAGCTAATGTAAAACTCTCTTGCTGCAGATTAGTTTGGTTTTCACAAATCCATGCTGGCTATTTCTTATAACCCTATCATCTTCTAGGGAAATTATTTGTTTAATAATTTGTCCCAGTTACTTTCCAGGTATTTAATTTAGGCTGACAGCTCTATAATTCCCCAGGTCTTCTTTGTTCCCCTTTTAAAAGATAGGTACGGTGTTTACTGTTTTCCAGTCCGCTGGGACTTCACTCATCCTCCATAAGTTCTTAAAGATAATTGCTAGCATTCCAAGCTTGCTTCAGCTAGTTCCTTAAATATTCTAGGATGAATTTCATCAGGCCCTGCTGACTTGAATATATCTAACTTATCTAAATAGTCTTTAACCTGTTCTTTCTCTATTTTGGCTTGTGTTATACCAGGCCAGCAAGAGCTTGGAATATTATAAGCATCTAGGAAAGAAGGGGATGCACTGCATGAGCAATTCCTAGCTTCTGGATTATGTTGACTTAGTGTTAGATGGGACAGTAAACTACCTCTGCTGTGAGGTGGAACACTGGAGTGTAGTTGTCATGTGAACAGGAAGGTTGGCTTAATTTTCATTATGATCAAAAATTGAAGTGGGGAATCGCACATTGCTTAATTATATTGGCTGTAACTTTAGTGATCCCTGTCAATAGGAACTTTGAGAAAAAGTGTGTGCTTCGTTGTGTTCAGAGCTATTAAGTAATCATCTAGCATACCACATTTAACGTGTGTCTATATCTACTCTCACAAAGAAAACGTAATGACATTTTGAAAGATTTGTTTAAAAAAAAAGAGTGTCAGCTGTGATCCTAAATGAGGAAGTATCAGTTTCATAATTTTACTTTTATTTTTAGCATCAGTTTTGGATGATAAAGGTGAGCAAAGCAATGAGGAGGAACAAAAAGCTATCAAGCCCACAAGTAAGGAGTTCAAGAAAACATGGGGATTTCGAAGGACTACAATTGCCAAACGAGAAGGGGCAGGAGATGTTGATGTGGACACTAGTGAACAACAACCGCAGCAGCAACAAAGCCTGTCCCTCCGGCGTAGCGGACGGCAACCCAAGCGTACTGAAAGAGTGGAAGAATTTCTTACAACAGTAAGACGTAGAGGTAGAAAGAATGTTCCTACTGCTCTTGAAGATTCAAGTGAACCAGCATCCTGTCCGGTTACAGATGTGGAGACTGCCTCTGAAGGCAGTGTGGAGAGCACTCCAGATATAAAACCTGGCACTCGGAAGAGTGACTCTAAAGACAATAAGGATCAGCCAGTCTTGGAAAGCAGGGGTGCAAAAAATGATGATGATGATACCTCTGATAGTGATAGTGATGGATTGACGCTGAAAGAACTACAAAATCGTCTAAGAAACAAACGCATTGAACAAAAACCTGCAGAATTGACATTGAAAGAGATACAGAACCGCCTCAGGAAAAGACACCTAGAACAAAATCCTACAGAAACAGTTGATGTCCAGGCAGGAAATCAAGTTAAGACTGAGCTGCCTGTCAAACAAGAACCTGAGTCTACTGATTGCACTGAGACTGGAAATCAAGCAATTGTGTCTGAGGAACATACTGAAGATCTTCAGGTTAAGACGGAAATAAAACCTGCCCTGGCAACAAAAGAGATCAAAGATGAAGAATCTGAAGAGTTCACAAAAAGCAAATCTGAGTCTGAGATTTATGACCCAAATACACTGTACTGTATCTGTCACCAGCCTCATAATAACAGGTGGGCTATATACATATGCAAAGTATTGTCTAAAAATACTGTACAAGTAATAGAGAATCCTCCACAGGAAATAAGCCTACTACCAAAGATTTCATTGCCAGGTGTCTATAAAAATTTTTTTTCTGTTGCAACTTCATGGGGATGTAAGTAGTAGGGTAAGCTAATAAATTAATCAGTTATACAAAGCAACCGGCTTCCTGACAAAATTACAAGGACTTTTTTTGTTTTTGAGTTTTTCAGTATTTTATTTTTTAACCACTTGTTCTTTATTTTCAGGTTTATGATTTGTTGTGATAGGTGTGAGGAATGGTTTCATGGTGACTGTGTGGGGATTTCTGAGGCTCGTGGGCGACTATTGGAAAGGAATGGGGAGGACTATATCTGCCCAAATTGCACCATTCTGCAGGGGCAGGATGAGACAGTTTCAGAAACAGATCAGCAAGAAACTAAATCAAGGCATGTAAACGTGGATGGCACAGAGCTCACAAGTGTAGGAACAGTCGAACAAAAGTCCAGTGAGGATCAAGGAATCAAGGGTAGGATTGAAAAAGCTGCAAATCCAAGTGGGAAGAAAAAACTCAAGATATTTCAACCTGTAAGTATTTTAGTTGTTGTTTCTTGTTCTATTGAATGTGTTGAGGCATTAGCTTATCTATGGGCTGCAACATATTTTTATATAAAACAAAGCTGCTAAATTTTTTTTAAAAGATATTTGCTGTTTGTATCTTTCTGATTTATAAGTAAAGATTTTGATCCGGAACTGAATGAGTGGAGTGTCACAATCATTAGGATATATTTTTTTAATTTTTGAAGGACTGAAATTTACAAATCATACACATCAAGATAAGGAAAATACCCTAATCATGTGTATGCATCTGTTCTTTTATTTGGGTAATCAAGACACTGGCTGAATTCCCGTTCTTTCATAAAGACCCTTAAAATTCTGAAATTGGCGTGTCTTTATTTTAAAATTGCCTTTTTCTAATAACTATCAATTATTTTATTTTTCACTGTAGGTATCCAGTTACTATTGGCAAACTTGTGTGCCTTTACACATTCAAGCTGTCCTGTGTACTTCCAGACAATCTTTGACATTGTGTTTTGACCTTATTTCTTGAAGCTCTTCATACACAGAAAAGGGGGATTGATAAACTTTATTGTTTTAAAATGACTCTGAAAATATATTTAATTTAAAAAAAATATCCTTCCAAATTGTTGCCAGTTTCTACATACAATTATTACAGGAACTTTGTTTGTTTAGCTAGTCTGTGTGCCATTCTAAATGCAAGCAAAAAGCCTCTGAACTTGAATTTAAACTAGTTTAAACCTTTTAATGCCATAGTAATTGACCTTTCTGCTACTGGTGCTATTTTAGTATTTGCAAGCACAGGCATCCTCCTTGACTGTCATCTGTACTTTATTTCTCTTTAGCAAATTTAAAAAAAAAAATCTTACATACTTGCTGACAGCACACTGCAATAATTTGTTTTATGGGTTTGTGTGCATTTTAATGGTTGGACAGGAATACCATTTCCTATAAATGTTGGCTAGAATCAGAGCTGTTATATTGAAGCCCACCGTTGGCACAATGCTTGTAGACTTTGGAGTGACATTTTCAGCAAAATACTTAGAATATATCTGAAAAAGTTTTTTTTAATTTACAACAACTTTAAAATTACAGTTATTGTCAATATATGTGTGCAGATTTAACATAAAATACTAAAAAAGTTTTTAATATATCATTTCCTATATGCTGATATTTAATTTTGTGTTGGACATAAAAATTGGGAAACAGAGTGATAGGTCCAACAAAATTTCAGCTTTAATTAATTTTTGCCTTTATTTATACAATTTTAGATGGAATTATTGTCATTTATAGTGTCTGAACATGCATTTATTCCAGACAAATAATAACAGATAAGATGGAATTGTTTAATGGGCCCAAGTTACCACATTCCAGGGCACCAGGAAGTTCTTCCATGATAATCGTAGTCTTCTCTTATCTCCTGGTCTAGTGCTTCAGTCTCTTTTCCAGTTTTTCTCCTGTTTGGGCCCATGTTCACATGGGTCTCTTATACATTTCTATATTATAGATTACTAAATCTTTATCCAGTTTACTTTTTAACACACGAACCCTTTGGGTTTTAGGTAGGGCTGTCAATTAATTGCAGTTAATGCCTGTGATTAACTGAAAGCAAAATTAATGCGTTAATTTTTTTTAACATGTTAATTGTATACCTGTGGGTGTGTTGGGAGGCATCGGTGGTGCGGGGGCTGAAGCTTCAGCCCACAACTTTCTAGGGGAAAAGGGGGAGGTGCTGAAGCCCAGAGCCCCAAGCCCTGACCCTATATTTGAAAATATAGAAAACCCAAAAATATTTAAATAAATGATATTCTGATGTTGTTTAACGTGAGATTAAAACTGCGATTAATTGCAATTAATTTTTTTTAATCTCAAGATTAATCGTGATTAATTTTTTTAATCGCTTGACCTCCGTAGTTTTAGGTAACCCATACATTGTGCATGCACAGGCTTCAGTTACCCAACTTCTGCATTTTTTTCTGGTGGTTTTTCAGTTACAATGTCATGGTGGTTTTTTGTCACCCTGACCTGTGTCTTACCAGAAAAAGGGCTTCTTGTTGTCTATTTTCAGCCCAAAACTTCCTGTGCGACATGTTAATTTGGTTCTATCAGCAATAACATCATTTTAAACAGATGAGCAAGTCTGTGTAAAAGAAGAATTGGCAAAACCACAAGTATGGCAACAGGACCTTGACCTAAGTGTTACCTCATTTGTACTCATTCACTATCCTTAATTACAAATCATTAAAAATATAGCTATCACAGCTCTTAATCTTACCATTAACAATTCTTCATTTTATATTTCAGTGTTATAAGTCAGTATATATTTATGTTCTCCTGTGCTGTCCTTTTAATCTATTGGAAAAGTTGGGGGGAGTTATGGAAAACATCATGATTCTTTAATGTCGACATTTCGTATCTTCTTTAAACTTGTTTTTTTTTATTCAAAGCCCAGTTTTGTTTGTGAACCATGGCAGAGAAAATTCAGTAGAATTTTTCCTGTGACTACATTTTGAGGGGTGCCTCATTTTTAGGACAGTGATATTTAATTGCTTTTAATGGTACCCCAATGTTTTGTAAAATTTAGAAATAGTTTCACAGATAATTTTAGTGTAAATAGTGAGCATAAGAACGGCCATACTGGGTCAGACCAAAAGTCCATCTAGCCCAGTGTCCTGTCTTCCGACAGTGGCCAATGCCAGGTGCCCAAGAGGGAATGAACAGAACAGATAATCATCAAGTGATCCATCCCCTGTCATCCAGTCCCAGCTTCTGGCAAACAGAGGTTAATGGGTGAAATCTTGGCTCTATTGAAGTAAATGGGAGTTTTGCCATTCACCCACCCACTAACTTTTATATACTATTAAATTCTGGTTCTACACTTTTCCCAAACTTTCGGTTAGTCTCTACTGTAAAGGATGAGTATGCAAAAGTGACACCTGATCCTCGTGCATTCAGTGTCAGATGTGTTAATTTTTGTGTCAAAATAAACCCTGTGTAATAAGTTGCACAGGCTTCAGTGTGGGCATGATTTGACAACAGTGGGGTTGTACTAAAAGTCTAATTTGGCATGCAAAGCTTTTAGTACTGTTGATGATGCGTGAAGAGGAATAACTCCAATTTGACTTGAGTGAAGGTAGAGTTTATAAAACAAGCATTGGGGGGGGGGGGATTTAATTGTACACTGAACACACTGGATACAGAAATAATTATAGGAAATAAACTTGGAACCTCACAATCACTTATTATCACTCCTCAGAGTAGAATCCTACTTTAAGGTTGAATTTTCAGGAACACTGAAAAGATGTCAACAAGATGGTCATTACCGCTTAAGAAGAGTAACATTATGTCAGTAGCATTTTTCATGCATTGTATTTTGAGCTGTATTCTACAGATTGTTTATTTTAAATAATTCAAATTCTTGTAACAAACATCGCAGCTAATTAATACTTTAATCAAAATGCAATGACATTCAGGAAAGCTTGGTGCTTACACCCTGATCCTATACCATTGAAAAAATGGATTTTTCACCACTGACTTCAGTGGTGCAGGATTGGGCCTTTAATAGTTATTTGTGACACACTACAACTGGACTTGTTAGATATTTAAAATGTACGATGCCTCCTAGGAAGCACTTATGTATTATTTCTTGTAATATTTTTCTCCCACTGTATGTGGACATAATCAGATGTGAACATGGGCATTTGTAGAGAATTATCCTGAAGAACAATATTTATCTCTACAAAATAAATTTTATGGTATTTGTATTTTAGATAAGCACTACTTGTGTCTCAGTAAATCTTAATTGAAATTGGTCTGTGTAGCAACACTGTCATGCGGATTGAAAATTGGCTAAATACTGTAAACAAATATTAATTATAAACTACAATATATTGAGTTGGGGAGAGCTGTCTAATGGAGTATTGCAATATTGGGTATTAGGCCCGTTCTTATTTAACATCTTCACTAATGATCAGGAAGAGGGAGCAACCAGTGAGGACTGAGATATAAAAGGAAGGGCTTTAGAGAGATGAGGAACTAGGGGAGAAAATGACAAAATATGACTCAGTTGGAGAACATACAAGTTAATGCAAGAGTTTGTAACATGATAGGGCAGTAAAAAAGGCCAGTGCAATTTTGGATTGCATGTGCAGAGCTAATAGTTTCTCTCTCTTTCTTCCCCTCCTTCACTTTGTTGTGACTTTGCGTAGAATCTTACATTGTGTTGTGGTCACCACATTACCCGAAACATTTTGACAAAATGAGGAGAGGCAAGAAGAAGCCAACAGAAATTAATAGTATAGTGTGTCAGCTCAGGGTAGCTGCACTGGTATTTCCCCTCTGGCCCAGCAAGGGCACCCATCTCAGGCTTCCAGCTCTCTACCTGTTATCTCTCTTGAGTGGTGACCTGTGTCCACTCCCGTCTGACCCCAGTGTATTTCCAGGCACACAGACCCCTGACTATACTGCGATATCCCAGCAAAAGACTCTGCCTAAGCAGGCCTGCTTACTTTTCATCAGAGACTAATAACCAAGTAATTGCCCACAGTTATAAGGCAACACACAGTACTTCCTATGCATACCTATTTTATTCTTAAGGTTAAAGGCACACAGAGAAAACATTAAAAACAACAAATGAACCTATGGAGATGGTAATAAGCTTACCTCAGAGATCTCCCCAACCCATATGTGGTCTCTGGCAGGAATAGTCCTTCAAAACCCCACTCAAGGGGTTTCCTTGTGGTTTCAAATTCATCACAGCTTCAGCTCAGAACAAGCACACAGTCTTATGGGACTTCAGTAGGCCCAGTCCTTTGGGTCCCTCTGTGGACCAGGATCCTGTCTGCTTGCTGGATCAAGAAGAAGGCCCTGAGCCTGTTTAAACCCAGTCTGTTTAACAGACAAAGAAAGGATTTTTGGATAGTCACTGGAGAATCCATTTTGAATTAGTTTATGCAAAACCTATCTCGGGGATGGCTTCAAAAGGACTGATAACCAGAGGAATTATATTAGCATCTCCATCCCCCTAAAGGAGTTGCATACAATTTCATAATAACACATACACAATTGCATTTTTAATATTATGGATCCCAAAGATATTAAACCTAATTTACTATCATATTTCTGAGGCATCTGTTATTGGTATATGTTAACACTGAGGAGGAAGAGGATTTAGTTACATGTAAAACACTATGGTGAAATTAAGAGAGAAAATTTAGACTGAGTATTGGGAAATTTCTATCCTGACAGTGGGAAGTAAGTATTAGGCTGTGGTGGAGTTTCCCTAGGGAAGTGGGAGTAGTCCTGTCACTTGGAACTTTTAAATAAGACTGGATAAAACTATAGAAAAATGTGCTGCAGAAAACAATTCTGCCTTATCGGGGAGACAGCCTGGTTAATGCAGTAGGTCTTTTCCATTTTAGATATCAATAACTCCAGGAGAAATAGGTGTTAAAGCCTGTGGTACTTTTCTGTTTAATAAATATAAATGAAATGGACCTTCTTATGGCTTATTTATATTTTGGTTTTGTGTTGAATTTGCAAGCATGAACTCCTTAGGCCAGCAGAGTTGGATATGGGATGGTGTCAGTAGTTCACTCTGGAATCTGATATTGATTGAAAAATCGTGTTATGCTTTTAAGACGCACTAGTTAAATTCTGTTACATAAGTGCTCATCACTGGTTATATACAGTTTTTTTAGTTAAAAAATGGAACTTGCTGTGCTTCAATCTTTAGGTAATGGAAGCTCCTGGTGCATCAAAATGCATTGGTCCCGGCTGTTCTAATGTGGCTCAGCCTGATTCTGTGTACTGCAGTAACGACTGCATTCTCAAACATGCTGCAGCCACCATGAAATTTCTCAGTGCAGGAAAAGAACCAAAGCCAAAAGAGAAGATCAAATCAAAATCTGAGAGATCCACAATTCTAAAATCTCCACTGCAGGTAAGCTAATGTTCCTGAATAAAAAATTAGCTTTGCAGCAGCATTTCCCCTGAAGCACCAATGGCTTGTTGCTGTACAGTTTTCAGACAGAAATATATTTAGTTTTCAAGATTTAACATTAGAGAGTCACTCTTTTGTTTGTTTTGCCATTTTCATGACCTAAAACTACATTAAAGAATAAGATAATTCAGTTAAATCTTACTGATAAAAAAAGAAAACAGGAAAAGGTTGTTAAAATACAATATAGCCTCCTTTGCATAGGTGCTATTAAATTATCTACACTTCAGTACAGCTTTTCTGAAATAATTTCCCCAGTAATATTTTAAAGCTAATTCATAGGTTAAAATTATTAATATTATCCTAGATTAAAAGTTTTTAGGTTTATTTTTTAATGGGGAGACAGGCTATGCAAGGGGATTTGTGTCACATGTAAGGAAATGAAAGAATTTCTTAAAGGCCCTTTTAAATCTATATTACTTAGCTCTCTGAAACCACGTTAACATGGCAGGTACAGCTGGATGTGCAGATTTACGTATATTTGATGATAAATACAACAGTGTTCAGTTTGCTGGCAGGGTCTACTCGTGAGTAGAGACTCAACACTCTCTCCTGCTAGGCCAATGCATTTCTCCTAGCTTTATAGACTTGTCAGAAACCCATTTTGTATTGTAACTATGTAATCTGAAATGCATTTGTAATTATTCACTATTTATGAAGACATATTTTCGTCACTAAATACGTGCAACATGATAACTCTTCCTGTCATTACTATTATTAGTAATTAAGGTTCTACTAATTATACAGGCAGGTACTAAGCCTTTGTCCACCCAGAAGAAACCAACTCCTGAGAAAAAAGAGATTAACATGAAGAAAAGTATGGTGACAGCCCCTAAAACTGAAGCAAACACCCAACCAGTTGCTAAAGAGCCGGCATCAGAAAACAGCACGCCATCCTGGGCAAGCGATCATAATTACAATGCAGTAAAGCCAGAAAAGACTGCTGCCATTTCATCTTCACTGTTATTCAAATGTATGTATCGCATAGGGATATTCCTGAGTAATCATTTACATTTTATTTGAATACCCATCCATTCTTGGCTCTGTAAGATTAGGAAATTTGGTATCTTTTTCTTAATATGACACACAAATTTTCTCTCCTTCAAAGATTCACACACACTTATATCAGGGAAATTTTATAAGGTTCATTTATAATTTTGATATCAAAGTGTACGCAACTGGTTTCTGAACGTAAACTTGCTGAGTAAGTTACCAAATGTTTTCCAAAGGCAATAACCATTTCTGTTCTCAGAGGAGGTGAGTATCGATATACACGTCTTAAATTCAAAATATTGTAAGTTACACGAGGTGCCCCTGTTATCAACACTTCACTGTACTAACTTAAATTTTATTATCATACATCTAGCCTTGGCACTTGCTTCTCAAGTTTTGCATTTGCATTGCTAGTGCCAAGACGGGATTTTTCAACAGGGTTTGTTACAGACCTTTTATATTTTTGCAGACAGCTTTTAACTGTCAAGTATATCCAAGTTCTCCTTCTTAGTCCTGCCATGAATGCAGGGGACTGGACTAGATGACTTCTCGAGGTCCCTTCCAGTTCTATGATTCCTGATCTTTTATTTACTTACTTTAAATATTTTAAGGATCATCTTTTACTTAAGTGAGGAGGTGGTCTTTATTTCCTTGTTATCTCTGTGTTGTTCATATTTCACACATTATCCACACACAAGGAAACATCTAAAGGGAAGTTAGGCAGAGATTTTGCCTTACATATTATAATTTTGCAGGTACTGAATAGCATCCATAACCTCTTGTTAGCTCATATAAAGGTAAGTAAATACTGATTTGTAATGTGAAATAGATTTTGTACTTTATCACATTTTTGATTGACTCCAGTGAAATAGTGTTATAATGTAATAGGATTTTAGGTGAAATCATACAATTCACATTTCAAAACACATGATAAATAGATGTCTAGTGACTGATATTTTCTCAATTTGAAATTTAATGAATGCAAATGTTACTTTTTCTCCCAGCTTTTATTAACCACCTTTTATCAGGGTTTAATTTTTATTTTCAGAAGTAGACCTGGTTATTAAACACATGAATTATATATTAACTTGACAAATATACATTTAAAACAAGTGAATACTTTTCATTTTGAAATTCATCTTGAGACCTAGATTGTTCAGGTGAAAGAACTTTTGAACATAAAGGAAACACAAGTATTTCCCCAGAAAAATTACTTTAGTGTTATACACAACTCTTTAGACTTTCTCAGGAATACTGTAGTATATTGCATTTAAATTTAAACTTCCCCCTCTATTTTACTGCACTTCTTTTAGAAATGCAGCCTTAGGACATGCTATTTATAGTGTTCTGGAGATTACTCTTTTCCCCTACTTGATTTAAATTAATAGTTTTTGATACTTTATATCCCATAACAACTACAGAGTTGCATTTTAAATTACCATTGTAGATTTCAAAAAGCAGTATTTTTTTCTGTCTAAAATTAAAGGTAAAAAGGGGCCCGTTATGAACTCTTATGTCTTGTCTACACACAAAAATCTGCTTTAACGGTAATACAAATAATTAATAATAATATACTACTATAATTGCATGTGGTACAACCCTGTTAATGTAGATGCAGATACACCGGTATAAATTTGCTTGTATCAGTATAGCTTATTTCTGTAAGGGAAAAACACTATATTGGTATAAGGTACCTTTATTCAGATATAACTGTATCCTGACTAGGGGTTACACTGATTTAACTGTTCTGACAGAATAGCACATCCCTAACTGAAAATTAAATCGGTACAAAATGTGTGTGTGTAGACCAGGCCTTATTAATGAATACAAGACAATTCAGTATATACCAGATGAAGAGTTCTCTAATCAGCCAATAGGGATGGAATTTTAGATTGCTCTAATTAAGGTAAGTTCTACAAATGTCTTGGATTCTGTTTGTACCATTACTAAACTACCAAATATAATTTTTTTATGTGGAAAAGATTCTTTCATTTTTGGTTGATAACTCTGGTAGAATAATTTATGATTTAAGTGCTGCATAGTGTCTCCAAAGAAACATCAATCACAGTTTCTTTGTTTAGGGAACGTCTACAAATTGTTAAAATTTAAAAGTAAGGTAGTGTATGCTTTATTCTGTTCAGTGTACATAGTTATATATATATTTACATTGTACTGAACTGAAATGGAATTTATCCTAAGTAGGTGCTCTGTACCCTCAAGCTAAGGACCTGATCCTGCAAATCCTTATTCATGCGAAGAACCTTTAATTGCCCACGTTGTCCTACAGGAGTCAAATGAGTAAATTCAGTGACTGAGGGTTGAAGGATCAGTCTTTGTTCAGACCCTAAATTAGTCTTTCCTTCAGTCAATATAGCACATGCATAAAATGCAGCTATACTGTATGCTAAATATTGTTGCACTAGCTGGTGGATGTAAGATTTCATTACACTTTAACATGACAGTGATATTATTGGGTGGCAGGACAGAGAGAGCCAAACCCCTTCAGTCCTCTGTTAAATGTTGACAAATAATCTGGGTAGGAGTGGGATTCAGTACACTTGTATGATAAAAATGATCTCTTCCTTTGAAATTGGTTCATATACAGAAACACTTGTAACATGGTTATTTGAAGCACGCAACACACAGTTCTAAAGATTTCTCCTCCTCCCTCCAACCCCCACTACAATGGCTGCTTCAAGATTCCCCTGGATTTTCAGATTCATACTATGTTGTGGTGAGAAATTAGGCCCTACTTGCAAGTGGCTTTTTTTTTTTTTTTTTTTTTATTAAATCCACCGAAATATACAGGCTGAGTATTGGTTTACACCGTCTAACTTCTTAACAGTCTGAATGGAAATCATTGGCTTTATTGGTTCAGCTGTACTAATTAACTGGGAAGCGTCATGCACATATGATGCCACAAGAATAATAATACATTTTATTTATTTGTGAAGATGTAGGCAGTATTTAGGCTGTACAGCTATGGGGAAGTAAATATACGCATATTTTTTCTTTTTGAGAAATTAGGCCTATTTTAGTAGCTGATCCGCATTTACTCATAGCATCCAGTGCACCACACATATAGAAAATGTATTTCAAATTTAATTTTTAATTGCTACAAGGCTATGGGTCATTGAGATTGGGGAAGGTGAAACAAGGGCTTTCAAAGATCCAGGTTTGGCATGGAGGAGAGAATCTGTAGTATTTTAATGCTTTTGCCAGAACATGTTTCTTTACTGTACCCTTAGCCTTCAGTTTATATCAAATAGTTGTTAAAGTCCTCAAGCTTCAGGGCTTGTCAAAGTAGAAGTAAAATGAAATAGCAAAATAGACAGTATAAATGTCTATCCAGTGGATTATCTTTCAAGCAGGAAAAACACAGCCCCAACAAAATGATTTCTAAAATAACCTGATAAAGTTATGGCCTTTTAAAAATCGTCTGCCATGTTTTATAACCGTGCATTTCTAAAAAGAGTTAATTTTTTAATGCATATGTTGAGGGAGGGAGTTTAGTCTACTAATTTGATATTTCATTCATAAGGTTTTTATCAAAAATATGGGATCACAAAGGAGGATAATATCCATTGCTTACTTGGCTCTACAAAAGAGCTATTGTCCTTATTTTTTGTCCTGTCATGCATTGAGTTCGTAAGAATTAATAGTGGGGGCAGAGGGCGATTCTCTTAGAGAAACGGAATAAGTGAATTGTCAGTGCACTTCATAAAAAAAAAATCTCCAGATGGAAGATGGAGCTCCGGATCATACGGCACTGATATAACTGGTTGTCATTCAACTTAACAGTGAATTGTAAATTATATGTATATTTTTAAGTGTGATCTGCCCCTTGTTTGCCTAGTGTATTCGAAAACTTGTACAAAATAGATAATCACAGTAAAATGAAAAATGATGGATCCTGAAATAAGAAACACATCTGAAGGATGTCTGGATCCAGATTTATATTTAATAAGGAAAGTCTGCATATTATATTAAAGCTGTGGTCCTGTCAAATGTTCTAGACTACTTTTAAAGTCTACCACAAGGATTTAATACTGGTACTGAATTGATGGGGTTTTTTTTTTTTCTTTTTCTTTTAGTCATTTGAGCCTTTTGATATCCTCATATGTCAGGTGGGCTAGGAGTGCAGTCTTATTTTTCAGTTTTGCTTGTATAATATTTAGTTGAGCAACATTCTGAAAGGTTTATAAAGCTTTACTTTTTTAGTTGAACGAGTTAATATCTACAACAACAAAAATTTCAGAGAAATATTGTCAAATGAAGATTTAAAGTAGAGAATGACTCAGAACGGATCTAAAGAATGTCAATGATGAATAGTAATTCTCTCATTATTGGTCCTGTAGTAAATAAGAGGAAGTATATTACTTTCTGACAAATTAGCCAACTGTTATATTTTTAATTCAGTATATAAAGTCATAACTTACCCTTCCACTGGAGGGAAAAAAATTAAATTGCTTCATTGGTATTTAACATCTTTTGTAAAGGTCACTAATTACAGAAGAGACCTCCTGTGTTTCTATGTGGGTAACGGAAGACTTGAGGAGATATCAAATATTTTGGTTATAACAATGTGGGTGGTGGCTGGGCCACTTGCTGATGCCAAAGTTCATTTAGTAGCATGTCGACATGCACATATCTAAAGACTTCAATGCAGGTTCTTTGATAGTAGAAGAACATTTGAAAGAGAAAATGAATTTTTGCCATTTTTACTTAAGTGGAAATCGGCTGCAAATCTTTCGTCATTTTCAAGCTGGAAGATTAATCAGAAGGAGGAGAAAACGGAAGGTAAAGGTCTGCCTGTATCCTAATTTTAAAGCTGATTATTCACTTATCAACTGTGTCACAGCACACATAACTTATATAAAATCATAACTCCATTTGGTAGTAAGAGGAGAACTTACAAGACATAGTAAATATATTTTATTAGATGAACCAGTGTGTACACTAAACATAAACTATTTTAAATTCATATGTTGGATCTTGTGATATAAGTCACTGAGTTAAGTTTTCTATCACTAAGCCAATAAAGTATTTATTGACTTAGTAGTTATAGCTAAGTTGCAGCTAATTTCGTATGAATTCTTAGCCATTAATTGCAATATTCTATTTGATAGTATTTCTTATAAATTATTAATGAATTGGACTTTATAGCAGAACTAGTTAATTGAAAGGGGCTCTGTCAGGCTAAAATTTGCCATACATCTCTCCTCCCATCCTACAACTGGATTAGGGGACAGACAACTTTATGGTGCCTCCTACTGGAAAGCAAGGGGGCAACATTTGTGAAACTCTGCCCTTGATTACATTAGCCTCCTTTTAACTACCTGCCTCCATTTTTCTTTGCCTCCTTTATGGCTTAGGTTAATCATTGCCTCTGTCTAGATCTGAGCCTTATCCACAGGCTGAGTAGTGCTTACTCACACAAGTTGTCATCAAAGGATTCCAGATACAAAGGGCTTTTGGGTTGCTTCTGTTCCTACACAACTGTAACAAAGTGAAGAGACATTGTCAAAGGACAGCAGTGAGATGGGAGCCCAAAATCAAAATCTGATGTGCATGTGATAATTGTTCTTCTGCAACATTCCCTTGTATTTTTATTTTTATTTATTTTTAATTTTTTTTAATGTAGAAGGTAGCATGGGTGAGGAGGGAAAGGAAAATATACCATACAATGTAAAAAAAAAAAAAAAAAAAGGAAAGGCTGGAAGAGAGGAGCAGTGTACACATAATAGCAGTGGAGGGTAACAAGGTGGGATGAAAACCTGTAATACCCCTGCAGAGGGAAAAGAATAAGTCCTTATCTACACACAGACTTTTGCCATTTTAGCTAAGGGCATGTCTACACATAGTTGCAGTAGTTCAACTTAAGATGTGATTTTTAAACAAATTTAGTTTAAACCAGTGCAGAAGGTTGTACGTACCTTTATTTTGGCTTATCTTAAACTATTAGAAACAGGTTTAACGTAAACTGAAACAAGCTACTCTTAAACCACAGTAGCAGTGTTGACAAAGGGATTTGCACCATGTAGTTAAGTTTGTTAGATGCTTATTTCAGTTTGAGTGGCTTAGTTTGGTTTAGCTTAATTTTGTTCTACAGGTTTAATTTAAACAAAAATAAGCCACATTCAAACTGAAATAAGAATGTCTTTGTACTTGCACTAGTATAGTACACTTGCATTAGTTTAGCTAAACCAGTTTTAAAACATACCTTTAGTAGTTAAATAAGTACAGGTTTGTATGTCGCCAAGGCCTAAGAGCTAGTGGCAGAGGCATTTTGCCTAGGCAGATAGAGAAGAAGATCCACCCTGTCATTGTTTGTCCCCACAAGTGAATAATTGAGATTGTCCAGTTTCCTGATTCAAACCTATCTCATTCCATGGGATCTGTTATTACTTGTCCACCATGAGTCCCTAGCATTGTAGAATAGTGCCTAAGAAATAGATGGCACAGTACAGGGCTATCACTGTGCAAATTGCCCATGATACATTATTGATATTAATTGAGGACTAGGGCACTTCATAAGTAAAAACTATTGAGGGTGGTGCAGAGGGGAAATCTTGCATCCAGAGTACCTGAGAGGACTCTGCCAGTACTTCGGGAAAATACATACTGGAGCCCTGCCACCTTTCGGGAGGAGGGTGCATGCATCCTACTCCCCCTTTCAAGCAGCTGTCACCCTGGGAGCTCTTGGAGGGCAGAAGGCCAGCACTCCACAATCACACTGTGTGTCTGGCTCCTGCGTGAGGAGCCACAAGAGTGAAGGAGGAGGCTTGGCACAAGTGTCGGGCACAGTCTGGCTCATAGGGTGGTTCTTTTCTACTCGTTCGTCGATACCGATGGAAATTTGATTAAAAAACTCACCACCCTATATTGCTGTTTGCATTTTTTTTACTAATATTGTTCACTTGGTTGTATAACCAATGGGAAATCCCCCTCCCTTTCCCCCTCCACCAAATAAAAGGGGTTCTTTGAGGTGGTCTCTTGTGTATTTCCACTGTTGGATTCTGTTGATTGTGTTGATCTGGGTGCAGAAGGCTTTGGAGCTGAAGATGGCCTATAATATCCCTTGAATACACAAGTGGTTCTGAAAAAACTAAGGCCTTGTCTACAGCAGGTATTGCCCCCATTTCAACTAGGGAGGCCAGTTGCACAGGTCTAATCCTCTAGTGTAGATAGGGTAAACTGCTATAAGGTCATCTCAAGCAGGGAACAAGCTGTAACCACATGGTAGCTTTGTCTGTCTACACTAGAGAATTGCATTCGCATAGCTATGTTGGCTTGCAGCATGACAAATCATCAGTGTAGACATGGCCTAGCTCCAGTGTTTCCTCAGTAAAGTGAGAATGGAGACTAGTTACCTAGTCTTTCAGTACCTGGGTTGTAAAGGCCTGGCACACAGCACCAGTTTAGGCATTGACATCTTGCGGCAGACCAGACAGCTGATATGGACATCTGACTTGAGAAAAATAGAGGGGCAAGAGGCATACCTTTTAAATCAGGATTTATTAGGATCTGACTCAGTTTTGATAGTAGGAACTAGCCCAAATCCCCAGTGCACAATGGCACACAAATACTAAAATTGCCTAAAAATGATACTGCAAAATAAGTAAAAGCTAACTATATATAACTATTTTTTGAGAGAAATGACAAGAAGTCTGACAAAAACAGACTTCAGGCATAGGAGCAGTTCCTCTGATCACGGAAAAGAAGGAATTGAGACGGTTGTTGGCTGCACCTTATATGGCCTTGGGCACTAAATGTTCAGTGCCCCAGGAACGTGTTCGAGTGGCACCTTTCAGGCATGTCTCTTCTAGAAGTTTCTGAAGCTCTGAGTTGCCAGGTGCACATCCCAACTGTGAGACTATGCAGAGACAACACTTGAAGAACTACAGTTACTGGTAAGTAACTTCTCTTTGTGGAGTGCTTTAGAACTGACCTTTAAAGCACCAGCTGAGCAACATATTTCAGTTTTCAGTTGTATGTGAATGAATTGAAGGGTCTCACTTTTATTTTCTTAAAAATTTAATTTAAATATTTAAAAAAAAACACTCCTGAGAATTCAACAGCCCTTGCTTTGCAAAGAGATGGCTTTTTTTTTTTTTTAAAGTATAATTTTGTTCGGACTGTTATTCCCATAATTAGTCATTCCTGCAAGAAGATGTGCGCACCACAGCTGCCTGAAAGCTGGTTAGTTTACCATCAGTCAGCTAAGATGTAGATGATGCTGAGTGGCAAATGAAAGTGGAAATGGCAAAGTCTAGGAATATTCAAAACTGAGGGAGCCTGCCCACCCATTGGTAAAACAGTTAACAATCTCTGAGTTTTACTAGACTTATTGCTGCCCTGGATTCTCAGCTAAATGGTCAGGGATGCCTTTTCCAACTTGGACTGAGAGCGCCTTTTCCTACCAGTTTAGGCTAGACTACTGCAGCACATAATAGTAAAGTTCATTTGGAAACTTATTATGCAGCTACCTGCCTCCGAGCAAGATGGATCGGCAAAAAGATATTATACTTGTTCTCTGCACAGGATGCCAATTAACTTTTGGGTGAAATCAAGATACTGGGTACGATCTACAAAACCCCTATGTAGGCTTGGAGGCTGGTGCACCCTGTATGACCTGCCACACCACCTGCACTCATCAAGAATCCTTAACCTATCTAATCTAAGGGTGAGACTAAAGGGAGTCAAGGGCACATGGCATTTCCAATGTTAGGTCCTCTCCGTAGAAATTTACTTCTGCCAGAAATACATCTGCATTCCAGTCTGGCCATGTTCAAAAAGCACAGCTCCATTCATCCTGTTCACAAACTGCTGGCTGTGGTACCCAAAAATAAGCCTGCTGGCAAGGAATTTTCACTCTTTGTTTTTTAAAGTTGCTATGTGGCAATGGCATGTAGTGGTTTTACTTCCTATACTTGGACAATGTCTAACTACAGAACCTATGCCGGCATAGCTTTGTTGGAACAGCTAAGCCAGCTTAAACTCCCACTGTCGTAGATGCAGCCTATGCTGACAGAGAAGGTTTTCTGTCAGTGTAGGAATGCCACCTTCCTGAACAATGTTAGCTATGTCAACGAAAGCACTTTTCCATTGATGTAGCTCTGCTAGTCAGGGATGTGGATATTTTCATACCCCTAACCAATGTAGCTATGCTGATACGACTTTTAAGGGTAGACTATGCCTGGGACATTTCTTTTGCTTTTTAACTTACTCCTGTAAAGTGATCCATATCCCTAAGTGTGGTGCGTGTCATAACTGTAGTGAATAGATAAGCTTAGCAGTAGAAAGTAATACCGAGTTCTACATTCTGGGTTCTACATTCAGCAATATTACCCCATTCCAATGGTTTTCCCCCAGCACTTCTCACAGTGAATAATGACTAAACTTACCTTCCACAGCCACAAAAAGTTTAGTTGTAAATATTCTTTCAAGTAATGTCTTATACTGTTACAGTTCTGGGGGAGGGGTTATTACAAATTTTATGAAGACCTGCAAAAACCTCCCCATTTTTATATATATATATATATATATATATATATATATATGATAGACTCTTCACCACCGTATCTAAGTGTGTATTATACTATGGCCATACAGTTTAAAACTGTCAGTGTGAACTATAGCAAGTAATTGAATCTTTGATGGAACAATAATTCAGATAACTAAAAAGGAACAAAACCGGCAACAACCCTATCTCCCTCCCCCCTTTTTCTGGTAAGCTGAAGTGAATTTAATTTTTAAGTGTTAAAAGCTTGTAGTAACTAGATGGTTGCACACAGCTTACTAAACTAAAATCATAGGGATTATTAAATGAAATACCATGAATGGTGATAACACAGACCTACCTGACTAAACAGAAATGCAGAGATTTTTCAGAACATGTGGGTTTCTACAGCCAGACTTCCATGGAAGGAAATAAAACAACAATGGAAAAACTTGTCTGCAGTGTTGTGATAGCTGTGTTGGTCCCAGGATATTAGAGGCAGAGTGGGTGAGATAATATCTTTGATGGGACCAGGCTTTGTTGGTGAGAGAGAGAGACACAAGCTTTCAAGCTCACACACAGCTGTTTGTCAGGTCTGGGAAATGTACTCAAGAGTGTCAGATAAATACAAGGTGAAACAAACTGTACAGCTTAAATAGTTAACACATTTCAAGGGATACAGTGGGTGAGGTAATATCTTTTATTGTACCAGCTGTGTCTCTAATATCCTGGGATCAACACGGCTACAATTACACTGCATACAACATATTTCAAGGGCCCGTTCAAGGTGAAGTAGCCAGTCATAGGAAGAAAAGGGAGGGAGGGTGAGCTCGGGGGGGGGGGGGGGCGGAGTTAGTGGGTGATTGTAATGAATCAAATTTTGATTAATATTTTTCTTAAAATGGTTTCGTGCAGTGTCCTTTAAATAAGTATTTAAGGTAATTTTCAGTAGGTATTTTCAAGTCACTGAGCTATCTGTATAAAATTGAATTAGAAAGTAAACACAAGTTTGTGCTTGAGAAATCCTGTTAACTTCCAAGTTCTATAATCAAGAAGTCCCTTTAGGTAGAAATTTTTAATTGCCACAATTTAAGATGTAGACTGAATTGTTAAGTATTGTGAAATTTCTAAAGTTTATTTCCTCATTTTCTGGTGTCTGCTGATCTGGAGAATTATATCTCTTGAGTCAGAAATTTTTTACGACTTCAGTAGTAATGCCAGTGCCACAGAATAAAAGATGCTACAGCATCTTTTTCACAACTCTGCATCGGATGAACAATTTCAGAAGCTGAAGTTTTATATTTGACAATGTTTTACTTTAGGGTGGTTTTTGTTTGTTTGGTTTTTTTTGTTTTTGCATTGGCACAATGCCAAGGCAGCCTGCAACGAACCACCCCAAGCAGCCTGATGTTAGACTAAATATGGGAAGTGAGGGATTGAGCACAGTATTAACTTTCAAGCTCTGTTTCCTTTTTTCTATTAAAGTGCTGATGAACAAGTATTTAACTCCCTTCTTGTAAATATATAGGGTAGAGAGAGATGCCTTCATTATCACTTCCACAATAATGGAGAAAGTCACCCATAATACAACTCAGATGAGTGTATGTGTGTAATTAATATATATATTTAAAATCTAGTCGTACTGAATGCTGTTCAGGTAATAATTTTTGACTTTAGTGTGAAGTATATTTTTAAAAGAATTTGACAGCATACTTAAAATATGATAAAACACCACAGACTTCACTTAATATAACTTAAAACTGACTCCTTAATTCAGCTTGGCTCATTTTGAACCTGGTACATTTATAAAACATCATGAATATTTTTTAGCTATAGGAGTAACCAACAAATAAATACTCCTAAATTTGCATATACATCTTATGTATGCATACTCCTAAATTTGCATAAATATTTGAGCCAAATGACAGTACTGGAAGGAAAATTTGCAGTAAGATAATTTTTTTCTGTTGAATGAGCTGTCTTAATTATTGCTGTGTAACTTTTTACAGTTCGATTACCTATCATTCAGTGTTAAATTCCTCCAGCACTGGAGGAAAAAAAATCCTTTGCTATTATCAGATACTAAATTCTTCCCAAACAAAGCAGCTATCTCTTACATGGTAAAAATACAAAGTCATTGCAGTTTTACACCAGATCATGATTTTTATATCAGACTTCTAAAGTTTTCATAATGGGGAGGGAAAAACACTTCTAAGCTTCCAGAAGTTAGTGTTTGAAATATTTACTTTGAAAAAAGCAATTAAAGCGTTTCATTTAAAAAAAATCTTCCATGAAAGCTAGAAAACATTTACTACTTATTAACCTTGAGTTTGATGTATAGGTTGACAGTATTTTATGGGGAAGTGTGTGTTTAAACACCTGTCTTTGATACACAAAAGCCAGGGAAGCTCAGATTTCTCAGTTAGTTCTTTAGTAGTAGTTGTGGCAAGATATTTGCAGTACATACATACAATAATATCACATATTGCTTTTAGACCCACCTGAAAATTCTAGTCAACATAGAGTTTAATATGGGGTGATTAAATATCTATGATTTTATTCAGTTTTGAGTCTGATCAGATATTTCATTGGAATTACTATATTACAACCACTTAGGTATCTGGACCAAAATAGGAATGTATGAGCCTCCTTTATGATGCACGTTGAGGCTTATCACTTCTCACTTCATTTGTCAAGCACTATTACATAATTTAATTTAAAATGTCTGGACAAAAGATTAACATTTTCAAAGTAGCTGCTGTGCTTAATTGTTGTGAATGTTATATCAACTAGGTCAAAAAGGCACTTCTTAAGGGAAATATGGATGGTTCAGGAACATCATTAATACCTAAAAACATTTGTGTTATCCCCGTTGTTCTGTCGACATCACGTTTCTAGTGAGGTTCTATGAGGCAATATCTCCCTCAGCAAAAAAAAAAAAAGATTAAAAAAAAATAGGTGAACCACAGAAAGGGCAAAATCTAGAAAAACAGCTAACCACGTCTGTCTTTTAAGTAGAAGACAAAAATCTTAACACCTCTTAAGCTTTCAGAAAAGCCAGAATGGTGGGACTGATGCACTGGGGGATTTTGTTGTTTATTTTAATTGCTTTCTTTTACAACTAGAAGATTTCTCACCGTTTTGAGCTAATTGTTGCAGTTACTTAATCTCTGTTTGGACTGAAATTTGTAGGATTTCATTTCTGTGCAGATAGAGGCCATTTTTCTTTAAATGTAATGTCTTATTAATAAATGCTTATCTAATTTCCCATAAACTTGCCATTTTTCTGATACCGTCAGGTTTTAGATTGTTCATTTTTTTAAAATGAAGTGTAAAAATGGGATCAACTGTGCAATACAAACTATTTTAAAAGGGGAAGATAACTAGTTATACTACAGAATGATGATGCTTTCCTCCAAGTTTTCCCCTTGGATCCTAGAAAAACTGCAGTTGAAGATTTTGAGTTCAACTTCCTGCTTTGAATTATGATTACTTGCATTTTTATATTGCATATCTAGGGCATTTCTATAAAATTAATCCCTTCAGGCATAGACATTCATATTTCAGAATTGTTTCATTTGTTTTATAAAACTGGATAATTAGCATATCACACTGTTTAGCCACATCACTTGTCCTGGCCTGAAGAAGTTTACAATCTAAGTTAGACATAAAGCAAAGCATGGTAAGCAAATGGTGCTAGAGGGAGTTGGGAGGATGATGGTGGCAAAAGTATTTGTGTATGTTTTATATCCATGAGGTCACGAGTATGTATTAAGCTACAACAGGATCAAAAGTCATATTTGAGATATAGAAGTATATGAAATCTTCCATAATTTTCTGTTGGGTAAAATGCTGACACATGTAACTGAATTTCATATGTGTTCTGAAAATCCTTACACAAATCACTGCAACCTTGGGAGACCTGTATAAAATTGCTAAATATGAACCATTTATAATTACGTACAAGAGAGTCCTGTTGGTAAATATGACTTCTTCCTCATTTTAAATATTCTACACAATACTTACAAATATAGCAAATACAAACACATATCTCTCCAGAATAGCCTTTTATTTTATTTCTGCAACTCTAATATACCAGTCAGGAAGTGCTGAGTCATTCACTGTTATCACCAGTAATATAGCAGCACTGCTCAGATTTCCCAAAAGTCTTGGCACTGAGGAGGACTCAAGGTTTCACCCAGTTTGTTTTCAAATCCCAGATGTGCTCTGCCTGACTTTGTACTAGGGTGACCAGATAGCAAGTGTGAAAAATCAGGACAGGGGGTTGGGGGTAATAGGCACCTATATAAGAAAAAGGCCCAAATATTGGGATTGTCCCTATAAAATCGGGACATCTGGTCACCCCACTTTGTACTGAGTCACAGAAACATGCTTCTGCCCCTTTTTACTGAAAGCAATAAGAAAAGATATGTACTCAAAATGAGTCAGAAGTTCAATAAACCAAAAAAGGAGGTCTGGAAATGTTCGTTTCTGCAGCCACATCAATACATGGCTCTTGGGTATATTTGCCTCTCCTGTTCCCAAGACTCCTGACTGTTGAATGACGTATCTGGGCTTTCTGCCTCCAGTAATTCTGAGCCTGTTTTGGCCAAACTGAAATGGTAGGAAACCCTTCTCTGTCTAGTTTCTAGGCTGGATATATGTTTTGGTACTATGGAAGTGCTTAGGTACCACAAAGAAGGTACTATGGAAACCTCTAAAATAATCTTTACCAATGAAAGAACTAAATCTTGAGAGTTAGGAGCAAGCTTATTACATTTGAACGTCAATGAAGGCTCGTCATATTAGACTGTTGGGCCCTTTTCCTCACCTCCCTGTCTATATAAGTATTAGGTATTACTATTATTTCATAGTTCCTATACATCCTGACTTTGGCTAATATTGTCCCAGTACACCAAAAAATGGGACAGTGATAGTTACAGTGAATCATTTTTAGGACAAAAAATTACTCTAGTTCACTCAATGGAGAAATTCAGTCATTCATTCATTCCACTTGATCACACTCAAGATGTCAAAAGGAAGTTGTTTCATCCTGGACTGGAAATGGTTACATTTTGCCCCACAAGATTCAGGAAGGAGTCACTTGGAATGTCATTATTGACTGAGCGAGTGTAACTAATCTGGCACCTGTGGATCTTCAAGATGCTTACATTCATGTGCCAATAGCTACTTCCAACTACAATATTGTGACAACTGGTTTATTAGAACATCAGTTCCCGAGTTCTGATGAAAGTGTTTCATAATAACAGACCATCTAAATAAGGTGTGGACTTGTCTCTTTGTGTCTCTAGATATAATGGACCTTTTTCAACTAGTGTCAAACAAGTCCAACAGTCTATCTCTTACCCAGGAGGTTACACATCTTGGAGTCCATTTCAAAACAGATGGAAACATATTTATCCTAAGAGTCTGAACTTTGCCGCTGCTTTCTGATTCTATTGCAGTGGGTGTGGAGGGTAAAGAACAAAACGTGTTGGGTCTCCTGATAACTTGTCTTGAGGACATTCTATAGGAGAGGTCCAGGAAGTGTACCAAATCCTCTATGGTAAACTTGACTTCTTTGATTAAATCTTATATTAAGAAGTCCTACTTGTTTAAAGTGTTCTGTATCATTAGAAGGGTCCACATTAACCTGTCTAGCTACTTCTAGTCTGAGAGGGGAAGCATAAAGTCACAACTTGGTCTTCCCAGCATTCCTTCAGAAGGAAGAAATAGAATGACATTTCAGGAGTTGTTCCTGAATAATCTCCCACATCCTCAGTCCTTCACTTAATGGACTATTTGATGTATCATAAAAGATCCAGGATGGTGGTATAGCAATTAGAATTGTTATCCGTAAATGATGTTTCTGTATGTAATACACCAATGTGGAACTGTCCTTACCTGCTTTTGCTGATTTTCCTGATCCTGCTGTGCTGAATCATTCCCTAACAGGTCCAGGAATTATAACATGGACACCTTTGTCACCACCTTATGTCCCCAAGTGGAGTTGTTGCACAGTTGAGAATTGGGGCCTTCACTTGCATAATCTTATACCTTTTCCTGACATCAAATTGCCTGTCTAATATCTTACAGCTTTGCAGTGGCAGAGGGAGAGGTTGGCGATTAGAAAACCTCAAAGTTAAATAAAAACTTACTAATAACTTGTTAGAGATATCAGATTATTTCACTTTCAACTGGAGCGATTAGAATGAGAGACTGTATGAAAGCTCATTGCAGTAAACGGTGCCCAACTCAGTCCTTAAATCATGTTTGTGTAAAGGAAAAGTAATTGATTTTTTTAAAAACAATGTTTAGTTTACTAAAATTCAGTCAAGCTCTAGGAAATGATTCGCCACTGTGAATTCATTCTCTCAAATTTACAAAATCTAGACAACTACATGTACTGGAATAAGTGTTAAGTAAATTGTTATAACTTGATTATTTAATTCAAGTAGTAGTATGTGGTACATTGTTCAAAAAGCACTGGTGAAGTTTTTTCATTGTCATGCAAGTTGAATATTAATATCTGATTGTTAATGAAACCTATGTCTGGACTCTTTGAGGGTGGTATAGTTTTTTAAATGTTTTGTATATATTGTGATGTATCTTCATAATTTTTCTTTGGGACTCTTAAAGGAGTTTGTCTCCATACTCAGCCTCTTCTTTATATGGAATATATTCTGTTCAGTGTTTAAATACTCAATTTATTCCAAACCAAGCTAAGATACACCTATGCACATTTTTTTCATATTTTAATAAAGCCAGTGAAAGTTAAGGAATTGTGAGCTTGTAATAGGTTGTATGACACAAATTGAAGTTGATGCCTGTTTGAAAATTAGACTGTTTGGAGGCATTATTTCCCAGACTGTTCTTTCTGAATGAATAACTGGTTTTCATTAGTAGGATGATGTTTCCCATCGAAATGAATATCAAAAGTAATAATAAATTATCAAATCTGTTGCAGAATGAAGATACTAAGTGTAATACAATTTTTTTTAAATATTTGTAAAGCTTCTTCGGTATAGTTAGGTATTACTGTACATGGCCATTATTTTATAGCCATATCTTTGTTTTTCTGTTTGTTTTAACAGCCCAGAAGGAAGAGAAGAAGAGTGAGGATAAACCTGTAGAACCTACCACAGCATCAAAGAAAGGGGTTGCTTCAGCTTCTACAGTTGAGAAACAGATGTCTTCCCTGTCCAAAAACCTTGGTCCAAAGAAGTCCCCATCATTTACTAGCACTTCACTAACTAAACACCCAACTAAATATTCTGCTGCGAGCTTCAAAGGTGTAATTCCTAAGAAATCTTGGCTTTCATCAGGCAATGTTTCCTCTTCAAAACAGTCACCTCTTTCCCATGGTTCACCATCAGTTTCCAAAAAATCAGTTGTCTCTTCCAATTTACCTGGAGGGCTTAGAAAAACGGCAATGTCTTCCACTTCAGCTACGTCTGCAATCGCACAAACAAAAGGAGCAGCTAACCCCACTCAATCACAACCCAACTCTCAAATTCGACAAAATATACGACGATCCCTCAAAGAAATTTTATGGAAAAGGTGGGAATTCAACACACTTACTTTGTACAGTAACTCCTCACTTAACGTTGTAGTTATGTTCCTGAAAAATGCGACTTTAAGCGAAACGATGTTAAGCGAATCCAATTTCCCCATAAGAATTAATGTAAATAGGAGGAGTTAGGTTCCAGGGAAATGTTTTTCACCAGACAAAAAAACTTACTTACACACGCGCGCACACACACACACACACACACACACACACACACACATACGTATACGTTTTAAACAAACAATACTGTTCACAGCTATGATGATTGTGAAGCTTGGTTGAGGTGGTGAAGTTAGAGGGTGGGATATTTCCTTGCTGCTAAATCAGTGGTTCTCAAACTTTTGTACTGGTGACCCCTTTCACATAGCAAGCCTCTGAGTGCGAACCTCCCCCCCTCCCCCCCCGTATAAATTAAAAATATGTTTTTATATATTTAACACCGTTATAAATGCTGGAGGCAAAGCGGGGTTTGGGGTGTAGGCTGACAGCTCATGACCCCCCATGTAATAACCTCATGACCCCAGTTTGAGAACCCCTGTGCTAAATGATGAACTAGGACTTGGCTGAGCCCTCAAGGGTTAATACATTGTTGTTAATGTAGCCTCACATTCTACAAGGCAGCAGGAATGGAGGGGAGGGGAGATAGCATAGCAGACAGAGTCAGACATACACCTTTTGTGTGGGAGAGAGAGAGAGATGCACACTGCCCCTTTAAGTAAGCTGACCCACTCTTAAGTGCATTGTCTTTTTAAGCGGATCAAGAAGTTGAGAGAGCAGCTGCTGCCCCAGGCTCTCTCTGTCTCTCTTTGTCCCTGTCCCCACCCTCCTCTATATGGAGAAGAAGGGGTAAGCGGGGTATAGGAGCGGGGGGGGGAACCCTGACATTAGCCCCCCTATTCTCCCCTCTCTCCCTGCCCCCCCCCCTGCCCGCACAGCAAGCAGGAGGCTCGGGGAGCAGCTCCAAGGCAGAGGGCAGGAGCAGCACATGGCATTGGGGGGAGGGATAGCTGCAATTGCTAGCCTGCTGGCAGCTGCTGCACAGGGAACTTAGGGGAGCAGGGATCTGATAGGGGGGCTGCCAGTCCACCCTTGTTCCAAGCCCCCACCAGCTAGCTGCAACAGGCTGCTCTTCCCACAAGCAGTGGACAAAGCAGGCGGCTGCCAAACAAAGTTAGAAGGGAGCATTGTACAACTTTAAACGAGCATGTTCCCTAATTGATCAGCAACGTAACAACGAAACAACTTTAACCGGGATGACTTTAAGTGAGGAGTTACTGTAAAGGCATTAACAAACTTTGAAATAAATGTTTAGACTGCATTACTCTTTAACAGTGATAAGGAGGCAGTGACTTCATGCTTCAAGTGAAATAGTTGACATAAGCTTAACATTAAAGTGAAGTAAAGAAAGTTTGGTGATATCTCACATTCAGAGGTAAAAATTCCAAATGCACAGAATCAGAATTGAATGTTAAATGTTCTTAAAGGGCAGGGAAAAAAACCTGAAGTATGATGGCAATTTTAATATGAAGTCTTAAATCACAACATAGAAACTTTTACAATGCAGTTGTTACAAAGTTAAAATCTAAAGAAAATATACAGAATACAGTATGATTAATATACTTCCCTGTTGCCAAAGGATAGAAGTGTGTGATGTATAGGTTTACCCCTTCCCTTATCTCCCCTCCAAGAAAAAATAGTAGTAATCACACCATTTAAAAACAAATCAATTATTGACAAACACTAAAGCACCATGTAATTTCAAACTATTGCTAATTGGTTTTAAAATAAAATAAAAAACCAGAGATGGTTACACAAACAAGTACAATGTCATCTTAACTTTTCCTCTTTAGTGATAGGGAAACTAACTTATTGTAGTTCCATTCAAAAGTGAAAACAAAAATACTTGTGTGGAGAATATTGCCTCTAAGGCCTCGAACCTGTAAACATTTAAGTACGTGATTAGCTTCATGCATGTGAGTAGCCTCACTGAATTCACAATTTATTTATTTTTTTGAGATTTTGCTCACAATTAAAATTGCCAAACTTATTTAATATCAATGTTGTATTTAGAGGAAGTATAATAATAATTAAAAATTTTTTTTTTTTTTTACAGAGTCAATGATAGTGACGATCTGGTCATGACAGAGAGTGAAGTGGGCAAGATAGCACTGAATATTGAAAAGGAAATGTTTAACTTGTTTCAAGTTACAGACAACCGATATAAGAGTAAATATCGCAGTATCATGTTCAATCTTAAGGACCCAAAAAATCAGGTTTGTGTTCTTAAATGCTGGGTATATGCTAAAATATATGAAACCTCTTTGACACTTAACATTTTTAATTTCCATCTGCAAAACTCTACTAGCTCTAAATTTTGAGGCTGTAGAACTTACCCGAAGTTATTCCAAAATCATTCACCTCTTGACTGAAAAGAAGTGATTTTTATCATACAGTTATCCAGAATGTCTTTGTGTGTGACTCATTAATTCCTAGCAAGCTTGGTTACTTTGATTCAGAATACGATACTTCTTATAATGATATATTGGGCAAAGGTGGCAAGAAATTCCAACTCTCTCTACCTTTCTGGCGTTGTGTGACACCTTGGATGACTTCAGCCAGAGTGGATCCACAAATTCACTGGAGATGAACAGAACGATGATTCTTTTAAAACATGAATGCTTGTGAAAATGTAGACTTGAGAGCAGAGTAAGCTGAGGTCCTTTTTATTCAAAAAACAGGTATAGCATAGGTAGTGGTAGTGCAAGCTTTCCTCACACCCCTTTGGAAATGCAGTTCACCTTACACTGGAGGATTACTTTTAGTGATCAGAAAATAGTTCATCTGTATGCCCATTCAATCCTTGGTATCTGTTCGTACTAAGCCTTTTCAATTTTGCTTACACCTAGTTAGTACCTTTTAATATAGAGTTAATAAATTAAGGAATAAAGTTAATTCTTCTGCAAGAAGAATCTTATTTACTAGTTATCTAACTCTTAGTATTCTTCAACATAGCAGTAAAGTAGGTTTTTGTTTCAGGGACTTTTCCATCGTGTTCTTCGTGAAGAGATTTCTTTGTCAAAGCTAGTGAGAATGAAGCCAGAAGAACTTCTCTCCAAAGAGCTGTCTGTGTGGAAAGAGAAACCAATCAAATCAGTAAGTAATGTAATTCTGTTTATCATGTATTCACATAGGAATTGTTGATGGGTTTGTGACTTTCCAGAGTCACCTGCACAAAAGTTTGTTTGTTAACATTTGCTGAGGGTGAGAATTTTGGCAGACCAATACATTTTGTAGCCATCAGTGGTTATTGAAAGAATAGGTAATAGGTACAAAGTAGGGTACATTTGTAATTAACTATTTCAAATAGGTAATAGGATACAAGTACAAATGTGGGGTTTTGATGTTAGAATATAATTTTATGCTTTTCTTAGATAACAGAGTCAAGAAGTAAATCTCATGAAAGCAGGAAGTCAGTCATAAAACAGGAAAACATACCAGATGTAAATATGGAAGATTCTCCACCAGTGTCTGACTCAGATGTAAGTATAAACAGTTGTTTAAGTGCTGAACCACTGAGGAAAATATGACAACTAGTTCTGCATAGAGAGTTTCTAAATATGTAAAATAACCATTTGTTTTTTACAAGGATTTGCGTTTTAATTTTAGGAGTGCACCAAGCTTAATGATGGGCATACTACTGCAGACATTCTTTAAAATCAGACACTATATATTTATCTACCTTTGATGCTCATTTTAAAAAGATACTAATTTTTAGAAGTGATCTTTGTTTCTGAAGAGTTGATCTATGCTTTCTGATAACTTTCCATATGAAAACACAATCGGTAATATCACAGTTTGGTTGCTGGGAAAACTTCTGATTTGATAGGACATATTTTTGATGTCAGATGGGGACTGAGAGCAGAACAACTCTTAAAAAAGAGAGCTCTTGATTTCCTGTGATATGTCCTTGTGATATGTCCTTACTAAAGATGGGGGGGGGGGGGGGGGAGAAACACAGGTAAAGTGATAAGGTATAAAGAATGTTTTCAAAATACAATGCCTTTTCAAAGGTGCTGAGACCAAATGACTTTTTAAGGTTTTTGTTGTTAAAACAACTAAAATTCAAATTAATGAACAACCAGTCATTTTTGTTTTTTGTTTTTGCATTTGTTCATTTTTAGGAGCAGCAAGAATCAACCCGAGATGCACCAGAGAAAAGTAGTGCTCCCCTTCTGGATATTTTTAGCAGTATGTTAAAGGACACAACAAGTCAGCATCGAGCCCATCTTTTTGACCTGAACTGCAAAATCTGTACAGGTATACATAATCAGTTTAGAGATAATGTCAATGTAGTGTTGCACATAAGAAATCTTATGCGTAAAGGGCCAGTCCAGCACTTACTGAAGTCAGTGGGAAGATGTCTATTGACTTCGGTAGGCTAGGACCAAGCCCATGTTGAATAAACTGGTCCTTTTTGTAGTTGTGTAGAATTAATTGATATAATTTCTTTTTTTATTTAGACCACCTTAGCTCTACTTAGTTATTTATTTAGTAGGTAGTAAACTCTATTTTCAGTTTTGAGAGAGAGAAGAATGCTTAACTGCAGATGCTATATAAATTATTTGTTTTTTCTTTCCAGCATGATTTATTATATGAGTAACAATAAATAAAATTTTTGTTTGTCTAATTTAAAGGTCAGATTTCAGCATCTGATGATGAACCAGCACCAAAGAAATCAAAATTGTCAATGACTTCTGCTAAAAAGATGGAGACACAATCAAAGCCAGAAGTAAAGCCAAAATATGAAAGTTCTACATCAGCTGCAGCGCCTGAAACAGAGGCAGTATCTGAAAACACAACAGAAACTCTTGGATCTGTATCAGAAACAGTCTCTCAGTCAGTCTTGGAAACAACGTACTTTCCTACAACACAGGGGCATCATAATGCAGAATCTACTTTGCCTGAAGAGGTCTCCATTTATCCTACTTCTTGCATTGCAGGAGTTGTCACTACAGTAACTGTATCTGGCAGGGACCCCAGAACGGCAATGAGCAGTTCATCTGGTACTGTGACCTCAGCATCGCATTCCAGCCCTGCGCCTGACAAAGTTTCCATGGTGGAATCCAGACAGGAAATATCAAAATCTGTTTTAACAGCTCCTAAATCAATATTAACAAAACCATCATCCTCACCAGATCCAAGATATTTGACAGTTCCACCATCACCAAATATCAAGTGTGTAAATTTTATAGTAAACCAACTTCCTGAGCCTTTGACATTACTGTTTTCTACCAATAATATGTTTTTTCTGTATTAAGAAAGGCAGTTCAGATTTTAAAATATGTCCTCACTCAGAAAAACTTTTGATTTATCATCCCCTCATTTTTCCTCTCCAAATGGCATACTCTGCCTACATTAAAAGTAAAGGGCGTTATGAATGTGGGATAATGGGTATATAAACTTCAGTATAAATAGAATCAGTGGAGTTACTCCAAATTTACATGGGTATAGCTAAGAGCAGAATTTCATCCTAAAATTAAAATATTCTTAGATTTGATTTTGGGGGGTGGTTGGAAATTGTCTCACTAATTGATCAATTTAGTAAAAGGACAAGGTCACACAGGGCTGGTCTACACTGGGGGGTTGGGATCGATCCAAGATACGCAACTTCAGCCACGCGAATAGCGTAGCTGAAGTCGAAGTATCTTGGATCGAATTACCTGGGGTCCAGACGGCGCGGGATCGATGGCCGCGGCTCCCCCGTCGACTGCGCTACCGCCGCTCGCTCTGGCGGAGTTCCGGAGTCGACGGTGAGCGCGTTCGGGGATCGATATATCGCGTCTTAACGAGACGCGATACATCGATCCCGGATCAATCGATTGCTACCCGCCAATACGGCGGGTAGTGAAGACGTACCCTTACATTCAATATGCATAACAGGGAAAACAAACATACCCTATAATTTGGATGAAATACTTTTTTGTTGTTTTTGTTTGTTTTTCAGTTTTTTCCAAAGTCAGTTATAATTTATAGTCACATTCAGTTCTTTACTATGAGGATGTTTTCATACATACAGTATCATTCACTTATTTAGTGGAAGATGCTTAAATTTACTATAGAGTCTGAGATAATATAATCACATTGCTAGCCTGACTCTACAAAATATCTCCCTCACAGTACCGTTCATTCCCTGTCTCAGCATATTTGCTTTTATTTTCAGTAGCTCCTTGCATTCTTTCACCAGAATTCAGTTAATTTCCAAGCATAATTTAGATAATAATTATTTGGATTCTTAGTAGAATTAGATGTTTAAATTTTCTCGGAATATCTATTCGCTTGTTTAAAATGCCTAAATAGTTGAGGAGTGGGGGGAGGCAGAAGAAAAAAGGGAAAGTGTCATTTCTAACTTTTTTCTCTCCCCCGATTTTGTTTTGCAGCACCACAGAGTCACGGTCCCCTCAGGATGGAGATACTTCCCTCTTTCTTTCTCGTCTCAATACCATTTGGAAAGGATTTATTAACATGCAAAGTGTGGCCAAGTTTGTCACTAAAGCATATCCTGTCTCTGGGTGTTTTGAATATCTTAGTGAGGTTAGAACAGATGTTTGTATGTATAGAATACATCTATATTTTTCGCTTGTTACAAAGATTCAGGTCACTTGTTAAATATTGCTACACTGAAATTATTACAACACTAAATGGCATCACTTTACTAAAAGGAACAACTATCTGTTTGGCTCAGTATGCCAGTGTGAAAGTTTTGGAAGTAGGAAGCATTTTAACGATGAATAAACTACAAAAAGTAGTTGATATTTTACATTACAACTGTCACTGAGCATAGGGTGGATATCTATTTGGTATAAAACATAAAACAAGCAGACAATTCGGACTGACTAGAGATGGTCAAATAATATTTGCAAAAATTATTAAGCATTATTTTTGAATAAGTTATTCAGCAATTTACTTTTAAATTATTCACCTTGCTCTAATACTGAACTTAACATTAGAATATTGGCACTATGGGCACTTTGTGCAAAACCACTTCTGAGCTTTTTAAATATTTGTAGCAAGTATAAAAATTGCTTTATATTTGAATTCATAAACAAAATACTTACATAATTCTTTTAGAATAGCAATTATAATGTCAAGCAATGCATCTTTTACCTTTTTAAAATATTTTAGTGTACTGCACTGAACAAAACAAACTGTTTTCTGTTAAGGAACTAATTTTTTTTCATTATAATCTCCTATTTCTATGGGACCACAAAAACTGTAGAGTTAAGACTGATGTTGTCTTAAACCTACCTTCTTTTGCACCTGTAATATCGAACAATATGGGTAGGATTTTCAAAAACACTTGGCATTGGCTTAACTCTGCTCCCATTGAAGGCAGTGGGAGTTTTACTATTGACTTCCTTGGGAACAGAGTTAGGCCAACTGTGGAAACTTTTGAAAATCCCCCCCCCTGCATCTAGAAATTAGGCCATCGGGGCCAGATCCAGTGCTCATTGAAGTCAACAGAAAGGCGCCCAGTGACTTCACTGAGCACTGGATTAAGCCTCAACTGTATATGTGGTTCTGACTAAAGTTGGAAAATTTCTGGTGTAGATCCAGTAAGCCTCTATTTAAAGTCCAGTTTTCAGTGTTGTTTTTGATCTATCCGACTCTTGGCAGTCAGACTTTTAAATATGTAATATATGTAGGGCTTCTATTTTTCAGGATTTAGAAATGTCATTGTGAGGGGGTTATTTTAAAGAATTCTTTAGTTTTATGTATCTGTCCAAAATCAGGGGTTTTCCCATGTTGTCTGTTTGGATACACTGCATTGAGTAATGAATATTATATAAATTACTCATTACAATAACATATACTTCGGAATGTTCCCTAGTGTATTGTAAGGTAGTACTGTTTCAAATAGCACTATTTTAAAGCACACCCACAGCGTCTACATGGACCACTTAATGCGCAATACACTGTGCTTTAGAAATAGTCGCCCTCATAGTCCACATCACTGCTTTGAGTAGACAAGCCCTTAATACTCAGTAATCCTATCCAGTGTTTTTCTGGTGTTTATTCGATAAACACTACTTTCATTTTTTTATTTATGTATAAATTTGTTCTCTTTTGCATTGGATGCATTTTATTGGTTATCATCACTAAAAACCTCAAATCCAAAGCCCTAAATATATGGCAATGTGTGCATATGTTCAGACAAACTGCTGTTCCACTCAAAATAGACACTTCACATTTAAAGAAAAATATAACTTTTTTTTTTTTTTACAGTAATTCTTTTTGGAACAAGTTCTGTAGTTCTAAAACAAGAAGCCCATTTTAAAAATCGTAAGAATTATTTAGTTGTTAAAAGGCTTCAGGATCCTTAGGGTCCTCTAAGAGCTAACAATGGCCTTGTTTTGGCTTCAGTCCCTGAATTGATGTTTTGAGGTATCTATGACTGTCTTAAGCCATTCTTGGCATGGAAAAAGCAGCAGTTTAAAAAATGGACTTTGCTTAAAACTTACTTAGAGACATAATTTTAAAAAAATATATTTTTCAGGCCAGGTTTGAAAAGTATGATCTTCTGGTATTAGATTAGATGGACCACTGGTCTGATCCACTATGGCAATTTATATGGTCCTCTAAGAAGTGAGATATTGCACTTTTTATTATTTTTAATTAAATAAAAACAAATGGTAGAGGTATATTTTATTTCTGGGAGTATGCAGATTTGAGTGACCTTCTTTTACAAAAAAGTGTGCATTTGTTAATATCAGAACAGATTGGAAACTTTCTCCCTTTTTAAAGCACATTTTATGAAGGTATTTATATTATATTTTGTATCAGAATATAAATGTGTATTTTAGGGCATGACTTTATTATTTTTAGTTGTAATGTGGGAGCCATGGTGGTAATCACTTACAGTATTTGTACTGATAAATTTCCTGTAGCATTCTGACTGAGAGACCCTAACTAGAACACACATGGCTCGTATTCATGGGGCATAACATTCTGTTAAATTGCAAGTAAGGAGAAGAATTTATACTGCTATACTGGGAAATTAGGGTGATAAAAAATTCACTTGTGTATAGAAAGAGGTGCTTACCTGCTCAGTGCAAAGCAAATGAGCAGATTTAGCTAATGGTGCATATGGAAGTCCTTCAACTTTCATTGTCATTCTGGACTGCCTTTTTCCTTGTAATATACTGTCACCCTCCCAGTAATGTGCAATAACTACATTCATTTTGCAGTTAAGAAATAGGCAGTCTCATATTAAAATACAGTGCATCTCCTAAGTCATAAAAGGCAGGCTAAAATATTATAATGTTATAGCCTCCTCTTCCTGGAGCATAGCCTCCAATAGGCTATTGGGATGGGGCGATCTACATTGCTTTAAAACAACATATTGTGTGTTTATGACGCTTTCTCATATTACCATGTAATACTTCTTGTTTAGGATTTACCAGATACAATTCATATTGGTGGGAGGATCTCACCGAAGACAGTCTGGGATTATGTTGGCAAACTCAAATCTTCCCTTTCTAAGGTACTCACTTAAAATCCTATGTATAGCAGTGAAGAAGAAAACTAATTTTATAAAACATAATCATAGAATCCTAGAAATGTAGGTCTGGAAGAGACCTTAAGAAGTTTTCAAGTCCATCCCCCTGTACTGAGGCAAAACCGAATAGATGTAGACCATACCTGACAGGTGTTTGTCCACCCTGTTCTTAAAAGCCTCCGATGATGGGGATTCTACAACCTCTCTTGGAAGCCTATTCTAGTGCTTAACTACACTTATAAAGTTTTTTCTAATATCTAACCTAAATCTCCCTTGCTGCAGATTAAGCCCATTACTTCTTATCCTATCTTAAGCAGACATGGAGAATTGATCACCATCCTCTTTATAACAGCCATTAACATATTTGAAGACAGTTATCAGGTCCCCCCATGCCCATTTTTTTAACCTTTCCTCATAGGTCAGGGGTTCTAAACCTTTTATCATTTTTGTTGCTTTTCTCTGGAGTCTCTCCAATTTGTCCACATCTTTCCTAAAGTGTGATGTCCAGAATTCAACACAGTACTCCAGCTGAAGCCTCAGCAATGCTGACTAAAGCAGGACAGTTACCTCTCATGTCTTACATACGACAAGTCCTGTTAGTACACGCCATAATGATATTGGCCTTTTTCGCAACTGCATTACGTTGTTGACTCGTATTCAATTTGTAATCCACTATATTCCCAGATCCAGCACTGCTACCACCTAGTCAGTTATTCCCCATTGCATATTCGTGCATTTGATTTTTCCTTCCTAAGTGTAGTACTTTGCACTTGTATTTATTGTCAGTTCTGATATAGTTTTAATTTGCTACATCTCCAATATTATCTGAGATGATGCCCGGGAATCCAGTGGAAACATTTAAAAGTTAATATTTTTTAAATTGGATTTATTGAAGAAAAATGTAAATTTGTGTATTTTGAGCATCGTAACCATTTTGATCCTCTACAATTTTGAATGGCTCAAATGCCTTACTTACTGCTCTTTTGTGAGTAAATGAGTGTACCAAGTGAACCAAGAGAATTTAATTCTTTAATGTTAAATATTTGTATTCAAGTTTAAAAGAGGAAAAGAGATTATGTAATGTAGGCAAGAGGCTTTACCATTAAAAACACTTTGATGGAAATGGAAAATCCATGCCTTACAATATTAATATCTGTCATGATGCATCACAGTAAGAGTATTCCCTTTATTGGTATTGCTGGAATGCTCAGACTACTGATTTATTAAGAGGCAATATTTAGATGCAAGATAGACAAGTAATGTTCGTTTTCAAAATTGTGTATGGCTTAAAACTAATTCTATTTTTAATTTAAAATAATAGTTTTAAGCACAGATATATTCATTTCAATTACAGTATTGCCCTAATGTAGACAATTGGTGTTGATTATTGCCACAATTTGTAGAATATTGTTTTTCTTTTAATTAAAAGTGAAGTACTGTCCAATGTAGTAACATCCCATTTAGCACTTCATTTGCTAGTTTAGCACTAGATCAACAATTTCCCCTTGTACCTTTGTATTGTAGGAACTGTGCTTGATTCGTTTCCACCCTGCAACAGAAGAAGAGGAAGTTGCCTATATTTCTCTCTACTCCTATTTTAGCAGTCGTGGTCGCTTTGGTGTTGTAGCTAATAACAACAGACACGTCAAGGACCTCTACCTGATCCCGCTGAGTGCTAAGGACCCAATTCCATCCAAACTCTTGCCCTTTGAGGGACCAGGTAAGCACATAATTTGTGGGAGGCTAAAGGGTACCCAAAATTAAATCATAATTTCAAAAATTCTAACCAAGACAAATGATGTTACTTATTTAGGTGTAATACATGCCCTCAAGTAAGTACCAATGGAAAAGTAGTTCATTATGTAAAAACAGCTGTAAAAATGAAACCTGTAATTTGGGAGTAGCAATAAGTAAACTCTTTGCCCCAAAGATAAAATAACCTGTAATCAATACAGTCCTTTCTGCAGTAGGCTTGGCTTACCCATTATTATGAGCATAAATGTATCCATAAAACTTGGTATACAGAACAATCATTATATAAAAACACCACTGCCCACACATATCAGCACCAAGCCAGCAGGAAATTCCAACTTTGGAAAGCACAGGAATCAAGATATCTACTCAAATGAAAGGTAACGTTTGCAATAACTTCACAGCATCATCACCTCACTCTAACTATGACTTTTTTCCTGCGTGCTTGTGTTCTAATGGTCATTGGAAACTCCAGCTAAATCACTAAATGTCAAAGACTGGCTTGGTTTAAAAAAAAAAAAAGAAGCCATTTCCCCACTCCCTAGGAATGTAGTCTAGCTGCACAATGGATAGTTACAAATGGGTGTAGGAAGATTACATTATCACAATCCTGATCATTCTCATATACATTTGCTTTTATTTTATTTGCGGGGGGGGGGGGAGGGCGGGCAGAGGGAGTAAAGTTCAGCTTCAGTTTGCTCCTCTGCCTGTGTGGTAGGCCTGATGACTGAGTGAAGAAGTAAGAATGAGGGGAGTGTGAATTCATCCTTCAGATAGCACTTTTTATACTGACTTGAATTTGATGTCTTCATGAAGGAGGAGCATAAATTCAGTCAATAAACAAGAATTTGTTTTTGACACAAGGTAGCAGCTTAAGAGGCTAAAAGAGTGTGAGTTGAGATCCAGGCAGCACTCAATTGTTGTTCTGGTGTTTTTACAAAGTGCTTTAAAGAATGAACATCAAGGACCAGATCCTGCAGTGTGCTGAGCTCCTTTCTTGAGAAGCTGAATGACCTCAACTTCCATATGCTCATAGGATTAGGACCCAACTAAACACTAAAATGTTCTCAACAAACCTCATTAAACACAAATAATGGAGTGTTTCATATTTGGGCCAGCTCTTTGTGCCAAGTGTAAAAAAAATATTTTGGTGCCACTCCCTTCCTGTCTCTCCCACACCATCTTAGAGAAGCCTATTCTGAAGATTCTCAGCCTTAGATAGTGGGGAAGAAATGCTAGCTGTGTAACCATCCATGAAGGGGACATACTCCTGGTCCCCATTCTTGGACTGCAACAAAAGGGGCAGTGTCTGTTCCTACCTATCAGGTACTTATATGGCCCCCATTATCGTAGTATTTGAACACCTCACAACCTTTAATGTATTTATCCTCACTAGGCCTCTGTAAGGTAGCGGAAGCACTGTTATCCTTATTTACAGCTGGGGAACTGAGTAATAGAGGCACCAAGTTATGTGCCCAAGGTCACACAGAAGATCTTTGAATCAGGGAACTGAATCTGGGTCTCTGGAGTTCGAGGCTAGCAACCTAACCATTGGACCATTCTTCTTAGTACAAAAAAAATTCCTACACTCAAAGTCCCTTCCACTGTGGACCATGATGAACAAGAGGAATAGGACTGGCCTGTCAGTCAGCCAGAAGGAGCCCACAGTCCTTTGTAGTGTATTTAAATATATCTTAGGGGAGCACTTAAATAATCTACACCTAGTACCTGCTTTGTTTGACTTTTGATTTTTGTCTAGCTTTGTAAGTTTTCTTTTTCAATTAATTTTAATTAGTTTTCTCTGATCTTGAGAATCTGGTAAATGTGGATAAATCAATGCTTTTAAATCTTCTTAGTAGGAACTTGCAAATATCACATATGGGCCTTGTGTGGGCCTTCTGCACTGGAGTGAATTATACCCAAGACGAGTTCACAAATTGATTAGGCTCTAGTCGGATAAAGGTTACGTTTCTAAATTCTAAAATTAAATCTTTCTCAAATACTAGAATTAAGGAATACCATGGATAAAATACATGGAAATTGCAACCAGCTATTGAGTTTTAAAATCAACGTTATTTTTATAGAACATCTGTCCCTTCACAAATGTAAAGTATTAAGAGGGTTGGTTGGCTGTTGTTGTTTTTTTTTTTTGGCGGGGGGGGGGGAGTGGGGGTTGATCAAGATTTTCAAAAGTGACTAATGATTTGAGTACCTCCGTTTAGGTTTCTGAACTAGACATTCAAGGGGCCTAATTTTAACATCACTTTCTGAAAATCAGGTCCCTTTAAGGTGTCTGATGTTGGGCACCCAAAATCACTTACTTTTGAAAATCTGGGCCTTTTACTTTTGTTTGTCATTTGAATTTTATATGCTACATGTGTGTCTGCTGATTTTTCCATGCCAGCAAAGGTTGGAGTGTTATAAAAAACAATACACTGTCTCTTGAGGAAGGGGTGTATTTTTTATGATTTCAAGTGTATGAATCTAACGTGATGCTGTTGGACTCCAGAGGGAATTGCATCTGCCACCAGGACTTCCAGTTGGTGGTGGTGAAGTAAAGGGTGAAATGAGGGAATCTTAGACTGACCCTTCTTCACCAAAAGAAATGTACTTCAAAATGGGCAAAGATAGTAACTGTAAGCAAAAGAATTCCATAGCCAATGATCCTAATGGCAAAACGCTCACTGGCCAAAAGATTGTATCCAATTCTATACCTGGGAGTGTCCAAATGGCCAGTATCAACAACTTTCAAAGGATTGGCTTTGTTTTCATAGCATACAACATATTACTGGTTAAAAGATTTTTACTTGTGTGTACATATATCTATTTCTTGCCCTGTATTTGCTTCTCTCTTGAAGTATATACAGTGGCATGCATTTTCTTACTAATGGATGGTTATGCCTTAATTGGAAGTAATACAACAATTTTGCAAATGCAAATTATACTATTTCAGCCATTTTCCCTCTTTTAAATAGTTCATGATAACTGCATTGGAAGAGTTTTGACTTTCCCTTTTCTGCTTTAGTAGGCCAATATGCTTTGTGGCATCAGTTTATTAAAAAAGAAGGGTTAGGAAGGGAATTATATCAGTTTATGGCACTCACCAAGCTCTTATTCTACTAACCACCTAACTTCTGCAGGTCAGAAAGGATTTTCTAATTGTTTCTATGAAGTATCATTGCTCTTCTACTTTATGTGTAAAATTAAATCTTTTTGGGGGGTATCAGACTAATTTAATTGGCATTGCTAACAAGGTTAGTCCAACATTTTTAGTTAATTATTTACAGGATGCTTTTAAACCTAGAATTACTGGCATCCAAACTATAGATCGGGGTGGCCAAACTTACTGACCGTCCGAGACGACAATCTTCAGAAGTTTGAGAGCAAGGGTTCACCTGCCGAGGGTTGGGGCTTCAGCCCCACGGAAGGCACATGATGGGGTTCAGGGCTTCAGCCCAGCTTCTGCTAAAGCCCCAAGCCCTGGCAAGTGCCTCCCGCGGGGCTGAAGCCCTGAGACCCACCCCTCCCCACTGGGCAGAAGCCCCTACCCCACCACCCTGCTGCAAGGTAGAGGTCCCGAGCTTCCACCTTCCCCCAAGTCTGATAGGTGGAGAATGGGTGGGGATGGGGTGGGGCGGGGGCTCCGTGAGCAGCACTTTAATGGAAAAAGAGCCGCATGTGGCTTGTGAGCCACAGTTTCGCCACCCGTGCTATAGAGAATCTGAAAATATTATACACTTTAGATGAAAAGAGATGTTAAGTGCAGATTCCACTTTTAAGTCTGAAAGATGGGGAGGGCATATGGTTTAAATAAAAGATCCAATACAAGACCCTTCAACTTAGACTTCTGCCACCAGACGTTCCTAGCAAGTGTGAACTGATAGTTCAGTGTTTGTTTCATAACAGTGCTTAATTGCATTAATATTTTAAAACTAAATACAGTATAGGAATATTGAATTTTTTCAGGTAAGCACTTTTTCTCTGTTCTTCTATGTATGTGTATATGTATCAATACCACCACATAAAACATTGTAATCCACATTTTCAAGTAATATCAGATGGAATTTACTGCTTTCTTTTTCTTCATAGTCAATAAAAGTATTTTATGGAAAGTGGTCATTGTCTCTTTAAATATAAATGTTTTCATAGATGTTGCGTAACAGTCTCACTGTACCTTCAATTACAGTTTAACAAGAAACCAGAACATATTATCAGAAATCTGCTAAGGAAAATACAAATATAAGTGAGCAAGCAATAAGTAGATGATGTAGTAAACATAAAACCTTTTTCTGCCACCATTTCAAAAATCCTAGCTGGAAGATATTAGAACTGTGCAGAAGAGCTCCATTATACAAGTAGAAATTATACATTTCTCTCCTGTTTGTGGCGGACTGACAAAATGAAACTGATGACTTCTAAACTAGAATTGTACCTATTGCTTCATGAAAAACTTTCACATCCATTTTCTTGCATTTAATTGGGATTTAAAAATTGAGGGAAAATGGGAAGATGTCCATTAGAGATATTCATCAAAATACTATAGTATCTGAAGTATTATCAGGTGGCAGTTCCAGGTTATTCCAGTAGGAGTTTACTGTGTTTCACTGTATCATCCCTAAATATAGTCTGAATGGCTCACACACACAAATTAGCACTTTTCATCTGTAGATCTCAAAGCAGTTTTCCAAGGAGGGTAAGTACAGTCATCCCTATTTTACAGATGGGAAAAGCACAAAGAAGATATGACTTTTCTAAGGTCACACAGTGAGTTAGTGGCTGAGCTGAATAGAGCCTAGGTCTCCTGACTCCTACTCCTGTGCCCTGTCTGCTGGACTATGCGGCCACATATCCTGCTTCCTTTCCATTACATTTGACTTCACCAGGTGCACAAATCTAAAGGAGGAAAACAAATCAATTTAAAATATGTCATGTCGGAACACTTTGTGTTCAGTGGAAACACTTGCATTTTTTCTGTATGATTGTTCACATTTTGGTGACTTATTCATGGATTTTTTTGGTTCTCTTTTTTGGAAAGAGGGACATCAGCTGGATCACTTAGTCCATCCTGCTGCAGTGTGGCAGGATTGATTTAATTATCCTTGAATCATCCCGAAAAGATTAGTGTCAAATTTGACCTTGAATCTGTAGTGAAGGTGATTACCCAATATTTTTTTATTTGTATTATTTTAGTGACAAAGGGCCCTAGTCATGGACCAGGATCTCGATGTGCTAGATGCTTATTTTATTGGCCTTTTTGAATTTATAAACATATGTTTTGCTGCAACACAACCCCGTTACTCCCCCCCCTTTATTTTTGTCCTCCTTAATTGATGGGGGGGGGGGAAATTGCTCCTTGGCTTTGACATATCACCCCTTTTACATACTTACGCTACTGTGTCTCCCTTCATTTTACTGTGGACTGAATGTAGTTACTTTCTTCAAAAGTCTCACTTTAGTTGTTCTGTGTACTGTATCCAATTTGTGGTTTTTCTTAAAATCCAGTATCTAAAGCTGACATGGTGCTCCTGCTGAGTTCTGAGTGGAACTGAAATGACTCTTTTTTTTCCTCTATACATACTAACTCCCACAATACCATCCTATGTAGCAATTGCATTCATTTTATTTTTGCGACTATATTGTATTGACCTCATTATAATACCCCCCCCAAACTCTTCTCTGTGCCCCTACTACTTGACCTCAGTTTTCTCCCACCCTATATGTAATTTTGTTCTTGCCCCACTAAACTTGCTTCATTTTGGTTTCTTTCTTAATATAGTATTTTTAACTCTCTTGTCTTTTGTATTGTCTGTAAATATTAATGTATTCACACATCCATCTGCCATGTCGATAATGAAAACAGCAAATAGTAATGGAACAAGAATGGACATCAGTGGAACTCCACTCAGTACCTTCTCCAAACCTGACACTGAAACTCCTGCTATCAAAGGATTAATAATTGCTGATTTTACAGTTTTTATCCACTTCTACATCTCTGATTCAAAGTTCTATAGTTTTCCTGTGAGAATGTGACATGAAATCCTGTCAAATACCTTATTAATTTAAAGTAGATGCATTTTAATGAAAAAGCAATCTATTCTGTCCCCGTAGAAAACATTGCATAAATGTTGGCATATCGATTTGATTAATTACAATGGTAAATACTTTTTCTGAAAATGTGGAAGAATACAGATTCTTCGCACACTACTTATAGTGCACTAAAATACCTGAATATCAGACTTCTGGAAAGATAAATCTTTATAACAATAGGTGTATCCTTTATGTAGAAGTAGACTTTCATCTCAGCAGATATATTAAAGACAGTGGAAGAAGATGGCACAAATATTCATCATAGAAAAAGAAGACTATTCCATTCAGCAAGTATATTTTAATCTACTTCATCAGTGCATACTTTAAAACTGAGAACAAAACTCCAGTGGCAGTTTTGAATTATCTAACGTGCTACAAGTGAGAGTTTAATTTGAGCTTGCAATAATGAAAGTAAGAGTAACATATCTTGGTCTATACAAATAAAAAAAATGTATTGTAAAAGATGTTCGTAAGGAGTAGAAAGGCAAGCATATGGGGAAATGAGCATTGAGGTATCCTGTATTTCTATGGCCACAGTTTAACAAAATCAGCAGCTAGACTTCAAACATGTAGTGGGATAAAAGCCTTTTATTTATATATAAAAACTAATTCATCGTTAAAATATACCTACTAAATTCATTTTGTTACATTAGTTTACAGCACTTTTAAAATGCCTTACCACCTGAAAACCAGTTGTTAGGGGTTAGTTGGAGAATGGGGTCGACATTTTCAAACCTTGGTTCCTCAAATTAGACACTTAAAGCGATATTTGGACATCTGCATAGAAGTTGTCTGATCTTTAGAAGTGCTGGTCACTCACAAATCTCTGAATTCAAGTTGCTGCACATGCTTAGCACCTTTCAAAATCAGACCACTTCTGGATATAAGAGTAACTTTTTGGTCTGGGGTTATGAAAATGTATGTCAATGAGATGCTAGCATAGTTTTGATTACAGACTTTTAAAAAATTCCTATTTTGCTGAAATTTGGAATATATGATAATTGAAAGGCAAGGGTTATGTACAGTTTGATATGAACTATTAAGTTACAATATCAAAATAGATAATCATGGATTAGGACAATTATCAAGCTCTAGACAGATCTGATTTCTTGAGTAAATACTTAAAATACATTTTATAAAGTTTTTGAATGCTATTAGTTTTTTGACTAGTGCTGGTTGAACTATTTGTTTCAAATATGTTGTTACAATTTTTGACCCTTTTTTTTAGTTAATGAGTAGTTTGCAAACAGATCTTAATTTCTGCTTCACCGAGTAGTTATACTGGATATTTTCCATCCTATGAGGGTTTTGTTTTGTTTTTAAACAAATGAGTAAATTATTGTGTTTTTAATTTGAGCTGTGACTGGTCACTTAAGTCACAAGGATTGTCTCTACTCCTGATTAGATAACTGAAACTTTAAAGACAAAAGAAGAGCAAACTCCTAATAAGGATTTTTGGACAAATAGAAGTTGGTGAAACTTTCAGGATTTGTCAACATTTACATGACGGTCATCCGAAAACTTGCAAATAAGAAATTGACCCCTCAATTCATAGTGAACCAAACTCAACATTTATATCCACAAACATTCACAAATCAGGGGTATTTTCCTATTTCACTAGCTCTACTTTTGAACAATGCAGTTATAAGGGATAGTAAGATGGATAGAATCCTTGACTAAGCAAATCCCTGAATTTATCTAATAAATTTTATAATTTTAAATGGGGCTAAAATAGTCTCTTGCTAAATTCCTGATACCCAGACTCATCAGAACTGCTGCAGCTGACTTTAAGCAGTTGAGTGCAAGATAGGTTGTTTTTGGACAGACCAAAGATTTCTAAGGTCTTTTCCCAAGAGAATGCTGTACATTTAGTTTCTAACCTACCTGATCCCCATCCCGCCTCAATACCCATGTGATCTTTTTTTCCACTAGACAATTAAGATTCTCTGCAAGTCCCAGCGTCTTCCAGTACAGCTTGCCTCTCTTTTTCTATGACTGATTTAAGTTTATTTTAAGTTTATCTCATTTAAAATAAAATTATGGCAGAGGGGGAAGAAAACTGGCAGTATTTGTGAAACCCTAAATTTAGGTCTGAGTAATATCCCTATGACATGGAATTCACATAAATGGAGCGCAGTATTTATTACAAAAATCAAAATAAAGGAATGTTTACAATAATATAATGGGTCAAACACCATCCCCAGTAAAAAAAAAAAAAAAAAAAAAAAAAAAATCTAAACTGTGGGACTTTAACTCTCCACATTGTACAAGCAATTGGATTTGATGTAGCTCATGCAGACTGGTATTGTGTTAGGAGCCAAAACAAGAGGTGTTACATACCATACAAGCAGCAATACTTGAGAAAACTGGGTGAGTTCATGAATCAAGGCATGTAGGTTTATGGCTGAATTTATTCTATAAAACATTTAAATTCTAGTTGACGAGAACACTCTTTGTTTTTCAATATACTTAAACCTATGCTGAGGACCACTTCCAGTAGCTAACCAATTCTTTTAAGCAATCACTGTAGAGTAGCCTCAACATTTTCATTACAATTTTTTTTTTATAAAGACCACTTTTAGTGGGCAACCAATTTTTGCAGGTTGCTTAGGTATTCACTTAAAACAGATTCACTGTACATTTACCAGTTGCCCTCAGAAGTATTCAGAGTTTTTAGATTAGTGCCGTTTCCCCCACAATTGACAGCAGGCAGACTCATGATATGATTTTAAATTCTCTTGCTTTAATGTTTAAATCTTAGCAGTGATGTCCTCTGAGGAATGCCTGCCTCCATACAATTACGATAAACACGAGAGCTTCAGTTGTTGCTGAAGGATTAATGTTTGACAAAATGGTTTGTTAGTCTGAAGCCTAGGAATATATCACAGGGTAATTTTGAAAATACTGAAAGCAAAATATAAAATTTTCCATGAATGGGTGTGATGTGGACAACAGTATCAGTTAACTGAAATATGCAACATCCATGTCAGTAGAAGACTTAGAGGAGAATCTCGTCAGCCGAAGAAAGAGGCAGGAGTTTGAAGAAAACTGTTCCCCTGCTACATTTGAAGAACAAAATTAGAAATGTAAAACTGTAGTGCCATCATAAGAAGCTGTTTTAAATATACTAGATTACATTAGTCCTCACAATGTGCTGTTATACACACAACTGTTCTGAAAAGACTGTTGGGGGGGAGGGGCTTAAAATATAATCCCAGAGCTTTCTAAATTTTATGGAAATACTTTTCAGTTTGTTACAGTACACAAACGTAATCTATACAAGCATTCAGATTTTTGTCTGTAACCAGAGGCATGTTAATGGGTTTGTTCATTGCCCTCCATCCTATGTTCATTTGATTAACCTCCCCAAGTATCATTGGAAGTTGCGTGGGAGGGGAGAATGGAATTAAATAAAAGTGTGAAGCAGTCCCTATGAACACCCTTCAAAATGTTTTTCCCTATATCCTAAAATCTTCCTGTCAATTTAGCATGTGCTTTCCTAATGACCTGATCCTGAAGCCTTTACTTAGGTGAGTAATCCTATTAATTTAATGCGACTACTCCCCTATGTAAGAGCTGGAGCACCATGCCCTAAATAGTTAACATTCAATTATGGAAGGGTTGAACATTACATTGTCCTCTGTTCTGCCAGACCCATACTCCTGTTTGTCCATTTATCTCACAAGCATCTTAAAGCTTTCTTCCATGTCACCCCATCTTGGAATGCCCTCTCCAAACTGATCCATATAGCCACTTACCCTCTCTTCAAGATCTAGTTTTACTATGAAGCCTACAGGAAATGGCCCACAGGTAATGCTACGAAGAAGCCCATTGGAGATTACTAATACTTACATATATTAAAAGTACTTGGAATCAAATTCTGCAATGGCTAATTTATGTTCACACACGATTTTCTGATACTCCTGTCCTGCCTCTCCTGTCCCCTTTTTAGTGTGTGCTGCATTCACTTGTGTCTTCTCTTAAATTAGATTGTAAACCCTTTGGGACAGTGACTTTGTCTTGCTATGTGTTTGTACAACACCAGCATAATGGGATTCCAATCCCAATAGGTACTGTCATAATACAGCTAAAACAATAACAATCCAGGCATTAATGACTGAAACACATATGTACAAGGTATAGGCTCCAGATTATCCATACCTACCCTCTGTCTGAAAGTCTTTATCTAATAAACTGTGAACTTATGTTCCTGTCTAATTGTGCTCTAATTATTTAAACATATCTGGAGTTGGCTCAGTGATCCAGATAATTGGTGTCTTAGTGTATAACGTGCAAAGGGCTGTTCCACAGTACAGATCATATTTCTGGTAGAATTTTCAAATCAGTTTTTAAAATCTTTTCTTTTTATACCTCCACGAATACCAAACGTCATCTCTACTTTACCCTTAACTTGCCTGATAGGGCTTGGTATAATATGCTTGTAAGCCTCCAGCTTCCCTGCTTTTATTACACTTCTCTTTTTAAAAAATAGCTTCATCCTTAAAATGAGCTGAAATTATTATAAAAAATTTTCAACGAGGAAATGATTTTAGTACTGTTACTATTTACTTATTAAACACATCTCAACTAAGTTTTTGAAGCTAATCTAATACCAGTACTCTGTTAACAAAAATAAACAGCTTTAAGAGTAAGGTCCACATTTTTTACTCTAAATGATAATCTTAATATTTATATAGTCCCTCTTTCTCTCTGATAATTTACTATGCTAGTTATATAAGCCTTTTTGTTAAGCATTTTCCTTTGAAGCTAAACACAATGTTGACCTCTTTTAAAAAATGTTTTTAAAGACAAAATTACCATATTCTCAATGTACTATAGAAAATAGTTTGGAAATATTCAAGTGGCATGAGACTAATGTTTTAATAATAATTCTTTGCGTTTTTTGTTACTTAGATGTTCTGAATGCATATATTATTGCAGCAGGCTTTCCCCATTTTATCTCTCCATTAGTTACAGTATATTTACTGATAACTTATTTGATTTTTTTTAACCATTGCAGTAGCATGTTAGCTTTGAGAAGTGAACAAGGTACAGTAGTATGAAAAGAGAATATTTAATGAAGTATGTTTCCAACACAGAGGTCTGATTTTTTTATATTAATAAGGAAGTTGCTATTTTTAGTACCGCCACCTATTGCTAGTTTGTTCAGTTAAAAATATTTCACAAGAAAAGCATCAGAGAATATATTTTTAACTGAAATATCCTATAGTGTACTTCCTTTAAAAAAAAAAAAAAAAAAAACTAGTGAAAAATCTGACATAACTACATATAGTGCAATTCAAACAGAAGTTGCACACTATCTGAATTGATCGTATGTATTTTCTCTCTTGTGTGCTTTCACTGCTGTTGTAGATCAATCGGTTACTGCTTTAAGGATAAATAACTGCCTTCTAACACAGTCTTTTTTGTCTTCCAGGTCTTGAATCATCACGTCCAAATTTAATTCTTGGATTAGTGATTTGTCAAAAAGGTAAACGTCCTGCAACTGTTCTGGAATCGGACAAGATGGAAGAAAAGCGCAGCAGAATTCAAATACAGGAAGAAACTGAAGTATCAGTGTACCCTAAAGGCCCTGTTGCTTCTCAGCAAGAAAAGAAACCTTCAAAATACACTCTTTATTCTGGAGAAACAGCTGTAAGTACAACGCCACCTGTATCTCCCCCACCACCACCACCGCTTCCCATTCAAGAACCATCTACAATAACACCATCAGTGTTAAAAATACTGTCATCGATTAAAACAGGAACCACAACAACCATGTTACTGCCAGTTCCAACTTCAGCAACAGCAACAGTCACTGGCACAACAACTTCAACTTCTACAACTTCGTCTTCTTCAAAAACAGCCACACCTCTTGAGCATATCTTGCAGACTCTTTTTGGAAAAAAGAAAGCTTTTGAGTCTGTTACTAAGGACTCTGAAACTGTTCAGTCTTCAAACCAGGAAGCTCAAGTTACAATAGATGGAGTGTCATCTGCTCCTTTATTAGATCCAATTGTACAGCAGTTTGGGCAGATGTCTAAAGATAAAATTATAGAAGAGGAGGAAGATGACAGACCATATGATCCTGAAGAAGAGTATGAGCCAGACAGAGCTTTTGAAATACAGACTGGTGAAAGTGAAAAACTGTATGATCTTGAAAAGCCTTGTGAAACATCTGAACAAGAGGATGAGGCCTATGATCCAGAAGATGAAACTATCTTAGAAGAAGCAAAAGTTACTGTTGATGATTTACCTAATAAAATGTATGCAGATGTGAAAAGCAGTGCTGTGGAGACATCCGCTCCATATGTGCCTGATGTGTCTGCTCCCTCATCCTTGGTAGAACAGCAAAAAATGTTGGATGAATTAAACAAACAAATAGAAGAACAGAAAAGACAACTGGAAGAACAAGAAGAAGCCCTCAGACAACAAAGAGCAGCTGTTGGCGTTTCAATGGCTCACTTTTCAGTGTCTGATGCTTTAATGTCACCGCCACCAAAATCATCCATAACAAAGTCTGATTTATTCCAGCAGGAACAACAAATTACAGAAAAATCAGATTTACCATCATCCTCAAATCAGCAAGCACAAGTGCTAAACCAGGGCTCTGATCTGAGACAAAGTAGAGATCCTCGACAGGCTAGAAGGATGGCAACAGAGAATAATGATAGTGCTGATTCTCGGATAAAGCCACAAATAGTACACCATGAGACACCTACAAAAGAAGTTATTCCAGCCAATTATCCAGGTTCATTACAGACTTCACTTGAAAAGGAAGATAAAACATTAATTTCTGCTACCCAGGCTGGGTATAGTGAGGATAAGTGGGTTCCAGGTGAAAAAGTGGCTACACTCTCTGAACAAGATGCACCTAATGTCAAGTTTGAAAACACTGCTAAAGTTCATCTGGAAAGTGTGAATCAAACAGCTTCTGGAGAAACTTCCACATCCAAGCCTTTACGTAAAGTACTGCTTCCAACACCTCCCAGTACATCTTTTCAGCCCAATTTCCCTACACCAAATGATGGTCAGTCTTGGTCAAATGAGTCACAAGACGCTAATTCTCCATCAGTAGGAAGAGATTCTTTTTCAAATCCAATCTTTACACCTCAGGAAAAGATAGCTGGTCACTTTGAACCCGAAAGAAGTCTCTCTTCAGTACAGTACGAAGATCAAAGAAACTCTCAGTCCCGTCAGTTTGCAGAACAAACTGAATCTCCAGCTGTTCAAAGTGAGGGAGAAAAAGGACCTCTCCCTCAACACTTTGAAGAAAACCGAGGAGGGCCTCCATTTTCTTTGTCAGGGCAAAAAGGAGGGCTTCCACCACTGATGTTTGGTGCATCTGTGGGACCTCATGGACCCAATTTTCTTGGCCAGAGAGGACCAGCACCACAGTTTTCAGAAGAGCATGGTTCTTCTCCAAATAATGATGGAGAAAGAGGACCTCCACCTGGCAGATTTGGAGGACAAAAAGGACCTATTCCTTCATTATTTTCTACACAACATGGACCACCACCTCTTTTTGGTGACAATAGGGGCCCTTCACCTTCCTATCTTGGTGGTCCAAGAGGAATGTCGCCATCTCAGTTTGAAGATCGTAGGGAACCTCACATGGAACAAAGAGACTTCCCAGATTCCCAATATAATGAAATGAATAGGCCTCCTGGACAATTTGAAGGACCGGAACCACCCCAGTTTATGGGAAATAGGGGGCCTTCACCTTTTCATTTTGGAGGTCAAAGACGACCACCACCATCTCAGTTTAAAGGACAGAGAGGAGGCCCTCCACCACCTCAGTTTGGAGGGCCAAGATGTCCACCACCTTGTCATTTTGGAGGATCAAGAGGCCCTCATCCAAATCAATTTGAAGGGCAAAGAGGTCCAGCTCCAAGTCACATACCAGGCCCCAGGGGACTTTTGCCACCGCCTTTTGAAGAACGGAGAGGGAGTCCACCACCCAGATTTCCAAACCAGAGAGGGCCAGCCCCACCTCATTTTGGAGGACCAAGAGGAACTACACCTGCATTATTTCCAGAACAAAATGAACCTCCCCCTTCTAGATTTCATTTTCAAGGGCAACCTCCACAAGGTATGAAACCAACCCCTAGACCACTCCTGGAACTTCCAAGTCATCCACCACAACACAGGAAGGAGATGTGGGATGAAGCAGGACCATCTGCCTCTCTTCCTAATCTTTCAGGACAAGGACCTGAGTCAGAAGCACAATGGCCGGTGTCCGATTTCCGAGAGGGCAAAAATATTGAATTTAGAGGTCAGACTTTTGAAGGGAGGCAGAGGGAGAGGTATGAAGGAGGAAATAAAGAAAAGGTATTAGATCAGCCAGAAAGTCAGCAGTCAGAGAATCGACAAAGTAGAGGGTTTGAAGAAAGACGAAGGGATAGGGAACATGGCAGACCTTGGGAAAGAGATCATGGCAGAAACTGGAATAGAGACAGGGAAAGGGACTGGGAGAGACACAGAGACAAAGACTGGGATAAAAACAGAGAGAGAAACCAAAACAAAGATAGGGAGAAAGATTTGGAGCGGGCAAAAGAATGGGAAAGAAACAGAGACCGAGAGAGAGCCAGAACCAGAGAAAGAGATTCCCACAGAAGACGTGATAGGGACAGATCAAGAAGCAGGGACAGGGATCGTGACAGAGATAAAGACCGAGATCGAAGCAGGGAGAAAGAAAGAGATCGAGAGAGGGATAGAGACCGGGACAGAGACAGAGGAAAAGATCGTAAAGACCGAAGTAAAAGTAGGGAAAGTGGTAAAGATTTGAAGCCTGAACCACAGCAGGAAACTCAAAAGCCAGCAGAAACAGAAGTTGCTTCATCTTCCACTAATCAGACATAGAAACAATTCATAATTAATTGTACCTGATAAATAATGATTAATTTTTCACACACAAAAAGAAGCAAGAACTCGAGGTCTCCTGTATATACTGTATATTCTCATCTTTACAAGAATGCCCTTGTAAAGCCAGCCTTACAAAATGTGTTGACAAATTAAAACAGTTTTTTAACAACTGTGAATGAGAGAATATTCAAACAGATACAAAGCAAGAACATACTGGACTTTAACTTGCAGCATTTTGTGCATAATGTTTTTCTTACAAAAATTCACAGCGTTAAGAGTTATGCGATTTTCTTTTTTTCTACTTACACCTTTATCTTAAAATTTCCATTTACAATTAATACAGAAATGGAAAAAGTCTACAAAGAGCATATTGCTTTTTAAGATTACAAAGTTATGTTTTCCAGTAACTTGAATTGTAATTTTATAAGAGAATCTAATCAAAACCTTAGGAGCCATAACTTTACATCTCATTTATGTAGTATTTCGGTGTAAAAAGTTGTTTCTACAGCACATGCTTTACAAGAGGAGTCTGATATTGTTGTCTTGTGATCTTACAATGGATGGGTTGTGTGTATTTAAGAAATGGCTGCAAAAGAACAGTGTTATTACTTATTTGTAACTGACAGAGTATTTGAATATGAAATGACAAGTTTAAAAGTGCACTATCTTCCTTTTTATATAAAGGTATTTTGAGTTATGGAATCCAGCTGTTGAGAGTTCAACCAAGAAACACAGGCTTCTACATAAATAACTTTTTTTTCATGAGGCTGCAAGGTTTTAAAAGTTGCATTTTTACAAAAATATAATTAAAGAAAATATAACACCTCTGTATCCAGTAGAACTCTGAAGTTTTAAAAATATCATACATTGGCAAATCATTAAAATTTGTAAATGAATAAACTGGTAAACCAAAGGAATGGAAAATAAGCTGGTTAAATATACTACTAAAGCTATTATTTTGGTTATGCTGATTCTTTCAAAGCATTTTGTTTGCAGAATGTTTCTATTTAGAGGTTTAAGGATTTGCTCCACTTTTTCTGTAATTTATTGACAAGAAGTATTTTGTTCCCGAACTAAAATGTCAGTGCTTTTTGGCAATCCATAATAATGTTGATGGTGTATTTAAAAGTTGGCCACTGAAAATAAACATTTGCATAAAGCTTGAAATGGAAAAGGTGATATTAGTTTAATGCGATAGCTTGAGGGAAAGCGTTTCACTGTGCAATACAGCATACTGCTACTTTTCATGTATTCTTCAAGTACATAATTCTGACGTGTGAAACAGAGAAAACCCTGCTAATTTATTTGAACTTGTACATTTGCAGTTGGGTAAATATTTTGATATTTTTATAAAATAGTTTTGCAAATGTAAAATTAGATTCCTACTAACATTTGCATCTTGAAGTCTACATTATAAGTAGCACTATTCCATATACATCACTACAGATTTTACACTTTATATTGGTGCATCTTTGAACTCCTTAAATATCAAGGACTCGGCTGATTTAAATGATGGGCTGTATTCGAAACCGGTAGTCAAAATGATAAAATGCAGAAAGAGGTGGTATTAAATGCAAACATCTACTATGATGTAAGATTTTTTTCTTTTTCTTTTTACTGGGATGTTTCTAATTTAAAGACATACATACAAGTATGCAAAAATCAAGTGTTTGTTTAGGTTTACTTGATAGAAATTTCTGTAAATTGTATTTTATATTGCAAAATATATCACTGTACATTAAGATGTGGGACTTCACAGGTTTTTGTTACTGTAAGTAGAATAAACATCTACAGAGATTTGTTGTCTTTTTCTGAAATCCATGCACATATTTTAGTTATATCATTACTACTTTTTAACAAGACAAAGAGTATTACAATTTGAGAGGCTTCAGAGAAGAAGAATGGCATGAGAAACAGTTGCTGAGCAATGGTGGATGTTTTGCTAATCAGATCGCTCAGTTTCTTTACCATTCTGAACAAGGATGGTGCTTTCAAAACAAAACAATTTATTTAACAACTGACATTAACTGTAATGGTTCTGAAAGGCAAATGAGATCTTTATTGTGCTTGTTTATGATTTTTTTTAAATTAGTCATTCAAAAACATTTTCTAGTGTGTTCCAGATTTTTTATTTGAATTATGAGGTTGTCATTTGCAGTGCATACCTCAGCAGAACTAATGAGAAATTTCTTTGATAAACAGCTCAGCTGGTCTCAGCCTTTGCAGAGGTGGAAGGGGGGAAATTCATCCCATTCATGAAGAACAAGGCCTTCTGTGATTTGGAAGTAGGGTGACCAGATGAGAGGAAGAAAATATCGGGACACACGTGGGGGGGAGGGGGGGGTCCGCCGGCGGAGCAAAAAAAAAAAAAGCCGTGTGCTGCCGGTGGAGCGCAAATAAAAATAAAAAAGCCAAAAGCTGCCGGCAGAGCAAAATATCGGGACAAATTGCGTCCCAACCAAAGATCGGTCGGGACGTGGGACAAACATCTAAATATCGGAATGGTCCTGATTTTATCGGGACTTCTGGTCACCCTATTTGGAAGCAGGTGGAGTGACTCTACAAGGGACTTCTATGCTTCTCGTATGCTAGGATGGTGGTCTCCACAGCAATGTCAAATAGGCTGTTGCAAATGTTCATGCTGGGATTTGGTAAAGCTAGGGCCCAGTACGTCTGTAATTACATAGAGCCAGCAGCCAGGAAACTGCATCAGTGGCATTGACAAAATTGGTGGTGGTTCCATTTCATAAGCATAGCCTTGTTCACTCTGTGGTGAGCCAGACTTGAATTCGGCTGCAAGATACGCTGTCTAGATTTCAAAATCTGGGCCTGAAAGAATAATGACAAACTTTTAGCCTGATTCAGATAAACTCTAAAAACAACACAGAGTTTTTATCATACAAGTGAAGGACTGGAAGGGACCTCAATAGGTCATCTAGTCCAATCCGCTGTACTGAGGCAGAAAAATATTATCTAGAATAGTCCATCCCTTACAGGTGTTTTGTCTAACCTGTTCTTAAAATCTTCCAATGACAGAGATTCCACAACTTCCCAAGGTAATTTGTTCCAGTGCATAACTACCCTTACAGTAAATCTCCCTTGCTGCAATTTAAGCCCATTAGTTCTGTCCTCCGTGGTTAAGGAGAACAATTTATCACCCTCCTCTTACAACCTTTTATATACATGAAGTCTGTTATCATGTCCCACCTCAGTCTTCTCTTCTCCAGACTAAACAAACCCAATTATTTCTATCTTTCCTCATAGGTCATGTTTTCTAGACCTTAATCATTTTTGTTGCTCTCTTCTGGACTTTCTCCAATTTGTCCACATCTTTGCTGAAATGTGGTGCCCAATAGGGCACACTACTGCAGATGAGGCCTTATTAGCGCTGAGTAGAGTGGAAGAATTACTTCTTGTGTCTTGCTTACAACACTCCTACTAATACATCCCAGAATACTTTTGCAACAGTATCACATTGTTGACCTGTATTTAGTTTGTGATCCACTTTAACCCCCAGATCCTTGTCTGCCTTACTCCTTCCGAGGCAGTTATTTCCGTGTTTGTGCAATTGATTCATGTTGCATGAAAGGGGGGGGGGAAAGAATAATTTTAACTCTGGCTTTAATGCCAACCTATGTACCAGTGGCATCTTTAGTTAATCTTTTGGATCACATTCCAGTTTTTACTATCCTTTTAAAGTGGTATTTATCCTGCCAGATGAGTGCTTTTCAAGCTCTGTTTAGAATAAAGTGAGGAGAAAATGGGGGACAACTCTTATCTTCAGAGATTTAACATATGTAATGCTTGTGTGTGATTAGCTTTTGAGGCATAGTCAAGTCAGGCATGCAAAAAACTGCTTTAAAAATCTTGGTATCCCATGTAGAGGAAAATATCACTGCTATAACATTCAGAATTTGTACCCCATGATAAAATATAGCACAAATATAGACAATTCCTATGCACCGTTACTTGATTTAGTGCTTAGAATATTAAGGGATGCTGTCAACAGGAAAAGCATATTTTTGAGCTTCCTAAAGAAATGGATATTTCAAAAAGCACTTGCTAGTTTTTTTTTATTTTTCTCTTTTTCTAGGACTAGATTTTCAAAATAGCAGCACATTGTGGCTGTGGGACAATATGTACACATAGTTGCGTCTCTTACTATTTTTTTTATTTTATTTTGAAAATCTGTCCCTAGAAATATGCCTGTTTTTTAAATAAGCATAACCACCAGTAGATGTATAATATGGTTTGTCTATACGTGTGCTTCTGATTACAAAGAGTGAATGCCCATTGCACACAGAACGCTGGCTTGTGACTATGTGTAGGTTGTGTGTATGAGCTGGAGAGTGAACCTATACACTCAATTTTAGTCTAATTACTTTATTGAGGCTACTTCTAGAGTTTTATGATGGTTTACAAATCAATAAAACTTGAAATCTTTTCTGGACCTTTCTGCAAAGGAAAACTGTTTCCACAGTACGGCTGCAAGTGTGTTAACATTTAAAATGTCTCAATCTTACAACAGCAAATCCAGGGAATTGGTTTCCTACTCTCTCCATGCTACCTGCTGCTCTGCTCTTATCAGTTTGCAGCACATTTGAACATAAGTATCCTGCTTCCAGTGCTTCAGAGAAAAGAATTCTTGTATATGTTAATAATTGTGCCAGCTCACTAAAACAGAGCAGAGGCAAATAGGCTAAAAACCATGTCGTCTTGTACCCCCGAACCAAATCACAGCTCCATTTGTGCAAGAGGAGATTGGTATTGTGGCGGGTTGGACAAACCTTGCTGTTACAGGTTGGGCGTAACACCTGCCTTTCTTTCAGGATGAATGTAAAAAAGTGACTGAAAACACAAGT